>NC_091483.1:71788441-73263497 GCF_947461875.1 Haliaeetus albicilla
AGACATACATATTTAAGAAAATTTTATATGGACAAGTGAGAGCATAAATAAAGCAGATAAGTTATGACTTGCAACATCTGAACCAGACTATCCAGAAGGTCCCAAGTAGCACTTAACCAGAAATGCCTTTAGGAACTTAACAACATACTGTGCATCCATCTCAAAAAGCAGACAAACTAGTGTCTAAAATGTACCACATCTGCAAACGGAAAATACAGCTGGTATGTTCAAGAATAAGCCTCACATGTGAGGTGATTCCCTTCATTACCTTCAGTCTAGAGTACTGCATCCAATTTTGTGTGGAAATGGGCCATTTAAGGAGTCTAGATGGGAGCCACAAGAAACAGCCTAAAAGGCATGGCTGAAAAGAATTAGGGTTGTTAACCTTGAATAAAAGAAGATAGAGAAGTGGTAAGAGTCTTCATATTTGTGTAAGGTTGTTGCTAAGAGAAAGAGGAATAAAATCCTCACTGGGTAAACTGGGAAGCAGATGATAAAGGATTAAGACTTAGGATAGATACTGTGAGGGAGAGGAGGGATCCAGGAAGACTGGCTAACCAGAGAGAGAGAGAACCTAGAAAGAAACCTAGAAAGATCTATCAAATCTTTCTGAGAAGTTATCTCCATCAGGCAGGCAATTAAGAACAAGTAGTGCATTGTCTATCCATCCTACTCTTATGAAGGACAATGGACCAAATAATGTCCAAACACATTTTTTATTCCTTTACAGATTTTTTTTTTTTTTGGGGGGGGGGGGGGAGGAGAGGTGGTATGGATAGATAAATTTCTCTCTGCATTGCATGTCAGTTCTGTAAGAGTATTTCTCAAATGTCTCTTCACTAATTTAAGGGTCACTTAAATGCCAGGCTAAGATAATTTGTTAAGAGGACTCTCAAGGCATTTTGAAATGGCAATGATCTAATGTTCACAGTACTTGCCTTATCAACCACCATACTTGCAGTATTTTTTGTGCATGCTTTAAACACAGCACTGCACAGCAGGGCTTCTCTCTTTTTAAGGACAGAAATCAGCCAGGGTACCAAATTCCAATCTAAACCACACATTGTCTCCTCAAAGGTTTTAACAGACTAGTTTATAACTGAATGGCCTTAATCACCTGTTTTCATACAAGCAAAACATCACTTAAGCTTGCTCATCTACTCAAGAAATAAAATCTTAGTTCTATAAAACAAGCAATCCAGAAAATATTAATTGAATTCAGAGTGTTAAGAATCTCTCAAAAACCAAACGCCCCAACCAACTAAAAATCCTTATTTTTCCATGGGCTGTTTTTAATAATTTCTGATTAAAACCTCATATTCATCAAGAATTACAAAGAAAATGGAAGTCATTATGCATCTCAGATCTACAGAACTAAACTTTAAGTCAGAATTTAAATTTACACCGTGAAGCGATGGTCAAATGAGGGGGAAAATCCACTATGTTTTCCTATCCTTGCATATGCTTTTGTAAATTTTATTAACATATAAATGACAGAACTCCAGAACAATCAAGAACTACTTATTTATAGTTTGATGAGCTGCAAATCAAGATGCAAACAGCATGGACAGAGCAACAGCACCAAGGATTTGTTAACTCAAAACATTCTGAAAACAGCTGTACACGAGATACAAAACACAAAACACATGCAAATAGATGTGTTTACAGATCCTGGCACATTTTTAAGGAATCACTGAGTGAGAGTAACCAGTTGGGGGTGGGGGGGCGGGGGGGTTAATTGCCTTTTTTTATTCCTTCACATTTTTTAATTCTAGTTTTTCTGGCAGTACACCTAGCTCTGACACAAGACATCAAGAAGTGCTAGGACTATTGCATGCATTTTTCTTTTCCAGGATGACTCTGGCAAGACTGAGCTTTCCTAATGTGCCAGGTAATCAACTCAAAGTTCATAGCTGGTGTCAAGCAGGTTGGTGTTGAATATCTGTAGTGGGAAGCTACTAAATGAAACCAACATGTTGACAACGCTGACTCTAACAAATGCACTTTTACTTCTTAAGCCATTGCTCTTCACAGGAATGACCATAAAAGTACAGTTATTTCACTGAATTTAACAACGCAGTGAACATTATGTCAATGTTGTTAGCCTCTTTTTAGTATTTTTTGTTTGGATACCACTAGTCCTGCATGCCAAGACAGCTGCAGTGGGCAGATCAAGAAGAACACTCCTGGCGTAAATGCTGGATTCTGTGGTGGGTTGACCCTGGCTGGATGCCAGGTGCCCACCAAAGCCACTCTATCACTCCCCTCCTCAAGTGGACAGGGGAGAGAAAATACAACAAAAGGCTCATGGGCCAAGATAAGGACAGTTTAAAAAAGCAAAAGCAAAGGTCCCCCACAAAAGCAAAGGAAAACAAAAGATTTTATTCTCTACTTCCCATCAGCAGGCGATGTCTGGCCACTTCCCGGGAAGCAGGGCTTCAGTACTCCTAGCGGTTGCTCCAGAAGACAAACGTCAATAACAAATGCCCCCCTCCCCGCCCCGCTCTGTCTCCCTTTACTTAGGTTTTATAGCTAAGCTGATGTCACATGGTCTGGAATATCCCTTTGGTCCATTTGGGTCAGTTGTCCTGGCTATGTCCCCTCCCGTGATCTTGCCCACCTCCAGCCTGCTGGGGAGGGGAGGGGGGAGATGTTGGAGAGAGAGCCTTGACCCTGTGGGAGCGCTGCTCAGCAGTAGGCAAAACACTGGTGTGTTATCAACACCTTTCTAGCTACCAATACACAGCACAGCACTATGAGGGCTGCTATGGGGAGAATTAACTCCATCTCAGCCGGACCCAATACATACCCCCTTATTGTCTCCATCTGAATGAAACAGGTCTTAGTCAACTGAGTATTTCAGTGTGAGGGTCTGGGTAGGAAGGAAGAAGGAAGAATCTCAAGTTTGCTATTACAAGACCAGCTTAACAGTTAAAAATGAAAAAAAAAAAAAAATTTATTTTTTTTAGTATTACCAGTGTTCCCATGCCTGAATAGCAGTGATGTTTAACACTGCAGCATTGTTGGACAGAATTCCTGGTTATCCAGGTGATAGGATAGCAGGCTAGCGTGGCTTGGCAGGGACCTCGGGAGGTCTGCAGTTCAACCTCCTGCTCAGGAGGGGCAGCTCTCAGGTCTGACCAGATTGCCCACGGCTTTATTCAGCCTGTCTTGAAAACCTCCAAGGATGCATCCTTCAAACCCCTCCCAGCAGCCCGTTCCAATTCATTTCTCACTAGTATAGGATCACTCTGCACAGCATATTCTAGGTTGCTCATGGTCACTGAAAATACACCCATGTTCAACAACTGAGGCTGTTCTGAGAAGAGGTTCTTCCACTAAGCATTACAGTTTTTCTTGAAACGTGCAGAACCCACTCTTTCCTTTAGGAACAGATAACAGGGATCTGTTATGCCTGACCTTCTATGAAGCATCCCTCAAGATAATTAAGACAGACTCTATTTTCCCTTCATGTATTCGTTATTAATCTACCAGACACTAGAACCTGCAGTTCCAACAACTCAGCCCAAAGTAACATCGACAGACAAAAAAAAAAAAATCACTTTTTTTCACTAGCTGTTTTTTCATCATTATACTTAATCACATTATCCTTCCATTTTAATTCACTTATTCACTTTATTTAAGTCAAATAACGATAGAGGAGATGAGACAACAAATAATACTATTTGTATAAACACATAGGTGGTGGTGAACAACTGTCAGTGTTTTCACACACTTCTGAAATACACTGTAAACATTTTAACAAAACCAAATGTTACAAATTTTCTACAGCTTTATTGCTGGAAAAAACCACTCTGTCATAGGTCTTTGGGGAGATGGGGCAGAAAGAGTTGCCCCATCCTCCATCTGAGCAGGGATAATCAAATACAAATGAAGTAGGAAAAGAAAAACTTGCTCCCTGCTTCAGTCTAGCATTTGGGAGATGGTCTTCTAAACACTTGCAGATTAGCATATAAAATACAGCTCATGAACATTTAATATTTGGGCATACTAACACATGGACACAGTTCAATGGGGAGGAGATAAACACCCAACTGAAATGATTGCTCCAAATTTATTCTATCATCTCAATATGCAGTTCAACACAAAAAGCATCTGCCTTATCGCCTCAAATCTTAAATGACGGTGGACCTATTTGCACAAGTACCAGCAGTGATTTTTCTCTATGTGCTCAAGGACAATACGGACAATCTTCTCTTTAAGCATCAGTTCATTACACAATAAATAATTGATCAGTATTCTACTGACTCCTCTGTAATTATTCAAGCTTGTCAGCAGCATAGCTTCTGAGAAAAGAAAACAAAAACAAGACACACAGACACACACAATGTGTTTTAATTTAACTGGCATTTCTCTGCAAATCGGAAACATACATTGGTTGAACACAAAACATAAATGCTGCATTTGTTCAACTAACTGCAAACTTTTACAGTCCTATTACAGCAGCTTTGAAACAGCAAAACACAGAACACAAACTCCTGTTTACTACAAAAGAGTTGAGAATACTCAAGACTTCCCAAACCCAAATCCTTCAGTGCCCATAACTGACTTGACATGTTGAGATACAGTATGTTTTTCTGACAGACTTGCCTTTATAAAATGCATTTTGAAAGTGGATTAAGGACTTGAAAACTGTGGTACTTTCATACGTCATGCATTTTATCATGACAAAAAATGCCAACAATATAAAGATGCCATTTTAAGATCTGATTTTGTACCTTACCTGCTTTGTAGAATAGCACAATAGACTGACATAATAAGATTAACATCAGCTTAGCACTTTCTATGCTTCCTGTATATCACTATTATTTACTGATATTAGAAGAAAATACTGAATTCCAAACAGTTGTTTGCACATTTTAATGACACAGCTTCACTATGATATATCAGTCAGGTCACCGTGCTGATTTCTTTACAAACTTTTATTATGCATTGCTCCTGTTTTACGGGAATACGTTATGACCACACTCCACTTCCGCATGGATAAACGGATCTTTGTTAAGGAAGCCCATATTGTAAAATGCTACTCAGAGAACATGTTTCTCTCTATTAATATACATGAGGGAGAGAGGGAGATTTTGAGACACACTTGGGAATCAGACACCCAACTGAAAAGAACCAGGTAATTAATTCAGTCTTTAAAGCTACCTCCCTATTTAGAAGAAACATTATACAAGTTAAGCTCTTGATCTTGTGTGCAACAGGAGTCTATCACATGCAAAAGAAATTTGAGTACTTAATACTGACATTAACGCTTCCTCACTGCTCAGAGCTAAGATTCTGGTCAATAAAGTGTCTGCATTTGGATATTAAAATAACTTAGATATGGAGTAGTTGGACAAATATGATGTTGGCAGCACTTTGGTCTTCATTAGAGTCCCTAAACTGCAGAGACCAAAAATAAATAAATAAGCAAGCAAGCTCTGCTTCTTTCTTATGTGGAGAGAATGGTAGAAATCTGTATCACCCCTACAGAGACCACAGCAATCAAAACCATTTTGCACTAACAGAAAAGGTTAACAGAATAAATACATAAAAAAATAAAATGCCCACAATCAGGCATCCACAAAATATTCCTGAATCTGCAAGATAGTCACACACTAGTAGCAACTGTGGTACAGGCATCCAACAACCTACCAATTCCTTTGTTTTCTCTCTCTTGCCACTGTACTTCTAACACAAGCAAGAGTAGCCTTTTAAAATATTTATCCCAAGAAATCCAAAATCAGACTCCTAAATCATCTGGAATATTGAATGAAATTCCAGCCATACAACTTGAAACATTAGGGCATGACTAGAAATGCCTCAAGGAAGTGAGATCTATCATACGCATCCTGATACTCAGTTGTCAACAAATCATGGGCACATAAAGAATGGTGCTGTCAAAACAGCAAGTATGACAGTCAAATGGCACAGCTGGATTTTCATACTAAATATTTAGACTATATAGTAATGATCTTTTTAAAATATGCAATGGATTTTAACAAATGGTGCACAGCATTGTTTTTTCATAGCTATAATGTCACCTAAGGAAGCTTTCTGACCTGAAGATGTAAGTTAAATTACAGTTTTCAAATTATAAGATAGAAATTAATTTGAAGAGATAAATGTTCATTAAGACATCCTAAAAATCAGGGATCACACATTAAAGCCTAGGGGCTGTGAACTTAAGAAAATTATCTCACATCAACTTCCACAGGAATGTTAATGAATGAAAAAAAGTGACACTATAGGATCTACAATGCCTATAAAAAAAAAAACCCAAACCAAACAACCAAAAAAAAATATAATTTTGAAGTGCTTCAGACAGCAAAATACATAGTCTAAGGGATTCCCTTCCTTCCGCTACCCTTGGCCAAGCAAAACACCACATCTTCACTACAAAGACAAAAGCTAAAAAGATACATAACAAGAATAAAAAATAACAATACAAAGGTAATCTTAATTTTTTTTTTTCAGATATGAACAGCTTGTAAGTCTTTGCTGTCTGGATATAGCCTGCCAGAAGTCTTATTGCATTCCTTTCATTTACTTTTAAACAGAACGAAATGATTAACATTCACTGAGATTCATCACCGAAGTAAGAAACCCTAGCATTTCTCTGTCATAACAAATGAGTCAGATTAATTCAAGTTAAGGATACTATATCTAAAAAAGCCCAGAAAAATATGTGTAATATTTGAGTAGCAGTCTGGTCAAGCAAACTGTTGGCCCAAACACGAGCCATGTGAAAAATTCTTGTTAAATATAAACCCTGGTAAACTTTACTGTAGGTGGGAGAACAATGTATTTTTCTAAATTATTCTCAGATTCACCATCTGTATTGTTTATACAATGTGCAATACTAGACAACAGCACAGGCTGTTGAAAAACTTAAGCATAACCATACTGGCTCAGACCAAGATCATCTAGCCTAGCATGCTGTCTCTGACACTAACTGGGTACTAATCCAAGAGCAGATGTCTTGGGATAAACACAAGAACAAAGCAAACGAGGGGGAAAAAGGCAAGAAGTATGGAAGAGCTCCCGTGCAAGGAAAATTGAGTGTAGAGCTCTTCAGCTTAGAAGAGAGGCAGTTTGGAGGAAGATATTCATATAATGAAGAAGATCGTCAGGAATTAACTGGTCACTCTCTTCTAGAATAAAAATATAGTAGGATGCAGATTTATTAAAAAAACAGAAGGTGGCTCTTCAGGGAACAGGCAGCAAAGTAACGAAAATAATTGAAAGGACCTCTTACTCTAGAAATTTACATGGGTTTAGGGGGAGGATGGACAAATTTCTGAGGAAAAATAATCCAGTGATCGTTGCTACAGACAAAGAAACCACATTCAGCACAGAAAACCACTGAGCTGCAAACAGTTGGAGGATAGAAGAGTAAGTGGGAAGCGTCTCATATTCTTGACCTGCTTTTACTCTTACCCTGAACTCAGCTTGCTGATGCTTAGGATACTAGATGCTATTAGATGCTAGGTGTTAGATAAAATGCAGTATGACAGAATATAACTTCTCCTTAAATATTACAAAAACATATAAAAATGGGTCAGCTCAAGATTACAATGAGACCTGTACTTAAGGTTTCTTGACTCCTTCTCTGAAACATTATGGTACTGGTCATTATCTGAGATCAAGTATTACACTAACGATCCACGCATTAGAGCCAGTACTACGAGAGTAGGCTTCCAGTGGTTCAGCTGCTAACATTCAGTGGTTTACTTGAAAAAAAAAACCAACCCAAAGCTTAATTTGTCTTGTTTTCCATAAATCTGATTATTTTAATTAGATACAAGTTATTGAACAATAGAGAGATTAGCAGAAGACCATATTATGATTTTTCTTTTAGAACATCTCTTACAAATATGATTTTTAACAGGTTAAGTTTTAATGTTTTCCTCTTAAAAGCGAGTACCACTTGAAAAAGACTATGCTGTTATTTTCTTTCTATTTCCAAGCAAAGTCTTTATTGAGATTTTTCATTGGATAAGAATAGAGAACAAGCATATTTCTAGTTTCAAAAATTAATAATGGACATTAAAGCACGGTTTGGAAAGAGAGATGAAATAACTACCTAAAGACTGGTTACAATCTTCAGCCTATATTATCATGTCAAGTTGTCATGTTGAAATGCATAGAAAAAATGAGAGAAAAGAGAAAAGAAAAAGCAATCTGACAGTAATTTATACAGCAGATTTCCTAAAGCTGTAGGAAAAACAAGTCTTGTTTGATACACCTTGGTTTTTTCACTCATATCTTGAGGGCTTTTCCTCAACATCACTGGAACTACTTCTTTATGAAGGCTTAGGAAAATTTGTAATGAAGGTATGACATGATTTTTCTCACTCCATGACATTTATCATGGCTGTTCAGCTTTCTGAAAATATCTAAAGGTTTAAAACTCGCATTGCTAGAGCTGGTGGGAAAAAAAAAAGAAAACGGTTAGGTGAGTACCAATTCACATACCTCAATAATTAGAATCAGCAGAATTGCCATTGATCACATCACCTTTCATCCCAAAATACATTTTATACAGACCATTTTTATGCCACCTTACAATAAGCACAAATCCTCAAAAGGACACTAATAAAAAATGTGTGTGTTTATAGTTGTTACACTATCATCAGCAATTCTGCTTTACAAATCACTGAAAATAGTTTCCTCGCTTACACTTTCTTCCCCAGTTCAGCTGGCATCCAATACACTTTGGTTTAGAAGAACTACTGACTGGTGAAGATTTGTTCTTTTCATTTGGTTGCAGTAGCAAGTACACAGAACAAAGATTTATCACATGTACACATGTCCACACACACACACACACACACACACTCTTGAAGCCACAAGACAGCTCACACCACACTATTACCTTAATACATAGCTGATATTCATACTACATATGATATTCCCATTGCTATTGTTGATATTAATATTACAGTAACACATGGTTGAAAAAAAAAATCTGTAAATGCTTTTGCTTATTTTAAAGAGGAATCAACAAACTAGAAGATGTGGAAATTATATATGAATGACAAGACATATGTTCCAGAGTTTCCATTATTTCAGCAATGCTCCATGCATATCAGCAGTGTTCCTTGAAAGATATTCAAAGTTCTATATACCATTATCTACTGGCTGGCTAAATTCTGTCTGTAAAATAATACCATGCAACTCCTTTAAAGCAGTTAAGTATTAGCAGAAATTCTATTTCAAATAATACATACAGAACACAAAAAACAGGCTATTGAAATAGAGTATTACATCTAGGGAAGTTTGTATTTTAGATGCTAATCATACCTAGGCGTCTTTAAGGAAAAAGAAGAAGAAAGTCCTTGCAGAATTATTTCAGAAAGGTTTAGGAGATTATTATGACTAAATACATTCTGCATGATACAGTGACACTACGTAAGTCTTCTGCTCCGCTCCCATATTTATTGAAAGAACGGTTAATTGACATTCTATGCCACATTCTTTTTCCTTCCAAACATACTAAATTGATACCAATCACATCAAGTCTATATTTAGAAACTAGTCTATAGGTCCTATTATGTGCATGTTTATATAAAAGCCAACTCTCCATTATCAAAAAGGAAACACAGAAGTCTATATTTAGAAGAGTAGTTCATGCTCTTTTCATTGTTACCATCTACACAAGAATACTTGTGTCTTTTATCCAAAGAGGGAAGTACCAGTACAGTGGCACAGATCAGCCCCTATCAACCAGGCTATAGCTTCCTCAGTCCACGTCAACCATGCTATAGTTTCGCATCAATAAGACTTAAAAGGGAAAAGGTCTAACAAAGCTGAATTCACCCTTGACAATGCTGAAGGTAAAAAGTGCTCTTTACCTCACTCCATAGCAAGACCAGGAGGAAGTCTAGCAGCACTTTCTACTGAAAACGGCTTCGAATACCTAAACCCCCAACATGCAATTGCATGTGTGCATATGCTTTACAACAAGAAGGAAAAAACTTAAGCATTTAGGCAGTTTGGCTAACAGTACTTTGTTTTGGAGTTTTTCCCTTAAAATGAAATAAAAGGAATCCTGCAGAAAATTACTGTCTCATAGCTTCAGTCCCTCAATTTCTATTGCAATCCTGAGCCCTAACAGCTTGAAGCTTCCCTAGAAGAGAAATTAAGAGAGAAAAGCTCTGAAAAGTTGTTGGTTTTTTCTAAATATATATATATGTACATATCTCTTCTCCTGAAAGCTTGAACAAAAAAAAGAAAGAAGAAATTACTTACATTTCCTATGAGGAATCCACAAAGCAGCAAACCGAGGCAAAAAGATTTTAAAACCTGCCCAAGATTACACAAGCAGTCTGTGAAAGAACAAACTAGGACAATCCCTTTAAATCTCATCATCAACAACTGTTACTAATCTTGTTATGGAAACTTTACTTTTGATTGAGGTAAGGCATGAATTTCTTGGTTGCCTCAACTTTCCTCTCTTAATGTCCCATTAGACTTTACAGTAAACACTATGTAAGAGTGTAAGGGTACTTAGAATCTTTTTCAGAAGTTGGTGTGTTGAGTTCTTTTGTCAAAAGGTATCAACATATTGTATTTCTAACTACTTTTTCACATTATGAATAAACTTATCCAATAACTATACATTCTGCCTTCAGGACCAAAGGAAAATCCTAAGGCATACATCGGGATGAAGGAGTATAACTCCCCCTCAAAGGTACACAAGAGTACTTTTAGTTAACAAATCATTTTCACAGCAAAACAATCCTAAACTCAGAGCCTGTCTTAGGCTTAGTCCATTCCATCCTCTCTAATTTATATCAATTAATTATAAAGATTTTATTTTCTTTACAGAGCAGGATTACAGGCTACTGATTACAGAACAAATTATTTGGATTTTCAACTCCCCACCTGCTGGAATATCATTAGGTCATATTATTTCTTTGTAAAACAGTCTAGCTTCATCTTCAGTAGCATCACTGATCCTTGCTAACATTTTTGCTTGCTTGTTGCTTTTTTTTTTTGGACAAAAAAAAAAAGAGAGAAGTCTTAACCTATTGTTATTCATGCACAACTTCCATTAACATTAAATAAGCCTGGAAGCAGAACAGAAATACAGCATCTCTGCTAAGTTGCCACTTAAGTTTCAGATACACTGATTTCCAGGACTTGTATCTCCTACTACATAAAAGAGTCCCGAACAGGCAGTGGTGCTCATAAGAGAACGTAGGGCTGGTGAAATAGCTAAGAACATGAAGCATAGCATGGGAGAGAGCGGAGGCAAGGGAGTAAAAGTATCTACCTGTTAGAAAGGTGAGGAAGGAGAAGAGGAATGCATGCCTCTTCCTGGGCAATGCTGCGAGAGCCAGCATACTCACAGCCAGTATTTGCAGCTACTAGTGGTTTCCAGGAAAGTTAATGCACCAGCGTACATTCCCTACAGCATATTTAAGTTACTGGTTTCATCCATATCCGCAATAGTATATTAAACTTTCATCCTCATGTCCAGCAAAATTTAAAAGATCTCTCTGTTTTAGTTGCAAATGAATTTAGCTGGCTGCAGAAAGAGAGAGTTAGGAGCCTGCAGTATTCCCTACCAGACCATAGGTAGGACATAAAAAAGTTATAACATTGCTAAATAGCAAGGCAAGCACACTTTGAGAAATTATTTATTGATTATTTATTGCCAAGGATCTTACCAACTGAGCACCTGGCTTTTCTACAATTCAAGATGTAACTGGAACCCTGGATTTCCACAGTATTTCCAATAGGTCTCCCTTTGAGGAACAAAGGGGCTTAGAGGGGACATTTTTTGTTGTTTTGGAGGGAGACAGACAGCAGTGGTGAACATAAGGATTTTCCTAACTGGGAAGACTGATAGCCCGAAGGCAAAGAAACCACAAGAACCAACTAATCAGGTTAATTCTTTGCTTAAAAAAGTCGCTCAGAAAAGTGGCAGAATAGGTGCTGATGATTTTGATTAATGAGATAATTTTCAGCCTGCTTTTCCTTTGGCAGGCTGCCCCCTGACGTGGTTGGTTCAGTTTTAATTATCTTTAACTGTTTATTTAATAGTACCACCATAAAAATCAACCCACACTTTTAACCTTCTCCTGTAGTGTCTTGCCTGCATTCATATCACAACTCTTCAGAAGCTCCACTTTACACCAGAACCTAATTTTCAATTACATTTTTGCATTACTGATCCTGATGCCGTATAATAGGCTTGTGTTTGCAGTCTTACCTACTTTTAGCTTATTGCAAAGTATGAAAGGGGATTCTATTAAATATATTAGAATATTTTGTCTAATTATTACCTCCTTTTCATTAGCTGTGTAGATTTATTCCTACTTTTCCTGTAACCATCTATACATAGCGTTGTTGAGTTACGGGTGCCATTAATGAGAAATTGTTCTATGATAGTCTTCTGTATGTAAATCACCTCTGTTGGTAAGAACAGATAAATAACAAAATCCTGTCTCCCTAAATAAGTTACTGGGTTTCTAGTCACTTCTGACAACTTCATTTTGCTTGATTCAGTATTCCATCTTCTTACTTGTTATTTTCCAACCTCATAAAGATGTTATTTTTCATTACATTAGGTCTTGCTCGGGAAACTACAGAAAATATATCTAAATGTTAATGACTATAAAAACTTTTCTAAATCTTTCTTAAAATCTGTGAAGATGCGGGGAGTATTCTCAGCTCTGAAAAAAAAACCTGTCCTGGTACTGAACACTTACATTTGCTAACCGGAGGTTAAAAAACCAAAAGCATCTAAGGGAAAAATAAGTGTTTCCAAAGGTGTGTAGATCAGTGGGCCTTCCTAACAAAAGCAACAAACCCACACTATTTTTAAGATGAATTTTTACATTATTGATGATGATTTATGGCAGTTATTTATTTTCAGTAGTGTTCTAGCTTTGCTATTGCCAAGTTTTCTTTTGATTTGATTGCATAATCAAACAGTTCATGTATGACAGGATAACTGGGAAGGCGTTTTAAGCTTCCTGTAACCATGAATTAATCTGATGAAATCCTGAGAAGCATCCTGGGTTATCATCAGACATCCTCTGTCCAAACAAATTAAGACTATTATGTATAGTGGAAACAGCAGTTCTCTCAGGCAAGGAGAGGCATGAGCAGTTCTGCAGTCTGGTATTTTTAGTGTGTCAATATGAAAGGTGCACTTTACTGACCTTTACCAACACCATGTCCATCCAGCCTTTCTTAACCCTCTCAAAATTCAACTGAGACCGCCAGTGTAAAAATCTATCAGTGCCTTAGTACTAAAAACCAACACACACTTTCATAGCAACTCATTCTTGAACAGCAGCATACAAATTGAGCTGCAGAGAGGACTGCTGCCGCACCCTACAACCTTTCCCCCCCATCCCCGAAAAGGCCTTCATCGGTATTCCAATAGGACATAATTCATACTAGTGCTTTTAAAGTGCAGGAGGAATAAAAAAAGTAAGTACCCCTGAGAAATATCTTGACTGTAAAAAATAAAACACTTAAATGGTAATAGGTTTTAAAAGCAGAATTACAATAGAGCATTTCTGTAAAGTGATTTTTTTCTTATCAAATATATCCTTTAAATAGAAATGCTTCCTAACTAAAAGTTTCAGAGGGAAGTAAAAACAGCCCTTAGCCACATAAAATCATACTGGTAATTACAATTCCTACAGTAAATTATATTTAAAAACCAGACACTTGATTCACAATGCTTTTTATTTTAATTTAAAACTTTCTTACAGATACACATAATCCAGATAGGAGGAAGAGACTATTGAAGACACTATTTTCTAATCAGGTTATGCTGCTGCCTTTGGGCAGCATATAGATCATGATTCGAATAATTTTATTAATTTCCTGGCTCCATCAAGAACATTAAAAACTTTGCTATTGACTTCTACAAGAGCATTTTGCCCTGTAAATAACAAAATAAGTGTCATTGTAGAACCCTAATAATGCACAGAGGAAATTCAGAGCAGCTGGGCTTTCCTGGGTTTTGCTATTTTTAAACAGAGCTAGACTTCATTTCATCTGCAGCACTATTTAGGAATGAGCGAGCAACCCTTCTGCATTTCTAGAAAATATCAACTTTAGATCTGGCTGTCCCATCTGCAAGGTGACTAACCAGCTTGGAAATCTGTCAGCAAAACACTGTGACAATAGCCAGATGATCTGGTTGTGAAGCTATCCGAACTATTAGGATACTCCAAGAACTATGTATTTGGAGGAAAAAAAACAACCATATTTGGAACAGGTGCTTTGCTTTGTATTATCTTTAAAACAAGAAAGGAGCACTTTCTGGCAGAAGAGTGAATTGCATTTCATTCATTTATGGAACAGCCAGCGTTTCATTCTTGGTGAACAACAGTCAGCACTATAAAACCATGAACACAAACTGAAACCCTGCTGCATCTTAGAGCGCTCAGTAACTTACTGAACCACTTTTGATTGCTACTCTTTGACTGAGTATAAGGCATACCGGCACTACATTGTAAAGCTACACTATGCTTTTCAAGAATAGCAAACTTCTTTTTAAAAAATAGTGATTCGCAGAAAATAAATCCAATCCAACCCTAGCAGAAGTAAATATGCCTGGAATCTTTCTCTATCTGGGACAATCTTTCCTGTTACACAATGTGAGAGAGACACAGCAGCTACTACAGAACCGAGGGCATTATGCAAAGGCATCTTCTGACGGGGTGCTCCCCTCCCTGCAACCTGACCTTTATTTCCCATAACCCTGCCCAAGCGATAACCACCAGTGGCGGTCGTTAAAGGATGTGTCTGGTCGTGTGGATTCAGGGCAGACAGATAACAACACAATAGCCAAGGGCTGATTTGAGCAAGGCACCCACCTAACCACCGTGCTGGTCAATGTCCAACTCAAGCCAAATTTGGAAGAAACTAACAGCTGTAGTCGGTATGCATACATGACTATAAGCCAACCATCTTATTCCATAAATAATGGACAGCCCAGGGCCCATTGAGCGTTCCTGCACAGCAGAGGCACCTCTCAAGGTTACTCTTCGAGGCTGAGAGAATCCTTATCACGTCAGATACTCGGTAAGTGAATTGGGAATAAGCACGCTGAAACTTTGAAATCTTAGCTAAGTGATATAAAGCACTGATAGCGCATATAGACATAAACTGTTGACCAAGTCTAGGACTAAGTCTGGATCCAGCCGCACCTACACTCCTCTCTGAGAAGGAATTTAGAATGCAAGGGGGTCCTTTCTGAACCTCATGACTCAACAGGAGGGTCTCCCTGACAGTTTTGTCTGACCCTATCCTCTATGCAGTAAATAATCAAGTGTACCTTGCCATCAAATCTTGTTAAACCACTGTCACATTTACTATTAAATTTCATTAAATTGCTGTTTTATTGCTACTTGTCTCTTGTGAGTGAAGTGCATCACTCCATCCACAACACATCTACAACAGAGCCAAGACTAAGAATTAAATGGAATATCTGACTGAAGTTTTATCACAAGAAGCAGTTTATTTCTTAAAAAAACTGAAGAGGTCTGAAAAGATCTAACAGGTGTAAAGACATCGCACAGTTAATTGGGAAACCTAAAAATACTAGGAGGAGATAGTGCAGTCAAATGAATAAAATATTGTTTTCCTTCTTTCATTTTGGTTATTGCTAGCTACTGTTGGGTACAGAGAGGAGCGTACATGAGGGACTAACACTGCGCATCATCGAGTCATAGAATCATAGAATGGTTTGGGTTGGGAGGGACATTTAAGGGTCACCTAGTCCAACCCCGCTGCAATGAGCAGGGACATCTTCAACTAGATCAGGTTGCTCAGAGCCCTGTCCAACCTGACCTTGAAGGTTTCCAGGGATGGGACATCTACCACCTCTCTGGGCAATCTGTTCCAGTGTTTCACCACCCTCATCGTAAAAAATCTCTTCCTTATATCTAGTCTGAATCTACCCTCTTTTAGTTTAAAACCATCACCCTCTCTATGAAATGGCTTAACAAATCTGAATGTATATTTATTTCTTATAATGAAAAAATGAAGAAGATTTCATTGGCCTTCTAAAGCCAACTTCTAAAATCACTATGAAATTTTCATGTTATGAAACAGATGTGCTACGTGACTTACCTAAAATGCTTCATTACCACAAAAGGTACTATCAGTTGGTATATTTGCATAAACTGTCCTTCAAACTCAAGTAAACTACAGAACAAAATACATCCTCATTTTTCTGCTTCTTCCTCATAAACTACAGTATTCAACAATGTTCTAACAATTCACAAGAATAGTCAGAGTATGGTGTTCTTCAGTAATTTTTAAAAATGCTGAACTATGTATCTGTTCATAAGGCTTGAGAGCTTACTACTCTGGCAGAATGTCATCACAGCAGAAGATACTCTCTCTTGCATGAATTTAGGTTTAGAAGGAGAGTAAAATTTACCACTATGGGATAAAGATTTATATATTCATGACCTACAGCCAAGAACCTACCCTTTGGCAAATGCTTCAAATCAAAATAACAATGTTCCAAACAGATGAATGAGTTGTGTAAGAAGTAACATGATTTAATCTTTCATATCTAAATGAAGTCCTGCTACATGATAATGTGCTTTTGAATTTAAAAAAAAAAATATTTTCATTCCTTCAGCAACAGAGTTAATGCAGCTGTGTCAAATACTATTAAAAATCTGTCATTTATCATCCTGCAGAAAGTCTGCCTTGCTGTGATACGTTGTCAGAAAAAGAACAGCTTTTGCCCTCCTGACAACACAAAATATCAGGAGAGCCTTGCGTAACTAGATGTGCTAGTTTACAAGGGATGTCCTGACTTTGTAGGGCATTCCCAGCTACAGGCATAAACTTGCAAGTTCTGCGTTACTTTCCAATGGATCCTGAAGATACTCAGTTGCCTGCACCAGACTAGGAGAGAACTGCATCACAGCATCGCTTCTACCTACCGCTACTCCACTTGCTATCTGGCTACTAGAAGATATATTCGGGAGGAGGAAGGAGAAGAATTATTCTAATAACAGTCACTAAATAACGCAATTTAATTTTATATTACATCAGACTAAGACAGGAAAACTATGTAATGATACAATATTAACATGACACAGTAAAAATAAAAATATTTTTGGAGTTCAAATTACAAAGTACAATAGTGATGCACTTACTCTACAAGAACAGTTATTTAGGAGTCTACTTACACTGTTCCTCCTTATGGCAAAAGACAAAGTTTAATGTCAGCATCATCTTTAGCATACCTGGTGACTGTAAACCCTTACCATCTACAGTTGCATATTTAGGTACCTGGTATTTCTTCTTAATCTGCCTACTTTGAAAACAGATTAATGTACAAGCAGAATTTCTGACCGGTGATTATGAAATTGCTTCAGTTCAGATAATGGAAATTGGGAAAAAAAAAAAAAAATCAATGCTTTTTCAGTATACAAACACTCTCGGAAGAGATGACCTGTATTACGTACACACACAATTGAAAATGAAAATTCACTCACCTCGCCTGCCCTCTCCATCAGTTCAGTAAGTTTATAATACTTGCAGAAAAGAAAGGCAATGAGAAAGTGATTACGGAAGGATAAAAGTGAAGTGACTACAGGGCTTCAAAACAGAAGAATGTTAGAATAACAGAAACTGCTACATTTACATACAAAGAATCTATTTTAGTGTCATTTTTTGGAAAGGTGGAAAAAATTACATTTACTGTTGTTTTCTGCATTTCAGAAAGCTAATTCAAATTAGTTACTCAATTTACTTGGGGCAAATAGCTTTGCAGGTAAAAAGGCGAGATGTTCCCAACTAGAGGAAAAAAAAAAGCCCTCCAAAACAATCCTAAAATAGATTGTTTCATGTACACAGAGAAGATATTTGATACTGGTGCACGTAGGTATTATCTGCATAAATTTAAAATTAGGTACAAAAAAACCCCAAACATTAATTGCTTCACTGTTCAGGGCTAATAAGAAAACTTTGCAATATATGATAGCATCAAGTCCTGTCTTAGTGACAGTCAGTGTTACACTGCTTTGTTTTACTTGCTGGCATTCTGCTGCAGTTGAGAACCATCACCAACTGCTGTCACTTAGCAGACTGTCTTTTTAAATACGGTTAATATGAAACACTTCAGTAGGAACAATGAAGTAATGAATGAACTAGGAACACCTGATGAAGAAGCTGCCATTAAACTTTTTACCGTTCTTTGATATTACTCATTTTGTTATAATTGTGGCTCTGCTATTCCAGTTGCCCAGTGTATTAAGATCAGCCAAAAGTGAACACCTTAGGTAATCAATTTTCCCAGCATTCAAGTTATTGTCATTTAAGCTGCTTTCAGAGATAAATAGTGTTTCCAACTCTGTCCAGAAGCTGCTACTAAGAAGGAAAACAGACATGGCTTCTAAGTTTCAAGGTTATTCTGAATATTTGAGATGGCAGCACGCTGAACTGCTGGGAGCTGCACCATGTGTTAATGGTGATTGTTTTACATCATTTTTAGTTAATGATTTTGTGGTAGATCCACAGAGGGGTTTGGCAATTGCGGCATCACAAAATGCACAACTCTGATGCCAATCACTTAAGGGAAGTGGAATATCCAGCCTTCGGTCCTTCCCCTGCCTCTGCAATAAATGCAAAGTTCCTTTTTCCCTCTCTACACAATCCTCAGCAGAAAACAGGCAATAAGCTGTATTTCTGTAACTAAGATTTCCTAAGATGGGCATCTCCACTTAACACAGCTCTAAACCCTCTTTTGTAGTTCAATTCCCCATGCCCTTTTCTTAAAAAATGAAGCGGGTGTCAATTTTATCTTTAGGATGCAATTGGAAGAGCATGTTGTAACAGCCCTTCCCACAATTATAATGACTGCAATGCTTGCCCAGCAAACGACTGATTCATTATCCTCCACTGAGAGCCCCAAACACTAGTCTAGAGATCTAGGTGCTTCCCTAAGGACCAATAAATCTTTAATTATTTTATACAAAGTGACATAGTTTCAATAGGGAACTGACATCCTATAATATTTTGTATGAGGATTACTTCTGATCTGAACAAAAAGTCTTCTACAGACACAGAAAAGGATACCTCAGCCACCTCTTCCTCTGATTGTACTTCCGAGCAAAAATTCCAGTAATTGCATTTCTTAAGGCAGCCAATGTACCAGCATATGTCAGCATGACGCACCTACTGACTTGGTCCTGTTTGGGGACACAGGTTAGGTTAAATGCAGGTGAACAGTGACTGGTTTAGCAATGAAAAATCTGTATTAACTTGTAAAAATGTAAAACCAGAGCTACGGACACACGCACTCAGACACTTGCAGAGTGGAAGTTACTATGCAGACATTTTAAGAATTACTTTAGATTTGGGCAATTCACTGTCTTTGTGAATACAGCCTTTCCTTATAGCCTAACTAGACCAGCACCTACTGATGGTCATGTTAGTACGACCTGATGCCGTTGCTGCAGCCTGCAGACACCCAGTCGGTCCCAACACCCTACTGCTGATGGCAGCTTTGCAGAAGCACGTACTGCCAAAGCTGTGCAGAATTCAGCACAGAAGCAGTGAAAATGATTACACTTCAGCAAAGGCTGCTGCGGAGCATCAGTGATTTAAGTCAGTTATCAACCTGTTGCTCTTGGGGAAGGTGGTCATGAGGGACACCAGAAACTTGCAGAGAAATAGGATACACAAGACATGAGTGCTGAGGCATGTACCTGACGAAAATACCATCTTGGGAGAAGTTTCTAGTCAGTGATATCAGATGCAATTCCTAGAAGGATGCACGCTGAGACTGCTCATTCCCTCCCTGCAGTGTGCCACAATTAAGGCCATAGTTTCCTGAACACTTTAAGCCAATGTAAACCTTAAAAAGAAATAATTGTGTCCCTACCTTGAGCCAGCACAGCTGTGGCAAGCCAAAAGAGAGAACCAATCCAAGCTGAAAGTGAGGCATTTTCCTGTCTCGATATCTTTAACCTTTATCGCTCTCTCTGAGCCAATTCATCTCATAATCTGAAAAATGCTGGAGCCAGCACAAAGGAGAGGTTGGCAGACGAAAAAGCAGCTGGGCATGGCAGGGGAGTTGGAAAACCTCTTTCAATCGCAGTGTTGGCTTCCAAAACTTTTATGGAATTAAGGCCTAAACTGTATTGGAAGCCCACTTCCAGCTTTTTAATCCACTTCTGCCTACTAAACAACTAATGAGATTTTAATGTCCTGCAGCCCACCTGATTTTTTTTAATTTAAAAACAGTCAAATAGATATGATCATTTTTTCCAGCTATTTATAAATACCCACAGTGATCTAGCTGACAACATAAAATTAGACATATTTGTAAAAAAATTATGAGAAATACAATGAATTGTACTTTACAACTTGTTGCAAACAGACCCAAGGACTGATAATGACATTATTTTGATTTTACATAGAGTTCCTGCCTAAAATGTAGTGGCATTTTCTATTCATCGTATTTGTTTGAAGGAAGACATTAAGACCATTTAACCTACTGCCTGTTTCAAAACACTGCCAACATGTGCATCCTCCTCCCTTTATATTCAGGGTAAATGTGTGCATTTGGCAAATAATGGATTTTTAAATCATGGAAAGTGGTACAGACAGTTCCAAGAATTCCCACTGTTACCAGACTTGGAACCCCTTATTAGAAATGCTGCAGGGATTTCTAGAAAGAGGAGAGATTGAAGAAAGAGGAACAATCTAATTTGCCTGGGCACTGGACAATATTCTGCACATAGCGTTGGATTTTCCGATACCCGCAAGACCTTTATAGAATAATGTAAAAGAAAACTAAAGGGATATTTGAAAAAGCTATGATATGACTTAGTATGATACAATAATGACAGAAATGGGCAGATGCAAGGGATAAGTAAGATAGGCCAGGGACAGACAAGTTGTGTCTCAGAAATAGACCTTTACAAAATTAAACTTGGTTGATTTAATATCCTTCTGAAAAGATAAACTAAAAAAGATCCTAATCAGGACATTACTATGAGATGGTTTCCTTCTCTGGGAACAGCGAGCAAACGGGAAGCCGTCACCTGAGAGCACAGGACAGGGTACAGAAGCCAGCAGCTGAACTTATGCGATACTGCATGTAGTTTATGAGCAAAGTTTCAGTACTCCATAGGAAGAAGAAATTGGTTTAGTTAGAAAGAGTAAAAAACCTGCCTTGTAATAGTGTGCATGTGTTCAGATACTAAGTAAAATTTCTTGTGAATCGGGTTTTTTGTAGACCTCTCTCTTGCTGGGAACTATCAGGTAAAACTTTGTGAAGCGAAGGGGTATTATAAAAATAAGGCAGTAGTTGTTCCTAAAAAGTGACTATTTATGTTAGCTCTTACTGAGAAATTTAATATAATTTCAATCAAAGAAATATGGCATCTATACAGTAATTTTTATTAAATTTACCTCCTGAAAATAGAACCATTCAAAGGTAAAGGACTGTTACCAACATCTCTCCATTTTCCCTTATTCAACATTAAGCAGTTTCCAAATTTTTATTCTTAAGCAAGCAACATTTATAGCAAGAAAGCTGAGAGAGCTAGATGTCAGATGCAAACTTCATCAGGTAGCAAAAGCACCTCAGTCTTCACGGTTAAGCTAATATTTCACAGTCAAAGGATAGCTTAGTAAACAAAAAGCAAAACCAAATTATACAACAGTACCTGGGCTCTAAGTATTAACATGTGGCTGTCTGCTATGCCAGGAGAAGGCAAAATTAAAAAGGCAAAATTATAACTCCTTATGTAAAATCCCAAAGTGTAAACATTCAGGTTCAGCTGCTTGGAAGTTACAGCATTATGCTGTCATTTCTATCATCTGTTCTGGTTAATTCAACAAAAATGCAATCATCTGCTTAGGCCAGCCCAGATCACATTAGTATTGCCAAGTGACTGTGTCACACACAGAGACTATATTGCCATGCTCATTAAAGTGGATCTAATTCACTGTCATCCTTATGTGTATACAAAGAAAACTCTTTCATCTCATTGAATATGACTACTTCCTTATGGAAAAGATAAAAATCAGACTTCCTTTGTGCTCTTCCTATCTGTAGGTCTTCCCTGCCCCCCGCCCCCCTTTTTTTAAGTTTATTGTTATTATTACAGCATGGCCTGTTCTCTCCCTTTCCACTTTATAATTGCATTTTAATTGATCTCATTTATTCCTGTAGTTATATGAGTCCACCAAAATCGACTATCTGGATAACTACTACACCCAAGATTTAGAGATGCCCTCTCCTAAGCACCACAATAAGACTAAAGAATTGCGTGCTGCTAAGACCCCCCATACCGGTTCAGATGCGCTTAGCCCCATCTAACACAGTGTCCTGCCTCCAACAGTGGCCACAGGTGCCAACTCAGAGACAGCTGAGAACAGAGCATGCATATGTAATAGCATTTCTCCTAAGTTCAGGCTCAGAGGACTTTATGAGCCTACATGGAAATTCAAAAAGTAAAAGTAATCCAGAAAAGAAAGGATGTAATTTTTGCAAAGTATCATAAAAAACTAACTGCAGCAGAGGGAAGAGGGAATTCAGAATGATGATGGAGAAACCCACTGCACTGGTGCAAACCCATTAGTCAGTAGTTCAGCAAAAATGTGTTGGAAGTTACAGAACGATGACAGCATGCTACAAAGGTAGCATACACAATGGTAAACCCACTACATTTTCAGCTGCTGCTTTTTTAGGTAAATCAAAGGTCTGTGTACATGCTAGAACATTGCTGTTTTTTTCTTCCCCTCTGGCCTGATAAAGTCACCGTGATCTGGGAATTTAAATAAAAAGAGTATCCTGCTAGGTTTCAGATGAGGGGAAAACAAATTGATATTCAGGCCACGATGCAGTCATGCCCACTGACCCAGTACATTTACAAATATTACATAACCCAACTTCAGAAAATCAAATGGAGCAACACCTTGAGATCTTTTGAGCAGCCTTCTTAGCAAAAGGCTTAGACAAACAGATGTACACAGGTGCTATTTAAATTCATATGATCTTGAAAGAGGGATAAATAGCTAAATAGATAAATAAAATTTATTTCACACTAATAAAGTGTTGTCAATAAGTGCTCTTTTTCAGTGGAATTCTAATTGTGGAATTACCACCAAGAGCAAGACACCCATATGAACATTCTGCACAAAGCATTAGAGAAGGGCTGCCTCACAGGAAGGATCATTCAGAACTAGAGATATAAAACACAATGCAAGGCACCAATGACCTGCATTTTACCTGAACATTTACTTTTCCTGCCTAGACAGAATTTGTATACTTGCCAATAATATAACAAAAAAATCTGGACTCACTCTCTATACATACGTGATGCATAGTGAGCAAGCCAAGACTTCTAAGAACATGGAAGTTACTGTCCATGAACAGTAAATCTGATGCATTTAGAAACCACCTAGGGCATGCAATAGCAATTCAACGCAGTACATCTGCACATTCTTCTGCCTGGGAAATTCCAGACAGAGATACAGCTGCCTTGTCACTGTTGGCCTTACAAACCACTCTCTTAAACATGAAGCTTGTGAATTTGCATCCCTATTACTAAGCCATGCATCCCATTTCTGGCAAATCTTGTACTGTAAATAATTTAAAACATAAATTAGATAAAGTGACTTCTGATAGAAGTTATTTTTATAGTAACACCTGCAAAATATCTTGTTAGCAAGAGAGATGCTGAATTCCTTACAGATTACAGAGGGCAACTGGAGTACATTCATACACTCCAAAATAAAAATTTGTGTGAACATAATTTTGTTATTACGGTACTTATTTCTAGGGCATCTATCAAAGTATTAAACATATACCCAAATACACTAAAGGAACCATCAGTTACTGTATGAGTTGAAAAGCAATCAATTTCAAAGTTAATCTGGACAAAGTAGTTTATTAATAGCTTTGACGATTATTATTCTTGGAATTCCAGAAACCTAGCTTAAAATGGGACTGCTCATCACATAAACATGCAATCTTTATCTAGGGATAAAAACCACAGCTGTTACAATACTGTAAGAGTCTCTTCCAGATGAAAAAAACCCATCATCTATAAAGTCACCTAAGCTGGTACAGATAAAAAGCTCAAGGAGACACAGACTCAAACTAGCAAAGCCACATCTTGTTAAAGCATATGTCGCCTGTCTGCAATACTTTTAACACATGCTAGAACATACTGGATGCATTATCACATCTATTGCCTTGACAACAAAGCTAGAATTAATAGTACAGGGTAGTCCTTGTTCCAAAGGACTAAAATTCATGAGCAAGCAAGGGAAGTATTAGCTGTATTTTCAGATGTTATCTGAGAAGATGTTTTTCTGAGAAGCAAACAAGAAGCCCAGATTGTTTAAAATTTCCTAGTTAACTAGAAGGGTATGTAGTATTTCACAAGACCTTCCCAAATGCTGCTCTGTGCTTGGCAAATTAATTTAAAAACCGGAAAATTAAGAAAATCTCTTTTAAATAAAAAGTGTTTGTAAAAAAAGATTTAAATAAAAAAACCTTTCCATTTTTCAGGTTTCGTTTGCCTTACAGCTGGGGTTTGAAAAAAAAAGTTTAAAGTCAATGGAAATAGAATGTGTTGCAATAACCAAGTCTGTCCCCTACAAATTTTAAAAGAAATACTTCCTCCAGTTCTGATCTTGGATACTTTATTTAGGAAGGTTCTACTGAAAAGACCTTATATCAAGGTGCACTTGGTCTCAAGCACTAAATTTTCATTGTTATTTAGCAAAAAACCCGTATTTTCTTATTATTGTTGCAATGTATCTCAGCTTCCTTCCACCAGAAAAACCGTGAAGTACCCTGAAAACATTTATCAGTCAAAAATTTGTCCCACATAATGTGGGGAAGAGAGTGAAAAACGGCAACACTGACCAACTTACAAGCAATGTTTAAGCTAACAAGAAGCAGTCTTACTATTGGCTTTTAATTGCATTACTTACATTTTGGGAACTGAGCCCTTGCTTTTTTACATTTCTAATGCATGATGTCAGAACAACTTTATTTCTGTCTTTAGAATATTGTCATAAAAAACAGTGAGGTGTTTCTAATGGAAATAGTCCAGTGAGAATTGGGTTTGTTCTACATATACCAAACATCACTTCCACAGCTCCTAGTCTTTGAAATTAAGACTTAAGGTCAATAAACAATTTCCTTTTCATTAGTAAAGTGAAGAGTGTGAAATTATTTTAATGTCCTCACTAACTTGCTAATGTAAACCCGCTGCTTAGAATGCAAGAACATGTAAAAAACAGCCAATTTACTGCATGCAGTGAGTTAATAGAAGCACTGAGATTCCCAGCTACTGTCAGGGTCTTTTTTAAAAAAACAGGTTTACTACTATAACTTGAACTTATAACTGGACTGCACTTGGTGGCCATGGCATGACCTTATCAGACTTGTACAAGCTTATCTGAGAAAAAAAAAATTTAACAGGCATTATGAATTATGCTCTTTATGTCTTCAGCTAAGGCTCTCAGTCATGCCAAACCATGCTCATTTCTAGATGTGCATATGCACCTCCAGCAGACGTGGCACTGACTTCATACTTGGAACTGAACATAACATGGCCTCTGGCGTGTCCCCACATGTTCACAGATAAAAAGCAACGCTACACTAAGAAATGCAACTCATGGTATATCGGACAGAAGTTGAAGACTTCAGCACTGTCAAATGCGGTGCTGCTTACCCAACAGCTCATCGATACTGATGCCATCAGAATGAAACTCACAGTGCCAACACCAGGCTTTTTAAGACCAAAAAGTTAAATCAAGGCACTGGCAAGAATATTTTCAGTCTATCTGACTGCTGTGTATAACCAGTAATATATACAGGTCCATATAAACACACACACGCACAATTACGCATCCTGCCAACTCCATGAAAAATTATGTCATTTTTGACTGCAGGTCAAGGTGAGGCCCTACAGAGAAACTGATAAAGCTGTTTAAAACCTACCTGAACTCTCATGTTAGGAAAAGGGCATTTGTGGGTTTTGTTTGGGGGGGGGGGGGGGGTGGGTGTTCAACCTTTTGAATGGAAACCAGAAGCTGATGAATAATGTCCCTGGAAAATAGTGCTTATAAATAATGATACAAGTAGTTAAGTATTTATAGAGTAGTAATATAAAATAAAATAATATTCAACATCTTACTAAGGAACACTGCTTCTAGAAGTCCATGACTCAGTTTATAATTTTAATGGAAATTTAGCAGTTCTAAAAAAAAGGCCAAGGGAATCTATTAATTCCTTTATCTTGAATACTTTTACTTTACTCTCTTTGTGATCGTGATATATTGCAAAATCATATATTTTAATCAGTAGCTTTTTATAGCTAGCATTATCTGTACTTTTGCTGAAGCACCTTTCAACATTATAGCCTAAAACAGAAAAAGAAAGAAATTGTTTTTATAACTTGATTAAAGAAAAAATAGATTAATGAAAAGTATGCTGTATATATTTAAAGTTTATTCCAATCAGACTAGTTAATATTTTCATCCAACGCCCCCCCCTAAATAACAGCAATAAACTCACAGTGAATTCCATGAAAGATTCACCTGTGAATTTTATTTATGTTTTCATTGTTTTGCTTTTAAGCATAGCACTGAAAAGATGAACAAGTCAGACAACTATTGTCAGTCAATACAGGGTGACTTTATGGTAGCCACATATTAGATTAAACTACAGAACTATATTTAACCTGAGAAGATAGGGTCCTATTTATGTAATCCTGCTTTAGGAGCTTCTAATGAGTTACTGCAGCCTAACCCAGATATGCCTGCCAGCAAGTTCCCTGCTCTTTCACGTCAACACAATGATGAGAGTACAATTTCATTGTAAAAATTGCTGCACAGCACAAAGAACGCTCTTGTTAAACATGTTGATCTTCAATATAATCAGTAACCTAAAAATAAACTTCTGCCTAACTTGTATTTATAACACAGAAGCTTTATTTTTATTTGCATTATATTTGCTATATAGCTAGAGTCAGTGTTACTAAGAAGAGATTCCTGAAGCAGGTGAATAAGTAGTCAATGGAATTAGGTAAGTAAAGAAATTGGTAAGTTCTTCGACACCAGAGCATTCACAGAGAGAGCAGATGCCTACATTTACAAGTTGATGAACGCATGCGGAAATTACTGAAAGTTGCTTTATACGTTAAGCAAGTTGTTATCACCGTGGCCTCTTTTTGCTTTAAAATCTACCCACAGGAATGCTCATCCATCCTAGCAATGTCTTCATCGTTTAGAGAGCATCCACCGGGAGCCGGGCTTCCCCGCCGGAGAGCCCTGCCTTCGGCCACCTGTCTCGCAGACACATACGGCACTTGGGGATCAGCAGGGGCCAGGGTGAGCGTCGGTCACTCCCTAACATCTGCCAACTGATCAAAAGTGGCATTAATGAAATTCTAAAAGGAGTTTAGTTCACTCCTTCATGCTTAAAGAAAGCTATAGTGACAAAAGGTGTACATAAAAAGCAGAGCGTTGAGATTATAGATGGTAAAACAGAGCAGGGAAAAGGATGAAGCTTTTCAGAACTTGCTTTTTGACCCAACTCACCTACTGTAAACACCTTGTCAAATACAATCATGGTACTGTTTGAACTCAAGCACAGCATGAAATGTAAAACAGCGATGTAAGAAACAAGGACAGGAATAACAAAAGGCCCAACTGCAAACAGAAGGAAAAATTAAGAATTCATCATTATGATTCGTCATTGCATCACACACTTCAGTACCTGCTGTTTCTAGATTTGGCTATATTTAAAGATCATCTCAATAAATGATCATAATGCAAAAATTATATATGTATAAAAATAATTTGAATTTCAGTGTCACTAATTGCTTTCCTTACACTGTGTCTACTGATGCTGTATATACAGTAAAAGCACTAAAAATGCAGTTCGAAGATACGTAGTTTCAGATCATCACATTTTCTCTGGGGCACTGGGATGCCCTTCTCTGCATTCCAAAGCCAAACAAGGCCAACAGACCAAAACCATAGTATCTTGGCTTCAAATGCTAATTATTTCCCTGCAAAGCTAAGGATATATTCGAGTGGAAAGTTCTTCCACTAAGTTAGCTCTTCACAAAGGAAACAATGAGGTGCCTCAAAGAAAAACAGTTTACATTTCTTTTACTTAAATATTTTATCAAAAAAACACAATGACAGGAAAAAAACAAATAATGGCCTCTTTTTAACAAAAGAAGAAAAGAATTCAAAGCTTATGGGAAGAAGAGAACAGCAGACTTGAGGACTGGCAATCTGAACCCTTAGGTTGTTTAACTATTACGTACAAATAGATCAGAGATTTTATTCTGTGATGGGAATGAGACCGAATGTGAATGCCATTATCTCTTCCACCATGTGGTGCCCCTCTCAATTAAGGCACTGTTTCTGCACCATGAGAATGCAATGTAAACACTTCATGTAATGCAACCTGCCCAGCATCCAAGCTTTCTGTGAAGACTTTTGTTGCCAAGATTTTCTTGCCTTAAGCTACCATCTGAAACATGGAAAGCTGCCCTTTGCAAAACTCTAAAAGCAACATGAAAAGGAAGCAGAAGATAATTCTCTTCTGTTTCCCTCCCTATTCAGCAATTAACACATTACTTTCAATCCATCAGACTTAAACCAGAAAAATAGTAGTTAAATATGACAGCGTTTGAACGTATCTCAAAAGTTGCAATATTGTTCATTGTCTCCAATCCATCAGTAATTTCGGTATTGGCTTGGTTGTTCACAAGAAACACATTCATGTTAATGCAGCTCAGTCTGGGAGAGAGGGAGATATGGATCCTGTTCCATACGTGGTCATTGGGATGAATTGCACAAGGGCCAGATGCTGAACCATCTCACAAGCACCATTCACCTAGGCTTTCTGCATATCATATATTGCACAATGAGGTGAAAGATTGAGAAGGGAAGTCTGAAGATAATTTTTTGTAAATGTTGCTTTGATAAACTCAATGACTGATTTTTAGCATTCTTCCCAAGCTCAAAAAAGCTAATCTGTATGTCCAAGAAGCAAACAATACAATCAGTGGAAAACCTGGCATTAAACAATGACTCAGCATGTGGACTGAGCCTCAAACTCTGAATAAAAAATTTATAACATATTTAAAATTTAGAAGGGTGGTTACACCCACTCAGAAAAAAAAAAAAAAAAAGTAGTAAGTACATTGGTGGCAAGCTAACTAAAAGAAAAATCAGAAATTAGAAAATAAGTAGCTTGCTATTAATAAGAAAGAAAAAATGGTCACTTTTCTTAGTGTTAAGGTCAATTCAGAAAAATTGCATTAAACAAAAACACTGTAAATGCTCTGTAAATTTAAAGTCATCTAACACAACACAATCTTCAAGTAGAAAGCTGATGTTGAATTCAGAAAGATAAATCCCATGTTTAGCAGCAGTAAAATTTATTATAAAATGCATTTCTTTGGCATTATGCAGTTAGATTTGAATGTGATGTTAACATTTATGATTAACATTACATAATATGAAGACATATTATGAATATTAATAAAAGTGTTACACAAAGGCACATACAGATGATCTGTGCAGACTGAAATGTACATTCCATCCTACAGAGACAGATAATCTCAATGGAAGAAAAGATGCAATTATGTGAAAAGAAAATGTAGGATGAAACAGATATCAGAAAAAGCTGAAATTCAAGTTACACAGAAGGTTTAGGTGCTTTGTGAATAAAGAAGGAAGAAAACTTCAGTAACTGAGAAATCATGCTATGAAGGAAGAAGAGGAAGAGTATCAACTCAGTATGAAATAATATGCAGATTATTGTACAGAGCCACGAAACATCTGAATGTAAATTCTACTTATCAAAAACAGAATGAGTTTTAGCCACGTTAGAAAAAGCAAAGCTGGGCTCCAACTTACATACAGATCAACATTATGAATGTAGCATTTTCCTGCTGGCTCAGTATCTCACGTAGAAGGATGACAAGCGAATTTATTCCTTTCCTGCCATGTGGATAGGCAGAAGGTTAACTAAACAACAACCAGTTTTGAAAACTCTGCTTTCTGCACTATCAGGAATGGGATGATAGTTTTGTCTCCTTGACATACTTCCACAGCAAGCATTCCGAAGAAGAAGCAGCAGATCAAACTCCCCTGATATTAAAAGATGAAATAAATCTCTGTACAGAGACTATTATTCCCCACACATATACTCAGGAACGGAAGCAGAGTCAAATTGTGATCCAGCTTGCAGATTGTCTGTTAGTTGCAGTGATGCAGGCATCAATTCTGAAATGTATTGCACAGCTTCACTACAGGCATACCGTAGGCAAAATCATGCAAACATACAAGTCTGGCTACATCTTGCAGGTTAAGGCCCCCATGCAACCCAATGTTATTAGAAATGCTATCTTTTCTTTTTTCTTGCAATAAAAAAATTGTTTACATGTTTTTGAACACAAATGCCACAGCATGTGCCCATCTACTCCAACGTTACAAAACCAGAGAAAAAAGTGCAAAATTTAATTGAACTGCTTAAGTAATGAAGCTCTGATATTTAATTGATTTGCTTGAAACTGTAAATTGCTAAAAACAAAACATTATTTTAACCTGACAGTCCCATTGAGACCAATATTTCTCACTACACTGCAAGCTTATTCTAAGCTGTTTATTAGCACAAACACTACTAACAGCCTGCAGAAAAGAAATCTCAGATCTAGAGCTGGCTTTAAACCTCAGCTTGCAATGGTTATAGTTTAAAGCTTCATTTTCACATCTGCATAGGTACTACCCAATCCAGTTTGAAGCCCAGACAACAGAACCAAGGGCTGACAGTCTTCAGTGCCCTCCACAGCTCTGTAAGTCAGTATTTCCTGTAACTTGTTTCCCACTTTCCTCTTGGGCTCAGCTATTTATTAGTTTATGTAGATCTGAACAGCATTTAAGTCTTCAGCCACATGGTTTGCGCCGTTTCTCCAACATCCTGCTCATGTAAGTCAAACAACCCTAGATACTGCAATGCAGAATGATATTAGCTAAGCAGGGAATCACAGTATATATTGCTCCAGTGTGATCTACAAGCTCTGATACAGCACAAAGGATGATGCTGTGATATGCTTTATAAATCTCTGACGAGATAAAAACTCCATAATGGATGGGATGAAGTCTCTGTAAGGGGATGTGTGCTAGTTTTGGCTGAGATGGAGTTAACCTTCTTCATAGTAGGTAGCATGGAGCTATGTTTTGGATTTGTGCTGAAAACAGTGTTGATAATACAGTCTTCTTTGTTGCTGAGCAGTGCTTACACAGCATCAAGGCTGCCTCTCCTTCTCACACCTCCCCACTATGGAGCAGGCTGGGGGGCACAAGGAGCTGGGAGGGGACACAGCCGGACAGCTGACCCCCACTGACCACAGGGATATTCCAGACCATTGGACGTCATCCTCAGCAGATAAAAGTAGGGGAAGAAGAAGGAAGGGGGGGACATTCAGAGTGATGGCGTTTGTCTTCCCAAGTCACCGTTAGGCGTGATGGAGCCCTGCTTTCCTGGAGATGGCTGGACACCTGCCTGCCCATGGGAAGTGGGCAATGAATGCCTTGGTTTGCTTTGCTTGTGCACGTGGCTTTTGCTTTACCTATTAAACTGTCTTTATCTCAGCCCACGAGTTTTCTCACTTCCACCCTTCTGATTCTCTCCCCCATCCCACTGTAAGGAAGGTGAGCGAGCAGCTGCGTGGTCCTTAGCTGCCGGCTGGGGTTAAACCATGACAGGATGTCAAGCTAGAAAGCATTTGGTCTTGCACAACTGGCTCTAATTCAAAGGGGACAGAAGCGGCACTAGAAGGGACCTTGCTGGTAAGGGGAGAAGAAGAGCAGGAACAAACCAGGGGATCTGCAGTCAGAGAGTGTGAGTGGGTGTGCAGGACCATATTCCAAAGGGAACCAGTTTTGCTGTCAATGAGCCATAACATCTCAGCTGAGCATACTGAAAATATTTACCTGAAAAAAAAAGAGGAAAAAAATCAGCAACTACTTGACCGTGTTCCATAGAAAGGAAATTATTAATAGTCACTGAAGGCTTGTCCAGGAATTTCAACACATGAGTTACAAGCCACCTCTCTGCTCTTGACATTTTGTATAACCAGCCAGTAATACAATTTTGTGTGCTACCCCAGAAAAGTCACAAGACAGCCAACTCCAGTGTATTACAGGTGCCTAAGTTGATATCAGGTTAAAGCCCATATGGAGAAGAGGCCTGGAGTTTGTTTCAACAGATTCATAATACAATCAGGTAGACTCCCACCTCCCCAAAATTTATTTTAAGAGTAAATGTTTATCGTCAACAGTAGCTTGTATAAAGAAAAGAAGTGAGATTTTTTTTTTCCCTGGAGTGGCATATGTGCTATTTGCATAGCAAGTTACAGTGAGGGCAGCAATGGTCATGATCACGTACCAATGGTGTTTGTACGCAGCACCTTCAGCCAGCTAAAGGTGGCATGCAGCATTTCCACCAAACACCTTGGAGCCAAGCACAGTTTCACAAGCCACAGCGAAAATGAACAAGAAAGTTCTCAAAACAGGAAGAAAGACAATCTGATATCTTACTTGGAGAAAGTTAAATCCTATTTGTCAAAAACAGATAAGAAAGACCTCAGCACCCAACACACAACATCTGAAGATTTCCACGGATACTCTTAAAGAAGACTCTGTGGTCAGCTGAGACCTATAGAAATATCAGCATTATTCTTTCTTGCTTATATGCTCCATGCAACACAAAAGCTGTAGGCACACACGTTACTGACAGTCATTCAGAAAGACCAGTCTCAGAACCTGGTTTCTTTATTGGTACGGTAGCCAGGAGCACCACCTGTGCAACTGACTGCAGCCTTGCACCAGGCATGGGCTTCCCAATACCGAACTGGAAGCTCACAGACCTGTAGTGAACTGATAAACCAGCATTCACAGGAAAATAGTAACTGCCGCCTTTATTGCCTTAGCCATCTCAATGGCATATTCCAGCACTGCGAGAATGAGGGAAACTTTGCATGTATACGCTGTAAGAATTCCCCCGCTTCAACTGCGCAGCCATTTCTTGGCATCCAAAATCTACCAGGTACTGCGATGCAGTGAGCGTATGCTGCCTGTCCGGCACCCAAAGAGTCAGTCGAGCAAGAATCTATAGAAACTCTCAATACTGGAAAAATCACAGAGCCAGTAACTGTGTTCTGCCGGGTTAGTATACAGAAGTTCCCCCGTGACCTGTGAACACCTCCGAGGTTCAGAAACAACCACAGAATTGCTTGTGCATCTCCAGTGCCTTCTACACGTACAGTGCCCCTTCTGCAAAACTTCATCCAGGCCCGAGGTCTACCACCAAACAGAACAGACTCAAACAGAGAGCACATGCAGTTGGAAGTCAAACACATTCGTGGATTAAGAATACTGCTCCCCAGAAACACTGAAGCTTTCTGACGAAATGCTAAGAAGTAAGTTCTAGAGGAGTTCAAATGAGAAGGGCTTAGCTCTTGAACTCACCTTGAACTGATGACAAAACTAAGCACAACCAACAAAGTCCTACTGACGCAGGCATGGATCACACGAAGCTTTGCGACATGGATGTTCCCAGGCAGGTTTAATGAGTTTCAGAACTACCATACAACTTGATAGAATTTATTCACGTTCTGATTCACTCACATACTGGGTTAGTTTTATATCAGGAAGAAGGCCTGTGCACCTCTTCAGCTGCTGAAGTTTTGGACTGTGGCCCCAAGCTCACATTTCTCTATCAAAACACAGAAACACCCACTTACGGTCCCACTTTTCAGGGCAGGTTTCACCAGTCAGAAACAGTTGTGGCGTGAGCTATTGTAAAAGCTGAAAAAAATCTGATTTTTAAACTTTACTGCAGATTGAAGAAGGATATATATGTATGCAAACCCCCCAAAACTGTAGCAGCTCCTCCCATGCGCAGAGGTAACGCATGGTCACAGTCACAATGAGCGTAACTACTACAGTCAACCTCTCCGCCTAGACTAGTTGTTCTTTACATCCATTGTAAATCCAGAACACATGCAATAAAGTTGATGGATGTAGGGATGATGAATCCAAGTTATAGGGATGATGAATCCATGTTATGCAGACTGTAGCTGAGATCTGAATCAAACCAGTCAGTAGCAAGACAGTTCTTATTTTTCTATTTTCAAAGCCACAACTGTTGCAGGAGAGAACCCACCGCAACATTTTTTATCACCTGTGGGGTGTATCTCAGGCAATATAAAACAGGAAAAATAAAAAACGATCTGTGTAATTCAAGAACTCTCAAAAATATGACTTTCCCCTCGTACAGTTCCATTACTAAAGAAGAGATCTAAGCCTTATATTAATGATTCTTTCCCCATATGAAAAAAAATGTTACAGCCGAAAAAAGAATGACATGGCTTAAGCTGTGCAGAACATCCATTCCTCCATCACGAAAAAGCACACAGCAAAATAAGAACATGTAGCATTTTGCCATCAACAAAGCTGCCTACACAGACGCCCACTTTTTCCTATTTTCTCTGTAGCATACTCTTAACTCACTCATCTCCTTCTGCATCTTTCTCACACTCATTGACTTACCTACGTTCCACACAGCTTCTTCAGACTTGTTTGCACGAGAAAACTGACCATGGAAATAGTTATTCTCTTACAGTCAGTTCAGAATATACCATCCATTTTATTTTCTCCCCTCTCCCAATATATTTATATACCAATAAAAATAATTTACTTGAGAAACAGAGAGGTTACTCCAGGGTGTCTCAAATCTGAAATAATGAGAGCAGGATAATTATGCCACAGATCTAAGCTTCACACTGTGATAGATTCATGCATTTGGTCCCACCTCCCAGGAAGGAGCTGGCAATTACTGCATTCCAGTGCAGGACCATGGATTTTTGACAGCTCCCTTACTCTACGTGCCAGTTACAGCTGATTGTGGCAGCTGAACCACTAATGCATTTTTGCATCAGATGCAAAAGCCCTAGATATACTAGATATGCAAGAGCAAACCTGCAGTATATTTTGCTTTTTCTCCAGATGAGAATTATCATTCTTTGCAATCATGATATTTAAAGCTCTGCTTTACTGACATCCAACAGGATTTTAGATTTTAAAATCTCAATCTGTAAGAAATGCACACTATTTATTACCTACAGTAATACGGGGGCTTTAGATACTCCTCATTTTCTAAGTTAGAAAGAGCAAATAATTAGAACCCTAAGTTGCTTTTGTGCTCTTTTAAGGATTAGCCTTACTCAGTTCCGGGACAATATATACATCAAGTACACTACATACTCTGACAGAGCTTTAAATCAGACTAGAGCTGTTTAAATCAGACACATCTCCAATACATCCCTTCTTAAAGCATAATCTGGTATTATTGTGAAATTATTTTATAGTGCTAGTATGCAGGAATCTTCTGTTTCATCCAGTTCATCAGATATACTGTCTCCACAAAAACATATCTATTTATCTGTATGTTAATCTTTGAAGTATTTTCTGTGTGCACATTTGCAAACACACACAAAAGTTCTCTGCATTTACAGTTTTTACTCTTAGAAACCACTGTTTTGTTACCCAATAGCTAGATTCCTAATAGCTGGCTAAAAAGATAAACTAAATCTAGCTCAGATATATCTAACCATGGCTGTGGTCATGGTTCCCCACTGTCATACAGAAATAGCCATCTATCTTCTAGACTAGAAGCCATCTAGGAGAGGCTAAGGTAAAAAGATGGGGAAAAGAAAAAGAAGGAAAAAAAAATATTTCAGGCTTTCTTACGCAGTGGACAATAGAAAAAAAAAATCTGCAAAAAACAATACATACACAGAATATTTGTTATTAACATAAAGGCAAGGTTGGTAAAATTAAGAAATAGCTGACTGCAAGAAAGCTTTATTTTTTACTACAAGAGGTAGTAATAGCCCTGACTTCCTGGCTGGTAGAATGTAGAATCTAAAAATTCCTGAGAAATGGCAACATATGATGGCAATCCATTAAAAAACAAAACAAAACAAAACAAAACAAAAACCAGAAAACATTAATGATGGGATAAAATGAGATGTCAGGGAAAAAAGAAATAGCTCAAAAATATTCACTTTTCAAGGTAATTCATTGCAGAAAATAAAAGTTAATGCTATTCAACAGTGAAACTGGTTTAAAAATTAAAAAAGGCTCATCTAACCTTCCCAGTCATGCATATACATCTTGAGTTCTGGAGCAGGAGCATTATCTTTGATACTTCAACCTTACAAATACTTACAAATGCACAAATACTTACAAACACAGTTACAAATACAAATACTTACAAATGCAGTTTGAAATTGATCAACAAATACAAAAATTAGTCGTAGGGCACTCAGAGACAGCAGAAGCATTTAAGCCTCATTTCCGTAGGAAGCCAGGCTACAGCAAATGTAATTAAAGTTCTTAGTAAGAATGTGCTATTTTACCAAAAGACTCAGAATTACCAGAACAGACACTAAGTCTTGGGGCACAGCATCCCATCCTCCGTCCCCATCCTATGTGGTAGTGGCCAAAGCCTCACGCAAAAGCTAATAGGATGATTATCTTCTACAAGGATTATGCTGCACAGAGAAGCTGAAGTCTGCCTTTGTGAGAATTAAGTCCATCAGCCTTATTGGTCTGCTGATTTTTTTTCTTTTGCCATTGTGAAGATAGGTTTTCATTCTGATCTTTCTTGAAATGAGTAAGTCTCATTGATATAAGAAGCTGGGATAAAAGGCACTTGCAGAACATTCTTTTTTGTTTAAGAAATAAGGAGTCCAGAAAAGGATATGAGAGGGAAAATGACTGATTTCTTCTTTAAGAAAGAAAGGTCTGCTACACTAAATTAGCAAGAGTATAATTATAATATAGTCTATACCTAACAAGTTTAGCAATGAATGATTAAGACACGATCTGTTCTACAGAAAATGCCAAAACGTGACTCAAAGGAGATCAACATAAGGTAAAAACATTGTGAAAGCGGTGCTTTACACCTTGATAGGGGAAAAGCTGTGTTCTTGGGGTTTCAGCTCTCATTTCCAAGCAATTTAGAGAAGCAACACATCACAACACGCACTCTCCACCCTGATAGGGATCACAGAGTGTTTACCTCCCGATAGTGCAGAAAGAACTACATGAAGGAGTTACTCCAAAATCATGGAAGTACTTGCAGCTTAGAGACTCAAACAGAAAGGGAATCACTGCCTCACAAAGTAAACCCTCCACCCCAGAAACGTGTCCTGATTAGACTCAGGATACAAGTGCATCACATTGCCACAAATATTTATAAATGTGGAGAACAAGCTTGTTCGGAGAATTAGTAGTTCACAAGAAAACAAGGCTTGTACCTTTGGACAGCAGTTCAAATGCAAGCTGGTGAGAAGAAATGCAAAATGTTTGACACTTTCTTATCATAAACAGTAGCATTACTGTGCAGTAAATAAACAGTTAGCAGATGCTGGATACTGATCTAGATAAAAAACAGAAAAAGAAGATGAAATCTCAGCCTCAATCACTGACATTTTGGAAAGTCTTATGAAAATGGGTCTACTTTAGATAGATAAGATGTTCCTCGTTCTGATCATTAAAGAAGAGAAATAAGGTAATTTTGGAAGAGCCCAAGGAAGATTGCTCTCCAGTGGCTTACTCTTAGTCTCACCATACAAATAATAATAATACTTCAGTTTCAATTACACCAACATGCCACTTGGCTCACTTCATCTTAAAACAAATAGATAATGTTAGGATTAAACTTGAGTGCATTATACTCACGGGGGGGGAAAATATCACCTCCTCACCTGCACAGCGAAGTCAAAGCAACCAGATAAGCAGACAGTGCCCATAATGAAGGCTGACAACCATGTTTTCCTTGGCTAAAGGGACACCATTTATTGAGGTTACACCCAGGAAGCCATGCATTTCATCTGCAGCACATGTTAACAGCAGCGCTAAATCAAAAGTGAAACTGCAAAATACAGCCGGGTGACACTAATAACACTTCCGTACTGAATGGAAAGCTAATCATAATCATAAAGGCAACTAAAAATATTCAATGCTAATGTCTTGTCAAAGACAACTGAAATGGAGGACAACTGTCAGTTATCCAAGAGGATGAAAGTTAAGTCAAAATGGCACTGAGAAATATGAAAAATATGCTTTCTGAAACAGCTCCCATTTTTCTTACTTTCAAGGTAGGGTGCTAGAGAACTGGCAAAATACTGCTAAGGTGGACTGTAAACAAGAAAACAGAGCAGAAAACCTCAAAGAGGTGTGAGAGACATCTTGATCCTCCTATGGTTTTGGCTACGTCCAGCATTTAGTAGGGAACAAGTAAGCAACACATAAACAAATACACAAACAAAGCAAAACCAAAGCAAAGCAAACCTATGTGGACTGTGCCTTTAGAGGAGGAAATAACCAATATAAAAAAGTCTGTTCACTATTTCTAAACATCTCACCATTTAAGTGATGTTTGCTCACCTTTCAGACTTTCACCTCTAGAAAGTGGTTTCAGTTAATCAGGTTATTCATCATGTTACTAGGACAGCACTAAAACAACTACATGTGTGTGTATGCTTATAAATTTTTTATAATGTGTATTAGGCACACCTCTCTTAAAATCAGAGGGTAGAAAGATAAATGAGAAATTGCCACTGTACATCTTTCTCTTTATTGACATAATTTCCCAATGTGAACTGTTAACAAGATACATAGTGACTACAAGTTTTTGTGCCTAAAGAAACAACAAAAATAAAGAGGAAAAACAACCTTTCTTCACACTGTATTCCTCATTATATCAAGCACCTTAACCACTCCTGTCTAACTTAAAATAACAGCTGCAGGTGGGAGCTTCCCAAATACATTTGGCTCTTTATTTGCATTTACGCATGTGTTTGAGAGCCTGTATGTTAAAGAAAGAATGTGTCAAATTCAAAGGTGGCTGTGGAAGGAAATGCCAGATCTATGAGTCTGGCGATGTGCTGAGAGGAAATGGGGAAGACCTCACCTATCATAGCACATAGCAGTTTCTTTTAAGCTGCCATTCTTATTAGACAAATGGAGAGATGGAATATTGCAAGTAAGGAAGTAACCAACTTAAAGTTTTAGTGATCTCAAAGAAATGCCTACAAAAGCATTGCATATGCTAAAAAAAGTTCTATGATTTATAATGGGCAAAGGATGGAAGTATCACTGAAAAAGAGTGAGTTAAAAATGAGTTTAAACTACTACTACTACAGTTCCATTTTGCCCCTTTGAGAATGAATCTATACCATTTTTATTGAACTACTATAGATATTTTCCCTATTACTGAAGTTAGGGCCAATAAAGTTTTATATTTTAAAAAAAATCTTAGCAAAAGTTCAACAGAAGTAAGTTACAAAATTTGCATATGGGGGAAGCATTCCCAAGATGGAAAAAAGCACTTTTTTAGATCATGAACTCAGGTTGGTTTACTATAACGTGAATAAACTATGAAACAATGACTACGAAACTGATTTTCCTGAATACTGCAGAGTAGCATTGGAATGAGTACCATAAATCAGCAACTGTTCTAAATATGGAACTTTTTTTTAATGAAAAACAAAAGAGATGGAATGTGTTTGTGCATATCAGTACACAAAGCTGCAATTAAGGCTGCATATTGTCCCTTCAAAATGAAGTAGAATAGAGTTAATGAAAGTTGAAAGGAAAAAAAAAGTCAGGATTACAGACAAGAACATGAGTAAGGATTTAATGGTTTGTTTCATTGATGGCAGAGCAACCTTAGTTCAAAATTAATAAATGAATTGATAAACTGAGACACAGTGATCAGTGGTACGTGTCCATACATCCTCTTAGAGGGAGGCAGCATGCAACCAACCTTGCTTTTATACAGAGGCAATCCAACCTCACATTCTTCATTATTTTCTGCTCCCTGACATGTATTTATGCCAGCTCCAGCTGGCCTTACACTGTCCAGAAATATGGCCCAGGCCCATTTATTTCCTCAATATACTTGTTACTCCTACATCTCCTATTTTCTATCATAATCTAATCAAAATGTTCAACAGAAAAAAAAAATCTATACATGAAAATTAACTATAAACATCTAAATGCTGACAAATACTATTTAAAAGCAGCAACTGACAGCAGAGCTGGGATAAACTGTAAATAGATGGTGCTGGGGACACAAATATACTAACTATGGAGAACAAAAAGAGGGTTTGAAGAAGATGGACCTCTAAGAGGAAAATCATGATGAGAAACCCCTCTTCTACCACTGTGTACTGAGATTAATATTTTAACAGAGCACATCTCTTCCAGTTCAAGCCTCATTTTTACCTCAGGTTCAACCCATGGCCTCTTTTGAGGATATTTCCAACTCTTGTGCTCCCATAACAACAGTCTAAGACACTAAGGGACATACATTTAAGTGGAGAGTGAGCATTGCTCAGAACATTTCAAAAAAAGAAAAAAAAGCCTTTATCTGCATGCAGGAGAACTTAAGCAGGTTGGGCAAATCTCTGTACCAATGGCCTCTTACAGTACTAGTATCTCAGCCCATAGCAGACTGTCGCCCCAGTGCGTCAGTGAAGGAGTCCTACGGGGTGGCCTCCTTAAACTTCTAGAGCCACTCTCCAAACAGTGGTGTCTCCACCCATGAGGAGAATCACGTCTTCTAGAAGATCCAAGATTCTTGGCCCTTCTGTTCATAACTCCAATGTATCTATTCATTTCACATTAACATCCTCACTACCTGCACCCATCCAAAACCAAAAACCCCAAGCCCAAAAAGACTCCACACTACCTCAGGCGCAAGAAACAAAGTCATCCCGATGGACCAAGAAATATAAACAGAGCAGAGACTGAAAACCAATGTTCTGAGCCCTACAGAACATCACAGCTCCTGTATTACAATAACTAATTTTAGCATTATTAATAGTAAGGCATGCATATTTTCAATACAGAACAAAAGCACCATCTCAAAAGATAATTAAGCAGAATTTAAAAGTCTCATAAAAACCTTCTTGCCTATATGCACCATGAATTAGCGTGTCTTAGAATCGGAAAACATTTATTTTCAGCAAGCTTTGGAAAGCCAACACAAAGCATATTCACCCCTAGCCATATAAAACCTGAAAGAGAAATTGGCATCTCATGGAGATGGAACGCAGCAGACCCTGATAAGCATTACAGAACCCCATTCCTGCATAAATACATATGCACATCATGCTTACTGTCGGTGAGACCAATCATGTAAGAAAAGACATTACTGGGTGTACATGGTGGGTGCTAAGCATAGGGCAGGGATCTCAGGGAGCAAAAGGAATCTTGAAACGAAGTGGGACTCATTTTCTTCCCCCTGACAAAATTTGCTGGGATTTCCTTTTAATAATCCTATGAAATTTTTAAATAAATAATAAAAGTAAATACCATCTGTTTAAATTAACATCATTTCTCAGGATTGTTTGACTAGACGGTGTGGTACATGGAAGTCATCAGTCAGGCCAGTAATACACGACTGATATTCTGTAAATACCTAACAAAAATAACTCTTGCTTGTTTGTTCAACCTGCGTCCAGTCCATCCTCTCTCCAAACGGAGATCCCGCAAATCCGCGGCGACTCGCAGGCCTAACAGCTGCCTTAGGGGCTGAGGTAAAGAACTTTTCTCCAAATCTCTCCCATTCACTAGGACAAACCGGTCTTAATGGGCAAGTAATAAACAAAAATTACGCTGTGCGCAGATACTCCTCTCATCCAACCCCTCGGATACCCTGACACTCCTCTCATCCAACCCCCCGGAGCGATCTCTTCTACGGTGTTGCCATAGAAAACGGAAAGGAAGCCTCCAATTAGGGAAGAGGTCACTCTTAAGCAGAGGTATTATGTAAATACCGGCCAGGCAGCCCCCCGCAAACAAAAAAAATAAAAAATAAGGGCCTCATCCCGCAAGCCCTCCAAGGGCAGGCCTCAGGTTCGCCCTCCGCCAACCCACGCCGGCAGGGCTCGGCTTGCGAGCGCGGGTGCGGAGCCCCTCAGCCCGCCCCGCCGACGCCCAGGGACGCCCGCCCGGACCCCGGGGAGCGCCCGGGAGGAAGAGCGGGCGGCGGGGCCCCGGCCGGCCGGTCCGCGGGGCGCCGCGCCGGTATCCCACCCGCCGGCGGAGGACCGGCGGCCGCGGGGAAGGCGGCAGGGACGGCTGAGCACGGCCGGGGGGGTCGGAGGGCTCGCAGCCGCGGGGTCCGGGGCTCTCCCCCTGCCCGCCGCGGCCGCGCCCCGGCTCGCCGATGGCTGCGGGGGAGTTGCGGGAGGGCCGGGGCGGGCGGCGAGCCCGGCCGGGCTGGCCCCCTCGGCGGGCGGCAGCCGCCTCTCGCCCGCCCGCCCCGGGGACAGGCGGCGCCCAGCCCCGCCAAGGACCGGCCGCCCTTCCCGGGGCTTCCTCGGCCGCCCTTCCCGGGGCTTCCTCGCCCGTCGGGTCACCGGCACGGCGGGGCGAGCGGAGCCGGGCACGGCCTCGCCACGCCCCGGGCTGCACTTTTTTCCTTCCCCTCGGGCACCCCGCACGGTCAGAGTCCCCGAGCGCGGCAGCATCCCTCCCTCCATCCCTCCGTCCCTCTCTCCCCCACCCCCTCCTCCGCATCCCCCACTCGTGCCTCCCCGCCGCCCCTACTCACCCACGCCGCGGCCGGCACCGGCGGCAGGCCCTCCCCGCCCCGCCAAGCTCCTCGCCCCGCTTCTTCCCCGGAGGGACCCGCTAGGCGCTCCGCGGCCGGAGCGCCGAAGCTAAGCGGCGACGCTCTCCGCCCGGGCAGCCGCACCTCGCTGCCGGCGCCGGGCTCCCTCCCCAGCTGTCACCGGCGGCCCGCCCTCGGGAGGCGGCGGCGGCCCCGAGCCGCTCCCCGCAGCCCCGCCTCCCGCGGGCGGGGGGGCCGCTGCCGCGGCCGCGGACGGGGCCCGGGGTCGGTCGGGGGCTCGGGGGTGCCGCCGCGGGTCGCGGAGCTCTCGGCCTCGGCGGGGCTGCCCGGCGCCCCGCTCCCGCCCCGGGAAACTTCGCCGGGAAACTGGGGTCCCTCCGGGCGGAGCGGGGTGCGGGCGATGTCCCCCCCGTTCCTGGGCCGGCCGCCTCGGGAGGTGCGGAGCCCTGCACCTCGAGAAGAGAGCGCCGAGAAGAAGGGTTTATCCTTCTGATTTTTTGTGTGTCACACCCTACCGTAGCGCGCAAGAATTAGAGTTGTCGGATTAACTCATCTGCTGGCGCTCGCTCTCCGTGCCAGATGGCTGTAAACCCTAATACCATTTAAAACCTCATTATTTTGTTAGAATGGAACAGAATAGCTGCTTGAGGCTCCCGGGCCCAGGCTCTGCTTGCGGGTTTCTAACCAGACTGCCTCTTCTGCGCTGCCCAACGCTGGCTTTGAACGCGCCTTTACTAAAATGCTGCTTGCGAGTATGTTTCCGTCGATCCGGATTCAGCGATTGACCCGGTAAACGCAGCAGAAATGTGTTTCTGTTGGCTAAATACTAAGGCCTCAGGGAGTGGGAACGGTCACGATAATTAGCTCGATGTTATGTTGGTGGCTAACGCCGTATTTCTGTAAGCAGGCCCAGTATCGAGGAGAAAATAAGCAGTTTTACCATTCTATTTGGGGGGGTTGTGTTGTTGCTGCTGGGGTGCTAGGTCTATACTTATATAAGACAAGATGGATATGGGAAAATAGACTTGAAAGAAGAACTGCAAATACAAGAAACGCATCAGTCTTGAAACACGCTCGAAGAAGGAGGTTGACGGGGTTCATCAGAACTGGGCTGCAACACAGCGACGGAAGTTTGATAAGGGGACACCAGTCTAGCGGACGAAACCGTAATGCTATTGATGGCCAAAACGAATGCTTCAAAACCAAATTTGAAGTGGAACACACGGTTTAACAGTAAGAGCAATTAAACAGTCAGAACCACCTTTTGAGACCAAAAGGGAACATGCGTTGCTGGGCAGTGTGAAGCAATTATTTAAATACGTCTCTTTGCAAAGGGAGGCATTTCAAACAGGAGCTGAAGGAATTCTTGTAGCCAATATAACCCTGAAACTTTCTCCTCTATAGAGAAAATGCTGCTTTTGATTTTTCAGTTAATAAGAATTGAATGTCCCAGCTGGCGTTAATTACTTCATATAGTTTATTTGTTCCATTTTCCAAGGCAATTTCAGGTATAAATGTTTGAGACATATGCTCTTAAAAAATGTCAACACATTTATTAGTGGCTATGTTCCAAGTCTGGATTAATGAAACCATAATGAGCAGCTTGTTATGCTTTAGCTGCTATCTAACTGTTCTTTATAGGAATAGGAATTTGGGGCCTTAGTCCTGGCCCTGGCCAGGGAGAGAGGAAATTTGAGCTCTTAAATAATATATATGCATGGCCTTATATTATTGTTGCGTCTTGTGCAAGGATGCAGTGTTGTGGTCTGAAGAAAGGCGGGATGTTCTGCAAAGGATTTGCTTATAATGGGCTGGCGCATAGGGTTGTTACATGCAAATTATTTTCTTACCCGATTAAATAATTTTTGATTGAAAGTACTTAGAAAGAAGTAAGAAGGTGAAATTTATAACTTAGCTAGCACTTTGTTTCTCAGTATTTTTCATTAATAAAGGTGTTTGAGCTTTTTTTTTTTAATTTACATAAATGGGGCTTCATTTAAAGTAAGATTAGGCGATCATCTTGTCTGCCCAAAGTCAAAAAGATTAGCTTCCCGTCAGACATGGCTCTATAACCTGTTGTTCCCTTCAGCTGGAGAGCAACCTTCATGTCAGGAACCCCGGAGCATCCTTTTGAGAGCCTGTGGTGTGATAGCCACTAATGTCTAGAAGCTGAGGGACCCATTGCACTGTTCCCATCCCCAAAGAACTAATGTTATCAGTGGACATGGAATATCCAAGAGACTGGAATATTGAGTGAAAGTAAAGATTTCAAATCTGACCTGTTTGTTTGTTTGTTTGTTTACATAGGTGTTGTATCTTACTGGAAGTAAACAACTGGGTCCTGCAAGACTTGCCCAAGTTCACACAGGAATTTTGTGGGTCAGCCAGAAATTAATCCTGATAACTCCTGGTAACTGTGGGGTCCCTGGTAACGTGGGAGGCTTCTGAAAAACACCTGCAGTCGTGAAATACAGAATACTCTGTCTGCAACGGAAAAGAAACATTTTGCCCAGTTAGTGGCTAATATATTATTACTGTTTGTTTGGCTATTGTGTTACCAGCTTTCTAACTCTGCTTTTAGTGACTAGTAAAGCAGATTGAAATATTGAGTCTGAAAAGTGCTATGTGAGACATCAGCAAGAAAATAGTGGGCTCTGTTCTGAATCCCTCAAAATCAATGCAAATTCTTCATTTAGTTCAGGAGGAAAAGAACTGAGACTTAGAAGTAACGCTTTAAAAATGCATTAAAAACCTTTCGGTAACTTTACGGCTATGCAGTTTAGCATTAGAGGCACTTTGACTTTATTGTACTCATGCTGAAGTAACTATATGAAGTAGAAAGCAAAATAAAATTTCAAGGACAGGCCATAATTGAAAAGTTAATCCATGTTTAATATTGATATACTCACTGTAAAGAGCTTTAAGCCTGCAGACTAGCAGAAGAATATCAGAATTCTTGCTCTAAATTTGCTCTAACTTTTTAATCATAATAAAAATCCCTTGTAAACAGTGGTGGTCCTCCTGCTCAGTTAAAACTCAAAAGTGTGAGAAGTTTTTAAAACTTCAGCTCTGAATAATTGTTATGCTTTAAGCTCTTGCATTCTTTTACGAAGAAAAATCTTAGAGCACTTTTGAAACTGATTTACGCACAGGGGACCAGATTCTCTGCTGCTGTAGATATAAAAGGATTGCATCGGTTATTTTTTATTATTGTTGTTGTTATTGTTAATATTATTATTTAGCAATCAGAAATACACATCTAAGGACAGATTTTTTTATTTATTTTTTTTTTTTACACAGTATGGTTTTTTCCCATTGAAATGCAGCCATCTGCAGGCAACTATATAACAGTGCGTAGCAACACTACAACAATTATGTATAATATATGGCCATATTTAAAACTTCTCACTGCTCAGCACTGCTTATTATTAATGTTAATACTGCTCAGGACAGGAAAGGAAAAAATAACTACTCTTAGGGGTAACTTTAAGTAGACTGACTGTAATTATCCACTTTAAAGGATTTGAGTGTGATCTCTTATGGAAATGATTTTTCTAGAAAAGTTGAATTCAAGACATCCATTTCAGAAAGCCTGGGAGATTCAGAGTCATTGAAATGGAATGAGGTTCATTCTTCTAAGTTATTGCAGCATTGTGAAACTTGCAGAGGATTTTCATTTAAAACAGTAATGTTTTCATATTCATTTAATTTTTTTTTTAAATAATATTTATTCAGGTTCAAGATTGCTGGGAATACCTGACCTGGTTTTCTGTAGTAGTTGAGCTGTGTTTCGCTCAGAGAGCTGGCCTGCTAAGTGTCTGCGTATGGGATGCCTCGCCTCCCTTTCTGCATCGTGGGTCAACCTCTGTCAAGGCTCCCTTGGCCCCAGAGCAGAGGTCCTACTTAAATACCCCTAGAGAATCTGTCTCACTGGGCAATAATGTATAAAACTGATAGTGTTGTTAACACACACACACAAAATTACCGACCATGCTGCTGAATTTCAAAACACAAAATTTGTATCTGCTGAACCAAAAGGGAAACCGGTGCTGGTGTCTGCAGCTCATGAGGTGGTACCGTAACTGGTGGGGGACACCGCTCAGTTTGGCCAAGGGCAAAGCCTGCCTACACCTGCCTACAGCCTTGTGTGCACCCAACAAAGTCTTGCTGTAACACCGGTTTTCTCAGAATCAAATCCTCTTTTACAAATGGTAGAAACACTGATACGACAAGTTGCAATACGTCTTCTTGGAGATGTTCTTCCCTCTCTCTCACCCTCTTGATGGGTTCTGCCATAGGTGGGTGTTGGTGGAATATCCAGAAATACCATGTGTTAACATGTGCTTCTAATAGGGAATACTTACCATGCATGGATATCAATAGCAGCCAAAGGAATCAGACTGCAATTAAGAGTTGAAATATGTAGTTTTGACAATCATAAGTTACATTTCTGTATTGCACTGAGTACATTGTACAATATTCCTTTCTTTTGTGTGTGAGCATGTGTCTCAGCAGATATGTATGTACTTTTAATATTTTCTTGCACCTGTTTTTGAGAAGTCACTTTTTCCTTAACAGAGGGGGAAGAGTCTTCTGGGAATATAAACCCTGAAATTAGGATTCAGTATAGGCTTTATGGACAGCTGACTTGTTTAAAAGCTGCCTTGCTGTGCAGTCACATACCAAATTAGAAATTATAATATAAATAGAAGAAGTTAATAACTATGCTGTGGAATATAGGAATAAAGCATTTGACTCATGTTAAAACAAATGGGAAAACTGAAGATTTACAATATATTAACCCATGTTTGGTCAAAGATGCTGCTATAGAAGTAAGCACTAGGGCTTTGGATGGCAATTGATTTCTAGTGTTACCTGCATAGCTCTCCTTAATGCATATGTGGAGATGATTAGCTGTAATAAGGAGAGGCTAGGGATTAAAAGGGTAAAAATAACAGCCATTATACTTCTTAGAAGGAATTCTCTGAGGATGTATGCCCGTGGTTCACTCACGCTTGCTTTAGTACATAGTGCACTGAGCTATTCAGAGCTCTGTTGGAAAAAGGCTGCTAAACATGGTGTTCAAAACGTGAAATACTGGTGGGCCTGTTTTCATCTTCATGATTCTTATTCTTTCTTTTTAAGGATGAGTTGTGTGATGGCCACCTCAACTTTCTAAAGACAAGATCTTATTATTATATTGTATATTGTATATATTGGTAATATTATATACATTTGGCAACTCTGAGTTGTAGCATTCCTGTAATAGAAACTTGAAGTGCAAAGTAAAAATAAAAGAAAATATGCTTTACTAATCATAGAATCACAGAATGGTTTGGGTTGGAAGGGACCTTAAAGATCATGTAGTTCCAACCCCCCTGCCATGGGCAGGGACACCTTCCACTAGACCAGGTTGCTCAAAGCCCCATCCAACCTGGCCTTGAACGCTTCCAGGGATGGGGCATCCACAACCTCTCTGGGCAACCTGTTCCAGTGCCTCACCAACCTCACAGTCAAGAACTTCTTCCTTCCATCTAATCTAAATCTACCCTCTTTCAGTTTAAAGCCATTACCCCTTGTCCTATCACTACATGCTCTTGTAAAAAGTTCCTCTCTGGCTTTCTTGTAGGCCCCCTTTAGGTCCTGGAAGGCCGCTATAAGGTCTCCCTGGACCCTTCTCTTCTCCAGGCTGAACAACCCCAACTCTCTCAGCCTGTCTTCACAGGAGAGGTGCTCCAGCCCTCTGATCATCCAATTAATATCAGAATTTAATCATATTGAAGATTTTAGTACTTCTACAGCAGTTTATGTGTTTAGAAAATAGATGTACTTTTCTTGTATTTATGTAATCAAAACTGTAGGCTCAGGACATAGTACAAGGCTATGCATCATTTCTAAGGATAGCAGCTAGATGGAAATGCTCATTAAGAAATCCCACAGCTTCTGTTATGCAGACTGATGTAAATCTTCAATCAGTATACAAAACTGAGAAATATTTTACTGCTCTTTTACGGAAAACTGCAAGGTCTTTGTTTTGGGGAATGCTGAGGGGTTCCCCTGCATGTATCTTTCTTATGGAATGAAAAAAGGCTGCTGTCATAAAGTTCAGCTTTGTGAAGAGAGAAAGGGTGACAGGGAAATGAACAGATAGCCTGATAAATTCCTTCTCTTTTCCCTATTAAAAAAGAGGATCCAAGTATTTGTATATCTTTGGAAACTAGGGTGTAATTGAGCATAGGAGTTCTGCAAGGTCTGCTGTTTCTCACTAGAAAGCAGCTCTCTTTAAAGACGGAGTAGGACTTTGAATCTTGAATGCAGTCTTTTCTTTAGAGGTAGAAATTGGATAGGACCAGCTGCTAACCAACGGAGAAGATACTGGAATCAGTGAGTTATACCCTGTGCAGGATGAAATAGGCACTTCATTACTCATCCCAGTGATGCGCTAGCATGATGTTTGTTAGTGAAGATACCAAAATTGCTCCTGTATTATCATATTCTTTCAAATGCTCCAAGGCAAAATAACTGAAGTTTTTCCTAGCTGTCTGTAGATCTCTGGTGGTGCAGAATTTGGATGCTTTTGTACTTAATAAAAGTATATTTAATCTCTGTTAAGTGACAGGCTAATGTGCAACAGAGGAAATTAAAAATATTTCTCACATTTAAAAACTAAATATATCAGATATAATTAATCTTACGGTATGAACAAAATTTTTTTATTAATTGTCCATATAGTTCTGCTCTCCTTATACTGTTTTAAATACACCTACATTAAATAAAACAGGCTACAGTAAGTAGAAAGTTTAGACAGGGTTAATGACATTAGCTCTATCTTTACAATGTTTGTCCTTAAGAAAAGGTAAAAAAAAAATCAATAATGTCTTAAAGTACACTGCCCAGAGTTCAGTAACAACTTGAGTAATTAAGATTGTATAAACATAAACTTCTGTCCATATAACATGGGGTGCTTTTATATTTTCTTATGGCCTTAGACGACTTTTAGTGAGCTTTATCTGTAAGGTTTTTTTCCCCCTCTTTTCTTTAGATGGCTTCAGAAAAATGCCTTCCAGAACTCAGATATTTGACAGCTATCCTAATAGTTCGCTGTCCTGGGCACTTCAACATACTGTATTAGCAGCACAGCCAGAATTGAGAAAAATAAGACTGATCAAAAGGTATGTATTTGATATGACAAAAGAAGAATCGATATAGTGTATGCAGCTGAATAGAATAGAATAGAATAGTTCAGTTGGATGGGACCTACAACAGTAATCTAGTCCAACTGAAATATATGCTGGTGGAGATTTCCACTATCATTTTCTAGTGGAGGGGGGAATCACATTGCAAATAAAGAATAAGAAACAACCTGGATATATGTCAAACAAAATTTAATTAAACTGTGTAATTGCAGGCCCAGTTAAAGAGCAATAGTATGAAAATATGTGGGGAGGACTCCCATAAATTGATATGATACATACAACAGTTTGAAAAAGGTTCAGTCAATCTTTGTCTAGCCATGGTACTGTAGTAATGGGGTCAAACAGATCAAGCAGGAACACGATAGTAGAAGGTTGTCCTGGTTTTGGCTGCGATAGAGTTAATTTTCTTTCTAGTAGTTGGTACAGTGTTATGTTTTGGATTCAGTATGAGAAGAATGTCGATAACACACTGATGTTTTCAGTTGTTGCTCAGTAGTGTTTAGACTAAGTCAAGGATTTCTCAGCTTCTCATGCCCAGCCAGCAAGAAGGCTGGAGGGGCCCAAGAAGTCGGGAGGGGACACAGCCAGGACAGCTGACCCAGACTGGCCAAAGGGGTATTCCATACCATGTGACATCACACCCAGTATATAAACTGGGGGGAGTTGGCCTGGGGGGGATCGCTGCTCAGGGACTAACTGGACATCGGTCGGTGAGTGGTGAGCAATTGCATTGCACTTGTATATTCCAATCCTTTTATTATTATTATTGTCATTTTATTATTGTTATTTTTATCATTATTAGTTTCTTCCTTACTGTTCTATTAAACTGTTCCTACCTCAACCCATGCGTTTTACTTGTTTTTCCGATTCTCTCCCCTATCCCACTGCAGGGCGGGGCGGGGGCGGGGGGGTAGTGAGCGAGCGGCTGCATGGTGCTTAGTTGCTGGCTGGGGGTAAACCACAACAAAGTGATATATAAATTAGGCTATGAGAAGATAAAAAGAATATATAATTGAGGAAAGGGTAGTCAGTGATAGAGGTGACCAAACTGCTGAGATCCCTAAGCTAGCACGGTTTATGAGGCGGTTAGTTCACAGCCTGGTGGGCTAATGGCTACGCTGCTTCTGAAGGCAGCCTGGTTAATCTCCATCTGGGCACCTGAGGGCTGGCTCTAGCCACAGTCCTTCATAACGTGGGCTTTTTCCTCTGTGGCTCTTCCTTTGGTTAAGTTTCATGATTTACTTCAAAAAGAGAGAGCTGCTGCGGTGACAAATTTATGCTGCAGGTATTGTGTGCAAACTGAGTCACTCTCTGTGCAGTCTTTCCGATTTCCCAAAGCCCATCTAAGGAGGTTGCAGGGAAAAAACCAAGCAAATAGAGCACTGTTTGTCAATACCCCAGAGCTCAGTGTACAAAGTTAGTTTAATCTGGTAAAGCCAGGTAAGTCTGGCAAAGCACCCAGAAGGTGTTCAGAATTTCTGAATCATTTCCCTAGCTTATCTTCTTTTGATTTAAGATGCCTGTACGGCTGCATTTGGAATTTAGCCTGCCTATCTCCTACTCTAGCTCCTCTTGCTCAAATGGAATGAGTCAGGCACAGTGTATATAGAACGCTTTGTGGTGCCAGATGTGAAGCAGTGTAATGCAAAGTATTTCCCTGCTTCAGAAAAGAAATGGTCTCTGGCCTAAAGGGAAAATGAAATGAAACCGCCAAAGGAATTTTCAGTTCCTTGTGTACCTATCAAAAGGTATGACAGTACTGAATTATTTAGGTAACTTGCCCTATTAGATTGTGTTCTCTTATGAATCATTTCAAGTGGCTTGGGCCCTAACCATAAAAAATTTTAGCATATTCTAAAGACTTTGAGACTGGCCCTGAGGAAAGATTAGGTGAGTTAAAAATTTATAGCATAGAAAATTTTGTGAACCTCAGATTGCATTTTAATGAAGCAATCTTTTTAGTCTTGACAGATACCTCAAAAAAAAATTTTAAAAATGGCTACACCCTTCCCTGCCCCCTCTCAGTGCACCAAAGAAGTTCAGGGTGAGATTAAGATAACTAAAGGGAGTCTAAATTAAGGATAAATTGGTTTGTCCTTTTTTTATCCTGTACCCCAAGAGTTTCTTGAAGATTTGTTTCTTATTCCCACTCTGCCATTGAAAGTTGTATCTTAAAACCAGATGTCCCCCTGAACATGCGTAAGCAGCAGATTTCTTATTACATGAAGATTAATTAGTGCAATAATTCACATATAGATGTCAACAAAAGCACAAAAAATAAAAGACAAATATATGTCTGGCTTTTAAATTGCTAACTATGAATATTGTCAACCATTGTGTTAGCTAAGCAATAGTTTGAGCAAGCAAAGCATTGTGCTGATCAAATACCCAAATTTGGCTCTCCGTAAAATAAACAAGAGTCTGCCTGATCAGTGGTCTCAGCTATGTCCAGCAGAAAAACCTTTTTAGGTTAATTTAGTGAGATTAACAGAGGTAGCAAACAATAAGGGAATATTCTAAATATCATACCTTTTCAAAGTGATATATTGCAAAATTCTTATGGAATTGAACACATATCAACATTCTGAAGCTTCTCAAACCTTCTTTAAAAGAAGAGCAGTTCACAAAGTGATTATCCTTTGTGGTAAGATGAGAAACTATTTACATTTGAAGAATAAAGTAATGTGGATAAAAATCTCAGAGCTGGATGAAATTTTGACAGATTTCCTGATCTTGTTCTCCAAGGCATTACTCCTCATACCTGGATATTCCTTATAGAAGTTTGTATTGCCTCCTTTTAAAAAAAACCCTCTGATGATGGTTGTACAGATGGTCTGTTTCAGTGTTCTTGTAAAGTTTTAATGTCTAATCTAAATCGCCTTTGCTGCAAGATATTACTACCTCTTCTATCCCCCTTAAGCACGAAAAGCATTCTCTTTGCAGAAGATTTTGCATATTTTGAAGTATCTTCTTTGCTAAGGCTGAAAGACTAATTTTTCTACCTTTTTACTAAATTCCATCGAGGTTTTTGATCACTCTCTGCTCTCCTCTAGACGTTGTCTATGTGGTTCACCTCTTTTCAAAGTATGGACCTGGGTTTTGAAGTGTGGCAGCTGTGGCCTTAAAATCCTGAGTAGTGAAAGGATTACCTCCTGTATGCTTTACATGCCACAATGGCACTTGCCTTTATCTGAAATAGAATGACATTCTTGATTTATCGTTTTTTAATCTAATGTAATCCCCAATGTACTGTTACCCAGCCAGTTATTCTTCATCCTGTGTTGGCTTCTTGATCCATCCTGTTATTGACCTATCCTAGATCATAGATTAGCTGTATAAAATGTAATATCCTGTATTTGTTCCTATTAAATTCCATCTTGTATTTTTTTGCAATCTATTGGAATCATTGTAATGGTAAAATAAGTGAAGAACTGTAGCAGATTGTCTTTGAAAGAGAGGAGACATTTTGTTTAATGTTTCCTGGATGAATTCCAGCAGAGAAGTGGATCCTGCGTTAGGATTGGGAAAGGAGAAGTACAGAATTGGTTTTGAATCTCTTCCAGCCCTGTGTTTTTGTAATCATGCAGTGGGTTTTTTTCAATAGTTTCCTTTGCAATTAACAAAGTCAGCAGGAGGCTGACTGAACACAATCCTCAGTAGTGAGCTGTGCGAAATGTTCTATTTTGGTTTAAGCTATGTTGATAAATACTAATTCAATTGAGGGAGCTAGGTAATCTCCTTCAATGAAAAGTACACCTGAATTCTGCATTCAGTACAGAATATAATGGTATCTTCTGATTAATACGTTGAGGAAAACCAGGGAAAAGCAAACAGGGAACTGCAGATTCTGATTTATTTGTTCATCAGGAGCAGTATTTCTAGTAAGCCTATCTCAGAAGTGTATCTCTTGCTATACCTGTGACTGATGCAAGTGCATTGTAACGGCATTTTAGCAGTGGAGAGGGATAGATGGCATATGTTAAAAGCCAGATGGCTGATATTACCTTGATGGGTTTTTGTAAGCATTTGCTTAAATATACATGGACCTAAGATAAAGGATATTAGGAATACAAAGGTAAGAGGTACAGTATTTAGGAGAGACGACAATTATACTTGCCTTTTGTCACGACCCAGACTGGACAGACCAGGGAGCCGTGTTTAATTCGAAATTCCCTCGGGCTAAATTAAGGTGAAACGACACCAAACGATCAGTTAAAGATTTTATTCATGACAGAAGCAAACTGAACTGGGGAGGCGTGGTAGAAGGTGGCAGGGTTTCTCACAACAGGAATTGGCATAAGACTACTTCTGTAAACCGTGTAACCATACACATCAATTCAGGGAACAAGGGGATCCTCCCGTTGAGTCCCGAGGTTCAGAGCAGACCCCCTTGCTTTCCAGACTCCTCCTCAGAGAAGGGTCTAGGGGCGGCTGGATCCACTCTTAGTCTCAGATTTGGTCAAGGGTTTATATCTTGAAACGGATGAGGTGTAGGGATTGTGGAAAAGGAAAGAGAGAAGAAGACAGAGAGAGAGAGAAAGGAAGAAAGATTTCACCGGTCCTGGGTCCAGCGTTGGTCCAGTCAGCCGAGGGGTCCAGTCCCGGTGGGCTTGTGCACCCGGGGCTTTGGTTTGTGTCCTTTTATCATCCTTGCCCCTCCTTCGGGCGGGCACCCGAACTCGTCAGGCTAATGAGCAGTTTGTGAGCCTTTGGGCTTGGGGGTCATTTGTGGAGTAACTTCTCCTTTCCCGCAGACATGGCCATTGTTTGATCTTTGTATCAGAACAGGGAGCTGCGCACCCTCCAGCAGGCTCTCCCCCTCCTGTTGCTGATGTCTGAGCTGATGGGCTTTTCACCTTGGTTCCTTGCTGTGCAGGGTTTGTCTTTAAGCAGAACTTGCCCCACCACAATGTTTGAGACATTAACTTTCAGTCTCTCACACCTTTGCAACCTACTCCTGTCTTTTAGGTATATTTGCTGTGGTTTTTGCCTTTACTTGCATCCTAATTTCTTTGTCTTTGGAGTTTTTATCTTATTAAGCTCTTTGTTCTGTATAGGTGTTTGGTGTGGGGGTTTTTTTGGGGGGTGGGAGAGGTACAAAAAGTCTAAAGTCACTACTGTAGCCTTTAATGTTAAATTCTGTATTCTTAGTATGAAAAATGTAAATGGGGACAGATGTAAGTATGAGTAAGTGCTTAACTAAAAACATTAGGTTATTTTTTAGATGGGTTTTTGCTAGTGTTTAGTATCTTAAAAATTTTTTAATGTTTCACAATACCTGGAGTGTTTGTGTGTCCACAAGCTTGGGTGGCCTTTTCTCCAAGTATATCACTTTGCCTAATAAACAATAGTAACTTTCTCTAAATCTTTGCCTTATTTAACAATTCCTAAGGTCCTTCAGAAGGGCAGTTAAGTAGCTCTTGCAGATAGAGAAACAGAGCTATAGAAAATGGCAAATGTGAGGCCTGAGGCAAGGCAGCAATTCAGTCCTGATACCAGTCTCTGCCAAGAAACTCAGTGCCTTTCGTGTATGAGATGCAGTTAATGTGGCTTACTGAGCTCATTGCTCTGTCCAGCTTCAGGGGAATATGGATTTCCTGGCTGCTCTTCTTTATCGTGGCAGAATCATTTTTCGCTTGCATTGTTCTCTGTTTGTGTGTCTCAGCTATAAATCTGCACCATACATTCAGCTAACTGCCAGGGTTTCCTGCGTCCTTGAGGAAGCATTTCATTCAAGATCTGTATGTCTTCTGATGACCCACCTTCTGTTCTTAGCTGATTCCAACCCTAGTTAGAGTGTGTTTGTGTTCAGTTTGGAGGTGTTATATACAACTCCTGGCAGATAAGAAGACAACCCTGGTCCTCTCATTATGAAGAAAGAGACATTACTGCAGAACAAAGCTGCCCAGACTGAAATTCTCAAGTAGCTCCCTTAAATATTGCCATGGGGAACTCCAAAGAGAAAGCAGCGGGAGAATGGTGTATCTCTAGAAAGAAGTTCCTTTATAACAGAGCTATGGGGGTTAGAAGTTAACTATAGCTTGTCTTCTTTCACCCTCTGAGAGTGTTGGAGGCTGGAAAGTAAGAGCACAAAGGCGTTCAGTGTATACACATCTATGAAATGGACTTGCAGTAGCAATAAGAGTTACTGAGCATATGCACCTGCATTAAATGCATTTGCAGAATTACATCCCATAAAAAATCCTTCTTATCTGTGGAATCAGGATTTGCTGAAAGTCTTAAAAGTAGTCTTTCTGTAATCCTTGGTGGCAATTTTCCCTTTTCAGCAAATAATGGGTCTGAATTACTGGTTAGTTAGTGGATACTAGCTTCTAGCTTTACTAAATATTTTTGGTCTTCACCATTATGGCTTGGGTTTTTTTAATCTAAGCAGTGGAATGAAACAATGACCTATTTTGTTAGACACATAAACGGTGGTGGGGTTTGGGGGTTGGGGTTTCTTTCAGGTCCCTTCATAGCAGAAGAGCACCTTATAGGAGAGCAGTACTTTACAGAACTTCTCTGATAACATTTAAGTGATTTTTTCTTTTTTTTTTTTTACCTTATGCAGGATAAGAAATCTACCTTGGCAGTGCATTTCATGCAATCCCATACTTTATATCTATCCTGTAGATCGCATCTATCATGTACCTCAAGTAGCTAGCATTTAGACCCCATTGCTTTCAGCTTTCAGTAGAATCAATGACTATTCACCAGCTAAATTCAGTAACTGAAAACAAAAGAGTTCAGAAACTTCCAGGGGGAACCTTCTGTGTTTCAGTTTGTGCCCATCACCTCTTGGACTCCACTGAGAAGAGTCTAGGTTCTTTACTCCCATCCTTCCATCAGATATTTCTAAACATTGATAAGATCCCCCTGAACCTTCTCTTCTCCAGACTAAGCAGCTCCAGCTCTCTCAGCCTCTCCTCATATGAGAGATGCTCTGGTCCCATCTTTGTGGCCATTCACTGGAGAGCCTAGAGTTGGACACAGAGCTCCAGACGGGGCCTCACCAGTGCCGAGCAGAGGGGAAGGATCACCTCCCTCCAACTGCTGCCAATGCTTTGTCTAATGCAGCCCAGGATACCATTACCCTTCTTTGCTACAGTGGCACATTGCTGGGTCATGGTCTTGTGGTCCATCACAACCCCCAGGCCTTCTTCTTCAAAGCTGCTTTTCAGCTGGCTTGCCCCCAGCCTGGACTGGTTAGTGTGGTTATTCCTTGAGTTTTTAAGCTTTGCTTATTACCATCTTTTGTTTTAATGCTGGCATTTTTATAAATACACCTAGGTTCACTGACATGATTCATTTAAATCATGCAGATTTATTTTGGTTCAGTGTTAAAAGAACCCACAGCATTACAATACTGATTATTCTCCATCACTGCTGGATACATATCAAATCTTCAGTGTTGGTCTTTATCTCTTCAAAGCCAGAAAATTGTAACTGTATGAGTAGAAATTTAACAAAGAAATTATTAAAGGAAGGATTTTAAAAATTGACATGCTTAAAGAAAAGAGAATTAAAATGGTAATGCATGCCTTTTCTCGATTCCAGGCTTCCTAAGTGTAGATAAGTGGTTTTGCAGGGCTTTTTTACAACTTTCGAGTGTGGGCTATCAAACCTGCTGTGTAACTTTCTATTCTGATGCTGAATCTATATGGGAAAGTATGATTAAAAAGCTTTTGGACATGCATATTAAAAACTATGTAAAAGGCAAATTATTGCTTATAAAACAGAATGTGTAATCATGAATCTTTTGAGCTGTAGAGAGGAATTTGTAAGTGTGAAGATGCATTTGGTGCTTTAACTCAGTATATTAGAAACAGGTTGACTGAACATAGCACTCCTATTTGAGCGGGAAAGAAAACAAAGGATTCAAAGATGGATAATAACGTTGAGGCGTATGGATTAAAGAGCATCCATAGTACAGATCTAGGGAAGCTCACTAGTTCAATAGGCAATAGCTCTTTCTGTATCTTCAGTGGCAATTTGATGCCTTGAAATCCTGTGCCAGAACAGGAATATTCATGGACAGATCTCTGGCCTGGAGAATTTAAAACCACAAAAAACTTACTTTTTGTGTTTAAACTTGGAGGCAATTTTAAAAAGAGCTTTCTGAGGATTGAAAGAGACATTCTCTGAAAAATACTATTCAGGGGAACACATTTTTCAAGGACAACTAAGTACATTAATTTGTTGGGAATTAGAGTAAAATACTTCCTCTGTCCCATGGCAGCAGGTCTAGAGAACACCCTGTGGCTGCAGAATTATTCTGCTGATGCTGTGCTTCACATGAAAATGCAGGGAATATTTCTTCCTCAGTTCTCATAGAAGATTGCTACACAAAATTGGAATGTATGGATGTCTTATTGATAGCTAGTTGGTATACCATGGTTGTGCAGTGCACTTTTCATGTTGTAGAACATCCTTCAGTTATGTCAACCTCAGCTCTGGCATAGGTAGTCACAGCTAAATTTAATGGCAAAAGTAGGACTGTAATGATTTATTTAACTCACAGATCAATCTTTGCTGTTCTGAACCTCACATTTTTGCTATTTCTAGTCTTTCTGCTTCTGTTTTCATGTTGTTCTTGATGATTCTGTGTTTATACGTTGAAGTAATTAATGAATGAAAAATGGAAGTCCTTTTTCCTTTACCTTCTGCTAACATTATCCAGAATTCACTGTTGCTCTGAAGAAGTTACCCAGTTACTGACATAAGACTTTTAATAGAAACAACGAACTAATAATGTTTTTTTGCATTTACTGGACTGTTCATTTTCAAGTTTGAACTACTGTGAAAGAATCAAATTAGGAGCCAACAATTAAAGTATTATTAATTTTCTTGTACCATCATCTATCTTCTCAAGCTAAGCAATTTTAGAAATCAACATTTTGAGACGGAAACAGATTTTTGTGGCTCTCAAGTTACTTAGAAATTCTTTTTAAAGAGTCTGAAAATTCAGACATGATTCTTGCGCTCTTTCAGTTTCATCTGCAAATACTGAATGATAAGTCATTTTTCTGTGATAAATCTTCTCTTTTACTATTACTAAATCATATTTAAGATTACAAAAGCTTTTAATACCTTTTAAGACTTCGGAGAGCCTCCCTTTAAATTAATGACAGGCTGTGCAGAACAAGGAGAAAAGAATCTTGAGGTCATTTAAAAGACTTCATATATCTAATGTAAGCTTATGTCTGTTTAAAGTATTAGAAATCTTCTCTCAGGTTGATTGGTTTTTCAAAGTCCAGTTGTTCAGGACTGTGATCTCAAATAGCATACGTCAGTCAAGCTGATTTCTTTATCCTGCTTTCATAACTGAACCCAAGACGCAGTCTATAATGAATCAGGTATGATTTACCTCACCAAATCTACAGTTTTCTTTCTTCTGGGGCAATTAAATTGGCAAGCAGTTATAAAATATTCTCCTAATCACAGATCATTGTTAACTAAGAGATTGCAAGAAGTTGTGTTTTGAAACAATAAAACACAGCCATCTTTCTTGCCAGAAGTCTCTCCATCTTCAGTTCTAGAAGAGTCTACCTAGCTCCCTGCCAATTCTTCCTGCAGCCTTCTCTCTCTGGATTTCTCATCCCACCAAATATTGCTTGATCCGTAGCAACTGACTTTGATCAAGAAGTACCATTTCTGAAGAAATCAAGTAATTTAAAAAATATTCATAGCTCTTTTATATGGTTGTTGCCTTTTAACCAGCTAAAAATGGCTCTGTTTCTAAAATTACGCAGTTCTTTCCAACTCCCAACTGTTAAAACAGTTGTTATTTGAGCCTGCCGGCTGAAATCTGCATGTCATTTATTTGTTCATGATGTTTGTTTACAAGACTCTTGGTCTGAAACTATTACTGAATCCTTCTTTTCTTTACACAGCCCTAACTTAAGCCAGCTCAACACATTAATACCGGAAAAACTTAACACCTTGACAAGGCCAGGACACGTAACGTTCATACAGAGCAGGATTCATAGCCAGCCATATGTCACACTGACTCCCTGTGTGCACACTGCAATGAACACAGCAGCAGTCCACTGCCATCCTGAATACGCCACCTCTCAGGTTCAAGAGTGTTTTGCAGATGTATGACAGTGTTTATCTCTTTCCCAAAGTCTTGCAATATTTTAAGGATTTTATTGCACAACATTTAGTTGTTAATTTCTAATCAAAATACATAGAAAACTAACATATGGGGGGGAAAGAAATCATAAGCGTCTATGGCTGTCTTAGTCTCATCTAAGCCTTATGTAAGCTGTATTTAACAGAGACATTCAACCTAATACTAGGGATAAATCAGGAATACAGTCACATCAAGAGGAAAGAAGTGCATGAAACTCAAAGAGTATAAGTGCATGGACAAAAAGGTATGAAAAAGATTCATCTTGGAAATACCAGTCCACCTGGGAAAAGAGCAGTCCGAGTCATACATCCTTAATAAGAATCTGAGCAAACAATAATGCTAGAATGACCTAGAGCATACAGCGGAACAAATATGACCTTACAAAACAGTGAGAAAAAAACCTATTTATTGTGTACAGTGTGCCAAACCAAAGCATTTGCTAGTATCTGACTCAGCACTAATGGTGAGAGCATTTACTTCAGACTGGGCAGCCCAAAATCCCGGTAAACCAAATACTGATGGATGAAGAACTGAGTATAAAAAAGAAAAAAAAAATTAAATTGGAATAACATGACTTCTAAAACAATGTATGTGGTAACTCAACTGTATTTTATCCCAAGTGTATTGGGTTTGCGTGGCAAGGTTTTGGTAGCAGGAGGGCTACAGGGGTGGCTGCTGTGAGAAGCTGCTGGAAGCTTCCCCTATGTCTAACAGAGCCAATGCCAGCCGGCTCCAAGATGGACCCGCCGCCAGCCAAGGCTGACCCCATCAGCAATGGTGGTAGTGCCTCTGGGATAACAGATTTAAGAAGGGCAAAAAAGTTGTTGCGCAACAGCAGCCGGCAGAGTGAGTGAGAATATGAGAACCAACCCTGCACACCCCCAGGTCGATGAAGAAGGAGGGGGAAGAGGTGCTCCAGGCGCCGGAGCAGAGATTCCCCTGCAGCCCGTGGGGAAGACCATGGTGAGGCAGGCTGTCCCCCTGCAGCCCACAGAGGTCCACCATAGAGCAGATCTCCACCTGCAGCCCATAGAGGACCCCATACCAGAGCAGGCAAGTGTCCAAAGGAGGCTGTGACCCCGTGGGAAGCCTGCGCTGGAGCAGGCTCCTGGCAGGACCTGTGGATCTGTGGAGAGAGGAGCCCACGCTGGAGCAGGTTTTCTGGCAGGACTTGTGACCCTGTGGGGGACCCACGCTGGAGCAGTGTGTGCCTGAAGGACTGCAGTCCGTGGAAGGGACCCAGGCTGGAGCAGTTCATGAAGAACTGCAGCCCGTGGGAAGGACTCACAGTGGAGAAGTTTGTGGAGGACTGTCTCCCATGGGAGGGACCCCACGGTGGAACAGGGGAAGAGTGAGGAGTCCTGCCCCTGAGGAGGAAGGAGCGGCAGAGACAACGTGTGATGAACTGACCCCAACCCACATTCCCCGTCCCCCTGCGCCACTGGTGGGAAGGAGGTAGAGAAAATCAGGAGTGCAGTTGAGCCCAGGAAGAAGGGAGGTGTGGGGGGAACGTGTTTTAAGATTTGGGTTTATTTCTCATTACCCTACTCTGGTTTGATTGGCAATAAATTAAGTTAATTTTCCCTATGTCGAGGCTGTTTTGCCCGTGATGGTAATTGATTGAGTGATCCCTCCCTGTCCTCATCTTGACCCATGAACCTTTTGTGATATTTTCTCTCCCCTGTCCAGCTGAGAGGGCGAGTGATAGAGCAGCTTTGGTGGGCACCTGCCATCCAGCCAGGGTCAACCCACCACATGCAGGTAGTTAATCTGCATTGTAGACTAACTGTGACAAAAATACAAAGGAAATTTTATCAGAAAGTGATAAAGTAAAATTTCAGACACAAATTGTATCAGTGTGCTACTAGTCATATTAGAGTCTGCTTGGATCCAGAAATTATGTAGACAGAGACATATTTCTACATGAGTGTGTTGGAAGAGGGACAGGTAAAGTGGAGGGTGATGTTATACATAAAGTAGAAAATATCGTTAGGAAATAAGGGGACAAGAGATTTTTGCAGGGAATTAGGATGAATGGGGCAAGAAATACATGCCAGCAGTTACTGAAGAAATGTATGAGGAACATCAGTGCATCTCCATGCAGTTTTAGCTACTGACACTTCACTTGTGACACTCAACTACGGCTGCCTCCTGCTTTTTGGGCACCATTCCTGAAGAAGGAGGGTGGTAGGAAAAATACTTAATTTGCATTGGAATAGGTGGCTGCATAGTGTGAAAAATGGACAAAATTCAAGTATGTATGTAGTATTTGACTATGCCCTCTATGTCTTGTAGACATGAAATATTAACTTAATATATTTAGACATAGACATACGTAAGAGTGCAGGATGGCATGGTCTTGAGAGTGCAGTTGCATGAACCTTACTTTCTCTTGTTTTGTTTTTTTTTTTCCACTGTGAAAAGTAATTTAGAGTTCTTCATCACTTCTTTCTGTTGTAGGATTTCATGCATAAAATTGTGCAGCTTTAGTGGAGAACAATATTGTCACAAAGAACAATGGTATCATTAAAAGGGAACAGCAGCTGCTACTTATGACCTGTACTCTTTAATGGCTCTGGCATCCTGAGGGTTAAATGGACCCTGATCCAAAATTTGGCTGAATATATTTTTTCTATTTTTATTCTTAATTGTTTTGCATTGTAAATGGTATTTCCAAAATGGGTGGGGAATAAAAATATTCTGTGAGTAAGCAAAGTAAGAACATTAATGCAGTATTAGGTCTATGATAATACATACATGACTTCAATAGTTTGAGGATATTTTTGATTTATTATTGCTATAAGCTCCATTTCAGTGAATTAGTTACATCATTATCAGGCACTCCTAGTGAAGCCTATTTAGGCATAGTCAAGAATGTGCCTTGGATATTTAACTCTGTTGTTGTATAGGATGGTTCACAGTTGCAGTGAATGTCTGCAGCTGGAATTTTTCTACACCTGAATTATTCTTTCCATTGAAACAGAATGTGTCTTAATATTACTAGACTATTCAAGAATACAGAAGGCAGTAAAGTTTTTAGTTCTGCATACAGCCCCTATACAAATAATGTTTTAGACTTGTGTTGTTTAAAGTGAACTGAAAAAGAAAGGAAAACCTAAGTTAAGTTCTCTTTCACTAATAACTTCTGCAGCCTTAGCTATTTGTGTTCAAAGGCTTTTCATCCAATAACCTATTAGAAACACATGAAAACTAAAACTGCATATTAAATATATTTTTTCAGATTTATGGGTTCTTCATGATATACTCAGATAAAACCAGCAGTTATGTTTCATAAGCTGTTACATCAAAGGCAATAACTTGTGCAATCACCTTAACCTGAACCAAATGCATTATCCCTATTTCTGCAGTTTGAAATTCTATATAACTACAGTAGAAAAAATAATGTCTATGTTGGTATCATCATCTTTTTCTACAGCAGCTTTTTCTTTATGCCAGGTGTAAGCATTTGGGGAAAAATGTCTGTTCCCACTAACAAATGACTTTTTGTAAGCACTCGTACCTTGAGAGTTGAGGAAAATAATTTTCTATCAACTTCACATTATTAGAAATCACAATTTTTTCCTTCTAATTAGTACATAACATACATTTCTACCATCTAAAATATAGCAAATGCTTTAAAGAATGAAGAGTGTTATTGCCCCCTGGTGGGAGCAGTGTGTGTGTAATCTACTAATTGCAGGATTGTGAAGATGTTGAAACGGCTCAAGTTGACCAACACCGTCCTGCAAGAATACAAACTAACCACATTTGGCATCATGAGAATAATTAGATAATTGCATTTGCTATGACAAAGACCATTATTAAAGAGCTGCAACCTGTCCCTACTCCTGTCAGGTAAGTCACTGTTAAAGTTAGTAAATTCCACTGTTTTTGATGTTAAGCGACAGGATTGGAATACTGACAGGTATAAATAAAATCTGAACAAGCACATTGAAATATATACTAGAAAAATTTTATGTAAAAGGTTTTAGGAAGATAAGAGCCTAATGGACAAAGAACAGAAGTTTAAATCTGCATTTCAAATTGACTGAACCTTTTCTCTGGATTATTTTATGTAACTGACAATGAATAATGTGAACTTGGCAGATAATAATTCTGAAATTCTCTATTTAATAATTCCTTAACACTTCACTTTCTTTTTACATTTTTATCAATGTGCTTGTATTCAAAGCTTTGAAATAAGCGTCCAGTTTTTTAGGCAGGAAGCAGTGAGATTTAGCAATATTGACATAAATATGATTTGAAAGTTTAATGACCAATATGACTCTAAGAAGGCTTCCTGACTAAAACACGAAAGCCACAACATGACAGAATTTGATCTGACATGTATAGGACTAATAGCATGTATTTTCTGTCAGAAATTTAATTTTCAATGTGACAGTTCTGCACATTTTTAAAACCTTAATTAAATTCTGCACAATCTCTGTTACAGAATCCTTTACATCAAACATGTCTGAAACCGAGATGAAGCAACTCAGTTTTTCAGACAGCAATTTATACATAATGTTTTGTGGATGGAGAACAACATGTCTATGTTTGCTGCTGCATAGCAGATGGAATCCCGGAAAGGATGGAAAGCTGTTTGTAGAAAATGTTTTGTAGTATCCTTTGCAAATTATTAACGCTTTGTATTTCAAGCCATGTGAACTTGTCTGTTTGACAAAGGAATGGTCATTTCTATTTGTCCAAAGTGAGCCAGAGATTATTTCCTCCTGAAATGTGAGAAGATGCTTACAGCTTTAGTTCTTAATAGTCAGGGATTGAATTAGCTAATTCCAGAGCTAAATTCCTTTTAACTGTCAAATTCCAGATTTAAGACTGCCAACCGTCAGGAATATTGCTTGCTAACTTACTTTCTATAATGATCTGTTCCACTTTCTTCTTTTGTCCTGCAATTTGGGAGAAACTGAACAGAAAAATCTTTGATTTAGAGCGCTTTTTTCCTAATTCTTTCAAATTGTTCTGCAAAAGAGAGGGAAGAAATGGTTACTCTGATATACTTGGGTGAAGAAAATGTATGTAATATATTGAGGTTAATTCATAACTATACTGGGGTCAGGGTTTGGAGAATCTGTATATTTTACAGCAGTCCTTGTAGAAATTCTTGCATCACTGCCTTCTGATTTGCGTCTCTCATACAAAGTCCAGTACAAGGCTGTACTTCAGAAAGTAAAAGCAATCTCTTGCACTTGAGAACACTGGAGATTACCTGAATCACGCATGGGGTTTTTGATAAAGAAAAATCTAAACAAAATTACACAGAAATAATGAAAAATCTTTAAATTCTTTATTTAGTATGGCTGAGGGAACGGGTTTGGTTTTACAGTTTCCTGTTCATGTTTTGCATGCTTGTTTAATCCATAAAGCAGTCTGTCATATAGTCAAACAGATGGTACACATATGTGTCCCCTTAAACAGGTAACAGTATGAACGCATACAATGTTTTACAGGCACTACCTCGGATTGCACTGAATTGTTTCGTTCCTTCACACTAGAGGTCACTGTGAGCAAAAGATTATGCTCGACTTGCAAAGGAAAGAACACTAATGAATCGATTTACAGGACGAAATTTGTGGCATACATTCCAATTGGAAAGGTTGATGCAAATATGTTGTTTGAGAGGAACATGGTACTTCTTAATGCAACCTCATTTACTTACAAACTATTTGCAAACTGTAGAGTAAGAAGTTACTCCTATAAAGAAATTCTCAGTGCTTAAATATGTCCGGTTTAATTTTAGACCAAATTTCATCTCTGGCAATGAATTCATTGATACTTGCTGTTTTTTCGTGTATAAGTATTTGAGGTAATATTCCTTCCCTCTGGGAAAAGTGCCCCGTTTTCTCTAGACTGTAGCAGAGCAGAACAAGTACAACTTTGATTCAGGTGCAGCTTCAGGCGTTGGAGAGCCAAGTCCCATTTAGACTGTGAATTAGCAATGAAATCAGTAGCTGTCTCAGAGTGAAGTTGTGAAAAGAACAAATCAAGACCATTCAAGGAAGTGAAAGAGGAGCACGCTGCCCTTCACCTGCTCCAGGGAATGCATCCAGCCCAGGACTTACCTCCCAATACCTTCTGTCAGACCTTCACAGCCTTACTTAATTATCACCTGTGCGAATATGGTTTATCTGTGCCCGTGTTTAAAATCTTTTCCTCTTTCACAGTGTGTGTCCATGATTAAAAAAGACAGCTGAGAAATAAGTGCAAAACTGAACATCTGATGCCACGTAAGTCACCTATAGTGTAGGTATTCATGAAAAGGAAAATGTTGACCCTTTCCTCACAGCTGAGAGAGCTAATGCGAGACTGACAGCGTTGCTTTTTTACATAAAGCAGCGATTATGAGTACTAGTTGTGTGCCGCCATCCAAAGAGTATTTGCCATAAGGACAGTGGAATAAAGAGAGGTTAAAAGAGTGGTGGAGAGGGAAAGATGCTCACATTACCCTACATACTTTAGTGCATGAAAACAGGTACTTATGTAAAATCTACTCCAACCCTGAGGTGACAGAGGCGTATTTAGTATGCAGACCTGGAAAGAAGAGTCTTCATTGCCATCTTCACAAAACTCCTCAATTCCTATTTTTACCTGCTTTTTGTGCCCAATTTCTTGTGGTTTTCTTTCCATTTCCTCCCACCCTTGCCTTTTATTAATTCTTTCTCCCATATGTCCATCCTAAATGGCACTAATGTCTCAGTTGCTGATATCATGTTGCTGATATCATATTTCTGATTCTCCAGATTCTATGCCTATCGTCTCAGTGTGCTTAATGTATTATGCTCTTTCTGCTCTTTTCTGAAAATACCTGCTGCTTTAGATTTACACACTGTCTTCAAAAAAAATATTAAAAAAAAAAATCTGTTTTCAGCTTGGTCCTTAGTCTAATGAAACAATAGTACCCAGATGCTCATGAGGTATGCTGGAGCTTTTATTGCACTAATCTTATGCTGACGTAATGCTTCCACCAATTAAATTATACTGTTAAAATGGGTGTAACAGAGTAAACAACAAAACCTATTATTTTGAAATAACAACTCTTCTCTTAATTGGGAAGGTGGGGCAAAAGAAGATCTTTGAGATGGCTTTTAGTACATGCTATTTAGCACCACTCAGATATTTTCATTTCCATGATGTACTTCCTTTCATAACTATTGAAGATGCACATGGCATTTCTCTATGAACTTTTCAGCTCTTCTTACTTTTACAAGAGCACCGCTGACAATATTTTTGCTAGGATTAACATATTCCAGAAACATCTAGAGTAATTACATGAAATCTGTTTCTGAGTGCACCATGGACTAAAGAAATGGACTCTTATTCAGAGGTGGTGTGACTACAGAGCTGAAGGCTGTTCATTGGAATGATTCATACTTCATCCAGGTCTATTTTCTTGGATGATCACTGCCTTCTCTCTTCCTTTTAAGTATAGTTTGATTAAATGGTTTTTCCTGTGGACTGCCAAGAAACTACTTGTATGCCAGCAATGCTACAAATGCAATTTCATTTCTGTAATGTGATAGGTAAATCAGTTTGAATTGATTAATAACAAAATGTTGTATTTAAATGTTGCTTAGCACGATCTTGTCTTTTGCTGTTACAAATTAAATTTTCTGAGACAGACTTTTCTTAAACATTTCAATACCACACGCATGCCTAGACACTGAAATATAAATTTCACAACAGAATGTGAAAATGTCAGTTTGTATCACATGCAGTTAAACAGAGGTGACATATGAGTTGCTTAGATCAATGGATGTCCCTGTTCAAGTGTATTTCTAGAACTCATTGATGATTATATAGAAAAGCAGTTAATTTCAGCCTATATCTCAATACTGCACCTCAGATGTTCAGGCAATCATGCTTACTACATTTTATCATCTCTTGAGTAAACAATGTTTACAGAAATCAGCTGAAGTCAAAAAACATCACCTTTAAACTTACAAAATATTTATAAAAGGATTATTGATTCTCCAATACAAAAAGATACTGGCTGAACTGCAACCTTTTTTATTTTGTTCTTGTTGCAATAGGAATTTTTTAATCTTGGCTGACAGGAAACTCACGCAGTTCAACAAGGGAAGTGCAAAGTCCTGCACCTGGGGAGGAACAACCCCAAGCACCAGCACATGCTGGGTGCCACCCAGCTGGAAAGCAGCTTGGCAGGAAAGGACCTGGGGGTCTTGGTGAACACCAAGTTGAACATCAGCCAGCAATGTGCCCTTGTTGCAAAGGTTACTGCTATCCTGGGCTGCATTAGACAAAGCATTGGCAGCAGTTGGAGGGAGGTGATCCTTCCCCTCTGCTCAGCACTGGTGAGGCCTCATCTGGAGTGCTGCGTCCAGTGCTGGGCTCCCCAGTACAAGAGACACATGGACAGACTGGCGAGACTCCAACAAAGGGCCACAAAGATGATGAAGGGGCTGGAGCATCTCTCCTTCGAGGAAAGGCTGAAAGAGCTGGGACTGTTCAGCCTGGAGAAGAGAAGGCTCAGGGGGATCTTACCAATGTATATAAATACCTGAAAGGAGCATGCAAAGACGATGGAGACGGGCCCTTTCCAGTGGTGCCCAGTGACAGGATCAGAGGCAATGGACACAAACTGGAACACAGGAGGTTCCCTCTGGACATCAGGAAACATTTTTTTCACTGTGAGGGTGACCAAGCCCAGAGAGGCTGTGGAGTCTCCGTCCTTGGAGATACTCAAAAGCCATCTGGACATGGTCCTGGGCAACCAGCTCTAGGTGGCTCTGCATGAGCCAGGGGGTTGGACCATATGACCTCCAGAGGTTCCTTCCAACCTCAACTATTCTATTGATTCTATGAGTCGTAGTACATAACTGAAATTAAAAAGGTGCTGCAACGAGTTATTACAGTACTTCCATGTTTCTTCTCTGTAGCTGCAACAATTGGCGACTGTGATAATGCCAAATGGGAACTAATAATTTGTGATAAAGTGTAAGCCAAAGTGAAATTAGCGGAGTTGATAATGGAAGCTGCCATCATGTTTGAGCTTGGTTTACTCTCAGTAACGTTATACATATTTATATAATGTGTACGTGAGTATATAAGGTATGTGTGACGATTCATTACTGCAAAGTTTTAGTTGGTCTTTTCTTAAGTAAGGACCTGATCAAGTTCAGCAATGGCACTAATGTGCATCTCCAATGTAAGATTGGCCATAAGCAACCACAGTATGTATTTTACATCAAGTCTCACTGTTAAGCAGGCTAGTAGTCAGCGTGGCAGTCTTATCCTCAAACTGAGCTCCTCTGGAATGGGTTATGCCATGTGTGACTGTGCCTTGTGTCAGAAAGGAGCGGGCACAAGGAGCAGGGGAGGCTTTATTTTACACTTCCTTTTTTGTTACTTTTCCAGCTACCACCCTCATTTCCACCTGTTCCCTAAGCAAGTTCCATCCGTTAAGCACACCCACTAAATATCAAATCAATTGTATAGAATAATATCTTGAAGCAAATGTGAATAGTAGGGGGAGCAGATTGCAGCAGTAGAAGTTTGTCATATCTGAGTTAAGTCACACTTCAGTCTAAAGAAACAACTAAACAGATAACACAAGGCAGGCATTGTATGTCCCTGATAAAACCATTACACTCAGACTGCAAGTGATCTTAAAAATGACGATTTTTTTCCAAATTTTATTCTAATTTGAAGTAAGCAGAAGCTTAACTTCATGCTTGTTGAAACTTATTTTAGGTAAAAGGAAGAATTTTGTTATGACTCCCAAGGCAAGGAAACAGTAAGGATGCTGGGGACCACGTTTTTGTTTGGGGATTAAAAAAAACGAACATGCAGCAACATCAACAAGTAGGATCTAACTGACATTTTTAAAATGAAACATATCGTAGCTCCCCATGATCTGCTGCAAACCTGGAACTTGTGAAAATCAACCTAAGCGACTAAATTACTCACATGAATGGCTGAAGTTTAAATTTAATCCCCTAATTTAAGTTTGTGAGGTTGGGTGGTTGGTTGTTTTTTTTTTTTAATTAGAAGCTATTCACAGTATCGTGTAGGGACCTTGACTTATTTATTTTAAAGTCGCTCAAAAATAAAAAGTAGTGTATTATTTCTAAAAAGAAGTAAGTTTACTACCAATACAACAGCAACACTTGCAGGTAAGTTTACAGCTCACTACCAGCCCAGGAGCTTTCCAGCCACCTGGCGAAAGTACAGGTGCACGTAGTAGTAACCCAGAGGACATTTAGGAATAACTAGTTTTTCTCGGCTACCGCCCCTTCTGCCCTTCTCTTCACCCCTTTTGCTCTCTAGGGAGGAACACTGCGTTGGGGGGAAGGTGCCCCGTCCCAGGCTCGGCCGCCTTAGCCCACGGCGGCTGGCAGGGCGCCCACCCCCACGTTCGCTCACGCGAGTTACCTCAGCCGAGCGGGCCCGAGCCCTTCCTCGGACAACTCGGCGCCGACGCCGGCAGAAGCTGCCAGGCACCGCCCCCGCCCCCGACTCTCGGTGGTCGCTCGGGGCGGCCTCCCCGCCTCAGCTGCCCGGCGGGGCCCGCGGCCCGGCTCCGCCGCTTCCTGCCCCCCCCTTCCCCTCCCCTCACGGCCCGCCTGAAGCCACCTCACAGCGGCCGCCCCACGGACCCTCTCCCCAGAGCGGGAACCGCCCCCGCTCCCCCGCGCTGCCATGTTGAAGCTGCCCCAGCCGCCTCCGTCAAGACACCCCCCTCGTTCCCCACCGGCGGGCGGGGAAAGAAGCCACACACGACGCGCTCCCCCCCCCCCCGCTACCCACCGGGCGGGCCCGCCTGCCGCTCCTCCCGCTCCTCCTCCTCCTCCTCCTCCTCCGTCCGGCCCCGCCCGGCAGCGGCGGAGGCCTCCCCGGGGAGCGGCGGGCGGTGAGTGGCAGCGGCGCCGGCCCCTCGCACGGCTGGGCGGCGCGGGGAGGGGAGGGGGCCGCGGCCGGTGGGCGGGCCGGGGCCGCCCCGTAGGGCTGCGGGCTGCCGGCGGGGCCCTACTTGGCGCCCAGCCGCCTCCGGAGCCGCAGAGAAACTTGTCGTCGGGAGTCCGCGCTGGTGACTTCGCCCCGCCGGGCTCGGTGAGCGTCTGGGGCGGGGACCCCGGGTAGGACGGCCCGAGCTGCCGGCTTCTCTCCCGCCCCCCCCCCCCCCCGCCGTCCCCCGCCGTCCTCCGGCTGCGCGCCGGGGCTTCCCGGCCTTCCGGGGTGGCAGCCGCTGCCCGGGCACCCTCCGGCCTGGCGGGGAACGAGGCCGAGCCAACTCCGGCTCTCCCGTCCCGCCCTGTCCCGTCCCGTCCCGCCCGCCGGCAGCGGCCGGGCGGCGGTAGTTGCCGAGTCACCGCCGGCAGCGAGGCTCGGCCGGGCGGGCGTCCCGGGGCGGCGGCCCGCCGGTGGCCCCCGGCTCCTCCCGTGGGCGCCGGCTGGCTTCTAAAGAAGCCCGGGCTCCCCGAAAGGCTTGCCCTGCTTTTCCCTAGGATTGTAGAGGAAATCCTAAAACCAGATCTGAGGGCTGGCTTCTGTTCGCGCCGAAGCCTGCAGTCGGGAAAGTTGTCGGTGTCCTTTGTAGGACGAGCGCAGAGTGACTTTGGCGACGGGAGTAGTTTTGCTGGCTGACACCGAGGTGAGCGTTCTCCTGCTCGTCGCATGTGTAGCGGAGAGGTGCCTTGCCTGCCCGGTTCCCCTGCCCGGCCGGGGTCCGCCCCGAAAGGGCTGGCGTCCCCCCCTGCGCAGCGCATCCTCGGCCGCTGCCGGCCGGGCGCGGAGCCCCAGCCTGTCTGCCCGCACTCGTCTCGCTTTCAGAGCGCTAAGGTCAAGTTCAAACCCAGGTGCAAAGTAAGTTTTGTGATAGTATAGTGGTGACAAATACTCAGGCTGGTTGACTGGGAAAGTATTTTGGTCTCTGTGTTTTCCTAGGGCTGTTTGGAGGTTGAACTGAACTGCGTTGGTTTATTTATAACTTGATGTAGAAACATAATACAGAAATGCGTTTACTTATATCGGTGAAATATTTTCTGGTTTAGGGAAGCTTAATTCTGGCAAGCAAGTTGTCTAGATTACAAAGAATATGTTTGACAGCGGTAATATTGCTGGTACTTTTAGCACCCTGTTGTGATTTTAGTGTCCTTTAAGCGGAAGAAGTTGTTGGCTGAGTGAAGTAGTGTATCTTTGATTTTGGCTATACTACTTTCATCTTTACAAGGACATCTTCAGGTCAGTATTCTGAACATACAGAATTAAAATGTATAGTTTGTACCCAGACACTTCTACGATGTTCCTTGCGAATTGCTTAACTTCAGGAAAGTTGCTCTTAAGCAGCAAGAGTTACTGTGTGTTACACTGGGGTGGTATATGCATACTTTGCAACTTCTTGTCTTGTAAAAGCTAAGCATTCAGTAAGCACTTTTCATAAAAGCTTACTGATTTAAGGAACTTTTTACTATAGAACAGAGATCCCTTCATCATTTAGGAGAGTGCTTACAGTGCAAGTTGAAAGGCCTTCTTTTGTAAGGAATTGTAAGGCCTTTCCCTTCCTGCCTTAGTGGGTTTTTTGTATGAATATTATTTTTTACAAAATTGGATAGTAGTTTAGTAGTAAGTGAAGTCACCTTTTTTTGGATCATATGTATCCCAATTGGAAATGTCTGCAAAGAGCATCTTTGGTGGTGTCCCTCCTCTCATTTCTAGTGACAGAGTTCTACATCTTCTCCTCCTTTGCCTTATCTTTCTTGTCTTTCTCTGTCGCCTGATTATGTGGTAGCTGTGAACCAGGCCCTTGATATGAGGTGAATTTTTCTATCATTACAGACATATCAATACTGTTTATCTACACTTGAAAATCAGTTCTTATTTAGTTAGGAAAAAAGGCAGTCGCTATTCTGGCACAATGCTATATGTGGTCGGTCTTATTCAATAATAGCTGCTCATGCTTGGAATTGTTGAAGAATGTATAAATACATCTTGAAGTTGCTATCAGCCTTTTTCTAGGCTTTTTGTTCAACTAATTTTGCAAATATATTCAGATTTTAAATTTTTACTCTGGTTTTATGTTGTAACCCTACTATGTGATACTTAATCATTATTCCCCTCTTTTGCAGCTAAAATGAATTCAGATCCTGATCCCCCTTCAAGTCCCTCTCACCCCCAGCTGCATCTTGGAAGGTCCCAGCTAAATGCTGCTGCTGTGGACCGTAGTGAGAACAATCAGAAATCTGGACCATCTTCAGGAGATACTGCAACTTTTTCCTCTTCAGTTCCTGGCTACTCCCATAGCAGGGAGAAAGCTGAAAAAAATGGTAAGTATGAAAGCAATTTTTATGCAAAATTGGCTTATGTTAAACACTGGGAGATTATTGTGTGTATATGTATTCTAAACTCTGTTTAAAGAGACACAGTAAAGTAGGAAAATAAATTTCTCCGATTTCTTTTAACCTGTTGTTGTGGAAGAGACTTTTCTTCTGCAGCTTGCTTTGTGCATATTTTTGCGTTTCCCATCCAGTTTTTCTTATGTGTATAAAGCAACAGGAAAGAAGTTTGTTTGAAAAATTGTCAGGAAGAATTAAATGTCATTTAGCATAATATTAAAGTTTCAATTTAATTTCTTTAGTTGGCTAGATCGCATGCTAACTATAGCTTTAATGTGAATTCTAACGTGGATGAATATGTACTAGTGTAATGTAGACTGAGGGAATAATAAGCTGATATATGAAACCAGAGCAACAGAAATGAAGTTAAGATTAGCAGGCAGATAAGAAGTTGGATTAAGAATCATGATACACTTTGAAAGGCAGAATGATCCTTCTTTTTTCCCCCCTCACTGTGAAACCATTGAATTTCAGGGAGTGCAAAAACTGATGGAATGAGCAAAGTGTCTCATGCAAAAGGTAGAAAGAAAAATATCTAGCTCCTGTATTCAGCTGCTGAGTTCCAGTTTTAAATTCAGTTTGTCATCTAACACTTGTGCAAGAAGGTCTTGTGTTCAAGGTCTAGCAAACAACATTCACTGGGTAGGGGGGAAGTGAGTGAGCGGCTGCATGTTGCTTAGTTGCTGGCTGGGGTTAAACCACGACACATTCATAAATATGAGTCACTCTATTGAAGGTAATATGGCTAGAGTTTAAGATTATTAAATGTGTTAATATCTACATGGCATGTATCAGAGGCAGCTGAGCTCTGCACATAGTTCAGGCCAATATTGTGGCTGTGTTAGCACATCTACTGTTCGCATCTAATTCAAAATTGACTGTTGGAACCTTCTGGGTTCTCTGTTACTAAAAGGCACGTTCCAGATGGAGGAGAATTTTTTGGATACCTGAATTTCTGACATGCCTCAGTGTATCATTACCAACTTTGTCATGTCACCCACCTGTAAAAGAATTCAGAGATGATGGAGAATTGACACTTCTAACATTAATTACATGATTATTAATTTAGGATCAGTGCTAACAGGTATGTTTTCTTCCTTTCTTCATTCTCCAGTTTCTTAGTATGCTTCAACAGAGAAATAATAGCAACAATATTAGGAATATGGTACGGAGTTATATTGGGCTTTGTTGTTATATGATTACATAGGTTATAATATGATTACATAATATGAAAACATAGGTTTCTGTTGTTCATGCCCACATTCAAATGAATACAAGCTATGAATCTGGTGGTGTTTTTACACAGAGATCCTGTCAGGTATTCTTCTCTAGCTAATTTGGAGATTTTCTTATTCTGTATAAATACTAGACTTTTCAAATCATATCAAGTTTTGTCTTAATTCTTTTTACAGGCCTGTGTATTTACTGATGATTGCTATTCAGTTATGTATTATAGATGCTTTTGTTTGTGGCCCTATAAAAGAAGGCTTTGGAGCATTGAGGTATTTCTCCATTTCAGTTGTGACTCATTCCTGATTACTTTAAATCTCTTACCATGAAAATAGTCTCAGTTCCTGGTGCCACTGTCATTGCCCTTTCCATCCTCATCTTAATATAAGCAAGTATTGAATGCTGCAGAATGAGTTACTGTTGCCATTGTGTCATGCTGAAGTCTCTAACAACCAAAATTTTATTGGATTTAGATATTAAATAAGTTTGATCATGTTTCTTCATCCAGTGTCATCTTCTATGGTTATTTTAGATTTATGTCATTTGTCATAACACTAACAGTTTCTAGAACTGAAAAGTCATTTTAAAAAAAGGAAGCAGAGGTTTTTTTCCACTCACAGCAGCATTGGTCATCAGAACTTAAAAACGGGAATTTTAGTAGGACTTCAGAAAGAAGTAAAAATAACAGTACAAATTCAGTCATGTATGTGCATATGGAAATGAATATGAAAAAAGTGATGTCTCAGAAAACTGGCACTTCAGCAATTTTCGAAATATTTGAACTGAAAGAGAAGGTATTCCTGGCTATCACTAGAGCCTTTCCCAATAAATAACATTCAAGTTGCTGATAGATCTAGGAAGAGTGAAGGATCTGGTCTCTTAGCCATGGCGTGTTGTGGTCTGGTTGTATGAAAGGACATATGCACTAGACCAGATGTTCTGGAAACAGCTATTCCAACTTCTTTCTTGGAATATTAACAAGTCAGCTACTTTGAATAGTCACTATGTGTCACTGTGATGATGACTGTAACTCTGAATGATGTAAAAGAGGACAGAAAAGACCAGCACGTTGCTGTACAGAAAGCCATCTCAATAAATATTATTCAATATGTAAAACACTCCTCTTTACTGGCGACTTAAATATCTTGCACAAAATTCTACAAACTGAAATTTGTAATAGAAGTTATTTAATTCTTAACAAATCAGCTATGATTTCTGTTGGAGAAGGGGAGATGTACAATGTCCATCTCAAATACTATCTTGAAAGGCAGTTTTACCTCAAGTCTATCTACCCCATGCCCATGTGCCCTTCCTGCAAGAAAGTTACTGCTATCCTGGGCTGCATTAGACAAAGCATTGGCAGCAGTTGGAGGGAGGTGATCCTTCCCCTCTGCTCAGCACTGGTGAGGCCTCATCTGGAGTGCTGCGTCCAGTGCTGGGCTCCCCAGTACAAGAGAGACATGGACAGACTGGCGAGACTCCAACAAAGGGCCACAAAGATGATGAAGGGGCTGGAGCATCTCTCCTTCGAGGAAAGGCTGAAAGAGCTGGGACTGTTCAGCCTGGAGAAGAGAAGGCTCAGGGGGATCTTACCAATGTATATAAATACCTGAAAGGAGCATGCAAAGACGATGGAGACGGGCCCTTTCCAGTGGTGCCCAGTGACAGGATCAGAGGCAATGGACACAAACTGGAACACAGGAGGTTCCCTCTGGACATCAGGAAACACTTTTTCACTGTGAGGGTGACTGAGCACTGGCACAGGTTGCCCAGAGAGATTGTGGAGTCTCCGTCCTTGGAGATACTCAAAAGCCATCTGGACATGGTCCTGGGCAACCAGCTCTAGGTGGCCCTGCATGAGCCACGGTTGGGGGGGGGGTTGCTGTTGGAGCAGATGACCTCCAGAGGTCTCAACCTCAGCCATTCAGTGATTCTTGAAATATTCTTGCCAACATATCTGTATTTCTGATCTGTGCTTTTTCTTCCAGTCTCTGCTTACATATGCTGTGTTTAAGGCTATAGCATCAATGTGAACATTAAGTAATTTATTTCCTGGAAACATGCATCTCCTGCGGCATTATCCATATCTTGCAGCATAATCGAGCAAATTAGTGAATGCCGTGGCTCTGACTCAGTAAAGCACTTAAGCAAACACACATCTTCAGCTGCACAGGTACTTCATTTGGATCGAACTCCTATACTATAGGGTTTTTTCTTAGCAGTTTTTCAATCTATCTTCTGCTAATGTATCATTAGGTAGTGGTTTTGTTATTCCTTGTATATTTCATTTTACAATGGGAGGTAACGGTGCTTTGAGAATTTATTTTGCAAATCAAATCTGGATTTAATGAAAAAAACTATTCAACTGTTGATCTTGAGATGATTTGTAGATACTGTTTTGTTGCTTTAAAAGAAAGAGGAGGGTATTCCTATTTCTGCCCAAAGCTGTTGCATTCTCTGGAAAACTTGCTTATGTAAGTTATTGTCTTTTGTGTACGTGTTAGGAATGGAATTGGTATCAATACGCCAACTCTCATGTTTAAAAATTAATTTAAAAAAATTAAAAATTGTTACTCTTTCAAGGATGTTCCTGGACAGGAAGTTTATTAGTGAGCAAAGCATATGCACTACTAATTAGGGCTTCTGAAATTTTAAAACCATTGTGTCATCAGTATTCATGTAAGCAAATTACAGGAGTGTTGCTGGTTGCTGAAACAAAAAAGTTCTGCCATTATTTTAGTAGTCCGTGCCAAGAGGAACACGGGTGTATAGCAAGGAAGACCAGTGGCTGCTTGCTAGTGAAGTCTGGTGAAGTTTGTTGAAACAGACTAAGACTCAAAGCTCCTAAAACACTTTTATGCTTCTCAGGTGCACAGGCCTCTCAGTTTCTGTCCAGCTGCTACAGACCCCTTTTTCGCAACTGTATTTCATCCACTGTATGCATCCTCCTTCCTTCAGATACAGCCCTAAAGCAACGTGAAAAGAAATAGCTCGTATGAGAGCTCTGAAGGTCCCAACACTTGATTTTACAAATAGTCTTAAAAGCATCATTCCTGCTAGTGGAACCATTTCTTCTATGTGTATACAGAGCAGAGCTAGGAAAGAAGCACCTTCAACATGTTACTTAGCATGTGAGTATCTGAATACCACTGCTATTAATGTAATGGTTTTGGAAGAGATGCATGAATCCACACTCCAGGTAAGTGGTCTGTATTGCTGAGCTAGAAAGTAGCTTTCTGTGGCCCAGTCGATGTTTCACTTTCGGTTCAGATGAAAAGAAAGTAGAGTTCAGAGAAACTTCTCACAATATCATAGTGATTGGATACTTGCCTGGGATGTCTGGGTTCAAGTAACTGCTTTAAGTCAGCCATAATGGTAACTTGAACTGGGCTGACTCTCACCCAGGGTGAATATTTAATTGTGCTGCAAGTTATCTGGAGGTGTTACCATTTCTTGTAATGCTTAAGTACTTTCAAGCATGTGAAGTATCTTTCTTAAAAATTGACTGTCTGCCAGTCAGCAGGTAAAAGAGGACATCCTAGGATAATAGAGAAATCTGGGAGGCAGTGTGAAGGTGGTTATTTTTTATATGTGGGTGAAACAGTTGATTTGCTTTTTACATCATTCATGTACATTTGCTGGCCAGTAAGGTTGGAGAGGAGGAATCGTGTAGGAATTCAAAGGTGAGAGTTTGGGAAGTTCTGAGAGCATTTCAAAGCTAAGTTGCAGTGCTTGAAGAAACATCTCTTTGGTTAAGGAACTAATTTTTGTTTTGTCCATGGTTTTTTGCTGTTAAGGAAATACACACAAATCTCTTGCTCTAGAATAGAGAACATATGGGAAAGGTATTTGTACTGAGAGCTTTGCAGACAGAAATCAATTTCTTATGTTTGTTTATAGATGTGGGGAGTTCTGCTTGTACTTAGGAAGGTTATGAGGTTTTTTCTGTCTCTTGGAAGAGGATTATTTTATACATTGCATGACTTAGAAGAATTTATCTTCACTATTTATAAATTCTAAACAGTTTACAACACATTGTAACAATGTACAACAGTGTGTCTCCAACACATTGCTAAATGATAGCTAACAAATAGGGAACCTCTCTAATTTACAAATATTTTCCAAGTGTTAGCCTCTTCCACTTAAGGTTACAAAGAACCTTTGCTTCAAAGCTCTATTTTAGCACTTCTGTGTCTTTATTTTCTGGCAATTTGCTTGTACAGACTAACTCTTGAGGCAAACTGAAATGTTTGTGCAAAGCTTGAAGAAATCTCAGAAAAATCTTTGATTGTTAGAAGGGGAGGATTATGCCTTGAAGTATTAATTACTTAACAATTTATCTGTCAGTTTATTAATGCCCCTTCAAATTTTACCTGTAATTATTCAGGCTCCTGGAAAACTCATTTGCCAGGCATTACTGTGGGGGAGAAAGGATTCTATCCAAACAAAGTTAATGACTGTATTTTCAGATAAAATTTTGGGACATAGTCATAGTTGGTGCAGAACAATGGGAATTGGCTTTTTCAGGTCTGCTGCTATTGTTGTCAATAACATGCTGGTGTTTTTACCATATGTGGGAATAGAATTGGACACCTGTTTATTTGAGGAAAGATTCTCCATCTTTGCCTCTTTCACCATTTGAAATGCGTAAATGTTTTCTCTGGCTGGTAACAAATATATTGTTATTGATAACAATTTTTGCATTCACACAATTAAGAACCAGATTAGAAAAGTGCCCTAACTCAATCTTCCTTCATTATTTTTCAGGTGGATTGATTTCCTAATCTGTGTTAGTTTATGATAACAAAATGTTTTTCTAGCATAGTCCCAGAGTGTTAGAAGGATAGAAATGAGCAGCTGAAGAAGGGTGGAAGGGGAAGAGGTTAATTTACTATTGTGAATAATGTAATGATATAGGAGTGGCTCTCTGAATCGTTAGATGCTAAGGTCTCAAGGTTCCTATTGTACACATTTAGAAATTTAATCTAGCAGTTGGAATACAGTCTTTCAATTTAGTTTCCTCCAGAAGGAATCCAGTGTGTGTGTTCCACTGTACAAACAAAATGCATTAAATGGGAACAGTTGGAAAGTTAAAAGCACATTCCTCATCTGAACTAGTTCTCTAGTATAATGCATCTGCGTTCATCAGCAGCAAGAACTGCTAACTTCTGGAGGTATTTCACAGTGGCTTTGGAAGAAAATATTTGGAAGTACCTAATACCTGTACATTCATTTGCAAATAAAACTGTGACAAATCCCTGTTACACTACAGTAATCAAGGAGAGGCTTGAAACTCTTGTGCTGCTAGATGGCCACTTGCAGTAGCAGAAGGCCCACTTCATTGCGAAAGCTGGAAGGTGAGACTGGAAACAGTAAGCTGGGAAATAAAGCCAATCCTTTGCAAAGTCAGTTAACTGTTAGAAGTCCTTACTAAGCAAGGTAATAAGGCACTGTGGACTTGCAAAACAATTGGAGTGTGTCCTTTTTAAGGGCCGCTCTGTGAACTGCTAGTATCTGTGTGGTGAAGAACCTAAACTGCATAATTGCTGAGATTCCATTGAGCATTGTGCAGGTTGTTATGATAGCTGTAGTCTTCACCTACAAAAATATGTGGGCTTGGTGAGGTTTATGATCTCAATTCTTTCTCACATTGCTTTTCTGCAGGTTGCGTTTTTCTTTCTTTTTTTTTTCTTTTTCTTTTCTTTTTTTGGTAGGGAGGGTTAATAATGATGATTATTAACCAAGAAATGACAGAAAGCTTATTTATTTTTAACTTTCCAGTTTTGGAACATGTTAAATTTATTCCAGCTCATCCATAAAGGATTTAATCAGAGATGCCTGCATAGAAGAAGCAGTAGGGCCATCTCATTAGTTGTGTGTAAAATTAATTTAATGACTTTAAATGCTCATTGTACAATAATAGCTATTCTAGGAAGAAAGACCTTTTAAGAATAGTTTTCCCTCCACTTAAAATTTGTAGTCTCTATAGTATCATCATTCTTAGTCTTCCACCTACATGCTTTTTGTTTTATTGCTCTCCTGACAATTTGCCTTCATTTTGTGGGGGTGCAGAAGTTGTTCCCTTTTCAATTTAATGCTATTTGATGACTTGCAATTGTGATGTGACTAAGACTATTACCATATCTACAAATGTATTGCTGCTCCCAGAGAAAGCAGAGTTGAGTCCTAGCCTTTAACACCTCTGTAAACAAATGTTATTCCCTTCTATCCCATCCCTGTTACCACCTTTAAAAATAGAATGCCTGGCAATGTATGCTAATATAAATATTTTTAACTGTTCTGGGGGCAAGTAGGACCATCTTAAGTTCTAATCATGGAAGTTGAAGTGCATGGAAGAAAACCATGCAATGTACTCTTAATTGTACCAAGCCCTTACTTTGCAGTTAAGATAAGAATCCAGGAGGCTTCTGAATGGATGAAAGATTCAACACTCATGGATGAGCAAATAAGCATCTAAAGTTAGTAAAACCATTTATCAAAGCAACGATGTTTGTTGTACAAAATATTTCTCCCTTTCCAGTCAGTTCCTCTGTGTGTGTCATTATATTCTGTATGTACAAATCATGTTTATGACATGATGCTTAATGCCTCTTTTAAGTGGAATGTCAGTCTTCCCAGAAACTTCACTCCTACATCTGTACTGCACACAATACCACTGAACTTTTGAAGCTTGTGGAAGGTGAGTAGGATGGTTTCTCTAGAGACTCAAACTGGCTCTGCTGAACACTGAAAGCTCAACAGTACAATCCAGTGACACACAAAAGCTATTAGAACCTACCTTTTTGTTACAAAATGTACATACCAACTTCTAAAAGCACATTGATAATAGACAATCTACCTGTAGATGAACAGTTTAAATCGTTTTTCCTGAAAGAAAGAAATTGGACACTTTTCACATTGGAGATATGCATACATAGCATCTTCTAGCAAATGGAGGGATTTTTATTTTGTCATTAATGTGTGTATGCCTTTGCTTCTAAGTACGTCTGAGATTTTAGAAAGCTTGTTTCATAGCGAAGACAAAATCTGTAATAAAAAGCTGTGTGCTCTTCCCTGAAAACTTTTAATTTGTTGGATTTTGATTAACTTACCAGATTTGTGCTTGCAGAAGGGACTTTTCCTGCAAAATATCCTGTGTAACACTGTATCAGAATTACTACCATACACTTCCAAGAGGGACTGGAGGTATTACATAGGACATGACTCGAAAAGGAATACTTTCTAGGGAGATTTTGCACAAAATGTGTTCTGCTGTATCTGTTTTGGTTTATATCCATGGGCAGGCATGCCCTTAAGCTTTCGTTTTCCTACTTTGGCTATTTATTGCTTGAACAATTATGCCTGCATTATTTACTTTGTATGTTCATGCATTCTTGTTGCTTGCTTCCTACCTAATGTTATAAAATCTTCATATTTCAACATTGTAAAATTTTCTTCATTGGATTGCTGAGAATCTGCAAGAAAATTATTTTCTATAGCTATTATATTTAATTTGTGACCTTCTTAAAGCAAATTAATTCAGTCTTCTAACATAAATTAACTGCTTCATGTTCGTGACAGGCGGTTATTTCTGATGTTCCAGTCATGCTTTGTTTCTTTTTCTTTTTAGTAGTCCAAAAAGATCAGTTGATTACAATACAGTCCTGTCATAGTTTTGAACTGTGTAGTCAGACCTCTGCTGACTTCATAAGAAGCTATAGCAGCTTTTCTTTCTGACTGCACCCTAGCAGAGGTAAATATTGGAGGAATAGAGAACAAGACCGATGAAAGCTAAGGAGTAGGAGACAGAATTCCCTTATAACAATGGTTTGAGAATCCCATTCAATTGGCCAGAGCTGAAAGACGCCAGTGCTTCAAAGCAGTCTGCAAATACAGAGTTTTTGCAGGTGGGTTGTCTTTAGCAGCTGGATGCTTGGTTTTTAAGAAGCCAAATGATGCTTTTTCTCTTTTAGTTAATTTTAGCCTTATTCTACATAAGGCATTGACATCCAGAGGACAGAACACGTTTTGGGGCGCTTAAATGCAAACTGAAGATGAAAAATGAATGTTAAAAAATTACTGGCTTCCAGTAAGCTGATTTTCTTTGTGGATGTTTATGATAATAATTAAGGTGATATACGCATCCTTTCTGTGCCCCACCCTAACTTCCTTTGGGACAGGATTTATAGCATGTTTCTGAACTGTTACTGGCTGTTTCTTTTTCAAGCTAATCCGGTGCTGGGTTAGATAGCTACAGTTTAATATAAACTCTAGTTTTCCTGATGAAACTTGCAGCACAGAGTGCATTTATAACTCTGAACTTAATGATAGTGGAAGAGTTAGACTCTTATCTGCAAGTACTACTTAGGCACTTTTATTATCTTAATATTAAATACGGGATAAGCTTTACATGTTGCACTTCACAGGCATGTTTTTGTGGAAATCTCTAGACAGAAGATACAATAAAAATCCAGCTTCGAGTTCATCATAATGAAAAAACCTCTTCCATGACTCTCAAATACAGTAACTAATCCTATATTTGTCTTTTCTGTGTCATGTCTGTCTCCACCTACCCATTTATTTGTTCAACTTGGTGGGAGGGGTGGAGTTGAGCAGCGAACATAGGTTATTCGTACTAGTATCCTCTCAAAGTAAAAGCACTTAATTTTCTTTGTAATTCAGATGCTACTCCCTTTCAGATTCAATTACAGTAAGGCCTTCTTGCTAAAGCAGTGAAGTGATATATGCCTGAAGCTTCAAGTAAGTACAGTGCTGTGCAATGTGACAAAGATCAGTTCAGACATCAGTACACTTCATGGTATACGGAGAATTTGTTCACATGTGGGAGAAGATCTAATGTCAAGCAAGACATTCTTTCCTCCCCACTCCCACCCCAGTGATTTAGCTGGTGGAAAGACCTGTGGATGAAAGCTTGTTCCATACTGCTCTTCATCAAACATGTAAATTACTCTTGTCAGTTAATAACATGGAGCTGGGGGAAATGCTTGACATCCTGCATTGAGTAGCGAGCTTACTGGATAAAGCTAATGAAAATACAAAGCGCAGGTTTTTTTTCTTCTGGATGCCATCCAGCTTTTTCTTCTCTCCTACCTGAATTAACACTGGAGCATTACAGTTTGTGCACTCTGTGCAAAGGCTCGCAGAAGTTGCTATCAATTCTCAGTATTAATATTAGAGAACCCGAACGGTGACAGACTTTTTCTGGGTCAAGATTCTTATTATCTTTTTCATGGGAATCCTTTACACTATTATTTACAGCATGCCTGTTAGAGCCAGGGACCTTTTTCTAAATGCAGTGCTAGTGCTGTCATTACTTGATTTTATTCATATTTTACGAAGATGTTAAAGGTGTTCAGTAGCAGTTCTTCTCAGAATGTTCCTTAGCACCTTGCAGCCTAGAGACTTTCTTGCTCAGTGGTGAGATCTTTATATTTGATAGTGCTTTCTGGGCTTTTTCTTCTACCCTTGGTTTGTGCAGTTGCTTTTTAAAACTCGTATAAATATTTGGCATTGGCCAAATACTTTTAACCTGTTGATGCCCTTTAGTTTTTGGATTTGGTAAGACATTGAGTAGTCTCTCTCCGTTTACCTCAGTTTCTTCCCCAGGTTAAAAAGCCCTGATAATAGTGTCTTACTAGTACTGAGCTGTTTTTTTCGTAAAACAGTATGTTACAACTCCAAGGCTTTATTCTGAGTGGTAATAGTTCATAGCTTATCACTGTGTGTACAATGATAAGACATCTTCCTGGTTTGCATTTACTGCATTTCATCTGGCCTTTTATCACTTAATCAGTCATTAAATACTTTTGCAGGGTTTTTTTGGGGGGGGTTGGGGTTTGTTGGGGTTTTTTTTCAGTAATTGCTTCTGAGGTGTTTTTTTGGCTTGAAAAACACAGAATCATCAACAGACTTTGTCACCTGCATGTTAGGCCCCCCCCCCCCTTTTTTTTTTTCATTCACACATAAATGCATTGAATAATATAGGCCTTATTGTATATCCCTGTGTGTCTAAGCTGATAATCTTTCCCCTGGGAGAATGAGAGTAGTGTATTTCTATTTTTCGTTTTTCATTCCTTAATCTCTTACTTATCCACGTAAGAGCCTACATTCTAATTTGTTTAGAGGACTTCTGTGACAAGCCTTACTCGCTGCCTTTGGAGATAGGTGGATCCAGCTCATATTTCTGTCATCGAAACTTTTGGCTGCTTCAGGGACATCTTATGTCAAGGCTTTTTACACAAGCTCTTCTGATTTTACGCAGTATCTTTTTTGCCTCTTCCATAGGATTAAGTTTTTTTTTTTTCTTTTACATATTTGCCCTGTATGGATATCAGATTTAATGGTCTCTGTTACAGATCTCTCTGGTATCATACTTGCTGCTTTCCATTTCTCAGTTTTAGGTGAGAGGCTTCACGCTGCTATGTATAGTTCAATAGAACTCTTGGATAAACAATTAAGAGAAACTACAGTTATAAACACAATTAAAAGAAACCATAGCTTCTTTGTTTGAGACTCCAGCACAGCAGCTTCTCAATGCTATTATCTGGCAGAGGAAAAAAATAACCACCAAAAAACAAACCAACAATCAAACATCTTTTAGTAGATCTTTTACTACAGCTTTGTCTTTTTCAAATATTCAGTTGCCCTTGAATTGTCCATAGGCCCTATAGTTTACCTGCTAAGCTTGCTTTACCTGCTAAGCTTGCTGCACCTTGTGAGCTGGAAAAAGCATAAAAAGGTAGTAACAGGTTCTGCATTGAGTTCTTCTCCAGATCTTTTTCTGTTGGTCTATCATGGTATATATTTTAAATTTATTGCTTTTTCTATTTTTCTTTGTTTTGTCATGACCTTAGCTTTACAGTGATGCATTCTTATTTGTAAGAACTTTCCTTCTCTTCTTTTTCTCAATCTGGCTTTGCTTTTAAATGTGACTCTGGCAAATTTTTAGTTTCTGACACTCCTGTCTGGGTACTAAATCTAACTTGCCGCTACAGGAGCGGCTCACTGTTGTGGTTTAACCCCAGCCGGCAACTAAGCCCCACGCAGCTGCTCGCTCACTCCCCCCTGGTGGGATGGGGGAGAGAATCAGAAGGGTGGAAGTGAGAAAACTCGTGGGCTGAGATAAAGAGAGTTTAATGGGTAAAGCAAAAGCCACGTGCACAAGCAAAGCAAACCAAGGAATTCATTCACCACTTCCCATGGGCAGGCAGGTGTCCAGCCATCTCCAGGAAAGCAGGGCTCCATCACGCCTAATGGTGACTTGGGAAGACAAATGCCATCACTCTGAATGTGTCCTCCTTCCTTCTTCTTCCCCCACTTTTATCTGCTGAGCATGACGTCCGATGGTCTGGAATATCCCTGTGGTCATTGGGGGTCAGCTGTCCGGCTGTGTCCCCTCACAGCTCCTTGTGCCCCCCCCAGCCTGCTCCATGGCAGGGAGGTGTGAGAAGCAGAAAAGGCCTGGACTGTGTGTGAGCACTGCTCAGCAGTAACGAAAACATCTCTGGGTTATCAACACTGTTTCCAGCACAAACCCAAACCACAGCCCCATGCTAGCTACTATGAAGAAAATAAACTCTATCCCAGCCAAAACCAGCATGCTCACTAACCGCTTAAACTAGGTTCTGCACATTGCTCAACTAGAAGCAAAAATTGTTCTCTGTCTTTTGGTTTCTCTGACTAGTTACCTCATGAAGTTATTTATTAAATGTATCTAAAAATCTTATCATGATATCATTCTTGAATGTGATACTTTCTGGGAGGTAGTTGAGGTCATTATTGCTGTTTTCTGGCCTTTTTGCTGCTCTGCTCTTTCTCAGTGTGTCTTAGTTGTGTTTATTCAAACAAAACAGCAAGGAAACTGCATTTAAAAACCTGTATTTAAAACCACTCAAATTTGGAAGATTGTTTGCGAGATTGATTACTTATCATTGCTTGGCGTGCTTTGCTGGGCCGCCTTGATAGCAATTTTCATCTGCAGCAACTGGCAAATCTGCTCATGAAATGGTAAAAATGTGTACGTGCTTTTTTAGGTGCATATTCAGTGAGCTTGGAAGTGTGTTGCCACTGGCCAGGACTGAATGTAACAGATATATTGTGCATACGCTTAACTCTTCCTGACTGTTTTCAGTCACTTCAGGAACACTTGCCGGACTAATAAAATGGAAAGGCCAATCCAGAAATCTTGTTTCGTATCTTGTCATCTCAGATCCTTATTCTCCCCAATCCATGGGTTTTTTCTTCCTCCTGCACATCCCTGTTACTTTTTTTTCTGAGCCCAAATTAATGCTTGTAGTCATGATTATCTAAAGTGTGTATGCCATATGGGTTTCCTTCGTACACTTAGTGTGGGTGTTGCTTAATGCATTAATCTCTTTTTCAGTAGAGTTTCCCTACAGCTTTAATACTCACTTGTAAAACGTGTAATTTCTTTTAAACTTGCATATTTAAAATGAATACTTTGTCTTCATTATTGCTTCCTGTCTGAGAAACTGCTTTCAGTTTTCCTTTTACCCTGTTCTCACTGGGTTTCCACCATTCAAAGCACTTGGAAGTGCCCAGCTTGCGTTTGTGTAAAAAATGATTTATTGTGTATAACATAACTGTCTTGGGGCTGGCCCCTAATAACTGCATGAACAAATAAGATCTTAAGCTCAAAAGGCTAAGAGATTGTGATCCTTTAAAATACCAATTTTTCACTGTGGTATTTGTTGTTCATGGTCTTTCTCCTCTTGTTTTATCTGGAATTCAGGTGCTGTAGCTGTGACTTAAGAAGAAGGAGCTGTATGTACCTGGCCAGGGGGTGGTAATAGCAGGCAAAGTGCTAAAACTCCCTTGGTCTGGGTAAATCCACTCTACTGAGAGCTTTAATGTGTATGTGTTGGTAGGAAAGTAAATAAACAAACACTTTTATTATTCAGCATGCACTCTATTGATTCTTTCTGCATGAAATAACTTTAATAGTTTTTTTGTTGTTGGGGTTTTGGGGGGTTGTGGTTTTTTTTGAAGGAAGGCAGTGATTCCTAGTGGTTAGAAGAGCACTTAGAAAATTGAGGTTGTTTTATGTGATGGGGGTGTGTGTATGATCCACTCTGTATGTATATATACAACTAAAAATCTTTCCTTACATGAAAGTATTATTATTTATGTGTCTTTGTGTTTTACAATTCATGAATGGAAGTGTCATACACAGTGTCATTTAAAATGCTATTTTTTTGAAACAATGTTTGTCTAAAGTGTGTGTAAAACATTTTGCTAAATATGTCATCAGACACTTCGCAACAAGTCAACCTAACTACAATGATGTACACGTAATATGTTTCACTTGTATATGTTAATGCTATTAGAAAGGTTGGGAATCTTTTGCGTCCATCACTGATTTGTGCTAGCATACTGGGCAGAAAATCTTACGACAACCACAGTGTACTCTGGTTGTCTATCAAATCTTTTCCATTGTAAAGATTTCTTATCGAGATTGTTTAAGTCCATTCTTCAAAACTTTCTATGAATGTTGAAGAGTTTGTTGTGTTTTAATCTTTGATGTAGTCCAAAGATGAGTCTTAACATGTATATTTAATCAATGATGTCATCTCCCTTTTGTGACTTAAAAATTTTAAGCACTGATAATCTTGCAATCTCACTTGGACTAATCCACTACTATGGATTAACTGCCTTCTTGTCAATTTAATTGCCACATTTCAGAGGTAAGGGACAATAATGGCATCCTAGCATAGTATTGCATAGTATTCTTTGAAAAACTCAAATGTTTCTTTTTGCCACATTTCCTATTTCTGGTCAAAACCTAACAGAAACAGTAAAAATGCCTGCCTATGCTGAAATGAATGCTAAACTTCTGTTTAAGCCTAGAGCAACAAAGCTGGAATCTCACTTTATGTAGTTAGTGTGCCAAGTAATGTGTAAAGTTTCAAAAAGTAAATAGTAGTCTTTAGTTTTCATCAGCCTGTTTACAATCTACCTATATAAACAGCTGTGTTTAGACTTCTGTATGCTGAGTATTTTTCCTGGAGTTGTAAAACATACTTTTTACTAGTAAACAGAAATGACTCTAGTAATGTTTTGACAGCACCTTTTAAGTCTATCAGTTAATAATACGCAGTTTCAGCTTAGTCTTCTAAATGCTGTGTATGACTGTGAAATGCATACAGGTCTTTATCAGTTTCATTGTATGGAGTCTTTTTTAGTAAGTGCTTTAATAAAATAGGTTTTAAGTGACAGTTTTAACCTGTTAAATGAAAAGCCTGAATATCAAAAGTGGATATTTCTGTAGCCCTTCAGAGGTTTAAATGCTTCTGTAGTATGAGGACATAAACACAGCAGACTCAGAAATACATCTGCTTCATCCTTTGCAGATCACAATTTTTTTTTCTACTTTTTTTTTTTTTTTGAGTGGAACTGAGAAAGTTAAAGGATACCATATAATTTCATTTAAGACTTAATCACATAGAATAATAAAACATTAAAATTTTATTAATAAAGTCATTGTTCAAATATCCACTGAATAATTTCTGTTGAGTGACCTGCCTCTGTGAAGGTAAAATTAACTAAATTGGGAACTGAACCACAGAGCAGCCTGATGATGAACTAAGGTTTACACGAGGTCTTGGTGGCAGAGTAGGAACTGCAGCCAAATATTAAGTACTAACCACACTTCCACGTCCCTGTCCTGTCTTAATTTGTTTCCTATAGGAATGCCACGTGCCACCTAAAACTTGTGTGCTTTCACTTGCCTGCTTTCATTTGAATGACTGTGGTGCTTGTGAACCTTGAATAACTGATAGACTTCATTGGCTTATATAAATGCACCTGACACACAACAGCTAGTGAAGTCTATTTTAATTGTCATAAAAGATACATGAAGTATTGTAAGATGAATGTTCCTCTCTTCTGGAAATTTTTATATTCAAGACAGAGTAAAATTTGACATTAAAAAGACATGAGTTTTTAGCAAAGCTGGAAAATAAAAGCTTCTACTGACAGCATTTCCATTGCAGTACTCTTATGTGGGAGGAATACACATCAAGACATTTTCTGACTAAAAACATGCTTAAGAACAAGGGTGATAAGTTATAGATCACCACTTTTTATGGTATTTTTATGGTGGGTGCATTTACTCCTGTGTAGTATGTGTTCTAATGTTGAGCTGAATTGAAGGAAAGTGCGTGTTGTCCATCCTTGTTCCAAAACGCATTTTGACTGTTTTGGACCTTTTACCTTCAGAAACTGACCTAAATACTTTATGAGAAAGTAAATTGATATGGTAGTCGTGAAACTTGAGTTGTTCATGCTTTATCTTTTTACTTATCCTCTTGCTTATCCTTTAAGCAAAGGAAAAATATTGCTAGTTATGGGAACACTATGATACTAAGCTATTTTAAATTTGATCTCCAAAACACTCTGCAACCTGCTGTTCCACCCTTGCCCTACAACTACAGAACCAACCCACAGACATAAGTTTAATTAACTATCTTATATTTATAGGTCACATGTGAGAGTACATAGAAGTGATAACTGGGCGGGAGGGATTGGGCAGTAGGTTGAAAATAACAGCAGAAAGTGTTTCTTTCCTCTAGCAGTCAGCTCTCTTAAGGAAAACATTTCAACAATTTTGCTGCAGTACCAGCACGTTTTATTTTCTTTTCTCAGTGAAGGTGGTAGTTGGACCATAAGGCTGCACATTTTTAATTTTTCTGTTTGGTTGGTTTTTTTTTTTACTGTCTTCACAAAGAACGTTATTTACATGTTAATCTGCAGTGCAATTACAATAAAGTAACTGTATCCTAGTGTTGAAGAAATAAAATGGGAATGCTTTACAGCTTTCTATTGTAATAAGTGTTCTTATCTAACAAACATTCATCCAAGCAAGAAGAGGTGTAAGGGGTCAGAGCCATGCTGTGCTCCTATGTGTGGCAAGTGGAGCAGGAGAGAAAGGAAGCGGCTTTGCTTGTATAACTGCCAGAGAACTGCCTTTCTTATGAGGGTTTGTATCAGTTTAGCAAACAGCTTTCTATAGTTTGCTTTTTGTGTATGTGTACGTAAATTCCACTTGATTAGCAAACACTAACTTCTGAATGGTGCCTCCTATATTGGTTTATCCAGAATATCACCAAAATGTTTGTCGTGTTCTTCTCAACATGTAGAGAACCTGAACAGAGAAAAAATGCATTGCCAAGACAGTTGCAGCTGAAATTTTGATGTAAAAGAAGTTAATGAATATGAAAGCACAGGAAGAAGCAGAAGAGTAGTGTCTTGCCCAGCTTCTTTCATTTGGGTGGGGCAGATGGATGAATATTATGTTTCTTTCAAACAATATGCTCTTTCCTGTAACTTCTTGTTTATTGTTAGTAGAGAGCCCCTGAATGATGTCTGCTGGTGTGAGTGGTTCCATCTGGCGAACAGGATTCTGACTTGTTTAGAGTTCAATCCTGTTGGTTATATATCAGGGCAAGGAGATGAAGTGGTTAATTTTGCTGGCATGATGTTTGCCTATTTTACAATAATATTTTTACAGCTTTCTGAACAGACCAAGTACTAAATGAAAATTATTTTTCATTATTCACCCTGTTTAGCCAGACAACATGTTATAATCTGGCATTACTATTTTTCCAAGCGGAGCTTGGCAGACAAAACTATGGCCTGGTGAAGGAGAAAACTTACTTCATGGTTTGCTCTTGTTAAAATACATCCATTTTAATGAAAGCGTTGGCTTGTAGCCTGTTCTTGTTTGGAAATAGTCCCAGTACCAGGGATGTTAAAGAATGTAAGTAGCCCTGTTCTTCAGGAGATTATTTGGAATGGGGTTTATTTCTTCCTTCCTCCTACCTTTTGAAAAACTCTGATACTGAATGGCACCTCAGCTGCTGGGGCTGCTTACCAGCTTCTCGTGTTATTGCTGCCCAAATTAGGTAGAGACTGAAATCTGTAACTGTGAGTGGATGCCAGAAAGCTTCTCTCAGTTGGTTTCCTATGTTTGGAAACTCTGCTTCCTAACCATACTTTGTCATGCTGTCTGTGCCCTCTGTATGTAGCTACGGAGTGTCACAGTGCGTTTGGTGACCTTGCAGGGTAATGCAGTATGTACGGGTCAAGCTTTGGCGCTTACTGTTGAGTTTGGATCTTCCTTTCTAACTACAATTTTAGGTTGGCTATAAAGCTGTTATTCTGAATCAGTGGTCTGTTGTCCTTTCTTACATTTACCCAACTTAGAGCGTACAAGTTGTATTGATTTTTCCCTTTAAAGTTCTCCCAAACTAATTTATGAGAAGTCATCTCAAAAAAAGTAGCAGTTCTGACATATGTCAGCTTTTCCATTAAACATACTCTTCATTTATCAAGTAGCATGCAGCATAATGTTGTTTACAAACACTGGATGTCAGATAAAGCTCTCAAGATTTTTTTCTTTATTGTTGACTGGTGGAGCAATATGATGCTTTTGAAGAAAAAAATTGTGTAAGTCTGTATGTGTACAGTAGATAGGAGAAAAAAATTAGGTGCGAGTGTGGAGCTAGACACAAAATAGCGAGGTTTATAAGGTGCAGTCATTGTTAGTTTCTGTGTGCTCCAGAGACTGAGGAGCTGAGCTTTCAAATATACTGGACATGTTTTAAAGGCTGGTTAATTTTTCAAAGCTCTTGGAAAGGCTGCACTACTAAATAAAGAGGCTGCCAGGGGAAAGACTGAAGTGCGAGCAAGAATAAGAATAGTAATAATACAAAAGCTGATCCATACTGCCTGTTCCACGTGCACTTATATTTATCGTAATGAATATTCCGCTATTGAGAAATGAATTCTGTGGAAGTAAATGAGAAACTGTAAATTGTATGTGTCATCCTGTGGCAGGTACCAAATAACAAGTAATGGTAAATACGCTGAAGTACAACACTGAGATGGAGTGTAAATGTTGTAATGAGTTCATTTCCACTGTTCTTGCAAAATACTTGTGTTGGGTTTTTTAGATACGATCATTTAATTCTTCAACCACATAAAGCAGTGATTTATAAAATACTTTCAAATATTGCTAGTAAACAGTTTTCTTTATCAAATTAATTTATAGAGGGCATGAAGGAAGAACCTGAAGTGCTCTTTGAGGAGCTGCTTGAGAGGGCCAAAGCTGGAGAGCCAAAAGCACAAACAGAGGTAATTTTATATACTCTTTGTCCACTCTTGTTTGCTCTTAATTCCAAAAACAGCACTGCCTGCTGTAGAACTATTATCTCTTCTTTAGTTGAACTGCATCTGTTTTGATCTTAAACTGTTCAAAGAAAGGTGATGCCAGATGGTTTCTCCGCCTTAAGAAATGCTGCTTGCTTGGGAGTGTTACCGATTTCGGGTCCAACTCTTGAGTAAGCCTTTAGGATGCATATGAAAACAGGGAGGGTAGGCTGAGAGCATGGAGAAGGTACAGAACTACTTTTGCTTTTTTTTCTACAAACATGTGCCAAAGGGTTACTTGTGGAGGTGTGCAGATAGGGACTATTAAATGCTGTTGGTTCAGCACTGCACTATGTACAAAGATACCAGGACTCTTAGGTTGGACTCTGTGGAAGAAACTGCTGTTGAGGTGCTTTAGCAGGAACAGAGATTGGTTGATGTTTTGCTCTTATACCATTCCTCTGTTGAATTGGCACATTTTAGAAAAGAAACCCCTCCTTGTTTATTGAAATTAGCTATGTTTAGTTGTGTAATGGCAGATATAATTGAATTAATAATGGCAGTCCTGTCCCTGTATGTGGTAGCACTTTAGGTGTCCCTTAAGTTTTAGAAAAATTGTACTAGTTTTCTGCTGCATTCCGTTGGCTGGTGTATTGGTCTAGTATAAACAGCTTAAAATTGTTTAGAAGGGGTTTAATTTGTGTTTAACTTGGCTAGTGTTTAACTTGAGCATTCTTTTCCAGCTTCAGTTTTGATAGCAGAAGGGAGTGGTTATGGTCTCCTGCTCGTTGGCGGTTTGGGTTTTTCCCCAAGGATCACCAGTCTTTTTGCAAATAAAAATAAAAGTTGGGGATGGGAAAGAAATCCTTTTAAAGCTGGTTAAAAAAATATGGCAATGCCAGGCTCACTCCCCACTCCATCTCAACTTGTTTGAGGGGCAGGCTGTCCTTGGAGTTGTAACCCAAGACAGTAACAAATTCCTCACCTTTGGAACAGCTGATGGCTTTGTGGTGGATGAAGCCTTAGCTTTGAGAGGAATTGCTGCTGTAAAATCCACGTTTTGGCTCTACTCCTCCACACAAAAGAAAGCAAACCCCATAAATATTCTTTCAGGATATAACTTCCAGTTGAGTAAGAAATACCTTATGTAATCTAAGCCTATGATGTGTGCATATGTATGTATATAAATAATAATTTTTTAACCTGCTCTATTTATTCCACCTTCACTCCCTTCCTTTAGCTCTTTAACTGTGTACACTTTCTATTCCCACACAATAATAGGATTCTTGTCATAAAGAGATCCAGCATACAATTTTGCTTCAGTATGCACTCAGGATGAATTGACTGCCTGAAAAGGAGCCCCAAATTCAGTCATTTCTTTTCTATGCAATCAAATTTCTTCTGACTTGTGGAGAGGGAATTAACTTATAGTTTTTAAAACCCTAAAAAATATATATTTCTTCTCTATTGTTGAATACACCCCTTTAGAATCAGTTAGAAAAATCTGGGTTTATTTCTTACATTTGTAGGAGTACGAATGAGAAGCTGAGATGGCGCTGTTGTGCTGTTTGCTAATAATTATGAAGTCAAACACAAGAAATCACTCGGTTCGCTGGCTTGTTGTTATTACTATGAGTTTATTCAAAAATAACCCTGCAATGACTACGGAAATAAATGCACTCTGAGTGGCTGTCAACCTGTATTACCGTATCTTTATGTAGTTTCTTTATTGAGAAATAACTGTACAGCAATTATGTAAATGAGACACCCACAGCTGGAATTCTGTAATGGAGAAAAGGCAACTCTGTCTTTAACCAGAGGATCTCTGCAAGGGCAATGCTTGAGATAACTGCCTCGGTTAGCAAAGCCTACAGGTGAGAGCAACCTTTGGAGAAGTACACTATGAAGATTGGTGTTAAGCATACCAACTATGACTTCATTTCACAGTTTTAGTTTGTGGGAAAGACTGAATCCCTGACTGCTTAAATGGCAAATCTGAGGTTAACACCTTTTCCCATCAGTTCTGCCTCCTGTGATTGCTGCAGGCCAGAACTTTGCAGCCATCTTTAGGTAGGAGCTTTGCTATGAAAGTGAAAGGTGCCTGTTACACAGGGCTTATTCAGAGAAAGCTGGTAGACCTTCCAGTAGTATTTTGTGGAAAACCTGGTTGTTATGGGACTTGGAGGTGGTTTGGCTTATTTTTTTTGCTACCAAAACTTTTAACTTACACAAAAGCTTGTAATTTTATAATCAAAATAAAGAGAAAATATTTTCTCATTGCTCAGGTTTTGGGGGTGGGCTCTGTGGGTTTTTCTGGAGGAGGTAGATGTTTAAATCTTAATGCTAAACCTAAAAAAAATTAAAAAAAAAAAAAAAATCCACCCCCCAAGAACCGCAAACAACAAAACAGACAAACAAATGCCAAACAATAAAAAAAAAAATAAACCCACAGGCAAGCCAAAACCCACTTTATCATAAAACAGGTGTTGCGCTATCATTTTGCTTGTACAGTAGCCTTGTGCAATGTGACTAATTCCAAGATCTGCTAGACTTTTGCAATATGAGTTTCTATGTCCAAGAGATCCTTATAAACTTAAAAGAGCTGCATCTTTAAGTGCTACTGTTCTTGAAGCTTTGCTCAAAATCTCAATGGCTATAAATACAAACGTGTTCAAGAAACAGCTGTTCTTGTCAGAGGATGTTATTTACCATGTAACTTGTTCAAGCAATTGTTTTCTGAAAGAAATAGCTGAAGGTACATCTGCAGTTGGGTGATGAATTACCAGGCAATTGCTGAAATGTTTCTTTCTTTTTTCTTTCTTTTTTTTTTTTTTTTCTCAAATAGTCTCTTCTTGGTCTGCCACTATATCTGTGCACTCTCTGTTAAACTCTGGCATGACTTTGTAATCAATGTTTAGTTCTGACTTTTGGATTACTTAGTCCAATTTTTTTTCTTATTTCTGTATGGTTTTGGATCGTTTCAGTGTATGTGCTATGGGTTTAATCACTATGATGTCTAGCCAATAACTGTCTATGTAGAAGTTATTGGAACATTCAGGTGTATGAAACCAGTTGAAAGGCTGGAGACCTAACCTTTACTGGAAGAAAAAGATCTGTTATTATATCAGTGTGTTTAATCTACATGGGAATAATGTGAATTATTAATCTTTCAGAGGTATTTCTTTAGTCACCTTTTAGTGGTAATACCAAAGGCAAAGTTTTGGAGAAACTGTCAGACAGGGTTTTTTTCAGCGGATAATACTGTGGACTTGTGGAGCTATACTCTTAAGGTATTGCATTAATTACTCCCAGAACGTAACTGAAGTAACAGCAGGGAGAGAGGGAGCGCAGTGAGCCAAGCAGAAGCATTTCCCAGATTCTCTAGGCATGCAGATAAAATCTCCAGTAGTTTTGGCTAGTTTCTGCCATTTAATATTTGTTGCTTTGTGGTATGATAAGCAGAAGTGTTTCATGCTATTGCCTAAATATATTTACTAGTATATTATTATATATTTCAGTTTTATAGAAGGAAGAAAAAAGGTGATTTTTTTTTTTTATCTGTAAAACAGTAATATAGGCAACTGCTTGATAATTTCTGTAATCCTGAATAAGAAAGATTTTTACAGGCTATTTCACTGAATTTGCTTGATGCTTAAGCAGTATTAGTTTCATTCCATTCAGTAATTAATCGTGAGTTTGCTTTCACCTTCAGTGGCTCAACTGCTATGAGTCAGGGATTTCACTGCTGAAGCCTCCTTCTGTGTGAAGGCCCTTTGTCAATAATTTCATCTGAATTTCTGAATGTCACTGGCACCAGGTTATTACATTTAATTTTTGTGTTTCTAAAATGAGGGTAGCAGTGTTGTCTGACCATTCTTAGAGGAGTAAAAGGATTCAAGAAAACTTTCAGAATTCAAGAAAGCTTTTAACACTGGGAGCTTTACCTGATCCCGCTAGGTGCTCGATGATCCACAGCAACTAATTCATTGACCTGGCAAAATGTGTTGGGATTCCTTCTTGGTTCCAGTTCTGGAAACTGATCTTGCCCTGCAGAAGATCGACTTACAGCTATGTTCTTTAGTGCTAGGAGCAAATGTTTTGACCTTTTGTTCAAAGAGTATTTATTCTAGCTGGGTTCCAGGGGGTGGGAGGAAAGAGACAGAGTAGAGTATATTTCAGTAACTGAAGGAATTCTGTTCCCTACTTATTCTAGGTGGGGAAACACTTCTTAAGATTAGCAGAAGAGGAGGATGAAGAACTTAACAATTGTAGTGCGGTTGACTGGTTCATCCTTGCTGCTAAGCAAGGTCGACGAGAAGCTGTCAAACTATTGCGTAGATGCCTGGCAGACAGAAGAGGTATGGGTTCTCTGAGACTTTTTGCTTGCACTTCCCACTTTATCTGAAATAATACTATATTCATTTTAACACTGAAGAGAGGGGTTAAAATACGATGGGAATGTCCATGGCAAAATTATGTGAGTAGTTGCTGACAGCCTGTTCAAATAGGTAATTTAAAAAGCATTAATTACTGATACTGCTCATAAAAGCATTTATATTAATTATTTGCTTGAATTCCTCCATGGAATTCATGCTTGTTCTTCCCCTCCCCACCTTTCATTGAAGCTTCTTTTCTGTGACCGTGAAGGTCGTATATAACCACACACCACCTACATGTCTGCTGTTGTTTCATTCTTTTGCCCCTCACCAGCCTCTCTCCTAACTTTTCACTGTCTTCTCCCACTTTGAGATTCACGTCTTCCTTCATGCTACGCCCCATGCTTGGAATGGTCTCCTCTCATCTGCCAACTATCTGAACTCTTACTTACAAGAAAAAAAACCCAAACAACTTTGATTAAATTCTTGCTGCCTTTTACACGTCACCCATACTTATGCGTGCCACCTTTTGCCTGAACTGCTGTACTTCAAAAATTGAAGCAAGACATAAGGGTAATGCGTGTCTTGCCCAGTCTTTGAAGTACAGTTTAAACTTAAGTAATGTGATTTAGATTTTGATAAGCAATGGGCACAGAAGGGCATTTCAGTAATTTACTTAGGTGGTCAAAATGTGAATGAAACTTGAGAAGTTTCAGACTAAACTGAGGAAAATAAATTGTGAGAAAATCTTTCATTTCTGCATGGGTGTGGGATAATAGTATGTAATGTATTTTTCTTTTTTTGAGGCATCACTTCTGAGAATGAGCAAGAAGTGAAAAAGTTATCATCTGAGACTGACTTGGAGAGAGCTGTGAGGAAAGCTGCCTTAGTCATGTATTGGAAATTAAACCCAAAAAAGAAGAAGCAATTAGCAGTTTCTGAACTACTGGAAAATGTTGGGCAAGTTGACAATGAAGGTTTGTTTATGAACTAATTTATGGTATTGATAAAATACAGACTTACAGGCAGAATACTGCTAGAAACCTAAAGGGCTTTACAAACAATCAGGCATGACATAACAGTAAATGTATGATCTACTTAAGAAAATGTAACAGTGTTAACGACCCTAACTCTCTTTCAATACCTGTTCTCTCTGGACCAACAAAGTTAGTTCATAAAGGCCCACCAACTCTTCCTGTAGGTTATGATTCAGTTAAGGACTCATAAAAGTGACCAAATATTAACAGTATCTTCATTCAACGCTCGCTGTCCTTGGCAAATAAATCTTTTATGGCGTTTCTGTGTTTGATTTTTCTCCCTTACCTGCCCCCCTTCCCCCCAGCCCCACCTTAACAGTCATCCTGATGATATCTTACTAGATATTTCAGTTTACAAACCCAGTCTTCAAGACACCTGGCTCACTCTGCCATTACAGCTGTGTTAATGCTGTTCCCTATTCTAATACAGTAATAGGAGTATAGAAAGCTATGTAGCCACTTCCTACCTGTTTAGATGTATGTTTGTCTTTCCCTGACTTTGAGGAAATACTGTTCTCCAGATACTGCAGCTTGAAGAACATTCAAGTGATCAAACAATAACTGTAACTGACTGCTTTGACTTTCCATAAACTTCTGTTATTGAACCAGATGGTGAGAAGCAACCTGGCCCAGTCCCAAAGTCGGTGCAGAAGCAGAGGAGAATGCTGGAGCGATTAGTGAGCAGTGAATGTGAGTGCATGCTGCTGCTTTCAGTCTTTGCCTGTGGTTTTGGTTTCTGTTTTGGCTTGCTAAGCAATTCTGTGCTGCCAGAGTAAGAATGTGTAGCAAGCTTGGATTGCTATAAACTGCTAGTGTCTATTTATTGTATGTGCAAGGTAAATAACTGATCTGCATGTGAACTCACAGAAGACATCACCATTACAGTCAACTTGTCAGTGACTAGTATAGGAAGAGGAGTTTGCATGCCATTTTGTTATTTTTATATTCTTGCCCTTTAAGCACTTACAAGTCTATTCAGCAAAAAAAAAATTTGCACTTTCAATAATTTTTTTTTTAGTTCTAAACTGTAGTAAGCTTTCTGATTATAATAAGGGAATTAATTACACAACCATTTAATGCAGATAGATCCCTCATTCTATTTGCCTTGCTTCTGTTTGCCATTCCCTTATAATTAATGTTTGTCTTTTCATATTGGTTCAAGAATTTATATAGGAAAGATGCACCAAGATATTTCTTTCATAACTGAGGAGCAGCTTAGTTCATGTAGTGGGGAGAATTAAACCACTTGACACACACATGGTCAGATTTGTAGACCCAAATCTGTGAGTTTTGTAAGGTATGGTGGGGTGGGGGTTTGGAATTTGAAATAAAGTTCTCCCTAGCCTTGCATACCTAAGAAATGCTGATATGCTGCTGGGCCTTCAGGAGCAAAATCAAATTGTAAAATTGAGAAAATTAAACAATGCAGCATGTGTAGTTTTTCAAGAACATTATCTAACATAAGGTTCACTTAATCATTGTCAGGAAAATCTCACTTTCTTGAAATGCAGTGGGTCATATGAAATAGTTCATGTGCAATCTAGATCAGTTCTTGAAGAGCACTTTTAAATGTAACAAAGCATATTGCTTACTAATATATCTGTAGTTGAGAATACGTTTAACTAAAGTGTCCTATGTGAATTAGTGAGCCAAATCTGGGGGTTTGCAGGTTTAAATTCCTTGAAAGACTAGATTTACATTTCATTAGGTCAGTTTGGCCTTTACCTGCAAGGATTGTGTTCATTACGCGGGTGACTTCTGAAAAGAACATTCCTAAGAAGAGTGGAGTATTTCAGTTTTACGTTAACTTTCACAGAAGTAAAAGAGGAGGAGGGACATGTGCCTGTGTATATGAGTAGGGAGCAGGTGACAGGAGAAACAGTATTTTGGAGACCGAGCTTCTGGGCCTATCAAAACTTCCGTGAGAGTAGGTCAGCTGTTCTTGTGACTTGTTTGACACTTCTGGAAAGCTGGAAATAGCCCTTCAAGGAAGAAATAGCCCTTCAAGGATAAGACTGTTGTGTTTCATTGTCCTGTCATGGTATTATAACACAGATGTATCTGGGTTCATTTGAGCTACGTTGTATTATTGGTGCTTACCGGACGGCACTAGTGTTCCTTCCATCCCTTAGTTGAACTGGCACGTGCTGATAGAGCGTGAGTGCAAAGCAAGTGATTTTGTTCTGGATTCTTCAGTAATTCAAAGAGTGTCAGAAAAGGAACTGGCAATTTTATTTTTTTTTAAAGGCTTAAATGGCAGGTAAAATAACAGGAGAGTAAATGAACCTACATGTAAGCGTAGGAAGAAATTGATGTGCATATTTTTCTTTTTCTACGGTGGATGGGGGAGGCAGGGGAATTTGTCATAACCAAATTGAAGACAAAAAAAAAATCTATGAATAATAAAGTAGAATCTACAACATAGGCTCTTTATATCAGTTTAAGAGACACCTAGGTGACAAAATACTAACAACATATAAAAACGAAAAGTTTTCATCAAACACTTAAAGTAGGAGTTAAGCTGTTACCTCTTCTCTAGAGAGTTTCTATCTTTTCATGGATGAACAAGACAGCTGTTACTCTCCAGCATTTATTTCTCTGATCCACTGAGTTTCTCCATTTATCTTGCCACCAGAAGATTCTTTCTTCAGTTTTAATACATTGCCAATACTTGGAAGATCATTTTTAAGCCAGATCTGTGTTTGCAGATATCTGATCTGGGCTATCCTTAGTGGAGGTATGAACAGAAAATTAGACCTGAAGTTGTCAATGGACAGTTGTTGCGTGCCTGAGAGTATACATGTTGTTACATTTGATAGGCCATCTATACATAGTAAGTTAATAAATCCTTCCCTCTCAGAATGCCCCATGGTCCTGTAAAAGTGCTGTTAAGGAATTTTCATAAGGTTCTAAGCATGTCTGCTTGCTGATCCCACGCCAAAAAGACTATCTTACTATGGTATATTTTGTCCCAATAGGACAAGAAATTTAGATGACATGTTTGGTATTAGGCTTGATTTGAACCCCTGCCAAAGACAGCTAAGGAGTCTCACTGATTTCTTTGTGCAAGCAATGTCACCTTACAGTCTGTGAATGATAAGAATAGTTAGCAAAAATAAATCCTTTCTTGTTTCTTGGGAGGCACGCCAGATGGTATTTTGTGGGACATACGGGTTCATGCAATGGGGTGGGGGGGGGGGAGAAGAAAGTCCAAGCAAAAGGCAATAAAGCAAAAGTCTAATTGTAAGCTGCTGGTTTTCTATTGAATTGTTTTAACACCCCTCTTCCTGTAGCAGGTATCTTCACACAAATACTTTATTTTGTTCTGTATCTACAGTGTTTTCAATATTAAATACTTTTATATATAAAAAACTTCTATAAATGTAGCATTTTTGTGAAATTAAAAAAATGAATAGGCTCAAACCCAGTAATCCTCTGATTTTAAATTTAGTGAAACAGTTCGGTTTTCTGTCTCTTTAAAACCTTACACTAGTATTAAGCAGGCAAGCTTTCATATCTTTGTATCAGCTGACTAGCTAAACTTACTGTGTAGGAGGCATGTTACAGATTTTTGTCATTCAACAGTCTTTCATATCTACAGCAATGTCATTTGCTTTAGTGTATGGAAAAAAGTTGCTGTTAATTATCCTCCTTTACAAACAACATCAAGCTTGTCTACCATAGAAACTAGCTAATCCATGCTAATGTAAGCAGCTAGCTATGAAAAGAGTTTGAAGCAGTGTGTAAATCATCTTCTGTCTTGCAGCATCCCTAGAGTTTTCAGAAGTAACCTCTTGCCTCCTTTCTACTCACAGGAGTGGATAAAGATCTTCCAGGGCAGAGGGATAAATTTTGTCTCTGTGTACAACTGAGCAAAATATATTTTGTTGCTGGCTCTTTGTTTTAGATCATAGTTGATTATAGTTTGGGGGAGGCCCTTTGTATAGCCACGTAGCTTATTAAATTAATACACTATACATAATCTATATTTAGTCTTGTAGATATGAATAATTGGGTATTTCCCATAATTACATGTCTGTAACTTCCAAATTCAGAAAAGCGACTGCTAAAAGCCAAATTGGAGGTTAGTTTTTCAGTTGATAATGTACAGATAAATTCATTACTGTTCCTATGCAATTCTTTCTTTTCAACATGGCTGTTAGTTAAAGATTTCTCTCAAGCAGTTACCAAAGATATAATAGAATATGATTCAAAACTGTGTGACCTAAGCCAGTAATCTTTTTTCCTTGGAATACTTGCAGATAAGCTACATTCACTCACTCTGTTCCCCTACTTACGTGTATAATAAATTTAACTGGCTGGTCTGACAAGATTTAGAGTAGTCATATATTGCTGGCACAAGCAGCTTGTTTTCAGCACAGATCTCAGAACAAGTTGCAAAGTAAGCCAGCGTTATTGGTAGTTCAGTTTTTGAAGCCCAGAGTAGATCTTCTTTAATACCAGGAAAAAAAATTAATATTCCAACTCATAATCAGTACAGTGTTGTAGTGATACTATTTACTCAAAGTCTTCATTGTATCTTTTAGCCAAAAAATTTATTGCTTTGGATGACTTTGTTGAAATTACCAAGAAGTACGCGAAGGGAATCATCCCATCTAACCTGATTATGCAGGAAGAGGAAGATGATGAATTGGCAGGGAAGACTCCTGAAGAGTTACCCCTGCGACTGAAGGTAAAAAGGCAATACTGAACAGGTTTTGTTGAAGACCTCTTAACTTAGGCATTTCAGACAAGGCGGAGGTGACACTTGCACTTGACTCTCAAAGCTCATGTTTAGCCTGTATAGGTCAGTACAAGAATTGATGCTATAATTTTTTTTTCGGACTTGACTTCATATATATGTTACAGTTTCATATATATGAGTCATATATTTAAGAGAAAGGGATAATGGTTTTCTCTGGAAGAGGGCAATCTACCTTCATTACATCTCAGTGAGGATTTAAATGTCCCTATCATAACTGCCATATTTTTATTATAGATGTTATTATAGGCTTCATATCTTTCTTATTTAAACAGGAGCAAGCAGGTGGGAAAAATTATCCATAGCCTTGAGGTGTGAAAAGGTTCTATTACAAAGGAATTCAAGAACCGTGTTAGTTGCTGTCAATGGTTTTCTATACTGATACTTCCCTAGGTAGTGAAAGAAGAAGGGAAAATTAAGTCAATACTGATATAAATTTGAAGAAAGGTAGGGGCTTTCCAGCTGCTGACATGAGAATTTTTGTTATAATTGTTGTCATTTTGTTGTCCATTATCATATGGTAGGGGTGAGGAGAAAAAAAAAAAGGGGAGGGGGGTGTCTTTTCTTAGTCTTTTGAAAAACTAATATTCTGGAAGAAATGCATTTAGAAAGAAGAACAGGGATACCTTCACTAATAAATAGGCTTATGCCCAAGTCATTGTGTTTGTTGCCCCAGCTCATCATAATGCATAGATCTTCGCTAAAGCATTCTTGGCCTTTCCCTTGAAGTAATTAATGTAAAAGCGCAAGTTCTGGGAAAAACATAAAAACTGGCTTTATGGGGGAAGGAGGATTGTTTGCAGCCTCTAATGTGCAGATGCTAATATTTGAGTATTTGTTTGAAAAACCCCATCCCCTTTTATTGATGCTATGTAAAGTGCGTGGTTGGCCATAGGAAGAGGATTTGATGCAGCAGTTCCTCTGTTGTCTGTTGACTGTGTGGGACATAAGATAGGTAGAATTTTCAGATCCTGTACAGTTACTGTTGTGGAGTTAAAAGAATAACTATAATTACTACATGTTTAGGGAAAGGTATTTCTGCTGCTTACAAACCAGATTTTGACAGCTGCATCCCTAGGTGCTTGGGAAGAATTGTTTTAAAGATAAACCACAGCTGTAGAGACTTCCTGTAAGTGCATATGAATCATATGCGCTACTTCCTGTAGTGTATATGCATATCAGAATGTATAGCATAATCCTTGCAGAACAGTGGCAGAGTTAAGTGCTTTAAAGCTACAGTACTCACAGCTTAAGTAATGACTTAAGATAGTACAGGACTGCAGCCATGTAGTTTATCTTCGGTATGAAGTTAGCAGAGCAGAATATTTGACTAGGAAGCCATTTAATTATATGTGTCAAAGGTAATGAAATATATCTTTCCTGAAATCAAAATCGCCTCTGAGCTTCATCTGACTGAATTAATCAAAATAGAGCTGCTAATCTCAGACAAAGTAATCTCATTTTATTGGCAACATTTGTCTGAAATATAAATCTTTTCATGTCAGCTGAGGTTAGACAACTGACTGCTACTGCTTCAGCTAAGAATATCTGTGATGTAAAGATACAAAACTGCTCATAAATAAAATGCTTCTTTTTCTCTTTCCAGGTTGTAAAATATCCGCTTCATGCCATTATGGAAATTAAAGAATACCTTATAGACATTGCATCAAAGGCAGGAATGCATTGGCTGTCTACCATTGTTCCAACACACCATATCAATGCTCTCATCTTTTTCTTCATCATAAGTAATCTGACAATTGATTTTTTTGCCTTCATTATTCCATTAGTCATATTCTATTTGTCCTTCATTTCTATGGTGATTTGCACACTGAAAGTTTTTCAGGACAGTAAGGCTTGGGAAAACTTCCGCGCTTTGACTGACTTACTGCTTCGTTTTGAACCAAACCTAGATGTTGAGCAAGCTGAGGTGAACTTTGGATGGAATCACTTAGAGCCATACATTTATTTTTTAATGTCGGTATTCTTTGTCATTTTTTCCTTCCCTATAGCAAGCAAAGACTGTATACCATGCTCAGAGTTAGCTACCATCTCAGTTTTCTTCACAGTGACAAGTTACATGAGTTTAAGCACGTGTGCAGAACCTTACACACGAAGAGCATTAATGACTGAGATAGCAGCAGGTTGCTTATCCCTATTGCAGGTATTACCTGGGAATTTTGGCTACTTGAAATTCTTAGGTAAAACCTTCTTTACTGTTCCTGTAGGCCATTTCTTTGTGATAAATGTAAGCATCCCATGCCTTCTGTTTTTGTACTTGTTCTATCTTTTCTTTAGAATGGCACAGCTACGGAATTTTAAAGGCACCTACTGCTACCTGGTCCCATATCTGGTCTGCTTTATGTGGTGCGAACTCTCTGTGGTCATTCTGCGGGAGTCCTCTGGCATTGGGCTTGTTCGTGCATCAGTCGGTTATTTTCTGTTTCTCTTTGCACTCCCAGTGCTAGGTGTAGGCATTGCGCTGATGTGTCTTATCCATTTCATTAAGTGGTTTGTGTCTCTGGAGCTCATGAAAATTGTAGTGACTCTGGTTTTGTGTACTGTTCCCTTGCTCTTCCGATGGTGGACGAAAGTTAACTTCTCTGTAGTTGAAATGGTTAAATCCCTCACTCGAAGCTCAATTGTGAAACTCATTCTGGTGTGGATTACAGCTGTAGTGTTGTTCTGTTGGTTCTATGTGTATCGATCGGAGGGAATGAAAGTTTACAACTCTACCTTGACATGGAATCAGTATGCTTTTCTCTGTGGACCCCGGTCGTGGAAGGAGACTAACATGGCCCGTACTCAGATTTTATGTAGTCACCTGGAAGGACACAGAGTGACATGGACTGGGCGGTTCAAATATGTACGCGTGACAGAAATCGACAACAGTGCAGAATCTGCAATAAATATGCTTCCACTTTTTATTGGCGATTGGATGAGATGCTTGTATGGTGAAACCTACCCTCTTTGTGACCCCAAAAATGTTACACTGGAGGAGGAAGAATTGTGTCGTCTCAAGTATTTGACAAAGCATAACTGCCACATGAAAATGTTTGATCGGTACAAATTTGAAATAACGGTGGGCATGCCTTTCAGTAGCAAAAATGGAACCAAGTCTATGGAGGAGGATGATATAACCAAAGATATTGTGCTGAAGGCAAGCAATGAGTTTAAAAAAGTGTTGTTGAACTTGAGGCAAGGAAGTATAATTGAATTCAGCACAATTCTGGAGGGTCGTCTTGGCAGTAAATGGCCTGTCTTTGAACTGAAAGCAATCACTTGCTTGAATTGCATGTCTAAACTCTTACCTGCAGGTAAGCATGTGAAAATAGAGCATGACTGGAGGAGCACAGTGCATAAAGCCATTAAATTCGCTTTTGATTTTTTCTTCTTCCCATTCCTGTCAGCAGCATAATGAGCTCTCATATTGGTTCAGTGGTATCTTCAGTGTACGCTGCATTTACACTACCAAAGGTTTGGCTTCTTAAAAGGTTAAAAAAAAAAAAAAAACCAAAAACAAAAAAACAACAAACCACCTTGCTGTAGCAATGCTGAAAATGTATGCTAATGTAGAGCACTGGTTGAGTTTTGTAAGTGTACACACTGTATCCTGACTTTAAACCCTGTATGACTGAAGTAATATTTAGTAGTTTAATATTACAAATGAATGCAGGAGATTGCTGCTGACTAATTGCATGGAGACTATTTTGTCCAAAATGGATATATATTTGTCTGTGGTATGACACTAGATGCATTCACTTGCTCAATGTTAAAAGCACTTTAAATATTCACAATGTGCCCATTTGTATTTTCACAGGTATGATTTAGAATAGGTAGCTGACAATAGCTTAGGTTGCATATATTGCTTGTATTTATTTGGTGTTTTTTAGAAAAAAGTGATCTTAGAGTCAGTACCTGGTGGTGATATCTGCGTACAGAACTTATTGTTCCACTATTTGTCCAGAAGATAGTGACCTTAATGTTTTTTGAAAGGGCACACCATTCACACCCCAGCAAGGTTGTAAAAAGTCCTCAAGCTTCCATTTTGCATTAAATAACCTGTACAAAATAAACTATTTGTTCTGATTGGTTATGATAGCTACATCTCTGACACTAAGTTATAATCCATGCTGGTGTGGGAAGGACAAACACCAGAGAGTAAGTCTGGTATTTGGATGGTACCAGTAGTTGTCAAGCCAAAGCAACTGAAAATAGTACCTAAAAGTCTACAGTGGAAACTGAAATAAAATGTTTGTTTAATGATTTGTATTGTGCAAATAAACATAAAATACAAACTTGAATTAAACGGGTACAACATTTGTTCCTTATGCTTTGACATTGTGAGCAGTTGTTTATGTTGCAATGATAATAGCTTTCACTGAAAAATACAATTTAGGATGTTTAAAATGTTCTGGTGTGAGATACTTGAGGTTGTACTTCACGTTATTTGAAGCTATCAGTAAAATCAGAGTATGCCAGGTGAAGTTTTTGTAGCTGTGAAATCTACACGTACTATTTACCCCTGCTTTCATTGTGACTTACCACCTTTTTTGACCACTGGATGACTGTACTTCACAGATACATCACACTGTTTCCCTGACTAGTTGTGGGTTGACCCTGGCTGGATGCCAGGTGCCCACCAAAGCTGCTCTATCACTCCCCCTCCTCAGCTGGACAGGGGAGAGAAAATATAACAAAGGGCTTGTGGGTCGAGATAAGGACAAGAGAGATCATTCACCAATTACCATCACGGGCAAAACAGACTCAGGTTGGGGAAAATTAACTCAATTTATTACAAATCAACCGAAGTAGGGTAATGAGAAACAAAACCAAATCTTGGAACGCCTTCCCTCCATCCCTCCCTTCTTCCCGGGCACAACTTCACTCTTGGATTCTCTACCTGCCCCCCCTCAGCAGTGCAGGGCGATGGGGAATGGGGTTTACTGTCAGTTCATCACACGTTATTTCTGCTGCTTCATCATCCTTGGGGGCAGGACTCCTCACACTCTTCCCCTGCTCCAGCGTGGGGTCCCTCCCACAGGAGACAGTCCTCCACAAACTTCTCCACTGTGAGTCCTTCCCACGGGCTGCAGTTCTTCATGAACTGCTCCAGCCTGGGTCCCTTCCACGGACTGCAGTCCTTCAGGCACACACTGCTCCAGCGTGGGTCCCCCACAGGGTCACAAGTCCTGCCAGAAAACCTGCTCCAGCCTGGGCTCCTCTCTCCACAGGGCCACAGGTCCTGCCAGGAGCCTGCTCCAGCGTGGGCCTCCCACGGGGTCACAGCCTCCTTTGGACACTTGCCTGCTCCGGCGTGGGGTCCTCCCTGGGCTGCAGGTGGAGATCTGCTCCACCGTGGACCTCCCCGGGCTGCAGGGGGACAGCCTGCCTCACCATGGTCTTCACCACAGCCTGCAGGGGAATCTCTGCTCCGGCGCCTGGAGCATCTCCTCCCCTCCTTCTGCACTGACCTGGGGGTCTGCAGGGTTGTTTCTCTCACTTGTTCTCACTCCTCTCTCTGGCTGCTGTTTCTGTCCGTCCCGGAACTTTTTTTTCCTTCTTAAATATGTTATCACAGAGGTGTTACCACTATTGCTGCTCATCTCAGCCTTGGCCAGCGGCGGGTCCGTCTTGGAGCCAGCTGGCATTGGCTCTGTTGGACACAGGGGAAGCTTCTAGCAGCTTCTTACAGAAGCCACCCCTGTACCCCCCCTCCACCCCCCCCCCACTACCAAAACCTTGCCACACAAATCCAATACACTACTCCACTGATCCTGCATTAGATTCTTTTTTGCCTTTGCAGATCAGTCATCACCGGGGGCGGGGAGATGTGTTATCGGTGAAAACTCAACTCTTGATAGAGAAGGGGAAACTTTTGGGGAAAACGACGTATTTGGCTGCACTCCAACTAGGACCACCCTCTTGAACATCACCCTGGGCTGCAGTTGGGAAGAAGCCAAAGGCACCTCTGGGCGTGCTGCCCAGTTCCCAGGCAGCGAGCCAAGCCTGATCTTGCAGAGCAGAAGCCTCCACCATCCAAAGCCACGTAGTCGCGTTTAAGCCCATTAAAATCTATGAAGTAGAAGCATGTCTTCCGGGTGCTTCTAGTTTTGAAAACTGTCAGCCATCTCTCTCTTTCCACCTGGGGAAAAGGAATGGTGGCAGGTGAATTCAAATCTTGTCATAGTTTCTCTTACCTAGTCCTACTCTGGCTGGAAATAAGCCAAACTTAGCCTTTTTTCCTCCTTCTGTTAGAACATCCATAGGCTCTGTTTAAATATCTAAACATTCTTCCTGGGTCTGAAATTTAAGCACAAATTATTTTTTTTTTTTTAACTTTTTTTCCTTTATATACACATAATTGTGAAATTTCTATTTGTGTTTGTCAGGAGAAAAAGAGGCAACAGTCTTGGTATTCAGAACTAATGTTAAAAATTCTTCTGTTTTTAGCTTTTACTTTTTGTAAGGATGTCAAGTTACTGACTTACTGTGGTGCATTTTGAAGAAGTTATTACATATCCTGAAAAGGACAAATTGACTGAAGTCAGATGTGGAAAGTCTTGCAAGAAGAGGGAGAGTATTTTAATGATTTCTTTGGAAAGAGCTGCTTTTTAAGACCAGACAAAAGGGTTAATCCAGGTACTTCAGTTCCCATCTGTAACATAATATGATTATAAGGCTTAACTCCAACAAGTCTGACACTTCTATTTCAGCCTTTTCTGAGGACATTATTAGGGGATATTGGCATATAATTGTTATTACATTTGCAAACTTAGAATTATCAGCTAAAATACTCTAGTTCCTTGGAGAAGGGGAGCTCCCTCAAGGATATTGATACCAATATTGGTCAGATTCCAAGTTATACAATTCCCCTTTATGAACTTATACAAAAAACAACCCCTGAATTAGCTAGATCCTGGGAAAGAGAATTCATGTGCTCTGAAGTGACAGGTTGATGGGGACAGTTGGATTTGTCAGCTGTTTCTTTCCAACAGAGGTGGAAAGTTTTGAACACCAGCACATAGGAGGTCATTTTCCATATATTTTTAGCTCTTCCGTGTATCTGAAAGGGAAAGAGGAGGTAAATTTGACTTCAAGACCTTTAAATAATGCCCTTTAATGCTAGTTCTCAAGTGTTCCTTCTTGATGCTTTTATATTTTTATGGAAAAAGAGGATACGTTAACGGTAACATGATGGATAGGTACTCCATTTTCTTGTTGGTCTAGTGTTCAGTGTTCTGAAACCTTTAGCAAATAAATCTTTTCTCTCTAAATAGTACCTTAGCTGACAAGCACAAAGTTGCTAATACTTAATAAGCAATTGCAATTCCAGGCAAGGTGGTTTTGCAAAGGGTGCTTCTCTCTACTTCACATCTTGCAAGCAAACAGAGCACAAAATAACTTTGTTCCACTCGTGCTACAGCGCTATATTCCAAACCAGTCCATCTTCTGGATTGGAAAGGAGAGAGACAGAATGTGGCAGCTGCTGTTAATTACTCAATCCTACATTTATTATTTTCTTACTCAGTTTTGAAGACATGATGAATTATAAACAGTTCCAAAGATAGGTGCCCTTTCTCTAGGCTGGTAATTCAGTCTTTTGAATTAGTATTAATTACTGAAGAGGAGGAGGATATTACATGGCTATTGACACATCTAAATTAGGTTCAGCTGTTCTTCTGTAAGCTCAGCTTTAACATTTTGAATATACAGGATTTAGAGTAAATATTCATTATTTGAATTTCATCCGCAAAGTAACACAAAAAAGTACTGCTTGTTCGCCAGACTGGTACATTCTTCTATAAGCAAAGAAAAACAACAAAACACATATAGAAATTCTGGATAATCTAAGAGCCCACTCTGCAATGACTAACAGCCTCTTGCAGTAGGCAAGAATGCAAAGAGATTATACTTTGCGTCTTGCCCAGTTCTTCCAGAGAAGGAAGTCAGTAGATCTGTAGGAATTACATGTGGCTTTATTTCCTAGAACTAACTGGTCATAAGTGCCATAAAATAGCTATTATTAACTGTAAATTTGCTTGCAATTTTTTGTAATACAGGGTAATAAGAATGCTACCATTGGGGTAGCGCAGTACTTTCTTACATTCTACACAGCTGGTGAACTTGAGCCTTTGACATAAAATGATAGGCCACCTTCCAGAGCACACCCATGTCTGTCGGCCTTTGGGCTTCTTTATTTCCACTGAAAAAGGCAAAAGAACATTCAAGGTTATGAATACTTTCTTAATACATTTGAAATCCTTTGCAGCCTTTCAGGGTAAGGGTTGTGTTCAGTAACAGCTGAAGGAGGTTAAAAGAGGCTGTGCTCTGATCTCAGCTTCACAGTTGCAATTGTTTGAACAGCAGATAGGAAGGAAAACCGGCTACTCAACCATTAAGTTAGGAAAAATATTAACCTGTGCAGCAAAAATCAGGTGGAACCCATCAACTTGCAAAGAGATATATATCTGCTCTAACAACTTCCTGCATAGATGCAAATGTTACTTAAATGCAAATAGGATGCCCAGAAACTCAACAACTAAATCACATTACTGTTTATATGCATTAATTAAGATGGTTCATTTGTTTCCATATTATCACTCAAAAGATTTAATTAGCTTTTATTCCGGAAAAAAAACCAACCCAACATTAGCATCCTGCAAGCTCCTCTTACAAATTATAGCCTGATGTGGAAATCACCTTCCCATTAAGGAGGGATGTTCAGCACTGAGAAAACTTGGATTTTCATCACCTCTAATAAACTTTGACTTCAGGTTTTGAACCAGAATGGGAACATAGAAACACTGCTTGCAACCTTCCTTTACAAGATATTTTACGTGAGTATAGAAGGAAACGTACGGGATATATATCTTCCCACTGACAGCTACAGAAAGCAGCTTCTGTGAGATTGTAGCTTCACAATACTCATTTCAGCATTTTCATCTGACAAAAATGTTCATTTAAATCTGTGCAATAAGTGATGTGTTTTACTGCTCATTCTGATTTAAGTACTGAGTACTTGGGGTGTTTCCTCTGAGGGGCTGCGACTGTTGATGATGAAACTGAGAATGTTTGCAATCCTACTGGAAAAAGTACATGTGTGTGTATATATACAATCACTCTTCCCAAAATACAGTAGAAACAAAAGAGCAGGAGGTTATTGATAATCAGCTTTTTAGCCAAGAAGCAGTTGCGTGCCTAGTGCATGGGTAATGTGGGGAATATCTGTGTATGATATATACAGTGAGTACATATGTTGTTTTTGCAGCAAAGCCACCTGGCACTTTAGTTTGCCCACACCCACGTAAACAAGCCCCTAGAGCTTTCCTGCCGAAGCAGCATGTCCTCGGGTCTAGATGTTAGCTGTCCCTCCCTGACCTTTGCCATCTGGTAAACTCTTTTAGCCCCAACTCCCCTCTCCCTCTTTCCCAGATGACCCGTGGGTTGGGATGTGAATTCCTCCTTATCTGTCTCACTTTGCAACAAGGAAAATAAGGCAGTGAAATTCTGGTGTCTTCTGGTGCATTCCCACTACTCCCGCTGAAGAACATGCAGTTTTCCTACAGTTGTCTCCAGACAGTAGGCCACTACCTTCAAACTCACAAAAAAATGAAGATATGCTCCCAGGGCAGTGACAACACTAATAATTCAAGTATGACTTGGCAGCCCAGACGTTCACAGCCTGACTTAGGTTGATAGGTGCAGTCCTGGAGACTGGTGCCACTACCTGGTTGGAGATGGTTCACTTCACTTCACGCTAGCTGCAGCAGAAGCAATATCTGTCCCCTGTGGTGGATCTGGCTGGATCGCCTGCCCCGACACATTTACAGCCTGCTGCATCCTCCTCCCTTCTACAGATCCCCATTACGAAGAGAGAAAAGAGGGCTCTACCCAAAGGTTTTTGACTGCTCCAGTGTGATGGGGGATAGATTTACCAAGGGAGGTAGCGTTCAATTAGGTTTGAACTTTCCCACCTGCCACCAGTAATAAAAATTGGGCCAGGTTACATGCAGAGATGCCTACTCCAGTGCCACGGTGTGCTGAGGTCTCTGTTGTCCTGGGTCCGGTGCTGATAGAAGCTCTCTGGTGGGAGATGGTCTGTTGATGGCAACACCTGGGGGTCTTTGATCCTGGCCAGAAGCCCTGTTGCTCCTGCGTGCAGAAGGTGGGAGTTAGCATGGGCCTTTCCTGCTCCCAGGTGGTGCACGGATGTCACTCCTGGCAATATTTTTCTGTTGCAACTTCTGTTCTAATCACGGCATCTTTTTAAGGTGCTGGTATCTTCCTTTTACTCTCCAGATAATGTGCATCAGGGTTGTGGGTTTTTTTCAGGGGCCATTTGGAGAGGAAACTCTCAGGTGGCTTGAGTTTCCCCAACACAGCCTGTCTTGTTCTACAGACTGTATAGGTGGAGTCTTAATTTAGGATGTTCTGCAGTGCCTGAAATTAGTCGGTGAGAATACTCCTCTCAGTACTTACCTTTATTGCTTGAGTGGCGTGAATGTTGTGCATTTGTGAAATAGAAGCATCACACCTCCAAAGCCACTTTAGTCCATGCACAACACAAGTTTGGGAGATAGAAAGAGCATGGCTGAAAAACAAACAAATGAACGCTTGGCAATAGGAGAAATATAAAAGCAGAGCAAGTGGTGCAGTGGGTTGCTCTTGGGAAACTCCCGTTTGACACAATGACATGTGACACTAATGTCATGTAATATTTTTTTTTGCAGCTTTTAGCTGCATCCTCTGCTCGTGAGGTCAGACTGCAAAGTTCACTTGACTTGGAGAGGGAGGGGTTTTAAATGATTACACTCTATGAAGAATAACCTGAAGTAGATTTGCACATAACTAAGTTGCCTGGGTATACGGTGGTCAGAATGTTGTCATCTTAAAATCTTCTATCCTGCGTCTTAATATAAGTGGGAAGCGGAGTTTTTGACCTACGGAATGAAATAAGTCACCTACTTCTAGAACTGATGTTTCAGCATTAGCTTGCACATCTGTTGCTCTTCCACGGAGAAATATAAAGCAGCCTCTACCTCTAGACCAGTGCCATCTCAGACCCTGTGAGGCTCACAGCACCAAAGCTAAGGAGAAAAGCTTTTGTGTAAGGGCTGGCAATTTGCCCCAAGTGGAGACAGATCAAGACTCTGGAGTCCTGGGGGTGCACCCTCTCTCCTGCCACAGAATGCTTCCCCTGCATCCTCCATAGCTCCGTCCGAGGCACAGGGCAGCCACGCCACAGCTTGTGCCACAGCTGCTGCATTTTCAGTTGAGTTTCTGTGGTGTTGCCAGTGCATCTGCTTTTATTCCTACTCTTATGACAGGTGATATTTCTCTTAACCCTGTTCTTGAATCTTATAATTACATGTCAGTGTACATTTTAGAAAAACAAATTAGGTTTTAAGAGAAAGTGCTCTTCATTGGGCTAAAAAGTAAACTTGACATAAAATTCCTTCATTTTATAGCAAAGCTTGTAGCTTTATTTTGGTTGGCATTTCCTTTGTTATGAGGCTGGATTAGTCAATGTTATTGACATCTGCACTGGCTTTATGGAGACGTCAGTGAATGATGTACAAAGGTAATTAACAATTCAAGTTCCCAGTCTTAATTATTGGCAGAGATTTAGTTCTCATCTGCAGTTTGGTGTAGGATGCCAAAAGCGTCACAGTACAAGTCATCGCCCAACTGTTGATGAATTGTACTTCTTCAATATGTTCTTTAAAAAGTTAGGAGATACAGTCTAGCTAATCTTGTCCTCACTTAGGGGTACTGCCTAGCCATTATATGTGGTTCATTAACCTCCAGAGAGAGCACATTTGTGTCTGGAGCCTCTGTGTGCTTGTTTGCTTTATCGATTCAGTACTTGCAGGAAAATGGTACTTTCCAGTTTGGCGCAGGGTACGTGCGTGTCCTTTCGCTGGTAAACGCATCACCTGTGTGGTTTGCCTTCGGTGCCATCAGATGGCACTCCAGGCTCACCCTGCATTTTCTCTCCCTCTGCTGCTGTCTCCAGAGGGCACCGCCAAGGAACAAAAGAATCAGGTTCTGGTTTTACTCCATTTCGGAAAGGAAATGCAATTAGAAAAAATCTTTTAGGAAAAATAGATAACCATTGGTAGAACCACTTCCCCGCCAGTTACAATGTACGTTACACAAATGACTAGCAAAGTCATCGCTGCAGAGTGTGTCTGCAATCCAAGACTATGAAAACGGAGAAAAAAAAATTCTATTTTCCTTGTGATAAAATCCTGTGTAATGATAAACTAACGGTATATGAAACAGTGCACAGCAAACTTGTGAAATGTGCAGTCTGGCTGCTTTGCAGCTCAGCAGCATTTTGAGACGGTTCCTGTCTCTAGAATCTTTTAATATAAATCTGACAGCGTTGAGCTGCATTGTTTGCTTCTGTTGTAACGTGAATAGTGACAACATGCAGTCCTGGTGTGCCTTCTGGTGGAAACTCTGTTTTCTCCTGGGTCTTCATGTGTTAGATGGGAAAAAAAATAAAATAAAAAAAAAAAAAATCAGGGCTTATCAGAGCTTAAACCTTTTTATTAACTTTCTGTTACCCAAACAATAAGAAAGAGAGAAAGTTTGTGGCAGAGTTTAATTAAAACTTAGGCAGAAGATGTGCTGCTTTTAAGGGAAATTCCAGCTGCAACTCTTGCTTGAGATCTCCCTGCGATATAAATTAATGCAAAGATTTAGGGAAAGCAGAAAAGTTGTGTCAAGATCGCACACCAGATAAAGGCCGATAGGAGAAGCCCTGAAAGACTGAATGTTCATCTTTTACAAATCAAATAGAGAGATGACAGCAGGTTGTTAGAAAGACTGTTCTGTTTTTGAAGGTGGCAGGATTTTTCCGCAATAATAGCAACTTTGGCATCAGAAAGGGCCTTGCAAATGTTACTGTTAACCATGGGAGACGGCAGTGCTTGACAGCAGGAGCTGTGTCATGCTAAATTAGAAAGGGCTTGAACCAAGCCCACAGACCCTGTAATATATCAGAAATCAGTGTGTGTTGATCTCAGTGTGGCCTGTCTTTATCTGAAATAATTTCTTCACTTTAAAGAGTGAGGCATTTCAATAAAGCACCTCTTCTGTAGTTCCCTCTCCTGTTCCTCCCTCCCTATTCAGGGCTGGTGACAGCAGAGATGTTTCCACGACAACAAGCCACACTCTTGCCTCAGGTGACAAACTATAACTTCAATAAATAACCACTGAAAAGAGCTTCAAACAATTAATTAGGTAATGGAAATGTTATTTTAATAGGTCTTAGATGCTTGGAAGTAGTCTACAGACTGAATTCTGATCAAGAATCTGTCTGCAATCAAAGCTGAAGCTACAGTCTGAAGGTCAGGATGGATATCACTGCCTGAATACTCCGAGAGCCCCCCTATTTTTAAAAAACTTCAAGTTCAAAACATACTCAATCAAAAGGATGCAATGCAAAGCAAGCATATTTTCTTTTGGTGCTAGATTTGTTCAAAGCACATGCTGGCAGGAAATATGTTCAAGGAATTTACCAACTTAATCACCAAACGCAGTCCATGGCTAGCACGCTGTTTGTGCATGTGCCCCTGCGCCAGTGTGACAGACAGATGATGAGCCCAGCAAATGGTTTTGCAATAAATGGATTTTTCAGTCTTCTCTTTACAGAAGATGCTTTCCTAGAGTTATAAATGGATGATTCATAAATCTCTCCTAATGCTGCTTCTAGTAACAGTTCAATTGATCTTTAATCGTTGTTTAAAAAGTGAATCTCCATGGGAGTGTTTCAGTCCTATAGCCTGAAGTTTCTCTAGCCCACGGCAGCTCTTCTGTCTTGCAGCTTAGAAGTAACATAGTCTTTAAGCGCAGACAGATATACTGTACTGAGTACCTGCACGTGCCTTATATCACAGTTCTCATTTAGCATGGGTACTCTTTGGGCCTGGTAGCTGTCCTGGCAGAATTTTTTTTGCTTTAATTATTATATTAACTTTCCTCAAAATAGTGCTTCTATGAAGCAAGAGCAAGAAAGACAATGGCTGCCACCTTTCACCATCCCATGAAGTCTGTTGTTGTTATACAAACACCTGCCTTTGCAGTGCCAGACATGCTCCTACGCCCTTCAGAGGCTGGTTAGGGATTATGGTTATGGGCTAAGCCCTACCTTTCTGTGCAAAAAATTTTCAATATCTGTGGATGAGGGACTCTGCATCACTCCTACTGAGTGTCTTCTCAAGCAGCTCGCTTTTGACGGATTATTCCCAGCCCTTTGTTTTCAAAAACTAAAGATGCCCTAGTAGCTCCCTTTGCAGTACGCTGGGGTTCATCCCACTGTTGCAGTGTGTCATTGCACAACACGGATCAGATAGTTGAGAGTAATGTAAAATGGAATATAATGTGCACAAATACCAACAAGACTTCCTTTACAGAAAGTTTTTGAGGGAGAAAATGGTGATTTGTCAAAACTAACTTTTGCAGAAGCCCTGTTGGTTTTGTTATAACTTTGTCAGGTCAAGGATGAAATCCAGGTTTGCTGGAGGCATGGTAAGAAAACCTCACAACAGCTGTTGTGTGGGCTGTTCACGTAAAGCAGAGAGCCTTGGCTCTGGTCTGTCATCTGGCCCTAATCTTTGGAAGAAGAGAACTGAGAGAAAAGTGTATCTGAAGACTGATAATTAAGGTGTTACTCTGGCAGGGAAAAGATTGCATTTCTAAGTTGTACAAATCAGGGAATAGATGCTGCGTCACAGCATCTCATGTAGGGCAATCACAGCCCTGTGCCTATTTCACTCTGAGTTTTCATTGTGGGACTTCTTTATTTCCCCTTGGAAACTCTTGAAGATCTTCCTTTGGCTCCTATGGGCATGAGACCAATACACAAAACCTCAGGGTTTCTCTGCAGAAAGATGCCTTTTCTCCACTTCACCTCCTGCAAGAGAGCAAATGATGTAGATATGGGCCATAACAGCACCCAACTCGTGTATGTTGGGAAGGGAGAAGATTCACGCAGGGTCACTTTGGTAGGTGGATGTGCGTAAGGGGTCGTGTCCCTCGTGGTGGACGGCTGGAAGGGCTTTGTGTCTCATATGTGACAGTTGCCTCTTTGTGGCAGATTTTTTTAATTGAAGGTTTAAACGCTTAAACTGCTTTTCTTAATGCATTGGTGGTTGCTAAGATACAACCTCTCCGATTCTGTAAATCTTCCACTTGAAATACAGTATATTGGCAAATCGGGCTTTCCTCTCTGACGGCTCAAGAGAGAGGGAGATGACAGGCCACTTACCATTACCCCAAGGAGAAACTGCTCCTGCAGCCTGCAGAGCTTGCTGTGGTTGGTCCAGTGGTGGGAGTCAAGGGGGTTTTAGTGGCTTCTGGCCACTGGATTTGGCCCAGGGAGAAGGCTAAAGGGAGAATGTGAAGAGTCATAGGATGAGGTGGGAAGAAAGGCAACGCAGGGAGAAGAGGCAGGCAGCACAACCGACGAGGGGGTGTGGGGGACAAGACTGGGGACAGACTGTGTAGAGGGAGCAAGGGAAATCTTTCTGTCCCCACTTCGGATAGCTTCAGGCTGTGATTGTCCTTCCTGAGCAAGAACTGCCTTCTCCCTGCTTTTATAATGAAGGGTGGATCTCGGGAGAGGCTGCGTTTGGGACTGGTTTGACAGGGCCTTGGGGAGAAGCTGTGCAAGGAGAGATTTCCTGCAGCTCTACAAAGTGATTAGGAGATATCGGATTTAAAAGTAGCGCTGGACTCCTGGACATTCTTTAGTAATATTACAATAGCAGCTCAAAATAGCCAAACAGTTTAAAAAGAAGCCTTGCTGAGCCCTACTTGTTCACAAAATATGTGGAGGAAGGTGGTCTAAAATAGTGCAGCTTATCTCTCATTTCATTCGAAAGTTAAGTCTTTATCTGCTAAGGTTGCAGAGGATATTTTGAACGTGTTGACAGGGTGCAATTGATGCAGCAGCATCTATCTGGGTTTGCAGATCAATAGCTGTGAGAAACAGAGAGTGCAGCTGTTCATCTCGGAGAGGTGTTAGCAGAGATGTCAGAGGATGGTAATTGAACCGGCAACGTTCTCCTTCCCACCTCTTCCAGTCCGAGAAGAGACAATCCGAGATGTGCATAAATTTACTGAGAGCATTGTCTCCTGTATTGCAAACAGATCCCAACACCAGTATGTCTCCTATCTAAGGGAAATCTCTGCTTCCTTCTGCACCTTCCCACTGAAGTGAGAAGGAGCCTGGTCCAGGGCACCTAGTAGAGCTGTTGGGGGTGTTCAAGCCTCACCAAGGAGAAATGAAAGCACGAGCGTGCCGCGGCTCCGATGTTGGCACAAGTTACTGACAGTGGGTCTGACGCTGGTGTCCTCCTTGGGCAGCAATTATTTTACAGGTAGAGCATGGAAGAATACCAACCACTTTGGTCCCAATCTGACACCCTAATTCCAGTTTCAGTTACTTACTATTTATCATTTACAGTGAATTTTTCCCCAGAGCTGTTCCTCCTGTTGGAGAAATGATGATGAAGCCACAGAAGGTGTGATGGGGTTTCTGGAGTTCTCTGAGCTAAGTACTCTTCTCCCTGGAGCACAGTCAGTTTATTACCAGTTGAAGAATTTGGTCCTGTATTTAAAGTTAATCTGCCTGGGAATCTGTTGAGATATCTTGGATCAGGCTGCTGCATGAGACACACACATGCTACTACCATGATTAGTACTAGTTTTAAAACAAGGAGTGGCTGTCCAGAAAACCACCCTGCATTCTTTGATAGAGTCACCTTTGTAGGTTTTATTCTTCTTAGTGGGCACGTTATAAAAAGAATATATGGTGTCACCATGATAATTAAAATAATTGCTTAATGGAATTGTTGGTTTAAGGATCTTGTCGTACTCATTGAGTGTCTCCACCTGGCAAACGGCAAGACAAGTAATTAGCTGTACCTTGCCTGGCTGATCCATAGTCATGGCAGCTTTTATAGCTGAGAGAACTGAGGAGTTTTCTCAGTCAGGTGCTTCACATGAAATGCTTTGCTTCATGGGCCAGATTTAGGATCTCTAACGGCCTAAAGAGTTGTGTTTACTTTCACGTGAATGAAAGTTTGATTCTTGTCCAACTTCAGAGAGAAGGCAAAAAGAAAATTCGCTTCTAAGAAAAGCTTTCTCATGGTGCACTCTGAAAGCAAACCTTTCCAGTACACATGGCAAACTGTCCCGTAGAGAATATCCAGACTGTTTCATGGCTTCACAACACTTAAGAAACATACCCTGTCCCAATCATCTTATAAAATTAGGCCCAAATTTTTGAATCTCACCCACTCCAGTAATCCTGTTCCCTTCTGCGGTTCTACCACATGAGCAAGATAAGTGAATTCATGCTCTAATTTTAGACTTAATGCAATTTGCTGAGAAGCCTGCAAATGGAAAAGGATTACTATTGGGAGTGGGAGCAAATTGATGATAATAATGTTACTGAAAATTGGACATAGAAGGCAAACAATCCTTATACTTGCCCTCTCATCAGGGATTAATAACCACAACATTGGAAGGCTCCAATGGACTTAGCTCTGCCTGAAAGCAAGACAACTTGCTCGCTGCAAACAGGAGAAGCAGGTGGCTCATGCCAATATCCCCCCCAAAAAACCATAAAGGGTTAAACTGCCGTATGCAGCTACTAAGTATGCGTGTGAAAATTTCAAAAGCATGAGAGTTAGCCATCTGGCTCCTGCTCCTACTGGGTATTTAGGGATGAAAAAGGAAACGGGAAAGGTAAATAGTATATTGCTTGATGTGTTGATTTTCAGCTGAGAGTTCTCTCTTCAGTGCCTAGTCGTATTTGTCCATCTAAATGAGTGGGATTGACTGTGTCTTCCCAAAAAGGGGGGAAAAAATTAGCATGTAAGCTCTGGGAGAGCTGTGCAAAGCAACACACACTGCCTAATCTAACAGCTGAGGCAAATTTATTCTGGTCTGCATCCAGAAAAAAGGACTTAGCCTTTCAGTGTATAACTCGTGTGTGCTGATGGCCAGGCAGTTTCTCACCCCCCGGGGCTCTGTGTAGCACACACAGGCAGGGTTAGCTGCCTTAGACTGAGATTCAAAAGAAAAGCCCAAGATCTGGGGCAAGCATCACGATGACTGTGGAGGGTCGGGCATCAGTTTGGACTGGGAATTGAATGCCCTCGTAGCTTCAAGCGTGTATGCCAAGACAGCTTCTTTTTTCTTCTTTTTTCTTTTGTTTTTTCTTTTTTCTTTTTTTTTCTTTCTTTCTTTTCCCCCAGGGTAGAGGTAGAAAGAGAGTGGTGGGGGGAAAGAGGGATGCTGCTCTGCTGGTAGCCCTCTGGTTTGTCACCTGGGCCGATGTCTGTCTCTTTGGGAGGTCAGGCCTGGACACATCCCAGAAGTGCCCTCATGATTTGCTGCGCTGGAAGGTCTCCAACCTGGCCAGCGATGACACTAATGCCATTTTTTACCCTGTGATTGTGTGTCCCCCTTCACATTTGCACATGTCTCTTATTCCATCTGTAGGAGAGTGAGACTCAAATCTCCTGAAGTCCATCTTGGGCTACAAGCAGAAGAAAAAGCTGGTCCAAGGTGTGAGCCAGAAGCATATCTCCAGCTCTGCTGTAACTGTCTGTGCGCTCTTTTCATCACGCTAACCCCCCAAGTCAGTCCCATTCACGGCACTGTGTTTACTTCTCTACCTGCCACAACACTTCAGGTTCACCTAGTAGCTTGCCCTGTGAGTCCCAATCCCTGTGACTCTTCACTTGTAAGAGGAGCTAAACAACTCTTTCATGTCTAGCTTAAAAATAAGCTGTGCCTTGAAGTCATCTGTTTATGCCTTTTTGGTTGTAGTTTTATTGAAAAAGCTGGTATTAACATATTTATATTTTTATTCAACAACAGTTAGCTAATTTGTGCAACACAAAGAATGCAGCCATGAACAACAGCTTTCAAAACAATCAGATTTACCAACTTTACCATCACTTACTCTACACCACTGAAAGCTCAAACTAAAAAGAGAAAGAAATTTGGAAATGTTCACAATGACGATGTTAACTTTCCATACATTCAAGAAACCAGGAAACCGATCTGTAGTAGTGATGTCAAAGACAGGAACGGAATACTGGTCTTTGAAAGGTTTCTATTTATTTCCTCTATAATCACTTCATGGTATTTTGGCTGGGTATTTCATTAGTTTTATAAAGCTCCAAAGATATATTTCTTTATTTAATTTTAACATGTTCTTTTTGGTACCCAAAGCTGTAACAGAGTAAGGTACTTCAAATTAAAAACAAAAAAATTGTTGTATTAAGATCTGCTCTATAATAAGTTATCTATAGAATCTTACTTGAGAATGTTAAAAGCTAAATATATGTTTTACAGTACTTCTAGCTGTAAATGCCAATATGAGCTGATAGCTTTTTTTTTGCCTTTTTTTTTTTTAAGCTGCAAAGATTAATGGAGGAGGCCAAAAGTCAAAGAAATTGTATGACACCCTTGAAGCAGTAGTTTGGCATTAACAAGTTTTCTATACAATTTACCACATTCTTAAACCTTTTTACAAGGAAAAAAAAAAAAAAAAGAAAAGCAATTTTGTTAAATTTCATTAGAATAAATATGTACATATACTGTCCATGCCTGCTAGAGCATACAGTATTTTATAAACAAACATTCCTCATTCCCTTTAAAATTAACCTATGCATTTCATACCGTATGTGTTTAGTGTGGCTGGAAACTGATGCACATGCGTTTGTGCTTCTACACACAAAATATACAGCATTGATCTAGAAAACTTCAAACATACAGATTTCATGTGTTGTGTTAAGATGTCATATAAAAGCTGTAGACTCTGGGTTTTTTAGTTCTTGTAAGCAGATTTTCACCCACCCTTTCCCCCAAACCAAAATATAAAAGCATGCAGATCCCTTCATCAGTACATTTTCCACTTACCAAGAAATCAGTGCATAATGGCTTAAAGACTCCTTTTTTTCTGAGTTTTAATATGGGCAGATTAACAGGTCATCTGAGTTGTGCTCTTTTATTCATGGTTTGAGGAGAAATCCTTTGGGATATTAATTTTTCTGCCAGAGCTATTAGGGAGGCAGCAGAACTTTCTTTTCCTGGATTAAGAGGACTCCCTGCCCACTGCACCCTTCCCGTGTAATTCCTGCATGTGCTACACCAATTGTGTGTACTCTCCTTTTCCATTTACATCACTACTCATTTTAAAACAGAGATAGAGCTAACAGTATTTATGTGGAAGAAGGTTTTGTTCGGTTTGGGGTTTTTGATTTTTCATATTTCTCCAGGAAGAATTTTGTCTCCCAGCAGTGGACTCATTAAAAAAAAATTAAAATTCACTGAGCAGTGGCTGCATCTCGCAGTACCATTCTTTTTACAGCTACAGATAACCATGGCATTGCCTGTATTCCCAAAAGGCCAGGATTAAAATAACCATGCTGCAATCAACAAACGAGGGACTTTCTGAAGTATCTAGCAGTGATGTAATTTTGTTCCCACTGAAGTCGATGTTTGCCTTCAAGGACAGCACTTCTAGCCAAGGCTTCCAGAACTCCAACCCCCAAACGGTAGGACGGGTTTGTGTGTTAACTGCCAGGCTGTGTCTGACCAGCCAGTCCCTCTGGCAATACCAAGTTTTTTAATAGTTCTCCACGTGATGAAGATACTAGTTATTGTTTTAAACAGAGCAAAGAGATCTATGGAGAATAAACTTAAAATAAGCTAGCTGAGAAACTATACCAGTCTCTCACTTACTCACTCGGGAAGCTGAAGCCCAAAGTAATGTGAATAAATAAATAAATAAGAGGGTGTTGTAAAGAAGGGAGTAGGACGGGTGAGACAGGGCAGCTTTTCACCAGCAGGGATTCTGCTTCCAGTTATAACTCTCATGAGGCCCCTCCAATGTGCCACGTGCTCTAAAGGGATGCGGCTATTCAGTCACTCGAACAGGCTTGGCTTAGTTGAAAGACAGGAAAACGCTACTGAAAAAAAATAATCAAGAGATCGAGGCAAAAAGCTCTAACAATGTGGTAAATGCTGTGGACTGCAAAAGCAGGCAGGGCACCAGAACGGACCCTCGAAAGGACTGACGGGAGTTGAGGAGACTCAACCCTCCTCAGGAATGCTCCCACAGTGACTAAACACCCCTGTTTGTTTAAAGGAACCGATACAGACCACAGTACTGGATTTGCAGTCGTGCCTTTTACTCATACAGTTGCAGTGATGGAAAATAGTTGGCTTGCCACCAATAATGATACAGGCTGAGGGATGAAAGGATGCAACCTACAAATCCCACCACAGAAGCCACAATTTTTGTGAAGATCACATCCTTCTACAACTCTCAAGAGGCTGGTTTGTAAATATAGAGGGATATTGATAAATCTAGTGCATTTCTGAGTTCACTTTATCCTGAAATATGTACAGATTGTTTGTCGCTGCTATAGCAATGATGTTCTCAGTTGGGTGCCACGCTGTGTGCAAGATCTTCTTAGTAAAGTCCAAACTGTCGACACTGATGTCATCTTTCCTTCGCTTGCCTCCGACGCAGACTCTCCGGGGCTTAAGAATAGCTCGTGGTTTACTGCTCTCTCGGGATGCCTCCAAGGTAACATCCCGTTTGGTATTTCGGTCAAACATTCGAAAAAAATTATTATATGCACCTGTCATTATCACACTGTAGAGAGAAAGAAAGAAAACGAAAACAAAGACAGTTAAACAGCAGCTGGTGGGAAGTCTACTAACATGACTGGATCAGGACAGCTGAGCTTTAACCTTAGGATAAGATGTCTTCTGGTTTCAGCTGGGAAAGAATATGAAACAGGATTTTTCCCAGTATTCCCGAGTGAAGAGTTTCCTTCTACCAATGTCTTCCCCTTCCCTATTAGAGTATTCAATGAAAATTACAGTTATCCCAAAACTGCATCCTGAAGCATGAACGAATGTCAGGACCCCGACATCATGAGATTGACTTCACAAGACAATGTATAGAAGGAGTATGTTTTAATAAGTTATTTTTAATTACCCTCCAGCTTTTTAAGAGTTTTTAAGGATCATGTATTTCAGGCTTTTTTCTTTCTCCAGAGCTTTACCTTTTCTGACAGCTGAGATTTACCATGATTCCAGAAACAGTCTTTAAAAAAAAATTTCCAAGTATTTCAAACCTTTTGATACAATAGGAAGATTTAGTACATAATTATATATTTTAATGAGTATTTTGAAGAAAGCTGTTTTGAAAGGTTCTGAAAAATCACACTGAGTTTGCACAAGTAAATTCTAGAATAAGCCCTTTTCCCTTCTGAAGCCATTGACCTTGCAATTCTAGACACCATTAAAATTTGTATCTACAATGCTTCTTAGAAATAAACACATTGATAAACAGGATTCTGTCATCTCTTGTATGAAGTTTGAATGAAGCTTCAAGTCAGGATATATTTCTGGGTCTGGGAGAAAGGGACGGAAAACATACCTCGATCTGCATAAAATTACCCCATTAATCAGCTTGTAGTTTGAAATAATGGATTGCCAGTTGCTTCATTCCCCCAGTCCCTAGGGGAGGATATTTTGTCACTAACTTTAATGAATTCAGGATTTCATCCATGGCCCTCAGGTTATTGGATTAGCATAATCATGGGTTTCAGAGCCTTGTTCAAAAGCTCATCCCCTGTGAACTTTTCCATATGTGAAGCCAGGGCCACGCTCTACTCTCCTATCTCAGCCCCAAACAGGGTGTTTCTTCTGAATTTCCATTCTGGAAGGGGAATCCACCCCAAATGGTCGGGTCCTCACAGGAGAAGCTGTACAGTTCTAAAACTCATGCAGTCAGGAACTATTTGCCTTTCTAGTACAGCGCAACAGAGCATATTTCCCGTGCTTCGCATATAAATTAACCTCCATCTCAAATGACAGTTACATTGCTTTAGCACTTTGCTTCTGTTTCCCACTTGGGGGGAATCTGTGTTGAGCAGTATACTGGGCAGGAGACCACAGCATATGCAATCATGGGAGAAGGCGGCATAAACTATACTCTCTGCTGTACAGACGCTCACTAGCTGATTAGATTAGATGCTCCTGGATTCAGGAGCTGTCTTACACTACGTGCATAGCCTCCAGCCAGCGTTGCCTTGATCTCATTTGGGGCCCTTAGGAGCTACTGTAATACAAATGAATAATATACTGAAAAACGCACAAATGGGAGCTGTGCAGCTAACTGCTTTTGCACTACAGCTCCTGACTGACAGCAGCTCCGCTCGCTTCAGAGCCACTGGAGAGTAACTAGAGCGGGAGAGCCGGATTTGTACGCTGTGAATCACTAGCAGGACTGCCAGCTCCATCCTGCTTCCATGCTTGCTGATGGCATGCTGGAGTTTGCTGACAGCTGACTCCACACTGAGCTTTTTGCAGCTCCTGAAGTGCTAAAGGCAACTGCTGCAAACCAGACCGGCGTAGCACAGAGACACAGCATGCACTGCCCGCAGCAATAGCTCACCTACAGCCTTCGCCCTGCCGAGAAGCTGCTTTCCTGAGGTCTGCAGGCAGCACACCGCTGCTCTGCTGCTGCGTTTGGGATGGGCAACAGAGGCACTTGTCCGCGCCGAGCTGCAGCCAGCCCGTGGCGGGGAGCTGCCTCGCCGCTCTCCAGAAGCGGTACCCGTCCTTGGGTTGTCTGCAGCGAGGTTCCCCTTACCTTCCCCACCCGCAAAGGCCTGGCACAATCCTGCTCAGGAAGGCACAAGTTAACGGTCTCACAAGCTAAAAAAACAAAAGAGTCGGTGTGACAGCTTGATAAAACGTATTCCAGAAGCTGCAGAAAGCCTATGGATCAAGATTAGTGCCCATTTCAGAAATTGAATCAACAGCAGTAAATCTAATGTTTCACTCCTTCCAAATCACCGTGTCTTGTCATTACGGCTCCTGCTGTAATGGTTATTCACAACATGAAAAAGTCGAGGTTATTTCATATCTCAGCACTAACTTACACAACTTGTGATGCAAACAGCCCAGCACAGTACCGTGGGTTTTTTTGCCCCCAGGCAAAATTTTGAAACGGGTTCGTAACGCTGGGGCGCCCTGTGCCATGGCTGCAGAGCTGTGGTTCCCAGGCGAATGAGGAGCATCCCGCCTGATGAAGGCAGGAACTGCCAGGGGAGCAGCTTTCATGCAGGCAGAGTAGCAGTGCACCAAATGCACAGAGAGGTATTTGTGAAGAATCTTATTTTAGGAGGTTTTGCTTGCAGTAAACTGCTTTTACAGTCCATTTGCTTTTTAATTTCTTGAACTCTGGCATATTTTTAAAAGTCTGCTTTCTTCAGTTGGATTTACTGCAGTTATTTTTTTTAACATATGTAGATGACTACTTTTCATGCTGGCCCTGTTTTTCTGCAGTTTAATGGCTCAGTAAAAAATAGCATTATGTAAATGAGAGAGCGCCCATTCTTGTTCAAGGTCACAAACACGGATGGATTATAACCTTACCTGCTGCTTAAAATAACAATAAAAGAGAGTGAGAACTAGATGTAAGCCTGCAATTTATTCCCGTTCAGGAAAAAATAACGTACAATAATGGAATGTATATGATAAGGAGTATTTTTTATATACACATATGAGAATAAAAATTGTAGCTGAGTATAGGAAGAGTTTGCTCTGTATTTCCAGACAGCGAGTGCTTGCACAAGACCCTTGCAAGTGAGGCTGGTTCAAAAAACCAAAGCCCCTCACCCCAAATACCCGACACTAATTCATATATGTGTAAGAGAGCAGACCGGAAAAGCTCTGCCTAACCACCTTTAATTTTATTTAGAAAGCAGGTTTACAAGTTGTGCTACACATGGTCAGAAGTACCATCATCTCAGCTGTGCAGGGGTATTTAGGATGTAGAACACACTCCAGTGCACCTTGAGGAGCTGCGTACTGATAGCTCAAGCTGGAGCAAAGCTGCTGATAGCCTGCACCCAGCTCAAACCACCAGAGCTACAGGCAGCATGATTAAAAAAATAATAATTTTTAAAGAGGCAAAAAAAGCAAAAAAGCAGGAAAAAAACCCCAATGGCAGCAACGTGGCTACCGCTGCCTACATTTCACACATCGGCAGCCTAGCATGTGCTCGGGAAGGAGAGGCAACACCCCATATCTGCAGGGCCCAAAATGCATTCACACAGCTCGATGCTAACCCTCCTGTGCTGCCCCGCGAGGGGAACACGTTTTCCTCTCTGCATGGTGCTGCTCTGCAGAGCACATGGTGTACTCTGTGCTCCCTCTTTTAGAGCTGCTCCAAGCAAGGTCTGAGGGTTTCTGGCAATTCTTCAGGTACGTGTGTTTTGAGTGACAACACAAAATGCTACTAATTCATCCAGCCTGCACTGAGACTGGGGCATTCTTGCTTATTAGTGACACAAACCGAGGCATCTTGCTGCCAACCTTCAGTCTTCATGCAGGCTCACTATGGCCTGAAGTCTTACCTTTTTTTTTTTTTTTTCCTTTACAAGCAGGACAAATGTATTCTTACACAAGGTAAAAAGGGAAGGAGAAAACCCCCGTGCAGACCAACCCCACTTTTATTAATTGACTTCTCTTCTTACTGCCTCCCTAGCTGCCATTCTGTTCTTTTTTTTTCTCTTTCTTCCCCTCCAATTCCGACTCTGGTTTTTACCACACTTTCCAGGCAGGTTTTCCTTTCCCCCTCTCTTCCTTCTCCCCTCCCCTTTTTCCATTTCCCTCTATCCTGCTCTACAATTTTAAAAAAGCAGCTTACCTGCTTCTCTCTCTCCTGCCAGTGAAGTATCCTCCTTAGCTTCATCCTCTGTTCCCTGCTCTGTCCTGTCTCTTTTGCTTCATTTTGTCATTTCTCTTTCTCTGTTCCTCCCCCCCCCCCGCCTTCATTTCACTTTTGGAAGTCTCACTGCTCACCCTTTCTTTGTGATCTCCCACTACCTCCAGTCTCACTTACTGTCATGGACAACTTGCCTAGCTCTCAAGTGTTTTGCGCTTCCATTCTTGCCTTCTCCTTTGGGCTGAAGGCCGGAGAAATGAGCTGGTGGGCAGGTCGCCTCTCTCGGCACATACAAATGACTGGTTCCTGTGCTCTTGAATCTGGCAGGAATTTGGTAGTGCCAGTTGTGGCACCAGAGGTGTCAGGATGCTGGGAGATCTGTAGGGCTGAGCTGGTCATATACCAGCTTACCATGGGGTGCAGGGAAGGAAAAGCACTGCTAGTTGTCTATTTTGCAGGAATTTCTATTCTTGCCAAGGGCTGTATAAAAGGGGGTTGCATGCAATCATGTGTGCAATCTGCTTTTCAGCTGGGCAATCACAACACAGACCTCGATGACCTTTCTGCAAATTCCCAGAAGCTAAAGCCCATTTGGGCAGGAAAGGTTGTTTCAAAATTAGCAGAACATTAACTGCTCCCTCTGTACAGTACTCACCCAGTTGAGGTTTCTTCACCCTGTGCCATGCTGATCTGGTAGCCAGCAATATTTCAGGTAAGGTATTTTTTGAAAAAGTCATTTTCCAATCTGTAAAATTGTCTGGAGCAAAGGATTTGAGAAGAAAAGTTCTTCCTGCTTGCATTGTAAGAAGAATACACAAAACTAAACCAGCAAATATTTATCTATGAATAACGAGTTTATTTTGCATGACACCAGTAGTTGTACCACTGATGTTTAATTTAAGGCCAGAGTTTTAGGGTCTACAGAAGCACCCTATCAACTATTGATGGCTTCAGCATCTTGAAGCATCTTAATACTTTAAAACATCTGGGTCTCAATATTTTGTTTTTAGTAGTGACTCTGTTAAATGAAATGCTTCAGTACATGGCTTTCGCCTCTAAAAAGTTCTGCCTCTGTTGGAAGGTCAACAAATTCCTTACTTCATCAACCTCAAGGGTATTTGAATAGGATTTCATCATTTGTACTAAACTGCAATGAGATCTTCCATAATATTTTTTTAGGCATTGAAACTTCATCAAACATGTCAGTCACTAAGAATTGATGTATCTCTGACTTTCTCTTATCTGTTATTCGTGCATTCCGTTCAGATTTCTTTACTGCAAGCCAAGCTCTTAAATGTCACCCATGTTGCAGCCGTCCTTGCACGCCACAGTTTTTATCAAAATTGCTCCATTCAGCTGCCTTCCTGGATGTCAGGGTTTGCCCTGAAGCTCTGGGGATATCAGCTGGAATTAAGGCTTGCTTATAAACTAAATCATACTCGCTTCACATCTTTGTGTGTTGGTTTTGTTGCTGGTTTTTTTTAGAGACTCTTTTATAATAATTTTGGGGTTAACTCTGGCCCAGATTAGTCTTCCTAGGTGCATAGAAATTTTTATTCACCTGCAGATTTCTATTGTCCAGAGAAATTCAGCTCATGTCATGGTTCCCCTCCTTCACTGTTGCTCAAGAGACCATGGAAGCCACAGGACTGTGTTGACAGGACTAAGGCTGGACAGGGTTTCGTACACCAGCATACGACTAGCATACACCAGCCTTAAGGATGATAGAAAAACGAAAACAGCCCAGCTAACCTGCCCCTCACTGCAAATGTGGCAGCAGAACATTATTCCCTGAGGCAAGAGAGGCAGGACATCGAATCCAAGCAGGTGGGAGGGGAAGAGACTCAGAGAGCAGCTTCCACCAGAGCCTGCCTCCAGACTTGTAAATCTCTGCAAAGATGGCCCTCAAGGCACCCAGCATGAAAAGGGACAATTTCTTTGACCTGAAACTGTCTCCCCAGTTACACTTTGAGCCCCTCAGTTTGCAAGATTTCACTACCATGCGTACCAGTGCAGAACAGCACATCTGCAGTCTCACGGAATTCACACGCAAGGTCCACCAGATCTGGTTTCGTGACAAGCTGACCTTATGAGAAGAAAGGATTAGTTCCAGGAAAACTCTTCAAAAACATTTTTCATAGGATTGAAAAATGAGATTTATTACAACAAAGGGAAAGGAGGAAGCACTGTTGCAAGCAGTGGGGGCCTGCTGGCATATTAGGGAATTTACTGCGCTGTGTGAAGCAACTGACTCCCCATCGCAAAGAACGAACTTCTTTAAACTTCCTGGGGAGTATGCTGATGGAAAAGCTTGATACATTGGATTCGGGGTTGTGGCACTCCGATACAGCTGGCTGGGATAAGACTGGGAATAAGAACAGGGGATCCCCAAGTCCTTCCAAGCTAATAATTGATGTGCCGAGCCTTGAGAACAAAATGGTATCTTCTAGCTCTCCAGCATGGAGTGTGCTGCCAGACAGGAATAGACTGTTAACTTCTCATCCACTGGGACCTGCCAATTCTGCCTGATTAGAGTGAAGGCTGACGGATATTCAGTGGGATGAATGACAGTTCAGTAGGAAAGGACTGACTGAACAGTTGTATGTGACTTCACTCATCTGCTTACAGCATATCACTTATCATGATGGTATTCAGAAGTCTCCCTGGAAGGGTTCCCATACACCCATTCATTTGAAATCTTAAAAAAAATAGTAATTAAGGTGTTCACTTACTACCGTGTAGAATTACTACATTATTTTTTTTCTTTTACTGGCTTCTTTAACTCACAAACAGCTGCAAAAGTGTTAATTTTTGAGGTAAAACTCAAATAACAAAATTAGTTTGGTTGACAGTGGGAAAAAAAACAGTATCTTGTGGGTCATTATTAAAAGTCATTATTAAAAGACTTTGGAAGTGAATGGAAGAACTAAATTAAATCACTGTATAAATAGAGCTCACGTATTCTACATAGTCATGTAATGATGTATATACAATGAAGATGGCATGATTTTAGTGTAATATACTCAACTACATATTATATGTGCTCATCTGGTTGAATTAGTGTAAGACCCCTGCTTGACTCCCTCCCCTGACCACTGTTGTTGCCAAAGTACGTGGTGATTAATGTGCCCTTCACCAAATGAGATCGGCTCTGTCTGATTGTATTAGTTCCTGTTCATTGGAGTAACTGAGCATCAATCACGTTCTAATCAGAGCTCACGTACATTGATTTTTTTTGTAAACAGCCTCACCATCAGGTTCTATCATAGCCTAGATTAACTCCTTAGTAATGACAAAAATTAATAAAAAGTATTTTCACCTAAATAATAAACATGCTTTCATTTTTAGCTGAATAATCCTGTCACTTTAAATTGTCACTGTAGTTTTAAAGTCTGCAACAGATAAAAAAACATGTTTAGAACTGCAGTTATTACTGTTATGTATACATATGAATAATATAAATACTGTACTGCAGCGTCTTTTAACAGTACCATTGTTAATAGGCATTGCTTACCTTTAGCGGTAGTCCTTTTTAAAAAAATACATACCAAAAAAGATCAAATTAAGTGACCTTACTATTCAAATGAACTGTTCTTTAAGAGTTACTGGTACCCAAATATAATTTAAATTATGATCCACCAAAAAAAAAATATCCTTGTAGTGTGTAGCAAAACAATACAATACTTGTCATACACAGAAGCAAGAAGCTCAGAAGAGTGAACGTTCATCAAAAGACGAACATCAGTGCTGATGCATTTGACTTTTAAAAAGAAACAACTAAATTAAAGAGAACCCTTATCTTTTGTCAAATATTGTCAGCTACTCTACTCAACAGTTTCTTACAATCAAGAGCAGTGTATTATATCTAGTGATGGACTTGGTAATTGTGCACGACTAACAACGCCTCAGTGTCTGGGCAGTACAATAAATGAAGCCCTCACAATCTAATGTTCCCACTTAATAATTACTCACTGCATTGATCTTTCTGATCTGTCAAGTAGGAACAAAAATATTATGCTCAATTTAAATCCTGATATTGAATAATATTTCTATTATTACCAGGCAACTATCCAGAGAGTGGTCTTACCGCACTAATGAGGACAGCAGCACTTCGTTTGACTACAGGAGAAAGACTCTGGGCCTGGGAACCAGTGGCTGCCCATCCTGTACAATGCCCTCGGAATTTCCATCAAGGATAAGCAAAATGGTTTGAAAGGACCTGAAAAGCCCTGAACCTTTGTCAAAGTTTCACAATATCTAAATGATTTGATTGCATGGTTCTTCTGTGCCAGATTTAGGCAGGGATCAGCACTGTCCATATTTTCAATAAATGCTTTAATTTTGGTATTTCTAATAGGACCAAACTCAAGCAGGAACCAGTCTACTGAGAGAACCCTCTGCTAAAACATCCATTCATGCATGGGTTTGGGAGGTTCAGAGAAAAGTCTCAAAACCTGGATCTTCCCCTAAAACTTCTGTGGGTCATTCCCACTTTCTGACCATATCAAAGCCATTTCCACAACAGCCAGTACCCAAGCTGCAGTCATAGCAAGCTGGGAAGTATTCTGCCTGGTATGGTCCACCTATGTAATTTTAAGCGGTCAGCAGTTTGTATCACAGGGGATAATCAATGCTGAGTTAAGAAAACACGTTATCCTGGCATGCAGACAACAGAAATAATGGCAGTATATAGTTTCATCTGCATAATAAATGATACAAAGTAAAAGTTTTGTTTCTTAGTAAAGACAGAATCTCTCCATTGGGCAGGTACAGGAACTGAGCAAAGGAAAGTAGTCCAAAGAGAAGATGCCCCTTGCACAGTGTACGGCATTACACTTTATCTGCATTTGTGGAACACAGGACTGGAAGAGACCTTGTTCTGCACTTCCAAGTTCAGATGTGTGTCATCTTAACCAATGTCTCACATAACTGCTTTCACAAATTTCCTAGGCATCATTATCAAAACAGTTGGTCTTCTTACATCTCCACTACTTAGGACGGGAAGACTGCTCCACACTGTCACTGTCTGAACACGTATGAACTACCTCTAATTTCCAGGCTATAATTACCTATTGTCACTCAATACCAATTCGCTGCTGTGTCATTATCATTCACTTTTATCTTAGCTAGATCCACTTCCTCCCTATGTATACCTCCTTGATATACTTACTAGAAACAAGTATAATCTTGGCTTCTCTTTTGCTAAGCTGATCAAAACCAAACTCCTGCTCTCTCCTCTCTTTAGAGCAGCTGTCCATTTGCCCGATTACCTCATCCACCTTGGAGATGAGGGACAAGAAATGTGTAACTGCAGTCCAAAGGTCTTTGAATAAGACCCTAACATGATGTCACCACTAGTCCTTTCTCTGCTGGATATCCCAGTCTTGCCTATTGAATGATCACATTTGCCTTTTTCACAGCTGCCCCACACTCTGTTACATAGTCCTTGCCCAGTCCAGGGAGGCAGGCCTGCTTCAAATACAACAAGACGGACCGTTTTTCTCTTTCCCAAATGAGATGCTAAGTGAGCTGAAGGCACAGTTCCAGGCTCTCAGCAAGTGCCAAACTTTTGCCTCTTGGCTCCTAGCTCTGCTGAGCCAGGAGTCACTGTGTGCCATTCAAAACTGACTCCTGTGCTCTCTTTCACTTGCATTTTGTTGACTGCTAATCACTTCCACAGTCCCCTAGCATATGAATGTCCCTGTGAGTTGTTTCCAACTGATAAGATGAAGGTTTGTGTTTTCTTTTAACTAAAATCCTTGCCTTGCATTATACTCTTTGATTTCATCCATTTTTATTATCCCAGTCCTCTCGGCTGCTCAGTTCTTCCTGTACAATATTCCTACTCCCCAAAGCACTGCCACCATTTGCTAAGATTATGGCATTAGCACACTGCATCCTCGCTCACACTCTCTGACTTGTTGTGCCAATATTTCTCATTAAAATATTGAACAAGAGATTATGTCCAAGATAAAAACAAGGACACCTCCTTCAGTGCACAGGGAACGGGACTGCTCTGATCGAGGTAGGTATCAGGAGAAACTGTCATTTGGCAGCAGTTTGCAGAGAATCAGTGGGTGCCCGTGACTGCCTTTCCTCGCTCCATTTCCAGTAAATGAACTGAATTTCTGAGGCAGCTCGTGTGTAAATACAGGATCACACAAGCTTCCTCAGCGTGTTGGTGGGGCTGCGCAAGTTGGCAGCATTCTTTAACTTTTGCAGTCTACTTATGATTTTGGTGAAAACGGACAGGATCTGTAGGTTTTTTCCCCTAAGGCATGAGCCAAGATTAACAACGTGTACATCATGTCTGAGGAGGTCAGAGACACAACTGCACCAATATCCAAACACCTTTTATCAGCCTGAACACTGGTATGTAGAGATGTAAATCGATGTGGAAAATAACCGTATCTAACACTTTACTTTCTGATTGTTCCCCATCATATGGGAGCTCTTTTGCTAAATGAAGACAGTGATGGACGTAAGGATGGATTACCTGTCTGATCCATTCCATGCACATTCAAACTTGTCAAAGATGCAGTCATTTTCATAGAGGGAACACAGTTTGCTCCTAAGGTAATCATGGACCTGTTTCAAAGAAAATAACTGTGGTTATTCTTGAAATAAAACAAAATATAAAACACCACAACCAGCCCCCAACTCTCTGCTTTATCTCCCACGTTCACTTTCAAAATATGCTGCACAGATTGGTAGCTTTGCAGAAGATACTGTGTTTAAAGTCTAAAGAAGCTATCTGTACTTTTCCACAGCCCAATTAACCAGGTGCTACAGAATTATTGTTCCAGGAAGGCATGAAGCATACCTCCCTCAGCAGGCTGCAGACCACCCCTCTTCAACTTATTTGTTTCCTGCTTGGGTGATTTTCTCAGTGCTAGCCTAATTCCCAAAGACATTTCACCAGCTGATACCCTAAATGTGCTAATTAATGTGCAAGAAATCTAATTTAAATAGTAACAAAAATGTCATATTCCAAGATAAGTGGACCCTCACTTGTGGCAGAAAGAACTTGGCTTTATTAAAAGAACCTGTAGTGTATGGTACTACATATATTTGGGTAAGGTATTTCAGAAGCCAAATACAGTACAAGGTTGTAGTTGCATGGGCTGCAAATTAGAACTCTAATTTAGCCCAAGGATATCTCCTATTTGGCTGAGACTTAAAAACAACATTATAAATTCTCACTTACATACTTGAAAAGTGGGACTAACTAGCAGAAGACCTCTCCTCTGGGCCACGTATCTCTGCTGAACAAGGGTTATCATATAAAGACCGATCTCATACAAACTCTTTCAATCCTTTGCTGAATTTGATTAGTTTTCCTTCTGGATGACTGGTTTCATTCCGCAAGGAAATAATGAGCTAGAAAATCCCTGCCTAGATGAATTTACTAATGCACTTTCACTCCTGATGTTTTCCTATAGCTGTTGTAGAAACTGTAAAAGATGTGTAGATGGCCTCTTGAGCACACATACCAATGCAATAGCCGAGGGGCATAATTTAGCTCTGGCAGAGGTACTGGTTCTTGCAAGTGCAGGGAGACTACTCCTGCTCCCAGTGGCCTGAGGGCATAAACATTTCTTCTAGTAAGATAACTTCCATCAAGACCAGAGGAGGGACAATGACCTTTCACTTATACCTTCTTTAAAGTAACCCATTTTCAGTAGCCAAATTGTACCGTATCCTAAGAATATTTGTAATGTAAGGTTATTAAGGATTATAAATTTTAGTTATGGATCAATTTTCATTAATAGATGAGTGAACACTGAGCTGTATATCAACAGAAAATGTCTTATACAGTAAATAACAGGCAAATGGTAGATGCAGATAAAACATTTCACAGTTAAATGCATTTACCCTCATAGTGAGTAATAGGTCAGAACACTTTTAGTACTGATGCAGTTTCTTGCACCCTCTGTAATTAAATCCTTCAATTTTCTCTTTACTTAAAGCCTTTTTTATGTTAGCAGTGTAATTTGTTACAGAACTGGAGTCCTTTCCTTTATCATCTTTGTGAGCGCCCAACACTTGGAAGAAATAGAAAGGTTGGGTAAGGCAAGAGAAGGAAATAGATTGCGTTTTCCTCATTGACTGTCATTTCTAGGTCTTCCTCTTGTTATCATTTCCAGCAGCCATCTGTCGTGACCGCTGTCGTGTATACACCCTTTGCAAAGCGTGTCCAACTCCACAGCTTGGAGCTGTGCCTTTCTATCAGTTCTGTCAAAAAGCATTTTGCAGTTCCTCTCTCCGACTTCTTACTATCCCTTCAAAGTCTCAGCTCCTTTTTCTTGACTGGCTCTGTCTGCAGACTTGGACTACTGCCTTGGACAACCAGCTTGCTCTTCATGTGGAGCCTTTGATTACCACATTTGACTACATTCAGACCCTCAGAGTGACCATGAAAAACTAACTGGAAGAAACACTTAATTTTCACTTTGTTTGCATGTTCATCTGCCACTACCAATTGAGGGTAAAGTCAGATTTGCGTTGTCTGTTACATATTGTTCTTAGCACATATGAATAGTACTTGAATCCAAACCAAATAACTTGAATTAATCCAAATTAATTCCTAACTAATTACAAGAGGTATTCTCCTTTTCTTCACTGCACTGTTTTAGGTCAGACCTTCATGGAATTATCTAGCAATTCCATGCTCCAAACTAACACAGCAACATGACTACGTGGGGAACTATTTCACTGGGACTGAATACTCAAAATCAGGAATTGCACTGGTAAGTGACACATCAGTCCAAATCCCTATGCAACAGACCCTGCCAAAAGTGAATCAAGTTATTGTCAGCTATGAACGTGTTCACCTCTGGTTGCTGCTGGTACAGTTCTGCTGGAGTAGTTCACCTAGCAGCTTCAGAAAAGTATCCTGCTAGGCAGGGCTGCCTTGCAACATTCAAGCAGTGGCCATTCCACTGTATTGCTCTTTTAGTGCTGTCCAGTGCACCATATTCTGCCTTTTTTTCTTTTATGTGAAGCATAAACAAGAAAAAGTCATGTTGAATCATTGTCAGCAGATAACGTGTTTCAGCAAGGCTGCAACAGCTGCTCTGTGCAATAGCATTCTTTTAGCCACAACATTGGTAAGAAAAAGAACTTGCATGAGGAATTCAATTTTTTTTTGTGATACTAAAATTGTAACCTGATAATGAAGCAGTACAGTCATAGACTTCGTTCTTTCTTACAACCCTGTAGGGAATTCTCCTTTTGTGACCCTCTTCATGAGTCTCGCAGCTAGACAATATCTAAGTGGCTACCATGCAGTGGATCAAATGAGAAATTCAACCTTTTAATCTTTTAATAATACACGTCATTATAATTATGTGGATACATAACTGAAAATGTTAGGTTTATTTGTTGCCTTTGGGTAATCCACCACAAAAAACTTTTTGAGAGGTCTCCAAGTTTCTATACGAGATTTATATATGTGTGAGAGAGATACCTCTAAGACAAATTATTTAAAAGAGTAATTTAAACCACTTTTTCTTAAGAACAGAATTCTCTACTCTCTGCAGCTGAAAAACATGAAAGGTTGCCCAGAGCAGTTGGACCATGTGAATCCTATGGAGTCCTGTGCTATTGGCTTCCTAAGGCCCCTGAGTTCCAGATTCTCCTCTAGTCCACTGTAACGCTGAGCAATGCATCTGTATACTCTTTACAAGGCACTGGATAAATATTTGAAAATGAAAGACAATCCATAGGTTAAAGTAAGGCAGCAAGAACACTGTTATATTTGCAGGGGTTTTGTTGTTGCGGGTCTTTTTTTTTTTTTTTCCCTATAAACTTCAGATTGCAATAATTAGGACTGAAAATTTTACATTATACTTATTTTTCCCATCTCAGCATGAAGAAATATAACTTTTTAACTGGCCCCACTGTTGGGTGTCAGACTGATTTAAAGGTGGCCAGCGTGTTTCACAGCTACCTACATGAGGAAATAAAAGCAGATGTCAAAATCAAGACAAACAGGTTGGCTTGACCAGCTATTCCTCTCCAGGGACAAGGCTGCCTACTCCATTAGCATAAGTATAAAATAATATATTACCTAAGTTCCCAAAAATCTGAGATACAATCCTGTTATATAAAACACAGTCTCGCCCTTACCTTCCCACTCCATTTTCACAGCACATCAACATTTCTAACACATTTAGCATTACAAGTACTGCCATTTTCAGAGCAAATCCAATTCTGTAGTTTTAAAGGTATACAGGCTCAGACATGCCAATACTAACAGAAGACACTGGGGCCCACTTTGTCTACTAAACACTAGCTAACAAATACCTCCAACATTATTGATGTAAAATTTCAGTTGTTTTGAGAAGACATGATACCAAATTCTCATTACATGTTATTTTAAAACCAATCTTAATTACAGTTACTGTGAACTACCGTACCCCACCTGCCATTATACAGACACAGAAAACAAGGGATTGTTCCAGCATTGTCGCAGGACTGTCACTAAGGAAGCAGTGCGAGCCAGATGAATGACATTTTTCCTACTTTACATACTCTTCTGTAGGTAGCTTAACAGTTTTTTGCTCATTGCATTTCCATAATAAGCAGTTTCTGTGTCACAGGCATATTCTCCTTCTTCAAGGCAGAGTCAAAAAATGTAAGCTCAGCCCTCTATTGCCAAACAGAACAGATGTCAGAGTACAAACTCAGTGCTGGCTGGAGCCACTGGCATTTTGTCTGGATAATATCACAATGAATTCAGGCAACCAGATGTGTCTGTCTGGCATTCGCAAACTGCTGTGTCAGTGGTGATGTCAGGGTTTAACACTGATAGCTTCTAGAACTAGGCACAAGAGAGACAACGCATAGATGAAGTTTTAAAAAAAAGTTCTCAAATGATAAAGGTGTAAACTCTCAGCAGTCTCAGTGGGAGCAGAATGCAAAGCAATACACAAATTCCTTTCCTTAATTTCTTTTAAATGTCAATAGTGAAACACATCATTTGAAAACAGATGCCAAAGGGAAGAGATGATTTCCCTTGTTAGAAGCATCATTTCTTTCAAGAGCACAGTCCACAGTGAGTGTTACCCTGACTCACCAGGCCTTACACTTCCTTACTAATGCTGAAATTGCCCTTTTCCAACTACCAGGATGCCACTGTGAGGATTTTAGCCACCTTGATTAGCAGCTCTCTTAGCTAGCTGTTTCTTAGACCAAGCAATGAGAAGTTTAGGAAAACATTGAGTTTTTGAACAGTGAGATGCTTTTATATTGTTGCATTTCAAGACGTAGGAGATACCCACCTGGTATGTTTCTACAGGCTTTGTTTCCATGTTCAGATCCCAAACCTTGACAGTGAGGTAATCTCTTGTTAGCATGTATCTACCGCTGTGACTGAATTTGACATCTGACACTGAAGAGATAATTTCTGAAAAAAATGATCTGTTACTGGGGTCTTCTGGTTCTTCATAAACTGTTCAAAGAAAAAGAAGCAAGAGAGAAATTAGCATTCTATAAAAAAATGCTCTGTTGTACAAACCGAACCGTGCATTTCTTGTGAAACATGTAATTCAATGTACCAAGGAACATGATATAGAATTAATTATATGCCCAGCACTTAATTTATTCTTTTACCTTTATATAAAAATACAAACTGTAAGCTTTAAATATACAATAATTAACCTTATAGCTATGGGCCCCAAGCACCACTTTGGGAAATTATGTAAATACACCAGTTAGTTCACTACAGCTACCTGTAGCAAGGCAGTTCATCTTTGGTCAACCTTTCTGGGGTCCCCACATCCTGCTTCCTGACATAACCAAAATTCAGGTGTCCCTGTTACATGAAAGGTGTACGTGTGGTCTCACAACAGTCTTGGCATCCCCAGGAAGGGTGGTTACTCAAAGCCTGCCCTGGTTGCCAGAACCAGCTGGCCAGTGTGCAGGCTACTCACTGGCCATGTCTGAAGGCGCCTGAGAACTGAACACGAGAATTTTGATAAGCAATTGCAAATTGCAATTACTTCTTCCCGAGAGGTGAGCAGAATTTTCTGTGATTTACCATGTGGATACATGAACTACTTAGCTGATGTGCGATTGCTGACAGTTCTGGAAAGCACTAAACTCACTGTATGTGCTAGTTAGCTGTTCTGTGCATTGCATGATCCAACAAGGCAGGGAATCAGGAAATATTGCTTACAGTAACTCCATACAGGGAAATGCAGCTCTTGTAACTAGAAGATTGGTCATCCTTGTTCAGATGTACATAATAATGATACTGGATGACTCCCATTGAATTGCAGGAACTTGAAACAACTGGTATTAGTGGGCTCTGCTTCATCTATTACAAGTCCACTAATCACCAAGGTCTCTTCATCCTTCCCCAAAAAGCCTGCACTAACTCCAGCCCTGCCTACCAGGTGCCTAGAGCAACTCTGTAGCATTTCTGCAGCTATCTGTGGCCCTATGATCCAAATGACCTCATACAGTGAACTTTGTAGAAAGTCAGGCTTTCGGGGTCTTTCAGTTCTCAGCAAAATCAGTAGGGTTTTGGCAGCTACGTCTAGAATAGTCTTTGAAAATTGCCAATTTGGTGAGTGTCATTTTCAAGTTTCAAAAGCAGGTGAAGAAAAGCCGTGTGATGAGACATGAAAATGTGTTGAAAGTGGAACAACTTTTTACTGTCAGTCAAAACAGTTTTTTGTGTAGTCCACTGGAACATTTCTTTCTCAATTAATTTATCTATGACTATGATTCAGACTGTTGAAAGCAACAAGGTTACAGTTTCCATCAGGTGAAATAATGTTCTGCTGAAAGTTAAGGGTGAGTACGTGGGTGGAGTATGTGGGGTAATGCAAAAAATTATGGGCAATTTTCTTTGGGGGTGGGCAGTGGAATGCAGCCAGGCGTGCAATGAGAATAAGGTCTATATTTGAACATGTACCACACATCTAAATGGCAATGAACTACTTCAAAAAGGGGGAAAAAACTTTTCTTTTTAGACAGATTGTAAACGAACAACTTTAAATAGCTCTTTAAAAATTTGCCTAGACATTCTGCAAAGCAGGTATTTTGTAATTATCCTGTCAGATTTTCAATAGAAGTCTGACAAGCACAAAGCAATTATCATTTCTCATACCTCTTCCCTTTAATCTGTCCAAACTATGTACTTGGCTGGCAGGAATTTCATCCTCCTAATTATGATGTGAAGTTGCTATTAAAACCAGGAAAGAAAAAAAAAAAAAGAACAAACCCCACACTAACTGAACTACACCTTTATTTATAGCTGAGACGTATTTTCTTGGCTCTGTGTGTCTCATCCAACTCCCAATGATTAAAAGAGGAGTAATATTTGTACCTGGATACTCTGTATTTTGTTAATTAATGAGATTAAGCCATTTCATCCTTTATCTGTACTGTTCATTGCTTTTCTATCCGTACCACAGTAAGTATTAGAAAGACTTAGATTAATTAACTGCAGAAACTAATGCAGGCATGAAAGCCTCATATTACTACAGAAAGAATGGTAGTGGTAGAAATTTTAGTAGCAGCAAGTCTTTGCAGATAGTTCCTACAGTCAGCATAACGAAGCCAGGAAAATTGTTACAGGAAATTAAGCAGCAGCTCCCAGTGTTACTGAGAAGCTTAGCAACTAGCAGCATATGCCGGAGCAACAGAACAAGGCACTGGCCTCAGGAAATGAAGGTGAGATGCAGTGTTCTTGGGCCTTGGCTATTTCTGGTTTAGCATCAGCATAAGGTTATGCATACACTGGAAAAAAAGCATAGTCTTTATTCAGTTTGGCTAATACAAGTTGAGTAATTGGAGACAGAACAGCAGCGACAGCCATGTGACTTGGACTTCAGTTCAGGCAAGCAATTCAAATTCAACCCCAGCCTCTTCAAGCTGATAGGAGAAAACACGGTGCTGGCCCACCGTTTGCAAAACCAGGTTTGCCAGCCTGCACTGGAAACACATTTTTTGTTCGTTACAGTTTAGACTTGTCTTTTGGAGGCCATTCTTATGCCAGGGGGCAATCAGCACCACAACCACAAGGCTTCAAATCTAGCTTATTTTTCTATATCTAAATAAATCTTGTTAGACCAGGACTTGGAATCAGAACTTTACTGAGATGCGATTACAAATTCTATTATACTCCTCGATGAATTTCTTGATTAACTTCTTAATAACTAACTTTTGCCATGAAAAAGGGTATTTAACTTTCATTAATATTGTTCTTGATAATCTTCACAGTGCTAATTGTATGAAAGACACAAAGCTACCTGTCTAGCTGCAAACTAACGAACATAGGAATCACAAATGGTGTGGTGTGCTGAGCTTTCACATGACACTGCTCAGACTTAAATATGACCTTGATGACAGGACTGTGGAATAGAGAAATATCATGGGATTACAGAGGGAAGCTGAGCATATCTCTGAGTACAGCCAGTGGTGGGGAGGAGCCTCCAAGGAAGACACCATTCCTGCCCATTACTCTGCTGGCAGATACAAGGGTAAACTGGGAAGTCTGCTAGGGAAATAAAAATGCTCAATCCCTTTCTGCACGGCTTCCTGCTCACAAGTTAAAAACCAGGGTAGCTTTTCACAGAAGTCCAGACTTTGGAGAGAAGGATGGGTTGGGTGAAGGATACTTGCCAGAGCACTGTTTTCCTGAATCCTGAAGAATATCTGCAGCAGAAAAATATGCTGCTTCTTTTTCAAAAGGAACTGCCATCTGCTGAAAAACAAACTCTTATCTCTTGTAAAAAAAATTCTTAGTGTTCCTTGAATTTCTCTGATGTAATGTAGACATGGAGACTCTCCTTAGAATCAGTGGATAGAAAAGGCATCTCTAAGGTGTGCATTGATCACGCAGAAATATATGCAGATGTGTAAAGTAAAAAAAAAAGGGGGGGGGCAGGAACAGCTGGAGTGGGTGGGAAGGTCCATCTCACTCAGCTTCCCTTCCAGACACTGGCCAAAAGAAAGCAGATGCCTCGGACAGTAGCTAAAAAGAGTGAGGTGCACGCACTTCCTACTAACACCCTTGTGGCTCTCACCAAGCCAGTGAGTTGCACTCTGGGTGTTGTAGGTGCTGCCACTGCAACTTACCATTTATTTTAATATGAGCCTGACTCCACAAAATTGAAAGCTATACATTTTGGACGAAACACATCCAATAAAGAAAAAAACCCAACCCAAACTATTCTTCAAGTTCAAATCTGAACAAGAACTAATGGCGGACAAAAATTAGGGCTGCACATGTGAATGTAACCTTTCTTACACATCTTGTTCTTAGTTTTACATTAATTGCCAAAAATGTCTGATAATGTTTAGATTGGAATGTCTCGCTCCACTCAACACACACCACACAAACTGCAAGGGCCACAAGGTGTGAGTGCATGCTTTGAAATCCCACTATAATGGTCTGGAGAGAGAGCTGGTAGTCACCAACGCTGCCTTCCTCTTCAGCTTTGCCAGCTACCTTTCACTGCTGTACAATATTCCAGTTTCCCAAATATGTAATTGTGAAAGAGCAATATCAAACAGCTAGGAACACAGGAAAGTGATAAATCAAACAGCACTACTGTGTGCACTCCACTGAAAAATAGTGAATAGATTGTAGTTAACCATTATCCCAGCAATAGCCAAAAATAACTCAGCCTTAGAAAATGTAAAACCCCATGTTCTCATAAAGGGCTTTTCTCTTTGTTTCTCCCATTTCCAAAGACGCCCATTTTTCATGGAGTCATTGGTGTTCTCCAGATCCCAGCGCCACTGAGAATTAATATTTTGTTCACTGGGCAGAGCTTTAATCATTGCAGGGTGTAAATTCTGGCATATGTGAACTTTAAAAAATAATAATAATGCTAAAAATGGCTCATATGGTGGGTGCAGTGTCACGATCCAATATAGCACACAAAATCCTGTATCATCGCAACAAGGAGCATGCATGATTATTTACATTATATTATAGGACCCTGGGTAATGTCTTTGCTGAATTTTCAACATTCCTTCCACTTCTTTTCCTCTTACCTTCACTTTTTTGTCTGGGTGAAATAAAAACACAAGTACTCACAGCACTGTTGCAAGGCAGATGGTTCCAAAATACAAACACAACTAATGCTTTTAAAATCACAAAGAAGAATGATCTGTTTAAAGTGAAAGCAATAACAGTATCTGAGATAATATGGGCCAGGGGTTAGAAAATTATCTAATAAAATGAAAGTTTATCTGGAGCTACTTTTTATTTTCGACCTGAATTTATAAGTGTATAATGGATTGATGGGATAAAAGAAATGTCAACTGTATTCAGTTAAACAAATCTTTCATTGCTTTAAAAAGAGAGAAACATAGAGTACAAGCTTTGCCAAAATTTTGTTATCATGGCCTGAGCATTTGATGATAACTGCAAGGGTTTACTATTAAATATCAGTAAACAAAACAAAGAGAAACAGACAACTAGCAAAGGAGAAGACCCTTGATGATAATGCTGTGTATTGCTTAAGGCATAAAGATATGAACCTTGAAAATTTCTATTACTGCTGACCAGAAGCAGAACTACAGATAAAACCAAATTTTTGCTACTACAGAGCCAAATATATTTAAAAAGAAAAGCAAAGATGAATCATGCTTACACATATTGCAGAACATGTGATTACCTGGGAGGGGGCGGGGACGGGGACAACAAAAACAAAACCAGGGAAAACTTGAAGATGAAAGCTTAGCAGCTCCACAGATTTGGTAAGAAATCGCATCATTCATAGGATAAAATCATTAGCAGCCTTAAAAAGTCATTCCCTATAGCAGAAAAAAACCACAGCTTCTTCTGAAGCTATTTTCTTTCTACTTATGAACAAATATTAACTTATTAAGCTTTTTTTTTCTAGAGGATACTGTTTATAGCTTGTATCCTGCCCTGAAAACTTCTGGTTTTATGGCATTTAAGTGTTGTTACTTAGATTTCTAAGTCCTTGGAAATCCTCCAGAGACAGCTAGTGGATGTAGAAAATTCTCCAGTTCCTGTTCAAGAGTCACAGCTACAAATGGGTGAAGACAGTTTTGGCAACACTGGAAAAAGAGGCAGTGGGGTTAACGAGGAGGCAGAAGACCATAGAGGCCAGAGACAGCAAAGATGCTGGAACAAGAGAGGGAGAATAATTTTCTTTTTTATTATCCAAGCATGCAAACAGTCTGCACTTAGGCTGAATTAAGGACTTATTTCAGATAACCTCTGGGTTACACAGGTACATACACAACAGGTGTATTTCAACTGGACCTGGGAATACTGGTGGTGGATCAGGTAATTTCTCAGCAGGCTTTAAGTTTCATAAACACAGAAAACAGATGCAGTCTCAGGCCAAACAATTTATCATCTAAATTAAGTCTCTCTTTCATTTCAGATCCCAAATGAAAATGGCTTCAATACCTGATTAAAATGTACTGGAAAATGGTACTTTGAAATGTATGGAGTTTCACCCATCTTGACAGACTAGCCACAGCAACTTGCAAAAGGAACAAGAACCAATATGCTCTCCTGATAGCTCATAAATAAACACTTCCAAACATTCTTTTTTTTCTGGAATACATGGTTATACTAATTAAATGTTTCTCACAAAACTCTAGTATGTTTAGATGGCAAATTAGCACCATTCCCCAAGACAGCTGTGATTTGCTCCACCACATATAGTTCATAAAGTTTAGTATAAAAACCTAAGCTAAATTTCACTGAATTTCTATAAAAATACTAAACACATTCATTGTTTTGAGTCCATGACACTTGTTACTATCATTCAACACAGAAAGCATTATATTTTTCGTGCCATTTAATTCAAGTTGTGCTTACATCTTGAGCTATGTGTAGTTCTGGTCTTATCTCTAATGTGTTAGAGGTCTCAAGAAGACACAAAAATGGGCAATAATAATGACCAGAAGTATCAAATCACTTTGATGCGGGGAATGACTAAATAGACTGGGACTCCTCAGCCTAGGAAAGACTGAGGGGTTTGTAATTAAGAGTGGCATGGAAAGGATGAATAGGGAACGACAGTTCACTTTGTACACTGTCTCTTCCAATCAACAAGTAGGGGTCACCAAGTGAAACTAGGAAAGGGTAAGTACAGAGCAGATGGTTCTTCGTACTATGTATGCCTAATTAAGCTACTAAAGACTTTACTGAAAGATATTGTGAATGGTAAAAATTATACAGAGGTTCAAAGTAACTGCACAAATTCAAGGAAAAAAAACCCCAAACATCCATTTGAGTATTGTTAAATGCAGTAAGTTCACTGTGACTAAAGTCCCTGAACCCCAAGGCTCCAACTGCAAATTGCAGAGGCTAAAGACTGTACGCTTGCTCTGTTCTTAAATTTTCTGTTGATGTTGCTACTGCCCACTATCAGAGCCAGAATACTAGGCTAGAAGGACCTCTAGTCTGCCCAGGTATAGTCATTATTATGCACTGTTTGAAATCTACTTTAGGATTTCATACAAAAGAGTTCGTGGGTTCGTTCTAAGTGAATCAAGACCAATTGCAAAGCTCCCTTTGAAATTCATGGTCTCTTTATGCCTTTTAGCTTAATTGTTTATGATAATTTGATTTGTTTATGATAGTTTGATTTACCATTATTACTTACTCTATCTTTCACTATCTCTGAAAGTTTTTTTTTTTTTGTATTAAGCCAATCCACTCATACATTCACCTTCTTCAGAAATTCTCTTTCAAGATCAGGATGTTCTGCTAATGTGACAATCTAGCCTTCGTGTTCTATACTGATTAATATGGTTATATATGTGTGGGAATTTTTGAGTCCACCTTCATAAGCAATCAAAAATACAATTATTTTATAAGACTTGAAGTATAAACAAGTAACCACAATTATTTAACATTTTATGTTACCATAGCCTGTAGTTGCTCACCCTGTTTTAAACTGAAAAAGCAGTATCTTTTTATATTTCGATTTTCTATTTGTTTTCATATAATTCAGAGGGCACCTCTTCATGCCCTGGTCACTTACACATCATTTTCCTTCGAGTAAAAGCAAGTTTCTGAAGCTACCTCCGCACCACAAGACTGAAATTCCACCTATCGTAAAGCATTCTTTTATGCAATGACCCAATATTAAAACTAGACTTCTCATCAATACCTCTAGAGAGTATGGCTTTTAAAAGTGGAGCCTCAAATCAATATTTAAGAATCTGTTTTACCATCTGCAGTGAGTTGCTGCAGCTTGTCACAAACCACAAGGGATAGTGCATTAGTGCTGAAAGGCAAAGCCAGATCAATAGCTAAAGATCAGTGGGTGGGAGCTTCACTACAGAGTTGCTTGTATTAATGTAACTTTGCCAGTGAATTTGTTAATAAAGAGAAATGGTGCTAAAGAAGGCAAGGAAGTGAAAAAACGCAAAGCTAATCTAGAAGATCAAGCCTCTTTAAATCTCGGTCTCACACTTATGTGCATGTTTAATGCCACATGTTGTGAGCAATCTCACAGAGTTTGTGGGACACAAAACTACTACTCTACAGCCAAATTCATGCGGTCTTTCCAATCTTGATATATAAGATTAGTGATAAATCAGGGGTTTATCCCCCAGTGAAACAGGATCTTGAAAGAATAATGTCGGTTTCATGAGACATTGAAAAGCAGTATTTGTTGCTATTAAAAAATTAAGCAAACAAGACAGGAATTTTAATAGCCTGAATAATTAAAGCAATCTTACAGCAATTATTTGCTTTATCTGTGTGTGGCTGGGGGAGAGGGGTTAATGAAACACCTCTTCAATCATAAATCATTTACCATTGCTTCAGGCTTTTCTCTTCCTCTTACTATTTGATAGCTAGAAGTACATAAATCAGTTTTTTTCTTCCTCTGATTTAATTTTAACATATCTTGCACAACTGGAGGAAATACTATATAGACATAATTGCATTTCTGCAGAAACACTTTGAAATTTTCATTAGCCATGTTTTAAATGTCTTTATTATACATTCATCCAAACTGAGCAGAATGGAAGCTTTGGAGCCTGTGCTAAAGGCAATCTTGTACAAAATTTCAATGGGATTCCTGCACAAGGAAGGATCCCTTCCAGGATCTACTTTAGCATGCGTGAAACTGTAGTAACAGATCTTCAGTGACAGTCATAATTACAAAACTATCAGGATACAGGTACATTTTTTCATTGGGGATATAAAATCAGCAATGAATATATGCCTTTGTAGTGCATGCTTATAAAATATATCCAGAATTAGGATAAGGAGAACAAGCCTTTATTAAAGCTTAGGGTCAAATCATTACGGAAACTCAGATAAGTTTCACTCCTGTCACATGAAACCTTGCAGATTTTGCCTGAAGTGGACATTACTTTGACAGTGGCCTCTCAATGCACAAAGGGAGAAGGGTGGCTGTCTCTCTCTCAGATGATAACCTGATATGCAGAAATAAAAAGCGTATTTTAGATGTAAAGCTCACATAAAAGAAAAAGAAGTTGTCTCTCTTCCAGTCATACAATAAGCATCATTCATTTGGAAAGGTCAATATTAATTAGCAAATCCAGCAGGGGTATTCTGTCACAGGCTTTTTTGTGCATCTGGTTGTTCTTTGTTGCAAATGAAAGATAATCCATATTCAGTTAGAGATCTGAAAGCTGTCTCATCTCTGAAATTCCAACCTCCTTTAAATGACTGGTAAATATAATTAACTTAATTTTAAAAATTCAACATATTCAAGCAGATTATCCTTGATTTCTGTTGTGGCTGCTTCCAAAGTTCTGAATTTTTAAGTTTAAAATCAAAGGCAATCAAAGGCAAAAAACCAGCAGATAACCAAATTGAGTTACATGCCAGACTGACAGGACAGTGGCATTTATCCTTGGGGAAGGGCTGGCATTTCTTTCATGCCTGGATTTCAAATAAATGTGGAAAAGGAAAAAAGACAACACCCCCATCTTTGGGTCACAAACCAAACCCCAAATTCACTCTGCATTGCTCTGAAGACCATTTTATACTTTTAAGATATTAATTATCCATGCCATGGAATTGGGGAAGCACGAGCTGAGCTGCTTTGCCCCTTTCAGGAAGACTCCAGAGAAGATGACTGTTAGGATTGCCTGTCATCTACAAATGCTTCTTTGGTCAAAGGGAGGGGGGCTCTAAATGGCTCCCATTATAGATGCAGATGCCAGAAGCTTGTGAAGTCTGTATGGATGATGGAAAGCATGAGCTAATGGTGACAGAGGCTAACTGCATTATGTAACCCCAAAGTTTGTATTTTAAAGACCACCACGGCTCACGAAGCAATAAAGTTGAAACTGTAGCTCCTCCTTCCTTGAAGTGTTTTGTTGTAAATTTTTCACATGGGTAATGGATAATTAGAAATAGGATTTTAGTCTACAAATACATATTAAGAAATGAACACTAAAAAAACCCCTTAAAGCAACATACGGCTTTTAAATAGATTACAACTTCTGAAGTATGCAATGACTTTAAGATATTTAGGCTATTACACAGAATATCAATAGGAGTTATACTCTTGAGTGACTTAAATTTCCATGTTGCATAACTATACAGTTTCTATTTACCACTTAATACTGAATTTAATAATTCTGATTAACTACTGAAAAAGCTCTTCATTTTTTCTGACTTCACATGCTCAAGCTCAGTTTTCTTTAGCTGATTGCTTTATTAGAGGATTTGTTGAAACAGCCATGTGTACCTATCTAGTCTACAAGCTGTTTGGAAGAATAATTTACCTCCATGCACATTTATAAGGAGCTCTGAACATAATATTAACAAGAAAAGATCAAAACCAAATTAGCAACTATTTATTAATTGAACAGTTGCATATTATACTGCTATAAGTATTTTTTAGTCAGGACGGTCTTACTGCAACAGTATCCTTATGCTTGTCTTCCTTGTCACCTGAATCTCTTGCATGAGAACTTATGGAATTTGGGGTAGGGGGTAATTCTTTTATTTCTTGGATGTTCCCGGACAACTGCTCTAACAATGATACTTTTGCAGCTGTTAGCTTCCCTTGTTTCGCTGTTGTCACAGATTTCCCATATACTGCCTTCTTTCCACGCTGCATTGCCCTGCATGTTGCCTGAATAACACCTCAAAGATGGCCATTGTGTATTTTGCCACGTATGTTATTTAAATGAAAGCTTCCATATTACTTAAATTAATTCCCTATTTCTTGCTGCTTGAGTCTGACTTTCACATCTGTTTTAAATCTTTACCTATAACTCCATGGACTGCAAGGACACCTTCTTCCTTATTCCCATCCCTCTAATATTCTAAATAAGCAGAGACATTCATCTTTTTTTTGACCTCTTCTCCAGAATATTTTGATGGAATTCTCTCCCACTACTTGCAAAGTCTGATAATAACACAGCAGAATATTATGTATGTATCTCCCCTATGGTTACAGATTGGGCTTTCCTGGATATCCATTTGTAATGGCCACATATATTTTGCTTCTGATTGTTCACCCAGCATTGCATGATCTATTAAAGAGGTGTTCTAAGAAGCAGTTTCAGGTAGTCTATTAGAAAAACAACACATTTTATCACACCTTATCGGTATCTGACTGACCATTTAAAACTCAGCTACTGACCTGATATTCTTTCAGTGCCTTATGAATAGATTTGGTGGTCTGAGATAATTTTTCTAGGGGACAGAGGTCCCCATTACAACTCATCACAGAAATTGGCAGCATGCTAATAAATCTCAGCATAGGCACCAAGGATGAGTAGATAGGGAAGAAATCTGTTGTCTCTTCCACGTCAGAGACATGAAAGATTTATAAGGGAAACCTTGTAGCGTTGCTGTCACTAATGCTGAACAGAGAGATTTTGCCAGTGAGTTTAGCAAACTAGAAATCTTCAAGAACACTATTATTTATTAACAGCCTGTGTCAGTGACTTACACTACAGATATTAGCATGTAATTTATTTATACAGTATGGCACAGCACTTATTCATGGCACTATCTAGATTTGTACAAATGGAAGGGCCTTTCCCCCAAAAGCTGCAACTGACTTTAGCCCAGCTATAGTAATTTGGATAACAAAGGGTCTGAAAAAGGAGTAAACCCAAAAGTTCACAACATATGCTCAGCATCCAGGTATTTTTTATAAGTTTTACATTGGATCTTTTACCCGTAAAAATATGTACATCCATTACAATCTCGGAACAGCATCTGAAATACAGTACATAGTGATATTAGACTGAATTAAGAAAGTAGGCTTGCATGGCAGGACATAAAGGTTTACAGTGACTAGTAAAGTCACTGTAGCTGGTTTGGTTGAGAAGTGAAGTCAGTTATGGGGAAAGGTGGAAAGGCGAGCTCAGCTAGGAGAGCAGGGTACTGATTACGCGTATGCACTGTGTGTAAAGCAACGACGAAGAGGAATCAGATGCACAGTGAAGGTACTAAAGAGATAATCGTGCATATATTTGATTTCCCAGAATGATTGTTTTTTATGATATATCCTTCCAGGTTGCTATGGGCTTTATGTAATTAGTTTTGCTTGCCTCTGAGAGCTATACTCAAACCACTCCAATCAGCAGTACGTGGGCCTATTCCTTTTAACGCTTTGGAAGTTTTACCATCACTGTATCAATTTTGTATTGCACATGTGTGTGCAGACACACTCAGCTTCTCAATGAGCTTGACTTGAGTTCAGTGCGGCAACGCTACATTAAATGGCTATTTTCTAACTCATAGATCTGGAAAATGGGGTTTAATCAATGACCATTAGATCTTGCGCTCCCTTCTGGCATAAAATGCCTTCTTTCATCCAGGGTTACCGTATTGTTGTTTTAATAAGTTATGATTGGCATTTGGCACAGAGTTACAGGGGCATGGAGGCCTTATTAGTAGGAAGAAATGAAAGTATTATGGAACAAAACAATTAAATGGGACAGGATAACTCACAGCAATGTACCAGATTGTACCATGCTCGCATTTCACTTCATGGTATTGAATTCCCCCTACAAGTACAAGTGGATATAGCTAACAATGGTAAAACACTTCTCTGCTTAGGAAATTGTCCTGAAAGGTTATTTTCTGTAATTGGAGACCACATCCTACGAGGTTCTGAGCATGTGCACTTCTCCTTGCAGCCAAAAGGCCTAGTCATGGGCTCTTTACTGCATTTACTTCAGTTAAAAAAATAGCTTGTGTGCTAAATCTGTGCACCATTTATGTCTCACTTAAATCTTCACATGTTTTCTTCCCCACTGCTGCCCCTACTAATAAGATCCACCTACCTCAAAAGGTTCAAGTAGGAACTGAGTGACATAAAACCTCTTATGTGCCCTTGGCACTAAGATAATTTCTCCTGAATGTCCTTCCCAATGTTTCAACACTGCAAAAGAAACTGTGATCCAATACTGTGAGGTGGAAGTGTCCTGGAAGCCCTGGTCCTGAAGGTGGCTAAATCAGAGCCACCACAGTTCGTTCATTAGGTTCTCAGCTCCTAGTGGTTTTCAGTCTCAGAAGACCAGGAATAAACAGGTTGTTTGCACAAGGCAAAGTGCCCAGGCTTGCCAGATTGCTGGTGGGAAGAACCATATTCTGTCTTATCCAAACTATAAAGAGCTGATAGCAAGACATTATGAACATGCATTTTCCTTCATCCTTTACTTCGAGAACAAAGACAGTCCCACATTTTAACATTTTACTTCCTTGTTCTTATGTAGGTTTCGGATATGAACTGTCATGAATTGGTGGCTCTGTCTCAGTGTCTCACAGGCTACATAAAATCACTTTAGGACAGATGACACCTATACCAACACAATACCTTTTTCTCCCCCTCCAATATTACTTACTGCATTATTTCCTCCGTATCTGTACAGACACATTATTGAAAAAGTACATATAGGGAATGCTGGGCTAAATTTTTAGGAAAGACTCCAACATTTTTTAATCCAGAAAATGGATTCAAAGTTCTGAAGACAGTTTAAATGACAAAAATTTACTTGCAGCAGTATTCAGAACAGTAGTTGTGTATTCAAAGTATGCTCATTTACTTAAATACTTCCACTCCCCCTATCCCCAATATTTCCTTCGTTAGGAATCATCTCTCTCTTGCTAGAGTTGTGGGCTCTTCACTGATCCCTGCAATAAGAACCACAAGAGTGACCAGTCACAGACGTGACTGTTACCAAGTTCATAGGTAATACTTGTATAGATGAGAAAATTTTCTTTCTTTTGCTGTTTTCAACTGTGCCTGCAACTGAGAAGCTAGTACACTGGGATATGCACACATCTACATGCTGTCCGTGAATAATAAGACTTTAATGACATATGGGGATCAATGAAGCAAGGACTTACGCTTGGAATGTTTGTCACAGAGAGCCGAGGCCCTCATGTCGCAGAGTCTCAGGGATCCTTTGCTGCTGCTGTAGACAAAGAGATTGCAGTGATGGGGATGAAACTCAGAGGCTGTAATCACTTCCGTCAGGTCCTCCATATTGGCTGGCTTTATATCTACAATGTCTGAATGGAAGTTTCATTAAGGAAAATGCAGTTGTACGCAGGTAAACCATGACTCTTACTGACTTCTTGAAGGAAGCATGATTATCTAAATGTCCATACGTTTAATGCTTTTAGATAAAGATATACTCATTTGTTTGGCAGTAGGGTGTTCTTAAATTTCCATACCTGCCCCATCTACACCAAACTCAAAGAGCCACTAGTCATCAACAGTTTTACAGCAGATGCCATTAGTAGGTCAACATTTGTCCATGGTGTGCAAAGACATCAAGAAACAGTATTCCAGGGGATTTGGAATTCTCACCTTCATTAAAAGTAATACAGAGCAGGTAGTTATATCTCCTGTAGTTGCTATTGCAATCACTGCTCTATCCCAGATAATACTGATTGATAGGGAACAATGCACAGCTCAGATCTGCTCACTCCATTAAAGGCTCACTGCCTTTTATGACCATGTACCTTATGCTAAAAAATACACGTAGCTTAAGCTAAAAGCCTCAAACAATAAATGTACTTTTTTTTGCAAAGGCAAATGTGCCAAACACAGAAGCATTTATGCAAATAGCTTTGTGTGAATATATACTAATATAATATCTTTTCTAAAGAAAATTGTGCACAGTATTGGTTTTGCTATTTGAATACTTGCAAAAGACATACCTGAAAAGGTATTCTTGGGGTTTTATGTAAACGATGCTCACTAGTGAAATCAGTATGAATTTCTGTGACTGAGAACTGTACATCTGAATCATTTAAGTGGACATATCTGGAACAAAAATACATCAAAGATCTAGTCTCCCAAGCACAAAATTGTCAGTCGGATCACCAAAGATTATCCACATGAAGTACAGCTCACATAGTGCCTCTCCAACACATATATATGTAGTCGTACATAGTACCTGCCTTGGTGAACTTAAAAACCAGGACCTGATTAGCATGTATTTGGAGGAGAAGGCCAGCCTGTGGAAGATTGCTTATAAAGAAAAGAATGAAAGAAAGGGTCCCATGTGGGGGCTGTAAGAAAGCAATAGGTGTAGAAGCATAAAATGAAAGGATATATATGTAAAGCAGTACATTTAAATAAGACTGTACATTTTCATATGGCCTTCAGCAATCCCTTGTAGATAAGCCATCCAAATGTTAACAAATCCTTCGAACAAGAAGAGTAACATTACCCTATTTTACTGATGAGGCTGTGTGAGAGGCAATAAAGGATTTGCATAAGATCACATGGGAAATGCATGACAGAACAAACCCAGATCTACTGAGTCCCAGTTCAGTGCCCGAAACACAAATCATCTCAGTGCCTGGATTCCCCAAACATAAAATTTGAATCAGCTGAAGTTCAAAATTTAAACATCTCAGAGGATAAGATAAATGAGAAATCTGTTTTACTGATGGCAAGATAAATCACATATTGTGATACTAAGCCTGTTTCTGTTCCCACTGTGCCCACTTCCCAAATGGAAGACCTTTAATTGATTTCTGTGGGAATGGGGTACAGTCTATCACCACCTTTACACTCTATACTTTGATCTTTCCCAAAAATGCAGATCTGGGACACTACACTGAAATTAAACATAATACAAAAGATTCAGAGATAATTATCTCGATGGCTTTGCATAGACAAATACATCACACTGATGGGTTTTTTTTTTTTACACCAAGTGGTTTCAAAAGGAAAATATCAGCAAAACTATGAATATTTTGGGACGCTTAATAACAATTGGGAATGAATTAATGTTGCATTTCAACCGCATTCCCACTTACTTCCACTATCACATTTGCATCCATCTCCAAGAATCCATCATGATTAACATTAGTGCAATGAACGTTAAGATGTCGCAACATTGATTTATCCCTTTTCCAAGGTGTTACTAAGTATTGTTGAAAATCAACAGGAAAAAAATAACCTTTATTCCATTATTTGTATTTGGTGAATCTCTCTGTAGTGGTTTAGGCCCAGCCAACAACTAAGCATTACGTGGCCGCTCGCTCACTCCTCTCCCCTGGTGCAATGAGGAGGAGAAAATACAATGAAATGCTCATGGGTTGAGATAAGGACAGGGAGGGGATCACTCACCATTACGGTCATGGGCAAAAGAGACTCAACTTGGGGGAAAAAAACCTCAATTTAATTTGTTACCAATCAAATCAGTGTAGGATAACAAGAAATAAAACCAAATCTTAAAAGACCTTTCCCCCACACCTCCCTTCTTCCTGGGCTCAACTCCACTCCCAATTTTCTCTCCCTCCTCCCCACCAGCAGCGCAGGGGGATGGGGAGTGGGGGTTGGGGTCAGTTCATCACACGTTGTCTCTGCCGCTCCTTCCTCCTCAGGGGCAGGACTCCTCACTCTTCCCCTGCTCCAGCGTGGGGTCCCTCCCACAGGTCCACAGGTCCTGCCAGGAGCCTGCTCCAGCGTGGGCTTCCCACGGGGTCACAGCCTCCTTTGGGCACCCACCTGCTCTGGCGTGGGGTCCTCCATGGGCTGCAGGTGGATATCTGCTCCACCGTGGACCTCCCTGGGCTGCAGGGGGACAGCCTGCCTCACCGTGGTCTTCACCACGGGCTGCAGGGGAATCTCTGCTCCGGCACCTGGAGCATCTCCTCCCCTCCTTCTGCACTGACCTGGGGGTCTGCAGGGCTGTTTCTCTCACATCCCACTCCTCTCTCCACTGCAGGTTTTCCAGCAGGGTTTTTTTTTTTTTCTTCCCCTTCTTAAATACGTTATCCCATACGTGCTACCAGCATCACTGATGGGCTCAGCCTTGGCCAGAGGCAGGTCCGACTTGGAGCCGGGGAAGCTTCTAGCAGCTTCTCCCAGGAGCCACCCCTGTAGCCCCTCCCCTGCTACCAAAACTCCACCACACAAACCCAATACAGTGTCTCAAGAAATACCTTTAAGTAAAAGCAATTGCTTTCAGTGATTGAATTGCTTTCAGGAGTTCAGAGAAATTATAGTAACTCAATACAAGAATTTCACCTCTCAGCAGAGTGATGAATAATTGCTGAGTGATGAGAAAGCTATAAAATATAAATAGAGTATGTGAAACAGTCATGGTAAGTATCATTTTTCTGGATGCTGAAGACAATATTGATGAATTTCCCTTCATTGCATGAAATGAATAACCCTATGCTGAATAATGAAATTAAATATTCCATTCTCCTGCCAGAAAAGCAGAAAATACTTGAAAGAGACTGCATTTCCAGATGTGATCTAAATCTCCACTGAGAAGGAACCTCATTGCCTACTGAGGATCATAGAGAAAATGCACTACTGAAAATTCATCATTTCCTTAGATTTAGAAAAAAAAAAAACAGTAACACTTGTATTGAAGTAAACAATCAAGGGAATAGAGGGTTGCAGAAGAGATTTAGCCCAAATGCATTTGTAATAATAAATGGAAAAACAGCCTTTGCTTTGACAGCTACAGAACCCAATGTATCAAAAGAAGCACGTCACACAAAAGAACATTATCCTCCTCTCATGATTTTTGCCAGGTATTTGAAAACAATCAAGTACAGCTTGACATGTGATGTGTGGGAACTGTATTTAAACTAGCATGACATGGTAAGGGCAAGCATCTCCCTTGGGACATTTTGTATTTCTATTTTTCCATCTTCCCTTTGTGTCGTCTTCTTCCTTTTAAGCACAATGTCACATGACACGAAAATATAAAAAAAACTGGAACAGACAGTGTGCTTCAGAAACAGGTCCTTTGGTGAACTTGAAGAGCAAAAAGAGGAGGGAATCTGGCAGAAACTGATTAAATGAAAACTCCATTGCTAAGCAGAAAAGTATTCTAATCGCACAAATCTGTAGAGTCGCCTTCTACACTGATGACTTCCCTTACAATCCTGTCTTCTGGAGGGATGTCTTGAGTGGGACACCATCCCTCTCTCCCCCAGTTCATTCACATCTGAAATACCAGTCACATCTGACTCCTGTTGTACACAAGTAATATGGTTCATTTTCAGAGGGTGGACAAAACAACTAAGACCAAAGCTATCTAAGACAGAAAGACCAAACAGTTCACCACTGGCAGTGCACTAGGATATAATTCTGTTGTCCTAAAAAAGCTGGTGTTCCTGTGCCTGAACGGGGTAGGAATTTCCCCTTAGAAAATGAAAAAGATCTTCACACTGCTTTGACTCCCACACACGCTTGCCAAGAACGAGGCATTTCGATCCCTTGTAGTTACTTGCACTAAGGGAAGGCTGAACTAGCGCCTTGCCAGCAATGGGCTGAAGTGCACTGGCAGTCTTTTAATTCATTAACTTTAAAACAAGGATCAGAAAATATCTTCTTGCTCGCAAAAAATAGAACAGGTCTGTCCCTCCTAACCCAACTGTTTGCTGTCTTATACACCAGGTCTCCCCTCCATTGCCTTGTTCAGTGAAACAAGATAAAGCTATGAAGAGGCCAACAGATTTTCTAGATGCTCTCCACAGCAAAATGGAAACGAAAGGTCTAGCATGCTCGGAGACCACAATGGTGAGAGATGATGTTTTTACAGTTGGGTTAGTAGAGCTACAAGACCAGGAGTTAATTTTGGGAAAGCCAACAAAGATACTCTAAGGCAATGTAAGCTTTAACTTTGGCTGAGTGTCTATGTTGCTTTCCCAAAATTATTCAAGAACACAGCTGTATAACAGGAGAGCGAGCATGCAGGACAGGACCTGACAGAGAGGAAAAAGGAGGCTTTAGGGAAAGATCTGAGGGAATGGAGGGAGGGAAGCAAACCAGTGGGAGAGCAAGGAGGAAAGAGCATAAGGAAAGGCATGATTAACAACCTGCAATGATACACGGTGAGAGGGATGTGATCTGAGTACACGATTCAGTTACATGGTATGTTTAGTTCTAATCCAGTATTTTGTGCTGCTGTTGTGCAGCTGATATTAAAATGAGGATGACAGGAGGAAGAAGATTTCTTCCACTGCCTCTGGGCCACTGATCTAACAGAAATATCCTCCTCTGGGAGAAGTCACTCCATAAAGTTCTTTAGTGCAGGTTACAAATATGACCCTCACCTTGATCCAAAATTGACATTAATCAGACTTCTCCACTTGATCAGCTAGAATGTAAATGAGCATGCCTGCTTTATGCTCATGCCAAAACATGTATAACGAGAATGTGGAAATACAGAGGGTTCCTGCTGAGCAAAAAAGGTCCCAGAATGAGTTTCCTTTTATGATAATGGAAACATAGCAGCCTCCTCAAAACGGATTAAATTCTCTTTGAAGTGAACAGTATGCATAAAGAAATAGCTGCTTCATCTTCCTGAAACCATCAAGGAATTCTATAAGAAACTGAGTTTTGTAGACAACAAACTTGTAACTCACAATCTATAGCATATAGAGGACTGAATCTTACATCATTATTTTGGATCATTTTTATATGACTTGAGGGTTCACTGCAAGAAGAAAATCATTAGTATAGTCAGATGAAGGCTACAGGAAAAAAAATTAACTGACCCGCCTTTATTCAACTCCAATGGAAGACAGAGGCTTTCTAAAGAAAGCCAAACAGAATTTTCCATAACAACCTTGTAAGAAAACAGAAGTTCTCATCTTTCTTATTTCAATATATGCTGATGTGATACTTCATTTTTACCGCTGTGTGGGACTTTGGGTTTTGCAATTTTAAAGCACTTTCAAAAAATAAACTTCAGCATAATATATCTTCCCAAACCTGGCTGTTGCCTGTGTTTTCCACAGAGTTTTTTTCCAGCTCCTAATTTTGTCTGCATCTCACACCTACACTCTAGCCTAGTCCTAGAAAGATTCACTAACTGGTAGCTGAAATCAATAGCAATTCATAGAAGCTGCCAGGGCTTCAGTTTAGGGTAATTGATTACTGTGGTCCTGCTGAGGCTCTACACTTTTAATATAAGCATTTCTCTGAGTGGTTTCCTCTGTTAGTCATTTAGCGCACACTATTTTCATTACAAGGAGGGAACTGTGATGCTTACAAATCAAGCTCTACCAGTTTTACACTTCCTACATGGTGGTTATATCATTCCTATACCATGCGCCAGCTGAGGGAATTAATTCCAAATGGCTACATTTTTCTTCCAGGTTGTGTACATCAGGGAAGCAGGGACAGAATCAGGCCTCAGTATGCTTGATAACCTCATGATGTGTTTACATCAACCTTATTATGAAAGAAAGAAGCAAGCCCTAACTTTTAAATAACCACCCACATACTCCTTTCTTCTCATTTCTTAAAGATACACCATATGTTCTCACTGTTGAATGACAATTCTACAATAGGCATGTCATGACAGTAAGGACACCATTGGATAGGGTCCAACTTCTGAATCTCTGTCTTTCAGACCTGTCCAAGAGTCAAGGGTTTCTGGAATAGATTGTCAATAGGTTAATGGATTTGGCCTTTTCTTCAACTTCCAGTGTTTTTACCTTAGGCAGGGAGATGATCCAGTATTTATATTCTAAGTACCCCTAATAGCCACAGTGTCAACACTTTTTATCACACAGCATTCGCCCACTGCTCCACTAAAAGCACATACTACATGGGTTATATTAAAAGCCTGGAGAGTTGCAATTACATTGTCTGTACCATTTGACTCTTCTGAACCACACAAGCAGAAACTGCTGCATAAGTGTGTGCTCCTTCAAGCTGTCTTGGACCTAATATCTGCTAATGCAAGGTATTGATCCATACTTGAAAATTACTTAGTAGTACAATGTCAGCCTAATTCCCGTTTTAATTCCATGGTCTTTATAACAATGATTCTTCAGACATCATACTGGAGTTGGGAACTCTGGCAACAGTCTCACATAGGTGGTGATTTGCTGAAAATATCAATTTAAATGGCTTGATTTTGATTGGCAATAAAATGTCTCCATCAATGGTGTATAGATGGTGCCATTAAGATAGTACAAAGGCTTCTGACAGCTTGTTTTCTGTATTTTTCCTCAAACCAGGATTATGAGATACAGAAAGAGTAAAAGCTGCTATGGGCTTTTAGCTCTGTGTGGAAGGCCAAGTCATAGACAATTATATTAGGTGCTGTGCAAACACAAAGTAAAGGGATTGCTCATAACATAAAGAACAAGTACAAAGTGCGTACAAAAAAGAGGTTAAGTAATGTTAACACAGTTCGGTGGACTTCTGAGATTTCTTAACTCGAGGATTACAGCCTAAGTTAGATGAAAAAGAAATGTTAGTGGAAGAAGAAAAGACATGGACATAGCTAAGAGACTGCAGTAGCAATAAACTTACCAGCTACTCAGAACTAGCCACGAAAGAGAATTTGTCCATGTTAGGTAAACAAGGTATAAAAACTAAGCTACTGTTGAGATCTAGCTCACCCAGAGATAGGACGATATATTCAGTACATCCTCCTGTCTTATGGGTAATACACATTTATACAGTGTGGATAATAAGGAGCTCTGCATGCTGGAGTGGTGCTCCTTGGGCAATGGCCTCACATTTATGCTCAGCGTACCGCTGTCGGTACAAGACGGCCCATGCTCCCTCACAATGTCATATCGAAAGCTTCAGCCAGATTCGTGCCTCCTTTAGCTTTCTATTTCTGTCTTCTAACACCATAAAACTTACAAAACATGAGGAGCACAGAGGTGAACATTCAGACCCTTGAAATGTGTTTAGGAACCAAGATGTCACTGCTTTAACTGGCAGCTGATAGGAACCAGAGTCCCTCAGGACTAAGAGACTAACAAGATTTGCTCAAGGCTGAACAGGAAGCCAGGGACAGAACTTAAAATACCAAAATTCTGAACCAAAGCTGCAACTTCTGGACTTTCCGTCTCAAGTTTCATTTGGAATTGGAGATATTTGGCAAGAAATTAAAAATAGGATTAGGAAACATCTTCCATTCATTAGGTTCAAAGCAAAGGAGAGTCGGTAGTGGTGTCAATGTTTTACAGATAATGAAACTGAGGCATGAAGTGCCAAAGATTTGGCAAAGGTCAGCTTAAGGGCCAGCAAGAGCGATAGTTCTGGATTCTGCTTTAGTGGTCTCTCCCCTCCCTACCCACAGTACTCCAGGCATGCGAGCATTCACTCCGTTCTTTTCTCAGTTAGTTGGTATTAAGAGGTTCTTTTGTTATTATTACATTTGCCTTTCAGATTTTTTTCCCCAGAATGCAGACCAGTCTAAAGACTCCTTCTGAATTTGACAGATCTCATTCTGATCTTTGTAACATCACAATTACTTTACATTCCTATTATGTCGATAGAAAGAAATCAGAAAGCAGCAATGAAACCCCAAGTCTCCATTATGCAAATAATACTTGAAAAAAGAATCAACATCTTTTAAATGTACAGTCAAATTTTAGGAAATTGCTTTTACTGCCATACATTCAGTAAATGTCACAGACTGTGCTGTATGCGAGTTGAAGAAAAACAAGTCCAATATATAACAGAAACTGTCTATGGAGTAGCTGCAACATTTCAATAAGCGTTGAAAGCTTAGAATAGCACTGCTAGGAAAGAGAGTATTTAAAATGGTGCAAGTCATGTCCAAACTTTCTCATAGTTAGGCCTGTTCATATACATTGCACCCATTAATTTACTTAGAGAATAATGAATTTAGAAGTAGATACTGGAAAATTTTAATTTATTTAAGAGATGAACTTTTGGCTTGTTTTTTAGAACAGAACACCTGCATTTTCATCTGTAGACAGTCACATGCCTGCTTTAGCCATAACCACATGCACATTCAAAGTTTCAAGAGCAAAGAAATAATTATCTGCATATACACAGCTGAGAGCAAAATTAAGTGGATGAGTCAATAGAGGAAGACCTGCCTTTGTAAATGCACATCTGTGTTTTTTCTGTGTACAGAACTCAATCACCGAAAGGCTGCAAAGTCACATTTAGTTGATATATTTGCATATTAATTAATTATGATTTGTCTGAAACTATTGTGGGATGCTTAACATTACATTTAGAACATAAATACCAGAAGATCCTCAGGTACATATAAATTATTAATAGAAGAGACCTATTAAGTCACCTAGCTCGGCTTCTCTTAGGCAGCACTGTTCTATGCAGTATGATAAGTGGCACCATACTAGCAAGGGTTCCAAGATAAGGGTGCAACTCCAACATAATAAGGCAAGGATCAATTATAAACTAAAGCAATATCATCTCATCATTCACAACCCTACTTTCCTGAAATCAATGAGATGTTTAAAAGAGAACTGAGAGGGATCTACTTGGTTTGCTGAATCCAGTCCCTGGTAGTACAGAGAAATACAACATATATAACTTCCTAAACTCCAACTTACAAGTAGCCAGGGATTTTTTCCCATATAACTTGGAAAGAAGAGAAAAATGTCTTTTTTTTTTTTTTTTTTTAAATGAATAACCTATGCACTAACATGCACTAACAGGTAATACCATCAAGAAATTTCTTCTTGATAATTATTAAAATCACATGCAGCTGAGGAAGATCTGCCTATTAAAAGGCAGACACAGAACTTGCAGCTGGAAGGTATAGACTCTTTAGACCATTTTGGTGGTGATTTTTCTTTCCCAATATGCAATTTATTCCTCCATATACCTTTCAGAAAACTCCAATACAACAGTATTTGTAGCCCAGTAGAGTAGAAAAATTCCATATTTTAATTGAAGTTACAATTCAAATCACAAAGGACTCGTTTTTTGCAAAATCCAGCTAGCTACAAGTGCCTTCTAGAGCATAACGCTCTCCCCTTCCCTGCATGTTTGTTATGGAAGTAGTCAAATAAAAGTATCTTCAAAAATACCCAGATACTTCTGAAAAATAGGTACTTTAAAAATACCAATAAAGGCTTACATTCAGAATTTATTTTGATATTTCTGACTGCAACTAACTTAGCACTGCCAAGAAATCTCAACATGAGCAATGTGAGAATGAAAATGAGGAACAGATTCCTGAGAATCTCCATAGTGAAAGTTTTCCAAATCATCTATATTAAATTATATAAGACATCTGATGAAAACCTTTTGGCAGGACTTATTATCTAGTTGCTTAATTTATATGAAAGGATTTACAAAGTGCCCATCAGCTTGGTCTCTAAGCATGGCAGAGAAATATGGATTCCAGGAGTTTGAAACACCAATATTATTCTCCAAGACAAAGGGGTTCAATATTCACAGCTGTCTGCCTGTTTGTTTGCTTGATGTGCTTTCAGAACATTGATTCCAGACAAGTCACATAGCTTGTAGTCAGTATGAAAACAGTCAAAATAGACTTATTCTTAACTCTGGTGTTGTAACTTTGTTAAAGTTAATATTGCCTTTATTTACAGACCATTTCTATTCCAAAGGCCCTAAAAGTGACCTCCCTTAAGTCCTGCAATTTCACATGCAACAGCACTACTAAAGTGCAGTCCTTGCCAGTGTGTATTATAACAACAGAAAAGAGAGAAATATCTACATTAATGAGAAGTACCCTGGCTACTTCAATAGTGAGAAAAGCTTCCATGGTCTCGGGTTTTAAAGACTCACACAGAACACAGAGGTACAGACTGAAAGATTTACAATACCTGAGATGACCGTGTGAGCGTTTTTATGACATTGCTGTTCTTGTATAGAATACTCTTCAAGTTAAAAGATTTTAGCCAATGAGCAAAGCAAGTTATATTTTCTTCTTCTTTATGTTAATACTCTGCGAAAGATTGTGCTTTGCAAGGTTAATTTCAAGTCCAAACTCACATGGGAACGAGAATAATTAGACTCATTTAAGAGAATTCTCCCCTCTGGCAGAGCTGATTAAATTATTTATACATTATCTTTTCGTATAATTGTACCTAAAACTGTGTGAATGGTTTTTTTGTCTAACTTTCAATAAATTCATAATACATGTTTTTCAAGTTGGATACACCACCTGCACCTGTGACAATAGAGAATGGCTCATTTTTAAAATGCTTCAATGAGAAATTAATCCAGAGGGAAACAGAAGCATGCAATTTAAAAGCTTCCACAATGACACCATACTGATTAAAACTCATCAACTGAAGAAATAAAATTAGTAAGACAATAAATCTTGGACTGAATCCTGTTACCCATTTCCACAGGAATAACTTCATTGACTGCAGCCACATTACACTAAAATATCAATGCTAGTTAGCTGAGTATCAGCTTTGTGATGTGAGCCTTTATCTGTAATTTAATATTCCTTGCTATACTTCCCAAGTCCCTCTTTGCTAAGGATCTCAGATTCTGGATAAAACCTGAAAATTCTAATGGAATAAACCACTAGGGTGAAAAAGGAAATCTGGTTGGTGGTGCTAACATCCATTTCAGCTCTATTAAGTGCTCTTCCTCTCTTCAATAGCAATAAACTTGAGAAAGCCTGAGATAATGATATTTTAAAGGGCATCCCTGGTACAAAATAGTAACTTGTTTGCTACAATTAGAAGAATAACAGTCCCAATTAAATTGGAAAGCAAGTGGCTCTATGGAGATCTGTGAAAAGACATCTTTGCACCTATTGTAAAATTCTAAGTACTTTCTACAGTTGCATTGCCTAGATAACTCTACAAACACACGAATACAGTGAAATCCCAGTGCTGTTCTTTAGTGTACTATTAAAGAGCTCTGAAATGGCTTTTACAGGCTCGGGATTTCACACTATTCTTTATCATTTGCTGCAACTCCACTCAATTTTATTTTTCCTTTTTGCAATTCACTATACACCAAGAGTATCTTAATGCCTCTGGCTATGTTTTTCCTTACCTCTGCAGCAACTATATAATGGGTATGGGTCTCTATTTGGGGACAACTGCATTAGAAAAGACAGAGGGTTAGATAAAGAAATCCATTAAAAGGATAACATAATCACATACTTATTCATTCAAGTTGCGTATGGACAGGAGTGATAAGTGAGAATATTATGTATTCTGATTAACAAATTAATATTTTTATTAAACAATAAATCTGCAGTGCAGTAATTATCCCAAGGCTATAGCTATGCTCAAATCACCTTAAATTAACTTCTTTAAAAGCAACTTCAGAAAAAGGAAGAGACCGGTCTTTGCCAAGAATGCAAAGGCCTCAGCTATAATTAGTTTTTCACAGCCAGGCTCAACTCTTCCAATTCATTTATTTTTGGAGGACAGCTAGATAGGGAATATTTTCATAGCACTATCCATGCCCTGAAGACACTGATATCTGACACTCCAGCCATGTATTGTTTACTTTTGCTGCAATGTACATTTCAGCTGTACGGCAGGAGGGTCTCAGTCAGTGATTCAATGCAAAAATACTGTTTAACTAGCTCTGATATCACTCCTTTGGCTATCAGATGTGCTCTGTCATCCTGTTCTCTCTGACTGGCTGATAGTCAAATTCCTGAGATAGGAGTCAATTTATGGTGATGAGAATAGTTAAAAAGCAATTGTTTCTGGCAAGGATCATAAAATATCCTCTGGCAAGAAACAAAACCAAAATCTTGAAAGACCACTTTTCCAAAATCATTCATGGTTTTCAGAGCTCCCTAAATTTGGACGCCTAAAAGATGCTGATACTTCTCTGTATTTCTTGAAAACAAATCATCCTTAAGGTCCTTATAGTCCCTACTCACACAGCCTTACTGCTATAATTATTATATATTATTTGAATTATAGCAGTTAGTTATAAAGACTGCAATTTGCACAGATAACATATAAACACACAACTGTTCCTGCTCTGAAAAGCTTAAAAACTGTACTCAACTAAGATATTCTACAATAGGTGATGACCACATCAGAAATAATGTTGTGTCCAAACTGGACATAGTTTTACCTCAACAGAAGCAGAAGAACCAATTCAACGCCTGTTGTAGAAGCTGTATCTACGTTAGTGTCTACAAGACAAAGTCATTTAGGCAATCCTAGAAATGCAGTTCTCTCTTGGCACTTTGCACTAGGGACACACAGAATTTTTCTTACAAATGAGTCTGTTGAGAGTTCATGAAAGGCTCCATTTACTCACAGGATTCTATACAGTTCAGAGATGATAACTTACAGTTACACATACTTTCCTATTTAGTAATTTTATTCCACAGTTGACACTAAAAACATTTCTTGTGTGATTTTAATAAAAGAATCCCTACTGCATTCTTCCTAACAGGCAGCAAAACCACACATCAAGGACTTTCCCAGCTACCACATTTCTAAAATCCTTATTCTGGTGGTCACATGAGATATTTTGTTTAAAGCTTAAAATTCTTTACTTTATGCCACATTTGACTACAGTGGTTACAAAGAACAGGTGCCTGATGCATTGTTTAATTACACACCCACAGAGCCAGCGTGGTCCCCAGTCTAGCAGTCAGAGAATTCTTTCCTCCTGTTATATTCTTCTTAATTATTATTTATCCAGTATTACACAACCAATTAGGGTGGACCCCTACAGAATCTAAAACAGTTTAAAGAAAAACCAGGTTTTATTTGATCATTGATATCTTGTAATGCTGCTCAACAGCTCCATTAAAATGATTGGGTTTTATTCTGTTAAGAGCTGTCTTTCTCCAGTTTAATGTATAGTAAAATATTCTTTTTACAGTGCATACACAATTTGACATTGGAACTCTGCCTAGCTTTGCTTGTACACACAGGTAAGGCGTGGCATGTAATTAATATTTTAACATAAAGCGGTTACTGTACTTCATTGAAACCAGTGCAGTTTGAGGCTTAATGCTACAAACACCTTATAAAGTGAATGTAAATTGATGCATGGAAAAAATACAAAAGAGGCCAAAATGCATTTCGCTATATCTTTTTTGTCTCCAAAAATACTGATTAAATTTACTTTAGCTCTTACGTTGGCTAACAAAGATTCAGTCACCCTCCTAGTTCTTGGATCTCCTGGGATGATGCAAAAACTTGATATTTGGAAATTCAAGCTATTCTAAACCCACCTGACTACAAATTTGCATCTTGACTTCCAGTGGGGTTTATTTCAGATACCATTAGTTGTGAACTTCTCAGCACAATGAGGAAGTCCTTGCAACAACTAAAGAAAACACAAAGTGTTTTTTTACTTTCATGCAATCAAGGATTTATTTCTGAATAAGCCCACCAAGACGGAAATAAAAAGAACCAGAATTTGGGTGGGTCAGCACTTTAGACAAGAAATAACGTATATGTACTTTACCTTGACAGTAGCAAAACATCCTTCTTTTCTCTTCAGTAACCACTGTAGTCAGATCAAACGGTATAGTCATACTTGCTTTTCCAGGTCCACAATACTAACTGAAAAAGCCCCGAAATACTGTATGGAAGAGCCCAACTCAGGTAACCATTTAAAAACTTGATGTATTTGTTAAACTTTAAGTCAGTATGGAAAAAGCATGAAAACTCTAGTCAGATATGAAAGACATCCCAGGCCTCCCTACAAAACAGAACTTTATCCTCTAGTTTTTTGGGGCATCTGAAAAAGATGGTATGAATTCCTTATACTACTTATTGCAAAGAATCTTTCCAGAAATGAGGGACTATTTTTCAGGATTTCAAGAATTCTCTTAAGTAACCCTTAGGCACCATCATATGTATACAGGACAGCACTTTATTGTGGTCCCATCAGCAGCACTTTATAAGCTTTATGCTAGAGCTTGTTCCTATTCCTGAGCCTTGGTTTATGACCTACAATCTGTTGCCACTCACATGTATGGTGCTTTGCTGACACAGAAATATTCAGCATTAGGAATAAGAACTATATAAGAACTACAATACCTGCTGTCAATCTATTAATTACATCTTAGCAAAACTCAATACTGAACTACACCAGTTGAATGAACCTCAAGTTACCGGGTGATTTGGTACCTACAGTTGCATAGGTAATTTCAAAACAATTTATTTTTAATGCACAAATACTCTAAGCTGAAAGATCTCAAACCCCAAAATTAACAGGCAAAGTCAATGGAAACTGCCATTTTGCAGAGCTTTGAAAATCAGATCACTTAAAACCAACCTGAAATTAATCGCTAATCATTGCTAAATGGATAACCATGAATTTCCATCTAGTATAGTCATTTTTCAAATGAAAAACTTTTCCACAGCTTCAGATAAGAGTAACTTAAATGGAAAATTCTTGGGAGAGATAAGCAGGCTTAGGTACTACAACCCTTTTCCTAAATTCATCACCAAATGATTAAATGCTAAGCATTGACAATGTAAAGATTCATTTCAGCAGACAACAAAGTTTTTGTTTCTGATTACCTTTTGCAAGGTTAGAATTGTCATATATTTTTTTTAAAAACACTACATTGGTTTTCTCTGTCCATTAAAGCAAGTGATCCCTAGCAAAAAACCTCTGTTGGTGTTCAGCGAAATTCCATCCCATTCCATTCTGACAGTTAACAGATCTCTACAGAGCAAAGATACACTGACTTTTTTCCCAAAATGAAACCATTTTCCTACCATTTCTTCATCTCTGTTACCTTTTTTACAGGATTTCTCTCTCCTGAGCAGTTTGCCAATTTATCTAATGCAGAATTAAGAGTTTGGATGGAAGTAATAGGAAGTGGTATCTCACTAGGCAACATTCAGATTCTGGGTTGAAATTCCAGCAAACCTATTTGGCTTTAACAGTCTTTGTTAATTGAGTATAAAGTGGGGCTAAGACTGACTAACCTCAGAAATTTATTACAATTATTTTAATATATTTTTATTGCAAAGTACTTAATTGTGTTAAAGTATGTCAAGCACTTCAGTAATACAGAGGAGGAAAGATCTCTATCATGACCAGTTTACAATGTAATTATCAGCAGATGAGAAATGGCAACGCAGCAAAGGACCTTATAGTTGCTACGGATACTTGATGTGAACTTTGTGTATTCACAAGTTTCATGCAATAGAATTTCTTCTTTTTTATTTTTTATCCTTTTTCCTCTACGCACTGTTCTTCCCCATGGCTTCGCAAGATCACATGCTGGAGCCCTTAGTCAGCATTTCTAGTAGTTTACCTCAAATTAGAGTACAATTCAACATTTATCAAAATCCACATAAAACCTCCAGTTGACAATACTCAGATGTGAGTTAGGTGTCAAAATCTTTATTTTTACTACTATCAACTCTTATTTTTACTAGAAGGCCAGTATCCTCCTGCTGAAAAAAGTGGAGACTAAAGAGTGCGTTATGTCAATCCAGAATCTAATCAGCTCATAGAATATAGCTTTTTTCCCCTCAGTTATTCAGGTAGGAGTGTTTTCATGAGACAAGCAAAGCAACCATTTCTCAATAATTACACTTTAAAAGAGCTCACCAAACCATGAAGACAGGGTACACAGTACCTCTGCAATCCTCTACTTATAACTTACAGACCTGATTTTAGCTTTGCAGACACCTTCATTCTCCTTTAAAGGAGAGAGAGAGACAACTCATGTGGGAAAAGAAAAGACTCTGGGAAGTAAACAATAAAAGAACACCACAAATTTGAGGAAAAGCTACTCAAATGTTGCTAGTAGTAACTCAGCTAGAATATGACTCCATGGTATAATATATACCTTTTAAATATATGATACAGACTGGCAGACTTTCTTGATAGAATAGGAAGTGCTAAAATGTATTACACAGAGCTCTCAAAAGAAGAGAAATAATGTCTGCCATCTCTCCAAACAGGAGGTGTATGCCTGAGGAAAACAGTGCTGCAGGTGGGGGTGGCAGCAGGTTCTCATGCAGTAAAGGCATTTTTTTGAGAGCGCAGAAAATGCATCCTTGTGCACACAGCTTGTGCACAGTCATCCTGGCTGAGGAATTTTTATAGAAACAACCTTATCTCACTCAAGGGCATAAATTTGCCAGCTTACAGCTCTACAAATGCCAAGACAATATTGCAGATTTGCTTTCAGTTTAGCATTCAAATGCTTAGCACTAAGGCAGGTAACAGGAATTTGTTAAGGCTAGCTATTTTCCCCAGCCTGGGGGCTGCTCCCAGAGCACTATATATACCCCATATATGCCCTATATTCAGGTGCACGATGGGCTGCCACAGACTTGGTCTCCATCAATGTACCATGTTATTTTAGTTTTTCTATTTCTTTTCTTTTTTGGTGTTTACTTCTTAAGTAAATTAATTTCCCCAAGATACAGTGCCTAACGATCTGACTATCCATGATATGCTTCAAATACTGGAATACATTAGACTATGGCCCTATGGTGATTTGCTAATTAGCTTAACCCTTTGGGGACATGGAAGAAAGAATTTTTTATTAAAACAGGGTAACCCTGGACTATATTGATCTGACTGAGAAATGAGTATTTTAGTCAAGATGAGTCTCAAGATGAGTACATGCTGGAAACGGTGATGTTGTTTCCATAGCAATGCCATGACAGCCTCTAGAGTGAAATAGTGTGCTACCAGGAAATGAAGGGAGTTCAAGTGCTATGAGCTACATAGTTCTGTGAGCAATCCAAATACGTTCTCATAAAGAATATTTAGTACAGCTAGATAGTCCAAAGATTGCTGCTGATGTGAAGTAAGCCTTATCAGTATGCTTCCAGCAGTCCTGTTTTCTCATTTAATACACCCAAGATGACTTATCTAAAGGCTTAAGCTACGGGCAACACTGCTAAGCCATTTCAGACCGAACATTAACAAATACAGCAACCTTTACCTCACTTCTTTTCCAGTGAAGAATATAATCTATAATTGAGGACACTGACTCTCGTTCTCCATAACACAACTAAACACATTAAACCTTTTAGTGAAGCAAAGCCTCATATGTGCAATTATTTACCAGCTGACCTTCCCCCTTCCTTTTCTCTCACCTCCTCTCTCCCTTGCCTCCTCCTGTCCAAATGATACTGAGCAAATCTGCTTGCAAGTGGGAAGCAACGTATCGAAGTCTTGCATATTCTTCATGAAAATTTACACAGCCATAGCATAAAACTCACTTGTCTGCTTTTTACACCAGTTAGCATTTATGCTTACACAAAAGCAAACCAGAAAACCACTAACTGTATTTTATTTGCCTACGGCTTTACCTAAGGCAAATATTCTGGTCAAATTCTGCAAAGCTGATTTAAACTAACTTTCAAAGGAGACAGAAGGAGAATTAACTTAAGATCTGCATTGCTTTGTCTTTTCATTTTCAAAGAAATGAAGAATTCTCACTGATTTGTAAAACTGCTAAAATAATGGTTATAACCCAACTGTTGTCGAATAAAATTCTACAAGACAAAGTACGTGAAAAACACCCTAGCATACCGCTGCTAATCCATTCTTTCTCCAGCGTTTCCCATGCAATTTGTAAAGATGTTCAAACATGAGCTGAATGTCCAGAAACTCTACCACTGTATTTGTTGTTTGTGTCATTGTCACAACCAGCCTCTTGGGTAAACAGATTGTAGTTCATTATATGTAGCAGTGCTGCCTCTGAGGGAAAGTAGAAAGACAAATACACATCACTGCCAGATCCCTTATTAACAAATGCCACTTCAAACCAAAATGTTTTCTATCTATTGTTTTAAACATGTATTTCAAGGAATCAAACCTTGCATGTGAAACAGCAAGATGCTTCATTTCCATTTTGCATCTAGTAAAAAGATGTGAAGCAAGCATTTTTAAAACTGCCTGAGCTTCCTCCTGCCTGTCCCCCTAAGTGTGTTGCAGAAGGCACCAAGCCTAGCAACATTCATTTATAATTTAAACTGTTTGCTTGGCAGAATCTTTTCATCTTAATATATCTAGTCCTAATTGCAACTGGCACACCCAATGTTTTTACCAGAAGCTCATCTACTTCCAGGAGAGTTTTATGTAACTGGGTTTTCTGTAGGACAGAAATGCAGTTTCTTTATGGGACAGATGTTGAAATCTAGTGGAAAACATGCCCCTGCAATTTTACAAGGGCTTACAGGACTCTATATGGACAAAAAGATACCTGTGGAAAGACTGATGCAAGTTTAACTTACTCATCCTGTCCTTCCAGTTATTGTGGTCTCCTGGTTAATTCACCAATATGAGCAATATGTACCTATGTCACCTTCTTTTGGAACACCTATCTCAACTTTTCTGTTTATGAAAGAATTAAGTAAAAGTAATCTGCCTGATGATCTGGCTTGTATCTAAAAGAAGCAGCAATATCTGTATCCCAATCCATGATAGAAATCCAATTATCCCAAAGTCATCCACATAAGTATCCCAAAGCCACTGCCTCAGATACAGGAAAAGTCTCTTATCCTAAAACACAGAAACACACTCTTAATTTCCCCCTCATCATCTCTCTTAGAACATACTCAGAAACTGAGCATGCTACTATAAATTGTATCATGTTTTAAGAGTTAAATCAATGATTCAATCAGAAACTCTAAAACACTTTTTATCAGTAAATATTCAACGACAGGAGTCTGCTAATGCTTGAAACAGAGTCCACGCAGCTGTCACCGAATATAGCAGTTGAACATACAGGAGTAGAAGCAATAACATCCTAAATAGTTATTCAATCTCAAATAATTTTGCTATTCATGTTGTTCCATCAAGACATATGGCAGTAGATACGATTGTAAGACTAAGTCTGTTTTTCAGCTCTTTCCTATTATACTGGTAGAATTTGAATCATCCTCAGGAAATATAATAACTATTTATTTGTTTTTTTAAAATCTTGTCAGAAACATTTCTCTTGGCAATCCATAGTTTATAAAACAGCTTTTAACAGAATAAAAGTCATCGCCAAAAGCAAAGACTTCTCTTGCATAAGTATTCTGGAATGTGACCTGGTTATCATACACAGACATACAGAGATTGCTGTGCTTGGTCTGACTCACTGCTCTGCTTTAGAAGAAAGAGGAGGATACACAGTAGAGGAGAACACACAGTAGCCACGTATAAAAGTGTGAAGGACAAAGACTGGAGGGTGAAGCTACAGTGAGAAGGACACTGTCAGGAGCTGCTACTCCATATAGGCGTGCTGGCAAACAATTTTCCCACTCTGTTCTCTCTTACTAAAGGATGGAAGTACAGTTGCTTAGTATCAAAGGCAGACATAGCTGGACTTTGAAGAATCACATATAAATTGGTCCTATATAAACAGTCATATTAAAGAGGGCACCATTTAGCTTGCTTAATCTAGACAGGTGAAAGACAGAAAAAGAATATGAGTTCGGAAACAAATTGAGGAGATATTCCCTACCATCCCCAGGGTAAAGCCACCGGTCACTTGATCCTGCAAAGGCAGTTTTTTTAAGGACATTAAGAGCTGTTTGATTTAATGAAAATGCTTCCTGTGACATTAACATAGCATGAGTTAAGCTCCACAGATGATCTGGCCTAAGGAAGAAATATATACAATCACCAGAGACAGGGAGAACACCCCATCACATCGGTGCTTTCTTTTAGGAATTTGCCCCCAGTATGACAACTTCACTTTGACGTCTAATAGTCCCTCATAAAAATTATAAGGGTCTTAAAAAGAAATCACCAAAGGAACACAACATTCTGAGCTGGCCCCATGACTTATCTGTCTTCTTACTGGTCCCTTTATGTTCTGCAAAACACAGAAAATCACTTTTCTTGGCCACATTTTCTTTTGCTCCTCCTCCAAGCCACCCTGTTGCAGTACAAGGGGTAGCCTCACAGATGACTGGAATGATCCCACAACACAGCTTTCGGGATGATGCCAGCACTTGATACAGCAATGACTGCATTAATCACAGACACAACTCACACAAAGGAGCTGAGCCTTACCCCCAAACTGTGCACATCTCAGGCATTAGGGTTCTGGGAAGCAGGATGATGGAGAACAGGGGGCACGGTCAGGGTAAGGACTGACCTTTCAGCAAAACAAGGTGGAGTAGCTCAGCGTGAAATGTCTTCAGGAAATAACAGTATAGAGTATTCTAGTCAGGTGGATAATTACCACTAAGCTGGCATCAGTTTCCTATTTACTTGTCATGAACCAACTTCAAGACTTTTATTTTTCACATAAAATTCCCTGATTTTTGCAACCTCTTAGCTGTCTCCTATAATATCTGAGCATTTTCTGTTAAAAATACTGCAGGGATTCTGATAAGTAAAGGTATATTTTAAAATCTGCAGAAAAAAATATTTTAAAACAGCTCTCTTAATCCCCAGTAATACTATGAACACTGAGCAAGGAACCACAATAAAGGATACTGAAGCTCCTATCTGTGATTGCTAAATGCCAGAGGTTAATCCTGAGATCATCTGCTGACATGTATGTCTCACAGTCACTGTTGACAGATATTGAGTTGACATGATAGGTGTGACCATTAGCAAAGATTCTCCGGGGAGTAACTTCTACCATCAAATCCATAGGTTTCAATACAGGCACCTGCCAAAAAAACAAAACACAAACCAGAAAGGGAGTAAGATTTTAAATTTGTTTTGCTAGGACGATGAGAGTTTCAATGGAGAGCAAGCATTCAAAGACTGTGACATCATAAAACTTCTTGACAGTGTATGCAAGCTGAATCTCCCCATGGATGAATTGCTGGGCAAGGCCATCCCTGCCAAGGAGGAAGGGGGAGACAGGAGAGCCACGGAGAGCCAGGCAGAGCAATGGAAAGCCTGTACTGTGGGAAGGGAAGCACTGGAAAGCCTGGAGTGTGGAAGGGGAGGCACTGGCAGCTGCCACAGAACAAGCCAGTCCCACAGCAGGAGCTACTGTCCCACATACGCAGGAAGCTCTGGCTCTGAAAAGCAGTGAAGTCCTAGTATTTTGCTTTTGCTAAAGAGTTTGCTGTTAGTTGTAAATCACTTACAGAATTTCTTTTGCTACTTGATGTCTCTTTCAAAGAAGTCAAGTGGTGAAAATGTTATAATCTCAGCAAAACATAATAAACAAAGTCTTGGAAAACAAAGCCAACATGCGTATTGACATACCGTACATACACACATACTCCTGAAAAGCCAAGACCACAGACTATCACTCGTCATTGCGCCCTCATTATTTCCCTTCCCTTGTCACTTCAGTGTCATGCTTCAATAACTAGACACTGTCGATTTATTCCCTATTGGTAAAGCATTAAACACTGTAAGGCTGTGGTCCATGATTGGGACTATTCCATGTTGAACATGCATCAGAAACAATCTATCCACAAGATATCCACTATCAATCTACAAGATAGTTTAAAGATGAACACAGAGAAGTTAAAGCTTTGAGTTTAGCTTGCCACTAAAGGAATAAAACAATGGTTCACTCAGCCTTTGAATTCTCAGACTATAAGCAATCCAGAAAGGTTTTGTTTGCCTAATCATATAGAATAGATAAATATTCCATTAACATTGTCATCTCTACACTTTGGAGGCTTTTTTCACAGTAGACAATATTGGTTTGTTTTGAGGTGGGGGTTTTCTGTTTGTTTTTAATAATAAAGAAATATTAGCATTTATACAACATAGCCTTCCAGTTCTAACCTTTAGCCACTTCCTTTGCCAAAATACCTGGAGTGAATTCAGCCATTAAAGTCTGAGAGCAAAAATCTATTATGTTATCATACACGTTTATATGAGTTCCATGACTGCATCTGTTCAGCAGTGCAGAACCTCACATTCACTGGAGAACAGACTACTGCAAATCCCACTCTTCATATAGGAGATAATTCTTTTATACTACTGAAATAAAGTTGAGACTGAAATTTGGTGTACTGTCTTTAATCTCAGTTGCTCTGAATGAGGCAAGAATAAGGTTTAACATTAATTACAAGTAGAATGCTTCCAGCACACCAGGCTAAAGAATCCTGTGTGAAAGTACGTTAAGTCATGCTGAGAGAATTTTATCAGGAAGAATAAAACTGACATAAACTGTCTAAACACATTTGTGTTGGTCACTGTACCATAAAGCATTTGTGACTTGAAAATGTGTGACAGATTCAAGATCATTACCAGTCAGCTAAAACTTCAATGAGAATAATCATATATATGCTTAGCATTAGATACATATTTAAATCTTTTAATGAGTTAGTACCCATGACTACCTTCTTTGTGCAGAAACAACTGGATTTTGCACAAAGACAGCAGCTTACCTGCAGTGATGTTACTGTAGAAAGATCTTTAAGTTTTCCTTCTTCATCTTTTAAGTTGTACCCCTCTGGTCTCTTATCTCTTTCAGTAATTTTCCATAACTTGATTGTTTTATCTTTAAAAGAAAAGACAAACAACTGTCAGCATAGGAATTCTGAATGTGGTTACTCACCTTTAATAATACATTCCTTAAAGAAGTTTCTATACCCTGGTTTAGATAAGTCCTGTGCTGAAACAGTCTGGGTCACTTAATTTTGCACATCCAGAAAATGCTGCCAACAGAAAAAATACTCATAAAGCACATCCCATACCTTCAAACCGAGTCAGAGGTTCCTGGCAGCTGACAGACCATGTAGAGCACACACTGCTCTTGTATCCAACTTGGCAGTTTGCAGGTGGAGCAGACCAAAACCACTCAATGCTCACTGCTGAAGCTCAGTTTGACAATTTGACTTTGCAAGGAAATAATCTTGATATTAAAGCCAGTTTGCTAGGTTACTTACGAACAGCACAAGAAGAGCATGGAGTAGACAGACAGACCAATGATACCTGCCTGGCCCATTGTGGAAAAGGAACGGGCAGTGGTGTATTGGTGTAACATCAGGAGCTCCAGCAGATGAAAGGCTGTGTGAAAAATGAGACATTTCTCCCTCCTAAGGGAAAGCAGCTGAAAAATAACTAAGGAAAAAACCTAAGAGAATTGTGTTGTAAGGGTAAGAGAAAGAAGTGGGGAGAAAAATATATTAATCTTACATGGAATGGAATTAAACCTAAACTCTCCCTTTTTCATGATGTGTGAAGCATATGATGATAGCATAAGGATACCTCTTGTTTAGCAAAGAGCCTCTGAAGCCAATAAATAGAAGTGTTAAACATTTCAGATGGAGTTTGTCCTTGTTTTTGTAGTAGCTGAAGCTGCAGATTTCCCTAACGTTGATCGTCCACTCCCAGTCTGGCCGTGCACCCAACCTGCCAACCCTGACACTCCCTAGGCTGACAAATCAATGCCAACTCTTCTGAAAAAAACTGTCCCGAAGCTTCTAACAGTTGTTTCACGCATCTGTTCATGGATCAGCCAAAGCACTTCCAAAGCTTCTGCACTTTAGCTGCCACCACACCTGTCATTAACCTCAGTTCCTGCATCATTTCTGATTTTGTCCTGCTTTCTTCCTTTACCCTTCTTTCCCCAAGTACATAGCAGAGCATAATTCTTTCCCCAGTGTAGCTGATCCAAATACTTCTTTCAAATGCTAGCACAAATCATTTTAAAGGCAGAATATATGAATACATGAATCACTTTGCATTTCTATAGCAACTTTAACTTTGACCTTTTTCTGTTTCAAAATCAATACCTCCACTACTCTGAATGTTTCTACTGTTATGCATCTCCTAACAATATTGATACGCTAATTTTGAAGCAACAAAAATATTACAATTGATCAATCTACAGAACAAGAGGTTAGTTCAATCTGCAACTAAAAAGCTCCATTTAAATATTCAATACATTTCATTTGTATCGGTCACATTAAGTAATTAATAAAAATACACGTAGGCCATGTCATGTACTTGGGATTTTTATTATATGTAAACAGTGCATTCCTGCTTATCTATTCTAAAATTTATAAATACAGCAATTGTAAAATGAATTATAAGAAAAAAACAGAAACTATTTTCTGTTGTTGGACCTGACTGCTATTGAAAAACCTATCCCTTTCCTGTGTGAAAGCTATTTTATTAGCGGTTATCAGTAACACGTGTTGGTTTTCTTCTCCTTCATCTGCCTCTGGACTTTAAAAACTCCCTAGAAATTCTAAGCATGCTTGTATTTTGCAAAATACAGAAACGTCTCTGTGAGGTTCAGTATTCATTCAGTCTCAAGGGTGTTGTGAAGTTTAAATTAATTAATGTCTGGTAAGCAGTCTGAAATCCTCATATGAAAGGATCCGTATGGGCCAAATTCTGATCTACCCTATGTAGCTCACATCGAAAGTGGCCCCAATATATTCTGGTACAAAGGATACAAATGAATCCTAATAATTTATTATTATACTACAAAATCAGTTCAGTTTACAGTGCAAGCCAGAAATTTGCTAACTGCAAGCACTACAAATCCACAGTGGAATTTGAAAGCCTTGGTGGTTTCCTTCTGCCTCCGTTAATTAAGACGCTGCAATCAAAGCTTAGCTGATGACTTGTTGGTAACATGTGAACTGGGAAGGAATCAAGATCCCCTCTGAGAGAGGTGACCTATGCAGAATCAGCCTCAGACAAAAGTCATCCTTAGAAGGATGGAAACAGATTTGGGCAGGTGCAGACCTGTCAAGACTCATATATTGAGCGTGAGATTTAGACAGACTGTCCCCTCATGTTGCCTAACAGAGGGATGCTCCTTCCAGCAAATTTGATGGGCACTGTCTACCTGTGCCTGTGGCAAGAAAGGATGCTGTTTCACAGTTCTCATTTTTCTGACCAAAACTGTGCTTTAGATCCTAAACTACCAGAGACCAAAATATCAAAAATTGCCTTAATATATCAGGCGTAGAAATTAGTAAATATAAACCAGTACTCAAGATGTTTCTACAACCTGCCCACCATGAGCATGTGTGACAGGTAATGCCTTCATTCTTTATAAGTTAGGGAAAATACTATTATCCCTTTTTATAGGCATGGAATTGATATACATCGTCAATGACTTCTCACAGGTAATCTGTGAGACAGCAAGGAATTCAACATGGACCTCCTGTACCCTAAAGTTAAAACTATCTTTAGGAGTATGCCAAAAGGTGAATCTTCAGACTTCAACCCTTCTGTGCCAGGAAGCTAGGAATCCTCCTTGGCACACAGGAATGTTTTGTAATTCAAAGCCAAAATCCGAAGGCTATGCCAGTGGCACCACTTCCGTTCTCACCATAATGAGGTCTGCCGGGATGCTCCAGAATTAAGAAGGGGGAAAAACAGAGACCAAAGTATTTTGCCAGGTCCTGGGCTTGCTCAGTGTTGGCTGCAGCTGGATTAACCCATAGCAACACTAAGACTGATTATTTCTTCCTTTGTCCCCTCCCATATTAATATCAACCAGAAAACTGATATAACCGTCTATTAGGACAACTGTAAAAGCAGCATATCTGAGGATTCAGCTGTATTCCTCAGTGTTTCCAAAACCAAACTTTACAATTAAAAGGGAGAGGTTTACTTTTAATAGTCTGCTTTTGGATCATGCACTTGGAAGAAGCCGCACCTAAAGTTATCTGAAGTAGAAGGGATATTTTGATCAAGGGAGAAGTGCAAAAGTAAACTTTCAAACTTCATAATTAGCTTAATTAATCACTAAATTAGCACAAATCACCTAGCTATAACAGATATGTTTCATTTTAAATATTGTAACAGTGCCTCCAAAAAGTCAAAAGACAACTTCAAGGAAAACAGACCGCGAAACATAAAATAATTTGCTATCTACTGTGAATTAATGTAAACACTATTTATTGCTATAAATTTTAACTAGAAGTAATCACTTTGCCCTAAAGTTTCAATTCCCAAAGGTGAGATTATACTATTTTTCTATCAGCAATTCCCAATTATGCACAAACTTCTAGAAGAACAAGTCTTTTCTGATCACAATGAGATCTAAGACTTAAAATTGGATATTTTTGTCTCATGCATCACCAGCAGTAATAAAGGTTGTGGGTGTCCAAATGTTTCCTAAATGACACTTCTGCATGTTAGGCTCCATTCAGTTTCTTCTTCCTACGTCACATCTGCATATCCCCTCTTAGCAATTATACTGCATTTTTTTAATCAATAGGCCTTAAGCATGTTAGAAAGACGAATCAGTATCAATATCCTATTATTATTCCTACTGCCTTCCAAAGATTTGTGTAACTCTTTAGAACTTAAATAAACCATTCTGATGATAATGAATGAAAAGAAAAAGAAATTAATCTCTCGCCTACATTTGTTTACACATCTACAAAGAATAAAAGTTATGACAAACACAGCAGAGAAAATTCTAAATCCCCAGTGAAACACAGCTGCTGAGTAAGGCCATACCTTTGTCACAAAATTATTTCAGGATAGCACTGTACGTTAATAGCAAAAATGGATAGCTCTCTAAATGTCTATGGATAGTAAATAGAAAAAACCCTATGACTATGAATAAAATACATAACAGATATCAGAGTCTGTATGACAGTCTTGGTAAACTCTGAAAGAGGAAATTACTAAAACAATAGATTAAAATGAACAAATATATACAGTCAGCACTAAAATGCACAAGGGCAAAATGCTGATATGTCCTATATACTCTCATCTATCTTACCATTTGTTGATAAAAGTGAGTGAGCTGCATTTTGCTGTGGTAACCACTTGATCTTGTTTATTTTTTCTTCTATTTCCAAGCTCTTCAAATAATCAAATTCAGGTTCATGGCTCTGGAAAGTGCTGTAAACATTGTACTCCCCCTGACTGTAAGGCTCATTTTTACTCTGGAGAATAACAACAACAAAAACATGTGGTTTATGATGGCAATATATCTCCACCTCTTAGGAAAGGTGTATAAGCAGCCTTATAAATATAAAAATATTGAAAATGTAATTTCATTTCTCATTTAAAACATGATATTGAGAGATTTGTTTCTACAGGAATGACATTTCCTGTAAGTATTGAAGCAATATTTAATAAAAGGCAGAATTTTTGAAGAAATGTCAATTAGTCAGGAAAGCTTTCTACAAAAGCTACTGCAGATGGACTGAGTTTCAAAGTGAAACATGAAGGTATCACAGCAAAGGCATTGTTTTAAATGGAATGGTTCCATCAAACAGACAAAAGCTATTAAAACAATGCAGAAGTAAAACAAAAACAATCTTCTTTTTTCTTCCTTAGAATTTTGGAGTTTTGAAACAGTTTTGTTTGGGACAGCAAACTTCCCAGTAAAAGGTCCTTACCCTCTTTCACTTCCTCTCCAAAGAGGTGACATTCTGTTTTACCGAATCTTGAGATTATAAACAAGTTTGTTAGTTAGATCCAGTTACAGTATTAAAAATAAAGCCAGGTTTTAGCAAGCTATTAAGGACTACATTGGCAACTCACATACCTCAGGTTCCCTTTGGAATATAACAACCCGACCCCCCTTGTCACCAGTAGCCAGCAGTTCTCCAGTGTGGTTGAACTCAACTGTAGAAATAATATCAGCTGGAGGGAAAAAGAGAAAAAAGGCAGATTTTAGACTGCTACTACAACACAAAGCCATTAGAAATATCAAGCACTCCACAAAAAATGGCACAAATGAGGGATTTGAAGGAATACAGATGAATTCAACAGCAAGTCACTAATGAAAACAGGCCGCATGCCATTACAATCTGAGGTTGCTACACAATGAAATAAATGCAAACATAACGAGGCAAATTTGTGTTTCCAGCACATCTGCAGTTTGGGAGTAGAGGAGATCTCTGGAGAGGTTATGCTTCAAGAAGAGCAATCTCAGGCCACTACAAAGCTTTTTTCAGTACTGGAGATAGCAACAGCATTGGCCTCCTGCTATTTCCTCTAGCAAGGACCAACATAACATCTCAGTCCTGTTGCATGTATTATTCATTCTTCACCCTTTATGAGGGTTTTAATATAACACCCTAGCACTAGTTTTCTCAAATATGTGCTTGAACCAAGAGTGCAAAAGCAAAGTACGTGTAGTCTGTCCTACCACAGAAGAATGAAGGCAAAACCAGAACAGCTCACTGTGCAATGCTCCAAGAGCCCATTCAAATAATCATTTTGGGTAAATCATTTCAGCACCATAAAAATGTGTAATCGGAAGATAAAAAGATCCCAGTCTCTTCTTTTTCTAATTTTCAACAATTCCCTTTCCCTAAGCAATTGCATCAGCTTAAACAAGAAACCTCATCAAAACCTGAGGCCAGTCTTGAGTACAAATTACTATACATCCGGATGAGAAGGGAGAAAGAGACTGTGCAAGCAAAAGAACTGGTTCTTCTGCTTGTATGACAGTAAATGCTAGAATCATAATCCACAGTTAATCCTACACTATTAGCATAATTTAAATTAAAATGCCTAGTGCAATAGTAAATTAAGAAGCCATCATATATACAATCACAGACAAATGTAGGGTATTACTCAGAGATTGCACGTATGAATCCTCTGTAACGATCAGTATTCACTCATCAGAAAAACGGGCCAGATTTTTAGAAATGTCAGTAGTTAGCAGCTCCCATTTAGGCTTAAATAGCTGTGGTTTTCAAACATGTTCATCATCCATCAGTTTATACTGAGAACAATGAGGCAACAGTGGGCTAAGCTCTTTTGAAAACCTAGCCCCAAACGAGTTCACTAAAATTCAAAGGAATTGAAATAACAAGTGGATGTACCATTTACTTGATACATTTTATGAATTGAAAACATCTGTTCCTATTATTCTTTTAATAAACTAGCAGTTGAGTGTTAGAAAGCTTCTATTGCTAGTAGTTCTCAGCAGCAGCAGTCATCCAAAAGCCAGATTCTTACTGGAAGGTTATAAACAATTCAACATCTAAAAAAGGAAAACTTTACCCTAATCCTGGTAAAGAAAAATATCTTTTAATGTTTTTAAGAAATCTTCACCATGAGATTGTTCTCCTGCCTAAAAAAAAATAAAACCAAACTTTCTTCTTTTTTTCGTCCACACACTACATATATAAAGGAGGAGGGGGGAATCATAAAGCGTGTATGTAATTTTCTTTTTTGCTGAATAAAATGTATTGATGTGTAAACTTTGAGAAAAACATGATGACTTTCAATATTTGGGGCCTGAATTAACACTTCTGAAAGTTAATGGCATTTGATTTTTATGTCGACTTCCACAGACTGTATTTTATAGGTACTAATCCCCCAAACCCTAGTCTTATTAGAGTACAGGAAGAGTAGAGAGACTCTGTATGGTGATGTTCTGGGGCTTGGGATGGCTTGAGTTTGATCTAAAAAATTGTTGGTTATTTTTTTTTTAATCTAAAAACCTAATCAACTTTCTGGCATGTAAAGTCCATTTGTAGTGCTTCCAGTGGAAGAATATTTCTTGGGTATTTTGCTCTTATTGTGCAAAATTCAACTGATACTAGGTGTGGGCTCCTGCTTACAAAATGATACCTGCATGGTTTTACTCATTTGAAGCTGTATCTTACCCCAAACATACAGGCAGAACTGCAGAAGTCTCATACTGACAGCCCTTTTAGAATGGAGGCTCTTATCTTAAGTGTGCAATGGGGGAGAAGGGTAAATACAGAGGGAAGGAATATAGTATCTATTAAAATACATGTGTATTTGTGTGTGTGTATGCGTGCTCAGGTGCAATTTTCCCAACAGGTCACAAAAGAATCAGATTAAATAACTGTGTGCAGAAGGAACGAATGGCATTTAACTAGCATGTGTGAATACACTTGGTATTGGTCTGGAACACTTCCACAATGGCATGAAATACTCTTTTCTATGGTCACAATGGTCACAGAGTATTGTATGGCACTTTACTGAGGGCATCAACCAATGCCCAGTTAAGTCCACAGGAGTATTTGCACAGACTTCAATAGTAACTGAACCAGGGTTATAATAAAACAGCTCTGCATTTTGTTATTATATTGCATTTGTCATTAAAATATTGTGTACAGTTAAGCGATTATTGTTTAAAGAAAAGCAGCTAAAACATTAAGTATCTGTGGGCAGTGCGTAATGATGTGGTTCTGAGGCAAAATTCTCCCCCCCCCCCGGTGTTTCTTCTAGATGCGTCCCTCCTTTCTATTAGAAAAGCTAAGTGTTAACTGGAAACTACCTATCATTTTTAAATTAACTCGTTCTGAAAAAGAGCAGATCCAATATTCCAACCTTAGAGGCTACAGATCTTGCTGGTAAAAAATTATCCTTGAATTGGAAAATCACTTTTATTGATCCTGTAAATAACATCTGAAAACAACAGCCAAGAAAAAAAAAATAATCTTATCCAGCATATCTGTTCAGCAGGCGAATATTAGTCATGCTGTTTTCATAAAAAAGATTAGCCAGGCTAGCTCTTCCTAAGACCGAGGAGGTAGGAACAGAATCAATCAACAAAGCTTTTCATACCCTTCTGCAGAACATTCCCCTACATATTTATCAATGCTGTAGCAACATCAGCCACCATGGTCCCTTCCCACAGATTCTTCCATTGGAGAATCGCCCCCTGAGTGTACAGAGCAATTAACTACCAGATTTCACCCTCTCCAGGATATATAAATGCTCCACAATGAAAGAGCTGGTGAATTTGCATGTACAGTAAGCCCTTGGCAAGGGATGCCAGAGATGAAAGACTCCTTCCAGCCGCCTTCTGCACTACACCTTCCATATCTCTGCTGGCAGCGCCAAGCTTTGCACTAACGATTAGGATTATCAGACACAGAGATAATTTACCTATTAAGAACAATTATGGGTAACCTCAATGCCAATGGGCAAATGTTTCCAATCAGACCAAAAATCCCAACTTTTATCCAATATTAATCTTCCTACTCCATTTTTAACTTCCCCATTTAGTCTATGCAGAAATGTAAATAAACTTGGATCTTAAAGTCACGATGCTCAACATTTTCACTCAGTTAAAAAGCACAACTTGGACACTCAAAATACAGATGCTGACTGAGAAAAGCAAACCAAAAACCTTCAAAAGATGAAAATACTCCAGGGGGGTATACACCTGGTCATCTGTTCCACACCCTGCCACAGCAAATTGTTCCAGCAGGTATGACACATCACAGACTTCAATCCCCAGACTAATTTTACATATTCACAGAAAGACATCACATTACACTTAAACTGACAGAAAGTTTTTCCTGATCCAGCCTGGAGTATTTCATTCCCTGACTCCTAGTCACCTCTGCCCTTTTGCACCTCATCAACTAATTCCTCTGCAGCTTCACAATTACACTCTTTAAATGTGCTTAATGGCTACGTGTACCCAACAGCTGCTGCTTAGCTAGATCTATTCAGCTTTTCTAATAGATCAAAGTCTATCAATGGACATCTGTGCACATCAAGATATCTCTAGGCGATTGTACTGCTCTTCCCTCAACTTCATGAGTACTGTTCAGCAAGTACGAAGATGAGTAGATGTTACTCATCTTCATACAGCCTTTTGGTCAGAAACCTCAAGCAAGTCTAAGAAAAGCTCAACTATAATTTCCTGTATGTTACTTTTACTAGTAATTTCTACCTTTCTGGGGCCTTTCATTTGAAGGCCCTCTATACTATACTTTGTTTCAGAAGATCAGAAAAGCAAAGAAAATTTCAGAACTATTTCACCCAGCACAGAAATGCAGCTTTCTGGACAGCAGTAGCAAGTTTTGAGGGCAAACATCATCGCACAACAGCACAGGGAAAAGAAGATCAAAGAATATAATATTCTGTTGAATTGCAGTGTAATCTGATAGAAAATTAAAGGATTTGGAATGGGCCAGAACACTGGAATTAACATCAGTACTTCTCTCAAAAAAAAAAAAAAAAGCTGTGAAATCCTACCAGCCATAACAGGTCAGAACGTCTTTATATCACATCTACCACGGTCAGCACGGCAACACTGTTGGCCTGAGCTGACTGAATCAGCATCTAGGTCAGGTTTTTGTCATGCGTGTTCCCAGTGGCTAGCAGGCAATCTTGTAGTCTACATTATTTCAACCAAGTTCTGACCTGGCCTAACCTTGGTTTGTGAAATCCAATAAGATCACAGCACAATCTGGCATGGCTGCAAGCAATGTTCAGTCATACTGATACAAAAATCCCCGAGGAGCATAATCTGGAAGAAACAACAAAGCAGCTTGCAACAAAGAGAGCCATAAAACAAAAGGACAAATGGTAGATAAAAGAGGAGCAGTATTACAGTATCTTGTGTGAAGGGAAGGCCATTACAGTGAGCTGTGTTGTCAGAATTTAGTTTAGACTTGGGGGGGTGGGGGAAGTGGAAAGAAAAAGCCTGCTACCTTTTTTTATGCTGAAGTTTCAAAGGTTTCCTCAAGCAGCTAGAAAACAAGGTGTGCAAAACCTCAAAGGTATGAGGGTCAAATGAATCCCTCTTTTCTGAAATAGCTGGCAGACAGATCCTTGACAACACAAAAATTTCCTACTTGAAGCAGCAGACTCTGTAATGCGCATTCATTCTGGTTCACAGCAGTGTTATTCACCATCTTGGATCCAGGGATTGTACGACACCAGAAACCACCCCTCAAAATTCAACACAACGTAAAATCTCACACATCAGACCTTGGCTGGGTCGGAAACTTAACGCTAAAAGCCAACACACCAGAAAGCAAACCCCACTCCACTGGTAGACAAGACGTTTTGTTGACCTACACACAAACTACCTGATCACCTCTCCAAGTCACCAAACCAACACAGGACTGCATTTTTGTGCTGCAAAAAGGTAAGTGTTTGCTCCATGTTAGATGTATGGGCAATGCAAAACACAACGGGAAGCTGAATTTGGCCAAAGCAAACTTTGAACATAGATGCTAATAGTGTAAGTGCTTCAGGGATCAGTGAAACAAGGTGATCAATCAATAACAGAATGCAATCCAGAGATGTGTGTCCACTACACTTCATGTAGTTGTTTTCCTAACTGACACCTTGACTGGCTTCATTGCTAGCAAGGACAAATACATCGAGGGCAAAATCCGAACAGCCCCATTTAATCCTGTCAAGCAAGAACAAGGAAGTTTATCGGGCTAAATATCACCTTTCTTCCTGTGTACAACAATCTCTTCCTGATGTTAAATCCAAAACCACAGGGTCAAATGCTGAACAGCTCTTGAAAGGCTGCTTGGAACAAGAATGCTTCAGCTGGGGATGGTAGTAAATAATAGCAAAAAAAAAAAAAAAAAAAAAAAAAATGGAAACAACAAATTTCCTAACCTCAAAACCTGGCAAGCACTAAGCAAATCTCTCCCTTTTTTCCATCTTTAATCTCCAACTTTTGGATTTTAGAAATGCTACATGTACACACCTCAGTGGCCCCCATCAGCGCTGGCTGATCATGAGACCATCACGATACCGCTGAGTTTCACAAATCCATGCATCCTTATATCCTCAGGGACCAAGGAAAGCATCTTCCCATTCAGAACATTTGAATGTAGGTTCAGTGTTCACTCAAAGAGAGAATTTACTTGAAACAGAATCTAAAAACCAAATGCAAAATTCGCACCCCCTCTACAAGCACCTGTGACCACTGTGATTTACTGTTTCTGGCCTTGAGCTTTAATAGAGTTGGGTTTTTTCTCCAATATTTTTGTATGTATTTATTTTAAGACCTTAGAAAATGTTTTCAACAGCTTTTTAATCACATGCTAATTTCTAGCTGCATTTCTCAAATTAGAAAATCAGGAAATGACACCCAACTATTGGAGCACAGTCAATGTCAAAAAAATTTTTTGGCCTACAGGACAAATATGTAAAACAGAGTATCTGGGTTCTGTGCTAAAAAAACCACTTCATACTGAATACAAGTCACTGAGATTCAGTTTTTCATAAAGTGACACACACACACACACACACACACGCTTTTATTCCTAATTTAAAAGCTCAAAGCCCATATTTCAGAGGTTCTGGCACCTATCTCCCTCCTGCAGAGTACAGGGCCTCCAAAAAAAGAGGCCAAAGAGACTTGACCTTCTGCCCACTGAAGTAAATGGAAAGTTTCCCACTACTTCAGTAGTAATTAAGGTCAAGAAACATTTGTCAGATGGGGTGTAGCAGAAAATTAGGACACATTTCTCAAAATTTTGGCTACAGTTTATATGCACTTCAGTTTGTTCATGTTCAAGGTGACCTGCTTAGATCAGCGAGACATTGCAAAGTGTCAGTCATTAGTTCTGCAGAATGCCTAATTGTTACTATTATCCTTGCTGAAGCCACTAAGTGCACTGCTTTGCCCCTTCATAATCTCAAATACTCAGTGGACCGATAAAAAGCTTGCCACAATTCATTTTAATACCTATTTAGGGGCTCCCAAGCAGTGGTGCTGCATCACCTGCAGTAACCGAGCAGCCTCTCAGTGCTGTGAGACTGGCAGTCCTCCCTGTACACCAACCAGCAGCACAGGGGCTGACGCCAGCCCTGCTTCCAGCAGGAACCTCAGCCACTGGGGAACTCCGAAGCAGCTAAGCCTGGGAAGCACTGGTCCCTCCATCCTGTTCCACGTGAACAAACCGGAAAACTCACTAGAAAGCCTTTCGTCTTTGGTAAGTCTAAGCCGTTCGGTAACGCTGCTCATAGCTATTCTTATAAGCAACACTTAAAACTAAGAAAACACTGCACATCAATCTCTATTTTAGCACAAGAAATGCATAGAAAGCTTCCAAACTTCACATCCCCCAAAAGCTTCTTCACAGCTTACACTGTGTAACACATGCTAGTAATTTACTCTTCTGATTCGGGGGGAAAAAAAAAAAAAAAAGAAAAAATGCAGCTGGGTATTTCTTTCTTTCTTTCTGTGTTTGCTGTCACGAGACAGTCACCTAAGCTAAGGATTCAGCAACAGGCTTGAAACACTCCACTTCATAAACATTAGCGCAATTAGGAAACGTGCCAGTCCACTCCTCTTACCAACCAACACTGAAGGGCAAAAAGGAAAAAATCGCCATGGGCATCGCATTATGTATTTACAATTTCCAGAGCGGGGTTTAAACTGGTACTGACAGAAGGAAGCCCGCCTGAGCTGGGAGCTTCTGCTCAGCTCCATTTTACTTCCCACCGAGGAGCTGCACAGCCTGGCTGCCAGCAAAAGACAGATTAGAAATGGTGCTGCCAAGTGTTAAAAATGCTAGGCAACTGGGTTTTATTGAAGCATAGAACGACCTTGAACCTCACCCCTCATTTTGGAACAAATAGATGCCAAAAATGGAAAGTGTACAAATTATTAAAATATACTAATTTTACATTCACTGTCAGAAGTGATTATGCTTGTGCATAATAGTTGCAATGATCTCCAATAAACAAACATCAAGTTTTGCTAAAAGGCTATTATAAAACAAGGACAAAAAAATCCCACCCATATTTAGAATTTTAAAGGAAAATAATTTATTTAAAATATATCAAAGAGTAAGCAAAAGTCATCCAAAATTAAAATACAACCCTGAATAACCAGATTCAATATGAATGTTATTTCCCATGTATGACATACAAACTTCAATAGCATTTCACTGCCAGCTGGTTCTGAACTACATTTTTTTTTCCCTTAACTGAGCAATTAAATTCCAGAAGCAAAGCTCTCAGTAATTCTGTCACAGCAGTTCTCATGTTCAAAGCACTTTCCGGGCACTAAACCCCCCAGCAACCCAAGGAAGACAGTAAGGAAATGTTAGCATTCCCATTTTACACAAAGGAAAAAACGAAACAGATCCTCCAGAGTTTTTATCTAAGATCAGAGAAGCAGTTTTGATTATACACATACTAAGGGACAGATAATCCAGGCTGTGGCTCAGCAAAATATTTCTATTTAATAAAGCTCTTAATCACTTGTCTAGAGACTTAAATGTTCCTGTATTCAGTTCAAATGAGTATGCATGTTGTTAAGTGAATATACTGATGGAGCCCTAATACACGAAGCCTCACAATAGCATGCACCAATGAAGAGAAAGCCCCGGTGAGCAGGCTTTTGGGTGAAGCGGGGGGGGTATAATCTTAAAAATCATGAAGGGCTGGAGCTAGGAGCTGGACTAGAGCCAGAGTCTTCAAGCGCAGAGCAATGACAAGGAAAGCAGAGACACAACAGCCATATCTGCGCTAGTAAATGAAGGAGAGCTCCAGGACGTTCTTAGGCTTTGCAATGCTATGATTAATACTGTTAAATTGCTAAGAGTGGACCTTGACAGGCTTTTGGCTGTGATAAATTGCTCTCCCCCGAACACCACTTGGGCATGGCTCAGGGGTTATCAGAAGCCAGGGACATTTTGCAACAGGTAGCAAGCACGCAGCCACAGTTTTTTGGAAACGGTGCAACGTCACCCTCACAGGCACAAGCCCCTCCATGCCACCTGGTCGCAGTGCTCCCAAACATTCAGTTTACGGGAGCAGATGTATTTAGCGACTGCAACTCATAGGAATCAGCATAGCACATGGACCAACAACACTCACACTCTGCTGTGTCAAATCATATTACGGTTTTCTGCTACAACTGGCAGAGGTGGGAGTTTCCAAGAGTACAAGAAGCTCCAGACCCTGTAGAACTAGCACAGGTAAAACAAACCGCATTTGCTTTTCTCAGTCTTAATGCACAAAGGTAGATGACAGCGTTTACATCTACTGATTGGACACTTTGACCACAGGATCCAAATAAACTATATCCAAATACCATGAGCAACATACAGCTCTAACTGATACATCACTGGACATCTCTGTGACTCCCAGCAGTGGACCAGCAAGCTAAGGTCACACACAGGGCTTGTTGGCTGTCATGGGAGTTCGATGCCAAGCCCTGTAGATACTCATCTAACATTAGCATCTGTTTGCTTGGCAGGCTCCGAAGGCAATTCGGCTGACAACTCTGAATTTGCCTCTGGGTCTGTCACAAGATCATATAACTGTGGGACTTCTGGGAGTGCCTAATACTTCTTTGATGAAGATCACGCACATCATAATACATTAGATCCATTCTAAACATCCTTTGAAATCAGTGTTTGTGACCTTTCAGAATTATCCAGGTAGCGTGGCTGGCTTAAGTGTATAAACTAAAGCCAAACTCAAAGATTATGCAATTAGTTCTTAGCTTGCATCAAGATCTCTTTGGCAAGTTTAATCATCCCAACACCAGAAAAATCAGATTTTTTTGCATTAACAAGGGTTGCTGCTACTGATAGAACACCAAAGGCTGTCCCTAAGCTGGTCTAAAAATGAACAGGACAACTGTTCTGTATCAGCTTCACTATCAACCCTAGTGCTTTAAGGTTTGATGAGTGTGGAAAGGATATAAAAATTTAGTAGTGGCTTACACAACTTTACATTGGTCTAAAAGCTCATCTCATAAGATTCAGTTCATGAAAGGCTAAAGTCTTTATTTTTTTATATATGTATATGTATCCAACTAAATAAATGTGAGGAAAGATAGGATTACTCATGTGCTTAAAATGAAGAGCATGCTGAATCACCCTAATATGTCAGGAACTAGAGGAACTCCTGGCCCTGAAAGATTGAAGTCTAGATAGCTGTAGTGTGCAAAACCCAATGATAAATTTGACTTGAAGTTTAAATGCATCATATTTCTATAATTACTCGTTAAAAAAAAATACTTAAAGAACAGAAGACATTAAAAATCAATGCACCTTTCCCCAGTCTGTGTCTGATAAAGAAACTTCAAACACTCTTAACAGCCTCAGGAAATAAACATCCCTGTTTTGGGATATTCCCAAAGGACATCAATTAGATAACAGGACTAGATCAGCATATATTACAAATGCTACAGACACTGTCTAAAACAGCAACTGTTTACTGGTCAGGCAATTTCAGATTTTTTCCCTACTCTGAGGAAGAAAGCAGCATGCGGGTAACCCAGTAATTACATAAAACAGCCCCAAAAGCTCTTTTGCAGTCTAATAACACAATATTGCAAGTGGGAACTTGGACCATTCTCACTGCATTCAAAACTGGAGAACATGGATTTCAAAGCTTCAAGCCTACCATGTTTTAACACGAAGCACAATCACTCCGCCTTCATCAAAACGTTAAATGCAAAATACAGCTTCTGCCAGCATACGGCTAAAGCTGGAAAGTTAAAAAACAAAATCATGTGGAAAAACAAACATCAGTAGGTCAGATTTCTGCCTTCTCTACAAAGATAGACCTAGAGGAATTTTCTTAGGACCCTCCCCAGATCAGGGGGGCTTCAAAGCGTATGGAGATGGCTCACAAATCCGCAGGCACCTTCCCCAAGGCCATGCCTCCTAGAGCCATATAGTTTGAGAGCTGCTAATTTGCAGCCCACACAGATAACATTTAGACACCTAAGCCCTTAAAAGAAGTGCAAGGCTTCCAACCCCCTCCCGATACCCTTGAAGGCTGTGCCTTGCAATCATCGCTGGTTGTTAAAACGCAGTCCACAGGAATTATTGCTGTGCTCTCAAAGCAGGGCGGCCTTTGCTGCAATACAGAAGTTCTGAGGCACGAGGCCAACTGAAGCCTCAAGTCTATTTTAATCCCACTGTAATTATAAATGACGGATATGTAGTTGAGATGCTTCTGAATTTTTGTTTGCATGAGGGTGTATTTATGCATTGCAGAAGAGCACCGCAGAGGAATATCTGAGCTAGCACTGACAGAATTGGCATCAGAGCCAATATAACAACGTTAGCGCGACGCTGTGCCCAAGATATCGCTGCTGTCAGGACACACCACCACGTTCAGAGCCAACTACAAAACACCTTTTCACCATCCTTCATTAAGCAATGTTGACATATTCATTAAATACAGAATGAAAAGGTGTTGACAGGTTTCACTGAGGCAAAGCAGTGGAGAAACACACTGTTTAGTTGTTCAAAGGACCGTGATAAGGGTAAAGTTTTACCCAAGTCGGAACCACAGAGTAGATGCTGGAAAACTTGCCACAGGCTGCTGGAGTGGAGAGAGAGATTGCGTTCCCTGGGCCGGCCACCAGCTCGCTGCTGCCACCAGACCTCACACTGCAGCGAAGGGGAGAGATGCAGACCCAGACACCGCTTCCTAACCCTGGAAGCAACGGGCTCACTACAACAATATTTTTATTTCACGTTGTTATCCCTAAACGATGCAATACTTACCAGCAAAGTAGCAAATAAACCCTTTTTACTTCAGAAAGCAACACGTCCCTGCGCTTTGCTACGAACACCACCTCAGATCAAATACACGCTGGTTTTAGTTAATGGCCTCGTACAAGCTTGCACAATTAGCAGCTAATTCATGTGAGAAAGAGGTTTGCTTCCACACAGGCTTTGCACTAACTGGAGGGTCCAGTGTGAAGCAGTATCGTATTAAATACATTGTTAGTACTAAGTATACTTTCCACTGAAACCAGTAAGGAGTTCTGTAATTATTTACAGTACAGGCCTTCTCCATATCATAGCTGTTGCATATTGTTTTCCTCCCAAACACAGAAATTTTGTAGAAACAAAATTATTTCCTCAGGATGCTGTCATTTGGAGAGGATCAAATCAGCCTCCTAAATCTCACTCTGGTGCCTTAGAATATATGTCAGCTCAACAAATTATTGTCTGTTAGCTGTTCACAGAGGTGTTCTTGAACTTCATCAGTCTTCAAGCAAAATGTGGACTTTTACATTATTGGAGTGTCATTCAATTGGAATCAACAAGAAATTGTGTAAGCAATGCATCATGACAGATTTTGGATGTGCTACCTGAATATTCAGACAAGGTGTTCACCACACATAAGGTAGAAATACAAATGTCACCTTATTAAAAAAAAAAAAAAAAAAAAAAATCATCAGGAGTCCTGCCTGAGAGTCATATCGCAAAGGGAGGTAGCTCTTATTTCAGTCTTCCATAAGCTTAGAATGGATGCCTGAAGAAAGCAGCCAAGGCCTGCAAATTCTTTACCTCTGTCTCTCTTTTAAAGTCCCATAAGCTCCCAGTTTATTTAAGGCAAAAAGAGCTTGCAGCAAGACATGAGGAAATACAGGGACAGTACTCTAGGCTAAACTAACCTACCAGACGGAGGTACAGTTTCAGAGGCACAATTCAACCCTCAATAAGGGCCTCAGGATTTGACTCGTACCTGAGTACACAAAGGGAAGCTGAAACAGGTATTAAAGCTTCTTTTCCCAATGATCTTCCACAGATACATGAGCTCCTTTCAACAGAAGAAATTCTTATATCTGCCCACTTCCATCCCACTGTTGATTGTTCCAAGTATACCCCGGGAAACTGTCTGCCATAAACATCCAACCATCAAGCAGTTACTAAAAAAGTTCCTTTTTCAGAAAATAGACAAATGAGAATCATTATCATAAAAGCCCTATTATGAGGAAAGAAATTTATTGTTGCACTAATATTTCTCCTGATGACACAAGATTAAGAGTCTTTCAAAAGATGTCAGAGTAGTACCTGGCGAGTTGGAGCTTGAAGCATACTGACACCTTCAGAAAGTCAGCATGAAACCATACAAAAATTTGTATTTTTGGTAAAGTAAAGCAAGACCCTATGAAGCACTCAGAAAAATCTCATGCTTTTCATCTGGTTTTTGAGCAACTGACAAGATTTACTAGCCAGCTGGTAAAATAATGAAGAGAAGAGGCCAGTAAAACTATACAAAGCTAAGAGAAACTGCCTTGTACTAATTAGAAACAACGTGCAGTCTGATGACACTTTATAGACTTCAATTACCATACTCGGCAGGAAGGAGCTTTCAAACATCTGTATGATGATTATTCTCCACTGGGATGTCATTTACAGTGCAAAGTATTAAAAACAGGGCCAAAAAATCAATTATAATCTTTGTAAATGAGCATATTCTTGATCTGAGGGATTTGAACTTGTGTGTGGAAATTGGTTTTAAAAGGAGACACAGAAACTGCTTTGACAATGAAAAACAGGCAGCAAACCTCCCCATATCTGATTAGCACAAAATTAAACTTAAGGATCATTAAAATAATGATTTGTATATAAAGTGCAAGAACAAAAGAATATTATTAGAAGTCAAAGCAATGACTAACCACAAGTGAGGTTCAAGCAGAGGCTTCCTTTATTGAAGTGAATATCCACAAATACTGTCCATTAACCAAGATTACTTGGATGAGTGAAGATATGTACATACTAGGCAGGAATACAAAATCAGATCTTTTATTGTCCTAAATTGTTCTAAGCAATTATTTTCAGATTTACATAGAAAAACACAAATATGCAAAAGTAATAGGGACAGTAGGAAGCAACCAATAGCCAATGAGAATGTTATTTCAACTGGGCACTAATTAATACATTGGTGCAGAGAATTAAGGATTTTACCCTGTAATCAAAGGAAACCAAAATAATGTAGAAAAACATGAATAACCAGAGAAAAATATAAATATAAAAATATAAAACCCCAGCCAACCAAATAAAAAAGGTTCTTTGAATAGATTGAAGGTTTTATTTTCTCATTTACTGATTTTCAGACGTGTCTGTCATCTCAGAGAAAATGCTTAGAAGGTAGGTAAAAGCAATGCTGAGTTTTATTCAAGAGCAAATGGGAACAACAATGGTCAACTACAGCAAATGGCTAGAAAATTTGCTACTCATTGCATCAGAATCCTTAATCATGGCACAAAATCTGGCAGTGTTAGCCTGACTTTGCAGATCACTGATACGACCAAGCACCATGAGTATTTTGTACAGACGGTAAGATGAATATAACTTTTTCTCTTGGAGGCAAAACTTATTTGCCTTTGTGAGGGTAGATTAATGATGTACCAATATACTGCTATACTTCAAGAATATTTTAAAGCATGAATTAATGTAGAGTGCAGACACTTCCTTGCTGAGTAATGCCAAAAGCATGCTATTCCTGTGCTCTAAAGGTTGTCTCCTAGTAATTAAGGAGGTGCTAACGTAAGGTGTTGGGTTCGACCTTTAAAGCCCTAAGCAATCTGGAAATCTAGCCAAGAGACCAGGCTATCTGTGCACTTTCCCCCTCTTTCTTCTCTCCTTTTGCTTTTAGAGTGATGATTAGAGAGAAGCTGCCAGTCTCCCTCTGACATTCTGTCATTTGGTTAGACAGGACCTGGACCTATTAAACTCTTATTCAAACTTCACAGTTCATTTCTCCTGTTGGGTACCTAGGGAGAAACTAAGAGGATATCCTGGAAGAGTTGTTTTATGAAGCTACCACTCAGTTTTGTAGTAGGCTACCACAGAGATGACCAATTTTGAAGTGATAGTGGGTTTTTTACGGTTAAGGCAGTCCAGAACGTAGGACGAGATGCCAACCAGCTGTGTATAATCAAAGATGGAGGATGCTTTCACAACCCCTTGGCCTCTTCATTGCCATGGAACATCATGGCAGTCACCCGTGTTCTGGAAAAAGGAACTGCACGAATTATTTAATATCATGCAGTCTACAGCATTAAAATAAAGTCTGAATTTCCCATGAAAATTCAAGATACCTAGGTTAATGCAGGATGCCTGCAGGAAAATTTCAGCAGCACAGCCATCTCTGAAGCTATTTTGAGCAGTAGCAACTACTTACTTAAGTAGAATCAGCGAGTAGCCACATTCCATATTGTTGGGAATAACAAAGCCAGAACACCTCTAACAGGCTACCTAGGGATTACTTCAGCTAAATGCAGCTTCATTATCAAAAAAAGAAAAGGATTTTTTTTTCAGCCTGACAGCACCATAAAAACTCCTGTTCATACAGAATGACACATGAACAGAGATTGGTGTTTATAATTTTCTGCTGGTTAAAGACTCATTCTTGCTCCCATCGAACTAAATGAGGCAAAACTACCATTGATTTCAATCAGACTGTCAGTAGACCTTAAAGGTACTGACCATCAGCACTTATTAATATGGAATTATAAGCGGAAAACATATTGACTAGTTGATCTAAATACTTTATCTTCATTCATCAAAACACTTACTCCAAATGAACAAAGACAGAAAACTGAACCCAGACTAAAGGTCATGCTGAACTTACAAACAGCAATGACTGCTGATAACACATTACCACCACCACCAGCATAATGTGTATTGCACCCAATCAAACCAACGGGCATGTAAAACAGGAAACGCACAGCACACCCCACCTGTTTCCCAGCACTTCAAATTCTGCCTCAGTCAGAAACATCCTCCACCTTTTCACATACAGCATGAAAAAAACATAAAAATAATTTCATACAACTGGCTACTTATTTGCTGAAGGCCTTTAAAAATAAAAGCCAAAATCAACTTGCAACTGTAAATCGTGCAACTCTCGTAAAAAGCTCTTCAACTCCATTAGTATTGTTTTTAACTTCAGAGGAATAATTAATGTACTATAAAGAAGAAAAAGACTGGTAAAAATTCTGAATTTAATTATATGAATGGTATTCTATATACACTTAATTGCATAGCAGTAACACAACCACTTTCATTACTCTTTATAGCTTCAGATGCCCATTAGCACAATCCCCAAGGTTCCTTAGGAATAATTAGATTAGGAAAGGGGGACTCTCTGATGAAATGCAATAGGATGTGATGCTTATGAAACAGCACATCTTGAATCCAGATGCTGACATGACAACATCACGAAGAGCTAATTTGCACATCCAAATTAATACCATCATGACGATAATATAAAAGAAAGATATGCATTTAAAATGAGCTACAGAAAATAATGTCAAAAAGAATTGAGGTACTTATATTACAAAAATACATCTTTTTGACATTTTAACCCAGTTGGAAAGGTGTAAATAGACTAAATGTCACATTCATGAGCATAGAGCTACTTAAGCAGACTTACTAGAATTTAATCCACTATTTGGCAACACATGGGCAAGCTGTTTAATAAATAGTTATACCCATCAAACATGTGCAGCACTCACATAAACAGGTGAATAAATTTCATTGCATTTTATTAAACATCTGTGTCCATTTGATACACTGAATGTTTTTGTATTGTTTGGTGCTTCTTGGGGTATACACCATCAACAAAATCGGCAGTGATATATTTTTTGAAGGATCTCTACATGGAGCAAAAACGACACAAACAAATGGGGTTTAAAAATATTTTAGAGAGTCAGATATTTCTGCAGCTGTCATGAGTTGTCTGTACATGTCTGAATAGTTAAGAAATATCTCCCTCAAACCCACTTGACAGAAAATAATGGGATCTCCACGAAAGGGAAATAGTTTCTACCACTTCTGTGGTTCTCCTTCATGTACAGTTTAAAACACAAATATATGTGTTACAAGGCAGACTCTATCATTTGCTACTCAGACACAAACATCAAAGAAGTCTGCTCCTCTCTCCACGTTTTACAGCAGGTAACGTGCGTGGATCCCGTTTGCCCTATGCATTTGAGAATGCGTTCTGTCAAGGCAGAGCACAGTAGTCTAAAGGATTTTCAACTTTTAAAAAAATCTAAACTCACATCAAGCTGATGGGATCCTTTTAGAATAAAGAAACATTATACATAAGCTCAGAAGAAGTTCTAATACTGCTGAAAAGAATATGGCAGAAACAGAAGAAGGATAAAAGTGAATAGATGGGACACAAGCAAGAGGCATAATACTGGAGGCATAACATTAAAGACATAAAGCAACAATTTGTGCAAACGTAATCATTTGAAATTTTCTTATGATACAAGGGTAAGGAAAACCTCATTAAAGGAAAGAAAAAAATCACACTTAAAGCTAATAATAACAATGTTCTACACTAAGTATTTAGGAATCTACTACAAAATATCACTGAGACAAGGAGATCAACAGGATTAAAGCAAGACGCGTGTAGTTACACACTTATCCACAGTTTGCACTAATTATGACAAAAGTTTACTAACTGGGACAGAAAGATATATTTAAAAAACAACAACAACGTTCTCCCCCCTTCCCCCAACCCCAAAACAATTCCATATCCTCACAACAATCATCTCAACATTATGGAAAAAAAACATTTTTCTGGACAAAAGATACACACTTAGAGGTAAGCAGGATGCTAAAAGAGGAAGAACAGCAAAGCTTTCCACTTCATATTTGGGTAGTTATGATGAAGCATGCATTATTTTTGTACATAATATTACATCTACTACATGAACAACAAGAATTACAGGGTCCTTCATTATTCACTCTAACAAAACACTTCCTTTTAAAGGAAGTTTAAAGTGCCAGCTTCTTCCCTACCACATCCTAAAAGTCTTTGCTTACTGAGATTGATCCAACACTGTTTAAATCACTAGGAGTTCCATCCAGGGACTTCAAGGGAAACAATATCAGGACCGAAGTCTACGAGTAGAATACATTAACAAAACCAAAAATCAAATAACCAGCAAGAGATGCAGGCAACATGCAGTGAGGAAACATAAGTGAGGCATAAGTGAAAGCTTTTATTGGTATATGAAAGCATTTTCAAGAGCTTTTGCCACCATAACCCTCATGCTTCCTGTACTTATCTGCCTTTTTTTTTGTCACCTCTTGCTGTGCACTGTCTAAGTTATAAGATTCTGGTGGCATGTTCATTTTAATCACCTATAAGGCATCATACACTCTTGTGGCACTGAAGTGAATAAATAACACAAGGCCTTTTATTTTGAGAAGACACAACTAACTGCTCTTAGTCATGACTTATGGTGTACTGACCTAAATAAAAGACAGCCTCAATTCAATGTAGTCCTTCACTTTAAAGACCAAATATTAAAAAAAATGTATCTTTTAAAAGCTCCTATGCATCATCCTAAAGCTAATAGTCAACAGTCTCCCAATTCATAAACTGACAAAACACCACACCTAAAACCAGTGCTGTCACGCTAGTTTTTCCTCCTCACAGTCTGCCTGCCACGCAGTCTGTGATTTGCAGCAGCACTGAGATCCATTTCTGGACTTACATGTTGCAAATGGATGACATTTTAGTTCCCTTATTCCCTCATCTGCTTTCCTATAATTCTTCATTATGTGTGCAAAAGTTGGAAGTTCTGCCCCAAAACATGCTACTTCTGAAACCATTAGGTGATTTAGAATGGTTTTGGCAGACAATAGTTTCTGAAGTTACATCAGCCTAGGTCTGTGCAATAATTTATATACTGGTAAGGTCTAACCTAAGTCCATGCATAATTTCATACATGTTTTAGTGCTAACTTTTCCTGTGGAATGGTCTTACATGAAATCTATTATATAGTACTAGAACACACTAAAATCAGGAGATACACGCAATCTATTGAAAACCTAAAGAACACAGATACTAACTTCGAACATCATCTCAAAACAAAACATTCTAATTCCTGGCATGAGAAAATTTAGGCTGGCAGTTTCTGTGAAATATTTTAATATTACTTTATTAGATACCAAAAAAATACAATAGGTGACAAAGGGTAAAACAGTTCTGGAGCAGGCCCTAAGCTTTTCAGTATTTTCAGACTACAGCCAGAGGACTGACAGCAGAAGATCACTACCCCTCTGGCACCTGCCATTGATTGGCAGAGCCGGGATACCACATGGTATAGATGTAACATGTATTCTCTTAATGTAGTAGTTCTAACATAAACCTTTCGAAGATATTTAGAGATATCAATAGGACAACAAGAGGACAACGGAAGGTTGGTTTTACTGCTACCTCTGTTATGTCCCAGCTGTATTGTCTTCTTACATCAGTCTAGCAACTTCGCACAAGAACATTTATGCAGGGTTTTTTTAATATAAAGAAATAATGTACAGATAAGATTTGCAATAAAGCTCATCATTCATTCCTTCTCACTAGTGTCTTTATTACCCTCATTAACATTGCTTTTCTGTCTACAGACCTGTGCTTTCAAGTGCTTCCTCTCACCTGAATAGGCCCATGGGACTTATCATGAGGATAATATTAAGTATGTTCACATGGTTTTCCAGGATTTTTATGTATGCATCTAGTCTGACTTGCAGAGACCATAACTGGAGCTTTAGCAGTCCTTCTCTGGGAATCAACTAAATGCATACCAAAAGAGAAGCAAATTTGCCTGGACTGGTGATAACACTTCAGTCTAAATGCATTCACAGTTCTCAGAAGCAGAAGTTGTTATGAAAATAAACTGTTGGGAATCTACAGAGTTAAATTTTCACTTAAACCCTCATATCATCACAGCCTAAACACCATGCACATTAAAGAGAGATGTGTGTTAAAGACTGCATCTTTACGTTGTCATAATATCCTGCCCTGAAATAAAAATCAGTGAACTTTAAATAAAAAACAACCTAAACAAAAAATGAACTACTAGCAGTGGGGAAAGATAATTATTATTTCCCATCTGTTTAAAGCAAAAAAAAAGTGTACAAGAAGAGCCATTTCACAAGTCTTCAGATAGATCTGGATTTTGAGAAAAAAAATGTGTCAGTTGATGAATTACAAGCTTAATTACATCTGGGACAAGACATTTTAGAACCCAAAGGAAAAATGATTTGCGGAATGTCAGTATGCTCAGATGCCCACCAGCGAGCAGTCCCTCCTCTATTCCAGGGTTTCAGTGAAGACAACATACATGTCAACCACAGTAGAAGAAACACAAACTAATGAAACTGTGTGTAAGCTGTAATTACACTGTCTCAGTGAATGGCACTTAGGGTATTGTGAACAGATTGTACATGTTACTTCACACAGGGCTTAATGAAGCATTCCCTGTTCTACAAACTTCACCTCTTGATTTAATTAACCTTCATACCTATACATGCTCTACCTACCAATCATAAATGTTGGAAAACCCTTACATAAACTAAAAAGCTTTTGAGCTACATTAGAAAAGTAACAGAGGTTCAGTTTATGTTCAGTTTGGCAGCTCAAAAGTGAAGTGCAATCAAATTGTAAGGTTCTTAGATGATAAAAACTCACATGGAGAATTTGGCCCTAAATCAGCTCTCCCAAACATAAGACCTGGTCCCTTAAAATGAAATTGCAACACAGCAGAATCAATTCATTCACAACAATAAAAACTGTTTAAGATTTTACTAGAAGAGAACTAAACATTAAAATAATCTAGGAGGCTCTACTTTATAGAAGACTTTTAGATACTAAAATATGTCTGTTTTACAGAACAAAATACATGGCTCACTCACATCTTAGGTTTGTAGCCACAGCTTTGCACAATACAAATATATAAATACGTAAAACTGTGTCATTTTCACCAACTCTAGAAAGGACACTCATTTTCTCAAATATAAAAATCATCATCTCCGAGACCACAGCAGTTAATCTTTTACGAGTTTAGGACTGAGCAGGCTGTTTACACACACCCTGCAGGCCTCCCATTAGCCTGCATCTTCATGTTTTCCAGTACCACAGGGGCTGCACTTTCCAGTCTTGCAGTTTTGATCAGCTTTAGAGCCTGGATTACATGAATCCTCTGCTCTACTCATTTACTGCAAAACACAGGCACTGCAAATACATGGTGCTTCCTGCTGACTTCAAAGAGTGAAACATGCACAAAACACAACCACGTATTTCATAATTTCCTCCTGTATAAATTCCTGCTTAGACTCTAGCACACAAGGACAGATATCTAGAAGTGCAAAGGGAGACTCTGTCTACTCTCTTCTTCTGGTGGGAGCAAACTGAAGAGGCAGGGAAACAGCAAAGCCTCATTTCAGAGTTTTCTGATAATGAAGTGCAGCAGAAACTGCTGCCCCAGTACTTTGAGGGAACGAAGGAAAACGGCATCTCAGAAAGGCACCTCAATGGCACAGGAGCTACCATGGCTGCTCTTGGCAGGCAGGGCTCAGCTGAATTGACTTCACGAAGATTTAGTAGCTGTGTAAACGACAAAGCAAAATTGACACACTTTCTCTGCTTCCCTCCCCCCACAACTTCAGTTTACATAACATACTTAATATTTCACTACATTAAAAAAATCAAGTTGAAATTACTTAATGCACAAGTGAGAAAAGCACTCGGTGCTGATTTAGAGAAAACAGGCTGCACTGGAGAAATGTTAGTTAAATTCTTCACAACAACAAAGAGCAAGTGAAAGCTGCAGAGATAATTTATGTGAATCTCCGAAGTCATTTTAATAGTATCTCTCATAAAAAATTAATCTGCAAAAGTTAGCAAGCATGACGCAGAGGAGGAGAACCAGTGGACTGGATAGAAGTTGGCTGAGGGATAAAAGGGAAAGTTTGCCAGCCACAGAAAATGAGGACTCAGTTTGCATTTTAAAATTGAATCATCTGTTTTTTCATCCAGTGCTAAAGATTTACATTACAAGCAAAAGGAATTAGAATAGACCTCCCTATAAGCCTATGAAGCAACACGGATTTTTACTTTAAAAAGAACAAAACCAAAGCCACATACAATAAAGCAGAAAAAAATCAACAAAAAGCAACAACATTTATGGTTACATTCTGTCACTCCAGAAGAGAGATTTCAAGGAGGGGGCAGAAACCTGTGTAATAGAGGCCATAAAGCAGGATTTTAAATTAACTGAGAATTCAGCCAACCTTGACAACTTAAACAGAAGGTACCAAATCTGTCCTTTTCCTTCACTGGAGCTATGCTATTCACTTCACATGAGAATCTCAACTAATGTCAATGCCGTTTTGGCATAAAGGATAATAATAATTGTATTTATGATATATCGCTCCAAGGTAGCATGCAAGATCACTCAAGCAAGTTAAAATACACCATAATACATGAAAATATTTAATATATTTTAAACCTGTACTTAATGTATTTCACTCCAGTAGAAAATTTGCAGCCAGTGTAAAGCAATAGAGCATTTTGTCTTATGCCATTTTATTGATGCAACCAAATGAACAAGTGTGTTGCTCATTAATGTAATGAGGGGAGTAGCTGAACACACTTGCTTACCTCCCCACACTGTTGCTAATTACTCAAGGGCCAGGCTTCACCTTTGTTATTCTCTCCCTGACTCTCAGCTCTTGTGTCCAGGCTGCCTGGATAGTAACTTGCACCTCAAGATACTGATGGAGAAAGAAATATTGTGATGCCACAAAGTGCCACGCTCCAGCGAGACGATGGACACAGAGCAGGACAAATGACAAAAGTGCAATCGGTGTTGAACAGTTAGGGGAGCATTTGGTATGGGATATGCTTAGAGCCTGCTGTGGTGGTATCGCAGATCTTACCGGCAGATTGTCCATCACTACCCAGGGTGGTGGCTCAGTTGACAGCAGGGACACCAAAGGTCCCAATCCAGCTTTGACTCTCACCTGGTAGAAAGTGAAATTGGAACCAGTACCTTCAAGCTCCCCCGGGCTATGTCTGAAACCAAATTCTCTCAGTTCCCAAGTTGCCTCAACACAGGTAGTGCACAGAAGAGGGTCCCCCCCCTCCTCCTGCCATTTTCTCCCCCTCTTCTACAGCATTACCCAATGAGGTGGACACTCAAAAGGCAGCTCCACACAGAGCTCAGCACAAGCTCAGGGAATTCGCTAAGAATCTGAACACATCTAGAGCTCAGGACCCTCCACAGTTTCAGTCAGAGCTTAAGAATTAAGTCAGAATTGGGTGACTTTACGCCAAGGCACTTCTGACTTGCATACTTAAGCACTCGGGGGTCTTGTGTTTCAAAACAGAAGCAGCACCAAATTTTTTTAGAAACCTCTACAGGCCATGTGGTACTTGAGAACAGGCATTCCCATTCTCCAAGATTTAGACAACTAGTATAGACCCGTTAACCATGTCTACACCGAAGAGGACTGAAAAGCGATATATTATCCAGCACTTTGCAATCCTGGAAGCCACAGGGCAGAAGCTGATCTTTTGGGGATGTCTCCTTGCGCTCTCCCATCCTCCTTGCACAACTGACTCGTGAACTCCTCTGATGGTACTTCACATTGCGTGAAGGTTGCTGCTACCCAACTAAAAAGGCAAGGCTGCTGCTACCACCTTACACACTGAGACTCTTCACCAGATGTTCACAAGTCTTGAAGGGCAGTACGAGCAGCCAGGCTGCCATGGCAGGGACCTGGCTGGGTGGCAGAGTTTGCCACAATATCCCTCACTGCTGTGGTCCATACACTATCACAACTATGAAAAGTCCTGGAAGACCTAAAAAAATCAAGGAAATGGTCAAAATGTGGTGATAAGCATTCTTGTTCAAACTGGATTGAGAAAGTAGCTATAGCTTTTATAAACATCAACATGAACATGTAGATTCCTTAGGGTGATCACTTTCTCGGGAGTCTGAAGTTCATGTCTTGTTTGGAACAGTGAAAGAGTAATACACAGGTGTCCTGGTTTCAGCTGGGATAGAGTTCATTTTCTTTCTAGTAGCTGGCATAATGTTATGTCTTGGATTCAGTATGAGAAGAATGCTGATAACACACTGATGTTTTCAGTTGTTGCTAAGTAGTGTTTATACCAAGGCAAGGATTTCTCAGCTTCTCATGCCCAGCCAGCAAGAAGGCTGGAGGGGCCCAAGAAGTTGGGAGGGGACACAGCCAGGGCACCTGACCCAAACTGGCCAAAGGGATATTCCATACCATGAATGGAATGATGTGACATCATGCCCAGTATATAAACTGGGGGGAGCTGGCTGGGGAGGGGCAGATCACTGCTCAGGAACTAACTGGGCATCGTTTGGCAAGTGGTGAGCAATTGCATTGTGCTTCACTTGTTTTGTATATTCCAATCCTTTTATTGTTATTATTGGCATTTAATTATTGTTGTTATTATTATTATCATTATTAGTTTCTTTCTTTCTGTTCTATTAAACTGTTCTTATCTCAACCCATGAGTTTTAGCTTTTTTCCTGATTCTCTCCCCCATCCCATTGGGTGGGGGGGGAGTGAGTGAGCAGCTGTGTGGTGCTTAGTTGCTGACTGGGGTTAAACCACGACAATAGTGTATAATCCTGGATTTGTAAGAATTTTGAACTGAACAGGTAGAGAATTAAGCTCATGGCAATTTTAATACTCTCAGATTCTGGTAACTGCAAATAAAGGAAATCTCTCTGAGGCTACCCTGAGTAGCACATTGGGTTCGTTAGTGTAAACGCAGGGTAAGTGTTAACAGCAAGGATAGCTGCCTCTCTTATTTCTTACAAAACAAAACTCTAGATGAACAACATGCCAGAGTTCATATGTACCACAGAAAACACCATGGTCTTCTGGGTTTATAATCAGACCCCTTTTCAAAGTCCAAAACTGTAAACTAATTTATGGCCCCAGTTCACTTGCATTTGCTATTATGACAAAACATAAAGCCAACACAGATAATACCTGGCTTCACAGTAAGGGCTTTTCACAGCCCCAACTAAAAAGCTTTTTTCTACCCTTACTGGTAGTATTATAGATCTTACTCAATAATTAAACCTAGATTCACCCTTCTTGCTGTTGTTGACAACAATCACGGGGATAGAAGAAACAACAGGTGTTCTGTTTTTCCTGGGACTCTGAAAAATTAGGGGTTGGTGAACCAAGGAGTCCTCCATTTGCTTGTGTACCATAAAAATAAATGAAAAAACCCAAATCTGTATCATATGCATTGCTTCAGAGTGCAACTGATTGGAGACATTTTTACTCTGGTCTGCAATGTGACAACACAGCGCAGAGCAGAATAAAGCAATAGACTTGGAAAAGCTATTTATAGTGCATATGGCCCAAGGAGATATAGCTAATAACGAATTCATTTCACATCACACATTTGAATGCAATATGAAAACTTCCCAGTTTCTTATCAGCACAGGAGAAAAGACCCCACTGTGGCTTTCTTTAAAATAATTAAGGATTCTTTACTAAAACATTTTAATCAAACTAAGTCTCCACAGCAGTGTTTTCTCTCCCTGCCTTATATCTGTTTCCATAAGAGGTCTGTACCTATTAAATTTTTGATAAAAGCGTTTCACAACATAGCAGTTTCCCAAGCTATTAAAAATGATGCTCATTTTTCTAGATAACACATTTGTTTATCAAATAGTTTTCTATAAGCTGGATTAAAATCCAATATATTATTGGTCATATCAACAGGAAACAAATGGAACAATCTGCTAAAAAATTCAGTGAGCAATGCAACTGTAGTATCTGCATATGAGGAGGTTTGGGGTTGGTTTAGTTTTTTGTTGTAGGGAAACAAGTATTATTCCGTGGACTAGATAGCTGAATATTTTATTACAAATGATTAAGAATTAAACAACAGATAAGAAAGACAGATAAGGATATGTAGTACTCGAGAGACATCAATAACCACATTGAGCTTCCCTTCTGCTGCAACTGCGGCAGAAACAAAGCAGCAAGCAGACACAACGCTCAGTGCAATGATAGCCACCTAATTTCTCCACACCCATAATTTTTGTTTTCTTTTTCTCTTCTTCCACACACTGACACCAGGTGTTTTAACAGCTTGACTTCAATGAGAGTGTCCTAAGAACAGCGTGGTTTCAGCCAATACTGGTGCCAAAGCTGTATCATAAATAAACCGGTAGGGGATGCTGAAAGGAGCCCCAGCTGGTACTCCACAGGAGCTACTATTGTCATGGGACTGTGCTAACTCTAATAGAAAAATAAGGGCCCTTGTGAACAAAAACAAACAAACAACAACAAAAAAGACCAAACAAAACCCACTAACACCATAGACTACCCTATGGCTCAAAGACTTAGCAAACTATGACCCACTATTTAACCTGGGCCTTCTGTTACTTTTTAATTAAAAGGCAAGTTTTTGTTAACAGGTTTTATGCTTAAATTGTAATTAATTGCTATAGGAAACAACGTGACTTAACTCCACCAATTTGTAATCCAGTGCCCCTAGGGCCCCTAGTTTTTACTGAGTAGCATGACAACATCCTAATTTTACTTTTACCACAGCGGAAGCAGTATGAAAATTATTTAAAACACATGTTAAACATAAACTGTAACTAGATATTGTGAGCTTACACAGTCATTTATTTATGTGGTAGGTTCAGTGAAAATGCTAGGAAACAACAGGGAAGAATACATACATACACATCCTAATGACTTAAACATAACTACCTTTCCATTAAGTAACCTACTATCAAAAGTAGTTACCTTGTACACAGAACGCTTGTTTTCAAATTTATCAGTCATAAAGTTTAATGGGTAAAATCTAGATAAACACATTCTAAATCCCTAATGAAATTTAACAGAAAGAATGCAGATCTCCTGCAATAACCCTTTAGGGTTTGTAGTTTTTTCCCCTTTAGCAGAATATTCTGCTAGCATTAGGAAGTACCGCTCAGTGACAGCTGAACATCCATTTCCAGCATCAGACCTTTTTTAGACTGTAAAAGGATACACTACTTTGTGTGTGTGTGCATTGATTTTATTTAGGAAACGGAGAGAAGTCAATCTGAGGTTTGCTCATTTTTAGGTTGGGGGAGGGCTTCTGGGTTTTTTTGTTGTTGTTGTTTCCACTTTTGCTGTTTGTTCATTTCATTATATTTACTGTATTACATGTTTATTGACCATGTGCTTTAGTCTGAATCATTGTATTACTCAGAAAAGAAATATATCCCCATTGCAGAGCAATCAAGCAACAATATATTAACTACTAAGATTATTAACACAAGCTATCTAAATTGTACTGGCAAAAAGCAGATAGCAAAAAGTTGCAAAGTGTAGTTATAAGAGGGCTTAAAAATAGCTACTAAATAAAACAGCATCAGCTGCTTACTTTTTCAGATTTTAGTCTGAGCTAGAATATGTGCAGACTACATGCTGCACAAGAACATGCAAAGACTCTACACAACTTCTGAAGACAGAAATCAGCTTAGCTGTTTAGATTTCTGAATATATTAAGGGTACAACATCAGCTATTGAAAGTGATTGTCACTTTTAAAATTTTTGCTCACACAGTATTTAAAACTTTGAGGAGCAAATGTGCTACCTAGTTATTATAGTAATGCTTTAATCATAACTTCTCCCATCAACTAAGTGGCAGATAACTTTTTTTTAAGCTAATATTTAAACTAATCTTTATTAATTGCTGCCCCAGTGTAAACTCGCTAATGGCTTCATTACGCAAATAGGTGAAGAAGTAAAACCCAAACGGAAAAGAAGAAAATACTAAAATGAAATAACTAATACTACGTTGGATAGAAGCTTTTCTATGTTTTCTTCAAAGGTCAGAATTATCTATTTTCCCAAGGAAATTCCAAGTATTTCACTTTAACTTTTATAAGAAAGGAACAGTGCATAAGTGTGTAAATTGCCAGAAATTTAAGTCTGTTAGTTATTAAACATGTACATTTTAATGGCAAAAACCATAGCACTGCATAATCAAAGACACATGACAGCACATCAGGTTTTCGGAACCTTTGATTGCGCAGTATGAGACTGCTCGAGTTAGCACTATCTCAATTCCGAAAAGTTAAAATATCTTTTGAAAGAGCAAGAAGAGAAGGCTAAGAAGTGATCTCCTCCTGAAGTTTATTTATAAGCACTGCCCTGCAAGGGAACACGGTTACCAATCATCCTGTCTCCCTATGATGTACCAATACAGGATCCTGATGTGCCAGTACATCAACTTGTCAGGAGTGGCTAGAGCAGCATTAAATAGCAGCGCAGCAAGCAAGTGTTCAATGACGTTACAGTGCTGAGCGTACACAGAAGTTCGTATCAGTATGCTGCTGCTGAAGAACCATCACTTTAGCTGCTAACCTTGTTTGTTGTGTTTTTAGATAGGAATGCAGTGAGAAGAAATGAACCACTGCAAAAGCAAAAACCATGCAACACTATCATATTCACTCGTCGTATAGAACAGGGCAGAGCAACAACAGTCCTGTTCCCTGCCCATTGGTGTGAGGAACTGAAGCCTCATTGGAAACCCTCCGTTGTGCCAAATTCATGCTCTTTCCATGAATTTCAATGAGATGTAAAGATCTGCTTATTCCTGTTTTTCTGCCTTATCTCCCACCATGTTTCCCACTCTGCACCATTTCATCAGTGCAGCAAATGCATTAGGCCAATTGGTTGCAGAGAGACCTCTGACTATATGGACTGCTCTTTCTAAATGGATCGGATTTACCTGCTATATTAAATCCATGACTACATTAATAACTGATTTATCTCCACAGAATCCCTTCTAATAGTTGAAATCCAAATTAACTTTTCTCTTCTTACATTGTAAGGTCACACTGTCTTAGTATATGCTTATTACATTAGCACAACCAGTCCTCTCCAAAACCAACTTAAGAGATTTCTTCCACTGAACGCTTCAAATCTGCATCCTCTTCTGCTTGCTTCCAATGACATTCATCCTCAGCCCTTTGTGCTGAAGAGTTGGAGCTAAGAAGATTATCTGTGTATCATCATGCTCTAACCCAAGCTAGTATCTAGCTGGAGCATCTTGAGTTTTATTAAAAACCTTTAGTTATATATGAAGACCTTTCAAATAAAGGGAAAACTTTGGGGTCAAGCTCTCAAAAACGATGACAGAAGAAACTAATTTACCATGATTATTTTTCAAGATACCTTTTTATACATTTAATTAATTGAGTGGCTACTAAGCTGAAGTAAAATTAGCTTGTGATTATACAAGTGAATTAAAAAAGCAGCTGACAAAAACAACATGAGAAAATTTCCAACTTTTCCTGACTTTTGGGTACTTGACCTCATTAAACATGGTTTTCATTTAACATTAAAAATGTCCCTGGGTCTCAGGTATTTCTAAATTCTGTAATTAGTGACTATTATATCCCTTTCATTTATTAGCTGGACTTCCAAACTATCTTAAGTACTATAACAGTAGTAAAATGCTATCTATACTAAGAGAAATCTGTCATGCCACAACAGTCCTAGTCTTGCTGCAATGTGTGCTTAAGGAGAGCCTGAGACATGCTCTCTTCTGTCCTTTATCAGGGGCTGGAGGATAGCCTGTCCACATCCAGCACTTCCACAGCAGGCATTAAGCTGCAGAGCCTTACGCCAAAGCATACGGTTAGCGTTAATTTTCTTTGCCAGCTCCCATATATTTCCAATGTGGTGTTCACTGTTTCTCTTGTAGAAGGAACCTCTCTCAAGGCCTTTTCTGTTCAGAAATTAATTTGTGGGCAGTCAGAATTTTCCTGAAGATTGTAAATAAAGACAGGAGCATGATACTTTATAACCTAAACCCACCATTAAATAACATCAGAATTTCCTAGAACAAAGAAAATTAATTTACCTTACCCAGTTGCTTTCACCTGCCAAATGCTGAATAGATATACAACAGATATAAAGACTTATCACAAAACACTGGCAGTGGACAAGGAAGGGAAGCATTTGACACAGACCACTACAGGCCAGCTCAATGTCATCATAGACAGTATCACAACCCAGCAAACAAAGATGTACTCATCTTCCTGTTCCACTAATGATACGTACAGAAAATTACCAATTATCTGTGTGCCAAAGGAGTGACCTGTTGCTGTCAATTGAAAAGATAGACATATTCTTCAATTAGTTGCTGTATTGTACTAATTAAACAGGAGAATTATGGGAACCTTTCATTAACCTCTCAGCAAGTTCATATATTTTAAAAGAATTATATTTAGAAGGAGAACCATCTGTAGACCAACTCTGCAAGGCTGAACACCAGCGACATTCATTCTTTAAAACTAATTTTCTTTTGCTGGTCAACAGAAAACAGATGTTATGTAGCAACTTCAAAGCCATATGCAACTCACAAATTGTGCGTGACCTACAGACTTCATTGCAGTGAGCTGATGACTTAGACTATGGTTTGTATAGGGTCTCTCTTAGCAAGACCTGGACATTCACAAGGGGCCAAATGTGCCAGCCAATCTGAGCTTGCACCCATCTACTCCAGACCCCAGATGCTCTCCCAGGTACTTTGTGCACTAGGAAGAAGCCACTGGAAGGTTTTGTATCTGGGCACACCACCAAAATAAGGATAACGCTCAATATTTGAAGGTGGAGGCAGCGAACAGCCGCAGCACAACATGTAGCATGAAGGAACCGAGAAGACGCATGCAAGAAGAAGCATTCCCTCCCATCTTTGGCTAAATAAAAAGACAGCTCTGAAGTCTTCCAACTCAGTATCTAATCCATGTAAAAATGAAAATTTTAATAGCCTCTGTGCAATTGGATTAATACTCAACCAATGTCACGCTCAAATAAGACAGTTTTAAAAAAATGCTTAATCAGTCTTAATTTGTAGATGTCATGGAGATCCAAGCAGAGCAATGTATTCTATTGGATATCAAAGTCTTTTAAGAGGTGAACCAACACCACCACTCCAAAAACATCTTGAAACTGGTAACATTCTGTATTATTAAAGCTATCTCCCCTATAGTTCAGAAAAGACACAGGTAGGAGACAGAAGATTTTCCCATCTAAAACAAAAGCAAAGAGAAGTTCTGACCTCAGAAAGCAGGCCAGTTGGCACTGAGATTGCTTGCTCATTCCAACAGCTAGCTGAGATACCAAAGCAGATATAAAGAAACCTAGTTATTAACTATCATTTAGAATAGTATTTTAGTGATCTATTTTTTCTTTTGATGATACAGCTGTTATTTTATAGTCAAAATCTATGCTTTGTTAGAACACAGTCTGTTTTCATTTTATGATTGCTGAGCATACAAAGTAAAATGAAAATATATGTCAAAAAGGAAGTGCAGTTTTGTTTTAGGTTTTCACTTTTTTCTTTTCCACAGGTAGTAAAACCAAATAAAGTTGTGCTGACAACAGGCCCACTGTCTACCTGCCACTGAAGGCGAGTTTGTAAATCTCAGGAGAGGCTAAGTTTCCCACCAAACTGCAGACTCAGGAGCTGGCAACATCAAATGCCAGAGCCAGGCCAGAAGTCTCTTTCAATTAATTTTTTTTGAGAGTACTGATGAAAAGATAGTCCACAACAATGGGGACAAACCGTACTGTCACAACTACCCAAAAAGCAACAGAATCAAGAGTCAAATGAGATCAAAAATGATTAGTATACATGACTGTACCTTGGTCTATCATTTGGAAGATATAATTTATCAGTGCAAGCAGTGCAGCTTGTCTACTATATTTAGGGCTAAACCCAGATGAATTCAGTCAAGGAAATCTGAGGATTCTAGATGCCACCAGAGTCGCCTTGCGCACAAGCTTCCTTATAGCTTTCCCTAAAAAACAAAGAAATTCAAGACAAAAAAATGGTGAAAACTTTCCTCATCTAAGGATAATTTTTCAAGCAGGAACAAAACTGTTGGCCCTGTAAGCAAGCAAGCACCTTGTTCTCCCAATCACTTTCAATAACAGAAAAATACTTCCTCAGTGGACATTCCCAGACTTACAAGAGTGTAAGTCACAAGCTGCAGCCCAGATCTTTCTAGCTCCTATATTCACTTCCATCAGTGTAATTGGCTAATACTCAAGAGGGTTTCCTCTCTCATACTCCTAACCCCAAAGAAGTAGGTAATATTTTTAGAACTACCAGGGAGGTGCTGATAGTTCAGTCCTCATCTAAGTCATTGAAATAATTAAGTACCTTGAAAATTCCTTAGTGTGAAACCCATTGTACAGCTGTTGAAAGGATTCAACTCAGATTTAATCCGTTTACTCTCCATCAACAACAGTTCAACAGAATGCTTGTTGAAGTGGGGTTTTAAGAAGCATAACTGCTTCAGTCAATAAAATTTAAAATGGAGGCCAGAAAATCAGTCTACAGGATCTAGAGAACAGGTGCTCTTTCCATTTTAAAGGTAGGATCTTCCTAATGAAAAATGAAAAAATGACAAGGGAAAAAAAAAAATCACACAAGCATACAAATAAAATGCTCTATATTTCAGAGAAATAAACTGTATTTCTGTCATCAGAACATAAGGAGAGGAAGTTAAGTAACCCATTTTATATTAATGGTATTCAAAGCAGAGCAGTCCAAACTACCAACCCCTCATCCCAGGTCTGTACAGCATCAAAAAGAAAAACCCCATGGATCCACACAGAAATATATTCTCCATTTTAATTTGTATCCTTCACTTTTCTTCAAAAGCCTTTCTTTTCTAGAAGATACATTGGAAAGCAAATACATGCAAGTATTGAATATGGGAGGGGAAAAAAAAAAAATCTATTATACCTGCCAGGATAATTTCAATGCTTATTTACACATGCTTATATTTAAATTTGCAGAGCTTTGAAATTCAGAAAGATGAAGTGCTGTATCAAAGCAGTCCTTTTTATGATGGCATTTGTTATTATGTGAATCTCATCCAGACAGCAGCAATCCATTCACGGTAGTTACTCAGGTGTGTATCTGCATGCATCGTACTCATAAGAAAGTTTTCTTTCTATTTATAGTTGCACTATTAAAAGCAGTACTTTTAATAAATGGTGAATCTGAATCAAGCCCACAGTATTCTTTTGGTGGAAATGGGGCAAGTCCTCTGGGTATGTAGACCATCATATCTCTGTTACAATTTCCAAAAGCAGTGGAGCTACGATACTTACACCAGCAGGGGACTGGTGTATACCACTACTTGCAAAGATTGAGTATAACCAGTGAAGAACTACCAGTACGTCATACAACATGTGAAAGGTAAATAAAGTGACATGTAGCAACCCGTGTCTTTGAACAACAGATCAGTGCATACAGTATTCTTCAGATAACTAAATTTAAATACACTTCCCATCTCTTACATTGCACTTTCCTTAAAAAGGCAGAGCTCTACTATATGAAATCCCAACACTTATGACTTGCCTTACAAGCTGAGTGGCAAGTAGACATGGGCAATTATTATCTAAGGGCAATTTCTAAGTGAAGTCATATAGGAATACACATGTACTTTAGATGTGACAGCAAAAACTACTAAAATTAATATCCTGTAGAGATGTTCTTGCAAAAGTATTAAAATGCAAGGGCCACTGCAGAAAATACTTTCAAGAGCTTGGATTTTCTTGTCCACTTTCTGGCTTAAGAATTTTAGATGCTCAACACTTTTTAAATTATATTATCAGTGACTGTGGTGCTTGAATAAAGAATTAACTAATTTATCTCTAAATCATCTATGCCACCACTGGAAGACCTCATCTAAGCATTTATTTGCAGCAGACAACTATACAAGAACTCTGACAAGTCATATTTCTGTCATTTCACTAGGAGCCATTTGTTGAGGTTTTCCACTTATACATTTCAAACCATCATCCCTTAATAAAGTCACTATATCCCCATTATTGAGTGAAAACCCAGACCAAAGACATTATTTGTCACTTAAATACTGGCATGTGCTTATGAGGTGATTTCATAATCACCTTCAGGATGATTTCCACAGTATTTTTAATATCTGCAATGGTTACAAATTAGAATTGCTTTTCATAAGTGCCCTCTATAAATTTTGAATGCAAACCACTAAAAAGCTATGTGCAAGAAGAACAATTCTCATTCTTTGCTCTCCCTCCTGCATTTACAAATTTATTTCCAGATGACGATAAAAATCAATATAAAATATCCCACATTTATTGTACTCCAAAACTATCTGCCATAGTCTAATGACTGCTGGTCATCTGTACATATCTTGTAACTTAGTATACTTAGTTCTTTACAATAAGTTAAAGAACACTAATAAACAATAAAAACCTCATCTGAAAACTTCAGAAGATAAAACATCAGTGAACTGTGCCATTAAAATCGCGTTTGTAAAAAGAGGACATGCTTAAAAACTCTATCTCCTTGATGTATGTCTTGTACGTACTCGGACATCCAGTGGCAACTAACAAGTGTGAAACACCACATATATTAAATTTGGCCATCCAAAACCATAAACTCTAAAAAAAAATTTCTTGATCCATCCAGATTTTTCTAAGGTTTTCATTTCACTGAAAAACATGGGAGATTGTCCCTTAAGTATGTGTTTTAAGCATAGATTTGAAATAAATAAAAATTAATAATTGACCTAAAAACACTTCAGCCTGTTTAGCTAAACAGTCAATGGGGAGCACTCCACATTGCACTTATTAGGATGCAGGAATCCCAGTGCAATAAATTAAGACTTAATATGTACTATAAACAAGGAAGAGTTTTACTCTCCCTTTTAGTTTGCTGTGACAAGTCTTTTTTTTGCCTTTTTTTTTTGTTTGGTACTATCTTGGAAGGTGGATTTTTCATTTTGTTTGATGAGCTGATGCACATCTGCCTTTTGATCTCTTGCAAAGTCATGTGCCACATGCTTAGAAACCTGTATTTCCTGAACATCACAGCTGACTGTTTTACTATTCTGGTGGCAGGTACACAGCACGCTGAGGTTTACCTGGATGTCCAGTGACAATGAGGAATTCAAACACTGAAATGGAGCTATTATAGAGGTGAACAGTTCGTGGTCTCTATCAGCATCATTTAAAGCCTCTCCAAGATTCAACTTCATCATTTAGTTACTATTCTTTGTCAAACCCTTGATAACTAGGAGGTGGTTTTGTTCATATTCTGTGAAAGCAGAGATCATTATTCACTGCCAGCATTTTAGTCCACAGTGGGACATTATTACCTGCATACAGAAAAAGAAGGGATACCACATAAGGCTCTGGGAAAGAAAAAGAAAGCTCTCAATGACACTTCTGGGAGCGATAAGCAAAGGCTTCTTCAGGAGATACTGCTATCCACTGGAAAAGGATTGTGCCACTGTACTGTACAGAGCACACAGACAAAAAGCATTTCTAGAGGAAATCTTTAATTTTTTTGTCTAGATATTTCCAAATTCAAATATATGTTTTCACACACTTATTGCTGTCACATGCATGGTCTAGATTTTTATGGCCTTTTAGTATGTAGCACTGTCTTTTACAAGCATGATTTCTAGTGATTTCTAAATTGAAATTTGAAAGTTTTATTTGTGGTACCGCCATGACTTTGGAAAGAAGTTGTTTTGTTTAAAAGAAGCAGTATCTTTTACTTGTCCTGCTGATACAGTTGCAGGCAGGGTGGGTAGGAGAACAACCTTGCCTTCAAGCAGACAAGAGCTTCTTAAAACCTGCAGAAGACCCACAAAAAGCCGTCCTCCATTTTTTGATAGTTCATCTATCAGAATTTACCTCTCTCTAACTACCTTGTCTTCCTTTTATCCTTAGATCACTGCAGCTACAGATCAGCAGCATTATGACTTTAAAATCCTTCTACGTTATCTAGCAGTCTTCCAGAACGTTCTGATTAGCCAAACAGCAACACTAAAATTGAGAAGACAAGCTGCCGAGTCTGGTAATATTCCACTAGCAAATAATATCCTGTCAGAAACATACTACCATTTAGTAACACAATGAAGAACAATAAAAAATGCCCACAGAATAAAAATACTGATAATTTTTTGGCTGGAAATTATGGATGCCATTGGGGTGATAAAACAACATCGCAAAATTAGTCCAGTGATTCAATTTTTATCATCACCCTGAAAAAGGACTACTGCCATTACCACCATTACTAGAATTTAGTTACACAGTAGAATATATACCATAAACACAGACTGTAATAAATGTTTTCTTCAAACTCCAATTCTGCTATTCTACCAACCTCTATAGATTTTCAAGCCAACAATAGCTGCTCTTTTGATTACAGCTCTAGCCTGTGTGACTGATTTCTTATTCTGGGCTGAATCATCACAAAAGCAAACCGATTGGTTAAAAAAAAAGCTGAATACCATAGCAACTGGCTCACAGCCTTGCTAACATGCAGGAAGGATTTTTTATTTGAACAAGAGCTACAAGTGAAAACACCAGGTCAAAAGCAGATCTGGTGTAATATCAATGCAACAGAACCATAAAAGTTGCATAACCTCTCCTCCCCAATCTCCTCCCCGTAATACCTTTTGGGCAGCAGCAAATCTTCAGGTTCTTACTAAAACACAGTGCAGGGAGCAAGGAAAAACTTGTGTTATGGTATTGATTCTGCATATATATCTAGACATTGCAGACTCTTTGCCAAAACAAACAGGATTAAATTTTGAAAAATCAAGTCATGGAAGCGGAACAATAACAGAGCTTGATCTTCAGTTTTAATTAATAATCATATCACTCCATAATTAAATGGATTAAAAGTTTCTAAAGAAACATCTCCAAATATACTTAATGCTACATTGTCCAAGTTCGTGACTACTTTTAGGAACACATCAAAGTAGCCAAGATATTAATAATAAAGACAATCACTTAATGATAATACCCTCTAAGAATTGCATGGGTGGTCTCTATGAGAAGAGACCGGGAGCTGTCCCCATGTCGGACAGAGCCAGTTCCAGCCAGCTCCAAGCCAGACCCACCGCTGGCCAAAGCTGAGCCCATGAGCGAGGCTGGCGGTGCCTCTGTGACAACGTATTTAAGAAAGGGTACAAGAGCTGCGCAAGAGCACCTGTGAGAGAGGAGTTAGAAAATGTGAGAGAAACAGCCCTGCAGACGCCAAGGTCATGAAGAAAGAGGGGGAAGAGGTGCTCGAGGCACCAGAGCAGATTTTCCCCTGCAGCCCATGGAGAAGACCATGGTGGTGCAGGTTGTCCTCCTGCAGCCCATCTCCTCCAGCAGGTGGAGATGCCCTGAAGGGAGCTGTGGCCCATGGAGAGCCCATGCTGGGGCAGGCTCCCGGCAGAAGCTGCGGCCTGTGGAGAGCAGCCCACACAGGAGCAGGCAGGTTTTCTGGCAAGAACTGTGGCCTGTGGGGGACCCACACTGGAGCAGTACATTCCTGATGGACTGTACCCTGTGGAAAGGACCCATACTGGAGCAGTTCTTGAAGAACTGCATGCAGCCCATGAGAAGGGCCCATGTTAGGGAAGTTCATGAAGGACTGTATCCCCTGAGTGGGACCCCATGCTGGAGCAGGGGAAGAGCATGAGGAGAAGGAGCAGCAGAGATGAAGTGTTATGGACTGACTGTAACCCTTGTTTCCCATCCCCCTGCGCTGCTCAGGGGTGGCAGGAGGTGGCAGAAAATTTAGGAAGGAGAGAAGTTGAGGCTGGGAAGAAAGCGAGTGAGAGGAAGGTGGTTTTGGTTTGGGTTTTTTTTGTCACTAACCTACTATATTTTTAATTAGCAAAAAATTAATCTTTCTCAAGTCGAGTCTGTTTTACCTGTGACATTAATTGATGCATGATGTCCCTCTCCGTATCCTTTCATCTTATTTTATTCCCTGTCCTGCTGAGGAGGGGGAGTGAGAGCAGTTTGCCGGGCACCTGGCAGCCAGCTAAGGTCACCCCACCACAGAGTTCTTGCGTTTGAGGAAAGCATTAATCTCTCCTAGGCAACTGAAGCTACGAAGTCTTTGCTTTGAAGGAGATGTGCCCATCTGTTCCAGGTCAGCTATAATAGGTCTTCAGTGCATTGCACAGTGAAGATTTACAGTCCTGTCTCTTCTCCACCATGTTTGGACTGGCTTCTTCTCTGGAGTCTCTATTCGACTGCATAATAAGGAACCTCACTGAGTTTGGCTTTATAGGCCAGGAGAAAAGTCAGCTCTGCTCTTCTTTGTGCATCATTTAAGAGGCATTCAAAACCTGCTATAAGTAACATCAAATCAAGACGACCAGGTACAATGCCCGCAGCACAGCTACCTAAACTGTTTTTAATATTAGGGCTAATTTTTAAACCAAAGAAGTCTGAGTTAAGTACATAACTCCACAGTATCAAATTGATTTAGTTGATCTCTGTAAGCATCAGTCCTGAGCTTTTACTGGCATTAAGGAGAGCTATAAGCCACCCACACCTACGAAAATCTGAACACTTTTTTGCAACTGAAATGAGGGGAAGAGCCTTACTTTGAGTTCCTGAAAATAGTGGCCTGATTTTCTATTAATGAAATGATGAACAATGGGGTAATATTTTTGTTAATATTATTTTTTGGATCTGACAAGAAATGGCCACAAAATTCTTAAGGTCTTTTGACCCTCAAACTCATGCAGTCTCACAGGGAGTTTATGGTCCCAGGAAATTCCTCCATCAGAGACCACTCACCCTGAATTAACAAAATGTACTTTCTGTTTTGGAGGTGATTCCATCACACTAGTAAATTGCTTGACATGTTCTACTCATGTTGCTGAAAATGGGCACATTTCTGTTTTGTCTCAGATCTCTGATACATCATAATTCAAACATCAAATCAGCCTAATTGTAACCATACATTTGTGCTGGGTACGTACATATCTCAAGGTGTGTCTGTATTTATAATATATAGGGTGCATACAGACTTTGTTATACACTACTGAGAGCTACGTACCTATCTCATAAAGTATCCATGTCCTTTATCTTCCAAAAGATATTTATTTTAAAGTCACATTTTTACTTAGTTCACATTCTATAAAACAGTGCAAAATTCCCTAGTTTGGCTCCATAAACAGCATATACTCATCATTTTGGTATCTCAAGTAGAAATAGGAAAAGCAGGACAAAGAGAATCCAAGAAACTTAGCAAAACTATATTCAAAGTTTTAGTTGCCCTTGATTTTAAAACACAATAGTTTCCAACACTTCCCTCACTCATCAGATAGAAACGCTTGATGGGTTGATCGCAACAAAGTGCTAGCTCTTGCCCAGTCCTCATACTTTCAGAATGGGAATTCTTGGTGAGTTTGGTTTGATATACCTTTGTTTTGTTTATAAGGGATGAAGCAAGGAATTTTTTTACTTGAGCTGCTATCCAGCAATTCACACAGAGAGAACATCACCTTTTTTCTAAAAAACGTGAAATGGTACTCTGTGGTTAGTATTACTCATGCAAGCACACTTTGTCCAAAAAAGCACCATACGTATATGTACGTTGGAGACACTGACATGCCCCTGTAAGTATAGCCCTATCGCATACAAGATCAGATTTTGTTCTCGTACCAGTTATTCTATTCATCTTATGTCAATGACAATCTATTCTGTTTCCCAAAACCAGTGAAGTTGCTCTGAAGAGCTTACCATCTTAAGTCAGAATCCAAAGAGAAGAGAGCAGGACAAGCCAGAAATATGGTTACCCATTCTGCATACTTAAACACACACACTCACTCTTTCCTATATAAATTAGAAAAAATGTAGATCAAGGACAGTAACTTATAACAACAACAAAGGTCAGGCTCAAGGAAGGCTGGGATACAAAATCATCTTTGACCTGAGCTCTAAAGAATTTTTCCATGCTCAAAGTGGCATGAAAGAAATGACAAAGATGCAGTACCACAGCAGAGATTCAGTCACTGAAGGACACAACAGTAAGGCCAAAACTAGTGCTTGAGATAGGATAAAGTGAAAAGGATACGAAATGAAAAAGTAGCCTAATCAGTAATGGTCATAATGATGGCTCCAACGGTTTCCAAAACTTTGGGAGAGGGCAACACAAATGCTCAGGATGTCAGACAGAATGCTGCTACTTCATTACCCTTCATTCACCTAGCAGAAAGGCATTATTTGAGCATAAATACTTCTATTGTTCTTGTCACAAAATTTATTATGACAAAATAAATATTTCAAAGATAGTGTTATCAGGAATTTTAAAAGTAACTTGAACAATCAAGTTTTTGGTCTTTTAAAAAAAAAAAGTAAACTAAGGATTCATATCTGCATGTTAGCCCAACTGATGAGTGTCTGGAAGCAACTCATTAATGAGAAGGAAACTCAGTGGTAAGGCAGTAGAAACTGTTCCTCCTTCGTATACAGTACTGCTGATATAGCTAGGGCCCAGGAAAAGTATTACAGAAGTATTAAACACAAAAGGGGACATCTTAGCACGAGCACAGTACACTCAGACAAAAAACAATCTGCCTGGTTACAATCCAGTCACAAGAAAACACCTAAACCATCAAACAGATGTGCAGCACACCAAGTTTTATGTTATTACAACATTCTAACGAACCTCATTCTTTCTCATAGTATTTAGACTTCTGAGTTCAAAAGTGAGTTGACCTAGGCAGTTCAAGGTGTTCTGTGAACTAGATAAAGGTATTTGATGAGTTAATCTCAGAAGAAGCTGTGTTAAACCAGGAATTTAAAACAGATGGATCTATCCAAAAACTCTTTCAAAGCTCCCCTGCATTATACGTAAAGAACAGCAGCCCTGTAGAAGTATGCAATATTACGTTCTCTGAGAAGCTGTTCACCCCATTATGAAAATGATAAACCACAGCAATGATGTTAGCTAATTTGCTGAAAGACACCTGTAGAATTGGTAGCTAAGAACAAAAACTCTTTATTTTACATCAGTGAAAAGTCTCTATCCATACAAGGTTGCTAGTATAGAAGACAGCACCATTTCATGCCGTTTTCTGCAGTCCAGTTAAATACAAACAAAACAGTGCATACAACACAGTTACTCAGCACGTGAGAGACAGAAAAAGAAGAAACAAAGAAAGAGAGAAAATGCTACATGCCTTTACTTTATTGTAAGTATTTAGGGTTTGCATCATTTTTGGGACATCTCAGACTCTAAATAATAACATTTAGAACATGCAGTGTCTAGGTGTGCCACTTCCTCTAGGACACAGTTATTTTCAAAAATTTTTATTCACTGCTTGTAAAGTAACATAATACAATCAATGAACTGTAGACATCTTTATCACATTTGGGTTTTGTGGCTTCCGAGGTCCATTGTCATAAGGGCTCCCTGTAACCAGCCATCTGGGATGAAAACAAAAATAAGTTATAGGCATCCTTACCTCCAAGTTCATCTCCAGAATCAACCTCATAGATGCTCTCCCCTTCCATGTTGTCTTTAGGATGCAGCAGAAAGCAAGATCTTCCTCAAGTGATTTGCTCAGACTCCAGGAGGAAGCTGAATCCACCCACTCTGCAGCCAGCAGGTGATACCTTTCAAACAAAAGCATAAAAACAAAGCCATTGATCCACTTCTGCTATACAACAGAGAGGTCATTTAATTTCTCCCTTATGCCCCCAACTTCTCAGAACTGTGTGTCTGTTAGTCCTACATCCAATATCTCAGCTCCTTATATCAATACAGTTTTTTCAGTGGGTATCTGAGCTCCTTTTTACTTGTAAATTCAACTGCCATTCACAGTACAAACCCTCCACCCCACATAAAGAGCCCAAATTCCAGGACTATATTGAGGGGGAAAGCCTCAGCACAGACTCATGCTTATTCCTATGGCCTGACAGGACTAGGAATAGGCAATATGGAGAAATATACTACCCGTCTACAGAATTACCTCTCTTCTGGCATGCTGTGGGTACTGTGAAACCAAATTACATTCAGGTTGCAAACAACAATACAGATCGAAAGTACACAGATCATGTGGGTTCGCTTTCTTAAGACTACTCTTAGGGTCACCTTAAGTTTAGGCAGAGAGAGCATCTCAGTTTAGCAATGGACTTGAGTTGCAGATGAGTGTAAAGAAGAAAAGTGTAAAGATGGGTGTGGACAAAAGAACAAACCCAGCTCTTGGTTTATTTAAGAGAAAGAAAATAAGGCAGCAAAATCTCTTTTCCCTAAACTGGCCCTGAATAGCTAGTTGATTTTCTATTACTATGCTCCAGTGTAGCTAGTTTTTACCACCTCCTTTCTTTCTGAAAAAAAGAGAAATAACTCAATGAATTAAAAAAAGTACTAATGAGTCAGGAAACATCCATGCATTAGTGCCTTTGAGAGGCAAAAAAAAAGAGACAAAAAGCAATCAGAACAGCATGGAGTTACTAGAGTAGTTTTGCAGCAAGTGGCAAACTGTCATGTATCAGATGCTCATGATCTAGACAGCAAAGCAAGGATGAGCTCCACAACTCATCCCCCCATGTAAGATTTGCAATCTGATTATTTTTAAAACAAAGGAAAACAGAAACCAAAAGCCATGCAAAAAGAGCACAGAGGCTTCTATCTGCCACAAATGACCTCAGACAGGCCAACAACGTAAAACGTGATGAGAGAATCATTATCAAGTACATGAATTATATCATCTATAAAACCTAGTTCAGGTACTATTGGTAACTCAGAGCTAGGATGGAGCAATGTATTGGCCGTCTCCTTGCTAGTTTCAAATGAGCAAATAACAATTCATTTTTATTTCCAAGTCTGTGGCCTTCTCTTTTGCTTTTCCATGTTATTAACACTGCATTCAAATTGTCCCATGCCACTGCATTTTACTGAGAGGGTAGAAAAGGAAAAAAGCTCTGTATTAACATGAACTGCCCTGTATGTTTTGTTCAACTCCCTTCTTCAACTTCCTATCAACAAGAAAGCCATAAATATTATAAACAAATCTCTATTCAGACATAAAGTAAAAGAAAATCAATAGTTCAAGTACTATGTCATTTTGTTGATAAAAAAAAAGGCATACCTAGAAGCTTCATACCAGGTGACCTCTACTTCTTCAACTTCTTCAAGCATGTCTCTCAGCATCTACATGTTTTTGTTGATTTTCCGCTGGTTGAGCCAGTGTCGGTGTCTGCCATGTAACAGAGCATGCATGGCACTGCAAAACACTGAGCAGACTTTCCGTGGAGTGAAAATTGTAGTATAGCCATATTACACTGCCGGTGCCTCTTCTTAAACTCGCAGCAGCGATTCAAGGTGTCCTACTAAAACAGCAGTCATGTTTTTCAGAAGGTATGCTACTGCAATTTGCAAAAGACTGAAGACTGCGAAAGGATCCATGATAATGCTGATTTTTAGTGATGAAGTATCCATTGCAAAAATTTTAGTTTGGTAAAAAGAAAATCCACACGTTTTATTTTTAAAATATGAAAATACTTACCAAATACATAACTGGAACACAGAGGTTAGAGTACCAAGCTCTGGCTGCATATTCAAACCTGAAATATGTATGTTCCAAATGCTGATTTAGGATACTCACAAGAACATTAACAATCGTAGTTCTTGTTTATAAAAGCAAATGCCATCAAGCAATGAATATTGGATTGCCATGATCAAAAAAGCTCTACTGTAGATGTCACAGTATTTAGTACTGGCTTTACTGGACAAATGGGTCAGATGAGCGAATAACCATAATTTGAGAAAGTCAACCACAGCCTTTCAAATGAAAGAACTTTTCTTGCAAGTTTCCTTTCGGAAAGGTCTTCTTATTCTGCTCAGATCTTCTCATTGCTATCCCTGGGTTTTATGATGAATGCTGGAGTCCTCCCGCACAATAATACAGAAACCATATTTGTATAAAGTAACTGCTGACCAAAAGACATTGTGCAATGTCTAAAAACCAACCATCGCATTTTTATCTGGGCTTTATGCGTACATATCTGGAGGGAAAAAAAAAAACTGTGCCCAGCATAAATACCTACTTCTCCGTCTGCTTGTTACACAACTTAATGTGTTCATCCATCTGTAAACAAAAATGTGTGTCCTTATGAAAAAATCCATAAAGCGTCTGATTTTGCCTTATAGTAATGAACAAAATGAAGTCTGCATGCCTATATCAAAATCTGCAAGTGCAGAAAGTAGTAAAGTTCAAGACATTCAATGCATAAGGTTGATTACTAAAATTAGGTATCAGTTTGTGAAATACTAGCATTTCAGTGCAAGGTTACTGAGACATTAAGCGGAACCAAAGTCTTCGTTGCCTAGGTAGAAAATTACTATTATTATTCTTATGGAAAACCAAGATTAAAAGAAGAGAAACAGAAGAAAACCTATTTTTAAATAATTCATTATTTTACATATATTCCTTCTGAAACAAATGAATTGTTCTTTATTACATGCTTGCTGTCTCTTCCTACTTGGCATCCATACAAATGTTGCTTTTAATAGCATTTCACTCACAGCTGAACCCTTTTGGGGGGGGGGGAGCTATCAGTGGATACAAAACCCCCTATTGTTCTGTTCCCTGGCTATGAAAACTTTTTAATTAAAAACTGAAAGCAAAATGATGCAGCACGTACTGAAATCTAGACCTGCTCAATGTAATCAACAGCTATGGGGTAACCACAGAGATGGAGAGCTTAGGGTAGAACTGCTCCACAATTGGCCATGTTGGCTGTGAGCTTATCCCTTCTACTAGGGAGAAAAAAACCTCAAATGTTTCAAGTTAGCTTTGTCACAAAGGAAAAATTCTACAGCAGGGAAGCAGTGAAGAATGAGGTATGACTAAAGCTGTTTTAAAACAGATAGGATGCACTAACGAGTTTGATACTGTTTAAATTATACAGCATTTGAAACCTACAGTACCAGGACTCCTTGGTCACATAGTTTCATTTTTGGCAGCGTTTGCTTCTTGCTCATCCAAATCCTTTCCCCTACTAATGCCATACAGTAGGTCCCATTTTCCACCATCACACCAGAAAGTAAAGCCACTTGGGACCAAACTGTCATTTGGTACTGGCATCTGGTCCTTGATGAAAATACTATCACTAGTTAAAAAAAAAAAAAAAAAAAAGGCAATGAACATGTTCGGTTAAGTTTTGTAGTCTGAAGTCTTTGTCAGTTATTGGGGAAACTGTTTCTGATGTTGAGGGAACAGCACACGGAAGGAGGCTTGGGAAAAGTCTCAGCAAGACTGGTTGTTCACAGCTTCTGCCTGAATGTAGTTTGCAGAACCATCCATGTCAGAGCAAGGCAGTGGGCGGCAGGAAGACCAAGTCAGGAATGCATAACTAGGTACTACTTGCATGATTTTTTTTCCCCCTCAGAGCAGTTAAAGAAGCCTCACTGCTATTTTAACACATGCCAAGAAGTTATATTCCCAAGTAGATGTGCAGACAGGAGAGTGATAAATTAATCCCTGTTAGTTGCCTTCTTCAGACCAGTGCCTGACTCCAAGCGCTGTACAGTGGGGTGCACAGAAGCTGCATATGCTATCCACGTACTTGCCATGGAATCCCACAAACTGGAATAATCCCCAGCCACAGATACAGTGGTGACCTCTGATCTTTTTGACCTGCCTGAGTTCAAGAAAGCCCGATCAAATGTAAATGACTGTGGTCCCTTGATCTTTCTGAAATGATCTGGTTAGGCCTCCGGCTGCAGATAGTGGATTTTAGGGAATTAATCCCTACTAAAGTAACAGAATACTACCACTGGAGCATACACACATTATGATAACAACATTTGAAAAAGCACAAATTGTGTCACAAAAATCAAAGTATGATAAGAATATTTATATTAACACACTTTAAACTTTCAGGGAACTGACAAGTTTAATTCTCCAATTAAAGTCAGAAAGATCACAAAATTTGCTAGATTTCGCATCAAGTGCTGAGATAAACATGCCAGAATTAAAATGCAAAGGGAAGACTGAAGCCACCACAGTAGCACACTTCCCTGCTAACTCAAAGACCCCAGCACTCCCAAATAAATGTTGTGGATGCACTTTTTCAAACAGCATTTTTCACAAGATTTCTACATAAACCCAAACTTCTAGGCTGCAACTAGACAGACCTTCCCCATATGTACACTGCCAAATCCCATCCATACATCTCAGAGGGTCTTTCCAGGTAGTTTATACAAGTGATCATTCACCTCCCTTCACCTCCCTCCATTCTTTTCTCTCTGGAGCACATTGTGGAGGGCACAAATGGCAAGACTGCTTCACTCTCACTGCTCCTCAGCCTCTTCCGTTCTGTTTGTTGGAAACACCATTTTTTAATGTTTTGCACTGGGTGTCAACTGGAGAATGGTTCTATATGGAGAACATACTGGGCATAAGAATTAGGTGACTGCAGAGACTGACTTCGCAGCTTTTACGAAAACATCCGATGTCGAGGAGGATCCAAAAGTAGAAGAATACCAGATTTGTAGCACTATTACGTTCTTACACCAACCTCATCACAGGAGCAGAAGAAAACTGATTGCTAATTCTTCCAGCTATTTCCCCTGTCTTGGGGTGGGGAGCGGGGGAGTGGTAAAGAAAAAATCTGAAAATCTGTACTACTATATCAATACAAAGGAGGCCGGTGCCAGCTCTACTTCTGAAAAGGTTCTGTTCCTCAAAGTTTACCCTCAGATGGATCTACAATGAATTATCAGTGATACATCTGTACTAGTCCTATGCCTCTGCAGGCAGCCAACCTCACAAAAAGGAGTCCTGCTCAACTAGTGATTTTTGCTTTCTCTTCATTTCCCTCATTTGTCATAGGAATTTATTCAAAGTTAATGAATCAGTCAAAAGATTCTTCATACATATTTAAGTGTTTTTCAAAAAAGACATCTACATTTTTGAAATAGGCATAAATCTTCTATTCAGTCAAGCATAACCATGCTCCAGTTAGTCCAACAGTAATACCCTAACTGGAAGCCTTCCTGGCTACCAAACTTGATAAACAGAATTCCTTCCTAACAAGGCTTTCAGTGAGACTGTTTTATTATTCAGAGAAAGTCTGAGTTGAATAGATTCACCTCATTTTACCACAAAGCTGCATATATTGATATATCTCTATATGGAAGTCTCACGGAAGTCAAAAGGAAGTTTGTTATGAACATGAGCATTTTAAACTGATGTGGTTTAGGCCCAGCCGACAACAAAGCACCACACGGCTGCTCGCTCACTCCTCTCCCCTGGTGGGATGGGGAGGAAAAAGGATAACGAAAGGCTTATGGGTCGAGATGAGGACAGGGAGGGGATCACTCGCCAATCACAGTCATGGGCAAAAGACACTCAACTTGAGGAGGGGAAATCAATTTAATTTGTTACCAATCAAATCAGAGTAGGATAATGAGAAATAAAACCAAATCTTAAAACACCTTTCCCCTGCACCTCCCTTCTTCCTGGGCTCAACTCCACTCCCGATTTTCTCTACCTCCTCCCCGCCAGCAGAGCAGTGGGATGGAGATTGTGGGTTGGGGTCAGTTCATCACACGTTGTCTCTGCCGCTCCTTCTTCCTCAGGGGCAGGACTCCTCACTCTTCCCCTGCTCCAGCGTGGGGTCCCTCCCACGGGAGACAGTCCTCCATGAACTTCTCCACTGTGAGTCCTTCCCACAGGCTGCAGTTCTTCACAAACTGCTCCAGCCTGGGTCCTTTCTGCGGACTGCAGACCTTCAGGCACAGACTGCTCCAGCGTGGGTCCCCCATGGGGTCACAAGTCCTGCCAGAAAACCTGCTCCAGTGCGGGCTCCTCTCTCCACAGGTCCTGCCAGGAGCCTGCTCCAGCACAGGCTTCCCACAGGGTCACAGCCTCCTTCAGGCATCCCCTTGCTCTGGTGTGGGGTCTTCCCTGGGCTGCAGGTGGAGATCTGCTCCACCGTGGACCTCCCCAGGCTGCAGGGGGACAGCCTGCCTCACCATGGTCTTCCCCACAGGCTGCAGGGGAATCTCTGCGCCGGCGCCTGGAGCACCTCCTCCCCCTCCTTCTTCACTGACCTGGGGGTCTGCAGGGCTGTTTCTCTCACATCTCACTCCTCTCTTGGTTGCAGTTTCTGTGCCCCAGCAACTTTTTTTTCCGTTCTTAAATACATTATCCCAGAGGTGCTGCCACTGTTGCTGATGGGCTTGGCCTTGGCCAGCGGTGGGTCCGACTTAGAGCCGGGGAAGCTTCCAGCAGCTTCTCACAGGAGCCGCTCCTGCAGCCTCTCCCCCGCTACCAAAACCCCACCACACACACCCAACACATAAACACTGACAAAACCCTCAGTCTTCAATACCTCAAATTAAGCTCCGACTCAAGATTTTGCAAAATAAGATCAAGTGCTAAAAAAATGGCTTGCTGGGAATAGCCATGAAAGGAGATCCATGTACTCTAATCCTGCAAAACACAGTTCAGGGAGGGGTTAAGAATCAGTACCAACATACGAATTTCACAACTTCATTCCTCCAAAACATCCACCTGAACTGGAAAGAGGAGTGATTTCCAAGTCTGAGGTACTTCATTTCTGCACATATTTTTTTTTCCTTAATGAAGTTTGTATTTTCAAGTAACTCCATACCTGTTTCACTGCCAAACTGTTTCACCACTCTCATCACACACAGCACTTTGCCTTCCAATTGCTTTTCTTTACATATGTATTGTGACCACTCTGAAGAAAGTTATTTCGTGCACTACTGTGCAACAGGGTTGGCAATTCAGCCTTTATTTTAGTATGACAGAGTGCCACAAAACACTTGACACACTTGTCTCTTCCTTGTGGGCCAGTGCTATAGGGTACAGTGTGAACTGTGCACTGCAAACCAAGAATTCCCATCAAGAAAACACAATGCTCTCTGTTCTCTTAGAAAAATAATTTTGCAATTTGATTCCTCTGCTAATGGCAGAAACAGTAACTCTGACACGTGCAGGAATGGCAGAGGCCAAGCTAATATTTGTAAAGCCACCTGATGATTTTGATCGTGATCTGAAAACATACACTATGCATTACGTTTTCAGCTCTAGGCATGCTAATTCAAAAAGAGAGGGCAGGGGCAGGGTATTATATCAGAAATATTTTCTTTAAACATGTGTCTAAAGCCAATTTCTGTAACTTAAAATTTATTATATAGTCACTAGGAATCTGTGTATTGCAGCAAAGATTCATCGAAGAGTTATACATCTTTGGCGTTTACACAAATTGATTGCTGCACACAGTGTAGCTCTACTATAATTACCAACACAAAGCACACCTTAAAAAAAAACAAAAACAACAACAAAAAAACCAAAACCCCACCAAACAAAACACAACGCACAAAGAACACCTTAGAAACACCCCCAAAACATACCTCCTTGATTTTAGCGAATTTTCAGTTTACAGACTAAGTATTCCTTCAGTATAACAAGATGTTGTGTTTCACATTAGAGACAAAGCTAACATAATAGCAGGATTTTTCTATTTCTAGTAGGACTGTCTACTTCCAAAAGAGAGAAACTATATTCCATTTTAAACCCCACATTCTTATTGTAATTAGCAACGACTCTAGGAGCATATAGGAAAAACAAAGAACTAATCAACATTTTGATCAAAACATGATTTGCCAAAAACTGTACAGAAAATCCAATTTAAAAAAAATAATGGAGACATAAAGTAATAAAAAAAAGAACAAGTGATATAAAAAAAAACTTTAGTACTAGCATGGTTTTACTTAGAAGCTTGCAGCATAGAAACAATTTGCTTTCCTTCAGTCTTAGCTGAAGGTCTAAATTAAGCATGGAATACATACTTAGGTATTTTCTCATTTGCTTTAACATTAATTTTCAAGACAATGTTGAAAAGCTGAATTTATGCCCTGCTGTAGTTTTTATAACCAACCAAGAGAAATTTAGTTTGTATGCTAGAGCAACTGTGGAAATCAATTCTTAATCTATGACCTTGCTTACTGCAGCTTGAAGCCTTGCAATAAATAAATGCCTTGAGCCACAAATAAGAAACATTTGGTGAATCAGAGACAAATAACACAAATCTATATGTGTATATATAGCATTAGAAAGGTCATATAAAATACAATATTGGCTCTTTTCTTGCTCTAACATAATAATGTTTGAAAGGCAGGACACAGTAATTGGCTGCATTAATACCCAGGTATCGAACAGTCACGAGTACCTATTTTCTTTTCAAATAACAATGTTCATCCTTTTAGAGGACTTCATGTAGCCTGCCTGTTTTTTCAGTATGGACAATGCTACAATGCTTAGAAATACAGAGATTCTGAAAAATATCTATTTTCTTTGTGCTAGCATATGCAAAGTCTTTCTCTAATGCACATTTAAGCTTCCTCGTGAAATTGCTCAGTGTTTCATCACTAACAACAGGAAAAAAATACCAGAGCTCATGTATTAACCTGCACTTAGTCACAACTACCCTTCTTTCTAAGCCAAATCTCTCAAATCCTCACCCTGTATGTTATTCTTTATTTCTCACAGGAGTATAAGCTAAAAGAAAAAAGCACCTATAATAATGTCTCATTATTAATATTTCACAACTATAATTCAGAGAACATTCCTGTAAACAAACCTCTTTAGAAACACACCTTCCATTCTTGATATATTCGATTGACTGTAGATTTTAAAATCGAGTGGTACAAAATAGCACTAGTTCAGCTAATTTCCCTCTCTTAATTGTCTCCTTCCTGTTATGCTGGAATTCAGATGTGACTGTGACTGACACTCCTTTTTAGATTAGCATGGCATTATTAGTTTGCACAGCAGGTGACCAAAGTAACTGATGGGAAGGTTTCCCTTGTTTTAACCCTAAATGAAGAATGTAATCTAATATGAAATGAAATAATTTGGAGAGTCATAATTACCCTTGAACTGGAATTTTACATAGAAACCAAATCAGAAAAAGACTTGCTTTCTTTAAATTTAATGAAAGTTTTAGTCAAAGCAGATCATTAGGTCCTTCACAATGTTAAGTTTTCACAAGATGCTGTAACACGTTGTGATCACTTCTCAATCAGTAAAGTTTTGCCATTAACATAAATGGAAAAGATCAAGAACCAAATTGAAATGCCCTTTTCAGTTCTTCATAAAAACCACAGCTGCAGCATCCAAAGGAACATATTTGTGCTCTTGTGGCTTTCAGGCATTAGTGTCAGGTGCCAACACTCCCTGTACAGGATGGAGAAAGACATTGTACCTCCTGGTATGGGACAGAATTTGGAACAATTCTTAGAACACCTGACCAAGCAGTCAGTATAATGGCTAACTGTGTGTACACAATTTGAAAAGACAACATACACTTCTCTTATTGTAACATCAGCTTAGGTGGTGCTTTTCACTGAAAGGACATTGAACAGAAGAGCAGCTTAATCCATTTTCATATTCTCTATAAGTGACCACAGTAACTGCAAACCAGCCACTGAAAGACAGGGGGAAACATTTTGTGTTTACAGTCTGTGGAACAGGGGAAAGTATGGTAAAAGAATGAGGTTGAAGAAGCCAGTGATGGGTCATAGTCCATTTAATTTCTTTTCAAATACTTTTAATTTCTTCCTCACTGGAAGCCTTTGAAGAAGTAACAAGCCACTTATTTTGGAACCAAAATTTTCATCTCATTTAGGGAGGGAAGATTAATTAGCAATGAATTATATTGCTGACAAGCATCATGCTTCTTGGGAGTGCCCAGTCTGGGACACCAGTACTGATAAAACCAAAAATCCCATCAGAGGAAAAGCTAGACTCACAGTGAAATTACTTGGGTCATCCTACTTAGTTCTACCTATGAGCATAGGCATACCCAACTAATATCCAAAAAACAACTCAGGAGACTTCTGAACTCTTCTCCAAGGAAGCATCACCTTTTGTCCTCAACGTATGGATTTCTTCCAGACTAAGGGTGATTTTTGTGGAAATGATGCCAAGTACTTACTGGTCAGAACTGATTTCTGGAAATAGAGCAGAAACTATCACATTCCAGATGCACACAGTGTTTTCATACTGAAAAAGAAGCTGTGCTTGAGCCTACCCCAGAACAGACTAATCTTATCAACAGCTAAAGCAGAGCAGGAGGAAGTCTGATTTCTTGCATGCTTTTCCATAGCCCAAGGAGCAGGAATTTTAGCTTGGTGATGACCAGTGTTTTATGCCTAGCTGGAGAGAAGAACTCGCATTCCGAACTGAAGCCCCTCAGCTGATAGCAGTATTTTACAGGCCCAAAAGCATATGCCGTTCCCAAATTTCCAAAGATTTTGCGAATGGCATTAACCAGATCTCTCCGCAGCTGTTTGTGGGAGCAGGCAGGTATTAGCACGGCAGTTGCAGAAGTGGGGAAATCCACACAGCAAGCCTTCCTGAGACGCAGTCATCTGCAGAGTCTGGAGTAGCCCTCGCTAACCTTGAGACCCTCTCCCCAGCGCTAAGCATCAGTTAATAGACTCCCTACCCAACTCCACCTGCTATGTCTTATCTGGCATTTTAAATTCATTTTCGTATTATAGTCTTAAAGGCAGTTTGTTCCAACTGCAGGAGAGTTGCTTGGTATATCAATTTGGTTAGAAGAAACTACTTCCCCACCAACAAACCAACAAATTTACACTACAATGTGGAGCTGATTATAACCAATGACCCTTACAGAACACTTTAAGATTCAACAGTTTTGAAACAAAGCAATGTTGCTGATGCTGCACTGATGGCTTTGTATCAGCAAAAATTACTAACTACTTCAATCAGGAATCTCAAAAGATAACGAACTTGATTTGTTATAAATACAGGGGCTTGCCCTTTTATAAAAATGACATGCTCTGCAGTTCAGGACACATATTGATTTATGGCACTACTTGTAATTCTCTTTTTTTTTTATTTCAACATTTAATAAGAGGTGAAAAATGAATTAGAAGTAAACCAGAACAAGACACATTCCCAATATAATCGTATTCAATTCCACAATAATATTCATACGTTATCTATATCCTAATATTTCACTGATAGTAAAGATACAAAACTATTCTGAAAAATGTGCAGAGAGTAAAAGATTAATTTGGCCAAGATTACAGAAAGAGTGAATATTCTTGCCTTTCCATACATGACTGTTCATTATTTAGTGACACCTGACATCTGTTGCTGAGACCAGCTGAACACAATTCAAATCCAGTTTAGCTAGAATAACAGAGAGTCATAAAAAAACCTCTGAAGATAGATTATCAATCAATTATGGCATAGGATCCTATCAGAGAGAGACTGGATCTGCCTGGAGTCTGGTAGTGGACAAGTAAGTATCTTAACACCTTTGCCGCAAAGCCACTTTGGAAAGCTCTTTGCTCTCTCCTGACCCCTGGATGACCAGTCCTTTACCTCACCTAAGGGCCGTTTATGGACAGATAGAGCACTTCTTAAGGCATGTCAGGTCCCCATGACAAGGCTTAGAGATTTATTGCACTACATTCAAACTACACAATACAGTTACAAATAATTACAGTACATATCTTTTCAATAAACACAAAACCCATCCATGTCTACTCTACTTACACTAAGATTAAATTGCTTAGGACTCTCTCATCCACCTGAAGTCCTCTAATTTTGTCCAAACAAGATGACTGCCATGGATTCTCTCTTTCTGCATATTTATGTTACAGATTTTTGAGGAACTCTCAGGTGTTTTTCTATACATTTTGCTGCATGGGTGAAGGGAGAATCAGCATGCCAGAGATCAGAAGAAATGTTTTTTGTAGTTCACTGGTAACAAGCAAAATTCTCTAGATTATCTTAAGTTTTGGGGGTAATCACTGGAGCCCCAGGGTGTCCAAGGGGACCGTCACACAACTGCATGAGTACAATTGCTTAGTCAGTTACTATAGTGGTAATGATTATTGTTGCATTGGTATGTGCAGAAAACAGTGATTAAGGGCAACGTAAGAATATTTTCAACGTGAAGAATGTTTCCATAGACAGGAAGATCTGCTTGATCTAACTTCAACTCTGAGCTCAGCTAAAACAAACTGTATTCCTCAGGGCACTGCAACAAATGGATTATCATGAAATGAAGACACTTGGCAGCCAGGTTCACATTACAGCTGCTTCTTGTGCTGACCAGCACAGTCACCGTGACCTCATGTTCCCCCCGCTTTAATATATCCTCACGTTGTCTCTTGTCTCTACTTAACACTAACATTCCTCAGGGCAGAAACCCTCCTTCTTGTGTGTTTACAGAGCCAGCTGTGCCTAGTGACTCTTGCTGTGTAAATAACAGTATAAATAAAAAGAAAGACACAAATCTGATCATGATTTACGGCAGAGAGTTGAACAACATAGTTAAATCTCTGCATTATCAAAGTTAATGGAAATTTTTATTCTTGAGGCTAGGGTTTTTCCTATTGTATCGTAATAGTTGGTATCTTCTTGGTACAAATCTTCCTTCACATAAAGAACTTTTGCTAGTCAGTGATCAATTCTGATACCTTGCAGTTATTACCACAACCGCATAAAATGGGAGTAGGAGTAGCATTTTCACCGGCACTTTTGTCAAATAATCTCTTTCTGTCAAGCATTTCTTCCAAGCCCAGTGGCACACAGAAAAACTCCCAGAATTCAAATTACTGCAGTTTGGAAGATATCCATCAAAAGATTACTGAAAGACATCTGCTTTGGTCCATGAAGGGCACATGTGGGACCAACCTCTGCTATATTCTATAACCACTCACTGATGACCAGACACCAAACCCCACTTCTGCATAGCTGCAGAAAACCAGCATGCTACTATAGTAATTAGAAAAGAGATCAGAAAGTATGGGATACCTACCAATATAACACAGGCTTCTAAGACATTTAATCAGACTCAGATAGCTCTCTGATAGCCTGTGACAAATTTGGGAGATCTTTAAAAGTCTTTGAAATCCGATGTCATGCTACCACTCATGGATGTCTGAAACTGAATACATAATTTTTAAGGACTGTTGATTAAGACTGTTTATTTTCTTTGTTGATTTTTAACTCATGTGACTGATTTCACACTTAAATCCCTTTTAAATAAAGGTGCCTTCGTTCTATGACATCAACCAGATGGAGTTCTGCTTTTTTTTTTTTTTTTAATCCACAGTATTAGAGGTCAGGCAGAGGCAAGTGTTCAGGGGAGGATTTGGAACAAACTAAAAAAGAATGAGAAATATAAATTCAAACAGAATCTGACACAAAAAGAGGAATTCTCATCCAGAAAATGAAATTCCACTATTTTACACAAAAAGAAGCCATTAATTATTAAACAGATATTTGTTGGTTATAATCTGGGTTATATACTCAACTATTATGGCAGTGAGAGTAATGCTACAGAGCAGCATTTACTGGCATCATGAAAATTATTCCAACCTGTAAAACTCTCTTAACTGAGTTTATGTTTCAGAAGAAATATTTCTTTTGAACAGATATTTTATGTTAAAGCTTAAATTTTTAAAAGGTACCTCTGTTGTTTCAGAGAAGCATTAAGACTGGAAGCTCACCCTTCCAGGCATTTATTTTGTAACAATCATTTAATTTCATATTTTGTTATGTTTGACAACTCTTATAGGGTGCTAAACACTCTCCTCTGCAGCTACTATGATTATTGAGAGAAAAATATGAAATAACTTTGAAAATGATAGATCAGTTCACTGGAGGCCTCTTTCTGCTGAGGTCAGCAAGGAGGAAAGGCTGCCCAATATCCTTACCAATGCAGTCACTCCTAGAGGCTATTCTGATTTTCACTTGCTGGCAAAAGTCCCTAAAGGACCATCTGCCAGCAAGAACTAGGGGGGGGGGGGGGGGGGGAATCATTCATGTGCACTCTCAGGTACTGCCAAGCCCTTCCCAATTCTCAAAAGCTTCAAATAGTACAAGCTACCACAAGCAAGGTTTAAGACTTTATTATGCCAACTTTACCTGCTGTGGAGTCCTCAATATAGAAGCACTTCACCAGAAGAGACAAAGACAGTCTCCATAAGAAGAGGAGGAGGAGAATACTGAACAGATAAAGGAATTTATCTTTTATATTCAGAATATTATGGTTATGGTCACAGAACCATGGTCAATGTTCCTATGCACTGCAGGTTAACTATACTGAAAAGATATGTCTATGAAAGGCTTATTGGTAAGGCGGGGGAAGTGTCAAATATACACAACAGTTCTGTGTACACTAGGCTCGTATCTTCAAAATTGCTGCTACAGGTCTATTTAACTTATTGCTACAGAAACCCATAACAACCCTAAAGCATTCAAAATAGGAGACGCATGGCAGAGCAGCCTGTTTCAATAACAGAATATGCTGTTTCCCCTCAGATTTGAAAGAGGCAGATCAAAGAGAAAACATTTAAAATTAAATGCAAGACCTTATTCTGATTTGAGGAAAGCAAAGAAAAAAAAGCATATATTGCAAATACATATGTATCTTTTACATATATGTACATGTTGCAAAGGTAGAGCTTCATTGGCTTAGCCTGTCCTGTCATGTGTACCCATTACCACCCTCACAATTTTATTTTTCTGTAAAATGCACCCTTGAAGGCATCAGCTTGTATAGAAAGGCAACAGCTGTTCTCTTCTGGGTCAGAGCAGATGCAGTACATACCACAAGAGTTGTCTGTATATGATGCTTTCTCAAGAATACTCATAAGGCTTTTTTTTTTTTTTCCTTCTTCCTTTGCTATTTCTACTGAAAGCATGGCTGTGGATGCTTCTGGCACGATTAGCATTTTCTGCCTTTATGGTACTGGCCAAGGAGTAAGATGATCCTAAATGAGTACACCCTATGGTTTTAATATTACAGGCTCATCTTCCTTTCCCTTCCCACTCTTCAAACTCTGTCTCCATCCCGCTATTCATCACATATTTTTAAGTGACATCTAACATTTCGATTATACTCATTCTTAGACACAGCCCATGGAAATCTTCACTTAGCTGACATTAGTAATACTGACTTCAGTGAAATGTTTGGTTTCATACCACAGTGCTCTCTGCCTTCTAGCACAGCACTAGATCTTGTAAAAAAGTGAGCAACAACAGTGTTTTTTCCTTATCACCGAATGTTCAGTTTAGATTTTAGGTTTACCTGGCTCAAGGAAAGAAAGAAAAAGACATACTTTGCTGTCCAGATGAAGCACAGTGTAACTGGTCACACATTCTGTGTAGATGATGCAAAACAAGATTTCATGTTCTACAACAAAAATTCTAACCTAAACTGTAAGTAAGCCCCAGTCAGGTGAGAAATAGATTTGCTCACTGGCACTGTTTATAAATCTTTCCATGACGGGACAGGCTTTGGTTTTGTTTTACAGTGGCTTGGTTTTTGTTGATACCAATCACTCCGTCACTCCCGTTTCTATGCACTCCCATTTCCATGCAGTCCTACAGCTAGCTGCCTGAAACAGCAGTTCAGCTGTTTCTTTTGCACATTGATACTACAAAACTGATCCTGTAAACAGAGAAGACTTTTTCTGTATCTAGTATCAAAACAAAAATAGTATAAATATTAGGCAAAATATAAAATATATAGGCAAAATAGTATAAATATTAAGGAAGAAAAATACCATCTTTAGGGAAATACTAGAAGATAATGATCTCCAGTGTTAAACCAGCAGCACCATGAACTGGAAAAAAATTTATTACTTGCAGGCAAGGTACAACTCAATTTGTCTTGCAGCTTCTTTTACCTTGTGTTCCTCAGAAGTGTTCAGCTCAAAGCCAGCATGAGATCTGCTCTGAACTTCTATCAGATTCCTCTACAAGCTACAAGAAAACACACACTTGCACCACCCACAGCAACTGAGATTACTCCAAACAAGAAATCCCTATACATTTACTACGAAGTTCAAGGGTAGAGGTACCAAGTTCACAGTGCACCTGGCACAGTCACTGCACTGCCAGCTGTATAAATAGGACAGGTGAAGTACACAGGCTGTAATATTACTTTCCTTCCGCACAAGCATTTAGCTGAGAGGACATTTTATGGGGAGAGAATTAGCGAATGGGGGGGGGGAGAAAAAAAAGGGGGGGGAAGAAAAAGAAAGAAGCAGCATTGGCATTAATCTGGCAGCAGCCTCCCCATAGGGCCCCCAAAGGTCTTCCAGTGTCCTCTGCCCCGTCAGGGACAGCACAAGCCACCAGCCACCGGCCAGAACTGGAATAGGAGACAACCTTGAAACTATTTCTTCCAAACAGACCTTCAAACTATTCCTAACTATTCAGAACTGGGTAGCCAAGCCTCAATTTAAAACAAACAAACAAACAAAAACAACCCCACCCCCCTACCCCCCCCCCCCCCCCCCCCCAAAAAAAAACCCCACAACCAAAAAACCTCTTTACAATTAAACTTTCCACTTGCATGGATTCTTTTGATGTTTTTTTTGTCGTGCTGGAGGTTGAAGACTACTGTCCCAACGTGCTCCCTGTGACAAACAGGCAGCCTTCACTCCAGCACTCCTACAAAATGAAGCACACTACCACCAAGACTCCTTCCTCACAAAATTACAATGTTGGTGTAAACACCACAAATAAAAATATCTTGGAGTTTTCCAAAAAACAACTGTTACCCAGAATAAATGTTTTCATTCTGAATTTCTCTCTACTGCTCCCATCCTGGAGAACAAACAGGACATTGTTCTCCCAACCCTGTCACAAACTGCCAGAATACATGGTATCATTCTCTCCTACTTAATAAGCCAAATAAGCTTTTTTTCTTTTGACAAACCACAGAGCAATATAAATGTCACTGTGTCACTCAGCACTCCAGACACATATCCACAGATAGGATCTGGTGGACAATATTACAGCAAAACGTCTAAATTGCAGCCATCTTTGCCCTAAGATTCCAGCTAACATCTCAAATTTTTTTTGCCTGGAAGTGCAGTTCAATTTCCTTGGAATTTAATCACTGTTTTTTTAATTACAGATAAATTTTAACCAATGCCTTAATTTTTATTGAAGTGCTTATGAAGATACATCTGTCCTTTAAAAAAAAATTAGTTTTCTTTTTTCTGAAGCACATTCTTAAGTATTTTAAAAAAAGAACACATCTCCTAATTTGCTTCATACCCCTAGAAGAGCCTGAAGTATTTGATCAAGCAAAAGAAAGTCTACAAAAATCCACAGCTTCTTGGCAGAACAGCCATTAAAGTGCAGGAGAGACTTTCTATCAACTCCAAACGTAGAGTAGATGAGCCTAAGAAAGAAACTGCAAACAGTATTTAAGAGCAAACAAACCTTCCCTTTGCCCCAGAAAATCTCACAATTCTAGGGTCTCAGTATTTATTCTGTTAACTTTTAATTTGCTGCATACTGAAGTAGAAAAAACTCTACTGGAAATTTAGATTCCATCAACTTCAATACTCTTAAGCTGTTAGGTCTCACTAGTCTTCCTAGGAACAGAAGAATGACAAACCCAAAAACACTTTACGTGGGGTTTTGTGGCTGATCTGATAGTTTGACTTTTATGAAAACTCATTTGTGAGTTAGGTTTTTATGGAATGCAGAGGGTAACAGGTACCTGTATGGTATTTGTGATGATGATAATCAGATGGCACTCCCGTAAGGCCCTTGAAAGAAGATTTACATTCTGTATCACCTTTTCTTTTTTGTCTGCATATCTCATCCTGCGTTCGCAGTATTTTGTCTGTTAAACTGTTTTCAATGTCTGAGTTCAAATACTCTGCTACAAAATCAAAGGTGACCCTCTCAAAAGCAGTTTCGATGGGCCTCAATTTCCTAGGGGCTCAAAAGAAAATAATTAAATGGGTGAAATTATTATTGTGGAATTTGGTGGACTATTTGCTTGTTCCTTGCACAGAGACTGCTATAAATACATATTTCCTTATTATCTGCATTACAGGAGTATCCAAAGTCTCAGGCAGGGTTGGGTTTCTGTGTGCAAAGAGAAAAATGCATTTCCTAGCCTGTAAGAATTCACAGCATCAGCAAGGATCCTGCAATGACTTCCATGTGTACCAACACTTGAACATTTACAGATGCCATAATAATGCTACAGACTACTAGGAACTAAATAAACACATAAACAAACATTTTTCATATACACTGTTATACAGCTGTTGATTAATAATGATATCCTGGTCACTAATGAACTTGGCTGGACTAAACCTGCCAACCTAGAGATGAATGGAGGGTGAAAACTTAGTCCTTCATGAAACCTGGAGAGACAGGTGACAAATTCCTTCCTACAATCACAATAATAGTGAACAGTAACATGTTAGGAGCCTATGATAACTACCTGGTAAATCTATGAAATCAGTTGCACAGCCTGGTATCTGAGCAATGAGTTTTCGTTTCCAATAGCTTTGGTACTTTAGTCTCCCTTTTACTTACAGATGCCAGTGACATGAAGTTTTGATTAGAAGGAATTTCCTTCTGCTGCATCTCAGTCATTTATTTTTAGAAGTCCAGTGCTGACACATGAAACATTCCTAAGTGCATCAAATAAATGCTTCCTTTTGAACAATCTACCATTACACAGTTCCTTCCAGATGATCACATGCAGCCGGACGTACTCCACCCTAGCTCCAAACCTGCTAGGGAAACGCTTTTCAAGAGGTACCTCCGGAATATTGGGAATAAGCTAAGTCCCTTCTGGATCACCTACATTTAAATATAGATCTATATTGTCTTCACAGACAGAAAGACAAAAAAGAAACAAATAACATTTTAGCATGGGGGTTTCCCAACTGTGACCATGCGCAGTCCGCACATTAGTCAATGTCAACCTAAAGAGTTGCTTATCCCTTGTTTGCAACCTCCGCCTCCAACACTTCACCCAAAATTCTGGATATGTCCCTTAAACTCTGCTGTTATCTAGTGGTTGGTGAGAAAAATGAGTTTGTGAATTGAGCCTGAAACCTCAAACCAACTCACTGTAATTCAGGAAAAATATTTATATACCCTCCCTGAGGACTGGTTTCACTTTCCTCTACTCCCAGTCCTTGGACATAAGCAGTGAGGCTATACAATCACTAGGATATAACTGGAAGTAAACAAAAGGTGATAAAACTGAAGCTCTTAAGATAGGGATCTATAACTATGAACTGAATGCTGAAGCCTTTTCTCATGTGACCAGTCATAGTGGAATCAACAGAATTACTTATACAAGTTAGGACTCCAGGATCAAGGTTATGAGGATTATGATGCTCTGGGATGCTCTGGGTAATACGTTGTTTTATAAGTATGCTCCTTTAGATCACCATTATTCAATGTAAATATGCAGAAAAATCAGAGTCTGAATTAATTAGAATTCACAGAAAGCATACACAGAGACAGAAAGATGAATGCGGTACGAATAAAATTTAGTGTGAAGAAATGGTCTCTTTGACCATTCTTTTGTGTTTGTACTGACACTGATTTAACTGTATTTTTGTACTTGAATTTAAAATAAAGTCTATTATAAAAAAGGCTTTAATTGTGATAAGGAATATAATTATCTTCAAAGGTTTATGTGGCACAGAGAGGTAGGTTTGAGTTGAAATTCTGGAGTCGGTTCGCACAGGTGTGTGGGAGGCCAACTCTGGACCTCTCTATGGCTTTGTTAGAGACAGCAAAAGGTTAGCGATCTGCATTGCATTCAAAAGAGCTGAAAAATCAAATCCATGTGACTTACTGGCACCATACAAACCTTAAGTAAGGTGACTTCTTAGCAAATATGCCTAATATTATATTACCTAATGCCACATATTGTCATGACAAGGATCCTCAAACTGTTCTTCACTCAAAATCAATTTATGGATCAGTCTCAAATTACTTCCCAACAGCACTCTATCACTCATATTAATTATGAACCAAATCCTGTGCCCCTTGCTACCCTAACAAAAAAGAAGTCAGGAACTGTTTTAGCTGTATATGGAATGAATACTATTCTGATTCATATCCTTTACAGTAAAAAAATGCAAGAAATCCCCTCAGGAAGTCTATTCTGGTTAGGAAAATTAATTCCTCTTATTGTAGATCTTGTGGAAACAGTCAAGAATAATGCTAAAATTACACAATTATTGAATTGTACTGCGTTCTGTTGTTATCATACCTTTTTACAAACAGCCATAGAAGGAGAGTTAAACGGACTTATGGGGCTCAACTACAAATGACAATCAAGTCATTGCAAATCCTTCACACAGCATCTGAAGCTACAAAAGTAACTCACCATGACCTAACAGCCTTGCTAAACCTTTGTTTCCATTTTCTCAACCTTTGTTTCCATTTTCTCAATTGTATTTCTATATTTAAGAGATGTAAATTTGGCTGAAAATAGAATACTCCTCACTGTATTTTAAGTATGTAGTACTTAAATAAATCCAGGAATGTATATGAGAATTCATTTGCCAAACTTGTGAGCACTCATTATTTTTGTTCTGGAAACTCGCATCAGTCTTATTAATTCCTCTCACATAATTTATCACATATCTTCTGGTTTAGATGACAACTATCTATTGTAACCGCAATACATATCCATTACTTTCACATAGTGTAGAATGTTGCATGTCTGACTTCAGATAGGCAGATTTCATTAATTTTAAAGTAATCTAAAAAAGAACATTAGTTTACCAGCTTAATTGGTGTTAATATCTAAATTACATAGTCATTATGAAAAGAGAAAATGTTAAGATACGGCTTTACAACAGGAACCTAATAGTTCATTTAGATACTGGAAATCAACATTCACTTTCTTATCAATTTTTGGTGTGTTTCAAGGCATGCCTCCTGGTCTAGTGCTCTAAAGCTCTTCTTGCACACATGGCTGCCACCAGTAACTGCTTTTCTGTATCACATTGACAACCAGACTGCATTCAGTTATTTGCATGCTACTTTGTAGACGTGTACATAAAGCATTAACAAAGTCTCTGAAAACAAAACAGTGCAAAAAGAAAAAAAAAAAATGCAAAGGTGCCATCCATCCACAAAGAAATACCAAAATGTGACAGCAGTCAAGCAGAATAATGCAGTCAATGAATCCAGCCCACGCCGCTTTGCAATACGTAAAGTGATTATCTGTTAAAGACTGGTGGTTCATTCAAGACAAGGGGTCAGTCTCCGTCCAACAGCCTGTCCTGCAAGAACCACTGCCTGGCAGCAATAACTGCATGGACAGAGACTCTTCCACCCACTCACCTCCAGAAGTCACCTCTTCAGAACTGGGTTGAGGAACATTGGCAGGACAATGTGGGGAAGCTTGCATTGCTGCCGCCCTTGCTATACCTGTCCTGTGGAGAAATAGAGGACTTAATTTCCAGGGCTGTCAGTCAGCACCTTCCACATTACAAGTGAAGGAAAAAGAAATGATTTTGACAATGCCTGTTTCGAGCGAGTACATTTTGGGGTGTGGTGAAGAACCCCCATTTTCTACTGAAGTATTTGGATTACTTTCACATCTTCTGTGGAGCTCCATTTGTCTGCCCAGCCAGCAAGCTGGATTCTTTGGTTCATGAGTTGATGATGCTCTTGCCAGTTACCTATATAGCAAGCTGGGATATGGTGATTGAGAATCAACTTAACTAGACAGCCTAAATAAAATAAATAAGGAAATAATGTTTAAATTAATCTTTCAATTCTGATGTGAACAAGTATATCCCATTGGGTAACTCTCTCCCTTCGTCCTCCCTTTCAAAATGGCAAGTTTCTTAGTCTGCTCTTTACACATTTCCTTTACAGAAACCATTACCGTATGAATTACCTAACAGAGAAGCAAGCAGTTCTTTTGCTTCCTCTGTCCCACCCATTCCACAGAGACATTTTCTTTTACTTCCACATTCATCTAAATAGGGTTACCACAAGAATCAATCCTAACAAAGACAACTTTTAAAGGAAAAAATGAAACTTTCCACTATCCTCATGGTTTCCAGCTAGGATGACGGTTTTCAGCCACCAGTTTTTAGTATGACACATACAAATGATTTGTATATACCAAAGTGCTGCCCATTAGAGAGAGAATAAAAACAAAAAAAAAATCCCTCTATCTGAAATACATGAATAAATCATTCTTTTGAGTGTTGTGATGAATGAAGTGTTTTACAAGTTCAAAAACAAATCTCTAAAGCCTTACTAAAACAAGTGTATTTGCTTCCAAAAGTGATCTCTCTGTATTTTTCAGGAGTACCATGATGGTTTTTGTTGGAAGAAATGTCAAGTTTAGACACATAGGATTGGAAAGTAATGACCAACCACTTTATTCTGGTAGGAGCGTGCACTGAATACTGATGTTCACAGACAGGAACAATTTCCAATAATTAATTGGAAACATATCAGCCTTCATTGCATTTGCTTAACTTTGGTCAACAGCAACGTTAATCTTGCAAGTGAATTGAGAGACAAGACAAAGCCTATGCATGAGGTTTATATATAATTCAGAACTGCTGAAAAGCATGGAAAGCAAGCCAAGAAAATGAAAATTATAAAAATATGGCAGAGGAACCCTATTAGGGGAAAAAAAAACAAACCAAACCCAACTTTTATTGTACCAATTACTTAAGCTCAATCTTTCAGCTAGGAGTATGCTAAAGAGTAAATGTAGGGGTAAATAGAATTGCTCACTTCTTATTTGGGCAAAACAGACTTATGCATCACTCACTTCCTGAATGAAGATGCCAGACAGGGCATTTTCTTAACTTTTATTTTTAGGTTTTTATTCGCCACTGTATACTGCTTTTCTTTTCACAAAGTTCCCAGTTTCCAACATACTAACCACTTCAAAGCAACAAAACAGTTCATCTTTCTGAATATCTGCTACCTTGGACTATGATTATAAACAGACTTCGGCTACGGTATTTGCACAAGGTATCTCCAAGAGAAATAATAACAATTGGTCACATATATAATACCATATTTAATAAACCCAGTATTTAAATATAAAATAAGATACAGCATGTTGGCTCAAAGAAATAGGATGATTAATTCTGTCCTGAGCACTACGGATAGATGTTCTGTTCACTTCATAAGACAGTGATTATTCTAAGCACTAACAGGAATTTTAGTAAATCTGCTCCTTTTCTTTATGTGTAAAATACTAGGAGTTAACAGAAAGAATCACAATCATCGTGGAACCCTGATGACCTTAGGTTTTACATACTGCCTAAACCCCTCTCAGAGTCACCAAAAAGCTGCCCCCAAAAGACCATGACACATAAGTAATCTAGATATTACAGTAACAATCCACACGTATCACTGATACTTCTTTCTCCAGACAGAGAAAAGCACTCAAACACTTTGAAATGTTTGGGGATAGTTTCTAATAATCCTTGGAAGGACTGGCATTAGTGGAAACAGGTTTCACCCAAAACCACAACTGTTAATGCATTTACCCTCCCTCAGATGCAAACTGGTAAAAGCTAAAACTGGAGGGGAAAAAAAAAAAAAAGCTACAACTGAAAGAGCGAGCTGAAACAGTCACGGTGTGGATTTTTGTTTGTTTGCTTTAGTAATCTACAAAAACATCAAATGCCAAGCATTTCATACTTCAAGGGCAACCCACCTCTGTTTCAAAAACAAGCCTTAGCATTCAAAAACAAGCACCTTATGCATTAAATGCTTCAAAGAGCCTTTCCTTACATCCTCCTGATTTTCTCCCCACAAGTTAACTATTGTTCTTAAACCTCCCCTACATTCTATGTTGGCCTATCGTATCCCAAGCCCTTCAAGAGGCTCTTCAACCACACAGACTATTTCTAAAAGGTAGGATCACTTTCACTGTGTGGGAGAGTAGTTCATGGAATTAAAAAAAAAAAAAACAAACAATTTTGCCACAGGAGAAACACATATGATCCAGAGAGTAGTCCAATTCAAACAGAAAGCTCTTCCATGACAGAAAGCACATGCTATTTTTAGGATGAACTCACATCCTGCCACCATATCCAAGCTAGAATATCCCCTCTTCTTCCTTGTTTAAATATTGGGTAGAATCTACTGTGTACATAAGGACTGTAACATAGTTCCTGGACTTAGTTCTCAGGTCCACCAGAAATTTTCCTGTGAGTCCTATGGAAATCACTGGGTTTTCTACAGCTCATTTTCCCTTTGAGAAATGAAGAAAACCTACCTTTCAGTCTCCATGACCGTAAAAAGAAATGGTGAGAAGTCCATAGTGTGGACCTTTAGATGAATGAATCCATGCATCTATGGCTGCAGCAGCAGATTCCTCATCTCCATTCTTTACCCAGTGACAATATTCAGGTGGTGCTTGAACATAACCTTTCTCATAAATGCACGTCTAAGAGGACAGTACCGTTGTGGATTGTAGTCCCACCTGGGTCTCCCCAACAAACATATAGCTGGTGAAGAAAAATGAGCCTGACAATTTGTACCTGCAGCTGAATCATGTTAGTCATCACTGCTAGGGAGCCCATACTTACATTCCAGTATCCAGAAGTGATGTTGCTAGTACCTGAACCTCAATGGGTAGTCTCCACAGAAAAAGGAAAGACGACAGTTTCAATATACTATATGCTATGGCTTTGCTAAGAACCCATGATTTTTTTATACAAGCTAAAAGAATATTGATTTCTTTCAAGGCCACTGAACACTAAAGCAATTCCCACTGTTGCTATTTGAGGTATTAGATAAAAATGCCATCTTTCTCACTAAGAAAAGAATCAACGAGTCTTTCATGAACCAGAAATGTCTAAGGCTCTTTGGTGTATTTCAAACAATCTTGTCAGCTGAAGGTAGCCAAAAACTTACATTGATTCATGAAAAAACACTGAAAATTCACATTGATGCCATGCAAGCTTAGTGTATATTCACTGTGCACTGTGGACTGCAAGACATTGCCAACCTAAAAACATCCATAGCGATATAACTAGCAATACAAACTCAGTGCTTCACCTCTCAGTTACAAACTAAGGGAGGGCAAGAAATGGCTGTAAAGCAACAAAAAATGCCATTTGTGTGAATCTAGATGGACCCTGAGAAACTTCAGGAGGTTCAACAAGGAGAAATGCAAAATTCTGCGCTTGGGGCAGAAGAGTTCCACACATCTGGCTGAAAAGCAACTGGCAACTTAGCAGCCCAGCTGGAAAGGACCTGGAGTCATCCTGGATGCTAGGCTGAATATGGGTCAACAGTGGGCTCATATCAACAAACCATATGCTGGGCTAACACTAGGAAGAACGTGGCCAGTACAAAGAGGGAAATCACCCTCTCCTCATCACCGATGAGGCTACACTTCAAACACTGTGTCCAGTTTCTAATCCCCCCCAGTTGAAGTGAAGAAATTGGACAAAATCCAGCAAAGTCCTAAGCAAATACAAAGGAATAGTCTATTCCTTGATAGTGGGCTAATCTTTGAGGTAATGCCTCAACCAAAGAACTCTGGAATGCTCTTAACAGTAATCACTGACTACAGGAAGACTTCTCAACAGCTTAAGATTAAGTATTTACCTAATGTTCTGCACGTAGCTCAAAAAACCCACTGTGTCATTATGATACTACCACAATATGAACTTTTTGGAAGCTGTAAAAGCATAATGTAGGGGGACAATATGAACCTAACAAATAAGCTCAAACCCAAAAGTACCCAAATGGGCACATCAAAGGGAAGAATTACTGTTTTGTTGAGACATGTACATTTTTTAAAGTTCTGGTAGAGATAACCCTGAAAAATATCTGTAACAAAGAAATTCATTTATGGGCTGAAACTATGTTACTGACATTCATGAAATATCCTGTAATCTTTTTCAGAGAGATTTAATTATACCTTTTGTGCTACTCATCCATTGGAAGATCTTCTGGTTAGCATTAATTTGAATTCTATTGCAACTTATATTAATACAACTTGGACACATTTATCAGCCCTTTAAGTAACAAACTGATAATGTGTCCAAGCAGTATATTCTTGAAAAGGAGAAAAAGGCATAAAATTAAAACCTGAACTACAGTTACTTTGCATTTCAGAAAGTTAAAAAGTAGCCTGAAGCAACATTACCTCAAAGAGAATATCTGGACAGTAGCTTTGCTTCAAGCAAAGACGTAACAGTATTTAAAAGAAAACAATATGCAGCGAGGGTAAATCATATAGGAGGAGTAGTAGGCAAATAGGTCAAAGAAAAAGAAACGGGTTTGTACCTAAGTTATTACAAATCTGAAGGCATTAAGCTCCTAACGAAACTTGCAAAGACAGTATTAAGGTCACAGTATTCAACAGGATAATTTTAATTGTACCCTAAATTTAACAAATTATGGTTATAGTAACAATGGAAAACTGTTCTTTTGGTTAAAGAATAAAGTTTGAATAGGCTAAACATACGGTTTGCTGGTGAACAGGAATGCAGTAAACCCTAAGAAAATTAACTAACACCTTTAACAAATCCACATAAATTCAGCTCCTATGATTTCTTTCTTGTGAAACTGCAGAATATACTTACATTTCCTGACAGTATGTAGAAAATCTAAGCTTTGTAGATCTAAGATTTCTGAATACAGTGAAGTTAGGCCAAATTTCCACCTTTACCTGCTTTTGTCCTACAGAACAAAACCAGTAATGGTATTGAATCTCTGAAGTTTCAGGACACTGAGATTCCCAGAAAGGTTTTTGGTAAACAATGACTTTATCCATTCTTGCACTGAGTCAGATAAACTCTTCAACAAAACCTCTTCCAGTACCAGAGGTCATATACTACATCTCCAAAGTGTATATAATGTAGTACTGAAGACAAAAGTAACTAAGGTTACTGTACAAAGTAATTAGAAAAAATAGATGTAGAAATTAAATTTGGGACTCTCAAAGCACAAACAAAACATGCGGTTTGTATATACAGACAGTTTTTTATGGACTTACAATATGTACATAGAGTACAGCTATGCAAAGCCATGCACCCTGATCCAATCCCAGTCGAGCCAGTGGCAGGTTCTTAATAGACTTGATTGGATACTAAATCACAATTACATAAAGGCTGTAACAATCTCTCAGGAATTTAAAGAAGAAGTTGTTGATCTCTGATGCAAATGCGGATCTTAGTGTTCTAACAAAAATAAGTCATGCATTTCAGTTATTTAAAATCTACCAGAGTAGAAAAAATAAAACTGAATTTTAAAAAAAAAAAATCTTCATACAACTTCCATTATTTCCAGTCACTTCCAGTTCTAGAGTGGTAAACTTAAAAAAGGAAACACCCCTAGCTTTTCCCTTATGATAATATGGTAAAATCCTGACCCCATTCTTCAGACAAGTCTATTGATACTAACCTATTTAACTAGGACCTTACCCAGGAAGCCTGCCAGGCCTCCTTCCAAAGTCAGAAATTCCTTTTCAGTGGAATGGTGTAGAAGTAGGGACTCTTGAAATTTCAAAAAGACCCTCCCCTTGCACCTGAGGGTCATCTACAGATTAATCAATCACTCCAAGTCCAAGATGATTTTGAGTCACATCTGTGTCTTTTAATGACAGTAAAAGAATGGTACTGAGTGGCAATCCCAGGTCTTGCACTCACAAGATTCAATGGATATAAGCACAAAGAGCAGAAAGAATTTGGCAGAGAGTGCTAAATGAGTTATGGTTTTGGCTGGATTTCCATTTTTTTTAATAAAGATTTCTGGAGCTTGAAGAGTAGATAAAAGCCAAGTATCGCTACAATCAAGTCAAGCAGCAAATGGAAAGAGAACAATTTAGTCAAGGAAGGAATGACTATATTTCCATCTCCTTATTTATCTCCCCAGCACTGCTTCGATCTACATATATTCCTGACTTCTCCAAAGTCTGAGCAGGGAGTATTACTTCCAGAGAGAGACATGTTGAGAATTTAAAGCTTTGGGGCCCTGCTTGAACAGAGATGGAACAGTTGCCTTCTGGCAGGAATTAAAGCTGGTATGGAAATTTCACAAAAGGAGTTAAAAGATGGTCTGGAAAGTGGCCAAAAGGAGATCAAAGGAACTTTAGCAGCATGAAGACACATACCAGAAGGACATGAAAGGGGACTTAAAGGCAGACCATTAGGTTTAAGAAAGTATCTGTTGACTGGGTAGAAGGCTGTGTGAACCAGGGGAAAATGTAAATTTTTCTTGTGAAATATTTAGTCCCAAAAGATCCTTACTCTCACATAATTTCCAGTCTTGACCACATGTCAGACATCTAGAAGAACAGATGCATTTTAGATTCAGCCCAAATTTTGAACTATAAGAGCTGATCAGCATATCCTCCTTCCTCCTCTTCAAGTGTGGTACATCACTGGATCTGAGATTCATATTCTCAAAAACAGCAGCTATCGGTGAGTTAAAACATATCAAACACAGAGAAACTATAGCTCATGTCTTAGAACACATTTATTGTGGTAAATATACAATATAGGCAGGAGTATTTATGATGGTAAACTGAGACTTTCCAAAAACACTGGTTTGATGAAATTCACCTCAGTTAGAAACAGTGACAGAAGAAAAACTTGGAAAGATGATATAGGGTACAGACAGACCTAGACAGCTTTAAACTAGCTGAAGACCCTGGTAGGCTTGGCTGCTGCTAATAGACCAACTATGGCAGCACAGAGCTCATTATTTAACCCTGCTTTTGTGTAACTTTATTAAAGACTTAATCTTTGCAAGTAGTATTAAGGGTAAAAAATGTGATTGTTATGTTTCCAATGCAGCAATTCAGGGGTGCATTGAGAGGCTGGCGTACTCACCACCACTGTGATACACTGCAAGCAGGAAAAGGAGCAGCAAATGGAGCACAGACAGAATCTGCATGCTTATCCACATATTTACTGGACTTCCAGAGCATTTCTGTTTTAACATTAACTTCTGTGTTTAGTTTGTCTGCAACGCAGAGTCTCTCCTTTCTGAAACATAAGCTAATAAAAACTTTTGAAATAATTTTCTCCTCCTCTCTTTTTATACAGAGAAAGAACATACAGAGGGGGAGGCCAGACCATCTCTTCACTGACTTTCTCACAGAATTGCACGAACAAGTTGGCCTCAGAACAATCAGTTATTTTACAGAAATGCAACATCAAAAGTGGACAGTTTCTAAAGCAGCTCGCTTCAAAAGAAGAAATGGACCGTCCATGGATATGATCTGGGTAGCCCCAGGAGCTCTGGAGATTCCGAATTGGATAGAAGCTTCAGGGAACTGTTGGGTTATTGCTTTTAAGAGTTATTAGGATGAACAGGTGCTTTGCCTCATCTCTGTTTCTGCCCCATGTGCTACTATTGCACTCTGTCAATAAACTCTGTTTATCCTTCCATCAGTAAAAGCAGGTTTTGAAAAACAAAATGAAAACTAAAGAAAAAGAAAAATCTTCCTGTGCGCCAGCAGAAGGTTTCTCACAGAACAAGGAACATAAAAAACAATGACTTTTTACATAAATGCATGAGAACCACCACTGACAAGCTAAAGCACAAGACTTCCCCAAATTCCTTGTCCAGGATGAGCAAACTGGTGGAGTTACTATTTTTAGGTGAAACAACTGTGCTCAAGTTTGTTAGAACTGTGTTGCACCTCTTCTAGTGGCAGGTTTCTCCCATGATGGCAGGTCCTTGTTAAAATGTTTAGGTATCTCTTGTTGTCACATGTAGTCAAATCTTATCTAGCTACCTTTTATTCATTTTGGATGTAGATATTAGGACTATTTAACTAATAGATCATGCTTGCAAACTCTTACAGCGTTTCACTTACACAAGAAAACCTCAGATTTTGGAGTCACAATTTCTGGACTGCATTGCAAAAGGCAAAGAACAGGACCACTTTCATTGTTCAGTTTTGAAAGCAGGCTCTGATATGTCCCTTTATTCCTCCTCAAGCTCAGTTATTTGGATTCAATTATTGTGATAGAGCATATATTTTAGGCTTCTTCAGTTAACAACTTGTTAATTCAAATATTGACCCCATTAACCTATGATACAGTCTTTCAAAGAATGTAAAACTGCAGAACTAGTATGCTCTTCTAAGTTATTCTAAATCCGTCAAGCTGCAGAAAGAAACAACACTTTAGAAATGGTAGCTGACAGATGAATATGTCAGAAAAATCAGATTTAAAGACAGTCAAAATGGCTAGTGGTAGCTCTAAAGTTAAAAGCATTTTTAACATAGAAATTTACATTTTAAATCCTGGCAAAATTCAAATAAGGTTTTCTACTTAGCCTTAAAATTTCAAAAGTGTTTGGAATTACTGGATGCATTACTGTCTTGGACAATGAAGATCCACAAGCACAAACCAGTTTATGAATGGAGATTTCTGGATCAGAGCTGACCTAGAAAGAGGGACATTAAGAGCTTAGAAATACTTGCAACATTTTAGGAGAGGAAACTGCCAAACTGTATATTTTTTAAAGAAAACTGTGTAAAGTCAATTGCTAACAATAATATGACAGCCATAACGACTGAATTCAGTCATTAAAATGTAAAATAAAGGAATAGCTTCCTGTGCTAACCTCAATATAACTACATCTGTCAAGTCTCATCTGTAATAACCAGGCTGGTGTTTGCTCTGTGGAGTCCGAAGCACTAATTCCTCCAATTTACACCAACTTCTTGGCTTTCAGGAACAAAAATCGTCTTCTGTCTAAATATACTTACACTTAACAATCAGAAATTAATCCCTCTGCAAACAATTCTTCGCATTGGCAATCACCTTTGTTAGTAATTATTTATAGTGCAGAAGCATCAAAGCTTTCCACTTTCAGATTTAACATTACTGCTATCACTACCATTTCCCAGGTATATCCAGGATAACTGTCAAACATTTTTCCAATATACTTATAGCTTGTATTCCCCCTTTCCTTCTACTGTGCATAAATATTACAACAGCCTTATGAAAGGTTGTTTTGAAGAAGCATTACAGTAAGTATCACTACTATGCTATTTTTTACAACACTGACCAAAACATTAACGCTTCTTCTGGTGCACATTTAACAGTTTGCATGGAGCAGTGATGGGACCCTGACAAGAGACAGCAACTTGGCGCCTATGGAAGTCAGCACTGCCCAGGGCAACCTGTGCTCTCAGGAGCAGGCAGGTCTGGTATTTCCCTCTCTGCTAGCAAGGGACAAATAGCAAGGGACGAGAAACAGGACAAGTTTGATGGTATTTTCTGAACAAGCTGGACTCTTAGGTTGGTGGGCTAACCAGTACCACTCTCACTCTGGTCTCCTCTCTGCTGATACTCCCCCTGTGACGGGACAGGCTCCAACAGTAGCAGAGAAGGAAGGTGGGCAGCCAAGGCTACAGCTTCCTCTGGAGAACAGACTATTTGCTGCCAAGAACCGCATCCACAAGCGGTTTCAAACCAAACCCCAAATTTAAAATACCTTGAAATTAATCTGAAGGTATGAAAAAGCAAAAGGAACATTCTCAGTATTTCAACCTAACCAAAAAACTGGGAAAGATCAACACAACAAAAAACAATTTGTTTATACTCCATACAAATCATGCTCTGCAGTCATTTCAGCAGGACAGTTCAAAGTTTAAGCAACTAAAAACTTTCACTTGGACATAGTGTAAATTCTTGCAGGTAGTCAATCTTAATGTTTAATATAATTAGTTGGTTTGCAACATCATTACTGCTAATGGATGCAATTTACTTGTTCTTAATCTAGCACCTTTGTAACGTTTACACAGTATCACAAAAGGCCTCTACCTTATATGATCCTTTTTCCTGAACTGCAACTGGAAGCACAGAAATGTTGAATCTAACAATTAAGTACATACCTAACCCTGGAAAATAAAATCCATGTCCAAGTAATCCATTTTTCAGAAAACTGCAGCTCACCGCCACCACTGGGGAAGATCAGAAATGGAGGGACACTGCTTCTCATACCCATGGTACAAGGAAAGCTTTGCTCCAGTCGTGACCAAGTCTCACTTCCCCGTTCAGCAAACGCTGACATACATAGACCAAAATAGTCTGTGAATTATATGGGACTTGAAAGACATAAAAGTGCCCTACATACAAGCTCTTACTGTCCCATCTCCCAATGCTGAAACTTCTACATAGCCATACTAATACTTCTAGATTCACATTTCAAGCACAGCAACTGGAAGGAATATAGACACACCAGAAAACATGTAGTAGCAGTCATCCACAAAACTTCTGTGAGTGTAACATACATACAAAAGCACGAGTGCACACAACACGCACCAAATCATATTCATATTGCACCCGAGCAATGAGAAGCACCACCATTCATATGACCATTACTTGACTCTTAGCATCAGGAGTTCTAGGAATTTCTGTAAGACACGTAAGAAGTCACAGCTAACTATTTCAAAGGCACCGCATATGTGAATTCTGCTTTGAGCTTCACTGCTGATTAAAGAGAATATACTTGACCTAAATCTTCCATTCAAAAGAAGACTACAGAATACACATCTGACTTCATCTTGTACCACTTATTCCCGTATCACAGATCTGCATGCAGAAATGGAAGATGTCAAATCAAGCAGGGTGTCAAAATTAACATGTAGCATAACAGTCTTGTGTGCTACCTTGGCAGCCAATGTTGCCCTGCGTTTACCAGTCCACTGTGCCTTTTGGGTGAATTTTACTAATTAATTATTTTTACCGAATTTATTAGTTTAATTTTTCTTTTTATCATATCACAATGTGGAAATAAAGACATTCTAACAGAAATTATTTATGAAATAATGACAGACAGAGTCTGATTTACAGCTATAAATTTGAAAACCCTGGAAAGATTTATTAAAGACCTTGTGCCAAGTTCTATCATAAATGGAAACCTCCCAAAGTTAATAGAAAGTAAGGTTGCATTGACTGGATAAAAGTTTAGAAATAAATTACTGAAAATTGGTGACCAGCTCACTGTTTAAGAACTACTTTTATTCTATGTGAAATATTCATTTAAAGTCTTAGATTAGAGAGAAACAAAAAAGTAAATACAAAGATAAGAAAATAAGCAATCATTTATTTTTAAATGAACACTGATGGTCTTTATTTTTCACTAGAAAGTGGCCCAACAAGCAGAGCATGTTATGGCTGTCTTTAATGCAATCAGTACTATCACAGGGCAGCATTAACCTCAGACTTTATGCAAATGATGTTATTTGCACAGTCATGGACTACTTGCAACGCCTGTGTCACATGAACAACAAAATCATTACAAACAAGAAGAATTAAGGTGACAATTAATTAAGTTCTATTCAGACTTGACTTGAACTGGAATTAGAGGATAATAAACCAACTCTCAGTCCTTTACTTTCTTCTGTAATCTGCTCCTAAGTAAAACACACACAAATGTCATTATATTACACATAGATGTTTCCATCTTTCTCTTGTCTTTTTTAAACAGATGAATTGGTAAATATGAAAGAAAAAGCACTGCTATATATAACAATACAGATCCCAAACCCCTGTCATATTAATAATTCACAAAAGTCACTGAACTGCATGATATGTTGTGCTGAAAGATTCTATTTGGAATTCAGTTTCTTAATGTACATTTTTATTACTTGTATTTGCACTGGCAAAATACAGATTGCTCTCATTTGCATTTAGGCAATAAAAATAAGAGGTACAATAGTTTTTCAGCAAAGAAACATTCCTGAGAAAAGGAACTCTTACCATATATAAGACTGCTTTGCTAGTGGTTTTTTTGTTCTTGGTAAAGAGTTGGGGAACTTTCACCAGGAACCGGTAATATAGACCACATTCATTACTAAAGGCAAGCTTAGCGTTAACGCTAAGAACTAGTTGACCAGAAATAGTTGACCAAGTGCCTCAATACGGCTAGAAGTGCATTTAAAACCCTTTCTTGTTTAAAAAACAAAAAAAATCTCCATAATAACTTCCTCTAATTTTCTGAGATAGTTACCTACTCTACCATCTTTTCTGTGGCCAAAACAACTACACTGACACTAGCCAGCAAATGCCTTCCCTTCTCTTAGCATATACTCCTCTATACAAAGCCTTTACTTCGGTGGATGAAATAAACTGTGGAAGGAAGATCTTTGAGACTACTAGTCTCAAAGAAACTACTAATGATGTAGTAACACAACATAAGCAGTAATGATTGATTACTTTTTTATGGCTATAATAAAAGATACTCAGTCCTTTTCCTATTATAAAATATTCAGTGTTATTGTATCATGTTTCACATTTTAAACTGATGTAAGAACCACATCTATTATTCTCTAAACTCACAATTTAAATATATGATACATTGCTGAAATGTCTGAGGTCTACGTAGAAAACAAAATATATTGCAAAGTACAGTTTTCTTTCCATAATGATGAGTATGCTAAATAAACTGCTCCTGCGGTGAACAATGACACTGAAACTACCTGCATGGTGTTGTGTAGTTTTACATTATTCAATGCTTCTGAATTGTCAGTTTCAATTAGAAAGAAATCTGGCACAGAGAGAGAGCTTGCATAGATCACACTTTATACCTGCATTTTAATCTTACACACACACTGTACTGTTGACCTCCTGAACTTCCATTTTTAAGGTTTATATGTAGCTAAAACTATTGCACATAGTATTTATATAGTTAAATATACTAAAAACATTTCTATTTATAATGTTTCTAGTCCATATTTGTCTATATATCATAGTATACGTATGAATAAACTGTATACAGGCTAAACTGCTGCAGCTAACTGGTCTTTTGGTGCCACTCAGACACTGCTGGCACCTGAGAAAAGCCCCAGATTGCTACAGTCAGGTTCTTTTGCAGCTCTGCGTACTTGCTGTCATGGAAGCAGCTTGGCCTGTTTATCATGTAGCTAATATGCTAGACAGTTTTCTTTTGTTAATACATCTTACTCACTTCTCCAGGACCTCTAACACTACACAGGAGCTATATATAGTTATTATTTAGTTACTGAGTGGGAGATCATCTGTCAATTATATATGCATGCAAAGGGAGCCAAGGTCACCATTGGTCCCTGAGGGCAAACCAAAAAAACCAGCACTCCAGCATTAGAGATTTATGCCTTTGCAAATGGAGAATACTGCAACCCAGTTTAGTCACACTTGGTAACATTTTACCAGGTATATGTGACACTGGTGAATAATTGTCACGTGGAGGCATGACATTAAATGGAGATCCAAACCAAGTTAACTCCATGGCTTTTAAGCAGTTCTGCAGCTCATAGTGGCTTGGAGTGCTCTCTTAGGAGGATGTAACAGTCAGTATTTAAACAAACACCTTCCTTGAAGAGGCAGGTCTTTTCAGGAGGCAGTAACAAGTTAACACTAGCATGTCCCTGCTCTCTGGGAATGCTGGAAACAGAAAATTAAGAAACTCCAAGGTCCCAGTCTAGGGTCAACTGTCCTAATCCTACTCCTGATTACGATTTCTTCAGAAAGCAGATTTAGCAAGTAAAATAGAGATGATGATATTATGAGTGCATAACAGATGTAGCATGAAAATTGTATCTATGGAGTACTTTGAATGTGTAGCTGGTACCATATAGTGACAAGCACTGCTGACAGTGTAATTCACTTTGGCTAAATCTATATTGCTTTTTCCAGGCTTGCCTGAATGAATTGCTGCCCCATGTTGCCCATACTGGATGTTGCCTTAAATCTGTGCTATGCAGATCCAAGCTTTGGGTAGTACCAGCATTTGATTTTTCTGCATGCTGAACCACACATCCAGATGCAGGTTTGAGTGGGTGAGCAAATGTTTCGGGCTTCAGTGCAAGCCAGTGCGACAGCTGCGCTCTAACCCTGCCTCCATGGCTTCTCCCAACTAAGCTGCATGAATAAAGATTACAAAGTCAGCAACGTCACTTGGATGGAATAAACCTTATTAATCCAAATCTTCAAGGCTACCCACAACATTCATCTGAATAGCATTGTGAATGAAAGAAGAACCAAATCCATGCACAAAAAGGCATAACTATATCCTGTTTAACAAGGGGCAAAGTTATGCTTTAACAAGGTTTACCTCTGTTCATACTTGACTTGAGGAAAAAAAATACCTAACGCAAGTGACTAGAATAAGAATGAGCAATAATTTGTAGGGTCATTCTAAAACTGTTTCTAAATGAGTTTTGTAAAAAGATAAAAATCACCAATATTCACAACATAAATCCTGCATTGCTAGAGGTTAAGACAGGAAGAGTTACCTCCTGCACTTTTCTTAATAACCTTGTTACCAGCCATTCTCAGAAGTAAGTGAACAGACTAGATTGATGGTGAGGCTGAGCCAGTAGAGCAGGACCTGTTCGCTATATTCATCCAATATTCTCAGGTAGTCAGCTCTTATTCAAATTATATTTGAGATGTTTATGAAAGACAAGTTCATAACTAAATTTCTTCCTGGCAGATTAAAATGGATAATTTCCTTTAACTCTGATTAATAAAGAACAGAGATACTAATTTTAGTTAAGGGGAAAAAAGCCCCCAAAATCTGTGTTCATTATCTGCAGGGGATTTTCTTTTAAAATCATTAGGGGAAAAAAAAAAGTCTTTTTTCATCCTCTATAATAAACGTTTCACATGGTTATGATTCAATATGTTTTACACTACACTGGTAATTCTCATTATTCTTCAAATATCACATTTGAGTAGGTTAATACACCATTAACATGATTAACTTTTTAATAGAAGTTAAGCCATATGGAACCAATCTGCACCATTCGGCCATATAAATGACTAGATAGTGAAGGTCAGCTTCTGCACCTGTGCAGCTTCACTTGAATTTGCAGGCCTAGACCAAGGGAGCAACCTGACTCTCTCTGGAAACTGCGAGTATAAGCAACTTATCATTTCTTCCCAAAACAGGGATAATCCATAAAGAGGCAGGGATGAATCAATATGCTAGACTTGTCTGCACAATATTTGCAGAACGTCTTCGCCACCACAGAAGCATTTCTTCAGATAAATTTGGGATCATGGAGGTAAATCACATCCTTTAAAACAGTTTGGTAAGAATAGTGAATTTTGTTCATTATTTCTCCGTCAGTCATTAAATCTGTAAAATACACAGTAACTGAATTAACAGTGCAGTTGATCAAAGGAGCAGTACCGTTGTTTCCCACAACTTTTTGCCCACCCCTGCCAGGAATATAGCAGCCATACCACACAATTCACTGTTCTGAACCAGATCCTGCATGGCTAATCCCAAGGTCCTGAGACAGCAAAGCACATCAGTAGTCCTGTCAGTTTTAGCGTTAATCTTAAGCACAGGTAATGTCAAGGGAACTCTCACACTGAAGGACATTCTCTGCCCCCAAAAGCACACAAGCCTTTCCCTCCTTTATCCCTTCCCCCAACTCCCTGTCCACAATTTTCTTGCCATCTCCCCTAACAGACTTTGCCTGTAAGTAACAAAGGCTCATGTTTCTCCCGTCCAGCCCATCTTCTTTCCCATGTTACACCGTGCCTCTCCTCTCTTCTCGTTCTTCTAAAGGCGTTGTGGAAATAAAACATTTTACTGACCCAACACCTTCTGGGCAGCTGGTTCCCACAGCAGGGTTGCAAAAGGCAATAAAGATAAAACACAGCTCGGCAATGAATCACAAGCCTGAACAGATCTCAGAGGTCATCTAGCCCATCCCTCTGCCCCACGGGAGGCTCAGCTATTCCCATGTCATTTCTTACAGACATCTATGTCACCTGCTTTTAAAAACTTCAGTAATAGAAACTACACAAGCTCCCTAGGCAATATATCCCTGTGTTTCACCACTTTCACATAAAAAAGTTCAATCTTTCCTCACAGGTCACATTTTCTAGGCTTCGGGTCTTTCTCCTCTCTTTCTTTACAAGTCTTATCAGGTCTTTTCTGTTTTCCCCATACAAACAACTCCAATTAAAGCAGTTTCCTTTGAAAACCACTTTTGAAAGTGATTGTCAAAAAACTTACTGTATATTGCTGCTGGAATTAAATTGCCTTTTTCCATTGTACAACTGTAACATACTTTTAAGACTTACAATGACAAAATTATTCAAGTCCTGCTTGTTTTATTGCATTGGTTTTATTGCAGATATGCATATGTAACAGGAGAAACAAGTCCAGGTAGTCACTGTTGTCATATGTGTCCCTAACACCTACTACCAGAAACAGTATAACGTCAACAGTAAAACATCAACCATCACATCAAGACATTTTTGAGATTTAAAAACCAATTCAATTTTCCATAATCAAGGTAAAGTCATGTTTGATACAGATAACCCCAATGTTACAAAAAAATGACCTATCAAAGAGATTAAATTCAACTTTCATCAAGCAAGCAGTTTCGTTAGGAACACTCTCGGTCCACTAGCGAGAGCAGAGCAAATCAGATTTGGCTCACAGTTTTCCTATACCCTATGAATTTATATGTCATCTGATTTTTTTGGGGGGTGGGGGTTTGTTTGTTGTTTTTTTTTTTTAAATCACTGAAGAAGTAAAAGAGGAAGAGAACTAAAGCAATACTACAGCTAACTCGCATCTTGATCATTGTTGGCTTTACTTTCCTCAGGACACAGAGAGAAAAAAGTGCATATAAAGGTCAGAAATACCTCCTTCTGTAAATGACTTTAGTCTACTGCATGAAGCAGCAAGGACAGAGGACACCCCTCACCAAGATTTTAAAACTCTGAAAAAAGAAGATAAAGTTGTATTTATTCACAGACAACAATGAATCAGTAACTTCTCTATACACTGGATACAATATAAAGTATTTCTTTGTTTTAAATAGTGGATTACCAAGGCCAAAGACACCTGCCCCCCCAAAAAAAGACTTGGGTTTGGCCCAAATGAAATTATTTTCCAGTATAACAAAGTAACACATTACTGCTGGCAACTGCATTTCCATATGTATGTTACTATCATACCTGCAGCACTAACATATCATAGGGCCAAATGCAAGGACTTTGAAAGGACTTCAGGCCTTTACAGATAAGAAGTGTTAAAGGTTGCTTCATGAAGCCAAATCTTTAAACAAAATTAAAAAAAAAAAAAAGGAACAGAACAAACAAAACATTTTAAGCACCAGTTTAACTTATGTATTCATTATGCATTTTAAACAAAGTAAATCAAGGAGAAATTAAAATTTGTGATGGTCCTCTTTGAGCTGAAGATGTCCCTGGAAAAATTTCACAGATAAATCCATTCCCTCGTGATTTTCATGGTCTTTTAAAAGGCGTGGCAATGTCAGGTATAACAGATATGAAGAATTTTATTACAGCTGACCAGCTGAGCATTCCCAAAAAACATTACACTAGTCAGAGCTGAAGAACAAACACTTTGCTACTGAAGGTTTCCCATACTTCATCTACCTCAAAATCAGATGCCAACATATTTCATGACAACTTCTGATCACAGGGAAAATAAAATACAGGCCAACATTGATATTCCAGGTATATTTTGACCCATTTCAGACAAGCCACTCCATGGGCAATCACGGAAGAACATCCAGTCCTTCTGATCAAAATATCAAGTGAAGATAAAACAGAGAAAATCTAACACTTGCATCAGCAGTGTCCCCAAAAATACTTAAAATCTCCATATAATTTTTAAAACACCCATAACATAAAAAACAGAATATTGATTTGCAAAATCCACAAGGGATTCTTTTCCTCAGATTACAAAACTGACAGACTTGAAAGTCCAAATTTTAGCATAGCTGCACATGCCCATTAAATATACATCTGAATCTCAACATGTAGCAAGTACACTGCAGTAATTATATTGTTCGTTTTGCAGAATCTAAGGCACAAATTTATAAATTTAAGATAAAGTTTCTTCAAATGTTATTACAGGTGACTACACCTCAAAACATAAATCATCATTTGGACAAAATGCATTAACCAAAAATTCAAAACAAATTAAAAAATGCACTGAAACATGAACCAGAATGCAAAGAATCTCCTAGAGGCAAGATTAGCAAACAATTACACCAGCCAGTGGTAACAATTACAGTACACAGCATTTTTCATTTTTCTTCTGAAAAATCTGCTTTGTGTTCTGTCGTGGTTTCAGCCCAGCCGGTAACAAAGGACCACGCGGCCGCTCGCTCACTCCTCCCGCCCCCCTCCGGTGGGATGGGGGGAAGACGGAGGAGAGAAAAAAAAACCAAACCTGGAACCTCGAGGGTTGAGATAAAGGCAGTTTACTGGAACAACACAAAGAAATTGCAACAACAACAACGGTACTAATGAAAAAGTATACAAAAAGAGTGATGCACAGTGCAACTGCTCACCACCCGGGACCCGACGCTCTGCCACTTCCCCCACCAAAAAGAAGAGCCCACCCCCCGGCCCGCTCCCCCTTTATATACTGAGCATGATGTCACATGGTATGGAATAGCTCCTTGGCCAGTTCAGGTCAGCTGCCCCGGCTATGCCCCCCACCTCCCAGGTTCCTGTAAAAATTAACTCTATCCCAGCTGAACCCAGGACATTATCCACCCCTTATTCTATACCATCTACATCATGCCCAGATCTTACATTTTCCAATCGACCACTACCACTTCCTTGTCTTATATATATAAGTATATGGACTTGCGTCCGTCCCCGTCGTCCCCCCGCACACACACACACACGCGAATGGTATTCCTTTAGCGTATGGGCTATTCCTCTAATGTGTCCATTGATTTTATTTAGTCCATGACTTTGGGGCTCCATCTGTTGTAACAGTTCTTCAGGATAAGAGAGATGGTGTGAGATGTTGGGTTGTTGTATGCTGCCTCTGGAACTTGTGGCTAGTACATTTGGTGCAACTCACGCCCTTGTTCTGCAGGTTGAGGATGTTGATCTTGAGGAAATTGCTGGGTGTCAGTTCAAGTTCTGTCGCTGTTGTACTTGGCTTAGTTTCAAAGTCCATCCCGCAGTCATTTGGGTAATTCTTACAGTAATACCCTTGATATGGCATATAGACACTATAGATACAATGACATGCATTGGCAGGGTATTTAGCAGTTAGGTATCATACAGCCCAATTCACTGGCTATTCTCTCCCAAAATCAAATCTCCCTGAGGTACACATCGAACTTCCCCATCCTTCTGCATCACCCACCAGGTGTACCCAGGTCCCTGAGCAAAAACAACCCCTTGAATGGGTTTGCCTCTGCTTGAGGGAGGACTAACCCAGACTGTCTTTCCTAACATACTCCTCATGCGCACTACAGGGACTTTATCGCCTTCTACAGTATGTGGAAGTCTTGGTTGGGCGGGGCCAGCCCGATTGGCGGATCCTCTAGTATTAACTAACCAGGTGGCTTTTGTTAAATGTGTATCCCAATGTTTGAAAGTCCCACCCCCCATCGCTCTCAATGTAGTTTTCAGCAGTCCGTTGTATCGTTCGATTTTTCCGGAGGCCGGTGCGTGATAAGGGATGTGATATACCCACTCAATGCCGTGTTCTTTGGCCCAGGTATCTACGAGGTTGTTTCGGAAGTGAGTCCCGTTGTCCGACTCGATTCTTTCTGGGGTGCCGTGTTGCCATAAAATTTTCTCTTCAAGGCCCAGAATAGTGTTCTGGGCAGTGGCATGGGACACAGGGTATGTTTCCAGCCATCCAGTGGTTGCTTCCACCATTGTAAGCACATGGCACTTGCCTTGGCGTGTTCGTGGGAGTGTGATATAGTCAATCTGCCAGGCCTCCCACTGTTTATATTTCAGCCATCGCCCCCCATGCGACAGGGGTTTTTGCCGCTTGGCTTGCTTAATTGCGGCACATGTTTCACATTCGTGGATGACCTGTGCGATAGTGTCCATGGTCAAGTCCACCCCTCGATCTCGAGCCCATCTATATGTTGCATCTCTCCCCTGATGGCCTGAGGTATCGTGGGCCCACCGAGCCATAAATAGCTCACCCCTACGTTGCCAGTCCAGGTCCACCTGAGACACTTCAATCTTGGCGGCCTGATCTGCCTGCTGATTGTTTTGATGTTCTTCAGTGGCCCGACTCTTGGGTACATGAGCATCTACATGACGTACTTTTACCACTAGCTTCTCTATCCGAACAGCGATATCTTGCCACAGTGCGGCAGCCCAAATGGGTTTACCTCTGCGTTGCCAGTTGCCCTTCTTCCATTGCTGTAGCCACCCCCATAGGGCATTTGCCACCATCCATGAGTCAGTATAGAGATAGAGCACTGGCCACTTTTCTCTTTCAGCAATATCTAATGCTAGCTGGATGGCTTTCACCTCCGCAAACTGACTCGATTCACCTTCTCCTTCAGCAGTTTCTGCAACTAGTCGTGTAGGACTCCATACAGCAGCCTTCCACCTCCGATGTTTTCCCACGATGCGACAGGACCCATCAGTGAACAGGGCATATTGCCTCTCATTTTCTGGCAGTTTATTATACAGCGGGGCCTCTTCAGCCCGTGTCACCTCCTCCTCTGGCAACATTCCAAAGTCTTTGTCTTCTGGCCAGTCCGTGATCACTTCTAAAATTCCTGGGCGACTGGGGTTTCCTATGCGAGCCCGTTGTGTGATCAGTGCAATCCACTTACTCCACGTGGCATCAGTCGCGTGATGTGTAGAGGAAACTTTCCCTTTGAACATCCAGCCCAGCACTGGCAGTCGGGGTGCTAAGAAGAGCTGTGTTTCAGTACCAACCACTTCTGAAGCGGCTCGAACTCCTTCATATGCTGCCAATATCTCTTTTTCAGTTGGAGTATAGCGAGCCTCGGATCCTCGATATCCCCGACTCCAAAACCCCAGGGGTCGGCCTCGGGTCTCTCCAGGTGCTTTCTGCCAAAGGCTCCAGGTAGGGCCATTCTCCCCAGCTGCAGTGTAGAGCACATTTTTAACATCTGGTCCTGTCCGGACTGGCCCAAGAGCTACTGCATGAACAATCTCCCGCTTAATTTGTTCAAAGGCTTGTCGTTGCTCAGGCCCCCATTTAAAATCGTTCTTCTTCCGGGTAACTTGGTAGAGAGGACTTACAATTTGACTGTAATTTGGAATATGCATTCTCCAAAAGCCCACAACACCTAAGAAAGCCTGTGTTTCCTTTTTATTAGTCGGTGAGGACATAGCTGCTATTTTGTTGATCACGTCCGCAGGGATCTGACGACGCCCGTCTTGCCATTTTACTCCTAAGAACTGGATCTCCTGCGCAGGTCCCTTGACCTTACTTTCTTTTATGGCAAAGCCAGCCTTCAAAAGGATTTGGATTATTTTCTTCCCTTTCTCAAAAACTTCTTCTGCCGTGCTGCCCCATATGATGATGTCATCAATATATTGCAGGTGCTCTGGAGCTTCACCTTTTTCTAGTGCAGTCTGGATCAGTCCATGGCAAATAGTGGGGCTGTGTTTCCACCCCTGGGGCAGTCGATTCCAGGTGTACTGGACACCCCTCCAAGTGAAAGCAAACTGTGGCCTGCACTCCGCTGCCAAAGGAATGGAGAAAAATGCATTAGCAATGTCAATTGTGGCATACCACTTAGCTGTCTTTGATTCCAGTTCATATTGAAGCTCTAACATATCTGGCACAGCAGCGCTCAGCGGTGGCGTGACTTCATTCAGCCCACGATAATCTACTGTTAGTCTCCAATCCCCATTAGATTTCCGCACGGGCCATATGGGACTATTAAAGGGTGAGTGAGTCTTGCTGATCACTCCTTGGCTCTCCAATTGGCAAATCAGCTTATGGATGGGGATCAGGGAGTCTCGGTTGGTGCGATATTGCCGCCGGTGCACCGTCGTGGTAGCAATTGGCACCTGTTGTTCTTCAACCTTCAGCAACCCCACAACCGAAGGGTCCTGGGAGAGACCAGGCAGGGTAGACAGCTGTTCAATCTCCTCCGTCTCCAATGCAGCTATACCAAAGGCCCAACGGTACCCTTTTGGGTCCTTGAAATACCCCCTTCTGAGATAATCTATACCAAGGATGCACGGGGCCTCTGGGCCAGTTGCAATGGGGTGTTTATGCCACTCATTCCCGGTTAGACTCATTTCGGCTTCCAATACGGTTAGCTCTTGGGATCCCCCTGTCACACCAGAGATACAGATGGGTTCTGCCCCTTTATAACTTGATGGCATTAGGGTACATTGTGCACCAGTGTCTACTAGAGCCTTATATTCCTGTGGGTCTGACGTGCCAGGCCATCGAATCCACACTGTCCAGTAGACTCGGTTGTCCCTCTCCTCCACCTGGCTGGAGGCAGGGCCCCTCTAATCCTGGTTAGAATATCTGTTACCCACTTTTTGCACATGTGAATCAGAAGTCCCTTCAAGAGGATCAGAAATGAGATCGGCCCATCTACTGCGCCCGGGGGACTGCTCACGGGAAACTGGAGCAGCAGTTTTCCAAGAAGAATCTTCTTTTCTGGTTGCTTTTTCTCGCAACTCCCGTACCCGTGAATCCAAGACTGAGGTAGGTTTTCCATCCCACTTCCTCATGTCCTCTCCATGGTCACGCAGGTAAAACCACAGGTTAGCCCGTCGTGTGTACTTTCTCTCTCCTCTCTCTTGGGCAGAGGAACGCTTACTCCCAATAACTGCAATGCGGGCCTGTACAGGTGAGGAGGAGGACATATCTACTTTGAATTGCTGGAACTCTCGGGACAATTCCTCTACAGCTGAGACACAGGCCCGTAGGGAGGAAGAGAGACTTCCTTCATATTGCCGGAGTTGGACAGCCAATTCATCCACCGTTTGTCCATAGCCTTCTTTCCAGGACATTACTGCCAATGAGTTGGCATAGGTTGGTGGTGCACTTCGTAGAAACTTCCGCCACATCGGTTGTGTGCATTGGACTTCATCTGGATCTGTGGGTGACTGCGCATTTTCTGGATCATTATAAATCACCTCCAGCACGGCTAATTCCCTCAGGTACTGGATACCTCTCTCCATGGTGGTCCACTTGCCTTGGTGACATGTAACTTCATCCCTGAAAGGGTATCTTTCCTTTACACCTAACAGAAGTCGCCTCCAGAGGCTGAGGACTTGTGTTTTTCTCCCAATCGCCTTGTCGATACCCCCTTCTCTAGACAGAGATCCCAACTGCTTGGCTTCCTTACCCTCTAATTCCACACTACTAGCCCCATTATCCCAGCATCGGAGCAGCCAGGTAACAATGTGCTCACCTGGGTGGCGGCTAAAATCTTTTCGCATGTCACGCAACTCACTCAGGGATAGAGATCGGGTAATTATTTCAGGTTCTGCCTCTTCCTCCTGTTCTCGCGATGACCCTGGTTCATCTTCATCTCTCACTGAGCGAACTGATTTCTTTGTGTGTTTCTTTTTCTGTACAGGGGCGACTGATACTGGCACAGGTTGGTTCTCTGGTTTAGTGGCAGTATCTGTCACCGGGGTAGGGGCAGCCATGGTGCCTGTTGTCGTGGTAGGGGCGGCCACGGTGCATGTTGTCGGGGTTGGGGCAGCCACGGTGCATGTTGTCGGCGTTGGGGCAGCCACGGTGCATGTTGTCTTGTTTTCCATCTTTTCCCCCTTTTCCCCCTGGGGGTGCTGCATAGTATCAAGCAGGGTTTGGTAGATACCGGCCAGGGCCCAGCACAGTGTAGTGAGTTGTGTGTCTCTGGGATAGCCACAGCATTTTCCTTTCAAAAATTCTATCACTTCATGAGGGTTCTGCAGTTGTTCGGGAGTGAACTTCCAAGTCACTGGAGGTGAGAAGTTCTCTAGATACCTGCCCACATCCTCCCACACGCCGTGCCACCCATGAATATCCAGCTTTGGGACAGATCTCTGGGTGGTACTCTTAAAGACCCTCTTTGTAGCCCTAGACAAGACCTGAAACATAGTCAGGAGGCATAGCACTAACAGCACACAGGCTTGCGCATCCCAAGGATATTCAAAATTCTCGAAAACTGTTGTAATTAGTTGGAAAGAGAAAAGGGAGGGGAATGGATGGGGGGAAGTATCCCCCCCTGACTTCCCCATGGGTTGGGTGTAATTACCAATAAAATCCGACAGAAGGTGCCCAAAGTCTGGAAATGATATCACTGCCTCATACAGATAACAGCTTAACCTCATGACCAGTGATGTAATCATTTCACAAGTCGACATTGCCCAGTACAGCAAAATGATAATCCCAATCACTCTCCCAGAGATGAGATACGCAACTACAGGCAATACATAAAGCATATAAGAACTTACAAAACGCCACCATGTAAACAGCTGAATCAACATTGTGACTAACATCTATTTATCTAGTATAAGAAATGCGTATGACAAATTTGTTTCAACACGCTCTGGCCAGATCTGTCGTTATCTCAACCCTTCGTGCCCCACGTTGGGCGCCAAAAAGGACTGTCGTGGTTTCAGCCCAGCCGGTAACAAAGGACCACGCGGCCGCTCGCTCACTCCTCCCGCCCCCCTCCGGTGGGATGGGGGGAAGACGGAGGAGAGAAAAAAAAACCAAACCTGGAACCTCGAGGGTTGAGATAAAGGCAGTTTACTGGAACAACACAAAGAAATTGCAACAACAACAACGGTACTAATGAAAAAGTATACAAAAAGAGTGATGCACAGTGCAACTGCTCACCACCCGGGACCCGACGCTCTGCCACTTCCCCCACCAAAAAGAAGAGCCCACCCCCCGGCCCGCTCCCCCTTTATATACTGAGCATGATGTCACATGGTATGGAATAGCTCCTTGGCCAGTTCAGGTCAGCTGCCCCGGCTATGCCCCCCACCTCCCAGGTTCCTGTAAAAATTAACTCTATCCCAGCTGAACCCAGGACATGTTCCCAGTATGGCAAAATCATCCTGCTGTTTTCCACATTCTAAAAAAATGCAAATCATCAATAATCAAGAAAGCATCAGCTGATCACATTTCAGGATGCAGCATGGGAGTATTAAGTGACTGAGCATTGACCAAATGACGACAGAATCTGGAGACTGAGTCTCAAGTAGTATTGGTTGACCCTGATGTTAAGTATGTTCATATTATATGAGCCTACACTGAAGTACTGTTTCTGCTGCTGGAAAGTGCTGTTAAAACTCTGCACACACAAATATATTTGCAAAGTCAAACACCTACAAATACATTTCTCCTGTTCAATCAATCAATCTTAAAATGGCCTGCTCTTAGACCAACTTTCTGGCAAGGAAATATGGATCAGTACCTGACCCAACCATTTCACTGGTCTCAAGGTAATTCTCTCAGCATTTAATGTGTGTCACCTGCAGAAAAATTCCTTTTTATGTAATAAGCTACCAGCCACTGAATGATTTAAAATGAAGGTACATTTTCTTTTCTCATGTACCTTGCACATACACAGAGGATGGAAAGAAGGCAGCAGTATTTCAGAAGATGATGCTTACATATCCCTTCTAAACATATATGGTTCTCTAGGGAACAATCAACTCAGCAATGCCTGTGATGCTCAGGCTATAATTAGCAAAATGAGATGCATAACCTTTATTACACCAGCAAACAGTTAACTTTACAGATTATTTCTCTCACTTTAGCACTCTCAAATCTTTCATCTTTTTTTAAGCAATCAACTGCTTCCAATCTTCCACATTGCAGCTACTGTGCATTCAATGCCAGGTGCTGCACACCTCACTAGCAGAAACTCAGCACAATGCAAGACCTTCTTCAGCCCATATAGTTTCATATACTGCTGTAGCATGACATAATGCCTTGGGGATTTAACAAATCCAAACAGATTCTGTTGCTATATCACAGAGAAAAACGCCTTGAAAGTCTCCCTGCTTTAAAAAAAAAAAAAAAAAAAAAAGAAAAGGAACAGCCTACATCTCCAAACATGACAGTGCACTCCTGGCATAGAATATGCAACGCAAGAAGAGAATAATGACAGTATTTATGTTACCTTCAGTCACATAGTTGTGGTCTCGAAGAAAGCTGTGGTTAATTTTTCGTGTGTCCGTGTCCTCGCCCATTTACAGCAGGATTACTCAGCATGCCTATCCGCAGTGGACTGATAGCATCAGCAGAGGTCGTCACAAGAGCACCATCCATGCTGCCACTGCCTAGCAGAGGCGGAGAACACACTGGGCTACTGAGCACAGCATAATGAGAGCTAGTGATGCAGCACAGATTTGGGGGTGGGAGGGGGGCGGGGGGGCGAATAACGATCGGGAAAAAAAAAAAAGAAAAAAGAAAGAAAAAGAAGTAATGGGAGAAAGACGGAGGGAGAAACGGCTCCGATAAATTATGAATGCAGAAAGCCAGTAGGGAGCTTGCGTGAAGGGAATACAGGCACTTCTCCCGCAGTTAAAGAATAACCCAATTGTTTAGTCAGGTACTCCTTAAACAAGTGCCCACGCAGAGTCTCCTCCGAGTGCCTGCTGCTGGGGATCTTGCTGGATGCTGTAAAGTGGCAATCAGCGTACTGCAGCAAAACCCGCCCGGCGACGGGCTCCGGCGGCTGTTGCTGCTCCTGCTGTCATATGCCTGTGCTGCATCAGAGCAGGCCCCTCCCAGCCAGCCGCTCGCTGCCCAACCGCACAGGATCTGCATGGAGCAAAGTGAAAAATGAGGCTGCAGGTAACGATTCGAGCTCTTCTGCTGGGAAGACGGGCCACGAAGAAAATTCGGGGAGGGGACGAGGGAGAAAAAAACTTCAAGCTGCTTAAACGGGTTTGCATCGACACGTACTGCGCGCTAGCGCGCAGCCACGATTTTCTGCTAGTCGATACTGTCATACGCAGCGAAAGCAACAGTCGTTCAATGTCAGCCTGTATAAATACTACTGAAATTGCTAAGTATCTGCCCGTGCAAATGCAATCGTTAGAGGCAAGGCACCCATTCGGAACAAGTAAGATAAAGCAACTGCTATTTTTACACCCCCCACCCTCCCCCCAGTTTTGTAGATAAAAGACAAATTACAAAGTCTGGAAAAAATGAGGGCCAGGAAACAATCTCTGCGGCTTCCCTGTACAGGAAAGGAAAGCTGGACAAAGGGAATGTTTGCAGGTCACGGGGTTTTGTTAGACCTGCTACTTTCATTCACTGCATTATCCCATCACCTTGGGAAAGCAATGTTGAAATCTGTACACTCAGAAATAGGAAAACAATTAGAAGAGGAAAATTACTCACTTGCATTACAAAATAAAGCTTGTTCTTTAGTCCAAGTGTTTAACGGCTTATATTACAGCAAAATTCTTTCAACTGAACAGACAAGCAGTTTCCTTTAGCTTTCAGTATCTGTTCATGAAACCATGAACTGTTTGCTGCAGAAAGCGCATATTCTGAAAAGGTATAAGCACCACTGAAGTTCAGACATTTGAATAGAAAACAAATGGCTGTGTACCAAAACCACCACTACAGCATGAAAAGGGAGTACACAATCACAAAACCAATTTAGAGGAAAGAAGGACAGTCCTGTGGTTTAGGCCCTGGAATTGAACACAAAAAATACAATTCACTTGTCAGCATTACTACAGCACTTTGTGTAATCCTGCACGAATCTTGCACAGTTTTTCTGTTTTGTTGTTGTTTCTTTTTAATGAAGCTAGGACATACGGTTCTTGAAGGTAAATTCAAGTACCCTGCTATTACTATAAAACAGGCATGTGACTCTGGAAAAAATGGAGAACTATGTAAAAACCTGCCCAGGGATAAACATCTAATTTCAGGATGAAGTAAGATTGTGAGAGAAAGAAGACTAGCAGCGCAATGACCTTCTTCCCTTTCTCACTGATAAAGCAAAATAAAACAGAACCATCTTCAACCTGGCAAAAATGAATACTATAAAATCTTCACATTTGAGAAGGTGGGAAAGTAGGAGAAGTTATTCAGTACTTGCACCTGTATAGAACACATTTTATTTATATGCAGCTTTTGTAGGTGACGATCCTAGAAATGTTATTTCTGCATTGAGAGCATCAGTCAATACTGTGGTGGTATCGGCAGCTCTCACTGCCTGCCCTATCTTCATTCACTTGCTGCCTTTGCCCATGCTTGCTCACGTATCAAATCCTTTCAACTTCAGGATATCCTGTCTGCTTACACACTGGTACCATCCACTTTTTGAGGCCATCCACTTTTTGAGGCTGTGCACAAAAACCATTCTCAGTTTAGAGGGTAAGCATGCCAGCAGCAACACCAAACAAAGCAGGACCTGCTGCCTCACGACTGGCAACATTTTCTTTATGGATATGCATGGCCTGGTACATAGCTGAAGCCTTAGGTACAAAGCGGTATCCCAAAACAAGGATCCAGCCCTGCCAGCAGCTTTGGGCAGACCATCCCGAAGTCTACTATTCTGAACATTTTACCTGTTTATTGGAAGCAAGTACAGCATAAATACTTGATGACAATACTAGCTACAGTTCAGAAAGTAACTGTGAGAGCCTGTAAACATAATGAATGAGAAAATATACCTAGAATTTGATTGAAATGAGAAAGGAGGCCTTGCAAATACTGATATTTATTTTGTATAAAATGACCCTAATCTATGTGATGGAGCTGGTTTATTTTGCCCTTCCCTGCCACATTGTTACATCATCTTGGATTTGTTCTTCCAAAGGCAAAAGGGTCTCTGAGCAATACACACTGCACATAACAGCCAACTTCGCTGAAGTCGGTGGCAGAGTACAACAAACAGCAAGTTTACACTCAACTATTTAACACCATGGTTAGACCAGTCTGGCTCAAGAAGGCACTTCCCTTCAGCATCTGTGCAGGAGACACTCAAACTGTCTGGTCTTAGAAAAATAACCTAGATGCTTCTGTTAGGAACCTCAGCTCCCTAAATACTCAGTGTAGCTTCTGGAGGGCAGTTAAGAGTATCTGAATCAGAAACCTCTCTTTCTCCATTTTGTTTGTTGGATGCTTAAGTTTCCCAGTCAGGCACCCAAGTTAGACACGCAGCATTAGAGAGTATGGATTCCTCTGTGGAGGTAACACTGAGCAGCTTTCTCACATTGCTATGATGACTGCTGAAACTGGAAGAAATGTCACGTTGCAGGGTATTTGATCCCAAAAATCAAGCAACACAGTTGAGTAAAAATGCATAGGAATAATTTATATCTACAACCATATGGAAAATGAACATGTGTTCTCTCCTTTCCAAGAAAAAGAATTCTATAGAAGATTTATTATTGAAAATAAAGAGATAATAAATTATGTGAATTATGTGTAAAGTCTCAAAAAAGCCACACTGACAGTCTGTGAAAAAAACACTGCAAATCATTTTCTTTGTAAATACCTCTAAATTTCTGTGACCAGGGTGTCTGCAATTTCTACAGTGCCTGACAGCACGTTCCTGCCCTTCCACATAAGCTCACCAATCACTGCCTCTTATTTGTCCTCAATCCGTTGAAACTTTGTGATTTCTATGGTCTATCATTTTAAGCCTCCTCCCCTTATTTGTTAGGTGTAATTTAAGCAGTTAAAGGTGTTTTCATTTTTTCTAGGAGCCAAGTGGTCTTTTTTTTGTGAAGTCAAAATAACAACTCCCATCCAGAGATAAATTTCTCCTCTTACCATTTGAATTAGAGAGGTTCATAGACAACTTCCTTAGGCATCACATCTGGGTCAGATCATGCTTACCTTGTTCTTCCCACTTTTAAGTTAAAAAGATCTCATAAGGAGGAATGGAATGAGGAGGAAGCCTTTAACAAAAACACTAGACAATATTCCTAGTGTGCATGCAAATGCTTTCCCCAAGATTATAAGCCAAATCCTTACTATGTGGCAAATATTAGTAGTCCACTGACTTAAGTAGGTCAGTTCACATGAGAAAGATTAGCAAAATTCTGCTCTAAATTTGTAGCGCAATGCAAATTTGTGAGACAACATTTGCAGATAACTAGCTGTGCCATTTTAAAATGCTACTTATTATCAATCCCACAAATAACCTACATAATTTGATCTGGTCAAATATCCAGGGAGAGGGTGGGGGGAAAGGAACCTTTGATCAAAAACTTATTAGTTATTTGTACTTTCACAGTAGCTCACAGTCCTACTCATAAAACAACCCACTAATTGAGCTGAATACTGTACAAACACAGAAATAAAAGAGTGCCATATCCTAAAGAATTTACAAGCTAACTATAAAATGGAAGAGCTATATACAGATGAGCAGAGACAGTTAAGTAAACAACAAGGGCAGGCATGACACAGATAACAACTCAGACTGTGTATGTCAGTAAGAAAATAGAAGAGTTAAATGGAGCACAGAAAACAAAAAGTGGATCTGTGCCAGGAGAAAAACCTGATATGATAGGGAGACAAAATACTTTGAGGAGGGGAAAAAACCTGTACTTCACTTTGTCAGAGCTTTGGGGAGAAGGACTGGAGAAAGGGGAAGGTAGAGAAAGAAAAAAGGAAGGAGCCAGAAATTGAAGCAGGAGGCAGCCAGTACTCTGAGGAAGGAATCAAACCTAGAAAGGATAAAAATAGAATTGAGAATATAAGATTTGGCAACAGTGTAGCCTAACAGTGGTAAGGAATTGAAGAAGATGAGAAGAAATCTTTGGCTGAATGACTGTTGATCATGTCTGCTCATTGCATTTTCACCAGGAAGCTCTGCAGCATGAGAGAGGGAGGAATTAAGTGTTAGAAGGCAATCGGTCCTGAGGGTTCCTGCATGATCCTATTTATAAACACCTGTTGAATGCTTGGCTGTCCTGCTTTGCTCCTGCAGAACATCTTTGTTCTTCTCTTAAACACATTGTCCCAAAGAGCTTCTATTTAGCTTTGTCAGACACTTAATGCACAGCCTTTAATAATTTAAACTCTCAATATCTGAAATAGAGCATCATCAGGTACTCCGACTCTCTGTTTTACTGCCCCCAAATTCATCACTCTATATGAATCAGAAGAATTAAGCTTGAACTGCAATTGAAAGAAACAGTGGTTGAATACTTAAATATATTCTTTGTCTAACAAAACTTTTTATATATACAGATCATTCTGTACTTAATTTAGTAAAACACAATGCTTTAAATGAAATGGAACTGAATTTTGAATTAGCACAGAACTTTAAATTAATTACTTTTGAAGAACAAGAGATTTAAAGCACTGTGATAGTAAAAAAAAAAAAATCCTTAGAAGTTACACAAATCACACCAAAAACAGACTATCTTAAAATATTACCTTAATTTAATGTTTGTGAAGTCAGTGGAGGTTTTTAAGCACTTTTAAAGAATTTGTTTCTAACCATATCCTAACATCTGCAAACTGTGTGAAACACTGCAAAGTTTCTCTTCTCATCTTGAAATGGAATAAGGTAACACATACAATTAGTCAGCTACAGAAAAAATACAACAAAATATTTAGCTAACCCTTTGCGGTTATATTTCATTGCAATTGAATTTGCTCACCAAAAGAGAATATTTATGAGCCAGATGTTCTTTCCCTTTATGCATATCTAGTTTATGTACAGAGATGTTAAATGCTTAGCTACTGACTGCTCCAGTTAGGCCATCAGCAAATTAGCTTTGCTGATTATTTATTTATTCATGATGTCCAGGAAAATAAGATTATACAGTACAGTCATACTCCTGTTCAGAAATACTGGAGCTCATTGGCTGCCTTTCATTTAAAAGGATAAAGCAACAAGGAATTATAATGTGATAAAAAGCTACTCCCCTAGTCTCCCTCCAACCCTACTCAGCATGACAGAGAAGGGACTCGGAGCTCTAAGCCAGGGATAAGAGAGCAAATCCACTCCCTTCAGTTTGAGTAGTTTTACTTCTCACTATTTGAGAATGTTAACTTTAAAATAGTGGTTTTCTCTGCTATCTAGTCCTCTCCTAGTACTTCTATTCAGAATGAACATTCACTTTGGATCATACCCTCCCCTATATCTGAGACTAGATCTACATTGCAAATTGCAGCAGAAATACCCAAGCTAACTTCAAACAAGTTAGATCTTAGAAACAGTCCAGCCCTGATGGCAGAAACCTCAGCACGAGCTGTACACCTTGGAGTTACCCCACATGCGATTAAAGTAGCAATGGTACAAACATCTTTCCACCATTGCTTGTTTTGAAGACAGTCAAATACATCCCATTACATGATGCTTACTTGCCAAGGAATTAATCTAATAGCTTTGCGACAGTAATGAGTGTATCATAAATGACTGATAAGAGTTTGCCTTAAAAATAAGAATCTGTATGCCCATACATTTCTGAATAGCCTTCTTTATATTTGTCTAATAGCCAACTATAACATAATATACAGCACTACCATGCAATTCCATTTTTTATATTGACAGCTAAACAAAAATAGATACTGCCAAAAGTTAACATAAAAAGAAATAAATGGAAAATTATATCAATCACAGCTCTGAAGTAAAAAGTAAATAATTTTGTCTTATTCTAACACCTCAACAGTAACTGTTTAGAATCTTTACATTTATAGCATTTAATTTATATTTCAATACACACTCTTCAGTTACTGTATATTAAATTGAATATTTAGTATTAAAAATTATGATGTAGCCCAACAATTCTGAAAAAACTAATGACTGCTAGCACAGTTGGAAAATATTCTATTATTCACAATGGGGAAGTTTCTTCAACACACTACCTTTTGCTGTGTTAAGCCTAAAAATAACACCTCCTCCGAAGAAATAATTTATTTTTAGCCTACATACCCTAGACACAGAATAAAACTAATGCCTCCCAGAAGCTGGCAATTTTGGAAAGCAAGCAATTAAAAATCATCATCAAGTAACTTAAATTACAGAAGCCAACTTCCTTCAACATTTTTTACCCTATCTGTTCCGGTGAACACTGCGTAAGGCTCCTTAGCAGAGTCAGTGCCACTTTAAGGTTTGCAGAAAGCCAAAGCACGGGATGAACTGAATCCACACCATGCTCATAGTTTTTCATACAGGAACCAGCGGTTTTGCTTTTCTTTTTTGTGGTGTGTTGGTGATAGTGGTGGAGCTAACCAATATGGAGAGCTCTGGGCCTAATTAAATGATCTTTTCCAAAACTGAGAGAATGCAGCCAGGATATTTGGACATAATGGTTCCTGCAAGAAGTCCCCCTGAGGCAGAACAGATGCCCTGAGCTATGACATCCCTGTGCCCCCAGGATGCCCCCCTGTGATACAAGCTCCTCTCTAGGGCCACTGTATCACTTTGGGTGGGAAGCAGTAGGTTTCCCCATCCTGCCACAGCAGCTGCATATGCCATGGCCTTCTCTTAGCTCCATAATGGCACATTAACCTGCAGCCTGGCAACCCTACACTGGGCACCGCTTTCAGGTGTTCTCTTCAGAGAAAGGAAGAAATTGGAAAGATTGGAAAGACAGTTTCCTACCTACTGGCTTGGGTCTGGTCAGAGCAAGCCTGCAGCCAAAGAGCCGGAGCTACCAGGCAGAAGTCATAGCAGCATTTGGCAATGGGGAAAAGTGCAGAAGGGTCCAAATCCTGTGAGCTCATAACCCCAGACAGCACAGAAACACTGTATTAGAGACAGCGATTGCATCTTTGCCCTGTCCTTTAGTGGTTTAAAATCACATCTAAACCAAATCCTGCAATCTATCAGCTAATGAGCACAAGGAACCAGTTAATAAGAGCATGAAGAAATTCCAGTCAACATGAACAGAGTGAGTTCTACACACTCTAGGGGCAAGTTTTCATTTGGCTAATTTCAAAATAGCATTAACAGATTCCAGCAGGATCTAGGTTTAGCTAGAGAGATGGAAAGCAAGGTTGAAAAACGATAAGGGAAGGAAAAGCAGAAAGATCAGGCAAGATGCCAAAAGGAGAAGCTGGAAGTTTTCCCAGAACTTACTAATTTGGAGATTAAACCTGCTCAGTGACTGCAGCAGGAATGGGAAGAGTGGTCCAAAGGAAAGAGCACAGGATGGGGAATCAAAGACCAAGCACTAATTCTGTCTGTGAGGCTTTAGCCAGGTCATTTACCTTCCTTGGGCTTCTTTTTCACTCTTCCACTGCCTTGCCTATTTAAACCAAAAATTACATGGGCATAAACAGTCTTCCCTACTACAGTCATCAAATGGAGACTGATGCAGGACCTGTGCGCAATGCTGATACTTACGAGACACTGTTCCCTAGCTAATAAAGCTCATCTGTTCCTAAAACAAACTCCTGTGTCCTCTAAAATGTGAGGCAGATTATTTACTCCACTGCAAACAGCACCACAGAAAAAGACAATGTAGAAACCACAGCCTCCTAGAAGAAGGGTTCAATACGAGTCCCATATAGAAAACCTATCTATCACTGACAGGGCCTGTCACTGTGCCAAGCAAGCCAGGCACACTGATGGACAAACAAAACTGGAGCCTGATGAGGAAGGCAGGGTTGGGGAGAAGTGTTGAAACTAATGCTTCCAACTTAGCCTCTACTTTCAACAGAGGTTACTCTGCTCCCAAGTTTCTCAAACTGAAATACCAATATAAATACATTCCAAACAAGAAATATTATGTTGGGCTTGGTATCATTGCATTACATGCTGGAGAAAGCATACTACTCATTTTGCAAGTTTAGTTTAGTTTTATAAATCCTTTACACAGACGTTAATTAACTCAAATCCTTATAGCATCACTTGCATGCTGCCTCATACCTAGTACATGAGGCAGCATGTACCTTGTTACCACTGTCTGGTATGTATGGGACACTTGCTCTCTAAAGTGATACCCACGATAGCATCCTCTCTCTGAATTACCCTACAACATCAGCAACTCACTACCATGTTCTACTGTTGGGCAAAGGAGAAAAACTTTTTAAATGTACACCTCTACATGCAAGCCTATAAAATTGTGATACATGCAGTTTATTCATACTAACATTGTTATTACATCCTTTCATGCACACAAAAAGCAGGAAATGTATCCATGCTACTAAAAAATGATGAACCTGCAAAGCAGCAATAGGTCCTAAGAAGGATAGCTAAAATCCTGCTGGAAAAGGCTGCAAATCATGAAGGGAAGATGTTTCAGTGGCTGCTCATGATGAACGGATCACAGGCACCAGAGAGCGCAGCACTAGAGGTTGCTGGTGGGCACTGTCACAATAGTAGAGCCTCAGGAGCTGAACTGCCTGCTGTCTCCCAGGCACTTCACCCAGCACACTGTCAGAAATGGTTTCTAGACAAGAGCTATCACTCCATAGCCAAGCGAGGCAGCAATTACAAAACTAACTTCATACCTTAAGATGAGATGACCCACACTCCAAATAACTTCACAGATGTCAGGTTCTGGAGTGGGACGTGAAGCCTGCTGAGACAGGAAAGCTTGAAAAGAGACTAACGGAGAACCTGCAAATATGTACATCGTGTGAAATAATTATAAAATTGTCACTTGGAGGCACTGGACAATACAAAGAAATGATGCTATAAAACACAGATCAGAAAGTGACCTGAAAAAGGAATTTAGAGCAGGCACTGACAGAACTCGCTTAGACTTTGAAGACATGCCTACGTACATATTTGTGCAAGAAAGGAATTGGGAAGAGAGTGAAGGAAGCAAGTGAGAACAGTATTCAAACCCATGCTAAGGGTCATGTACATCCTTCTTGAATAGCAATGGGCCAAAACACACATTTAAGCAGTATCCTGATGCAGCACCTATGTGGTGAGGCTACTACACAGTCAAACCACTGGGAAAGGAAAGCAGTTTCTGAAACAGCTTCCAAAAATCAGCATTCTGGAAGGATTAAGCTGATAAGATATAGAAATCCTAGAGAGATGGAGCTTGAACAATTTCAATAGAAAGAGGAAAAAAAAACAAAATAAGACAAAAGAGTACAAAAGCAGGTACAAAGCAGGTACAAAGACACAAACTTTCTGCACAAGATTAAGAGAAGAAACAGAGGAAATTCTTTTAAATATTATGGCCTGTCATAAAATATCAGAAGCTGCCTGAGAATCTGTAACACCTCTAAAGCATTTTGAGACTTAAGCAAATAATTAAAAATCAAATCAAATTAGCAGATTGTATTCACTTTCACATTGAAAAGCAAACCACAGCCACTCTTCCTAACATTTTGCTAATTCAGAACTCAAAATATTTCAGGAAATAATAATTCAGGACCAACTCCTGTATGTGGCAAGTCTATTAAACAAAATCAACATACAGGATCATTTATTACTGTCTTTGCATTCTACACACAATCATACAAAGATGACAGCTTTGAAGAGAACTTAGCCCAAAAGACTATGCTTTTCACAAGACTGCAGAGAAATAACATGACATATGACAGGACATTCATCCTGGCTGCTTCCTTCCACCAATGTGTTTAATTAATTCAGACAGGCATAGTGCAAACAGCTTTTTCTCCAGCATTACCTTACACCACAAAGAGTAGTTACATATTTCTCTATTCTACAGTAACTAAGGAGACATGCAAATCCAGTGATTTAGGAGCACCTGCAGACCCCAGCCTCCTGGACCAGTGAGAAGGAACTGCTGCAGAATGAAAAAGCTGTTCTAGAAAATGATACAGCACTCAGGAGTTTTTTGTACATAAAATTTACTGCAATATTGTTGGTACAGCCTCAAGAGAGAGGAAATCTCTCAAAAAACAAACTGTGTCAATATAAACAATGATTTTGCTGTTAGCCTTTCCTCCAGACCATCCAAATATTTAAATTACTGTAGCATCTGAGGTACAGTAAAAAATGCTGCACCTGCTGCAAGAGCTGCAATCTCTGAAATAATACTCACTTAGTAAAACAAAAGTTAAAAATAAATTCAAGCTAGTTGAAATAAAAGTTTGCAAGACATTCTAAACCCCAAATTTTGAGGAGTATGAAACCCTATACTACATTGCAGTAAACAGCAAACGCACCTAAATATTGTGTTCCAATTCTAGCCACCGTCATACCAATCACAGAGGTGACTTGGCATTGGAAACAGAATATTACAAGGTAAACAATGACTGAGAAGACTCCTGTAGGAATAAGTTGAAAGGACTGGAAGCACAAAGATCAAAAGGAATCATTTTTATTGTGGTTCAAGTCATAGTAAGTGCAAATTAAATAAAAGGAAAACATGTTGCTTATTTTGAACTATACTTACAAGGCAGAGTATAAGTGGAAAGTTATTAATTGATTTTGAAACCTAATAAAGGACTAAGCACCTACAAATTAAGTGTTGCAATGAAAACAGCAGAGGCACCTGGCCCCAAGGAGAATCTGGAAAGGGGGGGTGAAGTGCTCAGCCTATCCAGTGCAGAAACTGCCAACTCATGGGAGAGCTCCCTAGAATCAGCACCCTGAAACACTAAATGCAAAGGTATATACGTTCCTTTCTAGAGTTTAGAGGTCTCAAGATCACAAAGGAGACATGCTTGCTGATGTAAGATCTAGAGCCTGAGTATGAATTTAGTCCTAATAGTTGGTGCCACTAAATATTCCCCAAAAAACCTGGGAGACTGTCTTACCTTATGATATAATAGTGTGCTGATAAATCATATGGGAAATCCAATATCATTTAATTTTAGTTCAAGAGAAAAAAGATTCTGGGTATGGACATTTATTCCTCCTGCTGGAGTTGCACCAGGTGTCAACAAAAAAATGCAGTATTTGTGGAATCAGAAATGAACCCAACTGAAAAGAACACAAATCCACGTCTTAGTGATTGAGACGCTCACCATAGCAAGGAAATTTTGGGCTTTTTGAGCCAAACTTGAAACACAGATATATGCAACTGTCTGTAAAAAGAAATTCAACTTGGCAAAGGAGGGAACAGGAGCCCTAACCCAACACAGGCCAGAAAGCCCCAGCAAAACCTGCTGTTGGAAGAGAAAGGTCTGCTAAGCAAAACCAAGCCCTAGCATGTCACTAACCACTTTAATAAAAAAGAAGGGGAGGGGTGGCTGCTTAATGGTACAATTTTTGCTAAACTCTGCAACACTATATTTAACCTTACATATAGCTAGACAGGCACTAACTCAGTTGCCGAGCAAGCATAAATGCTAGGCCTTAAAATATCTATAGTCTGTAACAGAATGAACTAATTTCAACTAATGAACTGCTGAGCCAGCGCAATGAAAAGACTGGAGCATGGGAAAAGTGATGCAGTAATAGTATGCTTAAGACAATTATAAATCAAAGAAAAGAGAACGATGTCTCTAAGCTTCAAGGAACAACTCCCTAGGGAGGGGCGAGGAAGACCATCTACGAGACACCTTGCCTATGGCCACAGTGATCCGTGATCTGAGGACTGGAACGGAAGCAGTAAAACAAGAAGTGAGCAGTCTGGGAAATCAGGGAAGTAAGCTGTGGGTCATCGCATTTTTGAGGGGATAAAGGAAAATTCAAAAGTCATCAAGGTGGGCACAACAGAAGAGGATCAACACTGCAGACCCCAGCAGCAGAAAACTGACTGTTGTAGAGGCAAGTACTTCTCTGAACAACCTTGATGCACCAGGAAGGATGTCCTTCAATCCCCATGCCATGAGGGTGGGCTCTAAGGGCCAAGAAAGGGGTCTTGTGTACCTTAGGGGTTGTGAGAGCTTAAGCATCTGGGAGTAAAAGTGTCTACCATAACCACAGAATTACATATGCTAATGACTGTAGGCTGTTCCTCATATTCATTGTCATTTACGTAATCTCTTTAGTTATAGAATTCCTCCAACAACACACCACTGCCATTCTTATCTCATCATTACCTACCTCACAGTCTGATTGCTGAGACTGCGTTTGATCCTTACTTGTTCTGATTATCCCATAGCTAAGTACCACTGATTCTTATCTAAAGACTTACTTGGTAACACACTTAGAACTGTAACTTCTATGACTCCTTGGACAGTAATTAAGAGCGGCTTCTTAATTATTCAATTTATCTATAACAAACCAGGAAGACTTATCTTTCATTGTCGCCAATGTAACTAATAGATGTGAGCATTTCAAGTTCACCAGAAAACACACAAATAAACCAGTAATTTAATACAATATCATTTCAGAGAAAGCACAGTAAACTATCTATCTATCTATCTACATGTATTGGTAAGTAAAATAGAAAATACAAAAGCCATTTAACCTTAATTGAAGTTCTTTAATAACACTGTGGCTAACCAAATCCCTTTCTAAAGGCATGCCATTCACTAGCTACTTGCTTACAGTGATGGAGAGGCTGAGAACACAGAGGTTAGATCTCTACTTCATATTTATAAAATTACACTTAAGAACTGCAGTCTTGTTGGTCTCTTTTAGCTAGGCTGAAGCAGGGTTTGAGCTTGAAGGCTGCAGGCAGAAGGGCTCTTGCAATCCCAAGGAGGCAGAGCCTCTCATTTCTTAGCAACAGCTACAGCCCCCAGAACTGGGTGTCTGGAAGCCAACACAGCAGATTTTTGCCAATCCATCCCCCCCATTTTGCACAGCAGACAGTTCAGCCTCTGTATTTCACTAAAACAACTATTTTTAACTGTAGAGATTTTTGATAATAAAACTGTTTTCAGTTTATTCTGTTCTAGTCAAGGCTTCCCAGAAAGCTATTGTTTTCTTCTTGCAACACTACACGAAAATAATTGATAAAAGGTCTAATACTCCAAGAATCCTAAATCTATCATGTCTATTTACTGGGTGTCCTCTGAGCTCAACTCCTTCACCCTCACTTTGGCAGCATGACCCTTGACCACAAGGCACTCACTGTAACAAGGATTTACTAAGATTTCATTTTACTGCAAGTGATTTCCTACAGCCAGGTCTCCTAAATCTCAGACTTATGAAAGACTACCAATTTTTTTTGCCAGGAATAGCCTTTTTGCATGAAACAATGTTCACTACAATGATTCTGTATTCTGAGAAAAAAAAAAAATTTGCATTTCACCATGTCCTGGTTTCAGCTGGGATAGAGTTAACTGTCTTCCTAGTAGCTGGTACAGTGCTATGTTTTGAGTTCAGGATGTGAAGAATGTTCATAACACTGATGTTTTCAGTTGTTGCTCAGTAGTGTTTAGACTATAGTCAAGGATTTTTCAGCTTCTCATGCCCAGCCAGGGCACAAGAAGTTGGCACAGGACACAGCCAGGGCACCTGACCCAAACTGGCCAACAGAGTATTCCATACCATGGGACGTCCCATCTAGTTTAGGAACTGGGAAGGGGGGAGCAGGGATTCGCCGCTCGGGGACTGGCTGGGTGTCGGTCGGCGGGTGGTGAGCAATTGCCCTGCACATCATTTGTACATTCCAATCCTTTTATTACTACTGTTGGCATTTTATTAGTGTTATCATTATCATTATTAGTTTCTTCTTTTCTGTTCTATTAAACCGTTCTTATCTCAACCCACGAGTTTTACTTCTTTTTCCCGATTTTCCCCCCCATCCCACTGGATGGGGGGGAGTGAGTGAGCGGCTGCGTGGTGCTTAGTTGCTGGCTGGGGTTAAACCACAACACACCATTTCAAGATTCAGCATTTTGCTGAAATGCAGATCAGTTTTCAGACTAATGCACACAAGTAGTAATGTTGGATTTCCATATTTTGCCACAGTATGCAAATTTTCCAAAATGGAAATAATCCAGAATCAAATAGAAAGACATGTTTAATGGGGCTGAAAATGTTAATGGTGCTTCAGAGAGTAGGGAAATTCACATAAGATGGCCACTAAGTATCAACCCTTCCATGTTTGAGGTGACAGTAATCAGAAAGAGGAAGAAGCCAGCGAAGAGTCTCATACTTGTTGCTGGCAAACAAAACTATGGATAAGCCCATTCACAGCTTCCATCACCGGGAACGAGGAAGCAGGAACAACCAGAAAACACAGTTTGGGAGCAGTGCAGCTGATTAAAGAGGCAAGATCACCCCAGCCCTTGGAAATAACTGCTGTTATCACCATTGTAAATACAGCAAAAAGAAACAATACTGACACAGGACTGTAGAAACAATGTGGCTAGTGGAAAATTTGTTATTTGAAGCTAGGAGAAACTTCAGTAGTGTTATATAACAGCATGACATTTCTGTAGCACTGCCAGACTTCTAGCAAATTGTTGGGAAAAATTCAATCACAACATTTTATGAATACCTCATCAAGATTTCATATTTACATTTGACAGTCTTATTTTCAAGACCTGACCACACCAGCAATTGCTACTGCTTGAATTACTGTAAGTCTATGACATAATTAAGACCATATGATGACATCATTCAAATACCACAATGTGAACTCATGAAATAATGATGGCATTCAGTTGTAACCAAAATCAAATGAAGGAAAAACTATATAGCACCCAATAGGAAAAAAGTTTTGAGAAGCAGTATTTGTCCCTGAAACACAATGGAGAGCATACCTGGGAAAATCTGATATCTTCAAGTTGCAGGATGATCTTTGATTCCTTCTACTCTTAGAAATAAGCCTCACATTTCCACATCACCAGTCCCCAAAGCCAGCACTTTGCAGTGGTCCTGGGTAACTGGCTCTAGGTAGCCCTGCTTGAGCAGGGGTGACCAGATGACTTCCAGAGGTCCCTTCCAACCTCAACCATTCTGTGATTCTGTAAAATTATGTTATTACTGGCAAAGTTCAAGAATAAATGAGCAGGTCAACATATGGTTGCAGTATTTGAAATAGCAACACAGGAATAAAAAAAGAACAAAAGAAATGCAATTCTACATTACATTTAACAATCAGATTCTCCCTCAGTCACTTCAACAGCACACACAATTTGTGAAGATGGTAAATTTGTCCCAACCTCCATTCTGCAGCTGAGTTGTCCTACAGCTTGTCTGTGCAGGTAAGCATCAGCACAGCTGTAGTCTGTAAAACAGCTCTGGCCGTCAGAGGTGGCAGGGCTGATTCAGGGCTTTCAGACCACCCATCCCCACCCACAGCATTGAGGACACCTGGAGATGTCACATGAGCTACCAGAGATGAACAGTCGCTCCCGTCCCTTCTCTTCCCCAGCTTTGGGTGTCCCTGAACTAGAACGTTCTTTCAGCTTCAAGACCATTTTGCTTGTTTCTCTTTTATAATACCATTAAAACTCTTGAAAACTTTTACAGTCACATATCGTGAGAAATACTAGTCATAACAATGATTCTTCTAAATTCTGTTGCTGCCACCAGTGGTAGAGCTTCTGCCATTAAAAAGAGTCTAACTCACTCCTACTTCATTTTACGGTAAAGAGCTGATACTATTGCATTGTCTATATCCCATTTGGGAAAAAAAAAAAAAATCCAATTAGAATGGATTCACGACAAGCTAGACTTCGACCCTTAGTTTTGACTTTGGCTGCCTTTTGTTTGTTTGTGAAGCACTGTAATTGTTTACATACAATATAAATTGAATCTGTGGCATGCGAAATCCAGAGTCTGCAGACTCTGTAGGTAACCTAGGGTTATAGGTTAAAAAACATCGACATCATGACAAATTGCTGTAATTTGAGGAATAATCTGAAATCCTGCTGGGACACAATTGAGTCTGTGAGCCTAGTTGTTAATGATAATAAAAGCTGACACAGTAAAAATGATAAAATTAAAGAGACCGCCCAGTAATATAAGTACCTCCAACGTATGACATTGACGATCCAGTTAAGGGGGCTGGTAAAAATCTCATTGGCAAGTAACTTAATGCTCCATTTCCAGTTACAGCAAGCTCCACTCATTTGTGGAAATGCAACCACTAAGTGCGTTTGTCTTTTCTTGCTTGCATGCTATCTCTTTGTCATAATTTTAAAAATACGCAGTTTTCATATCTTCAGTAATGCAAGGTCATAATTCCACTTTCTGATTAGTTTATATCTATGTACCAATAGATAAAAACTGTATTTTTAATGCAGTACACCCATGATACCTTTCTCTGTGTCTTTGACATATCATAAACCAGCTGGCAACATAAAATATAAATTGGCTAGCTTTAAGAACAGATGAATCATTAATTACTTACTCTGTACCAAAAAAAAAAGAGAGGCCAGTTTTACAGTATCAAATGGCATATGTAGCTGCTAATTAAAAATTATATTTAAAAAAAAACCAAACTCAATGAGCGTTATTTAAAACACTAATCATAGAATACTTTGGGTTGGATGGGACCTTTAAAGGTCATCTAGTCCAACCCCCATATATATATATATTGCTATTTTAAAATATCAGTATTTCTCAGAATTTAAAAACATGGTTATTGAATTTTGCTCTGGCTTTGCTTCTTTATTTTTATTCTCCAACAATACCTAGATATTATGGATTAGTGCCTATCATTATATGCATCATAAGATTTTTATTCACTCTTCATACTGAATTGTATCTTTCACAGGCCTCACACTTCAGATCATTATTCTCAGATTTGCAGGATCAGGGGATAATGTCTTCTCACAAATACAATTTACAAGACAAGTAAACCATATGCTACTAATGTTAAAAATCACATAAATCCCAAAACTAAAGCTAACAGGATTCTGACATCTCTTCCTTCTGATAGTACAGTCAACGGGGGGTGGGGAGTTTTCCATCAAAAATTGGCTGTATAACAAAAAAAAGAACACAACAAGGGAATAGGAAGATCGACAAAACCTAAGAAACCACTTGGATTTGCTTTAGAAGTGCAGAAAGACTCAAATCCATCCTTTGGACTGGAGGCTGTGATAAAGTCTAAACCAGTAACACCGCTGACACTTGGCTTGCTTCCAAACCTTCTCCAGCTTAATCCCTGAAATAAGCACTCAAAACTGAAGATTGCAAGGTTAAAAAATGCTATGTCTTTATTCATAATTAGCAGCCAACTGCTACTGCTACCCTTTCTTATCATATAGAAAATGAATGCAATTGATCTGCCTTTGAATAGGAAATTTCATTTGCAATAATTTCCAGGGGTTTTTGTATCACTGAAAGCTATGCGTGGGGATCAAAAGCTGCACACTCAGCCTGTTATCTTCATGCAGTGGATTCTGAAGGTAACAACTGTTACACAGAATATCCAGTATCTTTTGGCACACTTCTGTGTTGCACAACATGTAGGTGTCTAAAGTTTTATATTACTACTTACCAAAAACATTCTTAAATTTCTATTAGCTTATTTTCATAAGCTATTTGTCTTACACTCATATTATCTTATTTCTCATAAGATCTTGTCTGTCCTCTACTCCTTTCCATATCCAGCAGCTTCTCACTGACATCTGCCAAAGCAAGCATCAGGGCCAGGCCAAATAATTTTCTTCTTAGTAAGATTTTCTTTTGTTGAGATAGGAGCCTTATCAAAGGAAATGGCTTCCAAGAGCCCATCCACAGAACAGAAAGGGGAAATACTGCCCAAGCAAAAATATGTGCAAATTAGGTTTTCATTCAGGGCACATAATTTAACCACATCACAGCTGATAAGGAAAAGCAGCGTGAAGCCCTTCACTGATGTGAAGCACGCTGAAGAAACAGTTGTAAGACAACTTCATCAGAAGCCATGGGTCCCCAGGATAAGTTGATTGATTTGGTCATTTCTTCACCCAAAGTGCTGTCACTGATCTCTGTGTTGTCCAACAGGCTTCTGTCAAGTTCTGCAGACTCTTAGTGAAGCTATTAAAGGTCTCCAGATCAAACAGTTTAAAAGTTCCAAGGTCAAATTTTGATGTAATTTTCCAAGAGGAATTTTTCCTATCTAACAAGATGGTCAGAAAAATTTCTACAGTCAAGTGTTGTGAACTGTAATCGAGTACACAATTAATTATAATGAAAACTGACCTTGCTTTGAACACTCTGGTGTATGGGAAATAGCCCTAATTATTTGGTTTGTCAAAAAAAAGGTGAATGATTTTACTTGATTTTAATTTTCAGTAAGAACAAAATATTCTAAATACAAATGTATTTTAAAACTGTACCAAAACAGAGCGATCATAATTATACAAAATCAATGAGCACTTCGTCCTACTTTTTATACCAGATTTTTGCAGCATTCTGCACCCAGGTTTTCATCCATTTTCTATCAATACAAAGCAGCACTATATAAACAAATCAAGGCTCCACACCATGGACTGATCCCATTCATTATTTCCCAAGGACCTCAACCGATTTCACAAAGGACTCCCTCTTGAAGCAGGCTGCTTTCATAGGAACTTTTGCATGGGTCAGATTATGGAAGATTGGGGCCCTTCTTGCTTTGTTCTTGTACAAACAAGCATTTGCTTTGGCACACTTGGCACTAACCCCACACTTCTAAAATTCAAGTGTTTTTCTGAGCACATCCCCAGCCCTTGAAGAGAACCAAAGATGGAATAAAACTGCAAGAGTGGCATAGCTTCTTATTTTGACAGTATAATTTTGAAATTTCTTATACATTATAAGTTGTAAAATTTGTAATTTTACTGACCCTAAACCCAACGAAAACTACAACAAACTCTGAAAGAGAAACTACGCGCAATTCAACTACACTGCTATCTGGTACATAAATGAAAGAACTTTTACCACGATCTTTTAAGCACCAAATCATAATTTATGATGAAAGACAGAAAATAAATTCTAGTAGATTTGCACTATATTTCTACAGAAACTAATGACAAGCCTGAAAAATGATGCTAAAAATAGACAACAAAGATGTGCAATAAAAGGTCTCCTAAGTATCTTTATATTTGCCATTAAGACATTAGGACATCTAAAGAAGGAGCTGATCTTTTCCACATAAACAGATTCTCTCAAATCTAGCCTTCCCAACTTTCAAATCTGTTTCCAGATTAGAGAAAGATCTATATTGAAGAAAATATATGATAATATTATTAATATAAATATATAAAAGATATACAATAAAGAAAAAATAACAAAATAAAATAGATTTTAAAGCTTTTTTAAAAGTTGCAGAAGGAACAGTTGAATGTATCTAATATTTTCCAAAGAAGATTTAGAATAAATGAGCAATGAAAACCTGACTCTTTCTTATTAAGAGTACTTAGGTATTCCAGTGTTCACTGCAAAGGTGAAGAACACAAAATAAACTTAGATTCTATAATCAACTCAATAACACATTTGAACCTGGATTTACAGTTCCCACTGGGAACTTAAAGAATGAAAAAGAAGCCAGAGCAAACCATGACATGGCTTTTTCATGACATACCTGCACAGCTATAAAATGTTAACACTAAACAGAAGAACTCAAAAGTTATTTTCCCTTCTTAATGCAAGCACCACAGTTTAAGAAAGTGGCTGCCTCTAGGTTTCAGAGTCTAAGGATTTACAAGCTAGGGGCCAGGCTCTGCAGTTGTTAATCCCAGGAATGCCCTTTGCATGAAGAAATTTTAAAGGACAAAAAATGAAGAATCTAATAATAAATAAAGATAAAGCATAAATAAATATTGCAAGTATAGACAGGACACTGACCTTATTAATACTGTTCATATAGCATCCTTAATAAACTTTATCCATTTAAAATACAAAATTATATCTCTAAAGGTATCTGTTCAAAATCAGCTACTCTTTTGGAAGGTTATGGAGAAATCATTTGGACAGCACCATCAATATTAAACACTGTATGGAATGTTATCTTAAAGTCACATTTAAGCTAAGTATATAAAGTTGCACATATTATGTAATTGGACATTACCTAATATCGTAGAAAAATCTGAGGTCTTTATTATAGGCACAGATTTGGGAGTTGGCTTTTATGTTTCATCAACTAAATGATAGCTAGTAAAATGACTAGGAAATGCAGAAGTTTTAGGGTCAAATAAGGAAGAACAGACCCTCAATTAACTGCCATGACTTTAAAAATATTTTTATGCAATTTGTGAACTGACAATGCAGTTATAGGTGAATTTCTTATCTTCATATCATATTAGTGAGATTTTCATCTTTCCTTTTTAAAAATATGCTGAACTTCAAGTAAACTTTAGTCAGGACTTCAAGACATGACCCATTTCGAAGATGCACCTTACTTTATATTGAAGATGTGTGTTATCTAACGCAATACAAATAGGTCAGGGCTTCTGTTCTAGTTCTTTTTGTTATAGCTAAAATCAGTACAGACTAAAATTAATACACACAGCAGACAAAGAAAATAGAAGTTATTACCATAGCAATACTCAAGAGATACAATCAGGTCACAAAAACTGGAAAAAAAGCAGAAGCATCACTTCAAAACCAATAGGCACTATGAAAGGATGAGTTCAGCAACTGCAAAAACAATTGTGCATTAAGCAAATAACCACTGTACAAGGAATGGAAAAGGCGTTCAGAAACACGTTCAAAAATATAAAATCAGTAATCCACATCACCATGGTATTACTAAAGCATAAGGTGATATACCAGCAAGCCTCTGACTTTTAAGCAGAAAATCATTTAAGCAGAAAATCTTATATTCATAAAACTTCAGTAACAGATAAGAAGCTGCCAGGATCAATTCAAATCTATAAGCCAAAGTAGTTTATACTTAAGCCCACAGATGTAACTCAAATGCCATTTCCTTCTAGAGTTACAGTATGCTCAGTAAGGCACGGAAAAGTGTTTTTCATCATATGCAGCACAAGTTAAAGAACAAAGTTCAGTTACAGTTCTCAATTTTCTTGTAATCACAACTGATGGTCACATAAAATCCAAAAATATTGTGAAACTGATTATCAATTGCAATTACAAGCCAAAATTAATGTCCCTATTATTAGTATAATGGAGAAAGCTAGCATGTGGGTGGTGATAGCCATGGGATGTCCTTTCTGTTCTTGGTGGACACAAAGAATTCCTCTGGCTTCTTGTGCTGGCCCCTTCCCCCTCCCACTTCCTTCCTAGCTTACTGAGTTCTGGACACACACCCTCTGTTTTAATTGCCAATATATCAAATGTATAAATTAACATTATAAAAATTCCTTACCTCTAGTTTCATTCAAAAAATGTGCAAAAAGAAGAGAAGACCTATACCACCACTTCCATATAACCAAATTGTGCCAATTCTCTAATATGCTTCTTTTCCTGTACGTTACATTCTCATTCCACAGTCATCTTCTGTTTGTGTCTTTCAGAAGATCAGCCCCAAGGGACAAGGATACAATATTTGTACGCTTTGCAGCAACATTTATGCACCACCATTCTCTTACATAATGCTGCTGTGGTATGGCAAAGTTTCCAGCTCTGTAAAGGACACTGTCAAGAAGATGCACATTCAGAATTTACTCTTTGTTTGCAGCAGTTTCTTTTTTAAACAGCTCTTATTCCCTTTACTAAAATGATATTGAGTATGTTTGAGCATGAAGAAGAGTGAAAATCCAGCACTTGCAACAGCAGGTATTATTTGGATCTGCAAATAAGAGCATAAAATCAGCCACACATGCTCAAAGATCCCTATATCTCAGCATCCTGTCAGGAACAGCAGCCTCAAGAGGAATATAAAGAACAGGGGCAGCATACAGAGTCCTCTCCTGGGCTCCAGCAATTTGTAGGTCAGGGACTACCTCAGAACACAGCTTTTGGATTTCAGTGTCTCCTGCATCTTTCTTCCATGAATGTATCCAGTTTGTCTTAAGCATAGGAAAACTACATGTCCTGCCCTGGCAAGAAGGTCCACAAAGTATTCTCTGTCAGGACATTTTTAATAGCATATAGGGGTACTTACGCATGAGCAATTTTAGCTCAACCTATAATTATATACATTTTAATCATAAAATAGAAAAGGGAGTGGGGGGTGGGGGTGCATTTTTTTAAATGAAATTCTTTTTAATTAGAGCATCTCAGAGTTTAATGTACTGCTTTTTAAATGCAAGATCAGTTAGGGCTTTTAAGTCTGAACATTAGGATATTGCAACTTTTGGTAAGAAATGGCAACACACCTGCTGGCTCTTAACAAGAGCAGCCTGCCTCATACAGAAACATCATATGATCAGCAGTACTTCTCTATCAAGTCTGTGGACCAGAAAACAGAGACAGTCCTGTGTCCTACTCCACTTAAAGTGGGCTGGTTCACATCCACGTTGCTGTGGACTAGCACTTTTCAGATCAGGTAGAGTCATGTTCACATTGCATAGCACTTGGCTTGTAACTCCTCTCGGCTACGCATGGTGCCCCTCAGACGCAATGACTATTGTTTTGTTGGGGGGGGGGTGTCAGTTCAAAGTGCTTCCAATGCTGAGAAAGTCGCGTTGCACCACACCAGAATTAGAGCATGACGCCAAGGGCACATGCATAGATGTAGGTCAGGCTAGGGCATACGAAGATGCAAGCACTGCTGGGACAGTGCTGAAGTGCGGTCAAACTTGGCATGGTTCACGCCTGTACTGCCTAGAGGACATCTTGAATACACTATAGTGCTTGCTGTGCCCGAGTTTTCTCTTGAAGGGAACTACTTCAAAAGGAAGTGCAGGAGCTAAATTATCACATCAAGTGAGCAATGTGTGGGGTCAAACTGGCACCATGGAGACACTGTGGCTTTGTCTACACTGCTAAGCTAAAGAGTCAGAGTATGGGTCTGGGTGCTGGCATGCAATTTCTGTACCGTTAAGCCGCTACTACAGTTCCCAAAATGGTTTTTGTCTTTGCCAGCTAGTGCTCTCCTATACAGTGCCTGGAAATGGTTCGGGGAGAACATGGACCAGGGACCATACCAATGGGTAGTTCGGATGTATCATGCAACTTTGCTCTGGAGAGTAAAAGCGTTTAGCCGTATGGATGCAAATCTTTATGTTTCTTGGCTTTAGAGCCAAAGCAGAAATCCTGGTCCTTTTTATTTACCAGTACTGTCTCTTAACCACAGCTCCAGCTGCATTCGTAGGTCAGCATGAGCTAGGAGCTCAGGGAAAGAGCATACCCCTGCCTACACATTCCTTTCCTTTCACAAAAGCAAGGTCAAAGCATACCCACACATTGATAATAGTTTAATTGAAAATAAAGAAACACAAGGGCACGATTATCTATACCAAATTAATGAATCAATTATGTGGGGAAAAAAACCATTATGCTCCAGCACAAAAAGCACCATAAAATTCTGCTTTCCCTGGCTCTAAACTCCTGATGCCCAAAGACATCTCTCAAACTCAGAACACATTTTATTGTGCATAAAATAGTCAACAAGTAAAAAGCAAGAAGTAAATTAATACTTATAGTTAATACTTTTCCTTCTATATAGATGGCAGTAAAAGTAAGTTGTCAGTAGTTGCAAAGATTTTGTCAGCAGAGGCCCATTAAGGAAAATACTGTACCTAATAGAAAGCAGGTTTGTTTCCAGATTTGTTTCCCCAGTGACTACAAAGCAGTAGTAAAGGACTGATTCAACACTACCTGAAGTTAATAAAATATATCCTATTTGCTTTAAAGACTGAATTGTTTCTTAGAGGTGTATAAGAGCTATGAATCTGTCTTTCTTCACTCAGGACTCAACAACTAATCTCTCAATATTAAAGGAAGATTACTTTCCAGGCAAATTAATTTAGGATTTGCTTTTAATTAAAAAATAATAATAATAATAATAATTTCCTCACTGCTTTGAAATTCATCCCTAACCTCTGGTTGGTCTTTTTGCTCATTTGATTGTTATTACTTTTCTCATTTTGCCATGACTCTGTGAAAAGGTTTCCTCAGATTGATGTCTGAACTTATATTTTCTGAAGCATAAATAACATTAGCATTTACCAAAAAACAACCATATATATGAGTCTTAATAAAAGATATAGAAAAGTACTGATAAAAATAGACAAACCAAAAATGCGCACAGTATGAAAACTGCCAAAAAGTATTTCAAGAAGGCCTAAACACATTAAAAAGAACAGGCTCAGTATCCTGAAACAAACTTCACACTAGATACTACTCCTGGATCTTAAGTGAGTTGCTGCAATGTATCAAAATAAGGGAGACAATTTGTTGGGTGATTAATCTTTGAAGGTATATCACATTATTAAGAAACATTCTTCTAATATAGTGGGGAAATGCAAGACCAGTTTCAATTATTGTGTTTTAACACATATGAATTAAAAAGAAACCAAATTCTAAATAGTTTCAGAAAACAGCCACCAAATTCAAAGTCCGAATATGTAGGCTCATAAAACTTTAGATTAGAAAAACTTGGTAAGAAGCATCTCCACTCTGAAAACCTACGGTCTTGTACTACATTTTATTTTGACTTAATTTTAAAAGGTGAAAAATTATAAAGGAGACAGGAATCCAAGTAAAAAATTAAGACAGCTATAAATCAAAGATGAGTAGCACAAGGTATTCATAAAGGAATATGGAAACATTCACCTCTAGATGTTCACCTGACTCTGTTGCAAATCAACAGTATTTGAGAGCTGACAACTGTTCTATAAACATTGTAAAATGAATTCACAGACTCAGTTCAGCTGTTGACCAAACCAGTTTGTACATCACACACAAACATGTGAGTGGGCATCTCTTAACCCATCAACAGCAGAAAAGCCAAAGACTGAAAGGGTAGGCAGACTCAGTAGGCATGTAAACTGTACAGACCTCCAGAGACATATCCATATATTAATTCATATTGACTGAGGGACACTGTACTGTTTTAATTCATTGACTTTAGTTGAAAAGATTTAATGGGCTCATGCCAAAGATGCATTCACCCAGATCTGTCCTCCCAGTTCAGATACTTTTGTTCATTTCTCACATCCACATTACTCTGTATTTCTTCACATTACAATAAGGTCTTCCAGTGCAGTGTTCTACTACTCACTTTTATGCTTGTTTTCTTCTCTTGCACCATCAGGTGGGGACTCTGGAACTGACATCAAATAACATGCTTGTCAAAGCTTGTCATTAATCCTAACAATGAAATTCTTCAATTACTATCAGACATGGAGACCCACTGTTGAAAATCATGATTGTTACAGCTATTAATGCAAATGGTATTATAAACAAGTCTTCAGAGCCACTTTGGAGCTGGCTCTGTAGTTTCACAGACCTCTTTGCAGAAATTCACTGTAATTTACAAAACAGTCGGGGTGGGGGGTGGAGGGGTCAAGGAGTCCATAAAAGCTTTGGATTGCCATTATTACATCTTCTGATTCATAGAATGGTTTGAGTTGGAAAAGACCTTTAAAGATCACCTAGTTACAGCCCCCTTGCCATAGGCAGTGACACCTTCCACTAAACCAGGTTGCTCAAAGCTCCATCCAACCTGCCCTTGAAAAATTCCAGGGATGGGGCATCTACAACCTCTCTGGGCACCCTGTTAAATATATCCTGTTCTCAGGTTACACTGGGGACAAGTCATTTTCCAGAATTATTCCCCCCACTGTAGCCCATAGGTTGAGGTGGGTAGAATGGCAACAAATAGTTGCAGTCTCCTGCAGGAAACCTTAACTGAAGAAAGTTATCTGAGGTGAACTCCTATTCAATATAGAAAAATCTTGGTCAAAATGGCAGTGAACAAGGCAGGAAGATATGTGCTATTTATTTAACAAGATGAAAATCCCCTCTGCTAGTACAGAAGTGGAACAAAATCAATAGCTATACAAGAACTTCCCAGAGCTCTGCTTTGTTTTGCAGCATATGTGAGACGACAGACTACTACCTTTGCCTTAAATCCTTTTTTTTCTTATGGTATCTGCAAAACTTAAGCATTTCACTGCAGTTGTTTTATATACAGATACATTTGGAAATGTTTTTATTTTAACCACTTATCAAAAGTGGAGTTCATTAACAAATACTTCCCTGAAATTTTTCCTTTTTCTGTACCAGGTACCGTGGAGACACTTACTATCCACTCTGTAATTTTTTAAACCATTATGGTACTGATCTCTTGTACAGGAAGAGCTGTGGGGAGTTGCAAGATGAAGAATAAGGGCAGGAGCAAAATAGACTCACAGAGAAGAAAGATGATGGGAGTGTAAAGGACCTGAATTACAAACCATTAAAAAAAAAAACAACCAAACTAAACATAAAAACCTCACACAGATAAAAGAAAAAATAATATACATTTGACCCAAAGCAAACACTGCAGCTTGATTCTACAAGTATAAAAATGTCACAATTGGAATGAAAGAAATCACTTCTCAATTTGACTCCAGGAGGCTGAAGTTCACTAAGTTTACTTAAAAATTAATAACAACAACAATAATAATAGTAAATGGATTTTATATTAAAAAATGTTTCTGCAGGAAATCCTCCACTTCCTTCAATGCTCCCTGTCCATGTCCTCTGCAAAGAACAAGAACATGTCAAACACACATGCCTCCTGTTTCAGTTTGTCTGCAGATGCTGGTAAAATAAATACAGAGTAAGAAATTGTTTCAGTTCTCTTCAGCCTTGACTCACCATTAGACACTGATGTTTCAGTGTGCAGTCTGCATAATCAACATTTATTTCCAATCAGGATTCTCAGCTCTTCAGGTTCAGGCTTGTCTTTCGCAATCTCACTATTTACCTCCTCTCTCACTAGCACTACTCATTATGGCTGATAGCATAATTTGCTATGCTAATGCTTACTGTAAAAGCAGTAAACATGGCTTCTCTCCAAAATAGCAAGATGGAAGATTATAAAGTCATAATTCCTGATCTTCTCATAAAATAACTGTCCAGGCATTCTGTTCTCCATCTGCTCTGTGGTTATCAATCTGTGATACACCACCTCATGTAGCAAGGACTCAAGCTGTGAGGGAGGTGCCATGTCAGATGAAAACAGAAAGACAGACTTCCATGCAGGGTAAGAAGACTGGAACAGTGTTGCTAATGGTTTTGTAAACTTCTTCAGAGACAATTACATTTTAAATAAGAGGATGAAAATTCATATGCAATTTCAGTTACCTAAAATAACTTCAGAATATTTAAGTAGGAGCTGTATTCCTTGTAAGCTTAACCTAAATTACCTTAGACTATTTCATTTTTCTGATTAAATGTCCACTCAACACTTCTAGCTGAAGCCAGATCCTATCATATTAGCTCTCACTGTTTTATATTGGTCCCAGCTTCCAAACATGGTGAACATTTTTGTTTTAAAAAGACTTTTGTGACTCAGTACATCTCATGTTGCCTTGGTTAAATTCTTCATGCTTCTGTTTCAGCTGGCACAGTAGACATAGCTGCTGTTTGTTCCATTATACAGGCTGAAGCCTTGCAGTCTGGGCTTTTGTGTTGTAATCACCAAGACAGGAGGATGAGAGGACAGATTTCATTATAAATATTAGGAAAATACTTTAATTTGCCCTTTCAAAGCTAAATAGGCCATAAAGAAATAAAGACCCCAGTTAGTCCCCATTTCCTCTCCAGAACCTTCTAATTAATTTTCCATAATAAAAGGAAGGTTAAAGATAGGGTAATTGGCAAAAACTTTACTGCTGAAAGACAGAGTGGTCTATTATGCCCCCAGAAAACACACCTTGCATGACCTCTTTTCCAGCACAAAAGAGGAGATCTGCAAACAACTCCTGGTGATTTCATTTTAATTGAAGCTCTCTATGCAATACTGCCCTGCTCATCTTACTTTGTGTTTGTAAGCTTCTAAGAACCAAGCTTTCTCATATGCAATACAGTAGCCAGTCAGCATCCCTCTGAGCTCTGAATTCAGTGTTTTCAGCCAGCCATTGCAGCTCATTCACAGGAATGCTCATGTTGTCTTTTTTTCCAGAAATTCAAAACTACCCACTCAGACAAAAAAAAAAAAAAAAAAAGTTAAATTACAGCTTTAAAAATCTTGTACAAAAGGATTCTGTAAACTAGCTGGACTAGAAATATCTGATATATGTAAATGGTATACACACGTGGAAGGCATCCATTTCAGGAATGTCCAAAAAGGCTGCGAGACACTGGAAATTGTGGCTATTTCATATCCATTTAGTGCTGTTTCTACTTAGCACAGTTATTCTTTTGATTCTATAAAGATCAATGGAAGAAAAATACAGACTGGTGAGTTTCAGTGATTCCGAGATTCATAAGCAAGCCCCCAGGTGACTTGACCCGACCCCCTGAACACACCAGGCAATTTCTAGCTGAATAAACTAGATTGGGCAGGGCAGCAGGCTAATGCATCCCTTCAGCTTCCAGTGCCTCTACATTGCTCTGGGTACATGCTACTCTTACATTTACTCTTGCTAACAAGTTGATTTTCCATCAGCCAGTTACCCAAAGAGACAAACCATCCGTCATCCACTTCCCAATTACAAAATAACTTTTTTTGTTGTTTTGCCTTTAAAACTCTCATAGTTTAGCTATGCTTTGGCCCTTTTCTGTGTCAGCTTAGTCACCCAGTTCTATTGGAGCTACTTGATAGGGATTCCCCATTTTTTCTTATTTTATGCCCTATGATCACATCTAACTCCATTTTCCAAAACAAAAACCTTTCCTCATCAACACTGATTTAAAGATTTTTTTCCTTTTTTTTTTTTTTTTAAGGAACTGTGGGTAATCCTATCATATACAGTCATGCTATTTCTTGAAGCCAAATCTATGTCTGCTAAAATATCTCCTCACATTTTTTCATTATTTAAGTTCCTATATCAATTTCTATCATCCAGAAATTGTGCAAACTGCTTTGTTTTATTTTTATATAAATAAATTAATAAGTTATTGAAAAATATCATTTTGCTATCTTCATTCTCAAGGTCATGAAGCCATTAGTTGGCAGTCCTGTAAGCATTATGAGTTAATTTATTGCCTTGCAAATAGTTTCAAAAAGCTTTTCATACAGACAATAATAGATTATGCAAGCAATCTTCAACAGAAGTGAAGAATTTATGATTTTCCCATCTCTGAGGGAAAAGGCTTCAAGCAGATAAGGATAATTTTAACGTTGTCGTATTGGTGCAGGTTTTCCAGTCTTCATAATAGTGCAGCCTGAATCTACATGTTGCCAAGCAATCAAATAAGTTTACTGGATTGTGTGTCATTATAAAACATTTAAAGAAGCAGCCAGGCTGAACTTCCAATTCATAAACAGGAAAATGTCTTTAGCTCAACCCAAATGCCATCCTTGAGTTCTAAAATCAGCACTCTTACACAAAGGTGGTTCTGAAAGGCTACAAGAGGCCTCTAGGGCACTGCTGAGCACTCCACTGAGTAAAGTAGAAGCCGAAACACCTGAAATCTCTCCTGTGTAATGGTGACTTTCAGCATTTGTACTTTACTAGTGCCTAGAGGTTCCTGTGATATACCACAGCCTTATGTGCTAGGCACCACACAGAAGCAGCACTGTAAATCCTCCAGAAATTTATCCTCTAAACTCATTAGAATGATATTCCAGTCCAGTCTCTATTGCTGAGTAAAGCTTAAAATGTAAATAGGGCTTTCCACTTCTGACAGAGAAACATGCAGTCTCTGCACGCTACAGCCTGGCAGCTCCAACCTGTCAGCAGTCCTAAAAGAAAACTAGTAATTTCACAGAAAACAAAGCCAGATGATAATCATAACTGTAAAACAGACAGTAAGAGCTTGAGATCAGTTCCACAGGCCAAACTCAGAAAAGGAAATAGGATAGAAGATGTATACAGATAATAAATTGGTCTCCATTATGCAGAAGATCACATTAGAGGCATATTCTACTCACAACACAATGCTCTGCAGAGACAAACAAACTAGTTTAGATACTACAAGCAGTACAGAACAGTGCTCAGCCTTCTCAAAACAGCACTCCTGAAGAAAAGGAAAACAAACCCAAAGCAGGCTAAAATGACTCTCTTTTTTACAGGATTCAAATCTCCCTGCAGGTCACACTTCTACACCATGTAGCCAAATCCTTCATGTCCCCACACTGCCCCACACATTATGAATCCTTGTCAGAGAAGAGGCCCAGGTGGCAGCAAATACACCCATGGGCCATCACCAGAGTGCAGAGCTGGTGTCACCAGCAAGGATTTATTTCCTCAATCACAGCATCTTGTCTGAGGTGAGGAACCACTGCTGGGGAGAGGCAGAACCCACCTAATCTGGACCAGGAAGAACATCTTTGTAAACAGGCTCACTAAACCCAGTGAGGTGGCTTTAAACTGGTGGGGTTTTTTTCAGGGACTGGAGACCAAGACCCTGAGGCAAGAGAGAAAAATCTTTTACTGCTGTGGGTAGGGCCATGTTACAGACTTCCTGACCAAGTAAGTGGAGGGGTTTTAACCACCTGGACATCTGCTGAGAGGACAACACAGAACTACACTGGTAATCCAAGTTCTTGCACTGCATTGGTGACAATTTCCTAACACAAATGCTAAAGGGGCTCACTAGCAGTAACGCTGCTTAAGCCACTGCTCACAAATAGGGATGAACTGGTAGGTGAACCTTGTCCCGTGGCCTGGGTTGCAGTGAACTCAAGATGACCAAGTTAAGGACACGGAGAAAGGTTGGAAAAGTAAGCAGCAGAGTGGGGAGGGATATTAGAAGCGCTGATTTACGCTTATTCAAGGGAACAGCAGGGTAAAATCACGGGGGAATAGGCATAAAGGGGAAGAGTTCCCAGGAGAGGTCCCTGATTTTTATTGAGAATTCAGGAAGGAAGGAAGCCCTTGTGCAGGAAGGCTAGGAGTTCTGGCAGTAGGCCCGCTTGGCTTAGGAAGAAGCTTTTTGATCAGGTAAATTAAAAAAAAAAAAAAAAAGGAGATTAAAACAAGGACAGGCAAAAAGGAAGAGTATAAAAGCACTGTTCAGAAATTTGGGGACAAAATCAGGGAGGCCAGAGCTCACCTGAAGACAGACCTAAGGAGGGACACTTCAGGTAACATGTAAGGAAGCCATGGGTGTGACAGCTGTAAAAGGAAGTTTCAGAAAATATGTGGGTGACAGACGGAGGAGAGAACCCAGTGACAGACGACAAGAGAAAGACTCGGTGTCTTTTTCATCCTGATCTTTACAGGAAAAGCTTCTGCACATACCAGCATGCTTCATGTGGGAGGCTGGACTACCTAATGAGAATATCCCTTCAAACTACCATTCCTGTGACTAAGCCAGAAAGTCAAATAACCAAAGATACTGCCGAACTGAAGTACAATAAAGGATTTATCTTATAATCACAGTGCACTCCCTAGTCTTTCTTATATCAACTCTCCATACTTGAAGCTAGATACACCCTTTAAAGAAATATTCTTGGGGGATTTGAAACATGTAGTTTACTTGCTCCAATTATAGCTGTGTATCAGTATGAGCAAGCCATTCTGAAACATAGTTTTGAGTTTGTTATTCTCTGCAAATTACAGAGATACACAGACTGTCTCATCAATCACAGCAAGACTGAAGAAATATGTTGCCAGTAGAATTTAACTGCTCATAAACACTGATAATTTTATCCTGCTGAATTGCTTAGTGCCCTGTAGCACTGCTGTAAAGGACAATCAAGCAAGCTAGAGCCACAGCCAGAAAGAACTGCGGAAACGAGGGGGAAAGCACTGTTCCCCTAATCTCTAAAGGTCATCTTCTATCCTCACCACCAAAGCACCTGAAACACCTCCCTACAGTGTGTTTCTAGATCCTCTGTCATGTCAGGTGATGTTTGTTCTCTTCCTCTCTCCCCTGGGTATGCAATGTTTCAGGAGAAAGTGTTTTTAACACTTATGCAGTTATCTATGACTGGAAAACATAAGCAATCTTTATGCAAGGAAAGACAAGCAAAAACATTTTAAGAAGAGGTGCTTTTATTGTGTTTAGAGGGAATAATTTTGCTTTTTGTTTTTTTCACTGAGAAATCATAAAACATTCTCATGCTACAGAAAACACAGAACATGAGAAGATTAGCTAAACTGATCTTTTTAACTTCCCATGGTTACCAAGATCTAACCCTATTATTGAACTTGTTGCTTTTAAGATAATGTAATTCAAAAATATCACATGTATAAGAACTTATCTACAATATACTTACTTGTCTCTGTTCTCACCTAACCTGAACCCTGAAAGAGGCCTCATCCCTTCCCCCAAAATAGTCCTGCAACAGTTGTTTCACACCATCTTGAACAGAATGGCGAGCACCACAGCTGACAACACTGTTCCTTTAGCTTGACAGTTACTTTCTAAAATTAACCTTTCATATTTAGTTACTCAATCTTTCTACAGTCCAATTATGAAGGCATTTCTTATTGAGCACAGTATTAACTCATAAATATTAATGAAATCATAAGCCTTGTCTATTGAGTATGGTATTGACCTGGTATTCTCCTGATTATCATTTAAATCTATATAAAGAATATTAAAATTCTCAATTTAACAGACAAAATCCTGCAAGAAATCCTATACCTCTTTTATAAATTGGAGAACATAGGACCAAGAAAATAGGTAATACTGGGTCGTATTAGGAAAAATTTCTTCACTGAAAGGGTCATCAAGCATTGGAACAGGCTGCCCAGGGAAGTGGGGGAGTCACCATCCCTGGACGTATTTGAAAGACATGTAGATGTGGTGCCTAGGGACACGGTTTACTGGTGGACTTGGCAGTGTTAGGTTTATGGTTGGACTCGATGATCTTAAAGGTCTTTTCCAACCTAAATGAGTCTATGATTCTATAATTTTTTTTTTTCCTTCAAGGCAAGATACATATCTGCTATAGAATCAAATTCTATAAAGAAGGAACTATTCTGGAGATGAAACTTATTCTCCATTTGGATTTAGAGTTTGATTTGATATTTCCCACTTAGCAACTACTTTGTATTTTTCTAAGTTACTAAGCTGGATAAAGTTTTTAACACTGTAATAGTTATTGCTACATTTTCAGTTTCTTAAAGGAACATTCATATTTAAAAATATCACATAGGATTAAATGAATAAAAGCAAACAAACACACACCATTATTTCTGTGAGGAAATCAAACGTGGACAGCTGAAAATATCTGCTTCCAAATAGTCAAACTAACTCAATACTCAGAATAAAGATGAGATTTCTGCTTCTGTCAACTTTATATAAACTCTAAGGCAGCTGTCAGTAACACTCCAACAGAAATCTACATCCAAATCTGGTTAAAAATGGACCTTTTCCCCCTCAGAGCAAAACAAAAAGGAATCAACCCTCTACCCTCTGTGATCCGCAAACCAAGTCTTCATTGCAAAACCTCACGCTAGTGAACCTCTGTGAACCTCAGCATTCATCAGGCAGACAGACCCTTAAGGTCCCAGGTTCCTCTGGACTTTACAACACCGTAAACTGCCAACACATATTGTGGAATAATGAAAATCACATCCTATAATCACACCAAAATAACAGGAACTTCTAATGTTTTAGTACTAAGGGATACTATTTTTAAGGGCTTTTTTACTTTCTTAACTTTGGTACCAAAAAGACTGAGATCGGTCTTCTAGGGGCTTTGGGGAAAAAAAAAAAAAAAAAAAAAAAAAATCTCATTACACTCTAATTCCCAATGAAATCATAAAAGTGCAAAAATCACCAAAATGTAGCTTTTCAGAATGCAACCATGGCTGCAGCAAAATACAGTTCTGATCAAAGCATAGATATAAATCAGAGCCAAAATGAGAATACAGGAGTCTCTTCCTCTCAGACTCCAACCTAATCCAGCTCCCTACTATGGCAACACAGCTTTAGAGTACCTGAGTAACAGCTACAAGGTCCGATTTATATGACAGCAGCAAAAGCTGATGCAGAAACCTTCTAATGGGGTACCTCAGTTTAGAGTCCCTAGGTGGAAGAAGGCTACATAACCCCAAAGATTTGATCGGGGACACAATTCAGACCCAAGGAGAAACAACTGCGGCACATTTTCAGCAAGCTTCATTTTTCTCATCCATTGAATTACCCTTCATGTGTAGTGATGTTTAAAAGCCATAAGGCTTTCAGTGCAGTGAAATGGAAGGGTCAATCAAACAAAGTGGCCAGCCAAGCCAAAGAAGCAGCCAAGGGCCCCACGGTCACTGAAGGGCACAGAAACAGTAATCATTGCAAAGAACTGAAGCAGTCCCAAACAGAATTTTATCAGCAGTGAAGTTCTTCCTCGGGCTACTAACTCACAGGCCCCAGAATATCTTCTAAAGGTATTCAGAGTGCAGTACTAACCCTTGGAAATCAATTACAGTTCCCCCCTTCACTGATAAAGTCATACAAGGTCATTACCTAATTGGGCACAAAGTGTACTTATACAGGGCATCACTCATCAACAAATTGCTTGTGCTACCTGTTTGATTACTGGAAGTCACGGGAAATGTTAGGGCCTTCTCCCTCCTTTCTAGCTCTAAATCCTCATCTTTCAGAAGCAATCACAACAATATTTCATTTTGAATACATAAAGAGTCCTACAAACTGAAGAATTACTGATTATATTTAAATGACGTATACAGTTGAACAGAGGAGTACCAAATAACCAACTTAAAAATAATATTTGTACTTCAGTAGCATGTTCACTATCAAATTATTTTATTTATAGCTTCCAGCCTTTCTTTGATTATTAACAGAATTATAACCCTAATGCCACCAGTCACCAAACTAAACCAGAAATCTCTCTAGTGTCCCAATATGCCAGGCCACAACACTGCACCTTTGGGATAATGGATTGTTTCTTTCTTTTGACTTTAGTAAAAAATTTGTTTGCCATAATTGTTTCTAAGCCTGTTCTTTTTTGTTCAAACACACAGAAGTGTTTTACTGATAGTTCCTCTAAAAGCTTGAACATCCTACCAAAAAATGCAGCATCTATGAGAGAGGAGGACATAGCTAGAAAGTGAGTTTTCATGTGTTATTTACAACAAATTTCACTTGAGACAAATTAAATATTAAACAGAAAATTAATAACAATATTTTATACATAAATCATCTGAATAAATCAGTAATTACTTACCATATGTGGCGCATATAGATTATCTCATTTTCCTTCATAAATAGCTTTTAGGAAAATCAATTTGCAGGGTCACCATCTAAGTCCTGAAACAAAAAAGCCTAGCCAAAATGCCAAAATCTTCGCTCTTGCTGTGAAAGAAATGACAGACACAACCATTTCCTACTGCAAAATAGCAAGCGCTCCACCTATCTAAACTTATCCATGACTTAGTGGAGAATAACTTAGACTTCCCTTAATATCTATAAGGTCAATTCTTTAACATGTACAGATTCAACTCAGTGAACAAAGGTCTTGAGAATTCAGTGAATCCATGCCCTTGGACTGGAGATCTGCATGTAAGCCACAGTTAAACGTTTTTATTTAATACTTATTCTGAGAGAGTAACTCACAGCTTCAACTTGACAATTGAACTAGGCATTGCAGAGACATTTGAAGACTTAAGCCTTCTCCCAAGGGAATCATGGTACAAGTTAATTTTAAACTAGTTTAAAAGCTAGTTTTAGATGTAAAATTAGAGCTTCTGAAAAAGCAAGGAGGCTTGATATATTGTATCAATACACTTAGCACAAGTCTAAATCCTGCACTGTATTAAAATAGACAGCATTTGAATACTTAGCTAAATGGAAAGCACTCAAATTATGAGCTACAGCTGTAAAAATAACAGCTGCTCTACTTATTCTTCCTTGAGGATCTGGTTAGATTAACACATATGTAACACTTATGATTTATTCATTGGTTTCTGAGTAGAAATATAAAGTAGCTAGACTGAACTATAAAAAACAGGTTAGTATAATCTCTCCTTTTAACACACTTGAGAAACAGCAATATGAATCCTCTCAGCTTGTACAAGGCTTTTTTCTTGTGTTAAAACAGCTAATTTATGCACATCATTCAGTTATCACAGCACTGATAGATTAGGCCGGGAAAATAGAGTCAACACCACTTTAAGAACATCTCAATTCTCAGCGTCTAAAATTCAAATAGAGAACTGTAAGCTCTAAATACAAACCAACAAACAGGACAGGAAGCTTTGGGCTTCTCTAAGAACACATCCTGTAAGCTGTTAATCAAAAAAAAAAAAAAAAATTATGAGTCTGATGATTAGTACCTAATGCACTGAAGTGGTTACTATGAGCAAAACAGCACAGCTCTCCCTTAATGCCCTGTTGGCCCAATACAGGCAAGTCTGAAATCATCATGTGGCTTTAATATCAACTAGACTAGCAAGACTTTAATAAAAGCTGACAGATGTTGCATTCATATGGCATTTCTCAAATTTTTATACTAATGTGCAGAATTGGAACCAGAGGTGATAGGCTTCTGTAGCAGAGATAAGACTGGAAAAGGCATTTTCCATGAAATAAGAACCCCTCCATACCTCAGTAAGTTGCTCTAAGGCAACACAAAGGGCTTCAGTGCACAGCAATTAAATCTCTTTCATTTAATTTCTGAAGTTCATTTGGTAAGGAAAAAAAGATAAATAAATCAGTACTCAGTTGTGGAAGCACTCTGTTGTCAGGCTGTGGGCAAAAGCCTGACAAAAAGGAGTTTTATGACTTTCCTGGCAGACACACTATGATTTCGGCTGATAATCAGAGATATCTGGCAGAGGCACCAAGGTTATTTGGGCTTTTCTTGGAAGAAGATAATTTGCAGCTTCATGTTCTATTGCTTGAGATCAGACAGAATTTCCAAATAAACACATACTATCTACAGCCTAGATTATTTTACAAATTGGCCTCAAACATATTCTAAAATCACATGAAATTTTCCCACACTCTTCAACATGAAGCTATGTAGTACATATGTTCCAAATTTCAAAACAATCCCTTTGGAAGTAAACATTTTTTATTAGGTTTTACTAGAACAACATTTCAAATAAACTTCACAGTCACAACACAGTCGTTTGAGTTACATATGCAACTTTTTAAGCACATAACAAAAGAGCAATGGGACAAAGAAGAGTACGTCATTGTAATGCAAGTTAGGCTGTGTCCACAAAGATGTGGTGTACACTGTGTAGAAACAGAGCGTGGCATATTGGGACTGTCCATCACCAGTTACACACTCTACCAGTTGGCATTACAGCAGAAGAAAGTTTTAAGAATGGATTTTAAAATACCGTAGTATCCTTAATTGATGAGGAAGCACAGAACTGGATTTCTCCTTTTATGGACGAAAACTGTTCATTCAAGTAAAAGACCACACAATATGAGCAACAGTTGTTGAATCAGGCTCAGTTAAGCATCCAGGATGTACAATTATACTGAACAGATGTACACGGAATAAAAAAGGATAAAAGCAAAGAGAAATATCATAAAGCATCTTAATACACTAAAAATGATGTCTATACACCCAGGTATTTGAAAGTAAATGAGCCAAATCCTTTCTATTTTCACTCAAGCAAATTCCCAATAAAAGCCAACAAGTTTTCTAGTTAAGGTCCTCAGGTATAAAACTTAGAACTCACAGGACTGCTGTGCCCCATGCAGGCCTCCTCATAAAATTAAGATCTCTATTTCTTACTGAAAGTAGGATGAATAATGTAGTTTGTGGCCTAAAAGTTGTCTTCATAGAAAGATAATTATTCCCTAACTCCATCAAAAATTATTCCTTTAATGCTGCAATCACTGGGTAGAAATCCAGTTTGTGTTATGAAACAGGCCAGACTAAATTGTTATATTGGGTTTGTGTGGCAAGGTTTTCGTAGCGGGGAGGGGGGGCTACAGGGATGGCTTCTGTAAGAAGCTGCTAGAAGCTTCCCCTGTATCTGACAGAGCCAATGCCAGCCGGCTCCAAGATGGACCCGCCGCTGGCCAAGGCCGAGCCCATGAGCGACGGTGGTAGTGCCTCTGGAATAACAGATATAAGAACAGAAAAAAAAGTTGCTGGGGGCACAGAAACTGCAGCCAGAGAGAGGAGTGAGAACATGTGAGGGAACCAACCCTGCAGACCCCCAGGTCAGTGCAGAAGGAGGGGAGGAGATGCTCCAGGCGCTGGAGCAGAGATTCCCTTGCAGCCCGTGGGGAAGACCATGGTGAGGCAGGCTGTCCCCCTGCAGCCTGGGGAGAGAGGACCCCATGCCAGAGCAGGTGGGTGCCCGAAAGAGGCTGTGACCCTGTGGGAAGCCCACGCTGGAGCAGGCTCCTGGCAGGACCTGTGGCCCCGTGGAGAGAGGAGCCCATGTTGGAGCAGGTTTTCTGGCAGGACTTGTGACCCCACGGGGGACCCACACTGGAGCAGTCTGTGCCTGAAGGACTGCAGCCCATGGAAGGGACCCACACTGGAGCATTTCATGAAGAACTGCAGCCCGTGGGAAGGACCCACGCTGGAGAAGTTTGTGGAGGACTGTCTCCCGTGGGAGGGACCCCACGCTGGAGCAGGGGAAGAGTGAGGAGTCCTGCCCCTGAGGAGGAAGGAGCGGCAGAGACAACGTGTGATGAACTGACCCCAACCCACATTCCCCGTCCCCCTGCACCGCTGGCAGGGAGGAGTTAGAGAATTTGGGAGGGAAGCTGTGCCTGGGAAGAAGGGAGGTGTGGGGCGAAGGTGTTTTAAAATTTGGTTTTATTTCTCATTATCCTACTCCGGTTTGATTGGGAATAAATTAAGTTAATTTTCCCCAAACCAAGTCTGTTTTGCCTGTGACAGTAATTGGTTGAGTCATCTCTCCCTGTCCTTACCTCGACCCACAAGCCTCTTGTTATATTTTCTCTCCCCTGTCCAGCTGAGGAGGGGGAGTGATAGAACGGCTGTGTGGTGCTTAGTTGCTGGCTGGGGTTAAACTATGACAATTGTTAAAATCACCCCCCTTTTCTGATCATGCCTCTCTGCAAGCTTGGTTGCTGTGACATCAAAGCATTTTGGCAGCAGAAGGTTTCATAAATGAAATCATGAAACAGAAGGAGACTAAAGATTTCAAATATTGACTATTTTTAAATTATCTTAGTAGTATCTTAATATTAGAGATCAGATAGATCAAATGCATACCAACTGTCATCAAAATAGTCCAGCTATAGCCTCTAATTTATCAAAGGTCACTCACTGCATGTACCCTAACAATGCCAGCCATACTTTACACAGAACCACGACAGTAACTGGTATTCCCTAAGTACTTTCTCTAGCACAGAATGGCAACAACAAAGTGTGTGTGGAGGGGTTAATTTTCTTGAAAGTTACTGAACACCTCCCTTCAATAGTGAGTTACTATCAATTTCATGCTGTTTTTTAAACTTGACTAATAAAAACATTAACTTTCAAGTAGTGACAATTTGCAATTACACTGAGCACAATGTTTCCAACCCTTTAATTTTATACACATCTCCCCTAGGTAGTATAACAATGTTTTCCTAATTTGTATATATATATGAAATCCAAATTAAATAAAACCAAAACTGCAAAATCTGTATCTATTCTGCTCATACTCTACATTTGATCTACAACTTTAGAGTATTTTCTACATTTTACCCATAAATATCCCTGTGGAAAAACTGTAATCAACGCAGTAAAATACTGCATGTCTAGTCAAACAACAAATGATAAAACTAAGAGAAAAAAAATAGAACAGACAGTACAATTAAATATATATTCTGTGGCATGTTTACCCACAGAAGATTATATGCTATATAAAAGGACTGGAAAAGAGCAACAAAAAAGCATTTTACAAATTAATGTAAGACTTCAATAATGCCTACAGATAGAATTATAAGTATTGCTATAAAGACTGTTAGCCCCGAGTAGAACTATTTTGGTTTTTACATGAAAACAAATGTACAGATCCACAAAGGGCTGGGGGTTTGTGTTGACATCTTCACCTGCCTGATCTCTGATGGTTCTGTCAGAGATTTCAGTACCAAGATGAGGCACAGTAAGCACACCAAATAAGCAGGCCTAAAGGACTCTCCAAGCTAGACATGGCTAGACTTTTCCCTAAAGAATACAGAGTTCATGTTCTTCCTCCTATCAGCATAAATGGCAAACACTTTCTTCTATTCTGTGCAAAAACAAGAAAAGCTGAAGGCGCACATCACTTCTTTAAACAAACAAAAGCCCAGGTGCAGAGGTACACAGTATACATAGAAAAAAGCTGTAAAATAAGGGTTGTGTTATTTCTTTTAAAAAATAACTGATTCTAAAAATCTATTAAAGGTTGTCCCTGATATTTAAAACACCATGACAGCGAAAGCAGACAATTGCCCTTGAAATCCAGTGTACTCTGAAATATTTGGAGACTTAAGCCCCGAGTCTTTGCATAAAACCTGGTATGTATATTTACACAGTATCATGCTGAGAGGGGAGTTTTAAATAATGTCAGAGTAGTGCTCAGTAAAGTTACAATTAGACTAGATTTCTCTGCACATGATACCATCAGGAATTTGAATCATACTGAGCATCTGGAGGTGATTGAGGTGGTGGGTCAACACAGCTGCTTTTCACCTCTGGAGGTCTATGTGCACAAAGCCCATCTCAACTGGGCACATCTATCATTGTCTGACAAGAACTAAACTGTATCTCTAACTGGATCCAAAGACTGACAGGATTTCACAGAGCTGGACACAATTTTGTATGGGTGCGACCTGCATTCATTATATATGGTTTTAATAATCCTATCGGCCTGCAAAGAAATGATGTCTTCAAGAAAAGTTTAAGTATTTTTTATAGTCAGTTAAAATGTATAATTGCAGCCATAGGTCAGCAGTTTCCATTTTCTGTGCAAAACACAAGACCTGCGATAGCCCATACCATTGAAACCATACTTCCACAGAACTTAGAATAAAGAAAAGAAACGATGTTGACTGTTAAGTACAAGTGTTACTATGAGGGACTCAAGAAAAGATAACATCCTTTACATGCCAACATGGAAAAAAGAAGTGGCTACAGGCACAGTTCTAACCATAGTAAATAAAGAATGAAAAAGACTGAAGAATAAGAAAAAAATGAAGCATAAGATTCTGAACAAATAGTTATGTAATTCAGAAAAAAAAATACCTTGAAGAATACAAACATCTAACAACATGTAAGAACAAAAACCAAAGAAGATCAAACTCTTTGCTACTCAAGACACTGTAAAAATTACATTTTAATTATCAGTGTATATGTACACCACTAGAATAATAACCAGTTTAAATCCTGCACATCTGTTGCTGTATTTTCCCAGTATTTGAAGGACACGGAGCTTAAACCTTACCACACACTCACCTCCTACCAGTTAGATTTTCCTTCTATACGTGACATATTGCTACTTTGCTAAAAGCCAGATCACTGCACCCGTTTTGGGAAAACCAAACAAAGAAATCTCCCATTAGCTGATCAGCTGCATCAAAATGGGCTGGCAAAGGGACCCAGTGGGCTAGTACAACAATGCAATTAGTAAGAGCAAGCACATCCCGCATTGCAGAACCGGTTGTGCTATATTACACCTCTGTCACCCCAGCTCTTTTTTCTATCAGCACATCTAATAATTAAATACATGACATGCCTGTCACATTATAAGTCATCGGAGCTGTAGCAATCAGAATTTCTGTTTGAATAATGTAAATCATCATAATGCAGCCTAAGTCCCCTCTCTACAATCAGCAGCACAAACAGCCATTCCACAGTGCTCAGATGTTGACCTCTGAGACTTCCAGCAGTGCTGACTGTCCACTGACAAGTCTGAAAACATAATATGACAGACTCAGCCATAAAAATACAACAAATAACCCTTCTGATTTTATTACTTGTCATCTACCACATATATTAAAAAAAATCCTAAGCAAATCTCCTCCGGGAAGATTTGAAAAGCTGTGATTTAACAGACATTTCAGTATTTTCAGAAAGGAGAAGTATCTATATTCTATATCCCCAAATCCCACTCCAAAGAGGGGAACAAAGACAGCAGGTACTACTTCATGGTTTCCAGCAATACTTTACAACTGTTCCCTATAGAAAAATAGCTATCGCCTCATCAGCAAGAACTGATGTGAAAAGCCAGACTTCTGCTCCTACTGAAGTCCATGAAAGTTCTACTGTAACATTCAGTAGGTTCTAAATTGACTCCCATTAGGATAGAACTCATTTTTGAAAGATTTTCTCCTTTTTTAAAAAAGAGCAAAATAACTATGCATTTTTAAAATATTAATTATTATCAAGCCACAGACAATTACAATAGAACCTTGTGACTTCATAATAATGACAGAGATACTCAAGATCTACTGATTTTGCAAATTAGCAATCAAGTGAAAAAACACAATAGGAAAGCAACACTAATTTAATGTTTAGTTTAATTTGTTTATGCCTCTTCATAATGCATTAGTCAAGTGCTATGTTGTATCTTAGTTTTCAGATCCTTCACTCACATTCCTGTATGCATTAAGTATTCACCATTGCGGACCAGAGAAACTCTGTTGTAAAGGAAGGTATGCCAACATCCTGAACCCGGTAATGTTTTTATTTCTCATCTAAATCCAAAGATTCATCTCCCACTTCAGTTCCATTTTGCATTCAATTAGAAATGAGTCCAAAGCCTCATAAACTTTCACAAATGGAGGCTGAGTTCAGATTTTCTAAACTTTAAATATTATTAGTCTACCGTGAAGCGTGATGTCTGAATTTGACTGTTTTTTTCACAATTATTGCTATAAGTTTAATACCACATAAAATAATGACATAACATTATTATATCTGAAATAGACCTGTTAAAATTATACCCCTTTCATTTACTTTTGTCTTTATAGCACTTTGTGAGTATTTATTCAAAACCTCCAGTACCTTTCATTTTTATTTTGTGTGTTCACACAGTTGTTTTTCTCTATTTGTATGGACCTTCAAGTAGTTAAAGGCAATTGGAAAAAAGTTAAGATGATAAACTATTTATTGTTCTTTTTTATTAGAAAGAGACTACAAGGGAAGATATTGTAACTATTTCAACTTCTTTAATATACTCTTTTTCATATAAACATTTCTGTAAAACAAACCATTTTGATTTAAAAAAAAAAATATTTAATTATGTGAAGTATCTCTCTTTCTCCCTCCCCCATACACGCAATTTTTAAGAAGTCATTTGCCAGCAGTGCAAATGCAAAGAACCAGAAACGAAGAAATGCCAGAATGTACATAACACTGTGACTGGTACACTCTAGGATCATCTGAAACTTTTTACCTTACTTTATTCAACATACACAATGGATGTTGCTCACAATGTCACACCTGCAGCTGTCTTGCTTTCTCCATGCTGCTCAGTATGTGGCCTAGTCCCTTACATATTTTGTATTGTTTATACCCTTCTGTACAGACAGATTTCCACTGACTTCGGTTGAAGAGTGTCTACTCAGCAATTCAGCATCCCAACCTAGATATCTAAGAAGTAAAACCACATGATTAGGGCCAACACATTTGAAAGCGTGCTGCTTCTCACCTTACACAGAAACCTCACTACAGGGACAGTGATAGATTCCAGCCCTCCAAAATGCTAACAACATGTCTTCCAATTTGTGCAATATATCAGACAGGGCTTCTACAAAACAGCCTTCTTCATTTCACTACTCTGATTCATCTGCTCAACAGGGTGAAAATTAAAACAGCACTCATCATATAATTATTATACTACAATGTGTACACATAGGGCATTTAAATTAGGCTGCACAGGCAATTGCACACTTGATATGGCAATTCTGAAGTGTTCTTTAAAAGGTATTCAAAGGTATAAAATTTCCAAGTTCTTAAAAAAGCAAACACATTCCATCAAATGACAGGAAACTTAATACCTTCACAGATCTCCTGCAACTTTAAAATCATAAGGTCAACTGGAAAATTCCCTGTCTCTTGAACCAAAGAGGTCACTGCTACCTATAGAAACTTACCAGTCTGTGCTTTTAATAAAGAGCTGGTCCACAAGCACCTTACCAATGTACATACTTAACTTACCTGAGTACTGCTTCACTTCTGATGCTAGCAATGATGCCATGCAGACTTCTAGCATCAGAAGTGAAGCAGTACTCAAGTAAGCTGTGTTGCACTCTAGGCTATGCAGGAGACTGATCTCTGAGTCTCTCCTCCCCTTCTAGTAATGCCCTTTCCTGTGCTTTCACCCCACTTCCAGTCTCTGTTCAGGCAGCTCCAGCATGTAACCATGACTACCAGGTACTACAAGTCTCCTCGACACACTCAGAGTTTTTATTTCCTTGCCACCTGAGCTCTGCAGTGCTGGTCCACTCCTTCTCCCTCAGTATCCTTTTCCAAGGTACTCTTGACAGCCAGTTCCTGTACTGTCAAAACAGACAGAGGTTCTTCCTTTACTCTGCCTCCCTCCAGCAGACAGACAGTTCCATCGCCATTTAAAAGAGAGAACAGAAAGTTGTATGACTTTAATACCAGAAAACATGTCTGATCCAAATCAGACCAGAATTGCAATTAGAGAAAAGTCAATTCAGTTCTGCACTGGGGAACATTCACTGTATACAGAACTGACAGAAAAGAAAAAAGAAAAAAAAGAAAAAAAAAAAAAATCAACCTACCTCTAGCAACACTTAAATGAGACTATTTGAACTGCCATTTTTCAGAGGTTTATAGATTGGTGGTCAAAGCAGAGTGGGTATTCACAGGGACAGTGAAAGACACTCCTGAATATAGTCAAATTGACTATATTCACCTTGTCAAATTGAAGTTCCTGCTTCAACGCATGCAAGTACTACAGCTTTTCAAAGGAAATGCTGATGGAAGTATTTCTTTTTTTAATGGGCAAAAGGATACAAGGCATTTTCTTGTGAGGCTTATGCTGAAAGCCAAGTAGATAGTTTTGACTAGAATTTTCTGTGAAAAATCAGTCTGAAGCAAACCAGAAAAAAATTATTGTTAGCCTCAATGGTTACGAGCTGGTCAAAGTTGGAAACTGGAAATACAATCCTGCAAAAGGAAGTGTACTGCCAGCTTCAGTAACAGAGCTCTACCAACTCCTCTACAAAACTTCTATCAGAGTTAACAAGTATAATTCAAACATCTTTGTGGTAATTTTGACTGGATGACAGAATAAATGATTGTAGATAGATGTAAAATACTCTAAATTCTAAAAAATTTAACCAAAAAATTGCAAAAACTTTTCATTAATTCTTTCCAGCTAATTGTAATTGACAAAAATACATATTTTTAAATGAAATGACAAAAATCCCTAACAGATGGGACATTGTATTCTACATACCAACACTCCATCTACTAATGGCAACTAACAAATTAAAGTCAAATCATATCTCACACCTAACAGCCCATGACACAAGCAGATGGTTTTAATCCCACCGAGGAAGATTTTCTTCTCCACTGAGAACTGCAAGGTGACATGGCCATCCACTTTCATCGAACTCCTACATTCCGTTAGGAAATCCATGTCTCTCAGGCCATATGCGCACAGAGGAAGATACATGCTTGAGGAAAAACACATACATTAGTAGAGTTACACCAACTTTCTCTTCTGATGGCAGTAACTGTTGAAACTATGACCCTGTTCACAATACCAGGAACTTTTGCCACTGCTCTGAAAACAGTTTCCTGCTCAGTCATTCTCTCCCACAGGATCCCCATCGTCTCAAAACAAAATGAGGTCTCCAAGATCACCAGTAATCCCTGGCAGTATTAACTTTGCATTTCACTTCCCTGGGCCTAAAAGCAGAGTGATTAGTTGTATTAAATAACAGTGTATCATTGCACCAAATCATCCAGCAACACTGTTATTAATCAACTGGTAATGAAACATAAATGTAAATTTAGTGTTTTCTAGACTCTGTGTCTATTTATGTATTACTATTTACTACCAATAGCTCAATTTCAAGTGGAATGTTTTGCTGTTTTCCAGTTACCTCTAGTCATCCCAATGCAGTTCTCTGTTTCCACTGAAGTTTGCCCTTATTTGTTTAGTTAGTTCAAATACTAGCACCGCAACTACTAGGTGTAAGAGGATAAACAGAAGAAAATAAAAACACCCTTGTAACTATTCACACTTCAGGAAGCCCCAAAATATTAGCTAGATACCCTGGAGCAAGAAATGTCATCAGGATGTCAATGCAAGCTTATGACCACAACACAGTTCTTACACAAAACCTGTATCTTAGGTATTCACTTTATTGAAGGGGGTCTTGTTTCAGCAGTACATACAGCCTCATGAATCCATTTTTTACCCAGGTGTCGTGGTTTAACCCCAGCCAGGAACTAAGCACCATGCAGCCGCTCACTCACTCCCCCCCATCCAGTGGGATGGGGGAGAAAATCGGGAAAAGAAGTAAAACTCGTGGGTTAAGATGAGAACAGTTTAACAGAACAGAAAAGAAGAAACTAATAATGATAATGATAACACTAATAAAATGCCAACAGTAGTAATAAAAGGATTGGAATGTACAAATGATGTGCAGGGCAATTGCTCACCACCCACCAACCAACACCCAGTTAGTCCCCGAGCGGCGAATCCCTGCTCCCCCCTTCCCAGTTCCTAAACTAGATGGGACGTCCCATGGTATGGAATACACCATTGGGCAGTTTGGGTCAGGTGCCATGGCTGTGTCCTGTGCCAACTTCTTGTGCCTCGGCTGTGTCCTGTGCCAACTTCTTGTGCCCCTCCAGCTTTCTTGCTGGCTGGGCATGAGAAGCTGAAAAATCCTTGACTTTAGTCTAAACACTACTGAGCAACAACTGAAAACATCAGTGTTATCAACATTCTTCGCATACTGAACTCAAAACATAGCACTGTACCAGCTACTAGGAAGACAGTTAACTCTATCCCAGCTGAAAGCAGGACACCAGGACTCCACTCAAATTCCAGAACTCTGCCTGCCCCTTGAAGAATTCCCATCATTTGCAATTCCCCTTCCTCATTTCATAGAATTCAGAAACAGTAAAGTCCCTGTGGAAAGACTAGACCAACTCTTGATCAGATGGTAGCCAGAATTTAACTCATCTTTCTGCATTTATCTATTAACAAATTGTTGAGCCACTGGGAATGTTTTAATTTTCAGATGGAGTTCAAACTTCAGTTTATAAATTCTTACAGAAGGAAACCTGCATTTCATATGAACTAACAACTTTATTTTAAACCCATGTACATTAATGAGTGCAGTTCATGACTAGCTTTTGAAGGACATGAAACAGAACAATAAAAGCTTTGGGAAGGCGGTGGGCTGCAGAGTGAATTCCCCTAACCCTGGCTTTGAGGTAGGCTGTGATAGTCCCTATAGGACTCTGCCTAGCAGAGATAACAGGCACTGTCAAAACAGGTTTCCTAGAGCAGATTGCCTATCTGGGAAGGGCAGGATCCAACCATTTCCCAAGGAGAACATTTTTACATCCAATCGGTCTTTCAGCTCTGCCCAGACTGTCCATAAAAGGCCTCATATTGCAGGCTAAGATGTGATGGAGGGCTGAGAAAAATCAGTCTGGTAGAAACTAGATGAAGTCCAAATTAAATTTTTTGTCATTTACTGAAGAGAAACTCTTATCATTAACCTTTCTTTCCTGTGTCACTTCCTTTTTTTCTCTTTTTTTTTTTTTAATGACTGGTGAGATACATTTACCTTATGATTTTTTTTTTCAAATAAATTATGAAGTATTAGCATATGCCTCAGTCAAAGAGAATTTTTTTTTAAATAATAATGAATGCTCAATCCAGCCTACAGATATAATAATCACCCATGGGAATGGGACTTAATATAGCAATCTTCAAACATCATAGTCTCCCTCTCCACTGCCCAGATCTGAAAGGTTAAGAAACATATCATATAGATATTTCAGCCAACCAACTTCTGGAAATCCTGTAAATATTATTTATAAAACATTTTCTGTGCCAAGTAAGTACCATAGTTGAAATATTCACATATTTCAAATTTCAAAACAAGGACACTTCCACCTCTTCACTAACTGTGATAATAATGAAACATGTCTAACATGACCAAATCAAGGAATTGGCAGACTTAGCTGGCAAACAAAGAAACTAAAAGAATCCTAATAGATATTGAAAAGAAATATATTCCATATGCTTTGGGATATTTTATAACAGAACCTTAAGCTATGGATGCAGTTGAATAACAAGATGTATGACTAGATGCGGATAAATATCTGGTTTATTTATCCTTGATAGGCAAACGAATTGACCTCATTAGCTGCAGTTCAGGAATAGGGCTAAACAAAGAGAAAAAAACAGAATCAGATAAGGAAGCAGGCCAGATTATATTTCATATTCTGTATTACTCACTTAGAAATAAAAGAAACTTGACAAAAAGGCAGAGACGGTAATATAATCTATTGTTTGTACATTACAAGAAAGCAAAAAGATACACTAATCCAACTGGCCTCTTTTCCTCAGTTTTTCATTACTGCACTGTTTCAATAAAATACTACTACTAATAATAATAATAATAGATATAAAATGTGAAACTAAATACCTCTGGAAATTAAAATTTGTGGCTCTCCTAGCAACTGTATCTCACACACTTGCATATATGCAGTATTCTGCATGGTATTTGGTGTGGGCTTTTGTGCTTTCACAGCAATGAGGTTGAATTATGGTTGCTGTGGGAACTATATCTTTGAATTTCTTGACTTGTGCTATCATCTGAACTCAAATGTTACATTAACATAGGTAAGCATTTGCTGTTTTTTTCCATGAAAAGGAAAAAGGAATGTACATCGATGGTTACGTATTTAACTATCCTTACCAAAGAAACGACACGCAGCTCCATGTCTGGAGAAGTACAGAGCTTGAATTATTCTCACACTGCATACACAAGAAGTAAAATAGAGCCACAAAATACCCGAGTCAAATGCAGCAGAGTACCTATAGAAATAGTAGTACACAATGATGTCATTAGAAGTTTTGGGGTTGCAATCTTCCTTTATTTGTTCAACTTTTTGACCATAGGGTTTGAGTATATGCTTTCTTTCAGGCATTTGATGAGAGGATATATATATATACATTTGTCAGATGCTTTGCAGCTTCTTTGTAAGTGAGTGTGCTCTGCAATCATGACAGGGCTGTCAAAGTCAGTACTGCCTAGCCACAGTCAGCACAGGCATTGCTCTGGGTACTTTATGAACATGCCGTAAAAGGAAGAGATTTCTGCCATAAGAGTATTGAGGACTGACATTCGACGTGTAATATAGGTCACAAGCCACTACAGAGATTCACCTCAGCATAGGAGAGAGTGAGACAGCCTCTTACTGATACTACAGATGTCCTTTAGCAGAGGTGATTTGTCTCATGGTAGAATCAAGAAGCTCAAACTTTGAGGTCAGTTTCCTTGACCCAAAATATTCTTTTTACTATTTCCCCACTAGTATATTTTATATTTTGACATCATCAGGAAAAGAGAGTCAAGTCCTTTAACACATGTCTCTGTATTTTTGGAATTGCACTGAACATTATGCCTCTAAAATAATGAGATTAAAAATCGGAAATACCAAGTTAATATTGCAGTATTTTTAAATTGAAATAAATTGCATTGCACAGTTGCTACTTCCAGAAAAGTCACCATAGGTATTACATTTTAAGTAAGATTTTTAATTACTGTGGAAGAGCATGAGGAGAGGGGGAAATCAAAAAGCAACATAAAGTCACAAAGTTCCTGAGGCACGGTGGCACCTTTCTGAAGAAACATCAATGTACAGCTACACTCTAAATGCACTTGGCAGACTTGCAAGGACTCCTTAGCTTCCACTTAGAAAAGGTGGACATTCCACTAGGGCAAGTGTGCTTAGGGAGCAAAATCTCCAAGAAACTCAGGAAAAGCAATCAAAGTGAAATATGGCTGTGCTTTCCTGCTTTAGAATAAAGGAGACAGCATGAACTGGAAGTAACAGCTTGCCAAGCTTAAGAAACAAAAAAAATCTGTTCACATGAAAAACATCAAAGGAAAAAAAAGCACATTTTGAATTTTTCAAATTGTAGTGCGTGAAAAATAATTATTCTTAAAATGTGAGCTTATTCTTATTTTAAATTGATTATATCTACTTTGCGTATCATTATGAAGGACTCCAACTTGGGCTTCTTGCAGATAAACAAAATCTGAAGCATGGAGTATTTCCAGAATAAACACTCAATTTCAAAGCAGAGTTTATAATGCTAACACAAGAGCTTATCAGAGAACCTTCAAAAATAAGAGTTATCTGATGGACAAAAACAGATATCAACAAAAACTGGTCTGTATTAAAAATTTCAAAGATCATGAAGATTACTCAGTAAGACAGGTCTAACAAGAAACCATTCAGTCTTGCAAGAATAACTTCTGCTTTGCATCTTTGAGTCTAGTCATAACACAGGAGTTTATTCTGAGTATAAAGAGAAGGAGTATTAATATAATTCCTATCTCCCAAAGAAATTGTGGGTTATTTTCATTTCAGGATTCCAAGAAGACTTTACTAAATATGGTAATTAGTTATGGTAATTGTTTGAAATAGAAAGGCACATCACTAACAATGCAACCGTGCTAAATAGTTTTACAACTCCCTTTTGAATGACACATGCCCTCTCTCTGAATAGAACATCAAATCAATGGCCCCTGTTACTGTCTAGACATAATTGCCTCTGAATTGAATACATCATCTTTAACTGCAATACCAAAATGGTTCCAACTAAAATAATGAAACTGTCTCTTGCATCATACTTCTGAATATTTTGTAAAAATTACACAATGCAACAGGAAGAGAAAGATTTAACAAGGTTAACATTTTGCATTTTCCTGCAATCAGCCCAACTGTCAACTCTATTTGCTGTGACATGAGCCTCTACAAAATGTGCTTGTAAATAAACATAGCCAAAACATCTGGGGAATGTATGCATTCTAAAAAGAAACTGTATTTCATGGAAGACTTAAAAACATACAGATAGGTCATTAGTTTCAAGAACGTACAAATATTTTAAAATATTATATATTTGAACTATAACAGCATGATTCACACACATGCAAAATATTATGTATATAAAACAATTAGTAATTATTTATGTACTTATTCTGAAACCTCCTGAAGGAAAAGTCAAACACATGTACATTGATCTAATTTAACTTTCTTTGATTTTTATACAAATCTTCCATGAACATAAGAAAAAAGTGTGCGTGTGTGTACGTTTGTGCACATGTAAAAATACACAAAGAATTTTCAAAAGTATTTTATGAAATAACACAAAATAAGCCACAGAGTTCTTCATGTTGGTACATGGATGTTTTGGAATGTTGTACATGACTTCTTAATGTAATGTCTAAAAGCTCAGAGTAGCTTGCATATGTCACCTGAAGACCACATGACAATACCACGTATAGGTGTGAATGGAATCCAGTGGTACTCTCCATGAAGGCAGTCATATTTAAAGATTTACTAACAGGAAATCTGCAGTAAGTCAACAGCAGGGTACTACCACATGCAGCAGTATTCAATGCTGGTAACAAATGAAATGTTTCATTCTCCCCCTTCAGTAGCACTACAAGGACTTTTACTATCCTGTATTTATCTCCAGAAAAAAAAAAAGGCTCCATTGACACCTCAAAATTTGCACGAAAGGTATAAGGGTGATCAACCACAAAGAAATAAGCAGCACGGTGCTGTATTCACTCTTCTTGATGAAAAACAAAGACGAGCTTCATAATACTAGGAGTATCCTCCTTAGCTCTTAATGACAAAAAACAGGAAACATATTACTCAGGTGGAAAAAGACTCACCTGTTTCTCAGTATTCTAGTTACCTTAGGAAACAAAATCACATCACTGCATCAGTTCTTAACACAAAATGACCAACATTAACCTGGAGGTATGATAGCTTTGACAAGACTTATCATTATAGCAGGTAGCAATCTAGAGTTCCACCAACCAACAAATACCAGAACCTAGCTAAATCCTGCACTTCAAAATATGCCCAGAAAAGTCTGCTCTCCTTCCTGACCATCAGGATCATCCATGCCTTCTCTCAGTACCTCATGGTCCTTTACTTTCATAGCCCATAAATGGTATATTAACTCATTATAAATTGCACTGTGGTTCTTCAAAACAACAAAAAAAAGAGAGACTGAGAAAGCACATCGGAGTGCACGCATTAGTTTTGCTATTTTACTTATATATTGCTATTTTCAAAATACTATCTGCATCCGCTTACTGGAACAAACAGAAGAAACACCCCTTACACAGGAAAAAATAGTACAATGGCCCAGAAGCCACCTCCGTCTGAGATGGAGTTGCACTGAAGAAGGCCAGCCGCCACAAAGTTCTTCCTGAATACTACAGAAAACGTCTATAAACATTCATGGCATGCTAGTCAGAAACATCTATGTTTAAAAAGACTCAGGAGATTAAATAAAAGGGGCTGTAATCATTATATCAACCAAAGGTTTTAGGACGTTATATAAATGGAATGTTTAAGGACAAACACTGAACTGATACTGAAAACCAAAGGAAATCAAAGAACTAAGTCTCTAAGGATGTCCTTAGAAATCAGCAAACTATGAACTGAGTGATCAAAAAGGCATCACCTGAAATCTCTGGATTCAGCCTTAAAAAAAAAAAAAAATCCATGAGGTGTTTTAAAGGAGACTGTCAAGTTCAAAACTGCTAAAACTAGAACTTTATGAGGTAGCTCCCTCTTCTGGAGCACCAAACAATGACAATTTAACTTAAATGGCAAGATGCAGAATTTGGCTAGTAAATAACACCTTTCACTATTTGGGGTTTTTTTTCATATACCATTAGGCAATCACAGAGAGGCTTATAAAGGTGCGAGCTACTGACCATTATTTTGAATAAGGAGTTTATATCTGAGTAGCATATTTGGAGAGAAAGGTAGCTGAAATCCCCCTGAATAGTTTAATATCATTTTAGAATTTTTTCATCAGACAGTGCAAACATGCAAAACAAAAGATACTGACTCTCTGCATTTTACTGAAAAATGCATTTTACAGAAAAGAACTGATAGATAAGAATATTAAAAACAGGTCACTTTCCCACCTGTATTGCCTGCAATATGACTTGTAAATTCCTATTTGCAGAAGTTAAGCTTCTGGGTTTTAATTCTTAAAACAGAAGAATCTTATCTTTTTGAAATTTCTTTCAGTTTTGACAGGTTCATACAGAAAAAAACTGCACAATAGGAAAAACTTGTCTGCACATCAGCTATTCAGACATTCTCCAAGACAGCTTGGGCAATTTCTGTACACATTTATAAACTGGAATTGGAAAGATCAGAAAATGGGTACTCTTTACCCTTATATAAAACTCGGCTCCATAAAGGAACCCTGGCTTTCTGACTTGACCTATAATGGAAAAGGGGGCTTTGTGAAGACCTGGTGATTTTTCTGCATCTCAGCTGGAACCACAGGCAATTCTATACTCTTTAAATTGTCCATCACCATTCAAGCTGAATGATAATGTTTGACTTAAATATAAAAATTAGTCTAAATGGCAAAGTTGTGGCCCAAACGAAATCACTGTTTACTTCATCAGTGTTATTATTTATAACAAAATTATGACATAAATTATATTATTGCATATTTAACGAGCAAGAGGGAGCATAAAAGACATCCCTGTTACATTCTGGACTAGATAACTTGAAAGAACAACTTTTGACTTGCTAATACCCACAGAATCAGGCAAGTGCATCAAAGAATGCTGCCAACTGAAATACCCAAGGAAATTCTGATCATTCAAGCACTGATAAAACCAAAATTGCCAGGTGTTATTTGGATGGAATTGAAAGGATCATATAAAATGGTAAGCCTTGTAGACCTGGAAATAGTGAGGGACAGAGGGAAAAGAGCTACGAGTTGCTGTGCAGGCACCTGCTGCAAATGGCAGACTTCCAGTGACACAGAGGGGAGACCCCTTTGCCAGACCCTGCAACAGTCAATGGGCTGCGACCCCCTGCAATCCCCTTAGCAGAGAGAAGAGTTACAGAGGACAATGGGAAAGTAAAACCAAAGGTGAGGAAAGCACCAGAAACAGAAACTAGAAAACCCAACTGAGTATGTGTGTAAAGATATTAAAAAGGGGCAGACTGGAAGGAAAGAGAAAGGATCAATTGGCGATTAGAGAGTAAAAAGGCAATTGGCTGAAGACCACATCCTGGAAACTGAGATGATGAAGGCTGCAACTTCTGGCATCAAAAGAGCCAGAGAATTAGCTAAACAAGTACAGCATGTTAGAGGGGGTGAGTGAAGTCCTTGAAGAGGGCAGAAAAATCTGAAAAACTTGGTTAAAAAAAAAGCTTAGTTTGTTTTTCAAGCTTCATCCAAACAGCAACACCATTTTTCAGGTTACTGAAAAGGAGCCAACATCTTCAGTCACGTATTTACAAAAGAAAATAATTAACAAAGTATTTGTTTTATGGTCAAATGACACTTAATGACTCTTAGGAGAAAACATACTCTAGCACCCATATTAAGTTCCAGTAGAAACAACATGAAAGCAAGGATTTTATAAATCATCGCAATTAAGTCATCTTAATGTACTTAAATTAATTTATTCCATAAAAATCAAACCAACTCTTAATGAAAACATAAAATTAGGAAACAACAAATGAGAAATGTAAATAAGCCACTCACCTTTTCCTTTTCATAAAAAGTACCTATACTTTCCAGTATTTTAATGTCATTCAAGAATTCTTTTTTTATACTAATCTACAGAAATATTTGAAGGAAAGACTCTTACAAAACTCATGCCATGTATAAACAAAGACTACATAAACAACAGATAAAAATATCTCAAAATGGACTATTATTGTAGATAAGTATCACTAGAAACAAAGCTGCCATGAATAATTTCAATATACCTTAATCCTTCCTCTTTGTCTATCATGCTGAACTTTTCATAACTTAACATCAGATTGTGCAGCAACAAATAGAAGCTCTATTTCCACATTTTCTTGTAAAGAGTCATTCACCAGGTCTGGTCTTACACAGCCCCATATGATGTCATCATGGGAGCAAAGTATGATGATAAACCTTTCCCTGCACTGCAGCAGCTCCCAGACATCAGTGATAGTTAACCAACCAAACACCAACATAAGTGACTGTAAAATAAGGAGGGATGAAATACAGGGAGTTGCTGAATGTATAAACAGGGATGTATGAAGTAGGACTGGAATAATAGTGTCATCCACCTACATGACATCAGAGCGTATAGCAGGGTGCACATGAGCCCTGTGACGCACGCTGCAGTGCTGTATGCAAGCTGGTAGTGTCCTAAACGTATGCCGGCGTGAGACAAGGGGTATACCAGTCCCTTCCAAGCACCTTGGCTTCCTTTGAAGAAACCCAGAGTTGTAGGGTGCAGAAGAGGTACAGTTCACTTCACTGCATCTCCAAATTCGACAACTAGGAGCACAGAACTGTAAAGCATATCCATCCAACTAAGGCCTCATGGAAATACATCCATTCGTGGTGATCATACTTTGAAAGAAATGTTGGCAAACTGTCAAGTGTTAAGAAGAGAGTTGCTACCATGCCTTTTTATAAGAGGCCAAGGAAAAATCAATTGTTTGGTTCAGCCAAAAAAGGACTGAGATGCGAAAGCATCTACAGATGGAGACTTCCTATTTAATTAGACCTTACTAATGAAGGCGTGACTCACAAGGACATTACTTGAGTTGTAAGCTTGTGCAATCACATCGCTTTCCATGGCATTCATGTAATAATGGAAAAAACAGTATTGAACCAAATCCAGACTTACTGTCTCTGATTGAAAACTACAGTAAACAAAAAGCTACTGGAGGTAAATCTGACAGCGATTAACTCATATTCATCAGTTTGCAAGTCCTCTAGTTTCTTCAAATGGTACATTATTCAAACGTACCTTTATAACAAAATAGTATATTATCCATCTTCTCAATAAATCTCTCTTTAAATTACTCAGAAATAAAAGAGAATGTTAGAGCAGCAGAAGGTAAGTAACAGGAAAGTTCACAATTCACAAGGCACTAAAGTTAACAGGGCTTTCAGCCACGCAGGAGCATAAAGTTACAAAATGGATGAAAAGAAAATTTACACTGTAAACCAATTTCAAGTCTCTGATGAGCTAACTTAAAGAGTGAAAACTAAAAATACGATTTTTGACTCAATCTTTTCATTAACCATATAATCATTACTGAATGTAATGCTATCTAGAATAACATAACGCCAGCTTAGAATTCCCAGCATAAAATATTTCAAACGTGCTTTAACTTATACAAAGTTTGCAAGAAGTTAATGTGACTGGGAACTTAAAGCAAAGGGTCTGGAATAAGCAGTTCTGTTAACAGTCCACTAAGTAGTTTGGGCAAAAAGTACAAGACTTGACTTTTCAGAAGTCCCAAGTACTAACTGCTTAATAGCTGACATTCAGCTTCTATAAAAAAATCACATCCTAACTTTCATATTTCATTTTCCTACCCTGCAAATGGATACTCTAATACTGTTCTTCATACAGCTTTTGTGAGGCTGCATGTAACGTGAGCTAAGTGCTTTGAGATCTTTACCATGAATAAAACATATTTTGCACTTAGACGTTAATTATAGAAGTAGCAATATTTGAAATAGGGTTTTGTTTCAAGGCAGCAAGACTAAATCAAACATGATTATCTTGGCTTTGATTGTGATGTTTTACTTACTATGCTCTATTTTTCCTTGCATTTAAAATATGCAATTTTGCTTTTCTGTTATGTAAATGAATGTTTTTCATCTAACACATCTATTTTTGGAAAAAGAATAATTTTCTTTCCTAGTCTAAGACAGAAATGTCACCGAACACAATTCTGAAGTCTAACTGACAAGAGTACCGCAAGGCCATTGCATGCATTCAATAGCAAAAGCAGCAACAGGTGCCCAGAGGACTCAGTGAACTTAGAATATTAATATGTAAATGTTTACCTATACAGCTATATATCTAGATAAATAAACACACAATAATATTTAATATAGATTAATTAGTCCTTCTGTCCATTGGTTAGGTGGTCTTAACCAATGCAGCTGCAATCACAACAGTTGTGGCCCTTCTGAAATGTAAAAAGAACTGGGATAATGGTAGGGGAAAAAAAAATCTGCATTGGAAGTCATAGGAAAAATCCATTTTAAGGTAAGGATTCTGTTTGGCTCTGTGTAATTTAAGTTATTTTAGAGGCAAACTTCTGTAAAGCAATAGGTTTAGACTCTATCCAAAACACTGACGTGCAAAAGAGGTTAAGCCACCTACCACAGTGGTCCTTCCTTTTAACTGTTGTTTTTCACTTCTGCAAAGTGTGCTGATTACATTGCTGCATGTGTTCCTAGATATCAGTGGCATTTAATAGACAACACGTATTCTGGAAAATGCATGTCATATTTATATATAATCCTATTAACATAAACAGGGTTTACTACCTGCAGATGACTTTGATTCTATAACTTGTGTGACCAAATTACACTGCTTCAGCCTGTTTCCTGTTCTCTGAATTTCACATATTCCCATGCTGAGTAAAGAAGAGAAAACATGTAAGATTTCCATTTAAGTCATGGAGTAAAATTGCGCATCCATAAATTGCCAGTGTTAAAGAGAACTGAAGTCAGGGTTAGCAAACCAATTTAAAAAATTATGTCATGTGAGAAAAGATGACCCAATAAATCAAAGGAATAAAACACCTGTTGAGAAGAAAACATTATAGTCTCAAAGCAGTGCGGAAACACTGGTATTTACCCAGACAAATAAGGTTAAGAAGCATATTCTACTCATTTAAATCTTTAAATGAAAGTAAATTCCAACCTAAAGCTTGTTTTCAACATTCTATGATGCCTAAGAAATGCTGTCACTCGCTCATTACACTCCCTCACACGGATGTAATTTCCACCCCCACCTATCGTCATCACATCTGGTTTGGTATGCAGTTTAAAACAAAAAAAAAATAATCATGTAGACACAAAAATAACAACATATTTTGAGAAATGCTTTAGTAAGCAAGCATGTGTAATTACACACACTATTAAATATAAACCACCATGGAATAATTTGGGGGGTGCGGGGGAAGAACTAAACTTAGTCCAAAGCCTTATTCAAGCTGTAGCTTATTATTAGTACACTGGGGTTTAAATCACTTCTCCAAACAGCAAAACACAAGACATAACACAAAACTTCACATCACAGATAATAAAGCTAAAAAGGACCTTGAACAGATTGTCTGTATACCTTCCCCAAGGCAAGATCTGTAGCTTTATCACTTCAGCCTATGTTTGTGAAACAAACCTTGAGCATCTCAAGTGAGAGTTTCATTGTCTACCTGCCCCAAACATTCTAGTGCTTCACTGCTGAAAAGCTTTCCCTAATGTCTAACCTGAAGCCAATCTATTACAGTATTTCTCAGTACTGGAAAGTTTTTCAGTCCAGCTGAACTTGTGATGCATTTTAAGCCCTTACAAACAGTAAATGCACTCCTCTCAGAAATGCGTAACAGACCAAAACATCGAGATGGAGGTCCTAGCTCCACTTAACTCACTGAAAACTGACACTAAAATATGCTCACGGATACTGCACACTACACATCTGGCATACTGAAAAATATAGGTTAGCACCTAAGTTTAAATACTCTGCATGTTCAAAATCATACGTGGTTCGGAGACAGAGAGGAGACTTTCTCGTCCTGGCACTCAAAGGCTGTTCCTTTTCTGATAACAGAATATTCAACAATAAAACTTCCCAGGTTACCTCTCTCTTCAAAGGGGGGGGGGGGCGCAGAAAACTTTCCATCAGGTACTACACAGCCTCCCTCACACGAGTTGCCACCCACACCAAGGCCGAGAGGACTGGTACCACCTAGGCTGCTAGCTGCCAAACCCAACTTCTCCCAAGAAACCAAAACCAAACCAGCCAAGACACTTACACGAGGCCCAGCACATGCAAACCATCGGCAGCCAGCCCATCTCCCCTCCTGCCCTGGGCCCACACGCCATCTTCGACACCCCACAGGCCCCACGCCCCGGGGCGGCTGCCATGTTCTGCCTCGGCCGCTCTCCCACCAGCAAGCCACGTTTCTCCACACGCCGCCGGCCAGGGCGGCGGTGGAGGGGACGTGCCCCACCTCAGCACCCCTGTACTCACCTTCAGAGACCTCAAACTCGGTTGCTCCATTGAGCTGGTAGAGGCACCAGTCAACCGCGCTCTCGCCTGGGGGGCCGCCAACTGGGCAGGGAGGAAAGGCACAGTCAGTCGGGGGCACCCAGGGCCGGAGCGGGCCGGGGAAGGGAGAAGGGAAAGAGGGCGGCGGAGCGGAGAGCCAGAGCCGGAGGAGCGGGGAGGGGAGATGGAGGGGGCAGAGGAGGGAGCGGAGGGACGAGGGGACCGGGGAAGGAGAGCGTTTCCAGATACCCTGCTTGTGGGACATGGGTGTTGCCCTCCGAAAGGCGCCCAGCGCTCCGAACTGTTATTTGCTCTGCTCCCAGCGCGGAGAGCGCGGGGCGCCTCCTCCTTCTCCCAGCGGAGCGGGCGGCGCAGGCAACCGGCGCTGCCTCGGGGCGCTGAGGGAGCCGAGGGAGGGAGGACGGGAAGGAGGGAAGGCTCCGCCCGGAGCTCCCGGCGGAGGCGGCGCAGCCTCGCCAGGACCCGCCGCGCCCGGCACCGCCGGCCCTGCCGCGGCCCCGACAGGTGTGAGCGGGCGCGGGGCGGCCCCGGCGCCGCGGCGGGGGTCCGGGGGGCGGCCGGCAGGGCCGTCCCCAGCGGGGCGCCGCGGGGCGGGCCGGGCCGGGCCGGCGCTGGGCGGCCGCTCTGCCTGAGGCGAGCCGCGGCGGCGGCAGCGGGGGGATGCGACGCGACGCCACAGCCTGGCCTTCCTCCCGCCCCGGCCCGGAGGAGGCGATCCTTCCAGCTGTTGGTTCAACTTCAGTCACGAACTCCCCAGCAGGTGCCCCCGGCTGGGCCACGTCCCTCCACAGCGCCTCGGCCACGCGTGCCTGCGGTGCGGCCAGCCTGGCGTCCACGGGCGCGCCTCCCCGGCCGCACCAGGAGCCCGGACACCCAACCCCCGGAGAACACCACGCAGCAGGGCCTGGCCGGTGTCACCCGCGCCAGCGTCCCTGCGGCCTCTCCCGGCTCGCCGCACCGAGCGCCGGGCAGCTGTGGCTTCCTCACGAGATGCAGCTCAGTTCTCTTACCATCCCTAGGCCGTGTAGGCAATCTTACGGGTAAAGGCTGCCAGTGCCATGTAAATTGTCAGGTTTTGTGTAGGCTGAAATCACTGCAAGGCTGGAGAGTGGTTTTCATCTGGTCCGTGGACCCCTGTGGGTCCGCCAGCTGCCTTTACAGCGTCCGTGAGAGGTAAGTAAGAAAGCAAACCTGTTATCAAGTAAGCTTAAGTGTCCTGTGTAGCGACCTTTGTCTCCACTGGAAAATGTTTGGGGGAACAGCAAATTTTAACACACTGAAACAGTCAGCTAGAGTGAATTTGTGTTAATAAATGCCCTTATTCTTTCAGACGCCCTCCCCAAAAACACGACAGGAGGGAAATGCAAAGGTACGTTAACTGTTCTCTTCACCAGGTGACTTTCTTGATATTTAATTCAGCACAGTTGTGACTGCTTAGCTTCTAGCTGGCAGCACCCTGCCTACATCTTCTGTCTTTTTGAGGTGACAGTGTCAGAGGCCCACGTATAGCACAGCTCGTGTCAAAAGAAAGCAAACACGCTTTGTATGGGCAAATGAGAAAAGCTTAAGAAATGATACAGGAAGACTATAATCAAGCCATACTAAGAGATTAGGAGCCAACAAGAGGATAAAATATCAATGTAGGCAGCTGTCATGGCACAATTACACTGGCTCCTCCATCTAGCTTTTTGCTGTTTGGGAAACGGTATGTAAATGGTGGGGAAGCATTATTTTTGGCATAAATTCTACTTGATAGACCTACATTCACCCCTTTTTGCAGCAAGTGAAGACCCTCCTGATGCCTTTAGGTGTGTAAACTGGGGGCAGTTTGATTCAATTTTTCCTAATAAAAGTATTCTGTTCAAATATTTATATTCTTCTCCTCTGCATCCAAGACAGTGTCACACTGTGGCCTTTGTGAAAGAATAAGGAGGACAATTACACTTTCTGAAGGAAATAGGTCTAAAATGGGAGTAACATTCTGCAGACATTCTCAGCTACTTTTAGAAACAAAGCAAAATGCCAACACTTAAGATTTCCTGGGAACTTCACCTAAATTACAAAGATCGTAATGCCTTCAGAGGTAAAAAAACACCAGTTCGTTTAGACAGTGTGTGTATATATATCCCCAAGCCATATGTTTGCTGGATGTGCACTAGCTTTCTTGGAACGGAAAAGGTTTAAGGTGATGATTTGAGGAGAAAAAAAAGAGTATCATAGAGCTGTATTAAAGTAAAGCTTCATCCAGCTGCTTAACTGTGATGCTAACTCCCCCTACAAATTACCTACAGACCTTGATTGCTCTTCGTGACAAGGTACTATCATAAATAAAATTAACCTTAGCATTCCAGTGTTAGCCTCTTCTTTTTGGAGCAAACTCTAGTCTACGATATTAATTAGCAAACAAGGGCCCTGTTCTGGGAGAATCCGTTCATATTAGATTTCATTTTTATAAAATGTAACAGTTTTATGCTGTTCAACTCAATATTACTGACTTACATAGCATTTTTCATTCTGGACTTCAAACATTCACAAACTTTATATGTTAAAAAATTCACCAAGTTTGGCATGTAATGCAGCACACCTTTTTTTTTTTCTGTCTAAAATGAGGGGATAGATGCAAATCACATTTACAGTGTGTGATCTGTTTCTACAGGTATCTTGAATATTGAGATGGGTTAATTTGCACCCAAGTGCCAGCCACAATTTTATGAGTGTAAGTCTGTAGGTGGACACTCTTAAGCTATTTGTGATTGTTTCCTTCAGAAAGATGACTGGTTTAACTAAGTTTGGAAACTAGTAATGCTAAATCCACAGACAAACTTGAAGGTGGGAGCAGGTACCACCTTCATCTGATGTGCTTTACTTTTGAGCTAAGAGTTTGGTATGGTATTTTTTGTCATTTCAGGATTGTGAGGTTGTTAAAAGCATGTAATTTACTCAAACTAGAACTTAAGCAAGGTAGTCATGTTACACTACTGTGTATTTTAAAGTCAGGGTTTAAAAAAAACCAGTTTAATCTGTTTTGGCTAGTAATATCACACTGGTATGTTGGGCAGAAACTGGTGAGGAGAGTGGGCTACATTACCCTATAACATTTTTTAATTATGTGCTGGATTTTTTTTCATTTTCACTAGGACTTCATGCAGATACAAGAGTATATACCTTTTCGGTTTTCAGCACAGGGTCCACCTCTTGCTAGCAGCGATAAAACAAGGGGTTAAAACCAATTTAAACGGGATCAGAAGGTCAACCACATAAGATAAAATTTAATCTTGCTACAACGTCAAAACTTCAAGGGTGCAGACAATAATCCGTAATGAACTATTTATCCCCTGAAATAAAGGACTCGCGTTCAGTTCAAAAGAATTGCCTCAAAAAAAAAAAAAACAAAAACATAAGGATTTGCAGTCGCCCCAGGTGCAGAACTCGACATGTCTCCGAGCAGTCGAGTTTTGTAAGACCACCAGCCCCAGAGTTAGCAACGAGAGCCAGCGGGACCAGCCGGGGCCGTGCTGTCAGCCGGCTGTTGCGCCCTGCCGGCGGCATCTCCAGTACCTGCGGAGCGCCTCGGGGCTAACGAGCGTCACGGAATCCTCGCGTTTAGAGGAAAACCGCTGTAGCTTTTTTGTCAGTTTGTTGTTTTGGGTTTTTTTTTTAACCAAGCCGCTCTGCTCGACCAAGCGAGCCCTACGCCTCGGCCCGCCGAAGGCGACCCCTGCTTCCCCGCCCCGGGAGGCGGTGCCGGGGCGGCGGGACGCGGAAGTGCGGCGGGGAGACGGCGGAGCCGCCATGCCAGCCCCGCTCCTCCTCCTCCTCTTCTTCAGCCTCCTCCCGCCGGCCGACGGCCGCGGGGAGCTGCGGGCCTTCGTGGTCGCCCACAGCCACATGGACGTCGGCTGGGTTTACACGGTGCAGGTGGGGCCCCCCGCGCAGCGAGGCCGGCCGGGCCGGACAGCGGCGCGGCCGCCTGTCCCCCCGCTGCCGGGGTAGGGGTGGGCTTGTCGGCTGGGGGGGGGGGGGGGCTGAGCCCCTCCGCTGCCCGGGCTCGGCCCCTCCGCTGCCCGGGCTCGGCTCGGCCCAGCTCCCCGTGCGCCTGCGAGCTTGCAAAACCACCCGGAGTGGTGTAAGGCGGGCTGCGGGGGGTCTGCCTGCCCCCGTCCTAGCGTCTGCCCGCCTGCAGGGAAACGCGCAAATCCTCGTCAGGTGGCGTCTCCGGCCCTGGGCCGGTCCATCTCCGTGCTCCGTGGCCGGTACGTCGGGATCCCGACGCCCCTTTGGAGAGGGCGTGGTTAGCCTAGGAGCGGTGCCCGGGAATTTGGGGTTTGCGCGGGCCTGCGTTCTGCAGGATGCTCCTGACGGGTTTTTGTTTGGTTGGGTTGGGTTTGGTTTTTTAAAGGAAAATCTTCGGTCTCTTTGATGGTGTGCTTTGATTATGTGGCAGCTTTTCTTGGTCTTCTCTTGTTACGAAGCCAAACCCCAGGAAAACTTTTTGTGATGTCTTTGAGAGGAGAGCAGGATCCCAGGTCCTCAATGGCTGGGGTGGGCTTGGAGCCTACTGCCACGGAAACGAGGTAGCAAAGTAATTTTTGCTAAATACATGAGATGCAGAGCAAAATAAATCAGGTGCGGCATTAATACCTTTTATATTTGTTAGTCAAAATCCTGAATCCTTCAATCTTTCTTCATTAGTATGAATTTCTTTGATTTACGTGAAAGATGCTGTGGATACTTCGCTCGCTACAGTGAAATGGCATCAGATGTTTAAAAGTAACTGTAATAAAAAAGAGCTAATGGCTCACCACAGAATCTCTGCTCTGCATGTATTTTGTCTTCCTTTTTTAGGAAAGATTAGTGAATTTCTTCTTTAATACTTCAAACTCCTACTCAGAAATTGCATAAGAGAACACAAAACTAATTTTTATTTTGGGTCAGTTAGCAGTCAAAGATCTTCTCCGACAGAAACGAAACACGTAATTTCTTTTTTTTTTTTTTTTTTTTTTTCCTGAGAAGATGCAATTGATTGAAGCCTTGGTTCCTCTGCTGTTAAATCACAGGCATCAGCAAATCCTGTAGTCAAAAACCACAGAGGTTACCTGTGGATCATTTCAAATGCTTCTGTAGTAAAGTGAAACCTGAAGGTAACTCTCTGTGGAATACTAATATGATTCCAACCTATTTAACATTTTTGGTTTGCTTAGTTACTAGGTTTCACTCATGACTGACACCATACTATGTTTTCTGTGTTTAGTTTCTCCATTTATAATGTGAAAAATAAGCATTTTATTTATGATATCAGAACAGCAATCTTCATTGTGTGCTGGAAATTATAGTATTGATGGAGAATTCCAGCACTTTGATGTATAAAAAAACCTTTTTTTAATTTCTCTCAAAGCAAGCTATCTGTTGCAATCTGATAACAGTGGTACCATATTTTACGTGAGATGTGGCGTCTCACTGACGTATCTTACCATAGGTGTGAAAGATACCTCGCCATTGTTTAGAATGCAAAACAATTTTTACATCATGATAGGAGTTTAAAATCTATACTTAAATAAGTAAAATCTTACCTGCTTATTTATACTGTGTCACTGCTTATTGTTTCAGAGTATCTCATCAGCTAGTAGAGGATATGAATTGGAAAGAAAATTCTTATTGTTGCTTGCAAGTATCCTGGTTTGCAAGAACAATTATTTTCATATCCCACCCAGACGACTGGGGTTTATAAACTTTGTAGGATTGGGTAATATCTTACTGCTTAGTTCCAGTGTAGTTTGAGTTAGAATAAAGACTGTCTTGCCTTTATCTCCAAAATACCTCACGAAAATATTTTCAGTGAGTTACCACACAGAATACTGTAGTATTGTATTAAATTTGAAAAGTCCTTGTGCAGCTCTTAAAATCTAGTGTACTCCATTTAATAGTTAAGAACTAAAATTGAGCCTAATGTTGTTGTAATCATTGTGCATACACTGGGATTTTAGGATGTATTGTTTGTAGCCAATTGCCAGTGAAAAATGAAAATTCCTCAGCAATCATTTGAGTGTGTCACTGAGTATTAGTAAAACTTAAAAGCTATTCCCTTAGTTAAAATTTTACATTGTATTAATCATCTAGTCATAATCTTGATTTTAAAAAACCCTTAAGAACTGATCAACAAATCATTGAAAGAGTAATTATTTAGATAAGCACTACAGTATTTTAAGCCATTCTTCCTGCACTCAAATGTTTTCCCTTTTCTAAGGACACATTAGCATTTTTACAAAGTTAGCTGGATTTCAGCTGTGGAAAGCAAGAGGTTAGGAAAGGTAGGATGATGTGATACAATTCATTTCTGATTTGTATCACATCATCCCCTTCTTATTTCAAAATGTGATTTTCATATAGGAAAGGCCTAAATTAAAAATATGCATTCAGATTTTACGTATCATGACCATTAGTTTTCAGGTGGGTGAGATCTATGTCAGTCACTTTAAGATGTACGTGTGTATCGTGGTGTGCATTCTTAAGCAAGTACCAGTAGTTTAAGTAGAAAAAGTGTTATGGTTAGTGTTAAAGTAACTGTGCTATAACATGCAGATAACTTTGTTACGAGAAAACACAGACATTGCAGGAAATTGTAGGATCTTTGCAGTTGCCTTTAGGCACTGTACATCACTTTGAAATTAAGTAAAGGGTGGAAGACTGGATCTGGTCAGTGGTTGTTCTGGCAAGGGTAAGTGTACACGGAGTACCTTAATGTGCGCAACTTCAAAATTAGCGTGATGTTGTTTATTTGATACCATAGAATAGGATATAACCATATGATAGGATATTTGATGGATACAGCTGTCACGTTTGCGTTTTGAAGAAATCCATAGGCCTCATTCTGGAATACAAGTTGCTTTAGGAATGACATAGGATAGATGCACAGATTCTGTATGATTCTACGTCAACAGTCAAACTCGTTCTAATAGTCCTTTGCCAGTTTGGTTTTACTTCATCCTAAAACATCAAGCAGAATTGAGTTATTTTTCATGACTAAAACTTCTAGGGCCATAGTAGTTTAATTTACGTTATATGTATCACTGTACTATACCAGCAACACGCACCTGCAGCATGGAGTCATACTCACTCTAAAGAAACAATTCTGATAATTAAGGCCATCAGAAGAAGAGCAGAAATGGAAGAATAAAGTGTGCATGTGGGTTTATCAACTATGTTGGTGCAAAGTCTTATCCTCTGTGGCACTGTTGATTTAAGGTAAGCAGTGAGGGACAGCGTGAGCTGTTCCCAGTACATCAAGAAGAAAGCTTGTATTGATGTCTGCAGATCTTGGGCGAAACTACACCATGATCTAGTCAGGTCCCCAGTCAGAGGATGTATTTCGGAGCAGAAGGGCCCACAGGCTGTATGTAATCAAAGAGAACTCGGTCTTTCTGAACGTACAAAGGAAGTGTGCAACAAATGTGAGGGTTTTGATCTCTCTCTCTTCTCAAGCCCAATGAGTATTCAAAACAGCCCCTTTAATATAGGCAAAACAGTTTATTTTCTACACTTTTTTTTTTTTGCAGGAAAGTATGCACGCTTATGCAGCAAATGTCTACACAACTGTTGTAGAAGAGCTAATGAAAGGAAAGCAGCGCAAATTTATTGCCGTGGAGCAGGAATTCTTTCGACTCTGGTGGGATGCAGTAGCCACAGATACACAGAAGCAGCAGGTAAGTTGTACTAGCGCCATACTTCCTGCTAAACAAAGAATCCACGCTCTTTTCCGGGGGCAAGGAGGGGCAAAGTACTTCACCATTTGCTTTTTACCCAGGTCTTGTGTAAGCTGTTTCTGAATCTGGTACTTCTTATGAAAGGACGTTAACTCTAAAGGCAGTTGGCAGAGGTTAAAACCCCAGCTATAGATTAGAGCGGTAGGAGGTAGTAACCTTTGCACTGAAGACTCTTTACACTTCACAGTTCTTGTTTCATCGATGACTTTCTTATTTGAGGGCATGCTAGTATAAGATGTGGGTGATTCTGAAAGAGGCTGCACCAATATCTGTTAAACATCTGAAGCTCATGAACTGCTCTCTAACACTGCTGACAAGAAGGAACATTTTTTCTTTGTGGTTAATTAAGTACTGCTCAAAAACCTGCTGTGTGTAAACAAGGATAATGCAGCAAAGAGGTGACTGTAGATTCAACAGCAATAACTGTTTCTTGGGACTGTTTATTTATAAGCTGTGATCCCTTTCAGTCTTTAGAGCTTTAATTTGAGGATTTTTTTCTTTTTTTTCCTAGTAAAGACATTGTGAAGTTTTATTTGTCATTTCTTCTTTCCTCTGACATGAAACAAACATGCTGAAATCAAAGACTGGGCTGATAGCCTAGCAGCTGGTCATGTGTTGCATTTGCAGTGCAAGATGTTTAAGTTTTGGACACTAAAACCAGAGGATATACAGGTGCAGCTTCTCATAGGTACTCACTCAGAACTCCATGGTCTGTTTTGTTACCAGGGTCCAGCCAACAGCGGCATATTACTTGCAGTACTTTACGTTTCAGTTTGTTTAAAGTGCTAGATGTTTAAAGCATCATGGAGAAAAGACACCTCTTGTCTGTTTTTTTTAACCTAGTCCTTCACTAAGTTCTGAATTTTCTGTAATATTTAGTATTTAAATAATAGCTTACAACCTGTGTGCAGCTGACCTTTGTATGAGAGGTTTTGCTGTGTATAGGTGGTTCAGTTTTTGTGGGGGCACTGCCCATACTTGCCTGTTGCAGGACAATTTTCTTGTCTGTTTTTAATTAGAAAACTGTACTGTAACTCTGGGGTAGGGGAATTAAAAAAAAAAAAAAAAGCATAGGAGCTACTTTGTGCAGGTACAGAAGAATACTCTAACTTTCTAAGGTAAGTTGATCTTATTTCAAGTACATTATGCTGCTGTAACCCAAATATAAAGGCCTGTGTTTCTAATATCTATTCTAGCTATTATGTGGAATCCAGGAGAGTAAATGTGTATCACATTTGACCTCAGTAGTGCAAAACTAGTACATATGATTCAGCCTATTTAATTTCCTAGCCTAGTTACTGATAATTGTTGCTTTTATGGATTTTTTAGTCAGTTCTCTAGTTACTTTATAGCTGCTTCTCTGAAAACTAAAATGATTAAAACCAAATTCCTCTTAAATCTGTGTGTCAAACATTTAATCTTTAATAATATTTAAGAGCTATGATGCTTGCTGATACGTGGCATGTTTTTAATGTTAGCAAGTTGCAAATATTGGGCCGTGAAATTAGGTCACTCTGGTTACTGTCCTGCTTTTTCCACTTGAACTCTAGCAAAAATAATTTTCTGTAGTACAGGCTCCCTCGTTTTAACTTTGCCATTTTTTGGTCTTAATTTAGTATTTTACTTGGAATACAGGATTTAATTCTAGTTTCTTTTGGAATGTCTGCTTTGGATTAGAGTGGTAGTATTAAAAACTAGTAAAAGGTATAGCCTGGGTACTGAAACTGATTTTTACAATTCAGATGAGAGAATATATAGGAGTGAAATGTATTGCAGCAGCATTCAGCTGGATATGAACCTCTTGGTTCTCAGTGCATGTTATTTCCATGGTATTTTCTTGTGTGAACTCTTCCTATTGCCTTACCCTAGCCTGATGTCTGGGTGTTTTAACTAGGGGAAAAAAGATGTGTAGCCACTTCTATCTTGTTTGTAGGGGTGAGCTGACGTAAGGATAGTAGTAGTTGTTCCAAGGACCACAGTTATGTTCTACTACCGTAGCAGCCTGCTGCTTGTAGTACTGCTGTGTCTGTTTCCTCAGTTCCTCCTTCCTTTTGCCCAGTTCTGGTCAGCAAAAGTGCTTGTCATTAGAGATATTGTTTTCTTTTTTTTTTTTTTTTTTTTTTTTTATTCCTAGGATCAGATATTATTTAAATTACTTGAATTATTTATTTTTCTTGTGTTTTCAGCCTCTCAGTGGTTCCACAAAACTTATATTAAAAAAAGGTTTCCATAGCCCAAAGAGGTATCTCTTTTTGGATATCCATCCAAATGGGGAATAATAGCCACAGATGCTTTTCATGTAGGTCAGGACCAGTTCTGTGCTGACACCAGATATCAGTTATCTGGTCTCCCAGCATGCTAATCAGTCACCACAGTCATCTGGAACTAATTTATGAATGCTGAGCCCTGAAGCATTTTCACAACATTGTGAACGAGAGAAATGATTATAATCAAAATTGACAATCTGGCATCGTATCTGAGCAGACACAGGGGCATTCACTGAAGGTTCCTGGGGAAATAAACATAATAGCTCTGGAATTGGCATCCTACATGACAGATTACAAAAAAAAAAAAAAAGGGTGGAGATTAAAATACATATTTACATAAACTTTCTTTGTTGGAAGTTTGAGGTATATTTGAAGTTCTAGGTAGTGAAGTAACTGTAATAAAAACAGAAGACTCCCTAACACTTCTAGAGAAGGGACACGGACTATTACTCCCTCTCTCCAAACACTGCCCCCCCGCCATCCAGCACATTTGCTGAAAATTGTACTTGTCAGCATATTTGTTGTTTCTAGTGGCTGAAATTAAAACAAAACAAAACACCAAAAAAAACCCAGAGAAACCTTGAACAGTTGAACAGATCGTAATATATCAACAGTTTTTAAACCAGGAAAAACAGACCAGAAATGAAGGTTAGCAATGGGTTTATCAGGCAGGCAAACCTGCTACATGTGGAATAACTATTTCTTAATAAAGCATTCTGTCTCTCACAAGTTGAGCAACCTGTCCAAGCTCTGAAGGCAAGGAAGATGCATACAGAGTAGAAGGGATGTGTTTGTGGCCACAGTGTGATGGCACACTCTGTCTCCCTCCTAGATCCCACAGGTCTCAGTCTCCAGACTGTTACAGAGGTAATAGACTAAAGGAAACCCCGGGAGCCTGGCCATTGCTGCTTGCGTGGGGTTGCATATTGCTTCCAAGACAAATGAAGCCTTTGGGAGAAGCACTAGTATCTTCTGTTTTAATCCTCCAGCTTTAGCTGCCTTGAGGCAGTATCCTAGGCTGCTGCCAGCATAGTGTACGGGGACAAGTCTGGTGTTTAGATAGTATGAAGGCACAGTAACAGCCCTACTGAGAAACACCTGCCAGGTAGACCCTGACCTTCTGTACAACCTTTGTGCCTGCTATCTGGTTTCAGTGTAAGCTAGGTAAATCAATGCACTGTGCAGCGCATTAATAAGCTTTCCCCCCTCCCCTCTTCTTTTGATAGCACTCAGTACAGACAGCCTTTTATCCCATTTTTGTCCTGGATGCCTTCTTGACAAGTGTGTTTAGGTAATGTGCTGTGATCTGAAATGAATTTGCAGCCTTTCTGGATAAGACTGAAATAATGTTTATGTTCTGTGTCTTAATTTCAATATCATAGGTCCATCAGTTGCTTCAGGAGGGACGATTGGAATTTGTCATTGGAGGACAAGTGATGCATGATGAAGCTGTGACACTCATTGATGATCAAATTTTACAGTTGACGGGTTTGTGTATTTGCATTTAACTTCTATTTTTTGTTGTTGTGACCTTGGGAGTTTTGTTTTTCATTTCTCCACCCCAAGATTGCTATTATTTTTTTACTCTAAGAACTGATCAAAGCATCACTTATTTTTTACTTGCTGGTGGGTTATCTGTGTAAAAATCTTTGCTTTAAAAAAAACAAACAAACACAACAGTTCTGTAGTAAGCAGAAGGGTTACTGAAAGCTGGCTTGCAGTTTAATCAATGTCAGTTATAAACTCCTTTGGAGCAGAGGCCTTTTGTGTGTGTGTGTGTTTGAGAGCTTAAGCTCCCGGGAAGATAGTTGTGGTGAAATTGAGGGTATGAAACGCTCTGGAAGAAAATATCTGGTAGCAATTCAGAGTGTGGCAAGGTTGTATCGTTTAGGCAAAGTCTTCTGCAGAAAATGGGCCATAGAATGTCACCAAGGTCACTGAACTTAGTTGAAAGACTTGCTTGATGAAGAAGCCCCCATTTGTAATCATGATCAGCAGCCTCTGTTAGAAATAGGTGCATATTTCCAAGAGATGCACTATTTCCCATTTTAATCTTCTAGCTTCTGCTTCCAGCCATTTGTATGTTACACCTCTCCATCTGATGGTTTAAAGAGTCTTAGTATTTATGTTTATCTCCATCCGGTTATTGAAAAAAGAAACAGGATAAATCATGCCACCACTGTGCTCTAGATGCCTATAATATGCCACGAGGGAGTAGCATGCTTTTTGGGTGTGGGAGGGGATGTATTAGCACCAGCTGTTTGTCATGGCTGATATAAACCCTGCCCATTTCAGAACTACACTCTGGGCAGCTTTCTACATGGGAGAATAAAGGGTCAGAAAACATTTTTATCATTTGCTGAATCTGACTGCGCAGGACCACTGGCCTTGTTCTTTGCTCGTCAGTGTTTCTCAGGAGCGCAGGGACAGCAGCTGATTTTTCATCTCAGTGAGTCGCCACATCGCACTCTGGCCAAGAGGAGGAGAGGGGCTGAACATTTTTTTTTTTTTTTCCCCTCACCCGATTCCTGTGTTTAAAGGTTGTTGCATGGGCTTAGTACACCGAACCCATGACTTTTCCAAAGAAAATACTAATACTGACTGAAGAGTCCTTTTGGTAAATGCAAATACAGCTTTTTCTTTCATTGGAGTTAGCTGCAAAAAAACATTATTTCTAATTTAATATTCCGTTCTGTGTATAAACATAATTTTTTTTACAAAGAAAATTCAGGTTTGGTAATTTATTCAGCAGGAACAAAAATATTAATACATTTTAAAATCCCCATTTATTTTTCCTGAAAGCACTCTGCTCAGTTTGAGTACATACAAACAAAAAAATGTATCCTCACACTGTGTGTGGAGTTCATCTTGAGAAGACAAAGCCAGTGCTGACACTTAGGGTCTACATTTCATGTCTTCTCCTGTCTGTCTAGCCAGCTGTGTTTTGAAAGAGCCTAGCAAACTCTGCCTAAAATGTACTTCAGTCAAAAGAGTTAAAATAAACACATTGTGAATATTTTCACTAGAGAAGACATTAACCATGGGAAAGATGAAGTGAAAAGAGAATGCCTTGCAACCTCGGTCATTCAAACATGATATTAAAATTTGGAATGGAGTTAGTCCAAAATGGAGAAGATATGATTGTATTTTCAAATAGTTCTGAGCACAATTCCAGAACTATGAAATTAAGATCTGCAAACTTTATTTCTTTGTTTGTTTTTTTTGATTATGAGAATCCTAGTGCTGGATATACTGGAGCTCTGAATAAAATCTACTGCTTAGCTGATTGGCTTACTTTCATTTAAATGGTTTGTCTGAATTTATTCTATTGTCTGGTCTTTCTGGTTTGGGGGTTACTTTTTTCTGAAACTCATTTCAATACAAAAGTAATAACATTGGTTCTGAATAACATCTTGTATCAAGATTGCTATTAACCTTTAGCTTTTTTCTTTTTTTTATGATTGAGGATCGTATTCATATTAGTTTTGATTACTGGATGGCTTCCCTGTCCCTTTGTCATTGATATGAGACTGAAATTTTCTGAGAATGAGTGGTATGATTTGAGCAAACACAAACTAAACCCCAGCTTGTTTTTTTCCTACAGACTCCAACCTGGCTGTTAGCCTTAACCTAATCTGTATCTAAGTACTTTTTCCCAGGCCTGCCTCTAATCATAATTCCTTTTTGTTATTCTTCTTTTATAATGTTAATAAGTTATACTTGGCATAGCAAAATAAATATTGTCAGTGTGAAACTTTCTGCTGTGAATCATTAAATTCCTGAAACTTTAAATGCTTTGGAAAACAGCACAAAAAGCTATCCTTTAAGTGCTTATCTGCAATACTATATGCCTATTGAATTTATAAAATGAACTTGTAAAAGTATTCCTAACCTAAACAAATTTTGCTTTGCAGAAGGCCATGGATTTTTGTATGAAACTTTTGGGATCAGGCCTCAGTTTTCTTGGCACATTGATCCTTTTGGAGCTTCAGCTACAACACCAACTCTTTTTTCTCTGGCTGGTTTTAATGCTCATCTTATTTCTCGGATTGATTATGATCTGAAGGCTGACATGCAGAAAAACAAGGTAAAAATACCCTTAGGAATGGAACCCATTGCCAGCCTCTACTTGCAGTAATGTAAACTATGACATTAAGATAAGCATCTCTCTGATCTGCGTAAGAAAATGTACGTATTTCTTCTCTAAAAGTGACATGCTGATTGCATGTGGTCATGGTGAAATACATTGAATCATAATCATGCAATATGGTCAAGTAATGTCTTCATGACTTCTGGCCAAGGATAATGTATAGTCTAGCCTGAAGAAGACACAAAAGACAGGCAGTTAGGCAAGGTGTAAGCTGACATTGAATTAGGAGTGTTGGAACTGGAAGCATCTAGAATGGGTTTCAGCTTCCCCTGAGAACATCTTAGATATGTTGGGTTTTATAGAGACTGTTTTAAAGTGTAGTGTGTATGTTTGGGCACAATGGTTGTCACGCTCGGAACACTTATTTGTGCCTGTAAAAGTGATAATACTAGGTCAGTTAGGGTGGCAGCTAATCATTTTTTTTGCTGAGCTTGGTTTTTGTTTCATGTTCTGCCTTCTCTCACACAGTGTCCCATACAGAGTAAATGTTTTTCTTTTCACATCACAATGTTGGATCCTGATCTGTTATCAGTTTTACACACTAAATTATGTGAAAATAAGGGGCTTTCTCTAGTATGAGGTGGGCATTAGGCAGTTTTTATGAATCCTTTTTTTGAAATTCGAGCACCTCTGAAAAAGAACAGAATTTCTCTTGAATTGGGTGAAGACAGGACCTACCACCTTATGTTTGCAGTGAGTTGCAATACTTCCTTTCTAAAATCTTTTATGAGCTTTTGACAATCTTTTTTCCATCGAATTTTTTTTTCTGGCACTTGACAGTCTGGAGGCTTCCAAAACTGTAAAAATTCTGTTCCAGTTGATTAAACATTGATTCCCACTGACTGTAGTGCAATCCAGACTACATCTGGGTCTTTCCTAGCTTAGAGGTGTTCAACATCCACTGAAACAAGTGAGGTGTAATTCCTGTGAAAAGCTAGGCTTACATCTGGATTTTAGCAGTATGCTGGCAGTGTGCTGCCTCCTCTACTTGTCCATCAATTCAAACAGAAAGGGGCAATACTATAACCTCCTATATATAGTATGTGGCCTTGCTTGGGTTGCCGTTGGCTGGTCTTAAGTAAGAGCACTTAAAATATTACAAGTGGTGGAAAGGAAGATGGGTACTCTGAAGTCTTAAGTTGTTAAATGATGGTATTCTGCACTTGTCATCAAGGGTAACGGTTTCTTACGTTTTTTGTTTTCCAGAAGCTTCAGTTTGTATGGCAGGGCTCTCCTTCCTTATCTGAAAGACAGGAGATCTTCACCCATGTTATGGATCAGTACAGCTACTGTACCCCATCGCAAATACCTTTTTCAAACAGGTCTGAAGATTTCCCAAATAGGCATAAATATTTATCACTTCTGAGAGTTCATGTTGTTGGAGTTTAAGCATTTTCTTTGACTGTTTCCTTTCAACAGTATTCTACTGCTTTCTTTTGACCTGCAGTAGATCTAGGAGATGTCTAGACTCTGTAAATCTGAGTCAGGATTATTAAGCAACCCCAGCTACCCACCATAATACATGAAGTTTTCTCAGTACCTAACAACTGAATGCTCAAAAGTGACACTTACTACTGACAGGCATTAAAAAGACTTCAAAATATTGATAAGACTTTAAAAATAATGTTTTCTAGTACCAGGAGGCTTGGAACACAGGTACTGCTTTCATCTACATACATATATCATGTCAGTCCTTATCAAAAAAATACAGAATAAAAATGTGAAAACAATCAATTGGTATAAACAGGAAATGTCCAAAGCAGGACTGGGGTTTTGTTTCTCTGTCTGGAAGGTTGAGATTTAAAAACTCCAGGATACTCAGTATGGACCTGGCTATTGCTAATTGATTTTCTATGTGACATTTTTAACATTATATTTGGCTGAGATTGTGTATAAACTAAAGCAACTAAAATTTTCCATTTACTTTGTGAAAAAAAATCTGAGAACTTCTGAAAACTTTATTTTGCTTGCTGGCTTATCCAATAAAATACCCTTTGTAAACAAAGTTTAATTGGGGGAACATCCTTATTGTTACAGAGCTTGTTGTTTTGTCCAATGATTTCTTTATTCTGTGTGAGCAAGCAGCAGGGACTTGGAAAGTTGCACAGTGCAAAAAGAAAACTGGACAACCTTCTCCCTACCTCCACCCCCAAATAAACTCTGAAACCTAAATACTAGCAATGAATATAAACTGAATTTTTTTTTTGCTTCTTATTCCCTCTGTGTCTGCATTTTATCCCAGCACATTTTGATGTGTTTTTCCCAGTTGAATAAATCCTGTTTAGCCTATTGCGTTCTCCTTCTACTTAGATCAGGATTTTATTGGAATGGAATTGCAGCTTTCCCAGATCCACCAAAAGATGGTGTTTATCCAAACATGAGTCTCCCTGTTACAGATACTAACATCCATCTGTATGCAAAAACCATGGTGGCAAACATTAAGGAGAGAGCAGCCTGGTTCCGAACAAGTGATGTTTTATGGCCATGGGTAAGTGCATGATCAGCATTTGCTTTAGAAGTGGCAAGTACAGTATGGACAGTAGGTAGATGGTACTTTGCTACAGTATGTACTGCAAAAATGCAGATACTAACCACATGTCAGTAAAGTGGTTTTCTCATAAGTGGGGTCCAAATGTCTGATTAGTAATGATTTTTAAAAACTAGAACTTCCTTGTACAGTCTGCCAGCTGTCTACTAAGTCTTCCACCTTACTTAATATAGAAAGAAATGTGACAAAATTGAAAAGATAACCTCTTGTGAAACTATATATTGCAGTTTTGCTTCCTTTTTTCTCTCCTTGTTTTGTCTATTTAAATGATCTTTTTACATAACTGCTTGGCACACCATAACTCTATATTAACAAAAATTATAGCATTACAAGAAAACGTGTTACACATTAGGTAGACAAGGTCTTTTTCTAACTGATGTGTAATCATTTTTTTTATACAGTCTTGTATTTTAGTTAGAAACATAAGCATATGCCAGATTGGTCACCCACTTTTTTCAGCAATATGCTGTGTTGATTACGTTCTGCATGTACACGTAGCGCTGATAATGCTTTCACTATTTTTAAGTCCTTAGAAAAGAATAACTTTGCCTAAACTGAATGTACAGTCTGTATTTTAATTTTGATGGATGCTTTAGGTCTCATAATTACAATATTAAAGGATGATGTGTGTTCTTGAGGTGGCTATTTCACCACAGTATCTGTTCTTGCAAAGAGAGCAAACATTTTCTGATTGATGCAGCTTTGAGTCACTGATTTGTTTTTCTCCTGTGCTTGTGACGCTGTTGCTTGTATTGATTTTTTTTTTTTTTTTTTTTTAAGAGGTTGAGGGGAGAAGTGGGATATAATACTCTGTAGTAGTCCTATAGTGAAAGTTATGCTGGAATGGGGAGGAGGGAATCTTGAATAGTGCAAATAAATTCCAAATGTCTAGATCCAAATGTGCAGTTTTGCAGTAATGTAAGAAAATTTCAGTCTCTGACTTCCTGATTTGTGTGCTTGTGATAATAAGCTTTAAACAAAGTAATAAAAGTTTGTTGCTCATTCATAGTTCTATGTAAAGAGGTAAATAGATAACACAGATACCTCTATAGCTAAGCTTGCTATTTTTTCATGAGTACAAATAGTTTGGAGTAATTGGATACGGGGGGGGGGGGGTCCCTTCAGTTAAAAAATCAGGAAATACGTGCTTTCCCATTTAAGGTCAGACCTCACATCTAGACTATTGGCACTTTTGTGATGACTTATGTGGACAAACCAGTGTTCATTCATGATCTGAAGGACATAGTTGTGCAGGAGGAGGCACTGGACTGTGGGCAGTGTAAAAGTTCAAACCTACTTGCCTAGAGGCCATAGCAGCAGATGTAGGAGGGGGCATGGAATTGTCTTAAGGACCGGAACTGATCCTTGAGATGTTTTTTGGCCTGTGTGGTTGAACTAACTGTACAGTAATGTAAAGCATTCCTGTGCAAAGTTTTGTTCAGGTAGTGAGTGGATGTGATGACCACAGCAGGTTCTCCTGGATATCCTTGTTCTACAGCGCTAGGAAGAGCTTCCTTATTTTCTGCGGAGTGGGAGAAATGAAGTGTGAAAAGAAACAAAGGTCATCTTTCCATGCACGCATGCATGCATTTTCCAATTGCTACCATGAAATTTCATGCTCTTGCACAGTATGGTGTGTCAACACCCTTCTCCCTATCTGTAATGCTGGTTGGTTATCAGCTGATCTGTGTGAGTAACCTTACCCATTTTTGACATTTTGTAACAAATAACTTTTATATGGGGAGTCAAGATCAAAACAAATACCAATTTGACATAGACTAGTGTTAAAAAAGATCCTTCTAAATTATGTGACCCAAAGTCATTTCACTGTTCTGTTTCTGGAATTTCAGGGCTGTGACAAACAGTTCTTTAATGCATCTGTTCAGTACTCCAACATGGACCTGTTGTTGGATTATATTAACAAGCATTCTAATGAGTTTGGAGTGACTGTCCAGTATGCTACTGTTGGTGATTACTTCCAAGCGATTTATAGCAGAAATCTTACATGGGAAATTCGGGACTCTCAAGACTTTCTTCCATATTCAACAGGTAATTAAGTTCACAACTGCATAATGTCTGCCTCAAATGTACATATTTAAAATTTTAATAAAGGGAAATTGAGAAAATGAGAAGTAAGGTAAGAGGAAAAACACCATCTCCTTATAACATTTATTTACACTACCAGGTGTCATCGAATAGACAAGTTGATCACAACTTAGTGGTATAGGAAAGATGGTAGGGCAGTGGTTGGCAATGGTTCTTTGGAACCATTGGAAGCAATGGGTGGAGCAAGAGACCCTGAAACAAAGAGTATAGAAATAGGCAAACTTGGCAAGAAATCTAACTTGAGGTTTTTGTTTTGCTGTCTTTGAATAACACTAGAGTGCAAAGGAAAGCTAAGCACAAGGTATATTCATGTATGTAATGTCATCCACATTTTTTTAATGGCCTGAAGAAATGTATAGATACTGCACTAACCAGGTTCTGTTACAGTGAAAACAGTGAGCAATGAGGTAAACCTGTAGCCTAGGCCACCTGGCTGAAATTCAGTAAGATGCTTCAGTGGATGGATGAAGGAAAAAAAGACTGCAAAGCATGGAACACACTGCGAACTGGTTAGAGACAGCAGTGATAGCAAAGGCGCCTTGCAGAGGTGTACCAGCTCAGCTAACACAAGTGTCTCGTGTGACATTGGAGGGGTCCTGTCTGAACTCTCTAAAGCTGAGATCCTAGGACTCATTCTGCTTCTAATATAGATTTTGACAATTTCTTTCATGTTTGGACATTTAACTTGGAATTCATTCTTTTCTCTGCCTCCCACGGGTTAGCATGCACAAATAAGCTGTAGTTTCCTAGGTATTCTGCAATATTAGATGTGCACGTTACACCTCTCCTCCTCTTCCCCAAAAATGAGCTGTAGTAAGGACACAGTGCTCCAGGATCCAGGGGACTGAAAAAAAACCTGATAAACTGAAAGATAACTAGAAACAGATGGATGCATGGCCAAATAGAGCCATGTCCCATTGTTACTGTTTAAAAGAACTGGATTATGCATAGATTAGATCAGAGATGGAAAATGCAACATGGGGTAATCTATGAATGTCTGAAGGAGAAGCGAGGCAGGTAACCAAGGGACCAAGGCAAGCTCTTAGGGTACTTCTTTATTAGTACAGTGGAATAGGAGTGCTCAAAGTGAAACAGTTGGTACTGAGGATTTGATGTCCATACTCTACATAATTCCAGGTACATTGGGCATAATCTGGTCATATGGACTGAATGCCCATTAATGCTTGTTACATACCATCAGGAATTCAGTGTGTAAGCTCCAAAACGAATCTTTGAGATAGATAGATAAAAGAAAGCATACTAGGTAAGGATGACTGGTAGATTCATTTCAAAAGCATGTTCCTGGTCCAAACAAAACATTAATGTCAATGAGCCCCTAAAGTCTCTTGTAGCTCTAGGAGAAAGTCTTGTCTTTGTCATTAAAGAAAACAGTTTTAAAATTGAGGGGGCGGGGGGGGGGGGAATTGTGTTATAACTGAAGTCTCAAAAAGTAAAAATAGTGCCTGTATTTCTGAAATTTCATAGTATGATGTGACACAAATTAATTGCAGCTGCTTGTTGCTTGCTTGCTTCTTACTTGCTGCACTACCTTAGCTCTTCAAGCAGAGCTGAGAAGTACTGGGAAGATATGAAAGAAGGCATGCCATACCCAACATCCCTTAAATCCTTTCCCCAGTAAATTTACCCTTTTAGGCCTCATATGGAAGTATGCAGAGAGAAGGTACGACTAACTTCTCAGTTTCTAGACTCATTAATATTTTTCATTTCCTGGATTATCATTAAAATATCATTGATATCCTTAAAATACCTGTCCTAGTTTCAGCTGGGATAGAGTTAACTGTCTTCCTAGTAGCTGGTACGGTGCTATGTTTTGAGTTCAGCATGCGAAGAACGTTGATAACACTGATGTTTTCAGTTGTTGCTAAGTAGTGTTTAGACTAATGTCAAGGATTTTTCAGCTTCTCATGCCCAGCCAGCAAGAAAGCTGGAGGGGCACAAGAAGTTGCCACAGGGCAGAGCCGGGGCAGCTGACCCCAACTGCCCAACGGTGTATTCCATACCATGGGACGTCCCATCCAGTATAGGAACTGGGAAGTGGGGGTGGGGAATCGCCTCTGGGGGACTACCTGGGTGTTGGTTGGTGGGTGGTGAGCAATTGCCCTGCGCATCATTTGTACATTCCAATCCTTTCATTATTGCTGTTGTCATTTTATTAGTGTTATCATTATTAGTTTCTTCTTTTCTGTTCTATTAAACCGTTCTTATCTCAACCCGCAGGTTTTGCTTCTTTTTCCCGATTTTCTCCCCTATCCCACTGGGTGGGGGGGAGCGAGTGAGCGGCTGCGTAGTGCTTAGTTGCTGGCTGGGGTTAAACCACGACAATACCTTTCCATATAACTGTAGCTACCTCTACTTCATTACATTTTTTGGCACTGTGGATGTATATCTCGGACTATTACAACCCAAATTTAACTTATACATCCAGTATTCTGTAATATGTCTGTTTACTTTTAAATTAATAAAAATAACTATTGCTTCCTCTGAATCACTGCATGGACTAATTCCTTACTTACTCACCTCCCTCTAGGGATCATGTCATATCTAACAACTTGCTGAGAAGTGCACTGCCAGTTTTAAATGCTAATATCCTTTTACATCTGAGCTCTTACCTGTATCTTTTGGCATAATTTACAGGCAGTAGTCGATTGCCATTCACTTGCATAATAGCAGCACCTTCAATGTTCCAGGTGGGTGCCCACACATAGATGCAATTTCTTCCCCACATGGCTGACTGTGCCTTGCAATTGCAGTGTAGATTTGAGTGCACTTTCTCCCACATACTATCTTGCTTCTTGATGATTAATCCTCTCTCATTCTTTCTATGCCATTTTATTATGAGTCACTTACTGGGCTCAGTGTCACTTCTGACATATGCCTTGGAAACTCAAGTTTTAAGTCTCAGATAAGTATTTCCTTTTTCTACTCTACGTTCATTGTACTGTGCTAGTATGCATATGTGACTCTTCTGCTTGTAGCCTTGAAAACTGAAATGAATTTCATTCTGTTTGAACTTCTAGCATTTTTCAGGCCAAAAAGAATTTGTCCTGAAGTTTTTGAGCAAAAGATCCCATTTTCTAATTGTTGCCTTTGATCCTAAGCTGATAGGAGATTGTTATGGTTGCATATATGCACTTTATAAAGCACTATCTGCAACTTCTTTCTGAAAAAACTATCAGTGGTATATTTAAAAAAAAAATTCCCCCCAAAACAAAAACAAAAAAACCCAACCACTAAGTAGGTATTTGGAGGTTTTAAAAACAAATACTTGTTTTCCTGGTTTACTCTATGGAGTACTGGAACATACTAGCATGAAGTAACTGTTGAAATACTTCTCATTGACCACTTGAGGGCATCTTTTGATGTAGTTTGGAGTCACGTTATCACATCACTGTTTCTACTCCATTTTGAGGAAGTGAAATTTAAGATAAATCCCTTTGACTAAAAGGGGGGAATATAGAGAGCTTGTATCAAGCAGTAAACAAGGATTATAATCCACTTTCTTTATTAGTGAGTAATACAATATGCTTCAGCGAAACTTCGAAAGTTGTGTGCAGATCCACAAAGAAGAAATTTCTGCAAACATAGATTAACTTAGTCGATAAACAGCTTTGTTCAACATTCATGTTACTAGGCCTGTATGAAAGATTGTAGTTTTCCAAAATGCATGTTTGTGGCTGTGTTTCTTAGTAGGACTTATAACTATTACATTTCATGGCCGGTGTGTAAACCAACAGCAGGTTTCATATAAGAAGCTGTACAGTAGTAGTCTAATAAGTAACAAACAAATGATAACCGAAATCGTATTTTGACATGTATTGGATCTGTTCAACTCTTAACAGAGCCATTTCAAGCATGGACTGGGTTTTATACTTCTCGGAGCACATTAAAAGGAATCGCAAGGCGAGCAAGTTCACTGCTTTATGCTGGAGAGTCCTTTTTCACACAGTATGTCCGGAAACACCCAGCAAGTTCTATTTGCAAATGTGGAGCCTTAAAGCAACTTCAGAGCCTTAGATGGGCGGTTTCAGAGGTAAAGATTGATTTATTTTTTAATTTGCAAGAAAATGTTTATTGCCCAAAGGCAAAGCTTTGCTTAAGCATTTCAACTGGAGTGTCTTGAGGTTGCTTTTATGTTTTTAGAAAAAAGTTTCCCCTTTAGCAAGTCACAAGCAAAAATAAAGCAATTTTTCAAAAAAACATCTTGAAACATCACTTCAGCCCCGTAGCCATGCATTTAAGACAAGGTTACTGGCAAATGTTTTCTTCAGCTGGTAAAAGATTATGTGATTTCAAACTTTGCACATGAAATTCCTTTTCTTAATGTTATTTTTATTATTTACAAAATGGTTTTTAAAAATAAAATAAACAAAAACTGAACTAACTGAAAACTCCTGATAATCTCTACTTCTGCAAATTAGAAGAAGGACAAATTTGTTTCTTCAAAGTTCAGCAGCTAAGCGATCAGCCTCATACCAGTAACCATTTACAGGCCTCATTGCTTTTGCTGGTAATAAATATTTTGTCAGCTAAGTTATTGACCAGATCTTAGTATTAAATGAAAAACCTGTCTTGTTATGGTATTTTTGGTGCATTCTTGGTTTTGATAACCTGTATTTTTTTTTCCTCTAAGTATGTAACTTTAGTAATTTCTAAATATTGAGAGAAATATGTATAGAGGGAAATCTGTGTGCACCTTGTCTTTGACTGTTTCATTCTATATATAGCAATTTGGAGCAGGCAAAATGTGAATCTGTGAATATAGCTGTAATACCTTATTATTTTAAGTTATATGTCTGAAGGTTAGTGGACCATGTTAATATAAATGCAAACCTGAATTTGTCATCCTGTGCGTTGTGACCTTTCAAACTACTCTTAAATGTAAGGTCCAGCACCATGATGGTATAACAGGAACAGAGTCTCCCAAGGTGAAGGACATGTACATGAATAACTTGATGTATGGAATATTCAACGTAAAGAAGCTAATGGCTTCCATAATCTTTGACATGAACAATGTGAAGAAGAACGGAGAGGTCTATTCTTCTGTTTACAATAAAGACTCAGGAATACCAGGTACTTTTTAACACAGCTTTTCCGATTTTCAGACTAACTTATGAAAGCTATCATGTTTTCCTCCAAAACAATCAACATACTATGTACCACCTAAGTTCTGTGAACCATGGCTGGAAAATCCTGTTTGCGTTATGAGACCTGCTAGACCTGAGGCAAACTCGGATGAATTTATGAGCTCTCAGACCTCAAGCATCTGAAACCAGGACCTTTAAGCTGATGTTAGGCTGACTCCTGCCCCAGTGTATATATCAGATCTGGCTCGCAGATTCAGACCTCAACTATATAACGGAGGGAAGGGGGAGGTGCTGATCGGGGTAATTAATTAACCTTACTATGCAACGTAAGATTACATGGTAAGAAGCACAGTCACAGTTAAGAAATGTTCTTGCTGTAGTGTACTATCAGCTTGTGTAAAAAATGTAATGGAATTTTTAAGGATCTAAAGACTGTACATTCCCTTTTATCTTTACTTTGGAAACTTTTTAAACTGTCAAATGTAAGAAGTGCTGTGGGCTGTGCAACGGACTGATTCATTTTTTTACAGGGTGGTTTTTAGATTAGGCTTCTCATTTGATCTTCTGTATAACACTGTCATGGTTTAACCCTAACCAGCAACTAAGCACCATGCAGCTGCTCTCTCACTCCTGCTGCTTATTTTCACTAAATGCATTTACATTCAATTCAGGTGTCATTTTCTGAATACGCAGTCTCTCTTTATTGGGGAAAGAATAGAAGAATAAAGCAGAAGAGGCTTTTATGAAGTACTAGAACATGTTTTCCTTTTTTCAATCATGAAGTTTTACTGTGGGGTTTTATGTTAAAATTTTGTAAGATGGTTGTACCTAGACAGATCTCTCAAATACTTTTTAATATCCCATTTTTAAAAATACATAGTTTTAGTGACTGATAACTTTGTTTGTGTGCACAAAGGTGCTACAGATGTTGACCAGTATGTTGTTGTCTATAATCCACTGGCATGGAACATCACTACCTTTGTCACAGTTTCTGTCAGCCACTTAGCAATGAGTGTGTATGATGAACTGGGACTTCCTGTACCAGCACAGGTACTTCAGCTTTGTTTCTTTCTGTTGCTTTTCTTTCACTTGTGAGTTTTCCCTGGCTTGAACCTTACCCTGAAAACAAATATTAGTTCAAACAGGGATTTTCCTAGTCCTCCTTCAAGTGTGGTGGGTTTTTTGGTTTGGTTTGGTTTTTTTTACTTGCCAGTTCTCTCAACTAGAATTTTTTTGTCTTAATGTCCAAAAGGGCTTCCTGCTCTTCTAGTGTGTTTGGTTTGTCCCTTGCATGCTTGCTGTGTGTGACCTGGCACTTCTTATCTTGCTTTTCTTTCCATAAAAAATACTGTTTCCAATAAAGCGGTTTTGGTTGAAGCTCTGCCCTACAATTGATAGTCCTGTTTGTACAATTGACGGATTGCCTTGGGGAGGAGAGGAGATTTAAGAAATCTAGGTCTTATTTACAAGCCCAAAAGAAACTGGGGACAGTCAGCTGCCATATGATATATCATTCTGTCATAGCCAAGCTCCAAGACAAGGCCAGCTGTTCCCTGGGAGAGAAGAAAGTGGCCTCAAGTGAAAACTAGCACTAGCCTTTCTCAGGAGCCGCTGTTGTAGAGAGTGTGTCATCATCAATGGCTTGATAAACCTGTAGGAATGCCTCCTGCACGTAAGGCCTGAAGAGGCATGACACAATTCCAAATGCTCCCTTCTGTGCCCGAGTTGCCAGATAGCTCAGCAAGTTCTGCCAGCTGGACAGAGTTTCTGTTATCTGTGGCTATGACTATCACTGGACATCGAGGCACATTGTAGTCAGGTATTGATACACAACAGCTGTCTCCTCTTCCTGCACGTATACATGATGATGGCATAAGACCATACTGCCTTTATCTGGAAGCCATCGGTGTCCTGGGTTAGCACATACTGACCATACTGCCTTTACCTGTCAGCCACTTACCTCCCAGAAGTCCAGCCATCTGAATTACTTCAGCCTTGTAAGGTACAAGAAGATTGACATGTATTTAAAGCATTTATTTCAGGATTTAGGATAGCCTGAAGTCAAGCTGTAATTCTTTATTTTAAAAATACAAAGTTCTCTGTTCCAGAGTTGGTCTGTCCTCTCTTTTGCGAGAAGTTACCCATATATGCATGTGGATAGTCACTTGAGGCTAAATGAAATCTCTTTACCAGTAACAAGAATGTGGTTTGGGGTCTTGCAGTATGTACTGTTCAAAAGTACATTCATATCACACACTCCTTCCTTTTGAGAGAAAGTATCTTTAGCTCACGACCCTGATGTGAGTATGTGTCTGAGAGGAGTTGAGGCTTGGCAAGCGCTCTGCCGCCTTCTGTACCACATATATAGGTGGTATAGTGAAGGGAGCGAACGGGTAGGCCCTGTTGAAACCACTAAGGTCAGGAGGTCTGCAGTGTGGGTAACTGGACATATGCCAATCCACAGTGTGAAGGTACAGACAACTTGCTTTAATTTCTGGTTAGTCATAACTAACCTCTTTGTCAATGTAATCTGTACAGTATTTCTCTAGTCTCATTTTCTTGCCCCAAACCAAAAGTGGTACTAAATTATATAACATTAATGGGCAGGATATATTGAATTGAAAGATGATTAAAACTGTTGTTTAAGATATTTTGATATTGAGTAACACTGGTGTTCTGTTTACTGTTCAAAAGTGTGCTGCATGCTTCTAACTCCCTCTCTATGTGCCTTGCTTAAGGTGAGGGCATGTCTGGGTGTTTTCTCCTCTTGCCACAAGTTTTCTTATACTTGCACTAGTCACCTCCCTTACGTTTCAGTCTCTTTTCTGTCATTTGACTGATTGGTTTAATTTGTGATTATTTCTGCTCATATAGACATTTTGCAATGCAATCTTAAATCAAGATCTACAATTCCATGTTTATGTTAAAATAGGGTCTAACTTTGTAATTTTCTTAGTGACCCTCTTTCCTTCACAGAAAGGCCAAGCTTAATCCAAGTTCACCAAACTCCCAATTAAAAGTGGCATGGATCTACATTATAGCTGAGAATTGTAAGAATGGCATGTTTAGAAACTTCTTTTTAAAGTAGTAGTTAATTTTTGTAATTTAGAGCTTACAACACATGAAGATAGTTGCCTTGCTAACTAATTTTCTGTAATGGAGCTTTGTCGTGTATGTTAACATACAGGTTCAAAGCTCGGCGGAGTCCCATTCTACCTATGATCTCTATATTCTAGTTGCAATAAGTGGTTTGAGCTACAGAAAATACAGTATTAAAGCCTTGAATGGTAAGCAGTCTGCATTTATTGGAAGATCAGTCAAGTACAAACAAAAAGACATAACTCGTGCAGATCAAGAAAGTCAACAGTTGCTTCCTGTGGTTAACAACTGCTACCAAGTCTTGTTTGACCAAAACACAAATCTAATGCACAGCATTACAGAGAGGTGAGATTGCCTGCTTGGTTTTAATAATGTTTCAGAGTCTGTAAAACCCTTTGTAAAAATAAGTCCAAGGACTCTATCATGTGCCTTAATTCTGAGACTTAACTAGCAAAATGTTCTTTATAATTATTCTTTTTTTGTTTCCAGTTCACATGTTCTCCTTCCTACGAGAAACATCAACACTAGCCCAGTTGTGATTCCATACTATTTCTGTAATGTTGTTGCCCTGTTTAATCACGCAATCAGTCTAAGATGACATATCCCAGTATTAACTAGTACATCAGCAGAATCTCATTGTACTTGAGAACTGAAGAGGGTTATGAATGTGTGTTTGTATTAAAAATAAATAAGTAAGCACATACACAATGGCTATAAAATGAGCCTTAAGTGATAAAGTAAGAGCTTTTTCTTACTAATCAGTAGTGTTTTGCAAGTCCTGCATCACTGTTTCTATGGTAGGAAACTACAAATCTTTTTGAAAAGAAACATTTAACTAAGGAAATTCTGTTTAATCGGGCAAATAAAATGGAAGAACAATCAAGATTGAGGTAAGATTTGGGGTCTGCAGACTGTCTTTCGTGGCTGATGCAAATTGGCCCAATTCCTTCAGCTTCAGTGGAGCTATGCTGGTTTTTGCCTGCTCAGGATTCAGATTGTCAGCTATGTACTGATGGAAGATTTGACCCCTTTGGCATTGGCCTAGTGACTTTCACCTTTGTGTTTTTGTTCATAATTCTGCCTCCTAGAGCAAGAACTTGTTGTCCAGTATAGTTAAAATCAGCTTTAAAAGTATAGATGTGCCTTAATTAAGAGCCCTGGAGTAAGTACTTTCTCAAAGTGGCTCTGGATCCTAACTGTTTCCAGATTCCATGAGGAATATAATAAGAAATATAATGAGGAAGAACAAAAATCTGAATTCAATTCCCATTTCTCTCCATCCTGTTCTGGCAGGCAGCAAGAGCTGGAATTCAGCATGTAGGAGAAATGGGATATTCACTTTCTTCACAAGGCTTCAGGCAAGCCCAGAATGTTTGAGTTTCAGGAACTTTGCTTTGGGGTAATAGGAAAGAGCGAGGCATCAGGTCAGAATGGGTGGAAAGGTTAAAAATATTGGGATCTTCAACTGTGAAGCCTTATAAAGTTTAGCTGCAACAGTTAGAACTTCTAGGTCCTGCCCCTGCACTGGAAATGCCCTATAACAGGGCTAGTAGATAAAAGTAGATGAGTTATTTTTCCTGTTTTGCCAGCGAGGCTCCAAAAGAGCAGAGCAGGTAGCTGAGGGCAGTAACATCTTAAATTGCCTTCATATGACTTTCCAAAGACTGTGATATGGAGTCATGAGTAGCTGAACTGTAAGCTTCAGGGGAGAAAGGAGGAGACAAAGTAGGTACTGAGTGGGTGTAAATGTTGCTGTCCTGTGGCCATTATATTTGTTACCAGTGTTAAATACAGAAACTTGCATCATGCTGATTTACCTAGCTACAAAGTCAGTTAAGTGAACCTGTTTATTCATTAATATGGTGTGATATACTTCATTTTTGTGCAATAGGTAGTTTTTGATCCTGTAGTTAACTCTCACGTCAAAACAATGAGCTAATGTAGATGTTGTTTCTGTCTTAAGATGTTTCTGTTTTACAAAAGTATAAATTACATAGAAACTCCATCTATGTACACACTGACAGATGTCTTGATGGGAAGCACTTTAATTCTCTGCTGTCCTCATTTCCTAAATCTTACAAAATCAATTATTCACTTTGAGGAAACAGATTTTTTTTACTTGCATTCCCAGCCTCATTCCTGTTGCAGTTCAGCTTTGCATCTATTATGTACAAACTGTGTTTCTAAGTAATATGATTTTTCCTCTTCTGTGGATTCACAGGGAGACTAACCAGACTGTCCAGGTGACCCAGGAGTTCCTTGAGTACCATGTGAATGGAGACGTGATGAAAGGACCCATTTCAGATAACTACTTATTTGCCCCAAATGCTTCAGCTGTTCCAGTATCAAAAGCAGTGGGATTGGAAGTGGTTTTTGGAAACTTGATGACAGAGATACGGCAGTATTTCTACAGGTGCAGTGCCATTACAGCTTCACTTCACTGGAATGTTTAATTCTCTGTAGATATCTATGAAATTAATTCTGTATAGTTACTCCTAGACAGTGAGTTCTGTGTACTGTTTATGATTTAGACAAAAGAACTGGCACGCATCTGCTAAACGTAGTGCTGAGGAAGCACCTCCTTTAAATAGCTCATATTACTGTAGGAAGGGAGGTGAAGATTTTTCAGAGTTATCATCTGTGGTTCGCTTTATAGTGCAGCTAACATCTTCTTACATGGGTGGAATTTGGACATAATGGTTCATTTTTATAACTGCATCTCTTCCTTACAAGTGATTAGAGAAAGGAGAAATGAATCTTCCACAAGGACACTCTGGCCCCTGATGAACTAGCTACTTTTCTGTGTTAAAATTATATTAGTCTATAACCCCTTCACCCTCTTTTAAATCTGGTTATTTGATTGAAGCCTTTTGCTTTTCATGGCATTGTACAAGGTTTGTAGTTGAGAAGGACCTTTGGAAAACAGTGGAATTCTTGCATCAAAATTAATGTTGCCCAGATTGAAAAAATACCTGTATTCTGTAAAATGTAAATGTGTTGCTTAGGGAGTCATAATTATTTTAAATTTTTTTGTAATTTTGAGAGAAGCAGAGCCTCTCTAATCAAATTAAGAGTCCTCTTTACACTTGCAATGCCAAAGAAAATTGTGGGATATCATTTACTCCAGCTGAATATCTGTACATTTGAAAATTAAATTGAAATTAATAATGATTGTACATGTACATGAAACATATAGAAAACAGGCAAGAAAGTTCTCTGTGTGTAGGATGACATCATGATTTGCAAATCCTGACATAACAGATCAAGTGCTCCACTTTATAAACTCTGCATATCTTTCCTCTGATTTTTATAGTAATGTTACCGCTCAGGATTACATATATGCAGTATATACCAGGATGTATACAGTACCAGAAGGCTACGACGGGAAGTTGCTTTGCCATAGGATAGAGCAAGAATACAGCATTGGGCCTTTGGAATTAAATCGTGAAGCAGTTCTAAGAACAAGCACAAATTTGAACACCAGGCAGGTACTCTACACTGACAGCAATGGATATCAGATTCAGAAAAGACCATTCAAGGCATATATGAATAACACAGTGGCTCGGGTAGGCACAAAGCTGTAATCCAAAGTCAGTTGTGTGTTATCTTTGTTCTCCATTACTGTTACCTAAGTTAATATTATCACTGCATGATTTACTATGTGTTTTTAGAACTATTATCCTATGGTCCAGACTGCCTACATTGAAGATGATACCACAAGGCTGATGCTCCTTGCAGAAAGAGCTCATGGTGTCTCAAGTCAAGGAAATGGACAAGTGGAGGTAACATACAAAAATATTTTATTTTTTTAATAGCAGAGCATAATTTCATGGCTGCTGATAATATAAGTAAAGCACGATGACTGATTACTGTTGTGACATTTACCTTCCCAATACAGGTGATGCTTCACAGAAGACTATGGAACAACCTTCAGTGGGACCTGAATTACAATCTCACTTTGAATGACTCTTCAGTGGTTCGCCCTGTGATTTGGCTTATTTTAGGAACCAAGGATGTCACCAATGTGTTGTATCGGACAAGTGGATTGGCATTAGAACATAGGCCAGTGGTAATGTTTGGAGCATTATCAGGTAACTCATTCTGTCTCCTGTGCTATCTTTAGCATCTGAATGGCTTATTTATTTTGCTCTGATTTAGCTGTTAAGTTTGTAAATGCAGACTTCAAGCCTCCTGTGTGGCGAAGTTAGTATACAGTGAGTTAGGAGGCAAATTTAGAGCCTGCTAATTACTTTGCATTAATTTCAAACATGGCTGTTGTCCAAGTGTATGAAATGTTTCTCTTGTTATGTACTTATCTCTACTTTCAGAGGAGAATAAATCTTAAAGCATCTAATGAGAACAAAATGTCCACACAGGGAATTAGTGCCAAGTAGCTAGTGCACCATATATCAGCTTCCTGGATGCTGAGTCCTTAATGACCATTTTTGAGTCATTCTTTTAAAAATACTTGTTTGACTTATTAACTAAAGCTGGAGCCTGGTAGTGTAATAGCAACTTCAAGCTGCAGTGAAATTTTCTTTATGGAAAGCTCTGATATACTTCTCCAGCAGTTAAAACCATGCTGCTTTCTGCTTTGTATCTCAGAAGGCCTTGGAGCAGAAAGCATAGCATCTGCTTTGCATCTGTCTTGGAAGAAAAAACAAAAATCTCTTTACCCTTTCACAGTACCCTAGCCAGGCTTGTGTGTGTGATGGATGTTTGATGTTTGCTTTGTTTCACTTTGCATGGAGAAGATAAACCAAAGCTACCCAGACAACTTCAGCCGAATTCAGTCCATGGTTCACCTGTAACTGTCCCACCTAATCTTCATCTCCAGACTCTGAGCATTCCAGGGTGGAGATACAGCTCTAATCATGCAGAGCAGCTCCACAATGTCCACATGGGTAGGTGCTTTCAAAAGAGTAGCTGGATGTTACACTTAAAGAAGCTGGCTTTCTTTTCTGTCTATCTTCTATGGCTAGTACTTCTATTTATTCAAAGTGTTAAATTCCTCTATCAAGATAGTTATTTGTACTGTACAATTGCTCTACTCAAACAGTAAAATATTTCTCCTGCATGATGAGTTCATCATGCCGGTTAGCGTCATTCCTGTCAAGAGTGGGAGCTGGGTATTTCTTGCTGTTAGTCCTCTTGCTGATTTTAAAAAATGGGAATTAAGTTCAAATTACGAGACTGTAAAGCTTAAAAAAAAAAAAAGTTGAAAATTTTTAAAGTAAGAAAATGTTTGCATTTTTTTTCTCCTAAAGGTAAACAAAAGCAAGGTGATGCAGACTTCACTCGTGTCCTGCTAAGAATTAGGCACTTGTATGAAGTTGGAGAGGATCCTGTGCTGTCTCAACCTGTGATGGTAAATCTGAAGGTAAATTTAATCCTTTCAGACAGAGTACCAATTGAAGTGTTTTTGTTTCAAAGAGAACTGGTTCTGGAATGAAACGTTCCGTATGCTAGAGACTCCACAAAAGATGGATACAGAAATACTAGTATAACTTTAACCTCAGAGGGAAGCAGGTCTCATTTTTACTCAGCTTTAGAACACAGAAGCCATTACTTCACATGAAGTGACCATAGGCACAGCATGAAGATCTGCATAAATATCAGTAGGACTGGTTCTGTTGAACTCTTGGTTGTATAACACTTCCCGCAGTACCATAACCAGTGCAGAGAGTGGTAATTTGTTTTGCTGTTTCTTTAGTTATTGCAAGTTGTACCTATAGTTAATGACATGTGGACAGGATCAAAGGAAACAAACATTTTTTTTCTCTGTGGTTTATTTCTGTGAGTTGTTGAAACTTTGGTCACTTCCTTCAGGTACTGTGTATTTTCAGTTTCTTGTTTATTTGATCTTTTATATAGAAGTAGATTATATTATAATATGTGGCAGGGGTTTATTATTTTAAAATAATGAAATTTTGATTGGGATGACAAACTTGGGGAACAAGGTGAAGGTTCTCTGTTTTGTTTTTAAAAGTGCAGTGTGAGTTTCAGCTCTTGAATGGAGAGATTAGTAGGCTCTGAACTTTACTACAGCACAGAGGAAGCTCTCAGTACCTCAGCCTCTTAGTTTGAAGCCTGGTGAATCTGTAGTTGCCCTTATGTTGCATGACATAGCAGATTTTTAAAGTCTCTACTGCTCTGCTTAACAGATCAATGCTAGAGACGAAAGTTCTAATCTGGTCTAACAGTATACTAGACCGTAAGTGTGATGCTATTTTCAATAAACTATGGTTTGATTCCTTGTGTTTTCTTTACTCACAGTCTTTGCTAAATGGATTAGGATCAGTGATCCTAGTGGAAGAGCGATCACTCACAGGTACCTGGGACGTAAACGCTTTGAAGCGGTGGAAATGGAAGACTGCACAATATCCAAGCAAAGGTAAGTGGAATAAGGTGGTTGGTGTCTATATTGTTGCTGACTATTGAAGCTTGATGAATGGTCTAATTAAAAATATAAAAATACTTGCAAGATTAAAAATATAGTGTTCTTCTATAAGACAGACCTAGTATCTGGCAGAGCCTGCAAGCGATAACATTTAGCAAAGATTCCCTGCAAATACTAGACTGCTCTATTTCTCTGATGCCTTGTTTTGCATAGAAGCATTAAAAAGCTTGAAATCTTTCTGGAGTTTCTCCAGATAGAAATGGCTACTTTATGAATTCACACTTGTGACACAGATTGATTTTGTTAGATGCTGGTGAGTTGTGTTAATCTAAGCTTAAGCCTGTGCTGCAGAAAAACAGACAGCTGCAGTTAAAAATCCCCACTGTAATCAGCTTGAAGGACTGTGTGGATATGATTCAACTTGGGGCTGACACTCAAGTCAAATGCTGTGGGTGACCTCATTTCATTTCTCATTCCAGTTAGTTGCTTGGACATTGTCCTTACTGTCACTTATATCCATATATGTGCCTTGTAAAAAGCTTGCAGAGGTTTCGGGCTGGGCTGGGTGGGAGTTTAGAGCTCTGCTTGACCTGCAGCTAGGAACTTGCTTGCTCTTTACTCATGATGAAGAAAAAGTGCATGACTGGGGAGTCGTTCACTTTTTCTGTGTGAGTCAGTGTGTGAAAAGTAGATGGACTGTTGTATATTTTAGTATTATGAATGGGTGCATCTTAGGCTCCATACTACTTACAGCTTTAAGGAGGACAATCTGCTCAAACACCAGCCTTCTAGGAAGGGATGAGTTAAAACTCTTGAGACAGAATAATATGTACATTTGAGTAAAGCTGCTTCTTGAATAAATTACCAACATTTTTGTGTTTTACAGGATTCTCCAACAGTACAGAGACCTCAGAAAACTTTATAGTAACTGTTCACCCAAAGGAAATAAGGACTTTCTTTGTATACTTTCAGGGTCAATAAAGTTTGACATTGTATTTCAGGTGTGAATATGTAATAGCTTCCAATTTTTGTTTCAAGACATGAGTAATGATCTTGAAAAATATTTTACTGCTGTTAATGAAAGAAATAGTCATTTTGGAATAAACTCTAAATTTAATTAAACTGTTGGCATGCATTTGTGGGTATTTTTGTTGTTTAATTATTTACAACTCGTATTTTTTCTGAAACCTGTTCAATTCAAAAATACAGAAATGACCTTGGTGTTGCAGTGCAAGCATATTGAACATTTTTGTGCTTGCTGTGGAATGTTTTAAAGTGACTGCTTCTATGATACTTCACTGCAGAGCACTGACAGTCATATTAGTCCTACAGTCTTGAATTGTCTTTCTAATTAGTGGTGATCTCCAGAGTCTTTTCCTAGGGATTTTATTGTTAGAGGAGATGACTTCCAAATCACAGAACAGTGATTTGCCAAATGATGTTCTGTTTCTACATGCAAGAAGGTATGCCTGTCATATTTTTCAGCTACTGTGTCTTTTGGGCAACAATTGCAAAGTTTCTGCTTTGATGTAAACTGAAATCAAATGTACTGTCTGTATTCCTTTTCACTAAGTTCATTTAAATTGTGTCTCTTAAGGTTCAGATCTGATTGGCTTTGCTTCACAGTATCCCAGTCCTGGATGTTCAGTCTTGTGTTCTGGGTAAACTGGAGCTAGTCTGTCAACAGGTGTATTGCCACATGGCCAGTAACTAACTCATCACATAGCCTGAACCAGGAACACTGTTCTTATGACGCTGTGAACTTGCATACTTGTCAGGCTTAAAGAATGTGCACAGTGGTAGCAGGAAATGTTTCATTAGCATCAAGTTGAAGTTAATTATGGAGGTTTGTGTTGAGGGGTTGAACTGGCAGTAAGTGCAAATTCTAAGCAGATCTGATTGAGCAGCAACAGAAGGAAACTTGGACAGTGGCTAGCTTTCCTAATAGCTGCTATGTATTTAAGTCCAAAAGAAAAGTTGCATTTTTCTATTTTTCTTCTTAGCTCTAAACAATGTGGAGCTGTAGAATGTGATTCTGTTCACGTGCCATTGGGCATCTCTACTTATTTTACTTATTCACCGTGAAAATGCACATAGCTGAGATGAGGATCAAGTCAGTCACTTCACTGCAGTGGTAATGATGAATTATGCTTGCTGGACAAAACTGTATTTCTAATCAGTGAAACGTAAAACTGAAAGAGGAAATAAATAAGTATAAAAGAGGAAAATAGGTGCCTTTTCAGTCAATTAATAATTCCAGATCTAGAATCATGTAAAAATGACATTTTACTGTGGTAATTGTTCTAATTTACTTTGGCTGTTCAGCAGTAATTTCTTCCATGTAGAGACACTGTTGAAGAACAAAGGAAATGGAGTGAAAAGGACTGTCCCAGAATAGCTGTTGTGAAATAGTTCTGCTGAAAGAGCTGCGCTGGTGGTCAGTTTTTCCATGTAGACAGCCTGTGTATACTAACTGGTTGCATCCATTAAAATCACTGCAGAAACTGCCACATTCAGTTATTGGATGAAGAAAGGTTGTTTCGTATTTTCTATTGGTTATTTTTCATACTTGCCTGTATTTAGTGATATGCCAATCTAACCTGCCCTGCTGCAGTGAAAGCCATTTTCCTGCAACATTAAGCCCAAAGGGGAAGTATATAGCACTGTAACTAGGATACAGTAAAGCATGATGGCAGCTATTTTTTGTTTTGTGTATGTATTTGGGAAATGAAATGTGTTCAGTTAAGTCATTTTCCTTGCTTGTACAACTTTTCTCATTCCCTGCTTGGTTATGCCGTGTAGTATAATGGGTATACTGTGTAGGTTATACGGTGGTGTGATTACAATTCATATTTTTGCGACTGAAGTGGTATTTACTAATACACATGCTGGTAGCAGCAAGTCATGTTGGTAGATTATAAAAATTGAACTGTATCTTCAGTGGGTAATTGCACGGTCAGTCCCAGCCAAGCAGTAAAGGATCCTACAGTTGCTAACTATGGGCACCACTTTCCCAGATGTCAGGTTGATATGTTTCTAGTAGGCTGTGTTAGAACAAATCCTACAAAAACTTTCTGTATGCAGGATACTATAAACAGGAATACCTCATTACCAGCTGGTTTATCTGATGGGGCTTTTCTACTTCAATTTGTGGAGACTTTCTGATTTAAAAGAAAAAAAAAGAAAAAAAAAAAAAAAACAAACAACAAACCACAGAATTTTATCTGGAGTTACTTCAGTGCAATTGGCCATCAGGGAATAATTTGCCACTGGAGGCATCCAAGACTGGTCTGTAAAAAGCATGGCATTCCTGCTGGAAGAAGATGTCGTTGCATATTTTATATGTTCTTTTTCCTGAGAAATCTCAGCCCAAGGAAATGGAAGCCTGCAGACATTTAAATCTCTGTAGAGGGACCCATTTAGGAATCATCCTTTTTCTTCCCTCACGTGTGTCAAGATAGTGAGGAGAAATATTGCAGTGCTACATCAAGACTTGATAGAAATCAGGCCACTCTGTACTTAAATACTACTTTAAACCATACATCAGATGGGACACAAAAGAAAAGAGGGTGAATGTAATGTTATAAACAGAGGAAAAAGTCATGTATGCATGCAGCATACTTGTGCTATGGTAAATAAGCTTTGTTTTTAATTTTGGTTAGAGTTACAGAAGTGGAAGAGCTAGGAGGAGGTAGCAGAGCACTTGGGTGTTGGGGAAGGAGAGGATGTGAAGGGCAGTCGGAGTGAAACTGATAAAAGAAGTCTGAAATGTAGATCTTTTGATAACGGCTTATTTTGTCCACAGCTTCTGGCTGCAGAAACTCCAAGATGCTGCTTTTCTGGGTCTTGTGGGAGATCAGTTCCTTTTGCCTGGAAACCTGAATTATATTTGTTCTATCGTTCTATGTAATTTTGAGGAGTAGAAGCATGAATGTCCTCAAGAACAGGTGGAGTCCTATTTGTGTCCAGGAACAGAGTGGCTCTCGGTAGATCCTGTTTTACCCTCTCCTTTTCCAGTGCCCAAGGCCACTTTTTCATGTTTTCTCTGTGGGCTCTAGGCGCTTCTGGTTCTAGCATTGCTCAGCATCTGATACAGCTTGGGTAGCAAAGACGCGAGCCTCAGTTACAAAGTAGAAAGGGAACTACTTCCAACCACTGAAGATGCCAGGTTTTGCCCCTGCTTGGCAAACACATGGTCAGGTTTGTTATAGTCCACTTTCAAATTATTCTGTGCAGCAGAATTACATTTGACTACCTTGAGTTTCATGCATACTCTCCTCAATGCTGCTGTAGATTAATAAACTTTCCCAGATGACAGTAACACCTCAAAAATGCTCTCAAGTAAGTCTGACTTATGCATAAGGAGGAGGGAGAGGGTTTAGGTTTTCTTGTTTAAAAGTTTCAAATGTATTTTTCAGTATGCCTCCACTGGTGTACTTTGAACGCCATAGAGAAAAGTTTTGGGAAGACAGATTTGTGCAAAGCATCCAGAAGAGACTGGCTGTAACTACCACTGCCACTCCAAGAACAGAGTACCTCTTTGCTGAGCAGCTGCTCTGCAATCATCTCCAGCACACAGGTGTGTAAAATTACACATTTACAGAGTCCAAATGCATCGATGCAGTTTCCAAGGTTAACTAAGATTAACCTGCAGAAAGAAAAGAAAACTTAAAAGGATCTTTCTGTTGTAGATGCTTTCCTGACCCACATAGTCATTTTGTGTGATGCACTTACCCTGGCAGCAAAGCTAGCTTAAGAACTTTTGTCACCATATTTTTCCACCCACTCAGTAGTACCGTAATGAGAGTTTGTGGGGTTGTGTTGTAAATCGGTACAATGAAGTAACCAGGGCTAAAAATAAACCTTGTTCCCAACCCCTTTTTCTGTGTGCTAGTTCATTTCATCTCTGACACTAGATGCTTTGGATTAGAACAAAAGCATCTTCCAGAGTAAATATAAGCTGCTATCAGCACTATTGAAGAAGCTTCACCTAGTTTCTAGACAAAATATTCTGCTTGCTGGAGCTGCCAGCTGCATAACTCAACACTAAATGCACAAATGTAGATCTTTAAATACAAGAGAAACTAGTTTTTCCCTTGAATATGCACATGCAAACTTAATTTATTCTACATCTTTGATCACTAGTACCAAACATAACATGAATGTCAGTGCTAACAGAATTATTTAATATAATTAAATAACATCATTAAGTATAAATTATTTGCTTTAATATATCCATTCATTCCCTTGAATTCAAAGGTATTTGTTATGTCCTCACTAACTCTAAAAGGTGATAACTAAGTCAGCTGAGTACCATCAGAAATGGGGATAGCCTACAGCACTTTTTGACATTTATCTTTGCTATTGTCTCTTTTTTAATTTTACTTCGTAGTGTAAATGACACTGGAAACTACTTCTGTAAGGTGGCTACTAAGAAGCAGGTGAGCTGATGCATCATGCTTTTGTTGCTGACAAATGCAAAGGAACGGTGCTTTAGGCTTTCAATGGGGCTGTGTCTTCGTTACAAATTGCAGTTCAGCTGTTGGACACCTGCCCAGTGCTGCTAAAACTTGATGTTAGTTCTAGGAAATTTTGTGCTTGACATGTTCTTACAAGTTCTTAATTTAACTTATTCATGTTCTCAGCTTTCTATTCATGTTTCTCATGTTTCTATTTGATTTGATTTTTTTTTTAAGTTCTGTCATTGCATTTTGATGTTACCCAACTGAATGTTTTTGTGGGACAATTTTGTCTGGCCTGGTACCTTTGCATTTGAAACATCTGTCCAGGGAATAAGACTGGGTAAGTTGAGAAAAATGGAGGCAATGTTTTGTCTTCCACTTCTCTGGCCAGGCAATGTAAGTGATTCTGGAGCCAAAAATCAGTACTGGAGAACATTAAACAACATACAGTTATCTATATTTGTAGAATTTTTTTAATAATTGAAGGCAAATGAGTTTCAACATGGGCCTTAACTTGATGATGTAACTATAGATCACTTTATTTAATGCATGCCTATAACCATCCTGAAACAAGCCTTAGTTAACATACATGGCACTGGTATTGCATTAATGCAACTGCACCTGTAGAGGTAATAGTGAGACGCATTGCGCACACAGCATAGTGTCCTGGATTGTTTCCCACTGATGTTGTGGGATGTTGGGGCCACTGCGAGTAGAGTCTTCAAACTCGGTCTTCGAACTCAGCCTTCTTCCATTGCTCCTGCCAATGGAGCTATGCTACTGTTAAAGCAAAAGTAGGAAAGTCCTTTTCACAGGAGGGAAGAATTTAGGCGAGATTTCATCAAGATGACAATGAAATGTGTGACAAAGAAAGATAGAAGTAATACTTGGCATCAATGTAAACTAAGTACAATCGTTGCCTTTTTGGATGTGGATAAGATTCATCAGGTGGGCTGGAAAAGGCTACTGACAAGATGTACACAGTAACTAAAGACGTCTAATCGTCATAAAATGCCTTTAAATGAAGTATTGCAGAAGTGCAGTGGCAAACATTCATGAGACCACTGTAAGTGTGGAAAAGCAGTTCTTTATGTCATATCAGAAGAGAGGCTAATCTAGTGTTGAAAGGTAACCAGTTAGGACACAATTTAAAATTTAAAGAAGAAATGTTCTGATTTCAGACAGTATGGCTGGCCTTTAAAACAGACACATCTATGATGGCAATTTCAAAGAGTGTAGGCAAAATGTGGGTTGCGTTTAGGTTATTATCGCCCTCACCACATGAGGGAAGAGGAAGTTAGGTTAAGAATCTGACATGCTTTCATTTGTTGTTTTGCTGATCTTTGACAAAGACACCCTCATGCAAGCACTAATCATAATCCTTCATGATGATCATAATGTCACTGACACTTCTTTTAACAACGTGTTTTAGCTGCTTAGGTAAGTGCTGTTTATTTTCTTTGGTTTTATTTGTTCATAGTTAGTCACCTGTAATTCTTGAACTGGATTTAAAAAAAACTTTTCACAGTATATCCACCTCAAATACTTGCGTGTGAGACAAGGAGAATGTTAACTATATTTTCATAATGCTGAAATAAAAATTAAAATGCATGGGGAATCAAAAAGCATTTTCACAAAGAAATTGTTGTACACCCAAAATTATGTTAGCTTAATGCAAGCAACATTTTTCTTAGACCTTCAGACTTTAATATTTATTGTGACAAACGCTGAATGTAGAATTTTAAAACGTTGAGTTTTTGTTCTAGATCACGTAGGTACTGAAATACAAAGCAGATGAAGTTTCATGTTTCTTATTCAATACAAATTGCACTGGATAATACTGAAGGTGTTCAGTATAAATTAAGAAACAGAATGAAAGAGAGGGAGAGATTAGGAGATTAAGCAAGGGCAAAAGGATTTTTTCAGTGATATTTTTCAGAAAGACACTAAAGTCACAAGACGGAAACGTAGCACGGCCTATAGCACAACTGCATTTTAAATGACAAACCAAATGAACAGAAAACCTGAAATTAGTGGTCAGTTCTTTGACACTTGAACAGCTTCTAAATTGTCATTTACATACTACATCAATTCTTTCCCTTATTTATCTGCTTACCCCTATACTGTCCATATTGTTCTCTGAAAGATGTTAAGCACTGCATTGTGGAAAAAAACAGAGGTGCCTAACTCCTTTAGGTGTGATGAATATGTGGCTTTTTCTAAGGGCAAAGGAAAAAAGTTTATTTGCATAATTCTGATAAAACTTATCAGATGCCATTTTAGGACCAGATAGGGGCAAAATCATCCCATTACTTATATGTTGGTGTGAAATATGCCTGAGTTACAAACAGGATAAGATTTGGAAGAAAATAATGCCGTTTACTCTCATTATGAGTAGCTCCTCACTTTAATAGTATAAATGCTAGAAAAAAGGAAGTTATAATTCTTCACGCGGCATATGCAATTAATGATTTCAGCAGTCATGGGGATAGATTTTATATGATTAGCACTTTTGTGATAAGCATCAACATCATTAGAATAAAAAAAAGGTTAGCTGATATCTACACAGTGGTTTCACTTCTGAAGAAAATATTTTGTACAGTATTGCACACTATCTCATGTAGATCACTTAGCATATGGACAGTGAGTGGTAAAGAGATTCAAAGCAGGAAAGAGTAAAAAGGTTGATTTCCTCTGATACCGTCCGAGTCAGCCTTAGCTAAAAGCCAGGCAACAGACCTGATGAGACAACTGTGGTCTGCATGGCATATTGTGTACTTCTTAAACTAAGGAGGTGAATTTGATTCTATAAACCACTTGTCAGCAAAAACTTAATGAAAGAAGTTTAAACAAAATTAAAGAACCCACCTCAAAAATGCTGTACACTTGTCACTAATTAGAAGCAGTGCAGGACAAGAACTCCTACGTTGTGAAAGAAATTGTAGTGGATTTTTCCTTCATTTTGATGAGTCTTTCACTATTCACTGATGAATCATTCTGAATTACTCCTTTTGGTCGTTCTTTATCTGGCAAAGTGTTTAATATGCTTCAGACTCAACCTCTATTATAAAAGCTTTTTGTTGAAAATAAAAAATAAGTGTATCAGTAAGTACACAGAAAATCTTCATTTATTGCGCACAAACGATGAAGGGATTTAACACACCAGATTAAAAGTTTCCTTTAGCCAGAAAGTAATTGCCATTGTTCAAAGGAGAAATGGGTAGTAACTAATCTTAAAAATTAATCTCATAATGATTTTACAGTATTAACATTGTTTTAATACTGTGATTATAGACATTACAGCTGTGATGTCATCTCTTTGCTGCTTTAACTTTTAAATCTATGTGTATTTCTCCACTAGCTACAGGTCCCAATAATTTAACAGTCATCCAAACACCAACAAAAATACATCTGTCAGTTGGAGACTACGCTGAAATCACCTGTATCTGGGAAAAATCTGTTGTGAGGTACAGAGTAAGCTGGTATCTTGTTAATAAAGAGAACATCACCAAAACTACATCATCAAAACTTTTCTATGTATCCAACGTCACCCATGAAAGCAAGGATGTGCTAGTGATACAGTCTGCCAATGTAAATGACACTGGATTTTACTACTGTGAGATAATTATTGAAATACCTTTCTGTAAGAAAGTATGTGGAAATGGGACAACAGTGATAGTTGAAGAGAAAGGTAAGCTAGCAAGAACATATGCGTGCCATTTAACTTGTCATCATAAAGATTCTTCAGTTTGAACAATTTTATACTTTTCCTCCCTCTCCCACATCCTTCCTTCAACACTGTGGATCTCAGGATGAATGAGACAAACACAGAGAGGACCTGGACAGCTTTTAATAACAATTGACTTAAGCTCTCTGCCTTAATACCCCCAATGTAGTGTTTGTTTTCTTCTACAAGGGTTTGCTAATAGGAGTTACTAGTTAAGGTTTACAAAAAAGCTGTGCATCAGCTGTGTATTTCACGAAAGACCCAAACACAATTCCTCCTCAGAAGGGATTTGGTAGGCTAGATGTGAGACAGTGAGTGATTTTGCCTTGTGGTAAGGAGTGGCTGAAACAATCACATGGTTACTCCATTCAGTAATACGTACCCTTTACTAACCATTCTATTTTTTTATTACAAGTTCCTAATAAAAAGTGGGAGATAAATCAACATGGAAGATAGACCAGTATGGGCTCTATATTTATAAGGATTTGTGTCCATAAAGTTGTTATGACAAAATGTTTTGTATAGGCTGTGTCTCCTTATTTTATTATAGTCATATGGTAACCTTTACAGGGGAGCAATTTAAGGTCTCAATTCTGAATTAAACATTGAAAAGCATTAATATAATGAGTATTCAAGCACAATTAAGTTTTTCAGTGATAGGATTGAGGTATGTTTCACCTTAAATTATGAAAAGAATGTGACATACCCAGAAAACAATTTACATCACTTCTGTTATACAACTGTCTCAAGATACTATGCATCACTTCTTGAAGATGCTGATCTCTGCCTCTCTCTTTCTACCTCTCAACTGTAGTGAAAGACTGGGGGACTAGCTCTGACTAGACCTTTAACATTATCAAACATCACTCGTATACCAACCAGTCAAGTCATGGGAAGTAACCTTTCTGTTCATCCAGCACAGTCCAGTTTTGGACACTATTTTACACTATTGGCCAACTGGTAGTCCAAAGAGAGGCACAAAAATGATCAAAGATTTAGAAAACATCAGTGGCAGAGAATAAATGAAGTAATGTCCAAAATGGGGGGAAATGAATGCAAAAGGCTGTTAAAGAGTTAAAATAATCTGAGCTCCTAAAATGAGTTAAGTGATCTGATCTCTTACTTGGTCAAGTAGTAATAGCCTTAAAGTACAAGCAGAAAAGACTCAGATTAGACACTGGGGGGGGGGACTGTCAAACTGCAGGAACTATAGGAGGGATTGATGTCACTGTTCATCAGGCGTGCATCCCTCAGGAATGGTATAGATGACCTTGCACTTGGGTGGGGGGGAAAGACTGATTCACTCCTGAAGTCATTTTTAATTTTAAATTTTTTTTTTTTTTTGCTATGGTGGTGTTCTTCTATTGGATCTTTGAATAGTACATAACTTTATTTGAAACATATAATTGCAGAAGCTGACTCACTGAAAAAGATACATTTGACAATATGGGCCATCATTCCCTTCTTAGTGGCAGTGGGAAGCTTGTTTCTTTGCTACAAAACCAAACTGCACTCAAAACTTTTTGGTGAGTGACAATATTTCCATTAACACATACTTTCTAAGTTAGGTGTTTGTTTTGAAATGGCTGGACAGGTGCACTTAAGAGGCATCACTAAGAGGAATTTCAGTGTGTAACTTTTGCTCACCTGGTCCTGATCTGCTGAGGGCACCTCAAGCTGAGAGGAGGGATCGGAAGGCTCAGTCTGTAGTTCAAGTGAGCGCTCTTGCAGCCACTTGCCTCCATTATTTTCTTTCCAGAAAAAGTGAACACTTAGACTGACCTGTCTAGGTTATGGAAGGAATATCAGTTCTGGTAATTTCTTAGCAGACTGAAAAAGTGAGGAGCCAGAACTTTGCTCTGCATAATGGTCTTACTCTAGGTAGTGACACCTGGAAGTGACAGCTGAAAGACCCGACTTTGGGGACTTTGTTCTGAGCTATGTTTTTTAAGCTGCAAATTTTTGTAACTAATGATTAATTTTTGTTTGTTGCAAAATCCTGAAATGAAGGGCGGAAGAAGTCACAAGAAGAAACAGTGAAGGGTACAGGACAAGTATAAATGTAGGGCATCTGTGGGCGGTGGGTGCAGATCAGTGACATATAACCTAAGGCAGCCTCTGAAGTAACTGTAGCATGAGTATTATGGTTGCAATGTGAGGCTTACTCAGCTTGTGAGCTGTCAGGGGTATAGGTGGAATATCTATGACTTGAGATGCAATTCCACTTGAAGATTAAAAAAGCAGAGGGAGGGGATTTAGGCAAGTGAAAGCTCCTATTTCAGTCACTGGAGTTGACACAGGTGTGGATCTTGAGGTCTCTGTATGAACTGACCCATGGTAGATGTCTACTTAAGGGTGAGCTGATCAGTTCTCTTGATTGGTTTCCATGGCACAAACTCTGTTGAACAGAACTCCATTGATTAAGGGGTGTACAGAAACCTGAAATAGCGGTTTCCATCTGCAAGCTGAATAGCGCTCGAGCACCCGTCATCAAGGCTAGCGGTACAAGAGCTCTGCACTCTTCATTGCAGAGCTTTATAGTACTCTGGTAGAGTACCAGTGTGACTCTGGAAATGGACAGTAAGCAAATAGTGACTGTAACTTGGTTTTTGCTAAGGTTCTGCACAACTTCCTGTGGCGGCAGGGAGGCATCGGGAGGAGCAGATGCTCGAAGCTGCAGAACTTCAGGGGGGGAATAAATCCACCAGTGAAGCAGCTGAGGAAAACTCATCATGCAATTCTGCTGAATGGGTAAGTGGTTTATAAAAAGACTCTTGCTATGAGAGAAGGACTTTCAAAATGAGGCACTGGGGAGTGTGCCGAACAGAAAGCTGCTGTTCCTAGGACAGCATCTTGCTATACATGAAAAAGGTTTAAAGCTAAAATTTTAAAAAAAGTTTTCTTGCAAGAGACAACACTTAGAAATAAGAAAAAAGATATTTATGTAGTAGGAAAGTACTGGATTCTGTTGTTATATTTAATGACACTCTAAAATTGCCTGGAGAAGAGGGCAGCAAAATGTGGAGAATATCAATATAGAGACTGAGTGAAATAAGTGCAGAAGAGGTAAAAAATGGCAGTAAAGTCCCTTTACATATAATCATATACCAAGCTCAAGGGGCTTGGACTAGCTTTGGCTCATAGGGCCATTAGATCAAGCAACACTTGCTGAAAGCAAGTAGCAGATTTCAGGCACGCTCCTTTTTCCAGGCAGTTATTCATCTTTTAATTACATTAAAACACAAGGTGGGCAAAGCAAAGAAGCCCTAATTTAACTCTTGCATACGCAGGCACAACTTCCATTGCAATCAACTGGACAGACTTGGATAAGCCACACAGAGATGATGTAAAATTCTAAAGCCCATGGTCACGATTGCAGTTACTGAGCTTATAGATTCCTGAATTCTCCTGTTAGAGAACCTAGCTTCAGTCTTGATTTGATCATATTGGTACTGAAATCATGGTGAGAAAGAATATCAGGATGCAGATAATAAAACAGTAATAACAATCTTTTATTGTGCAATAGTCATAATTCTAAAAAAAGAAAATGTATACCTGGGAAAATTCATTCCCCATATGTAGATTCCCACTGAAGCTAAGAGACTTGCTTTTACAGGAAATATCGTAGTAGAAAATTATAAAAATACAAGGCATGAGATGGTCTGGACATTGTAATAAAATATTCTAATTACTAGCTATAAATGGGTAACTCTTCTACTTGTTAATATTTAATGAAGATGTAAGAAAACAAGGTTGAGAATGAGAAAGCAAGCATCAGAGGTGGTGTAGAGTTCGTTAGTAGCCATTAACTGCTCAGGGTTTGTATGGACAACAATACTCATCCAGAGGATGTGTGAATACAATTATAAAAGGTCTTTTGTTGTTGCTTTATAATTTAGCAGCTGTTAGCCACAGTAATGTGTCATGATATAGGTTCAGTGTTTTCTTTAGTGTAACAGACCTTTTTGCTATTTTAAAGAAAGCAGAAAGAGTAATTTCATAATGGTATCATTTTAAATGTGAAAGCATAATTGGATCTTATAAATTATTCAAGAGATCCAGTAGATTAGTAAAGGCAGTACATACAATGTGCATGGACCCTATATTTCAAACAAATTAAGCCAGTAGTGATGAGCAAATATTATGGTATGTCTGGAGTTGCACTCATTGCCTTTCAATTGTGTTGCAGAACATCATCGGTTTAATTTTTTTTTTTCTGTTTGTGCAAACGTAAGTCTCTAAAAAGTTCACACTAGTTTTTTATATTGCTTGCACCTTTTTTTTTTTTAAGCTTGGAAATTTGCTGTACATTCTGGGTAGGTTTGGGCACCATTTCTAGAACAGCGAAAGTGAAGGTTCTCTACGCCTCTGCAAGACTATTTACAGTCTCCAATTTATGTCATGTTTTTTCCAGTTCTTGGAGTTGCAAAGGCAATCTTGTACACAGAACTTGAATCAAGCCATGGATTTTATTCTCACCTGTATCATATGTCATAACAATGCTGAGCAATTAGGTCAGGTGACAACACATAGCTCCAAGTATCTAAGTTAGCTTAAACTGAGAGTGAACATCCCCATGGCAAAGCTGGCCACTGTGGTTGTGCTTTTACTATATAGCATTTGTCTCTATCTCTCTGGAGATTCATCCCATATTTCCTGACTTCAGATGCTCAGAGAGTGTTTCCCAGACAGTTCTGCCAGCTACAGGGGAATTTGGCCCTTGAGGGAATTCTTGGAGCAGTTGATTTTTTCATTGCTAAGTTCTGCAGGTTCCAGCCTAAATCTAAGTGCTGCTGTAGCATTAATGCAAACTTCCAGCTCATGGAACCACACAAAAAGCACACTCATGAGGGGCTCTGGTTGTGCAAAAATGCACAGAAGCATCATCCAGATTAGTTGGCTGTACCTACCGTGCCTTCTGTTTGACATTCAGACAGCCAGTACCTCTCTCTATTCTGAACATCTTTCATTAAAACAAAAATAGTTAACCCCCATAGTAAAGTATAAGTGTGAAGACAAAAAGCTACCACTGCATGACTTCCACCTTTTAATTGTTTTATTCTATGTCAGCCTGAGAATTTGATTTGATATGTCTGTGAGCACAGATCTTTGTGCACATTTCAGAGAGAACTTTAATTCTCAGGTTTTGCTAAAGGACTTACCTGAAGATCCCAAATCCTACATGCGCTTAGGAAATGAAAACAGGATAATTTTTGCACAGGCTAGAATAACATCTGAATACCGCAGCAGTTTGCTGGTTTACTGCATCAGAAGAGCGTTCATCCAGAAGGAAGTGTGCAATAAAGCTTTTTGGAAATACTGGAGTTAAATGGTTAAGGGGATAAAAAAGCTTTGTCATTTCAGATTTCATAGAACCTGGTTTACACTGCAACTTGACATCTTTGGTATTCTAATTAAGTACTTTGTGCCTGGTACCTAATTAACTAAGAGAATTGAATCCAAACATAGGAAGACTTTGCCTTTCAATGTTAGTATCAAGACACTCTTTCCCTCTGAAATTATAACTCCATGGCCTGTGTTTCTCTCTGTTCCCTCGGGCTGTGCTAGATGCTGTGTCTTGGGTAAAAGTTCATTTTAAATAGACTTTATGGGTAAAAGTTATTTTGACTGGAGTTTTCTTTGCTTTTTAAGGCTGTGTCTACACTTTATGAATCACTTGATTTTTTTTGCAATGAATCAAGAGGAAAAGATGACAAATCCACTGTGACTATTGTATCCAATGCAGCAGATGAGCAAATTTCACAAACTAGGGCAGCTGAAAAGTCTAGAATGAGACAAGGATCTGCCATCTACTTTGACATTCAGAACTAAAACGACGATGTCATAAACAAAATATGGCTAAACAACTATGAAACTGAAAACAATATGATAATTTGCTGCTGAAGGATGGATTAAGTGAATTTCCTCTCAGAAGCATGTCAGTGGGACAATATACAAGAAAAAAGGTTGGTTCCAAGCAGTCTCTGAATGTTTTGTCACTAACAAAGAAGGTTGAATTTGGAGGGTATGTCATTTTAGAAGACTGTCTTCAACTCTTCCCTCCATGTCCAAAAATAATAAAGGATGTATTATACTTTGAAAAAGTCTCCTTGACTGAAAACCTTTCTCCAACAAAAGCTTTTCTTCAGACAGCCCATGTATAAATAGCAGAACGTAGAGAAAAAAATGCACATGGTGGTAATCATTTGACTGAATAGACAGTACTACGCATAGGATGGAGTCTGACCTCTGAAACTATCATCACTGCTGACCACATCATAGCCAGAGTCGTATGCCAGAAAGAATTACATTCCTGTAGAAAGGGACTGTTAGTGTTAATTCATTCACACACTAGGAAAAACCTTCCAGAGAAGGTAGTCTCCTATGCACAATGAAATACAAGGTTTAAATGAAGCTATATATATTATTACGGTGTATAATTATTCTCTGACTGGTGGAAGAGGGGTGCTTGGAGGAGATGGGAGTGTTAACACTTGTTCCACTTTTGCCAGCTCTAAAACTTAAAAAAAAAAAAATCACTGAAGAAAAATCAAAACTGAAAATGTAAGTAAAACCTGCCTTCCAAGGTCTGAAGAGGGGTGAAGAGTATTCACAGCAAAGCTAATGGCACTTGTCCAAGGACTTCTGAATACTAAAAGCAGATATCTGAAAGGTGAATGTATTTATGTACCAAGGTTACTTCATCTTCTGTTAAAGTTTTTTCAGAGCTCAGCTGGAGGTTATCTCACCTTGCCAGCAAAGCAGGGAGAAACGACTTCACTGCTCAAGAGGTTTGTTACAGCTTGTACCTGGGCAGCGCAGTAGATGCAGACTAGCTTTTCCAGACCCCTTACAAACAGTTTGCCTAGTCTAAATGTGTGACTGCCTTGCTACCCAATACTCTCTAATGAAATCTTTGAGGCCGTACAGCATGGCTCGTGCTCTGGCTCTGTCTATGCTATAGTGACTACAGTTCACAAAGCTACCTCTCAAATTACTGTAGCTCGGCTGTGGCTCACTGTTTGGTGGGGATCCCCTTTCCTGGGCTATTCTGTAACCTGCCCTGAATGCCCTTCTGCAGTGAGTATACTGCTGTCCGAAATATGCTGTACTGTGAACATACCCTGTATGAGAGAAACTGTTTGTTATAGTACATCCCATTGTATTTATGTATAAATTGAATGAAGCAAGAGGATTTTCTTCGCTTCCTTTTGAAGTTCAGTCACTTTAAAATCTCAATGTTTTTTGTCCTGAAACTCATTATTACAGATTTCTTTCCTTTACTGCATGGTGAAACACTGCCACATGCCATATTCCTTTGAGGATCACAAATGAGACTCTGGATTTCCACAAACCCTGTAACTTTGTCCCCTGCACAAGATAGTCATAATCAGTAAAAGCAGTGATGACCTTCAGCCCAGGTCCCTGATCAAGGAAGCTCTCAGTTATGCACCAGCGCTGTGAGTGAGTGCGGTAAATTTTGGACTTTCCGTATCTTACTGGTTACTTCTCTATTTAAGCACAACGAGGACATGTAGAACATTCAGGGAATTGTTAAAGGAAAACCACAAAATTTGGAAATTGCCACCAAGCCACAGTTTAATAGTCTCCAAATCATATTTTTGTTACAACACTACTAATAAAATTGTTGATTAAATGTGGTTCCTACCAGCAAAGAATGCTGCCGTATTAACAGCTGCTAATATTTTGTATGCTAACATGGTAATTTCCAACATCTGGCAGTTGAAGACTACACTCAGTTTATCATGACCTATTTTTATCTATGGCCAACGGTGGCTATGAGCCAGCAGAGTATTTTCAGAGCTCCCGCTGGCTGTCCTACTCAGTCAACAAGAGTTTGACATCTATGCATCATGTATATCATCTCTGCTTCTGTACCAGTTGTGAAACAACAAACCCTGATGAGGATTTTCCAGGGCAGACAGACTTCTGCTTTTTCTTCTTCATGGTAATTTTGGTAGCTTTAAACCAAAAAAAGAGCTCTGTAATTAACCTCAGCACACATTCTAGTGTTCAGTATGATCTCAATTTTAACTATCTGTTTAACTGTTTAGTATGTCATGAAGCCCATCTGCCTAATAACAGAACTTGAAGAGAAGCCTGAGCCTTTGCTTCTAGCCAGTTTTGGTGGTTATTCTCTCTTGAACAGGCTGCTGCAAAGTGGTGGTGCCATTCCAATTTGATTTGAGGTTCAAAGCCCTGTGTTAAGCATGGGCTAAAACGTGCTAATTTAAGAGCGAGACTGGCACAATGTATTCTAAAGCCTCGTATGTGTTCTGCCATGCTTTTAATGTCTCATCAATGTACTTGGCTTACATAGTCCTACAGATGGGGCTCCTTCTCTGTTTCTGTCACACTCAAGATGACCCTGAATTGGAGAGCTAGTATAGTCAACTCGAGACTATGGCCCTGACCTTCCTCTCTTCCTGCTCCATTGCACAATGATCCAAGGAGTTGCAGCTCAATTAATAGGCAGCTAGTCTTAGCAATTGGGTACAGATGATTTCAGTCTAACTTGAACCACGCTTTTCTTCCAAGCCCTGGGTTGGGGTTCTTTCCTCTCATAGCATCTGTGGAAGAAGAATATGGAGCAGGTATTCCTGGCTCCGTTACATCAAGGATCCTCAGTAGCAGGCAGGAAGATGAGGCGCCCCAACCAACGTATTGGCAAACCAGTTGTGTTTGTGTGCGATGCTATGACTAATGTTCTCATGCCTGATAATGGTGCTGTCAGAACAGCAATGACATTTACTTTGTTGACTAAAACTTGTTTGAAACCTCATCTTATCTAAGGTGGTTCCTCTGTACTGCTGACATCAAAACCACTGCAAAACTGCCACTATTCTCAAAAATTCAACAGCTACAGCCCAGGCTTAAATCAACTTAAGGATGTCTGCATTCAACTAGTTAAGAACACTCTCAGTTTAAAAACACTCCTCCATAAGGTAGGTGCAACTCTGGAGATAGGCTAAATCTGTACAGAAAGTCTGATCTATGCAAACAGGATGGGTTTTGTTTGAATTGTAATTCTTGTCTAGTTCCTAGCAGTGCTTGGGAAATAGAAGTTGAAATCAATACTTTGTCTGGACTAAAATGTTTTTACCTGCTTCTCTATTAAAGACTGCAATCTTCAAATAGATCCCAAAGTTAAGGAAAAATACCATCTGAGGGGAAATTAACGTGTGTCATGGGGTCCACAGGGCCCATGTTTTCCACTAACCTAAAGCGGATGCTATGTTGTTTTTATTCTGCCTTGATGTACTGTGCATTCAAACCCAAATGCAATTTTGTGTGCTGCTGCATCTATTTCACCATCAGACTTCAAATCAAGATATATTGCCGCATCCTTTATAAATAACAGCAGAAATAACAGAGAGTAAATCTATAAGATGATCAGAATTTATTTTTGCCATCATGCTTGTCTTGGGTATTTATAACAAGGGCAGCTGTAAAGGAATTTTTTAATTATTATTTCTTTTAATAAGCAGTCTTGTCTCAGTATTTTGTAAACAGAAAACCGCAAATACAACTGACAAACAAATACGCAGATCAAAAGAGCATTAACCAATTTCTCTGACCAAGAGAAAGGACAGGTGATAATATATAAATGCTTCTCATTTTCTGCATAATACGAAATACTGAGATGGGATGAAGGATTTTGATGAACTACCACAGTCTAGTAACAAGGCTTTGGGTAGGTTGCTGTGGTCTGGTGCTGGGCACTGGTGGATTTTCTTGGCCGATAGGATGTGCAATGATTAATTCCTTGTCCTTTTTCCAGAGACTAGCTAGTTGGCAGGCTCAGCAACATCTTATACAGCCAGAGCTGCTCTTATCAAAGTTACTTCATAACTTTGTCTCAGGAAGTATTCAACTCCACAGAGGTAGAGGAATATTAAAAGGATGAGGCAGAGAGGGAGTAAGTGTTTAGCATTATTAGCAGACTAAAGACAGACAGAGTTTAAAGAAATAATTAAACAACATAAGGATTTAAAATAATAACAAGGGACAGGGTTTGTCACGTACATCTGCTCTGACATGCTCTATGTTCTGTTACCTGCTGATGTGCTTGTCTTGTCCTAAAGCTGAACGATCAGGTCCGTGAGCCAGGAATGCTGTATCTGTACATTGCCTGGCATAACAGGATTGCAGTCCACAGCTGGGGCTTCTGAAACTACTGTGGAAATAAATCATGAAAGCAAGTAATAGGTATTGCTCCCTTTTTTACTTTATAGCTTTTAATTCTGGAAAGGAAAATCAAGATAAGCATCTCTAATGAAGACAGCAGAAAAAGGTCAGGTATTAAGGTGGCAGATGCTCCAAAAATACCAGCTGGCTGACTGGGTTTGCTCAGGTAGAATAAGTCTCCTTCCTCTGTTTAGCAGCTGTACAATATTAAACACAATTTGTCCTTTTAAGTGTTGTCTTAAATACAGACTAAGATTAAGCTAAAGATTCTAGGTCTAATCTAAACAGGGACTGCTATTGAGGAAGGAAAGAAATCGAAAGAATAGCTACCATTTCATTCAAGCTCTGCAGGGAAAAAATGAGCCGATTGCCTCTGGCTAGAAAGAGTAACAACTGGTTTCTCAGCTCGCCTTCAGCTCTGCAGTGTGGTAGCAAAGCTATGTGAGCAGTGGGCACGGGCGCTGAGCGTGAGGACCTCAGAGAGGCACAGGCCATTTCCCAGACACTATCACCAGTAATTGTCACACAAATGGCTACTCTATTAAATACACCCAGTAGGTAGTCCATCTAGATAGATTTAAACACATTGAAAAGATAAATGTTGGCCAAAGTAATGCAACTCCTATATCTGTATCCATGACCACGTTTCCTTAACACAATCAAGCATCCTCTGGCTTTAGGTAAGAGTCTGTTCATGGTTGGGATCCCCCCCTCAAGTCAAGGACTCTCCCACTTCTGTGGAGGTCTGTTTTTTATTTCCCTGTTTGTTGAAGGTCTTCTCTTTTTCTGGTAAGCAAAATCCGAAGTTAAATTGTCTGTTACAAAAGCATGCTCTGGTTCCCACTTCCCACCCCATGTTTTAGTATTTCTGAGCCTGGCATGCTCATGTGCTGCCCCGTTAACAATGACAGAACAATGTCAGTGTTTGCCTGCTGAAAAAGCCCTACGTCTTCTTATCGGTTGTGCTACGCCCCGTGGTTACTTTCTGGAAACCAAAAGCGGCCAGCTCTGTGAAATGTGTGTGCCTCGGAAACTTCCACTCGATCAAGTTGCCTTGGAAATCTTCCTGACAGAGTATATGGACATCACCTCACTTCACACTCAGTTCTGTGATAGCAGGTCAGCCCTTCTCATTTCTTCAATGCAAGCATAAATTAATATTTTAAAATGAAAAAAAAAATATTTTTACGGTGGATGCAAAAGTTTTTTCTTGATGTGTTGCCTGCACAGACACTCAACAGGAGGCCACTTTCTCTTTGGGATTCCTTCCCTCTGAGAAAATGTTTTTGTACAATAAAGCAAAAATAGTATTGCTTGGTTCATGAGAGCTTAACACGGCCAAAATACTCTTTGCATGCAAAAGTCCTTTGAAAGCTTTCTTGGAATTGACTCAGTCATTCTTGTGTGTCTTTACCTCTCTCTAACAAATAGGAACTTCCTTTAAAAGGTTCACTCAGTCTGTTTTAAAGTTTACAAAACAAGCATATCCTCCCACAGATAATGGTTTTTCTTTTTTTTCTTTTTTCTTTCTTTCTTTTTCTTCTTTATCTTCTTTTTCTTTGTCCTTTTCTCCCATTCTTTCTGACCATGCCACAGAACAACTTTTTGTGATGGTGACCACAGCTCAGCATGACGGCCCTGTATCTGAGGAGGATTTTATAAGCATTAAGGTAGAGCAAATGATAATTGGACTGCCTGTATGAGACCAGCTGAGGAATCGCGGCACTTTTAGAAATCATGACTAAAGCACTTGAGTGGACAATATTCGGTTACCTTAGGGTGTGACCTCTCTTTCTGTCATTACAATAAAAAACAAAATTAGTCTTGGAAGCCTTAATATCATAAACCTTCAAACGGAAGTATAAAAAAAACCCTGTAAAGATTAGCATCCAGGAAATTATTCAGTCAAGGACTGAAAACTAGACAGAGGTATTTACAGTGTAAATATTAATTTATTGGCTGTAATATATTCATTGATTTTACAGTCTAATATGGCTATGTCTAGTGCACTAATAAATGTATTTGAGTAGAGTCAATATACAGTGATGAAAGAATGTTTCCCATGGTACAGCTTTGCCAGATGACAGTGTTAATACCCCAAGTCTCAACTCAGAAAGTCACACAGCCAGTTAGTCTTCCTCATTTTACCTGCCTTTAAACTTCACTTAAACAGTATGTGAGCTTATTAATTGCATTTGTGAAATATGTTTTAAGGATATTTTGAGAAGTAAATGATAATAAAATAATGAAAACTTACACTTATGTAATTTACAGAACCTATACAGCGTCACCGAACATCACACTGTGCTGAGTACGAACTCTTCTTCTGTCTGTGCTTCGTCAGTGCCTGTTTAGTCTAATCTTTCTAACTGCGTTTTGCAAAATGGTGTAGTAACTGCATCATTTAATCACTAGACGTAAATAAATTTACCATGCGTTGTGGAAATGAAATGACCTTTAAAAACTGTTAACCAGACTTAGAGGTGGTTTTCAGAAGCAGCGCAAAGGAAAACCTTACTCTTTAGTAAATAAAGTGTGTTGATACTCTTAAGTTCAACAAACAATCCAGGACACTGGAAAATTTGAGGGTTTTGATAATTTTGTCTCAGTGTGGAACATGCAATGCTTGTTTATGTTTCAGATGTTATCCTCTTGCTAAGAAAAATAAAGTGCTTTTTGTACTGCTGCCAAGATAGATACAACTTAAGAAAAACAGCGAATTCATCATTTCAGGTTGTGTTTTCTTCCTCCTGTGCTTATTCCATTCAGATACATAACAGATTTGTGGAAATTGTCAAAAAGTCCTTCTCATGTAATTTCCTGCATCTTTTGGAATAAGCTTTAAGGGGTGATAAGCTCTGTTAGAAGTTTAACATTTCAGCTATCCCATTTCAGCTATTCAGCTGGCTGTGACACAAATGGCTCTTTAGAGTAGAGCTCATAAATGTATTTATTCAGACTTTTCCAAAACAGACACTGCTGCAAAGAGCATAGGATAAAATTTATTCTCTAAGAGCAAATCAGCACAAGGTCACACAAATCTCATGTAAGCCTGAACATCTGGCCAAATGCCATAAAATTTGAGTATATCTGAATGGGTTTTGAAAATTATGTGTGTGACAGGCCACATTTGTTTCACATAAATAATTTAAACTTTTGGCCCAAGTGAGGAACAGCAAGACCTAATTCTGTATAAACCCTCAGTAAATACTCACCCAACCTATTGCCTATACCATTCTTCAAAGAAAGAAACCTGAAAACAGCAAATAATGGATATTGTTTACATTTAAATAATGATATAAAATTCAAAGAAACTCACAGAAAATGGCTTATCTTCCTGGGGAACTGGACAGATGGCCTGACATCAAAACACTGTTTGGTCTCCTGTGTGTGCCTCCTATTTGTACTTTCCTTTGGTTTTGCAAACAGTTTTAATAGTCTGTGCCTTGTGCACAGAATTGCTATTTTAATGAAAAACAAGTTGTAAGGAAATATTTAAACAATACAAAAAATGTGAATTGAAAAGTCTGAGCAGTACTGATGTGTGTGTGCACATGCATGAATATAAATATGACACATTAAAAACAAACAAACAAAAAAGCCAACCAGGCAGTGCTACCATGGTGACCTTTCAGTTTGTAGAAATTCAAGCCCTGTAGTTTATTTTGTGTTTTAGCACTTTTGGAGCCGTCTTTTCAAAAAATGTGTGTCACCTGTATTTGCAGAGGAAAATGGGTCAAGAATGAGGACAACTTTTCTGCCGAGTTCTGTGGCAAACGTGTGGACATACTGACATATCCTGTTGACTGAAGGTGATGATCTCCCCCTCTGCCTTTTCAAGGCACTTTTTTCCTTCTTCTGTATAACTAACATCGATGTTCATGATTCAAAGTCACGAGAATGCATGAAGTAGACGTTTTATTTTGTTAGGTTTTCCTTTAGAGGGAGGAATTGATTTGTCTTTAATGGCCATGTTTAATATTCATGTTACAGAAAAGGACAAAGAAAAGTTCCTGGCACTTGACACACCAGCAACTGCCATTGTGTGTGTATGCAAACATCAGATGATGTTCATAGCTAACAAGGGCCAGTTGTTTGCTCTCTTCTTGTTCCTTCTTCTGAAGGAACCCCACAGGTTTCAACTTGCACTTTAATGTAAGACCTTCAAAATTCACTTAAAACCCTTACCCACTTAATGTAAATCAGTTGCAACTATGTCATGAGGTTGAAGTCATGGGAACAAATAGTTCTCATGAACTGTTTGAAAAAAGCATACAGCCTGAGATGTTGCCATGATTTTCTGGGAAATGCAAAATCCCTTGTTGGAGAGACTGAAAATCATGGAGTTTTTGTTTCAGAAAGATAGTAGATTTCCATGTACTTGTGATGTGTAGTCTTGCTGTGAGATACTGTAGGTGTTACAGGACAGATTTTGCCTGGGGAACAGGTGGCTATAGACATCTGGGAGAAAAGAGTTTAATTTTTAAAATTTTTCTCAATTAAAACCATTTTTTGCTAACTTGTCTATGGCATAACAAGTGGAAACTTATCTTCAAGCATTCAGAGGTACGTCCAAAGACATCCAAACTCAGGTTTAATTTGGGGAATCCACAGTCAGAGTCTTCTATGGAGAACACTGCACCCTGGGGTCCATCAGCATTATTCATGCATGATGCCCTGCTTTTGATAGGTTCCCCCAAATAATTTGCTCAGAGTGTGTCCACTCTGCAGACCCTAGTATAGATGTAACTCACCTTAAATGAGCTCCTTCAGGTCTAGCATAGCCACCCTGAGTTTGAGAGAGGCCAAGTTACCCTGCTGCTCGGCCAGAAATTTTAACTTGTTCAAAACTCAGTGTAGCTGCAGCTGAATCAGCTTCCATCACCTGCGCTAACGCTGTCCCCGTACCGCTCAGCCGCCAGCTCTGACCCTCAAACAGCTCTCTTGTGTGTAGATGCGGGTCCAGTGTGCTTGGCATTTTAATGACGGGGGACCACGGTTTTCAGGTGAATCACAAAGTTCATCAGAAGCCACAGAGGACCACGGGACTTCAGTGACCTTTTGTTTTCAGTACAGTCCATTCTATTGCAAGGTTTGACGCTGCGTAGGGTCAATAACAAGTTGTTTCACTGCAGATCAAGATGGATTTTGATACTGGCTGTTTGCTCAAGTATCAGATGTATTCCTTCGGGTATCCCCACGTGAGCAAGTTCTTTTGTGGGGCGGCTCTGCAAGGCTCCCTTTACCGGCCCTGGAGAGATGTTGGTTCACCAGACCTGTTTCAGACATCCACTCTGGCCTGAGTGCAAGCCCAGGGGGACACAGTTAGCTGTCTGTGTCGCAGACCTCTGCTTTTGATCTGGTGAATCCCACCCCCAGCGTGTGCTAGTGAGCCATCTGCTCTGCAACGAGGTCCTCTGCATGGCAGCAAAGGCCGTCTGTGTCTGCTCTTGGCTCGGCACGGGCAGCGCCTTGCAGAGCCCCTAACTATGGTTGTGAAGGAGAAGCGAGATGCTCCTCTTCCTCCTGAGCAGGCTAGCACATGCTCTGCTGAAGCTGGGCTACCAACCCTCTGCTCAGATGGGGTTATCTGAAGGAACAAATCTGATTCTTGAGCAAACAGCCAGTATCAAAATCTGATTTTCGTTTGTTAGTCACACTGTGTATCTTGAAGGAGAGGCTGGTTTCTACTGGTGAGCAACTGGTTGTACCGGCCACACCAGGGTGATAAAGCTTGAGTTTTGAATAGCTGTCAGCACAGAGGCGTGTACTCCAAGCAGCGCTCAGATACGGATGTTTGCTAAGGGATAACTGTCCCTTTGGTGTGTGACCATTGATTGGATGGGACAGTCACATAAAGAGCCCAGACTAAGACCAGTCTCCGTCCTCTGAGAGAGCCCCGAGGCTGTTCCTGCTCAGAAGAAAGCCAGACTCCAGCAGCAACATGTCTCAGCTGGAAACTGCGATGGGAATGACCATTGCTGTCTTTGACAAGTACGCAAATACTGACGGCAACAGGCAAACCCTCAGCAAAGCAGAACTAAAGACCCTCCTGGAAAAAGAGCTGCCAAACTTCCTCTCGGTAAGAAAAGAGCGCAGCATCGTTTCTGTGTAGTGGGTGCAAGGGCTGCCTGCAGACACAGGTTTTAGTACATTATGGGGGAAATGATATCTGGAAATATGCAATGGTTTGTAGAAAAAAATTAAATAAAGAAGTCTTTGCACATACTGTGTAAAACCAATTCTAATATTCAGGGCCATTCCCTGTTTACTAAATTCAACACTCAAGTTGTCAGCACAGTGGCTTTGAAATAGATTGGGTTTCATCTTCAGAATTCACCTACTTCTTCTGTTTGTCCCTGGATTTACCAGCTCATGTCGTGTTACAACTGCTGTGAAGGTAGTTATGTTGTCAGCAATTGAAGACCTTGATTGCAGATGGGAAGTCTCTAGATATTTATACAGTTACTTTCTCTAGGTATTTATACTACATACGCAGTATGCTCATGAAAATTATGCATAAACAAGAACAACAGATGTACACAGACCAAACTGGTTTGCATTTGTCTTTAATAGTAAAAGAAAGACGTGAACAAGTGTTTTACAACATAGAGTTGTATGTAATCATCAGGTGCATTTAAGTAGGTTTTATAAAGAGAGAGAGAGAGAATTTCTCTTAGTAGGTATTCAAAATGCTTAATATATTATAGTAAAAGCTCTAGCTAGCTGGGAGACAAAATGCATTTCATTTTCAATTGTTTTTTATTTGCTTCCCCTCACTAAAAATCCAGAAAAAACTTTTAAATGTCTTGTTCTTTCCATACAGGAGTAATGTTTATCTCTCTGTACAGTTATTCTTAATTGCAAAAGCCCAGAACCAAATTTTCCAAATGTGGCTACCACTTTTGGTATCCAGCATAATCTGATTTTTCAACAACTTTTCCAGTGCACTGCAGCCAGGGTACTTGATACAATTTGGTATCTTTCCATGCAAGCTACCTGAAATCACCCTATGAAATCCTTGCCTGCTGGATTTATGACTCACAAATGAAACACAGCTGCATTATTCAGAATGAGAACCTGGATGGCTCGAGGGGGGGGATAGGTGAAAATGTCTCTGAAAAAACTCTATAAACCAGATCAGTGGTTGTGACCCAACAGCATCATTGGAAACGTCGTGTTCCTGATCATGGAGCTGTATGTTACGTGTAGCACTTCCACGTAAAGAAAAATAAAACCAACAACAAAACCACAATTGTAAGAGAGCAAGGAAATCCCCCAGAAACTTCACATTTGGTCTAAATAAAGGTGGGGAGCCGCTGCGCTAGACAACTCCCAAAAGGGATGGTGCTCAAAGGTCATTCCTGACGACTTTTACTGGCCAGGCACCACCTTTTCCAGTTCCCCACAGATGCTCTTACTGGCTCTACTTATTTCCTGAAACTGCTGGAAAAACTGGAATTTTCCAGGAAGATGGTTAGCTGAATGTCCTCTTATGTTCTAGTCTCCATGTCCCTTTCCCATTTTACCTATTTTAGAAAAAAACAATTATATCCATTTTTTTTATTTGCAAGAATGTTCTGGGAAACAGAGTCTTTTAAATACTTATGTGTATTTCTGGTCTTAGAATTGGTTATAGCTGACACAGCTCACAACTACCTGGAAAGGTCTTGAATCAATCAGAGGCAGAAATGAATCCATACCACAGGACTGAAGGACTGGACTCAGTTATAAAGAGCTTCCAAAAAATAATTCCCGCGTGCATTTCAGAAGTAATTCAGAGGCTAAAACTAGTTTGTATATTTAATTAAATAATTTTAAATATTTGCTTATAAAATCAAAACTGATAGTAACTTGCAAAGTGAAAGGGAATAAACCTTCCAGACACAGTCATCAGTCAAATCTAGGGAACCGGTTCGATTTTTAGTGATTTTAAAGGTGCATATATTTAAAGTGAAACATGAAATTACAGAATGAGAAATTTAGTTATTTAGACAATGATCAAGAAGTACTTTGAGATTTCAGTTAAGGTAGTACTTCTTATTTTAAATTCATGGAAATTTTCCAAAAGTTTATATCATTTCTTTCTAGTACACTATCAGATTTTTTTTGTTTAGCTTCAACAAAATCCACATGGTTGTTCATATATACGATAGGTATCTACTGCCATCCCCTGTTTATTTTTAAAACTGCGTTTTCTAAAATCAGTGGAGATAATCAGTGCCAGGACTTAAGCAAAAAGCCCTCCTGTAAGCTACTTCAGAAAAAAAAACCCCGCTTTTTTTTTTTTTATATTTTGGCAAAACTAAAAAAAAAAAAATCAGTCTCTTTTTAACTGGATGATGCCTTGCTTAACATCAGCCTCGAGATGTACTGGTTCAGTCAGTCCGTCAGAATTATGACAGCTTCGAATGAAAAAGATTTTTCTGATATTTTTCGCTGCCATAACTCAAGGTCAGCATCACGCTTGCTTCAGGAGGTGTCTTCCCGGGTGCCAGCTCCTGTGAGCAGCTTGTGCTGGGCACCAAGGCCAGAGAGAGCACTCGAAGCACTTTTGAGGCCTTTTGCATCTTTGCTGGGGCAGCAGTGTTTAATGAAGCTTAAATTTGACATTTGCCCCAGGAAATCATCACTTTGCAAAACTGCAAATTGCCCGAGCTCCAGCCGAGCCCTTCCAAGGCAGCAGATGGGGAATGCATGGCAGTTAATTCAGCTGGGTGATGTCCTCGGGGCTTTGCATTACACAGCTTTAATCATGATAAATGTTGTTTTAAAAGTAGAAAACATGCCTCTCCATGGCGGTGCGTGACTGCAGCTCTCAGGTGTAATAAACCCAGGAGCACATGCATTTGGGGGATGGCGGGGGGCGATGGGCTGGATGCTGCTGAGCAGAGGGTGGGAAGATGCGGGTCTCTGCCCATGCTACAAGGATGCTGGGACTCATGCTTGGTCCTGCTGTCACCCAGAGCCCCAGCCTGGCCCTGAGGCCAGCGGAGGCACGAGTTCCCGGGGGAGGGATGTGGTTTTCAGGCAACCGGAGGAGATGCGCGGCTCCCACCAAGACGGGCAGGCGGAGGTACCGCAGTCCCACGTCCCGTGCTGGGCGCTGAGCAGTTGTCTCAGCCAAACACGGTGCAAAGGACTTCATGGCTTTATACCCAGAGATACAATGCACAAAACAAGAAGAGAGAAGAAAAAAAAAAAAGTCTCACTAGCAGAAAACATGATAACCTGATATTCTGGGCAGGCCTATGGCAGGGCTGCATGCAGGAGCCGTTACACCCCCATCGCATCCCCCCACCCACCTCCCAGGCAATTCAATCGCAATCCCCCATGGAAAGGTACAAGGTGTCTGAACCGGCATCAGCCTCACACTCCCCAGGTGCCCCCCCCACCTCAGCAAGGGCCCAGAGCCCCACCAGGGCCCTTGTTTGGGATGCGGGTAGTGATGCCGCTGTGGTCAGGTTCGTGCCACCTCTCACCTCAACCTGCTCTTTTTCTTTTGCAGTCAGGGAAGGACAAGGATGCTATCGATAAAGTCTTCAAGAACCTGGATGAAAATAGCGATTCCCAAGTGGACTTCAAAGAATTTGTCATCTTTGTGGCAGCTCTGACTTGCTGCTGTCACAAATATTTTGAGCAGAAAGCAGCCAAATAATGGTTGAACTGCTCACAGAAGCCGTCTTTGCCTGTGCTGCATATGCTAGTGGTATGGATCCCTTTACTTCTTCCATGTATCGCCATGCAGTTTACAAGCATGCTGGGCTGTAAAAATAAATCCTACTGTGCTTAATTCCCTGTCTTGAATATTAATTTCTGCTCATTTGTGGAAGAGCCTGGGTTTAATGGCTCCCACTAACTCATATTGAGTAGTTTCTCTCTTTTTCTGCTTTTTAAAATTCTATTCTTAGCCAAAAGGCTCAGTATTCATCCCAGTGTAGAAGCTGCACAAGGGTAAATGCTGCTGGAGCCATGAATCAGCTGCAGGCTGCTTTTATACAGCAGCATCTCTGGGATGCAGCCTGCTGAGCTTCAGCTGACAAAGGCTGCAGCCTAAATCTGCCCACGCGTGTGCCACCACGGCTGTTTGGGACCCGTCTCACCACAGCTGCCTTTGAGCCCGTTTGGTACCCTCAGCTGTGTGGCTGTGGCAGGACTGCCATGTAGACTCCTTCTTGGTTAAAAAACGAAAACAAGCCCAAACACTTTTTTTTTTTTGCAGCATGGAGGATTCTGTGCAGTTTTTTGTGCTGGTGAACCAACTCACCCAGCTCATATGGGTTTCCTTCCTACAGCATAAGGCTTTTGTATCAATATAATGATATTACTCTACCATTGGCAATGTAAGCAGGGTCGTACACTATAACCATTTTATTTTAAATAAATTTGAATACCCCTCCAAGTAGCATGTCATATTATTTTTGCCTGCAGCACGACTAGTGGCAGCAATTATTGCTCTTTACCTGAAAAATGTCTGTGTGGAGAGGTGGAAAAATTTGCTTTCAGTGGAACAGGCAAAAGACGTCAGCTGTGACTCTGCAGCTGGATCAAGAGTGAACCAATCTGTATCTTGAAGCACTTTTCAGGTGAGCATCCTAGTGCAAACTGCAAAAGCATCAATTTTAGTGCCTTTACCTTCAGAAAGGTCCTGTTTGGTGCTATTCCTGTCTTATGCCAAGAGCCAAGTCATTCCCTGTCCTACTGCATGTGCAAATGTGCTGTGCAGGTAGAGGTGCCACAACTCCCTGTGCAGCTGCCCACCGGTTTTGTGCAGGGCTCAAGCTCTGGCTGGAGGCCCCGGGAGATCACGCAGCACAGCAAACGTAGGAACAAGAGCTCTGGAGGTGCAGAGCACTGCTTTAACTGCAAAAACATTTTCCTCTTCCTGCTGAAGCCTGGTACAATGACCTAACTGACCACAGTCGCATAACTGGAGCTGGAACAAAAACTTAGTTTCACTGGGTTTCCTGAGTCTGAAGTTAAGCCACGGGTTGGACCCATTCATAACCATGTATAAGCATCCATGTCCTTAAGTGCATTCATCTTTTGGGGAACCCACTGGGAAAAGTTTGGGCTTATTAGATGATTTCAGCCTGTTTTTACCATTATGGGGTATGGCTGTGACTGCTGTCTGCTTTGGGAAAGGCTCTGCCCTTCTCTGCCCCTGCGCTGCGGGTCAGATTGAGCAAATCATGATCCAGGGGCCCGGCTGTCCTTGGTGACCATGGCTCTGTCCCCACCAGAGCTGTACACACCAGCACCGTACCTGGCACAGGCACCCGCAGAGGGGTCCCCCCCACCCAAAAAGCATTAAAGCCACGACTGCTGCAAGTGGAAGCAGCCACTGGTGCAGCTGCAATGCGTGCTGTTAGCCTGTGGTCACGGTTAAATAAGACAGAGACCGTACTTAGTATGCAACCAAAAACTAGCAAGTGTTGCCCACGTTCATGCCTTCTCCTTGGCACCTTGCCGAGAACAGATTCTCAGCTCAGCATGCACACACAACAAAATACTCATGATCAGTTATTCCTCGCTCTCGAATAGTCTTCATAAACTAGTATCTGTTCGTACAAGAGATGATTGCTTGAGAAAAAGGAAGCATGCATACGCGTGTCTGCCTGCATGTGTGAGCATGTCTGTCCCCTGCCGAAAGGGACAGCAGAGGTTTGTCCCCATTCCAGAGCTGCTACAGACTGAGCTCTTGCAATCGACCATTTTGAGCAGGGGTCTGTCTTCTAGTCCCCAAATCCTTGAGGCACACGGTCACACTGAGCAACACTCAGAGGGTTGCTGAGTTCCAGGATGGCTGGAAATGAATTGCATCACATCTATTACACTTGCAGAAGTAAGATCGTTTGTTTTATTGGCAACAGTAATATTTCTCTGCAATACCTGAGTGAGAAAACTGTTAATCATGAAGATGTGCAAAATTCTTCCCAATCCAGGGGTACCAAATCAGCCTTTTTTTCAGACACAACTCCATATTATTTCAGTTGTTTGAGATATCTACAGCTCTAATCCAGTATGTCCCTGCCCGATGGCTGCTGTACAGCTCATCACTTGCAAGGGCTGGCAGATTCCAGTATCACATCCCTCGCTATTTAGTCAAGGCTATAAATGAGCAAAGCGCTCTCCTTATTGCGGAGGAAGTTGATTATAAATTACAGAGGTAAATTTCATATATTGCATATCCAGCTAGCTAGTGGTATAAACCATCCTCAGGTAGGAAATTCAGGTGAAACCTATCACCTGTTGATTGGTGTACACTAATTTTTTTAAATGTATTTTTCCTTTTCCAAGTTTAGCATTACCATCTAAAAGTTTTCCTCTGCGTTGTTTCGCAATATCCATTCTCACTGAATTTTTTTTTTTACCACTGTGTGGCACTAAATGCAGCCTTTTTATTACCCACTGAGCCCAAAATTCCGTGTATCATTATTGAGACAGAATGTAAAGAATTTGTGTTAAGATTAAAAAAAAAATCAGAAGTGTTCTTAACATCACAGCAATTATTTCTAAACAAATACTCTATGTCCCATCGAGAGCATTTCACTGATGGCAGTGGAAGCAGCAGGAGCTGAGAACCACGCAGAGGCTCCATCTCTTGGGCTTTCAGTAGGGTTTAGCTGCACCATCCCAGTCTGACCCTTGTGAAAGAGGTTCCCCTTGTTTGTAAATTGCAAATCCCTTGTTCAATTTATTGTAGTGTCATTCTGCGCCCCACTGAGATCACTTTTAAAACACATCTCTTAAAGAGAATGTTGGTGAAAATTTCCTGTCTTGTCAGCCAAGAGATTCACCTTATTACTCCATTTTGTCTACTAGATTTTTAAAACTGCACTGTTCAGCAGTGAAAGCTGTCATGTATCCCACATTTCACTCATTCCCTAAACTTCCCGGTGTCCGATACCCACACAATTTCACTTGCTCTCTAATGCCATTTTACCCATTTTCCTGATATTGTGTAGGTTTTTTCTGTGCTTGTAGGGCACCTGAACACTTGATTTACTCTGCTTATCTGCAATTCTGCTCACAGCAGCCCAAAGCCGCTCTGTAACCGCTCCACCTCGCAAAACGGGTACCAACCAACCCTGATGGCAAGCACCCTGGCTTCCATGAAAGAATACCTGAGCTACCCCTCTCACCACCTGCTCAAGTGTGCTATGAAACGAGTGGAATGTTATTTTTCTCACTGTTTCTGCTGGTCCCAACCCTGAAAACTCTTACACTTGTGTTGAACTCTCGTTAGGCCCCCCGGTCCCACCGGTACCTGGGGGGATACCTGGAAAGCTCAAAGACTGTGCCCAGGAGCACAAGGATGCTGAGTGCTGCTTTGCTAACCAGAGGGAGCTGTGCACGTTCAGAGCTGCAGAAAGAGGGGGAAGAAAACGGGTTTGTGGGGTTTTTTTCTTTTTCCCTGCAGATCTTTCAAAAGCTGTAACTCGGTGATGAATATTCATTTCAATGTAGTACTGAAAGTTCAACTGATGACACCTCAGAGAGAAAATGATCCAGGAATAAAAGAAATTAACATATAGCTCCCACCTTACCATAGAACAAAAGTGACTTTTCAGAATATATTATTTAACCTAAAAGCATTTGAGCAGAGTCACTTTAATATCTTTCAATCCATTAATTTTATTCCCCAGTATTATTAATTTTCACTATAAACCCATACCCAGAATATACTGTATATTTCCTTCCCTGGGTAAACTTTTGTCATTCAAGGTTCAAGCTGCGGAGATGCTAGACCTGGTTTTATACCTATCATTTAATGTCAGCTCTTAGGCCTAAATGTATTACGTAGGATGAGATACGTAGTTTAAGAAACTGTATAGGCAGCTGTAAGAGAAAGGAAAAGACACTATAAAGAGCAGCTCAGCAACTATGAGCTAACAGTTGTGGACAGCACATGTTTGACTTAGTTATGTTAACAGAAAATAAAAGATATGAGAAAAGATATTACCAGCAAATGACGATATGGGAAATCATCATTTGTGATGAGTTTCAAATTAGGCAAGGCTTAAAGGCAGAGGTCAGAAAGACAGCTAAGCAGCAAATAAGCCAATAGGTATTTTTGTTATCTTATACAGAAAAAGTATAATTTTTTTATTAGCAGTAGATACCTTCTATAGATTAAGATACTACAGTATCTATAGTTGCCATTTTGAAATTTGGTGGGATACTGTCAAGGCTCTTCAGTTTTTAAAATGACATACTGAAATCTTATTTCAGAGTGTATATACAGGAGAAAATAGGCATAATGTTACCTAACCCTGAAGTCACTTGTGGTCACTTACATTGTGGTTTTACCTGGGAAGGTTCCTCATTATTTTACCTTCAAGTTCACTGGGGCTCATGGGAAAAAAAAAAAAAAAAAAATCACCCAGTCAAGCATAGTGTTTATTTCCCCAGTAAAGCCAGTTTGAGGCTGGAAGCTGGAATTTCTCTCCCCAAGCCCTCCGAGCATCCCGTGCTAGCAATGCGCACTTTCAACACTTGACCTACAGTGCCAAGGTCAAACTCTTTACAAAATACATTTTAGCTGCTAGTTTCCTTATAAAAGGTGGGTAGAGGAGGAGGAGGAGATCTTACCTATCTTTTATGCAAGTCTCACTGTGAAACGCTCCTGTAGGAGCTGGGAAATTGTGTTCAAATCTTTCCTTGGCTGAAACCCACACATGCCAACTGAGTGCACTAAATAGCAGGAGCCAGGGTAGCAGGAGGCCCAGGGTACCTGCCACCTCCTCCCTCCATCGTATCAGCCACTGGTGCGGCTGAGGAGGCCTGGAAAAGGTGCAGGAGAAATAGCACGTCTCTGTAGCCTGGTAGATGGAGAATATAGCTGGCAGTGCAGGTGGCTGTGTCCCAGATACACTATAAGTGCAGATTTTGTATTTTAGTCAATAACCATTTAGTACAAAATACACAGCCGGCATAACTGCAAAGATGCTCTTTGCCAGATGAGTTCCCAGGCCATCCAAGGGTAGAGCTATGGTCGCTGCTCCAGTCCTCAATCTTGGACCATGTTCTCTGCAACAGGCTGAAAAGGTCTCGGCAGAGGAGGAGAGGGAGCATCTCCTCCTCCTCCTCCTCCTTACCCTCTTCCTCCTCCCTGAGGGAGCATCTCCTCCTCCTCCTCCTGCCCTGTAAAATGGTGTAACACAGTGGGTGATGCTCAGCCCACCGCCAGCAGAATAAAAAGTCCTGCTGGCACATCTCCCCCACCCTAACCACTCAGCAGTGCTCAGCAAAGCTCTTAAATGAAAAAAAAAAAAAAAGCTGACTCCTGCTCAGATACCTGGCAGGAGGGATTGAGATCTCTGTTTTGCTGAAGAGGGATCACGGCGGCAGCCCAGGTGAGGTTCGGAGCTTGCCCGGTGCCCTCTTTCTCCAGGCTGAGCCCCAGGCAAGGCACACATCTTTGCCTCTGACTACAGAGCCCTCAGACAAACCCAGCATCATCCCTGATTTACTCAGGATTTATTATTTACTTTAGACCCTTTCCAGCTCCCCTACAGGTGCAGCTCTGGGCTTTCTCTTTCTCTCACCTGTTTCATTTGGGAAGTCAGTGATGGAGAGGAAGAAGGACATCACTTGTGTGCAAGCAGCTCCCCAACGGATGGACTCACGCTTTTGGGTCCCTTTCTGAGATACCTTTCCCACATGTTGGGAGCAGAGCCTTGGGGCGTAACACAGGTTTCTGCAGTCTGCTCAGATCCACCCACCTGGAAATTAGTCATTCCAGCAGCTAATTGACTATGCTTTTGTACAGCTTTTTCAGGCCATTTTCTTCCCCAGACTCATTCCTTTCTTTTTCCTTCCTAGTCAATAATTTTTTTTTACTCCTGTGCCAAGCTGAAAGCCTCTGGGTCACAGCTCCATTCTGGAAGCTGCTCATTGTCTGAAGAGAGAGAAAACTTCATCTTTTAAGGGCACAGCTCTGCTACTCTCCAGTAGGTGATCAATAGGTACATACACCATATTATGCTGCAGGACTGGGCACCAGAATAGTCTATAAATAGGTTTGATTTTGCCTAGTAAACCTTTCCAGTATATACAAATAAATGTACTGATTTTTTTTTTCCTTGTGATTTTAGAGCTTTCTATTTAGATGCAATTGCCAATAACATTTTCTTTTGTTTAACGACAAGCAGAAGTAGGTCTCTAAAGTATTAGGTAGCTATTGACTGTTGCATTCAGAAAGAACAGAACGTTCCTGAAAAGGAACGGATAAGAAAGCCGAGCAGAGATGTGCTGCGAGAGCCAGGAACTTCCTCTCCAGGATGCAAGTACAAGCACAGAGAGACTGAAGCAACCTGCAGGTCACTGCCACAGTTTTAGCCTTGTTACTTAAAGGGGTTTAAATCTGATGAAAGCTTGAAATCCCAGGACTGTGGTTTGCTTTGGAAGCATTTTAATGTTCAAATATTTATTTTCCCTTAGCGACGCGAAATCCTTGTTACAGTGATTATAGCTCCCTTCTTTCTCCTCATTTCCAAACCTTGCTCTGTAATTTAAGTCTGTGATGCTTTGACCAAGTAGTTTCAGATGAAGGTAGTAGTTTCTGGAAGCTACCAACACATCACAAAAGTCAATTTGGTGTTTCTGAATTAACTTCCTCACCTGTGCTGACCTCAGCTAGTTCAGTCTCCCCACACTCTCTGTGAGATTTCCTATCTGTCAGTGTCAAGTTAATAGGTTTAAAAGGCTGAGCAATAAAACCTGCAGAACAGGTAAAAGGTCAAAGACCCTGTGCCCTCTGCTGCTCTTTCTGCAGGTACTAAAAGGGCTGTCTGAAGTGAATATTTAATCTCCCATGACAAAAACAACTTCTTCCTCTCCATCACTGGCTTCCCAAATGAAACAGGTGAGAGAAAGAGAAAGCCCAGAGCTGCACCTGTAGGGGAGCTGGAAAGGATCTAAAGTAAATAATAAATCCTGAGTAAATCAGGGATGATGCTGGGTTTGTCTGAGGGCTCTGTAGTCAGAGGCAAAGATGTGTGCCTTGCCTGGGGCTCAGCCTGGAGAAAGAGAAAGCCCAGCGCTGCAGTTTTAGGGTGCTGGAAAGCATCTTCCAGAGCTAACTCGGGGCTGTTCCTTGATTTCACTACTGCGGAATACGTGGTCTGAACACAGAGCTGGATGCCCGGCCACGTGCAACCTTACACTCCAAATTCACAAGGACGCTGAAAGCCACGCACTCCTTTAGGCTGGTATTGTTCCCAGCAATCATCTCAGAGGCAGGAGGATTTTAGTCTGGTTTGGGCAGGGATAAGGGCAATTCCTGCAAAGCCAGCTACTGCCCTGCCGGTCTTTCGATAGGAAGACTGTCGGCTTTCTCGCGTCACAAGGCAGCAGCAGATCCTTGCTGACAGCCTGCCCTTGCTAACAGACTCTGCAGGCACATCTCCGCAAGCTGGGGAGGCAGGGAAGATAACAAAGGGCAGGAGAAGGCCAAGGCAGCGCAGCGGGGTGAGGCAGACCTGCAGGAAAGGACACTTTCCCCCCCCCACAGAATTTGAGCTGTATATCCTTGTTTTTCCCTGCTTTCCACGTTTTCCTTCTTTGCCTTCCTGTTTCCTTCCTGCCTGGATATGAAGGAGCCTTTCAGCAGAAAGCCACCCTGTTGTTTATTTTGTAAATAAAAACCCAAAGCATTTCTCTCCTGCTAAGTCCCCCAAAATCAAGCAAAAGAACTGTCCTCTTCCTGACAGAGGAGGCTGCTATTTTGGCTCACAGTTCAGCCGGCACAACGTAGTCCTTTCTAGCGAGTCTCGCACTGCTGCATGGCAGCTCAGTCTTTCAGCCCTCAGAGAATGAGCACATTAGGAGCTGAATATAAGCAATGTTTGCTTCCAATTTGCTGAGGCTATGCCCAATTACTTTATTAATGGACTGGTTTGCAGCAGGGTTCAGATAAAACAAAGCTGTGCTTTAGATTTGGTTTTGCAGTCGTCCCAATAAAAACGAAGCAATGTTAACTTTCTTTCTGCGTGACACGGTCTACAGAAGCATGAGCTAAAGATCTCTCTATGGGCAGACTGTCCTCTGCACAGCTCAGTGCTAATGAAAGCAGAAGGATAAATAATTTTATTTTCCTGATACCCTTGATTAGGAAAGGATGGTTCTTCAACAGCTTTAAATGTCTGTTTAATAATTCTTTTGGGATAATGAGTGTGGTGCTTCCCTCCACCAAGCAAGTCCAGGGTCCGGTTGGGGGTCCTCCTGCAATCCCACTTTTGGATTACGTACTCCTCCCCAGGAGTGTTTTGTGTACTCAGGAAAGCTGGGGGAAGGCTTTTTAGAGAGATCCAGGGGACCTCTGGGCCAGTCGTCTGGGGTATCAGGAACACGGCTGCTGACAGCAGCGTGCAGGTAGCGATAACTGTGCGCTTCAGAAAATAGTGAGCGAGGCTGCTAACCTCTGAACGGGAAGGGGAGGCACATATCACTCCTACCACCCCCCTCACAGACGAGGCCTTGAGGGTCTGGACAAGACGATAGGAAGAGGAGGTAGCTTTACGTAGGTTTCTACTATTGTAAAGCATAATTTTGGCCACTTTAATACTTTGTCTCTCGGAGATTAAAACATCCAATACATGTGCTTGGAAATGCTTTCTGTAGAAGGAATCAGTGCAGGCAGAGCCACCTCATACAGAGCAGTACGAGACACGCTGGAAAGCTGCTGTCTTGCGAGATGATGTCCGGAGCCTGCTACGAACTGGCCCAATGCCTGGACGGAGACTCAGCAGTGCTGCATGCTGTCCCATCCACAGGCTTCTCTGTAACTCAAGGAGGTCATCTTTAAACCAAAGGTTTTAGCGGTGGCTACTAGCTGCTGGGCTCTGTAACTGGTTGTGTGACCTCTGCCTTTTTTTAAACCTACCTGTTCTTTGAAAGAATCATCTTCAAATAAATATAAATCAATTATTAGTACACTTACTGTCCTGTGGAGCCTATTACTGTATTTCTTTGACAATTTTTTTAAAAGACTAAGGCTTCATATAGCATTGTAAAAATAAACCAGAAAATTGTTTTTTGTACTGCCTGGGGAGAGCTAATAGGTCTAGCTGTTTTGCAGTGAATACCCACCTCCCCTTGAAATATTTTTCTTTTTATCTTTGAAAATGTACATAGTACTGAAGCACAGCTAGAAAAGAACATAAGAAGAAAAGGAGAAGGTACAGACCTGGTAAGTGTCACACTTTATAACCACACAATCTTTTCAAATGGCATCAAATGTCAGCTACACCTGGGGACCAGAAGCGGTGACCCTCCTCCTGCCCAGCTACAGGAATGTTGATATATGGTCATCAAACAAGACGTGGACCTTGGCAGAAAGATGTGGGGATTAAGATGCTTCCTTGGAAAAGCCCTCAAAGGGATTCAAAAAAAGTGCTGTGTCCCCAATTCCAGTTGATAGCAAAGAGTACTAAGTTTCACAATTGGTCAACAATATGGGGTGATAGAAGACAATTCATGATAACACACAAAAGAGCCTTAGATGCTTTGTTATAGGATGTCATTTGTTCTCTATTTACATAGTGCCTTTGTTTCAAAGTACAAGTGAAGGATAACAGCAGTGAAACGGAAAGCAATACTTGACAATGAAAGCAAACAAGCCATCATCTCTGGATCTCAAGTGAGAACAATAGATTGGGCTTACAAAGGAAAAGAAAAGATCGAGACAGTGGGAGAAGTGGCATAAAAGAAAGAAAATAGATTCCTATGGCTATATTTAGAGCTGAAACTGTGAATGATAAGGAAGTACTTTTTTGCTGCATCACCTCAAGGTAAGATACAGAGACCAGGTCTACTTTTCTTTTAGACCCTTTCTCATGCCCTCCTTTGCTGGTGATGGTGCCTCAGTCTGCAATACCCCATTGCAAGGGATCCTGCAAGTTTTAAGTCATCTGCAGAACATGTCTACCTCGCACTGATGTGCCTGACCTTCTGAGAAGCATTGCAGTACTTAGCAAAATCATTTTAGCTTTGTTTTTCTCCCTCAGGTATCTGAATTGCCCATGCCCTTTGCACCCCTCCTTCCCCAAGGAGATTCTGCCTCACCCTTGTCATGATCTACCCTCCACCAGAAGAACTGGTTCTCCTTTTCTCCCATCCATGATCTCCTATATGCCATCTAGGGCTTATCTACCTCTGTCCCAGGAAGAGTCTGCAGCTGGGCTAGGAATCACTGCAGCACCCAGGAAGACAGCAGAAGATGATGTGGAAAAAAAAAAGACTCTTCTAGAGATTGTGGGGATGAGATGGGGATGGGGAGGATCACATTTCAAGACATTAAACCAAGACAGCAGTTACACTTTCTGTGCAGGAAGGATCACACCCCTTCATTGTTGTCCAAATAAAACCAAATGTATTAATTTCCATAGGCCATAGGCAAAGAAGTGCTCTGCACAACCAGCAGCTGAAGAACTGAAGGCAGTGGCCTTGTTGTCCTGCAGTCAATGCTAGCCTGATGTGCCAGACAGGAGTGGACTCTTGTCTTCCCAATCCACCCGGGAAAATCCTGAAAGCAAACACTTCAGGACATAGACGGAATAAGACGGGGCCTTGAGATAAGTGAGAGATTCTGCAAAAGACAGGCAATGTTAGCAGACACATCTCTGGCTTTGGTCTTCTAAAAGGCCAGGAATTAAAATCATAATTAATAGCTGTACCAACAGGTTTTGGCTCCACTTAACAGGGCCCCTCCAACAAAGTCTTGAGCCTTCATTTTCTTTCCAGACTGGCTTCTGTGAGATCAAGGACTATTTGCTCCAACAGGCTGGCCACTGACCTACATAGAGCAGCAAAGCTCAATGCAATAAAAGGCAAAGCTGAAGTTCATTTTTAAAAATAATCTAAGTTTAGAAACAATTTAGATGCTGGTGTAGCCGTGTGACTCCAGAAGCTGCAGAGCCTGAAGTCAGTTGTTTAATCTGTACCTGGCTGTTGGCAGTCCATGTGCTGCTGCTGCTTTTGCATCTAAAAAAATCTCTCTTTAAGGTGTTACTAGTTCCAAAAGCAGAGGATTAGATGGAAGCACAAAGAAACCATATTTCTTAATATGTAACAGTCTCTAAACACAGTATTTTATATTAATTTAAAGAGGTCTGCTCCAATTTATGCATACTGCCTAGCCCAAAGGAGGTTCAAATTCCTGACCTAGGCCTCCAGGCAGTATGGCAAGATAAGTAAAAAATGTTAATAATATCTCTCATTATATGTCTCTAGTTGCTTACATGTCTTTTAACAGTTTTCAGGGCTGGGATTTTCCTAACTGCTCAGTGTTGGTCTAACTTTTGAGGCATTCATTCAAAACAGATCCCAATATGAATATATAATTTGGGACAGAGAAGTAAATTTTCTCCTGTTCTTCTGGAGTAATATTTTGCTTGTTAATCACATAAACTCTGTCTTCTGCAAGCCCTGAAATAATTTATCCTGGTAGATCCTGTATTCATCTTGCTGTTATTCAAAGTGGTTGATCTTTGATGACCCAAACACATAGTCAATCTTATAATTTCTTAATCTGTATCAGGAGATTTTAAAAGTGCAACTTATGTAATATCTGAGCAAAAAAACCCCTTACATGTGAGAAATTACTGGCCATCCATTTTGTGTTCAAACACATACAGCAAGATTCGTGATCATCTGTAGCTCAGCTGTTATTTTTACTGGGCTACCAAAGCCCTGGGGAGGATTTTGTAAAGCTATTTAGCCTGAAGGAAGGGATTAAAGAGGTTTCTCCCCATGAAACATCTGTTGCAAATGTACTTTCTAATATTCGGAGCAGAATGTTAAAATTAATCAGAAAGGGGAAGAGTCTCTTCCCTGTTCAGCAGCCGTACTCTCTGCTCAGCCATCCCACGGGTCAGCCCACTGTTTCTTTCCCAGCCCAAAGCAGAAGCTGCCCCCACCACTATAGAACAGAGGACTTCTTTGGATGCTGTGCCCCTCAACACCTTGATGGGGTAATTCAACTTTTTTCTCAAGCTCTCTTCCCTTTTGTCAATTAATGAGAAACTAGAACTTGAAGTGACTGTTGTAGCCAGAAAAGCCAACTATCCATGATCTCCTTCTCTTCTCTGGAGCCCATTATCTACAATCCCTCTATTTGTGTGATTTAAGAAAAAAACCTGTGCTTGCTAAAGAAAATAAAAGAATAGAATATTAAACAAACTTGGGTACTCACAGTTCTGATACTGATATGGCTCAAGAGCTGTTTTCTGTACCTTTCTTCTCTTCTCACAGGGCTCTCTCAAGCCCACTTATCCCAGCCCGAGGATAAAGCTTGTACTCTAGGGGCAAGGACAAAATTTTTTTTCCAGTAGCAGATAGGACTAGGTTGTGCTATGCTTTTACTACTTCTGGTATTGCTTTTTATAATATGTGGGGGGGAAAGGAGATAGCCAGTAATAAGCAAGCCCATTCACTACAGAGCAATATATACTGTGCAAACTTAAGTGCTAAAAGAATTTGCCTAAAAAAAATTTCTCAGTTTATTCTCCTGGTTCATGCATAGGAGATTTTCAGAGAAATTGAGGAGACCAGACTTGATGTTCCTCATTCTTAGTGCTTTTTTTATTATTGAGTTTAAGAAAACAGTCTGACTTTTTTTCTTTTCCCAAAGCAAAAGGATAAGTAATTTAATTCTTCCCCTCTATATAAGAGGGGGAAGAATTATATACTTATGCTTATAGATGCTGGGCTTAGTAAACTGAAGCTTCAGGACAGTGGGGGAATGGCTTACTGTTAGCATCACAGTTGTATCCTAAGCAGAGCCATAAGTGACACTGATCACACTGCATTTCTGTCCTCAGTTCATCCAGACAAGTGACAGACCCCTTAAAAACACATCATCATTGTTGATGAGGATGATATCCCTTCAAACACAAGAAGAGGAGTGGCACGACTATAGTGGTTGCTGAATGCTTAGCAGAACATACCTGTCCTTGTCAGTCTGTGCTGCCAGCTCAGAGGAGAGGGACTGAAGTGTCTCATTCCTCTGGGCCAGGTTCACCTGCTCCAGGTGAGCTGCTGCCAGCAGACATGAGGGCAGAAGCAGTGGTGGAGCAATGATGTACCTACTATGCATGTCCTAAGAAATAACAAAGCAAGGATACTAAGGCAAAAAACTCCTAAAGCTGGATGCTTCGGGAAGCTCCCAGGAGGGCCCAGGACTTACACCCTGTAGTCACCCAGGAAGGGAAGAGGTTTCTTCTTGCAGAGCCAGGTTGTGGTAACAGAAAGTAGAACAGAAATTTTTAAAAGACTTTTTCAGGCTGATATATAGAAGAGTTAGAGAGAGAACTTCTAGTGCTGAGTATCAGGACAAGGTCATAAATAAGAAGGCAGACAGTAAAACAACAGCAAATGCCTGTGCCTACTGCTATAAATTGCAACTCAAAGATTAACTGGTATAGGTATACCAGCCAAGCTTTTCTACTATGGCATAGGCTTTAAAAAGTCCTTAAGCACTTCACCTGGCTGAGATTGTACCAGAAGTCCTGGTGAATATATCCTGAAACCTGAGAGTGGATACAGTGACCAAATGACCAGGATTTCTTTCCAAGGCAAGGAGGAAAGAGCGACTAGACTTTTCCCATCACTGGTATGCACAGGTTATGCCGTGGTAATTTGGGAGTCCACCTTCAGTGCCTTTTGGTTGAGAGTAGCACAATAGTGAAACATGTGAGCTCTTGTCTACTAAAAGCTGGAGTAAATCCAGAGTAATGTCACGGGGGTCATAAACCAGCCTGTAAATAACTGCTGAAAACCTGGGCTATATTAAAACTGGTGATCTGTGATTAAAAAAAGCTATCATTCCCCTCAGCCTCTGTGCCCACATCCAGGTGACATGCTGCCCTCTCCATGGGGATGGCTGGGACACAGTAGTTGACTTGGCAACTGCTGCTGTAATAAAATATTCTCCCTCCAAATCAGAAAGTATTAAAAACATACCGACAAAATGCACTCTGCATTTTTCTCATGTAATAAATCTGCTTTTATATTTAAAGACCATACTTCTTCCCCTGGCAGGACATAACTGTGGAATATTTCTTTCCTCAGAAGACACTGTACCAGCCCTATTTCTGGAGGGCCTGTGAAGGGGCGATGCAGAAGTGCAGAAGAGGAGCTTTGTGCAGGTTGCTGCTGGTGGAGGCACAGGAGATGTTCAAGGGACATCCATGGGCTTTGCTGAAGATACTGCAAGGAGCAAGCCATTACACAGCTCGCAGACTCAGCTGGCTAATGCAGGACAGAGGTCTGCCAAAGCCCTCCCTACCCTGGGAAAAGGACCGTCACTCGGTCACGTCAAAAATTTCCTGCATTCCCCATAGTGCATGGGCTCTCACTCCAACACGCTTCTGAGCATGGCCGAAGGCAGGTGAGAGCATTTACTCACGCTGTAAGAGCCCTACAGAATCTGTACAGGCTGTTGTGACCTGTTCTTAAAGCCATTTTGACTCAAGCTATGCAGATAATATCTTCTGTTGAGGGGTGGGTGTATGAGAAAGAAGCTAAGCCAATTCCCAGGTACACCCTGCCTTTGGGGGCTGCTGCCTGGCTTTAGAGGACATGGAGCTGTTCCCTGAAAGGAGTAACCAGAAATAACTGCAGCCTTACATGACATCTGCAGCCAAGTCTCAAACACAGATGACAGATATCTTGCCTTGAATATAATCTTAGCTATGCTATTTAATAAAGGCATCTATTAACTAATTATCGGCTGGTGGTTACACTGCACTCTCAAGTACAGCAGAATCAGGATTCATGGTGTGAATGGTAGCTGCCTCCTTTTCCTACATTTTTTGTAAAATAACTCTGGGGAGGCATGCAGAGGAGCAAAGCCTCTGAAACACATTTAATTAGATAAGCTGAATCTGCAATGTAGAATTTGGAAACTGTCCAGGTTCAGGAGGGATAATTCAGTAATCTGGCTGAGTGATAGCGGACTCTGCTGATTTATGTGTGAATCAACTGCTGCTCTTCTGGGTTTCCCTTTCCCCTCCAGCCCAATAATTCACTTGACCACCCCTTTTCCCATCTAAAGCTTCGGGGGGGGTTTCACGTTGCCATCCCTTTGCCCTGAAACACACACATATGCTTGCTTTTTCAGGACTGGCTTTGCAGGGGTAAAGAGATGGAGGTGCACGGATTAGCGAGACCATTGTGCTCGATGGGTAATGGGGCCATGGAGGAGATGACTTCCCATGTCCCCAGTCCTATGGGATTTCTGCTGTCTCTTCTGCTTAACTAAGACGCTCCCTCTTCAAGGGAGGGAAGAGGGCTCTGTATATCTCCTGCTGTGGCCCTCACTGATATTTATTTCCCTGGAAGCAGCCTGTAGAAATAAAGAAATCAAAGGGACCAGACTACAACTTGCACGAGGGCTGAGAAGCTTCTTAAAGCAACTCCAGGGCCAATCACAGTCATTGAGATATTCTGAAGTAGCAGCACTCTGTGTGTGTTAAAGGGTACCCTGATGAAGAAACATAGATTATCCTTCATATTGGCAAAGTAATGCCTGGGACAAGCTTGCACAATATTATAATCTAGAACTCAAGGTCTCTCTGGCCCTTGCCCAGGTAACTGCACCCAAACTGTAGACTGCTCACAGGTTGAGGTTAATCCACTAGAATCCCAGCCATCATCTTTTAATACTGTCTGAAAAGTGCTGGAAGCGTGTCCCATCCCCTGCACGCTCATATCTGGGGGCCAGAGACAAAACCCAAGCTGGTCCACGGGGCTGAGGGCAGCAGGGAAGGGGCACAGCTCCCAGTGAGCACAGTGACGGCTTCTGCTGCTGGAGGGAAGAGGGAGGTCAGGAGCTGCGGGGAACGTCTTCAGTGGAGGACAGAAAGCAAAGAGTCTTCAATTCGTGGAGCTGCACAGCAGTTGAAAAAGAGGAGTCGTTGCCTGGCATTTTCTCTCTCAACAGCAAACTGCTGGCCAGCCGCTGTGGAAGGAAATTCATCAGTCTGCTTACAGAGTCACCTGGAGGTCTAAAATAATTCTTCTTTCGCTAGGAAATATTTGGGCTTAACTGACACTGGTAGTGCTGCAACCCCAGGGAAAAATACGATGAGGGAGGGGGAGACAGGGCTGAAAATGCAGGAGACGTGCTGTGTTTGCACAGCAGGCTGCCAGTCCCCGAGCAGCCTATAATCACTCCCGCCTGCCTCCCAGAACAGGTACTGGATGTGTGCGTGCAGAATGGGGCTGAGTAACACATCTGTGCTCCAGAGGATGCTTCGGCTTCATCAGCCTGTGAGCAAGAATCAAGGCATGTCTTACAAATAAATAATTTTTGAATGACAGAACATGTGAAGGCTGATTTCAGAAGGCTTTGTGTGCTGGGTTGGATTATGATGTGTGTAATAAGGTGCAGGCAGTGACTGAAGCATTTCCTGCAGCCCTCTGCTCCCTCATGTGAGTTCCCTGGTACTCACTCGCACATTTGCTTTCACAGTGTAATCTGGCTTTCTGCAAGGGGTGCTCATTTTCCTCTGTCCTCCCGCCTAAATTTTGCAAAGCTGTGAAAGCAGACTATCTTTAAGACACCTAATACTGGATTCCTTTTGGTTGAAAACTTTGAGTTTCCATTTTGGGAAAACAGTTGTGGTGCATCTCCATTGTAGGAGGACTTTTTAAACTCCCGGTGTCTGATGTCTCTTCAATTAATCATACGTTCCAAATAACTTTATTTAATATGTAAGAGCTAAACAGAAGTGCAAATAAGTCATGCACATGCAATATAAATTACCCATTCAATTCTAAAATCATTCAAACCTCATGAAATGCCTTCGCTGGTACCTGGACCTATTAGCTGAGAAATTTCTGTCTAAATCTAGTCTCTTCAAACCAGAACTGAACCCTGTTGTTTGTGACAGAGCCAGGAAGGGAGCCGGTGCTTTATTATTTTTAATAATAGAACAAGAAATAAAAGAGTTTTCTTTTTCCAGGATTCTCCAGTGAGTATTTTTCACAACCAATATCTTTTCTTCTTTGAAGGTAAATAAATTGCTCTCTTGCTGGTTGAAATATGAAGCCAAGGAATCTATATTAATCTCATCATTTTAAGCTCAAAAAAACACCTGTCTCTAAGAAGCTAAGAAGAATAGATAGCTGACCAGCATCAAGGTTTCCACTGTGGTTTGACTCTTGCTGCATGTCTGCTGTCCAGATAATTCTTTAAATACAAAGGCCAGAGTGAAACTGTTGCCTTTATACCATATGTATACATGCACTTCAGCTCAAGCGAATTGAGCCGTGGACACATACCAACTCCATTTCTTCTAACAGGCATCTCACTATTTGTCTCACCAACACATACCAGCATCTTTTCTGCAGGATAGTCACTATCATTCCTCCTTCTGCATGTGATGTGCATATGCATGCAACCCAAAAAAAGAAACACTGCAAAGCAAGAAACTGGTGAAGTATTAAGCAAAACCAAATGGCATAAAACCAGGTACTGTAGGAATACGGTGAGACTGGAATAGTCCAATTTACAGTTAACAACCCAATTTTCCATGAGAGCAAGAGGCCACACTGGAGCCACACTAACAATTTTCATTCTTTCTAACAAGTCTGTTGTCACCTGAATTGTACATCAGAGGATCATCCTGCTCGCAGGTGCAACCCAGATTTAAAGGTCAGCCTACAAAAGACCCAATAACCATCATAGTGAAATTCAAGACAGATATGGACTTCAGAGGAGTGAAGACCTTAGTTAATAACCAAAAATAACACAAATTCTATCCTGATATCGTGAATGAAAGGATATTAAGAAGTTCAAAAGTTCTCCATTAAGAAGTACAAAGTTGCCTTGTTCTAAGGAGCCCCAAACTAAATATGTGTTAATAGTAGTTGAATGGTTACTATGTGCTTCCACAACAGAATAAAATGATGTTGAAAAGTTTCCAACACTGTTTACTGAGGTATTAGGATGTGGTTTAGAAGGAATAATTATTTTTAAAAAGTATGTAATGGAGAGGCAGAGCTGCAAGGCAAGGTGACAATGAGCCCCCAACTGTGTGACACAGGGTAGCCTAAAGATTACATACAGCCTTTCCTCCCAGCTTAAAGATGGACTGATGGACTGTCAGATTAGTCCTACCCCTGAGCAGATTTGCCTTTCCCTTTTATCTCCCAGCTTTCACTGCCTTCTGCCTTTCTCCATCTAATTAGATGAATTATCAAAGCATATTTTTGTGCTGAGCAGAATACCCCATCCCGGTGCAGCATAGATGGATTTTCAAAAGAACCTAATCTTGGTTTTGATTAGGCTTTTGATGAACAGAGAAGATGAAGCCTGTTAGTCCCTGCAATGAATCCATCAGGCACTCCTGGAGGTGCACCGACGGGTGTTCATTGCTCGAAAAGTCCTCCAAAAATCTGCTTTTTAAACCCAGGCTCCATCGCTACCACCTCTCTGTCTTCACTCCCTTCCCCGCCGCCTCCCTGCCCTGAGCCTCTCCCTGATGCCTGCCACCATCGCCTTGCCCCGCATCTCTCCCGCTCCTGCCTGGATCTCCTGCAGTCAGGGCTGGAGCCCAACCAAGCAGCCTTGGTGCAGTCTATCAGCTGAGGATCTGCCAGCAATAGGTCTTGGCCCCCACCGGGGCCGGCGTACCTTGCCACCAAGGTGTGCCCCTGCTGTTTGAGGGAAGGTGGCCATCGAGCAGCCTCAATGCCACCCAAAGCCAACGGGGACCTGCGGTGCCATTCCTTCCAGCCATGCCATGCCACGTCAGGAGCCTCTGTGCAAATTACTACATCTACATATCACAGTGATCTGCCTGTCAGAAATAGTAGCTTCGGTCTAGAAGTCGGTATGAGGATGATGCTGCACCCAGATTAATGAACACGTTCACTCTCAGCAGGGCCAATTAGCCAGGGCGGGCTGGTGGGTTAATTCAGTTCCAGTGCTGGCTTGTTTTCTAGTTGTGACCTTGTTTGCCTCTCATTTGGGTATCTTTGCATGCTGTCACACTACATCTTGGGACCTGGCAGCATCTATGCCACTTCTGAAATGCCGCTTAGTCATTTAGTTCATATAAGCCTTGTCACACTCGGCAGAGCTATACATAAATATGTTTTAAATATCTAGGCACCAGCACACTTCTCAGGTGGTTTCAGGAATCCAGCCCACGCAGCCCTTTAATGCCAACCTGAGAGTGGCGGATTGCTGCTTCATGCAAAACCTGGACTGATGCATTGTTTGATATATCTATCACAAAAGTAAATCAAATTGAAGCATAAAACACAAGAATCAAATTAAAATACTAGTGATCACCATACTAGTAGTTCACATGAAGAGGGGACAGCTAGAATGGGCACCTAGAAGACTGACATTCCACCAGAAAATACAAGTTCAGTGACAAGTCCTGAGAACTGCTTACATTTATTTGAAGAATAAAATCCTGTCTGTCTCCCTCATTTGCTCTTGAGGGAGGAAACTACCACTTAAAAGATGTACATAAAGTCTTCAAGAAAACAGTTCAAATGAGGTGACTGTCTTCAGATTTACTTTCAGAAGAAATTCCCTTATGCTGGGCTCACAGTCACAAGGCTCAAGGCAGTGGTAGCAAAATAATTTAGTAAGCCTTTACCATAAAGACACAATCTTAGCCAAAAAAGAGTTAACATTTTAAAAAGTTGAGAGAAAATTGCTCATTATACCTGCAATAATCTGAATTACTGTACCATATCTGTATTTTAGTATTACCTAGTCATCAAGGTTGAAATATCTTGTTATTGCCATAATTCTCCAAGAAGCAATTATATTACTAAAAACATTATAAAAAAACAAAAAGGAATTTTCCTGATTAGTAGCAACAATGTAGCGGGCACAAAAAAAAAATGGTTTTATTCAGTATCTCTGAGAGATAGACAGAACCAAATTTCTGAAAAATTGTCTCTTTCATCTCTCAGAAAATTGAGCCTGTAATTATATTCTAGATCTTGGTAGAGACTTAGTATTTATATCATTGTTATGCACTTCTTCTTTGTATATATGTTAATGTGCCATTTTTTAAGTTTTCATAATTTTTATGTATAGATGATTCATTTTGAGCAGCAGCAAAGGAATCTTGAAAATTTTCATCTTTTTTTCCACACATTTTCGCAAATCTGGTCACAGCTTTGCACAGACGTGAGTTTGTAACCAAGTTTTTTCAGTCTACGTATTTACAGAAACAGTTCTGACTTAACGCGAAGTAACCACGGAAAGCTGCGACAACCTTCATACTCGAGCAAAACTGTAAGGAGATATTGAAAACGAGCTGCTGTTAAGAATAACTCCGTTAAATAGCAAATACAGATGTCATGGTTGCGCAGGGCGGGTTTTGTAGGAGGCTTGGGGAAGGCAGGCAGGCTGGGGAGGTGCGATTAGCCGGGGCCCCCGGCGGGGACGGGGTTATCGCCAGCAGGGACTCCTGCCAGGTCACAGGGCAATATTTCTCTGAAGCGGACAATCTGCAGGAGTTTAGTCATAATAAAACAGGATAAAGTGTGTTTTCGTAAACACAGAAAGGACGCAGGCTCATGCTGCGAAAACAGCTGTGAAAACTGTCAGTGTTTTGGAGTCTGGCTTTCTCAGCTTCAACTTTTAAGATATTTAATTCTTCATAGAATATTTAAAAAGGAAACAGTGACCATGAGTAGAAATGTAAGGTCTGAGTCGGGGCGGAAACGTATTTTCAAGGGAATGTAGTGTTTGGGATTTTGCTTTTGCAAAATCTGGTAAAAACAGAAAGAACTGAGGGGAGAAAAAGGAAGTAAACTTTTTTTATTAGATGTTTTCCCACAGAATTATCAGTGAAGCAGAGGCGCCTGTTTCAATTTCTGCAAATCTGCAGTTTGGGGAAGTACGTGAATATCACGGGGGAGTTTCAGAATTAAATGACTGGATCACTCAGACCCAGATTCTGCACAGAGAAACCAAAAGGAAAACCTCGGGCACTGCTGGCACTTCCAAGATTACATCAATAACTGCGTTGCTTCACTCACCTTATACTCACTGTAGTGTGGCTATTTTTGTCTGCAGTTGTAACGCTGCAGCACAGTGATAACTCACTATGAAAGTGTGGGGGGCTTCGCTGTGTAGTTTCATCTGTGTTTGGGCTGATTGTTGAGCCTGAGCCCCACCAGCCGCTTCGGCAGGGCTCTGGGTAGCAAGGTGGCACATCCACTTTCCAAGCTCTATTTCATACTATGTCGATGCCTTCTTTTTTGCTTATAAAAGGGTTTCCACTTCCAACGCCTTAATTCCTGGTCAAATTTTAGAGATTCGTTAACAGATAGAAAAATTGCACGGGGGCACCTAGATCCAGCTCCGTGTCTACTACCAGATGACTTAGACGTTGCTCATATACCCTTGTAGAGATCAGAAAGCTTGTGCTAGCAGATCCCTTGCAGGACTAGGACCATACTTCATGAGTTAAGAACGGCTCTCCATGCTCAGCCATGTTTGGCTTTGGCATGTTGCATATGACAAGGCCAGCTGTACTAGTAGGGGTCTGGACGTCTAATCAACCAGAAAGAGCAAGCGGCTATCTCTGGTGTCCTCCCCCATCCCCCAGCAGAACACATTTTTCCAGAGCCACTGATATTCTTGCAGCGCAAACCTGATTTATGACCAGTGCCTTCAGGAGCTACTGCAATGCACATACTTAATTTGATAGTGATAGTTCCAGTAGCACAAACTGATAACATTTACACAGGATCTTTCTGTAAATGACTTGTATTTACAGAAATAAATTCCATTAGTATCTCCTATTTTCAAACATTCAGATCTGTGAATATGAATGCTCCTGCATTTGTATAAAAATATCCTCAAGATGCTCATGCGAAAACATTGAAACATGCACAAATTATATATAGAGATATATGAGAGAAACACAGTATGAGAATTAAAGAAAAGAAATACACTAAATATAGTCTATCAAAGAAATACACTAAATAAATACCTGGTTTTAACTTGCCTGTTCAGTCCATGTAACAGTCCAACAACTACGTTGCTCAGGTGGATGGTCCCCTCAGCTACTTTCGGTTGAAGTACACAAAGCTGAACTTAGCAATTAGATAAAAAAGTTGAGCTACTTTCTAATTTCCACACTTTCAAGTACATTAAGCAATTAGCAGGAACACTTTGTGGATTAGCTTTTGCAAGCCCTGCTAGAGGGGCCTCATGTCCTTAGCCTTGCTGGAACTGCACGCTGATGAGCTAATACGCAGGTGAAACCCGCACAGCCCCCTCCCATTTGGTGCAAAACACTTTGCACGTGGTAGTAGGGTCTCTTCTATTAACTCGGAATGTTTTTAATGCCTGTGAGTTATTTGTTTGATAGAGGGCAATAAAGAAAGGTGAAAAGGGCTGTCCCTCTGACCCACAGCGTAGTGCTCTGCAGCAGCACGCAGTAGCCTCGGGTGGTTTTTATGCCCAGGATTAACAGGGATTGGGAACGATGCAGAAGCAGCATGCTGAATCAAGGGTCGGAAATCGCTTTGCGGGGCAATTTCTCTAGTAAGACTCAAAAATGATGATGATTTCCAAGTACAAACAAACACCCGAATGCCCTATATTCAGAATTTGTTTATTTAGTCTCAATTTTTATACCGTAAATGGTGCAGCTCAGAGCTTTTTGGATGAGCTGACAACGCTGCGTTTCATGGCACAGAGGTTTGGCTGCAAGTGACAAAACTATCAGAAAATCTGGGAGAAGTGAATGCAAATAAGTTTGTTAAACTTTGACAGCAAACAAGAGAAAAAAGAGAACTTGTTTTCAATCAGAGACATTGCGTCATGCCCTTTTTCCCTTATTAGGGAAGGCACTGAAGCATTTCTGTTTATGCTGAATTTACTCCTGGTGGCTGTGGATACAACTAGTTTCAAATATGTATTCTTTTTAAAAACCTTTTTTTTAAATCTCTAAAATCTTCAAAAAAGATTGTCTTGAGTCTGTTCTCAGTCAGATGGATTTCTACCTCTGGGTTTATTTTTTCCTCATGTTCATTTTGGCCTTATGAAGGATTCAGTATTAAGGAAAGTGAAACATTTCTTTTGCTGCAAAGTCCTCTCCTTGTAAAAGCAGCATGTCTTTTTTTCCTCATCCTTAATCCTCTGTCCCTTTGGTCCATTTCTTCTCCGCAGTTTTCAAGCATCATAAAAGCTGCAATTCTCTTTTCCCTAGGTTTCTGATAATTATCTCTTACTTGTTTCTACAGTCTCTCTCCTATTCCCTTAAAGAAAATTGCCAACACTCTACAAACTGCATAATGAATAATAATGAAGGATTTTATTGCACACTTAGCTGTAAGCACACTCATGAATTATCTAAGTTTGTGAATGAATATTTACACTTAACCTGGCCTCAGATACACACATGCGTTGAGAATATCAGTAATATCTGTGACAGATAGAAATGTCTCCAAGTTTTCTGTAACAGGGGAGAAAATCCTATCTTCATTTGCTCTTCAGCAGTCTCAAGAATATGTCTGTGGAATAAAAGTATTTTTTTTCTCTTAGCTGAAGGACAGAGCTGCACAGTTCATCATGCCAAGCTAATGTATTTATGGTCCGAAAAGCTCTCCTCACTCCCAGACTTCAGGCTTACAGTGGAATCCAAGGTATGTAATGATGATATGAACATGATATACTTTACTGTAACCTGTGCTTCAGGCAGCTGTTAATGCCAGTCTAGCTTTCTGTAGTCTGTAGCCAAAGGAAAGTTGTCTGTAGCATATGTATAGCTTCAGTCCGCAGCATACTTACTGTGAAGCCAATGGCATGCTGAAGTAGATGCCACAGAACCTAAGAGTCATTTGTTAAAATTCAAGTCTCAGATGTTAACGTATCTTTGGGATCATTTCTCTGTCTAAGAAAGAAATTCATTTCCTCCCTGCTAAATTACTATTGTGGTAGTGTCTAAAGACTCGTGCAAAGATGCAGAGACACATTGTACTAAACTTTACAGAAACACTGGGGAAGATGGTCTGGCTCCAAAGAGATAGAAGTCAAAGGTAGCAAAAAGGTCAAAACACATAAAGGAGAAACCAAGAACTACAGTGTGAAGGGAAACAGAGAGATACACCGACCTCCCCACAACTGCTGAGCACATCAAGAACAGCAGGACTTGAACTCAGTCTGTTGGCTCCTAGTGTCATCTTCTATTGTATGCTGCGCTTCCAACAATCTTGGCCAGGAGAGAGGTGCCTTATTATTTCAATATTGTCCCAGATAATCTCTTTTTAAGTTGCTCTTGTTATGTAGACCCTTAAATTTTCAGGCCCAGTTTATGCAAGTCATATGCTGCTTTGCTAACCAGGAGATTATATTTTTCACCAAGTGTAAATGCTTTCAGTGGCATGCAGGTCAATAATACCCTACTCACTGCTTATTTTATGAACATGCAACACTTATGCACATGATGTAGATCCAAAAATATGCACAGTGAGTTTCTCTGCAGCATCTCAGTTAGTGGTCCTGGTCCTGAACTGGTTCAGGTCTGGTCCTGAACTGTCAGGGAAGGGAATCAATCAGTCATTGCTTTTCCTTGGACTCTTGCTCTCTGATCTGCAAAAAAGAACATGAGCAACTTTTAAGTTCAGACCTTCAAAAAGCTAAGTAGTGTGGAAGGATTGCTTGATTTTATTCACATGCAACACTCCTCCTAAGACATCCTCATAGATGGTTACTTTTGTGCAGCAGTATGACATTGTTGACTCATAAGTGCTTTTTTTTTTTCCTATAATCTTCAAATATTTTTCTACCAAACTGCTGCAAGTAAGCAGTTCCCATTTTTAATTAATTAATTTTAATTTATTAACATTAAATAATGTTTGTCAGTACCTAAATGTACCTTAACTATGAAAATACCGAGTGAAGTATTATCAAAGGCTTCATTAACCTCATCACATATACTTACAGCTTCTCCCTCTACACTTATTTATGTGCATACATTAGTGAAAGCAATGGCAACATGTATTGATTGTACTGTGGATTAGATTTTAATTATTACAGTTTGTAGAACAAAGACATAATTAATTTCACACCACATACAACTGCCGTAGGATAACTTTACCTTCTTTGCAACATTTTCTAAAGAACCGGTTCTCTATGAAGTGACTCTATTTTTAATCACACTGCCAAAACATAAAACTGCGTTCGTAATTCAGGTGCTGTACACCAAGTACATCTTCAGTGTGGAGGTCTCAAGACCTTTTTGGAGTGCAGGGGCATCACCCATGCTTGCAAAGAGGAGGAGCTCAGGTATGGACACAGCTATCGTCTACATCTGAATTTCTCGTCTGCAGAGCCAGCTATCAGGTGCCAGACTGAACTTGCAAGTGCATAGTGAGAGGCAGGCTTTGTGGACAAGTGAAGATAAGAAGTAGGTACAAAACTCACAGCAGACAGCACAGACATGTATTTACCTTCCCAGAGCTCCTTGGAAAGGGCTCAAGACACCTTCAAGGGCATTTCCTCTTACAAGAGAGAGAGTGAGCACCTTCACGGCTAAACTCCTTAGTCATCTATAAAGGATTAAGCATTAGGGGGAAACAAGAAGAGCCAAAGTTCTGTAATTGATTTTTGGCAGAGAGGAGCACTCAAAAGCCCCCACAGATTTGGTAGTAGCAGGCAAAACTGATTTCTTGGATCTAGTGCTGCACAGAAGTATGAAAAGGGTGTAGACAGGAAAAGATGACACCAAGACAACAGGGCAAAAACAGAGTAGGAGCTGGCTGCCTGTTAAGAGGAGAGGGAAAAGAAGGCAAAAGAGATACTGATGTCAAATTTCTTTCCATAAAAGCCCTATTTTCTACTTGTTTCCATTTTACCTTAGCCTTTGACGTCAGTGAATGGCATCTGTTCATTCTAGCAATAAAAATCTAACCCACAGTTTCTAGATCCCACTTTTTAACAAGATTTCAGAACTTTGTCATGTGATTATTTGCACATTTCTATCTGATTATTTGCACATTTCTACTGAATTATTTGTCTGTGTGATATTCTGACCACTACATCCATCATAAAACACACCTTGGAGTAAGTGTAACAGTGGGTTTTGCTTGCCTGAGCTTCTTTCAAATTGAAATGCAATTCCAAAAGAGGAGCTAACCTGCATGTGTAGAATCATAAGACTACTTTAGCATCTTGCAAACACATTTGGAGAAAGCAAAATTAAACATTTAAGCATGCTGATTAAGGCATTGATTCTGCAAATACTTACTACCAGGCTTAATCCCCTTGAATCAGGGGGACTATTCATGGTCAGAAAAGCTGTGCCTGTGAGTAAACATTTGCCTCTCTCAGCCCTTGAAAGCAATTGCAGGGAATATTTTTCTTCTAGATGGACAGTGCTCACTTGTCGGCAGTCCACAACTATGAAATGACATATATTATAATTGTGAAAATTATATAGGACTGCCCCTAATAACAGCCTGTAGTCAGTAATTGGCTCCGTGGTGAGACGAGAAGCGCTTAGTCATTCCGTGAGAGGCACACAGGAAATGCCAAGACGAACTGTCGTAATTAGACACATATTATTAGTATTTATTAAAACACAACTAGTTACACTGGTTGTGCATATTCTGTAGGCAGGCCTTTTGAAAAACTGAGTAATCTAGCCTTAGCCATGCAATATAGGCCTTGTTTACAATAGAAAGTTGTGCTGACCTAACTATATTACTACAGTTAAAGCTGTACACCTCCCGTTTAGGAGAAGCTGTATCAGAATAGCTTATTTTTCCTTAGCAGAAAACCAGGGGCAGTATAAAACACATTTGTACCAGTATAAGTGTGCATCATTTTAAATAGTACAATTAAATCGGTTGTAAAAATTCAGACAGCTCAGATAACATAGTTAAATTTGCATATGATGTATGAAGAGACCAGACTCTCTATTTCACAAATAAATGTGAATCAATGATTCTCAGCCCTCTTGCGTGCAAGAAGGGGGAGAAGAGAGAAGGGAAAATGCCCAGTGTTTAGGATAAAGCCTTTTATGCCTGAGCATTTTGTGACCTAACCAGCATTTGCAACTCAGTGAAATGCAATGTATTCATTTGGCAGCCACCTCTAAAAGTACTTGAATCAGTCTGAACTGATTCTTTGAATAGGAACGAAGAGGGAATCACTATGGCTGGAGGGAGAGAAGCTGCTCATTTAACAAAACAGTAAAAGGTCACAGAGGGATAAATGTTTCTGCCAGCATTAATTTTACTATAAAGTTCCAGTTTCTCATCTTGAAAATTGAAGGGATTTTTTCCTTGTTCTTCCAGTAAGAGGAAGTAATGCATATATATGAACAAGCAGCACACTGTGTTATGGTGGAAGCTGGTTAATACTCTCTGAAGAAGATTTTTGTTTTCCATTGATCACTGATGAGCACCACAGCGCTGGTGGACAGACAGCAGGACCGGGCGGCAAAGTCTGGGCTTCTGCTTGCAACCGTACCTCTGGCCTGCTGTAACACCTTTGGTAAATCACCTTCTCTCTCTGCATCACAGTTTCTTCCTTTACAAAATGAGAGAAGGTCAATTTGCAAAGCAGTTTGAGAAATAATGATTACAAGTGCTATATATTAGTTGGGTGGACTTATTAGCTTCTATACCTTCTTTTCTTGTGCAATAGCCACCAATAAAGACAGATATTTCAGCTTTGATTGCTTATTAGATAACTTACTAATTTTGGATTCAAATCTGAATTCAGATTTCAAATGAAATTCAAAGCTTCAAATTATTGAACGTGATTTTTCAGTTTCATGTTACAGAAAATGCAAATTTTCATATAGAATACTTCAATAAAACACATTTTGTTCCTATTTATTATTTTGAGTATCCAAATGGACACAATCGATCTGCTCAGCAACGCTATCTCTTTTTGAAGATTCCCCTCATTAGGTATTTATAGAGAAATTGCTACAAGTAATTCCATTACCAATTGCTACCAGTAATTCCATTAGGCTGAATCAGCGAGTAACCTTGTTTCTGACACTATAACCAGATATATCACATGAAGTTGTGAACTGAATGCATCATGCACTGGGTGGCTGCTGAGAAGAATATACTGAAAGTTAGGAAAAGAGAAAATAGCACACAGACATGGGATGTAACAAACTGAGACAGGATTTGGAGCCCATTGTTCCTTGCTGTATCTTACTAGCAAACTTACTACAATTAAACTGGGGGGGTGAGGGGGGGAAGTTTTGATTTGCATAATTACCTAGCATGTGGCACATCTTTTACCTAAAGTCTCGAATATGGAAATAAAACTATTCACATGTCAAAATATTTTCAGCATCAGAACCGATATCATCGAATCATAGAACGGTTTGGGTTGGAAGGAACAGTTAGAGGTCATCTAGTCCAACCCCCCTGCAATAGTCAGGGACATCTTCAACTAGATCAGGTTGCTCAAAGCCCCATCCAACCTGACCTTGAATGTTTCCAGGGATGGGACATCTACCACCTCTCTGGGCAATCTGTTCCAGTGTTTCACCACCCTCATCGTAAAAAATCTCTTCCTTATATCTAGTCTGAATCCACTTTCCTTTAGTTTAAAATCAAAAGGTCCATGTCTTTCTTCTACTGAGGACTTCAGAGCTGGACAGAGTACTCCAGGTGGGGTCTCGCCAGAGTGGAGTAGAGGGGCAGAATCACCTCCCTCGACCTGCTAGCCAAGCTTCTTTTCATGCAGCCCAGGATACGGTTGGCCTTCTGGGCTGCGAGCACATTTTGCCAGCTCATGTCCAATTTTTCATCCACCAGTATCCCCAAGCCCTTTTCCACAGGGCTGCTCTCAATCCCTTCATCCCCCAGGCTGTCTTGTGCAGGACCTTGCACTTGGCCTTTTTGAGCCTCATGAGGTTCACATGGGCACACTTCTCAAGCTTGTCTAGGTCCCTCTGGATGGCATCCCTTCCCTTAGGCATGTCAGCTGCACCGCTCAGCTTGGTGTTGTCTGCAAATTTGCTGAGGGTGCACTCAATCCCACCATCTATGTCATTGATGGAGATATTAAACAGTATTAGTCCCAGTATGGACCCCTGAGGGACACCACTCGTCACTGATCTCCAACTGGACATTGAGCTGTTGGCCACTACTCTCTGGATGCGACCATCCAGCCAATTCCTCATCCACCCAACAGTCCATCCATCAAATCCGTATCTCTCCAATTTAGAGAGAAGGATGTTGTGGGGCACCATGTCAAAGGCCTTACTGAAGTCCAGACAGATGACAGCCATAGCTCTTCCCTTGTCAACTGATGTGGTCACTCCATCATAGAAGGCCACTAGGCTGGTCAGGCAGGACTTGCCCTTGGATATTGTCAGGTGTTCCCATATGTAAGTTCCAGGCAGCATGTTCTGTCACTGCAAGATCGTACTTGGTGTCAGTTTTACTGCTTTAGTTCTGTAAAGGATCAAATACAGGTATAAACTGGAATAAACAGAAGCTAGTCTCAGCTGTTTGTGTACTAGGTGTGGGAGAATAGCTACTCTTGCTTAATTGAAATTGTCTCTATTTCTGTTTTACAGTTGTCTCTCTTTTGTATATGCTAGCTAAACTTATTTAATTACATGTTTTATGTTTGAAACGTTTATATTATAATATTTTTCTTGATATAGCACAGAAGATAATCTAAAGCATACATTTCAATAATATTATTTGTCAGATTATTTAATCTGTTTCATGATGGACTACTCCTTTAATTTTTTTGTATTTCCTGTATTCTTGGTATACATAAGAAATTATCTTTATATGACACTGAATCTTTGAATGATGATAATACATGATTTTCTGTAAGACAGAAACTTCCTAGTAACAAAAATGGTTTGTTCTGCAATTCCTGGTAAACCTTTCCAATATTTAAAGGTATAGTCTTGAATACCAGTGACCCAGGCCCCACTGGCTTTATCAATATCAATTTTACTGAGCTGTTTGCCAGGGTGCATGTCATGAAATACATGAAAAGCTTTTGTTCTATTAATTGTCTTTTGGATATCATCCCAGCATCTTCTGGCCATTCCAAATCATGTTTGCTTGAGATGGGTTTGAATTAATTCTCTGAATTCAATGATGTCTCAGGTCAAGGAAGTTCAGAGGCAGGCTCTGATGTACTCCCTTCTCTTACAAATTTCCTGCCTGTGTCCCTTCATCTTGTGCCATGCAGTTATCTGAAAATCCTGTGCAAATTATGAATGCTTTTTAAAAAACTCTAATTTTGCCCAGATTTGTATTAAAATTATATTGTAAACATATATATATATATATGGATGATGAGAGGAGTCTAGGATCTTAACAGGTTGTGTTCTTCCTGTTCAATTAGTTGTAAATTGTATATCTTTCTGGCCCTAACTTAGGAAACCGCTTTAATGCATGATTAAAACCCAGTGAAATCAAGATCTCAGCACACATTTAAGGCTTAGCCTACACTTCAGTGTTTAAAAGAGCAGTTTACCAGCACGCATTCCTGAAGGAATATTTATCATGGTAAACCAGTATTTCCCTGTGATTGGGACACAGTCTCCAGGCAATCCACCAAAAGAGATCTAAGAGATCATGAGACACTGAAAAATTTATTAAATAACACTGAGACAACTTAAATATTTAACTTCTGTGAGGTCTGACATAGTAAGTTTGGTAGCTCCACCCTTTTCATACGCTGCAGGTGACTCTTGGCATTATCTCAGTGCTCCACAACCCACACTCCCTTATCATTCACCGTCAAGAATTCAGTCAATCTCTTGAAACATGCATGGAAATGATGTACGCATATACTGAGAAACACAGCAATGTACTGTTCAGCACTCCTATCTGAAAAACCAGTATAATTTATAGGCATGAATATATACTAGCATATACATGTACATTTATGGATTTCTGCTTTTACTTTTATGAACCTGTGCAACAAACTTTGCAACACCATTATTTTTTTCTTCCCTGGGGAGTAAGGAATTTGTGTTTATTAACCAGGTAAACATAGATTCATCTCTGTATAGTGTCTTCTCTAACATTTTGCTAAACTGAAAAATTGGCTGCATCATTGTTATTCTGTGCTTTCCAGAAGTCCACAACTGAACTGTCAGCATGCTGGAGGTGAGAAACCATTAGAACCTTACATACGTGCTATACCCTGTCAAAGTGTTGCAGAGTTCGTATGGTCCTTCCCCAGATCCCTTCCAGGCATTGGGGCTTAAAGGTTATGTTCCCTTCTGGAAAACCACATGTACCCCATTTTGTTTAACTAATGCTTTATCTTCAGAAGCAGGTTTTCCAATACAATGTAAATATAAATATTCTGCTGTGACTTCCTGTGGACTCCCTTATATTATAGTTTACAAATGGCTTTTTTGATTTTCTGATGTCACATGGAAAAGGAACCGAAAGTGGAAGAAAAAACCCTTATGCAAGATGAAAGGAGTATTCATAGTTGTATGCGGTAAACCTTTCCCAAAGAGACAACTTAAATTATGAAGCTTATTTTTTTCATTGGCATTACATTAATTTCTTACTGAGACATTTAGTGACTGCAAACAGTAACTGATATTGTCTGCAAATATGATACACTATGTGGGTGTTGCGAAAGCTAAATATAGCTCACAAGACAATTCCTCTCGTGCTATCACTACCATCTTGTACAATCTTGGAGTGGAGATGAAAGGAAGTGACTAATTCAGGAGGTGCATGAACCCCAGCAGAAGTTGCTGCTTCCACATGAAGGAGTGGTTTGCCATCGCTCGGCAAGCAGAGACCGGCGTATTTGTCCAGCAGCAGCTCCAGGGTTAAAAAAGTGGAGAGTGCAGGTGCAGGAACCTCTGATAAACCTTCTCATCTCCTTCTGGGAATGGGTTGTTGCTGCAATAATGTTATCACAAGAGCCCGTCTGTAGAGACTTCTGCCGCTGTTGTGAGTGAGTGCAGAAACGTGTTGGTACAACCTCACTATTCAGCCCTGGGAAGGCTGAGAACCTGGTGAGACCAGTGGGAAGACTGAGCTTCTACTCAGTGGAGCAGCACCATGCTGTCCACTGTACCTATGATGCTGCACTCTTGACAGGTGATAAATCATGTCAACCTCCTTAGCTGCCATAATGTTTCTGTTGTAATTATATCTATGTATCTATTTATTGTGATGTTTTTTCTTGCAGGTTTTAAATATGATGTATTAAAACATGGTGCAGTGCAATCCAAATGCAATGAGGCAAGTAACTGTAAAAGCCAAAATTAGGATACAGAGAACAATGTATTTCAAATTAAGTGGGAACAAGATTACTTGTTAGCTGAAAATAATGAGCACCTTCAGTGCCTTATGTGCATGCAAATGATAGGTGTGCCAAAGGAATATAATATCAGCTGACATTACAAAACCTACCACCATGAAAAAAATAAGAGAAGTGCACTGGAGAACCTAATCATTACAGAATTAAAAGAAACTCCCCCCAAAATCAACATCACAAGCAAAGAAGCATGCTGATTTAAAATGTCACTGCATAAACTCAAAACCTGGCTGCCCCAGATGAGACATGCCTCAAGTGAACCCCTGAAATGGGATGGTGAGCCAGAAAAAGGTATGCAGTTAAAATGTTCTCTGCATCTATGGCTAAAAAAAATTAACAAAACATGGAAGCTTGTTATCATCCCATGTAACTATAGAAAGCAGAATAGTTGGTGCAAACAATCACATGCTCAAAATTTGAGAGCAATCACAGAAAAATGTAAGCACTTATCATTGACTTTGGATGAGACCACTAACAGCAATGAAACCAGGCAGTTGTTAAATGTCAGCTGAGCTATTGCTAAGGTTTTCTTTGTAAAACAAATGGGGCAGTACTTTTACCGTACATTGGAAGTATTTCTTTCTACCACTAGCTCATGTAACAGTTTTCAGAACTCCCTTGTCACAAATAGTGACAAGCAGTGACTGTCTAGAAAAGTCAATTAATGAGTTTGCTGAAAAGAAACTGCAGCTGAATACCTCACTTTCACTGCACAATACTTTACCAGACAGTTGATGGTAAATCTATGAAACAACGAACATGAAGACTAGTATCATATATATTGTTAACCTCATTCACAGAAGAAATACTGCACACACACACAGAAAATGTATCAAATATCTGAAGCAGCTGAAGCTAAACTATGGGAATTTACCCCCTCATTCAAAAGTTGGTGACTGTAAGCAGGGAGGCTGCCTTCTTCACTTTTCCAAATCTGCATGTGTGAAGATGAGAGAGCAAATAACACATTTCAGTTATAAGAGCCTATCTCTGCTCGTTGGTCTTCCTACCAGCTCTGTAATAGCTCCAGTCTGCATGGTGCCTAAAATCTGAGAGCTATTCAGGTCACATATTATCCATGGAAGAGCTTAAAATTTACTGGAGTTTCCATGTCGGACTGCAAAATTTTCTACAAAGACACACACACACTTAAAAGTATCCCGAACTGAACTCTTAAAGCTGTAATTGAGAAAGAAGTGCCTAAACTCATCCCTAGAGAGCCCATTCCCACACCTAGCATCCATGAATAGCACTGAATTTAGCTCAAAATCCATTTAGTACTCCCAGCTGACATTAAGCACTCTTATCCCGCCTGTGGAGCGAGCTCCTCCAGAAGACTGCTCTAAGCAGCAGTGTAGAGAATAGCTTAGGATGAGGTCCATATCCTCCCTCCTTTTAACTCTCAGTAACTCACTCATGAGATAGAGATAGTATTTACATTTTGCATTACAGAGTGAGGTAAACTGCATACATATAAATGGAAATAGAGTTTGAATTCCAAGTCTTTTAGACTTTTCATTTTAAAGGAGTATCTTCAGCAACAAGATATAGGGAGTTTGGGTCTGGTTTTATACCCTTCTTGGTTCTGCCTTTCCTTTCTGAACAATAACTCAGTTGCAACGAGAGGGATGGACAGTGGCCTGTATCCTAGGGCATTCTACCATCTGCTCATTCCTTTGGAAAATCAGAATCAGTGGGTTCAGCTTCCTCAAGACTGAAAAGGTTCTAGAAGAAACATTTCTGTCTTCTAAGATAAATACACAAATCAACAGATTCCTGTGCACAGGGCTGCCACAGCTGTGTCCTCCACTGGTACCTGCCTGCTCTGAGGACACAAAACAGTATTTTTAACTCTGAAGTTATGTCTACAGTGGCATATAAACCAAGACCAGCATATGGACTTGAACACAGGACTACGTAGTACTTAACTGTTAGCACAGTTGGCCAATAACCACTGTCTAGCATCATCTGGAGTAGCACATGCCAAGAACCATCCCCAATAGGAAACCTGGATGTAGCCACACTGGTTTGGGGGAGTGAGGAGAGAAGAAAGTGCAGTCATGTGGATGTGAAGTGGGGGCCTCTCACGACCCCTACTTACTTGTAAAAATGTCTTGTTGTCTAGAGTTATTTCTGGCAAAGCCAAACCTGCTGTCTTTTCAGATGGTTTTCAATAGTGTTTTCTACTGATGAGCTCTAAGCAGTTCTCCATTTCAGTATAAGGGAGTCCTGGATCACCTGGCAGCCCTAAGCAGTCGGGGGAGATGTCATGGTTTAATCCCAGCCAGCAGCTAAGCACCACACAGCCGCTCACTCACTTCTCCCCCCACCCAGTGAGATGGGGGAGAGAATCGGAAGGAAAAAGGTAAAACTCATGGGTTGAGATAAGAACAGTTTAATAGAACAGAAAGAAAGAAACTAATAATGATAATAATAACAATAATTAAATGCCAATAATAACAATAAAAGGATTGGAATATACAAAACAAGTGATGCACAGTGCAATTGCTCACCACTCGCCAAACGATGCCCAGTTAGTTCCTGAGCAGTGATCTGCCCCTCCCCAGCCAGCTCCCCCCAGTTTATATACTGGGCATGATGTCACATCATTCCATTCATGGTATGGAATATCCCTTTAGCCAGTTGGGTCAGCTGCCCTGGCTGTGTCCCCTTCCAACTTCTTGTGCCCCTCCAGCCTTCTTGCTGGCTGGGCATGAGAAGCAGAAAAATCCTTGACTTAGTCTAAACACTACTTAGCAACAACAGAAAACATCAGTGTGTTATCAACATTCTTCTCATACTGAATCCAAGACATAACACTGTACCAGCTACTAGAAAGAAAATTAACTCTATCCCACCTGAAACCAGCCAAAGCAGAGAAGCCTGTGCCACATACAGGTGCCCTGAATCCCTTTTTACAGGGGCTTATAGTTTTTCACAGACTGCATAAGAAACGTTGCCTTAATATTTTTTGGCACAGCAATGCTTCAATTCCAGATATGGAAATCACTGCTATGCACAACAGTGAAGCATGGAATTTTCAGCTTGTTTCTTAAGGGTATAATTGCCTACCTGAAAAACTTTTCTATGAAGTACTGTTTGGTGTAAAGAAACACATTCATCTGTGAAAGTATGCTCCCAGGAATAAAAATCTGTAAAATCAAAATATTGCAACAAGCCAGAAAGCAATGCCCTTGGCTGCCAATTCTTATTCACTGCTGTGAATATTGACATTGACATTTAGGAAGAAAATGTGTGTTCTGAGAAATAAACTACTCTTTTATTTAATGATACTGCATTCATTTTACCCCTTTAACAACCAAAGTCCAAGAGATCCATCTCATAGGATTCTAATTCCATCTGTGATCTGCAGTTTTAGCCCAAACCTGGCATCTAATACTCTCCTCTGATACACCACCACTGGATTACCTTGGTCTTTAGTGCCTCCTCCTTGTGTTATCTGATCACAGTAGGTTCAGGATTTAGCTCTACCTGGCCCTACAATCAGCCTCAGAGAGAGAAAAATGTTGCTTTCTTAGGGGAAATGACCTCTGGCTTCCCTACACCTGGAAAAGCTGGCTGGGTCTAGACATTTAACCATTCCTTTATTTCATGACCTCTTCAACTGTCGAAGCATGTGAAGTTTTTCAAGATCAAGACAGAAATTTTCATTCAGCCAGTTAAAGCTATGACTGCTTTTTTGTCCCTTGGCAGTTGATATTGAAATATTATCAAACTCAAGAGACACATCTCTTTCAACAGAAAATCCTAATGAAACCAGAAAACAAGTAATATTCATGCCAACAGAGAAAACTTCCTTGAGAGAAAACACCTTTGTAATATAAATACATAAATTGGCCTTGGAAAGCGAGATAGGTTTTTTTCCCATTAACAAGCTCCAGTGAGTAACTCTTCAAATGAGCGCCTAAATATCATTCAGTTGGAATTACAAGCCAAAATATCATGAAAGATATTTTAGAGAGCTTAACAGTGTAGTTGCAAAGTATTGAAATATTAGCTACTTCTTGACAGAAAAATACCCTTTCCCTCTCTCGTGCTGCTCAGTGCTTTCTATTTCAGGCTGACAGCCCTGCAGTCAATCACAGTAGCTAGAAATCTCTCCTTAGTGCAGTTACAGGTTTGGAAATGCAGGTACTAGATCTCAGCATGTATCTCCAAACAATTTTTTTCTAAGATCAAAATAGTAATTTTTTTGGTTGGGATTCAATACCCTTTTTTAAATGCTGCTTTTGTCAAACTTGACTTTTTTCCTTATCCTATATGAACTCTTTGTAATAGCTGCTGGCATTAATCAGCCACTCTTAATGGTTCTTTGATATCTATGGAATTAGTTATTTTTAATGGCAGCACTTCCCAGCTTATCAGTTCTATCAGAAAGCAGCAATGGCCATTTTTCCTTCTGCTCCCACACAGATAAAACAGTTAGTTCACGCACACAAAAATATATAGAACAAACATAAGATTATTACAGCCTATAAGTCACGCATACAGATTCCCTTATCTGCCACAGCTTTCAAAATATGTATTTTTTTTAAAGCATCTGAAAACATGCACTCTTTTTGCTTTGCAGTTTTTACCATGGGATCAGATAAGAAAGCTTTTTTGATCAGTCAAAACATAATGTCAGAGTGCCAAGACAATAAGCCATTAATACACAAAGAATCTTTTCTTTTACTGGGGTCTGCAACAGAGTATCATGTTAAGAAAATGCTGATGTATTGGATGAAAAGGATAATACCTTCAATGCAACTACTTTAAGAACTCGATACATTTTCATGTTTCTTTCACTTTTTGTTTCATATAGATCATTAATAAAGATGGAATGACTCTTTTAGTATATTCATTCCAAAATCTGTGGCCAGATCGTCAGCTAGTATAATGCAATCAACTCTGTTTTCAGCATTTTCACTGACTGAGAATATGGCCAATATCTGAAAAAAAACGTTTGGTGGAATTAGTGTGGAACAATAATTGTATTTCTGACGAGTAAGGCAAGGATTGGATGCTGATGCTGCAGGCTACTCAAGGATGGTTAATTGTATTCATGAACTATTTGTAAGACAGCAAGCTGCCAAAACCTCAGACATTTCCAACATGGTAATTCTGGAATGCTGTAGTAAATAGGAAAAAACAGATGTCATAATGTGTTTCATCTAGTTTAAAACTTAACATGTAATTAACTTAATGGCTTGACAATAGCTGATGTAGCAACAAATATAATGCAATTAAATTAGTACCTCATTATGACATCAAATTCTTCTACATGTGCATTACCAAAAAAAAGATCAGATTTTGAGACATTGGTATACTTTACAGTGACTAACTGTCCTTAAAATGCAATTTGTATTGTGTTTCATCACTTGTGAAAATTATCTTATTTTTATAACACTGTACTTTCTGTACCCTTTTCATTATACCACTAGTGAAAGCTGTTCCTTGGTTTACTGTTTCCAATGCTCTATCTAGGTACTTGGACTTTTACATTCATTATGTAGCATAAAGCTTTCATTTTCTTTATCTTTTGTGCTGCTTGGCTGCTTGTCCAAAGTGGTGTAGGCAATTATCGCTGTTCTTTCACATCTTCTCTGAGTATTTCTTACAGTAGATTTCGGGTGGTCTGTTTTATGCACACAGCAGCATGTTGAGACAGAGTCCTGTTCATGTATTATTTTGGACTTCCCAAAGGTTTCTCAGGGTATTATTAGGGTTTCCCAATTGTTAGTACTGCAGGATGAAAAAGGGTAAGAGTACGCTGAAGCAGAATAACTTTAAAAAAAATGTAGGGTCCCAAAGAAATACCAACACCAAGCCCAGCCATTCTTGTTACAGAACAGCACTGCCTGACCTGCAATTTCTGTGACAGTTTCATATGCGTGGTTTGTGTTCAAAGAAAGCAAAAATACATTTTGAGGTTATAGTGATAGGGTTGTATTAAACAGAAAACAATTTTACTTTGAATTTTGTAATTGATTTTTGAAGTGACTCAGATCTTCCAAACTCACCATGCTAGTGCGTTCCTATTAAATATACTGAAACCTGTTAGAGAAAAGTCTGAAAGGAAAAAGGTTGAATTGTGGCCTAATGCAGATCCTACTAAAATTTAATGTTACTTTCCATTCATGGTGGTAGATGAGGTCCTTGATGCTGACAACAAAGTGGCCCTCCGATGTGGTGGGTATCTACAGCTTGCTTTTTCACTGTGCCAGGATATTATTAGGAAAAAGGGATCAGTAAAAAGGAATCTGAAACCTGATCTAGTGCTGAGGAATGCCTTTTGAATGTGTCATTTGAACCTAGTTATTACTTTTGGGAGGTGTGAATGTCTTTGCTCAAAACCTGAAATGGACCGTGAAAGTAGTAAAAAAGTTACACAAGCCTTCATGCAATTAAGCAAAGTAGTTTCAAAGAGGTAATTATATACTCCTGAAGCTGTACATCAAGATACCCAATAAAACGCATCATGTATTTGTTGGATGTTCCTTGTTTCACCTTACATTAAGGTCCATCCATTTTCCAGATTTTAAAAATATCTATGAATTTATGTATATATTTAGATCCTGCACACTTAGATGATCTTTTTTGTTCTTAAACTACATTTATTCCCTCATGAATGTTGCTCTATCTCCATTTCTAAAACGCTGAATGGGCAGATTGTTTCTATCAAGCATTTCATATGAACAGTTTATGAAGTGTGAACAATAGAGGGCTGTCTAATGATTGGTTATCATGACTTTCAAAGTTAACTGATACAGAACCCCTGCTCAGGGAGAATCAGGGTTTTTTATTGCACCTAGCAGGAAATTTTAGGGAATATTATAAACTGGCCAATTTTAAGGAAGTAAGATGGATGGCTGACAGTAAAATGCTTACAAGCCGTGGCTATGTATGTAATACTGAACTGCTGTGCAATTCCTCCTTCGGTATGCTCCTTAATAGGAAAAAAATATTATATGGTGAAATTAATAAACTTTTAGAAATTTACTGGAGACCCTTTCCAGCAGAGGTCAGAATGAAAGAGGGAAACAGTGGTACTTGCTGAGGCTGACAGCTAAAAGCACAAGACCATCAGTCACTCAGATGTGGTTTAGCATTCAACACAGATCATTTAGCCTTGATTTTCCAAACAACTGCTGTCTCCTACAATACACACCCACCTAGTTGTTCTCGCTGTGTGTAGGTTGTCACACAGGGGCAACAAACAGGGTTCCCATAGAGAACTTCCATCTTTGCAGTTCAGAAAGGAAAAGCCACTGATTGGAGTCAGCATGCTGTATCCCTACAGTTTTTTGGAGAAAAAGTTCATTAGCTGCTTCGCATGCCAAGGGACCAGCTGTCCTTCAGCACATGGAGCAGCTCTGATTGACCAGGAGGACAAGTGGGAAATAAGCTCACAGCAGTGCCAGCACGGCATATGGTCATGTACCAGCTGTTTCTGAAATGCTTGCCAAACGGAGATCAGAATCAAGTTGGCTGTTGGGAAAATAAAATCCAACAAAAACCAACAAGCAAACAAAAAATTCCACTGTTGGGATTCCTGAGATCTGACCACAAAACCAGAACTGTCAATCTGAAATGTCACACAGCAACTACGTGACTATTCAGAATAATCTATCATTGGCTTGCATGCTCTGACTTGCTCTATTAGAGGAACACTGATGTTCTGAGCATCTGTCCCTTCTACAGAGCTTTCAGAGAAAAAAAATAATTATAGAAAGGGTGAAATAAGGTAAGTGGATTCATATTAGTGATATACCTTACTAACACATTGCAAATATGTTCAGAAGACTGAATGGAGATTGATTAAAATTGGTGCCAACTGTTATTACAGACAAATCCCAGGTGTCCCATATTTTACTATATTTTATTTCTACCTTGAAAAGGGGAATTCAGATTCAGAGCTTGTGAACAAAAGAAGATTTGATTGCAATTGGCGCAAGTCGTATTACAGTGTTGGTGAAATGCTTCTGATAAACCAGTGGAATGACTCAGCAGAAAACGGTCAGCAGGATTTTTCCCCCAAAGCTTTTCAGTTTCAGCTTTTCATAACAAGAAAATAACTTGGAACGGTAATTAAATGGTTCAGAGAATGACGCTGTCCTTCTATCACAGTGTTTAAAGCGCTACTTTCTCTTTAGAGCTTTCCCGTAATACTCCTTCAAGGTTTGGAGAAAGCCGAACTGATGAACTGCACGTTCGTATGACATCAATTACTGCCTCGGCAGCATTTAAGACAATGTCGGTAGCTCGTGTAGCTACATAATCCTGCATATTTAACTTCTGGCTAGCCTAAATCAAATTTATGACTAAATTAGGTGCTAAGGATGTTCAAAAAGGTGAACCCTAGCTAAAAAAAAAAAAAAAAGAGCAATGCTGCTCATGTATCAGGAAATGAGTACATAGGCTGGGAGGCAGTGGTTACTATCTTGGCTTGCATTCATGTTTCTTATGAGACGTATTTTTATATACGAGCTTAACTTGTCAAAAGGCCTAAACAGGACTACACTCAGGGTGGGGGGAGATCATCTTTTAAAAGATGAGCTTGGTTCCAGTGACCAAAGATGATGTTTGCACAAAAGAAACAGTGTTAGCCAACGTAGATGACGTACCACGTTTTGGAACTCTAGGAGCCACACACCTAGCAGTAAATAAAAGGAAGAAAACCCTTAGAATTACGCGCAGACAGAAGACTTACTCTGACATCTTACCTAATCTTGACTTCCCTTAGACCCGTATGTGTTCACGTATTTGAGAAATGAGAGGTGCTACTGTACACCTGAAAAGGGCATTATTACTTTCGCAATTAAGGAGCTTAATTAGTACTTTGGTGTGTCATCTTTGTCATATTTTCAGTCTTACAGCGGCCCATTTTCACCCATCTACTATGCTAAAAATGTTGCTCTTTCATTACTCCACAGTTGTGTAAACAGTTCCGATTAAGCCGGCATTTAAAAAACTGGAATAAAATCTTCCCGGCTCCTGAGGAGCTCGGCTACCAAAACCGACGTTCAATGGCACCAATCTTCCAAAAGACGACTTTCCTCCCAGACAGGCTTTCATCTAGCAGCAAAATAAACTTTATTTGCTAACCTTGCCCTCAAGAGTCGTTACGGATTTCAGAAGGACCTCCCATCACAAACACCGCCACGCTCCATCATTATCCCCCGGTTTCCTCCTTCGCATTCCTGCCCCGGCCCTTGGGTGTTTCCCTCCCCGTCGTCACCCCGCAGCCAGCCCTCCCGAGGGGGCGAGGGTGGCTCCCGCCGGCAGCTCGCCGAGGGAGCCCAGCCCAGCCCAGCCCAGCCCAGCCGAGGGGCCGCCGCCCGCCTCCCCGCCCGGGTGACGGCCACCCCGCGGCAGGAGGGACGCGGACGGCGCCGCTCCGCTCCCCGCGCCTCTCGCCTCCCCTCGCCCGCCGCCCCGCCGCCCCTCGGAGGCGCTCTCCCCGCCGGCCGGCCGGCGACTTTCCAACGCCTCGCCCGCCCCTTTTCTCCTCAGGCGCCCGGCGGACAGCGCGGCGCTCCCCCGGCGGGCGGGGCCGGGCCGAGGCCGTGCAACCAGGGCAAAGAAGATACTTCCCCTTCTCCCCCGCCCTTCCTGCGCGGCCGCCCGCCATGCAGCCGGCTCGCTGGCGCCCGGGCACTGCCGGACGGCGACGGAGGGGCCCGGATCCCCGGCCCGTTCCCCCGTCCCCCGTCCCCACCGCCGGCGCGGCGGAGAGCTCGGCGCCCTCCTCGGCGCCCCGCTGCGCGCGCGCAGGCAGCCCACCGCGGCCCCAGGGGCCCGGCCCGCGCGCCCGGGCGGCGGGATCCGGGCCGCCCTCTGGGCGGAAGGATACGGGGAGGAGCCTGCGGCGCGGTCCGCCGGGGCGCTGAGTCCTGTTGCCGGGTGACGGAGCGGCCGGCCCCCCCTCCCTCCCCGTGGCGCTGGGAGCCGCCGCTGCCGCCGCCGGTTTACGTAACGCCTCCCAGGGCAGGTCCCGGCTCCGTCCCGCCCGCCTCACTCGGGGACGGCAGCAGCGGGACGGAGTCCGCCGCCTCCTCCGGCTGCCAGAGGCCCCGGGGCCCCGCTCTGCGCCGCCACGGCAGGTAAATACCCGCCGCGGGCGCGGGGAGCGGAGGGAGGGGTAGGGCTGGAGGGAGGGAGGGAGGGAGGGCGGCAGCCGCCCTCCCCGTGGCAACGGGAAGACGGAGCCGGGAGGCGGCGGCGGCGAGCGCCCCCCTCTCCCCTCGATCCCCCCCCGCCGCCTCCCCCTTCTTTCCCGCCGCTGCGCTGAGGGACGGGCGGGCTCGGCCCCCGGGGAGCGCCGGGCCGGCGGCTCGGGGCCCGGTGGCTCGGAGGCCCGCGCCGGCCCGCTCTCCCCTCCCCGCTAAGAGCCCGGGAAGAGGAGGAGTTGCGGGGCCGGGCCGGGCCCGGCCGGCGCCGGGAGGACGGTTTCCCGGGACGGCGCGTCCCGCTTCTGGGCTGCGCCTGCCGCAGCGCGGCGGGAGCGTGCCGGGGAGGCCGGGGGCAGGGCCGGGGGGGAGAGGGGAGGAAGCGCGGCGACGGGAGGAGAGGGGCCGGGCAGGGGGTGACAGGGAGCGCGAGGGGCCGGGCGGGGGGGCTGGCTGCAGGCCGGCGGCGAGGCAGGGCTCGGGGGCGGGGCCGGGGGCCCGGCCGGGGTGCCCCGGTCCGAGCGCCTGCCTGGGAGCCGAGCCCTCCCCGGCGCTCCTCCGGCCCGGCCCGGCCCGGCCCCTGGGGTCTCGGCGTCAGGTGAGCCCCTTTGCGCCGGCGGGAGGGAGGGAGGGAGGCGCCGGCCTGGAGCGGGAACCGGGGCTCCGTGACTGCGGGCCGGGTCACGCCCGGGAGGAGAGGAGGAGGGAGAGGAAGGCGGCACCCAGCACCCACCCGTCGTGGGTGCCGGCCTGCGCCCATGTCACCCGCCGCAGCGGGCGGGAAACCGGAGGATGCGGCGTTTCGGGTCGGGGTAGCGAGAGCCCGAGCCGGGCAGCCCCTTCGCTGCCCAGCCTGACGGCGAGGCTGAAGTGACAGGGCTTTCCGCGCCCTCCCCACCGCCGCCCCCCCCGGGTGCTGCCGGGCCCGGCTGGCGTGCGGGTATGGCTCACGCCGTGACCTTTCATCCTGTGCGTAATTGTACAAAGCGCAGGCAGCGGCTGCTGACCCGCCGGTGAGGAGGAGCTGGGAGACGGGTCCAAATGCCTCGCACCGGGGCAGATGGAAACCACCGCTGGCTTGGCTGCGGCGTTACAGGGTTACCCTGGGGGCCGATCTGGTGGGACTGGCTCCCCTCCTGGGGTTTTCCTTCTTTCTTTTTTTTTTTTTTTTTTCTTTCCGACAGCATTGTCCTTTAGGGCCTATTGAAGGCAAAAGGCGGATAGAAAGGCTAGGGCTGCTGCTGTTTCAGGAGGAGGAGGAGCTGGGCTGATGGGAGACTGATGGGAGCCGCATCCTATGGCCGCTCGGAGCTGCGCGCCGCCGGGGCGGGCCCGGCAGGGCCGCAGCCGCTCGTAGGCAACGGGCGGGGTGGGGGGGGGGGGGACGACAAGGTTTGGCGAAGGTTACAGCTGAATGCAGAAGTGACACAAACTGACGCTTCGTTCCAGCAAACTCATTTCCATCTTCTCCTCGTGTCGTCTCGATTAAAAGCCTACGTTTATTAAGTTGCGTTAGGAAACTTTGAGAAAAGCGAAAGTGCGGTGCCTTTTTTTCTGTTTTGTCTTTGTTTTAATTACTCATTGCAGTACCTGATACTGATCTGAAGGGTGAAAATAGTACGATTTGCTTGTCCTTACAAATAAAAGGCATTCCTGTATTCCGATGTTTTCCGTGTATAAGTAATTCGGGTTGTAGTTTACAGGCCTGGGATCAGAGGACACTGTGGTGCAGGTAGTTGATTTTCCTCATACCAACCCTTTTAAGTGTTTAGTTTTTTACCTTTCTGTTGCACACCGTGTATTACTTCTGTGCTCCTGGGATGAGCTGGGAATTGCAGATCAAATTTGGTTTCTAAGCTGTCAAAAGTGAGCTTGTGATGATTCAGTAGATAATTGTGTAAAACAAACTACTTCACTGCAGTGCTTAAAGCCCAAGTATTGCGGGCTTCTCAGAATCCATGGGAGCCTGAAATTGACATTTTTCTTTATTATTTAAGACAAAAATATGCCTTATAAATGACATGGAACTTGATCGTTACTTGACATGTAGCTGTGCAGATTTTATTTTGTACTAATCCTCCATCTGCTGTTTCTTGTCAGTATGGGTATGCTAAAATGGTAGTGTACAACCCCTCCCAATCAATAAAGCATATTGTATAGGTATCAAAATCTTCTGCTTTGATCATTGAGATATAAGAGGGGATGTAGGTAACTTGAATAAAGTGAGTAGTACACTATATGTTTATAATGTTCTTCATTTTCAAAGACTAAGAATTAAAGGGGAAATCCTGATTTGTACACTCCATTGAAAGCGTCAGCAGTTTATATCCCCGCCATATTCTGCTTAGCAGATATTCGCACACGTACAGTCACAGAACTTTATCAGTTCATTTGTCTCATGCACTGTGGGGGTAATGATCCTCTGAGATGACAGATTCTGCAAATTTCGATTGAATCCATGACCCTCTAGCTTTTCTGCTCATCAGCGAGGGAATCGGAAGGAAAGGAAGGGGCAAACAGCTCTATATGTGACTCAAGAGGAAAAATTGGAGGCCTTAAACTTCTCTTGTTAATATGCTGATTTCATAGTCTGCATTCCCCACTGCTTTTGTTGTTGTTGTTGCTATTTGTTAATCTTCCAAGTAAGAGAAATTCCATAGGGGTAAAATGATGTCAGCATTTTCCTTTGCTCATTTGCTGTGCATTCTAGCAGGAACAGGGACGGAGGAAGATCTAGATACTGCTCATAACTTCATTATTTGTCCTTCTTGAGCATCTTGTTTCTAGATGAATAGGGAATGGGTGGCATGGGTGAATTTGCTGTGAAATTTTATTGGGTTTTAGGCGTAGTGCTGTAGAGTCAGAATAGACTTTCTATCTACTTAGAATCCTAGCAAAATTGTATATCAGTTTGCTGCTTCTTTAAGCTTTGCATAAAGCGGTACACAAAATTTGTACTGATGGATGCTGAAAGTAGTGTTAAATACTTCCTTTAAAGCCATCTAGAAGTTAATGTGTTCAATGGAAGAAATTTGAGCTGGTTCTTTTTTTTTAAATTTTTTTTTTTTTTGTAGCTTGTGAGAGTAAAGGACCCTTATTTCTTGTTATTCCATTGCAGCTTGTTTTTCCTTTTATCTTTTCTTAACACATGCGTTTATAGCGTAGGTTTCATACCTGTCTGATAGTCTGATAATGCGAAGCCCATAAATTGTATAATGGTAACAGCAACTGATAGCTAATTACTAAAAGTAATAACTTATTATTATAATAAGATGAGTAACAACGTCTGTTAAAACAGAATGTGATGAAGAGAGCAAGACTCAGAATTCCTGTAGGCTACAAGAGGTAGCAGGAACAATTCTAGTTATCTGCACTGCTGGTGGAGCTTGGAATACAAATGATCTTCTAGAAGCTATTTAATATGCTCTGTTTATTGGGATAGTTTCTTCTGTATAGTGGAACAGAGATTGGAATCCTTCATTGTAGTCCAAGAACAGTGACAGGCCAGTTAGGTAATTTGTAAATGTAATTATAGAAACAAGTTGTTGTGTTGTGTCGTGTCCATTCCCCTAACCCTGCCCCAAGAAATTTTTTCTGAGTGAAGTCAATTTCATGATACAAAATAAAAATGTTCAAATAAATATTTGAATGCTCAGTTGCATTTCAATACACAGACAAAAAGAAAATTGGCTGATAGGAGGGAAAAGTATGTTGTTTTCATAATTTGGAAATAATTTACCAGATTTTTCTAGGCAGAAATACTGGGTAACTGCAGGACTGGCAGAGTGGTTTAGTAGAAAAAGACCTAGATGAGCTAGTTATAATGTTTTTACTAAAAGCATCTTGTGCTACTTTCCTGAAAGTTGGTTGGGTGCATTTGTGATGGATGCTGCGGGACTGAATGTGTATTTTATTGGGCCACGGTGGCGGTTGGTGGGGTGGGAGGAAGGGTTGAGTAGTTTGAACATTCAGTGCAGAGATTATTTTTTCACAGACTTCTTACTAGAAGTTATTTCTCTAGCTTTATTGGAAGCTACTGAATGTTTTTAATTTTTAATCTGCTGTTTCCTTTATATTTCATATGCAAGTGTTTGGATTTACCTGCATAAAACTGTCCATTTATTATTTCTGCATCATCTAGGTTCTGTTCATAACTTGGCTTCTGTATGTCCACTTTGGTATCTGTCTTTCCAAGATGTTTATTTCTAAGGCAGTAGTGTGGAAATTTCAATTATAAAGGATTTAAATTCATTTTTCACTGTTGTGTTATTAAACGTAGTAGACGAATTATATCCTGCTAGGTTTGTGCGTAGTCTGTGCTCAGGCTTGCTATACCAATTTTAACTTTTAATATAAATTGGGGAATGTTTAAATTTCTCTTTTTTACTGTGTTGAGGAAGAAGTTGCAAATATTCAGTCCATGCTAATTTTACTTTTGTCTGTAACTTTCTAGGCCTTATTCTAGAAAGGATTGCATCTGAAAATTTATACTCTGTGCAAAAAACTTGTTAATAAATAAAAATGAATTGTAACAGGGATGAAATCTGGATAGTTTTGTGTTCTTTTTGTAGCTTTTAAAAGTCTTTCCCTGATTACTGTTAAATTTATGTAAGGAACAAGGTCTGCTGGATGGAACGCTGGACTAGGATTGAAGAGACCTGCAGTTTTCTATCAGCTGTGTCACTGACTGAATTCAAGCAAATTGTTTCATCTTAATGTGCCTGTGTTTAAGATGCTGTGTGGAAAGGAGGAGCTGTTTTGCCTTTTGTGTGTTATTAAATAGTGTGAGTGTGGGTTTTTTGTTGTTTTTATGGTTTGGTTAAATGAACTAGCTTGGTTATAGAATTCTGAAGGGAGCCATAGTTGCATTGCAGATGAGGTTTTGCACATATAGACTGCAGAAGAAAGTACAGAGAGAGATAAGAGGTACAAGACTAGGGGAAGCTGAAGACCAGAGAAAATAAAGCAACTTTTCATACGATTGTGTAGTTTTAACATCAGAACACCAGAGTTGAGTTGCAAGATACGTATACTCTGCAAGGTTATTCCAGGTAGTGTTAGCTTAGTCAGGACTTAGATTGAGATCATAATCTTCAACAGTAAAGTGGGAAAACGTGCTAAAACATACACAGAGTGATTAAGGAAATTATTTTGGTCATTTAGTATGTGTCATATGTGCTTGTTAAGAAAATAAAGTGTTTTATTAGCCTAAAGAAAAAAGGCTGCTTGAAGCATCACTAATGAAGAAATCAGTAATGCGTATTGCTGCCATTGGATGAGTAATTAATTCTCACTAAATCCTTGTGACACTGTAATCTGTTATTACAAACTTGAAACAAATTTGAAGACTGTGGCTGAGTGGGAGTGCAACATTAAAACACTGCATTGAATTTAGGACACTGGAGTGTCTTTAAAGAAACAGAGCCATCTTCCAGTGATTTGTCTGACTGATAACTTAGCTTATGAAACTTCAGGAAAAGCTTTTACTGTTTCATGATATTTTAATTCTGCTGGCTGAAGATTTTGAGCTAATGACTGTTACTAATTAGCTAAAGGTTGCTGTTGAGTTAATTCCTATTCTCCTGGTTCTGTCTTCTGGGGTAGAAGTTCACTCTGCTGCTTGTTTGACTATTGCACTTAACAGTGAAACTGAATTACCTATAGCAATTTTTGTTTTATTGAAGTTTTTATAGCTGCTTTGCTGGGAAGTCATGTTGAATTGTGTGGGGTGACATAAGAGTTTTAAAATGTTTCTGTAAGTCCAGATATTAGTTTAATTTTCATATTTATGTAGATCGCTTTTTCAGCAGCTTCTCTGAACAGGATATCTTATCAGCTTGAGAGAAACCTCAGACTTCCAGTTTTTAGTAACTTTGTTCTTGAGTTGTGAAAGAAATGCCTTGGTTAACAGTATAGTAACTTCCTTGAAGAGAAGTAATATAATGCTGACCTGCTGGTTTTGTAAGAGGTTTTCTGGTGGTGATAGTTAAATATTTTGTATTTTATGTAAAATAAGATTGCCGGTTGTCATTTGAACTAGCAAACAGCAAAGTTATTATTTTAAGAGCAATATTAACCTGTCCTACCTGTTCAGTCTGTAAACTTTTTTTTTTTAAATAAGCAATAGCATTTTTCAGCAACATACTTAATCATAAAAGTGGAGATGTGATGAGGCAACAAATATCACCACTGTTTTTATGGAAAAAGAGAAGAAAAAGTTGTTTTCCTGGCGGTCTTACAACATAAACTGAACAAACAATGCCTAAGCAAATGCACTCAAATGCTAAAATATGTATTCCTTCATGTGAATTGTTATTCAGTTCAAAATTGCAGAGTCTCCTACTTCTGATCTCAATTTCATAAATATATAGAATTTCATTTACTCACATTTTGGATTAAAAATTAGAGGTGGTAGCAGTGCAGGAGAAGAGCGTTTGAAACAATTTCCTTTGTCAGTCTGCCATATTTTCTCTGCTGCAAAGTCAGTACCTTCTCTGCTGGCTAAGTCATAGAGCTTGCAAATTCAACTTGTCATAACTCCTTGCCATTACTGAGCTTCTTGTGGCTGACACATACTATACATTTTTACACAGTTCTTACTGAAATCATTGTCTATATGTGACTTCCAACTGAATTTATGCTAACATCTTTTTTTTTTTATGAAAAGAGCTGTTGAAAAGACTATATGTTTAGGCAATAGTTATATTTGTTTTCAAACCCTTCATGAGGCTATTTTAAGGTTTTCCAAAAAGGTAGTCATTAACTCCTTGAATCGCAGACCAAGTATAGAAAACTTCAATAGTAAGCATTCAGAGAAGACTTTCATAGAAATTAAAGAAGTTAATAAAGCAAAGTAAAATATATAGTATGGTCATTAACTGGTTAGATGTTTATATACAGCTGGATTATTAACTTTGGAAGTATAAATAGCTGGAGAAATACCATAGCCTTTAAATGGGCAGTGGTTATTTGATCTTTGGAAGTCATAATTCATTCTCCTTTTCCCTCCCCAGCTGAAAGATGCAACGTATGTCTAAGAAAAAATTGTATATTAATTGAAATAAATCCTATATGGTTGCACTAGAAGAGTGGCCACTGGGCTACTTGGTGCCACAGTAGCGTTCCAGCTCATGTGAAGAGCACTGAATATTTTATCAGAGTGGCCCCACTGGTGGCCTGGGGGATGGGATGACTCCTTCTGGTGGCTGCCTGTGCATCGGAGGAGGCTGGCAACACCTCTTGGGGCACACTGGTGTCTGTGTCTATGCACTGAGAGGTTCTGAAACTGGAGGCAAGTCTGTTTTAATGGATGCACATTGCTCAGGCCTCCAAGCCATTACCATCGCGCTTGGGAAGGGAGTTCAAACACAGGTAAATAGCTGTTAGTAACAGGTAGTTTGAACTGCTCTAAAAGTCAGGTAAATAGAAGACATCAGGAGGGCAGGAAGGAGAGTGATCAAAGTAGTGGAGAGCATGTATCTGATCCCGTTACCTGACTGCATCCTCTGTTGCGTTACATTCTAGGTGATGGAAAGGCTAGTAAATACAGTGAGACACAAGTAGTAGAAAGCTTACAGATATTACATGCCAAAAATCCTGAGGATAAATGTCTCGGTGAGCTTAAAATGTGTGCATCCTTTGTGATCTTAGTTATATTTGGTTTTGGTTTTTATTAACTTCGTTTACGTTTCCTTAAGTCTGAGAAAGAGTTATTGAAGTATGATGATGGTAATCAACGATGTGTGGTCTGCTGCTTGTGTACATAGTAAAAGATACAGCTTTTGATAAATAGTGTCCCTGTGAAGATTCTCATGGGACTGAACAAGAAAGACTACCTGTCTCCTCCTTGAAGTTACCGCTAGACAAGTATTTCTCCTCAAGACCTCTCAGGCCCAGTAGCAGTCCATCCAGGCAATCCCAATGTGTAATAGACTTGAGGTAAACAGGGGAGGGTGAGATGTTTGTCACTGACTTTGCTCTGGTATGCTGATAAGATCTGCAATTTTAAATTGAAAAACTTAAATCATACCAATGTCTTCAATGGTAAAAAGAAACGTAACAGAACAGTCTGAAACCTGATGTCGGTCATACTGAAATTACACCGATGGTTGAGGAGTGCTGTAAAGTAGGAGCTGAGGCAACGTCTACCTTTTTGAGGTGTACACATGCCGCCTTCTGGATTAGCACCCACACTTACTCTTGGGTTCTCCACACTTCAGTGACCCATAATATTCTAGGCTAGTTACAGCGCAACACCTGCCTCTCTGTGACCAAACTTGAAGCAACCAGTAATTTCTTTGTCATCTCCAGGCTACTGTTGTGGTGGGGTTCTGTTTGTTTTGAGGCTGAATCTGCTGAATTATGTGAACATGGGATACAGTTGCAAGGGTCAGTAGGGAATTTCTGTAAAAATGTTGGAAGTACATATCATACCTTCTGAAATACCTGTACTGGCTTCCACGCTTCATGTTCCAAAGAATAATGGTGGTCTGGAAGACTTGTATCTGAATTAGCTAAAATGTAGTTTCTGAACTCTGCCTTCCTAATGTTTTCTTGTTATACTTAACTGGATCTAACAGTGGGTTGCTTCTGAAAGGGACAACCCCACTTCCTCTCGTATGCCAGATGTAGAAATATTGTGGCAAGGGAGTGAGTTGATAGCTTATTTGTATTTTTTTGAAGACTGGCCCACAAAAATGATTTTTTTTGCATTTGGAACAGGCTGATCCAGTTCATCCCTGCAACCACACAGTGGACAGGTTAAGTACAAGGATAAAAGGTTGAGAATGCTAGGAAGGGACAATGGGAGAAACAGTAGAACATCCTCTCTTGGTAGCAATATGCAGTTGCGGTGCAGTTTGTGTTATGCTGACTAGCCTTTGAGTCAGCCACACAGGTTCCTCTGTCAAGATGCTGCTGCTGGTGTCGTTCTCTTGAAAGTTAGGTACTGCTGGTATAAAAAACATCACTTCTGTTTTTTGCAAACTGGCACTTGTGCTGGCAATACCAGCAATTCAAATTTTGTCATTAACATGCAGCATTTTTTTAAGTTCATTTTTAACGTGAAAAATATTTACTTAATCCTTGTCATTAGATGCCTATTTGTATTTTTAAACTTACTAAAAATTATCATTTTGAAGTTACGTGATATGTGTACTTTTTTTTTTTTTTCAGATAGGATTTAAAAAAAAAATGTAGTCTTGTTTAAACAAAGGAGTAAAATTTAGTTCAAACACCAATTTTAAGCAAGCTTGAAATTTAGCTCAAAATCCAGTCTGGACAGTAAACTGGAAAAAAAAAATCTCTCATGGCAGTTTATGTTCATCATTTTTTAAGAATAGAATAGAATTATTAGGACTGTACTGGTGGCTGGATAACCTTGTTTGGACGAATTCATACTAAAATAAGGTAAATGTTGCCATTGTTAATGGCAGATGGGCATTTGAAATTAGTGAAGCAGTGTTTTACTCCTTTAGATTCAGACAGTCTATAAATACCTTTCGATTTATTAAATCTGATCAATGTTTGAAGGCGTTTTTAAGAGTTGTAAGCCCTTCTTAAAATTAATACTAAAATTTTTTGAGACATAGTGCTTTGGGTTGGAGGGGTGCAGGTTACAGATGTGCTGTACTTAGACTTACCTGGTACAACTGCACAACAAACTGTGGTACCAGAAGTTATTTTATTTGTCAGGTTTTATTTTGTCAGAAATGTTCTGGGCTCCCTCATGTTTATTGAAATGGAAGTGGTGGCTATGTGCTGCATAATGAAGTGCTTGCTTTTGATTTTTTTAATGCATCTTTAATATTGAATCTTGACCTCATGAAACAGTTTCCTGAGTGATGCTATGAAATAACAATACTTCTGTCTTGAAGGTAAAATTTGCTTCCTAAATTATCAAGACAGCTATTGGACCATGATACGCAAAACTTGCCAACTGTTAGGGCTTATTAATTAAATTAAGTCATATTACATGTAGTGAAGAACCACTTCCTAGGTCTCCACTATGCAGAGATGCTTCTTTACAAGTCTGCTAAATGTAATAGGAACCCTTTCAAAAGAGTCTGTTTATGAAGCCACTTTCAGACCTTCTTACAATTCTATAAAGCGATGACGTTTTGGTATGTGGTGGACATAGTATGCTGTGAGTGTTCTTCACAATGTTTGTAGGTTTTGCTGCTAGGTCATGCTTTTTCCTCTTTCCATCTTGCCTTTTTTTCCTAACTTACAAATTGTACTTTTTCCAGCTTATATTACATGTTTGTTTTGAGGAAGTGGAGAATATTCAGATTACGGAGAATTTGCGGTCTTGGATATGCAGTTGAACCCCTAGTGCAGGTGCCTCACCTGCTAATTCTGCAGTCCATTAACAATTGTTTCCCATAGCTCAGTTTTTGCTCTGTGACAGGATTGATATACTGATATCTTGTAACAAAGTTCATATATGTTAATAATTTGCAGCCCTGTGAGTGGATCAGCTAATTGAACTCCTCCAGCTACTGTTTTTTGAATTGTTCTTGTATTATGGTGAACATTAATGTTTTATAAGAACAGCTGTACTGGTTCAGACAAAGGCTTTCTCAAATCTGGTACTTGTCTGCAACAGCATCTGTAAGTGAGCTGTTAGGGATGAAAAAGAACAGGGAGAGTATATGTGATACCTCTCCTGAATACTCCCTCAGCCTCACACCATTTTCAGTCTAGGGGATTTCCTCAGCCTGATGTGGTTTGTCTAGTTGGAAACTCTCAAGGGATCTCTCTTGTTCAATTTCCTTTGAAGCCCATCTAATTTTTTTTTGTGTGTGTCCTCAGTGTCTTCTGGCAAGGAATTTCTAGTAGCTGTTTTGTGAAGTTTTGTACATAGCTCTTACTAACTCGTTGGTACTTTCTATTAAAAAAAAGACATTGACCAGTCAATCTCTATCCATGGAGAGGTATGTTGTCTTTGATATTACAGGACCAGGGTTGCACATTATGTACAATATGCGTGCAAAACATTAATTCAGTGGCACAAGTATGACTTTAGTTTTGTTCTGTGATTTGCTCTTTTGACTGCTGCTGGGTTTGAGCTTACAGTTTCATGAAATATCTAACATACTACTTAGGAAATAGATCCTGGGATTAATAGTCAGCTCACAACTTGTTGTTCTATGTATTAATAGCGTGAGGTTATTACTCCTGCTATGTCTCATTTCAAGTTTACCTATGCTGAATTTTGTTTGCCTTTTGGTTGCCCAGTCCAGTTTCATAAAGTCCTTCTGCATTTTTTCAGTTACGTTTTGTTCACTATCCCTGATAGCTTGCTGTTGTTTGGTAGCTTCTCAGCTGTCACCCATCTCATCTTCCAGGTCACTTACAAATTTGTTAAGCAATGCAGGTCCCAGTGCAGAATCCTACAGAGCTGCACTGGTAACTCCCCTGGTGTCATCTTGGTTACATCTCTGTTCATCTTCTTTGCTAACCTAAGTAAATGAGGCTTATATGGTAGCTCTTGAATCCTTTGAGTAATTCCATTAAGCTTTTATACAGGATTAGCAGCTTCAGATTTTCATTTGGATAAGTGTTATGAAAATAAGCTTGCAGATTTAGAAGAAAAAAAATCCTGCAGTAGCACCCACACACTGGTTTCTGCGTCCTCTGTGGGTTCTCTGACTTGACTTGAGTTACACTAGAACCATAGCATAAGCCCAGCCTCGTTAGGCATCAGTCAACCATAAAACATATATCCATTACAAATGAGATCATATCACTCTTGCACTTCCCAATAATACTTCTTAAAAAAGGAAATTCTATGTATATCTAAAAGTTAATTCACAGAGCTGCTTTTATGCTTCCAACCATTTTTAGTGTTCCTTGCGTTGATTCCAGCCAGGTGTTTTAATCTGTGTTTCTCATGGCATGGCAATGCTTCTGAAGCTTTGTGTCAGAAATTGTCTGAACTGAGGTAGAGGGAGAGGTTTGTTTATACCATAGGCATTATAAATTTTTTTGTTTTACAATAGTGTTTCAGTGCGTTGGTCATGAATCAAGTCCCTGCTTTGCTGTTTATTGTACAATAACATCAAACATCACCAACACATAAAAAAGCTGTCCTTGCTCTGAAGACTATACAGCCAAGTTTTGTAGATTATCGAGGAATGTGATTAAAAAATAACAACTTCTTTTACTTCTGAATTCACATGTCTTTTAAATGCCATGTGAAATTTATTAAGGACACAGTTTCCATTGTTTGCTAGATTTTAAATAGGCTTTGTTTCTGGGCTTTGACAGTGCCCTCCCCAGTGTGTGGTCGTTTGGTTTGTATGTTAAGGATTTGTTTAGATTTTTCACTGAAAGAAACAAAAGAAATGATGGTAAAATTGCTTATTCCTCCATAATATATAAGAACAGTTTGGGGCTTCTGGTGCCATCATATGATGTGACCATGCTTTTGATTATCAGTTTTCTAGAGGGGACTGAAATTTACTGAAGCAAGTATGTGATTTTAGTATGTTATTGACCAAACTTGATAAAATTTTCACTTTGATTTATAGTAATTAGGGTTTGCATTGTTTTTGGTACATGTAGTTGCCAGGGAGAGGAAGGATTGTTTGCTTTTGATACAACCATTCTGGGGAAAAATTACTACTACTAAAAAAACTTTGTCCTGGTTAAAAAATGTGGACACTTACATCCACATTAAAAAAAAAAAAAAAGTAAGAAAGAATTCTATAATCTTTTTTTTCTTGATGCCTTGAAAAATTGTCATACATTGACAAAGACCACAGCGAGGAAAAAAACTTCTGAAAATGAGAGCTGTTAATTGTAAACTTTGTAATGTACTGGCATATTTCAAAGAATAATAGAGGAAACTTTGTATAAAACAGCAGCTATGACTTAACTATTGTGTGAGAATGTGTTCGGTCTAATTGTTAACATATAGCAGTAGGCAGAATGAAGCACTGAAAACACAGATTTTATCCCTTTTGGGAATGGAAAGAAGGAAAAAGGTAGCATCTGTAGCTTTATCCAAGAGATTGATTCCTCTGTAGTAAATGTATCAGAATGTGTAAGGAGTAACTTTTAGGCTTGAGAGACTTTATTTGTAGAATATACAAATAAATAACATTTTAGTTTTCAACTTCCTTCAATATGTAGATCCTGTAATCTTTTTCCATTGAGAGTGTAGACCCCAGTGTAGTGAATTTAAGCCTGCAGACAATTTGCTTCCTTTTTAAGTTACCTTTTTATGATCTCCAAGAAATGGTTTGTGGACCTTTAGTTTACCTGAAAGGACACTAGTAAGCGGTATGGTTTTTACTCTCCTATTCTAATATTTTCTGTTGCACCTACTATCAACTCTTAAAGTATCTTTAAGAAAGCTTGAAAGCTTGTTAAAGGGTTAAGCCTACTTATTTTTTTCATTTCTGAACAAACATTTTTTTGTAACCTTACTGTGTAGATACGTAATTTTCAGAGGCCTCTTGGTGCTGATAAAATACAGGTGAGGCTACCTTAGATTAATTCAGTGGATTTTGTGGTTTGGCTTTGGTCACTGTGTTCTAAGATTAGAAACAGTTGGAAAAAAAGGCCTTACTTAAAAGTAAGCTAAGTAAGCTATCAAGCTCCTTAAAATAACTTTTTTTTTTTTTTTTTATAAAAGGGAATTATGGAGAAAAAAAGCTGTTGAAGACATGGAAATGGCTTGCCTGGCATGAGCTTTTAGCCAATTTACTCTTTTGGTTGATAGTCTGATATGAACAGTTGCATATGCTAGCATTTTCTTGGTGGGCTTGTATCAAACTTCATTGAAGAGTGATTTAATTACACTGTTCTTTTACTGCAAGCTTTGGTAATCTTAGTGTAATTTTATACTATCATGCTGTATTCCTGTAGACATAACTATCACAAGAAGGTGTTTGTGTGGCTCTCATTATACTGTAGTACCAAGGCACTTTTTATTATTTTATGTATTTGTTGTGACAATAACTGTATTCAGGGTCACTTACAGGGAAGCCTAGGATTATTTAGTTTTCAGAAAAGATTATTTACCATGAAAGAACAACTCTATTCTAGGGAATGGCCCTGGAGTGTTCTAGCTTCAGTGTCTGTACCGTTGATCCTCCTTCCTGCTTCTTGCTATCGATTACTTAAAGTTGTTGCTTTTCCATAACTAGATCTCAGGAGACTAAAAGTCTTCTGCTGTCTATTTTAGGTCAAAAGAATGTTTAGTAACTATCACACTGAGTAGAATTTTGAGAAAGAGTATGTTGTAAAGTCTGAGTGTTTACACAATTACCTATTCTCATTCCTTTACAAGACACTTCATAAGTTGGCTCTTGTGCCTCTAGTTGTTAAGCTGTTGACAACTTACCTAACAGTGACCTTATTAAGGTCATTGATTAATGTTACAAAAACTGAAGGTTACTTAAAAGGAAAAATTCTGCTAGGAAGTGGAGTAAGTAGAAATTCTTTTGAAAGAATTTCGTCATCTATTTTTTTACTTTAGGATTTGTAAGTAATCAGTAGTTTTTACAAACTATTGAGAGAGATGTGTAAATTTTTACTTGGTAATTCTTATTATAGGGCATGTCCCTCCATCGTATTTTATAGCTGTAAATGGAAAATTCTTTCCAACTTGGTAGTTCAAATAACTAGCCTTGCACTAATTACTTAGGTTGTATTGTAGTCTTCCTGTTCAGATTAGCCATGGTCATTGTGAGCATGGAGAAAGTTATTTTTAACAAGACAGTACATTGTGAAAAAGATTTAAAAGGGGTGATAACTTAGAAAATGTTGTCTCTAAAATGGAGCTTCACATCTGTTAGCAGAAATGCTCATTCTCTGCGTGACTTGTATTAATTTGATATGGAAAGCCTCTCTAGTACTGGGATGGGAAAATACTCAGTTTGCATGAAACTTTGTTAGTTCTAAAACATAATGGAAATACATTTAAGACTGTGTAAAACAAAGTACTTGAGACAATTTTAAAATGAGAACTCTCAAATATTATTTCAGAATTTTGTTCAGTTTCCAGTTTTTGTCATGTATATATTTTGAAACTTAAAATAATGTTAAAATATGTAATTGAATATGATACTTAAAAAAGATGGACTATAATATTTGAACATCAAAGAAATTTTGTTGTTGTCGTTTCTTAAATCCCGTGATAACCTGTCTCTTTTTTTTGCTGTGTCCCCCCCCCCCCCCCCCGCTAAAAAAAGAAGACATGCTTTAACTGGTCAGCCAAAGTCAATCAGATTTTGTTAGCCTGGATCTCAACAACTGAATTTCTCAAATGCCTCATGAAAATAAGTGTTAAGATAGGCCGCATTATCATTATCACCTCATTCAGGGAAAAGCTGTAGCATAAACTCAGTATTTACTAGGTGCTAAGGATCTAAACCATGTGTCTAAGTAAGTTTTGCTTGAAGTGACTCAGTATCCAGAAGCCCTTTGCTTTTCTATATTGTAGAATCAGAATGGTTTGGGTTAGAAGAAACCTTTAAAGATCATCTAGTCCAACCTACGCCTACTGTGGGCAGGGACATCTTTCACTAGGTCAGGTTGCTCAAAGCCCTGCCCAGCCTTACCTTGAACACTTCAAATAGGTCATCCACAACTTCTCTGGATAAGCTGTTCCAGTGTCTCACCACCCTCATTGTAAAAAATGTCTTCTTTATGTCCAATCTAAATCTATCCTCTTTTGGTTTAAAACTGTTGCCCCATGTCCTGTCATGACCGGCCCTCGTAAAAAGTCTGTCCCCATCTTTCTTATAAGCCCCCTTTAAGTACTGAAATGGCTGCAATGTCTTCCCAGAGCCTTCTCTTCTCCAGGCTGAACAGTGCCAGCTCTCTCAACCTTTTTTCATAGGAGAGGTATTCCATCTATCTGATCATTTTTGTGGTCCTCCACTGAATCTGCTCTAACAGGTCTGTGTCTTTCTTGTACTGGGGACCCCAGAGCTGGATGCAGTACTCCAGGTAGGATTTCAGAAGAGTGGAGTAGAGGGGGTGAATCTCCTCCCTTGACCTGCTGTCCACACTTCTTTGGATGCAGCCCAGGATACAACTGGCTTTCTGGGCTGCAAACTCCGGCTTATGTCCAGTTTTTCATCTACGAGTATCCCCAAGTCCTTCTTTGCAGAGCTGCTCTCCATCCCTTCATCCCCCAGCCTGTATTGATACTGAGGATTGCCCCGACCAATGTGCAGGACCTTGCACTTGGCCTTGTTGAACTTAATGAGGTTCACATGGGCACTCTTCTCAAGCCTATCAAGGTCCCTCTGGATGGCATCCCTTCCCTCAAGCCAATCAATTGCACCACTCAGCTTGGTGTCACCTGTGAACCTGCTGAGGGTGCACTCAAGCCCACTATCTATTTAATTGATGGAAGATATTAAGTAGTATTGGTCCCAATATGGACCTTAGATGGACACCATTCATTACTGGTTTCCACTTGGACATTGAGCCATTAACTGTAACTCTTTGGACACAGCCATCCAGCCAATTCCTTATCCATCTAATAGTGCATCCATCAAATCCAATTTAGCAGCAAGGATGTTGTGTGGGACCATGTCAAAGGCCTTAGAGAAGTCTAGGTAGGTGACATCTATAGGTCTTCTGTTGTCCACTGATGCAGTCACTTCTGATTGAAGTAACTCAATTTCCAGAAGCCCATTGCTTTGCTATATTGGGTACTCCAATGTCGGGAGAGGTTTCGATATGATCCCAAGAGTGAGATTAAGATACAAACGAGGTCAAATGCCGTATAGTCAAAATAGCCTTTATTATCAGAAGTATCAAAAGTGGAAAATGGTGGCGATAGGATAGAATGGAAGAAAAGGTAGAAATCAAGCAAGGAGTCGGGATAGGATTGCTAGGATAGTCACCACCACGGATCCAGCAGCGTCCCGTTGGTCCTCAGGCAAGCAGTCGGTGGTGGGAGTTGCAAGGAGAGTCACCACCACGCATCCAGCGGCGTCCCGTTGGTCCTCAGTCTTCAGTCCTTTGGTGGTGAAGAAGGCTGCCCACAGCTTGTCTCTGTGGGTCTTTATAGGGCATATTTCAATGATGTCATGCTCTGCAGGTTTTGTTTATCACACGACCTTTGCGTGATCAACACCAGATCAGCTCCAGCCCGTTTCCTCCCCTGGATGTCTCAATGGCCTGGTAATCGTCCTTATGGACAGAGGAGTGTCTTGCTTAAACAGACCATCTTAGAGACAAAGGACTCGAGATAAGCAGTTCACAGTTCCTTGAGATGATGGTCCAGTCCCTCACACCTAACAATCTTTGAGGCAAATGGTTCAGGATAACAATTCAGTCTCTTACAGGTACTAAAAACCTTCAATGAAAAATGTGATCACCTTAACCAAGCTCTCTCCATTCTGCCCCTCTTGACTGTTTTTGGTGGTATCTTTGCAAACCAGAGACTACTTGGAACGTGTGTTTGTGGTCCCTCTCCATTCTCTGTACACTTTATAAAAGAAAAGATTATGGGTAGGTGGGAGACCTGCTGAGTTAGAATAAATGAATTTCTCATTTGGTCAATTTCTCACTTTTTTTTTTCCCCTGACTTTCCTCACTGTCCACCTTTTCGTAATTCCCCTTTCCAGTGGAACTTTGTCAACTCTGTCAAAAAGTTGTTGATTTCCTGACTATTCAGGTAGTTCTGCTCCATGTCTCAAAAAAGACAAATCATGAGTGTCTGTTTTCCCCAATCTTTGAAACATGGGGCTTGGGGGGCTGACTGGGATTGTGGCATTGACTTCGCAAGAGTGTTCATCACATGCTGTGATGTGGAGTACCAACAGGAGAAGGACAAAATAGACTTTTGAGTGGAATGTTGTTCTTCAACAATTAAGAGAATATGGAATGCTTAAGAGTTTGGACTTGTGGCTCTTGATTTGGAGTATCTTGGTCACAATATTAGACTTTTCTCATACTTTGTGTTCTCTTAATTACGTGATGAAGCAGTAACCTCCAGGCCCTTTGCAGGATGTTTCTACCTACTGTTATTTGTGCTTACTTCTGAGATTCTGACTAATACAAACATGTTACTGACAAAGATTGAATACTCTTGCATTACTTACTTTCTCAAAATGAACATTGTCATCAGAGAAATAAGGTGGCTTTAGTGTAGTGTGGGGTTTTGTCAGCTTTGTAGGAACTGATTATAATGAGTTTGTTTTTGATGATGTCACAGCTGACTCAGTAAAGATCTGGAATATACAGTTGTACCTGGGTGGTGATGCAAAGAAAGCTCCTAAAAACTATGGTCATTTGTTGTGTGGGCATAGGTATCAACTGTAAGGTCACCTTTCAATTTTGTTTGGCCACAAAACACATGCTGCCCACAGTATACAGTTTAGATATATTAGGTGATGTCTGTTTTGAGTGTATTGGTCATCTTGCAGTGGGGTTGACACAAAACAGTAGATTTTGCTTAGATCCTTTAGTCTTTGTTTCCTTTCAGTGAAGGGATATTTTCTGCTAGGATTTGAGCTTTGTTTTCTCTGCTGAGAAGCTGGAGAGGAGAGAGAAGGCCTACACAAATGCCAGATTGGCATGTGGTTGATTGGCAGACCAGTCAAAAATGCCTTTTTATTGACTGGCTGCTTCTGGGTTAGAGGGCAGAATGCCTACGTGTGTGGTGCTTGCACCTTCTGCCCCTTACTTATTGAGATTGATTTGGGATTATGGGTGGTATAAGTCTTAGGATGGTTTGTCTCTTTTAGGATATGGTATAGAGTGTAAGCTCTCAGGTAAGACTGGTGTATGCTTTCTGTAAAGAGGGCTAAATGTTAATTCTGGCACTGATAAGTTATGTTCTGCTAAATTTTTTTAAGTTATTCCAGAGATTTATGTTTTTATGAGGACAGATTTTGGATGATAAAATGCTTTGCTGTCCTGAGGCAAGACAAATATTGAAACTAAAAAAAGCACTCAAAACCCAAGCTTGAAGATAGCAACTATTTAGTAGTAGGATTTTTGAAACTCCTGGCCAGATGAATTTAATAAATTCAATGTTTTATAAACAAGACACTTTTTTCTATCCCAGAAACAGAAATCACTGTAGAACAGTAGGATTATATTGTCTTCTAGTGATGCAAAATATACAGTCAGTCTTTATGCAAACTAACATAGATTGGGCGTTTTTTTGTTTTTATCAAAGTGGGTTTTTTTCAGCTGATAGTGAAAGTAATAAAGTCTCAACTTGCTCATAAAGCTAGGTCAAACATACATTTCAGTCAATGGATCAGTTGTGAAGTCTTTGATGAAAGAGTCTCTCTTCCTGCATTAAAAAGTACCTTTTCTAAAAGTCACCTTTAAACTTGGAATAATTCCTGTTACTCTTCAAAATGACACTGAATAGGTGTACTATATATGTGGAGTAAGCAGTATGTAAATGACTGCTTTCTACATTGGGTGTTCTTTTCACTGTTTAATATTATTCATGTATGGATACATATTATCACAACTTATCATTTTTTCCTCTTTATAGGTCCTGCTGGGGACTTGCATCTGGCCTCAATGTGAAATTAAGGTAGAAAAACACATCTACATATGTGTTTGCTATTAGGATTTAGTTTATTCACTGGTCATGCCTGAAGAGTGATGTTCGTCTCTAGACGGCTAACTGCCAGGAAATATAAATGATTGTCCTAGAAGTCAAGCCTCTCTCCTATTTACTGGAGTGAAAATCACCTCCAGATATCGACGGAATATCAACTACAGAAAATGCTTCACGTTATAAGGATGCCAACCACCTAGATTCATGCGCCCTATCTGTACAGTTGTTGTGGATGGTTTGCCATCTGAAAGCTCCTCAAGCTCTTATCCAGGCCCTGTATCTGTTTCTGAAATGTCTCTGCTACATGCTTTGGGTCCAGTGCAGACCTGGCTGGGACAAGAGCTAGAGAAGTGTGGCATTGATGCCATGATTTATACTCGGTATGTCCTCAGTCTTCTGCTGCATGATAGCTATGACTACGACCTGCAGGAACAGGTATTTACATATTTTAGATGTTGTCCAGTGAAAGTGAGTTTTTGTATCAGTTATGTTTTGTGTATTATACATGGGTGTGGTTCAGATGGGGAGGTGGTTGTCTTTCAGTGTGTGGGTGGAAGGGGGGCATAACCCACATGGGAATCAGATTTGATGGGTGAACTGAGATTAATGTAGTTAGTTTGTTGTTTGAGCAATTACATTAAACAATATTTTCACATTGCTACAACTGATATCACTGGGATGTTCTGTATCATAAATGCAGACCATCAGTACTCGTGATTATAAGGTTAATTTAATTTTGGAACATTAGTAAACTAATGTAATTCTTGTAAACTGTGTGTCAAATTGGCCTGCCTCACAGTACTTTGTAGACTCCCCCATCACTTCTCATGGATTTCTTCTTGTGCTATTTTCAGTAAAGAAAAGAAAACCCACTTTTTTTTTTTGTAGTATTCAGGTATTTAAAATAAATTATTGCACATGCGTTCTTCATCTCTTCTAAAAGAATGTTAGTGCTTAATCCTGATAAAAGGTATGCAGAAGAGTTGTGGAACAGTGAGTCCCTGTACATGGCTGTAATAGGGGGAGAAAAGTGAAACTATGTATCAGATAGGCACAACTTTATTACTGTTTCTATGTGCCTTTATTGCTATGAGTTTCATATGTCCATAGAACATACTTTTCAGTCCTGATTTCACCTCTTTTTTTTCTTTTTTTTTTCTTTTTTTATTTTAATTTCTCTGTATCATCAACCTATATCAAAATACTTTTAATACTGGACTTTTCTGGATATAGGACTCGGGGAAGTTCTGATGTTTTCAAGAAGGGATGAGGTTGCTGTTGATCATAGACTTCATCTCATAAGATGGCTGTGATTACAGTGGGAAGGAAGGAAAGCAAATGCCTCTTATTTGGTGGCTTTATTAGTTGTTTTTTTGTTGCTGTTGTTTTGGCTGTACTTCACACATTGCTATCTAACTGCTTCAGAACTTTCATTGTTTTCTGGTTTACCTTTTTTCATTGTTTTCTGGTTTACCTTTTTTCATTGTTTTCTGGTTTACCTTTTTTCATTGTTTTCTGGTTTACCTTTTTTCATTGTTTTCTGGTTTACCTTTTTTCATTGTTTTCTGGTTTACCTTTTTTCATTGTTTTCTGGTTTACCTTTTTAAAAATCCAGCAAAAGCAGGGCAGGATACTGCAGAAGAGATGTAAATGTAGCTGAAGCAGAAAAAAATTCATGTCAGATGCTGCCAGTTTCTGAACTCTTAGCAACCATTACTGTGCATAAAAGCCTTCATGCTTCCATTGTGCAAAACAGAAAACTTTATGAGCAAAAGTAATTTTTGTTCAAAAGTTTATCTGGCAGCAGTGGAAGTCACTAGGAGCAACCTCCTGATTAATAATAATAATTAAAAAAAAAACCAAACCCAAAACCAACACTGTAAGCACTCTTTGGAATGTACCTTAACAGTGAACTTACTTAAGTCTTGGTCAGACATGAATAGCTATATTTTAGAAGGGGACAGAATAAAGTTCCAAAACCTGCTTGAAAGGAGGGTGTAGGGTGAGGAAAAAGAAACCAAGTTAAACCACACCAGAATTTGAGGAGCCTTATAGATAGTCCTGTGGCCTTGGGGAAGAATGAAGACTTGTTTCTTTTCAGTCCATTTTAGTCATAACTGTGAAGTCACTACTGTGATTATTTGAAATGACTGGAGTGCCAAAATTAGTTTTCTTTTTATCAGACTTTGCAAGAAGCAGGGTAACTATATTATGAAAACCTCATTCAGTTTATTTCTTGTTTTGATACCTTAACTGGGTGCTTTGCGGGTTGATAGTAGATCTTTAAGGAATGTGTCTGTTCTTTTTCCAAGTTGATTATCTGAACCTAATGAGCCAAAGAGAGAAGAATACCACATGCTGACAGGGTAGCCAAAACCTGTGTTGCTGAGCAGGTGCTGTAGTACAAACGTACAGGATGTCTTCTGAACAACATCATCATTTGAAGAAGCTGGAAGTTTCTTTTTCACCTTCTCCAATTTGATCCTGCTTATAACATACCTTACTGGATTTGTTCCCTCTACTTCAAATAACCATTTTTGAAGTTTTGAGACCTAATATCAATTTAGTTTTGGGATGATATTATATAATAATGATTGGATGCATATGTTGTGAAACATACTGCTACCTAATTGCTTTCTCAAATAGCTTAGTCTTTAAAGACTGCAAATACAAATATCTTATGTGGAGAACTGAGGAAATCTTAAACCACATGTGCTTGTCCTTTTATTTATTTTATTATTTATTTTTTTATTTACTATTGGTTACTGGTTATTTGTATAACCTTGCATTTTAAAATTAATTTTGGTTTAGTTAAGTCATTGAGAAGCAAGAAAATGTGTACTCTAAAGCATATGTTTGCATATAAGCAGTTTCAATCTGATTTTGGTGATGCGTACAACATTGACAAAGGGGAAAAACAAATACTAGTGTTGTTTACAAATAGAAATCAGGGAAGAGTGCAGCAATTCAACATCTAAATGAGAAATAATTTAGAAGTAAAATACTGAGATTTGCTGAGCTCCTGTAATTCAGATTAATTCCCATGGAAGAGTTGGTTCTTGGCATCTCAGGGATTTTCTCCCATATGATTGCTTTGATTCTTGAGAAAGATGACAGAATTTCCAGGGAAAGAACTGTTCTAAGTTGTGGGTTTATTGCAGTGATTTCTCCCCAACTGAGAGGACAGCTACAAATAGGATGGAGGCTGTCTTTTCACAAGGAGCCACATGGAGAAGACAAAGGAAAATGGGTACAAGTTGTGCTGGGGGAAGTTTCACCTCAGTGTGAGACAGAAATTTGTTTATTTTTTGTAGTAAGAACAATCATTCACTGGAACAACCTCCTCAGGAATGTGATAGAGCCCCTGTTGCTGGAGGTTTTCAAGATGCAGTAGGACAGGGTGCTTGAAAATCTATCTAGGCTCCCTTTCCCTCGAAAGGGGGGACCACGTGATCTTTTGAGGTCCCTTCCAACCTGGGCTGTTCTATGATTCTATGATTCTTTGCTTCTAGAACTCTGTTTCTGTGGGGAGTGATTAGCCATCACTTCTTCCACAAAATACAGCAATCGCTTCTGTTTCGAACAGGTTAGAAGGAATGTGTGGTCTCTGAACACTCAAAATGGGATTACACATATGAACAATCCATTGCAATGTGTTTTTTGGGAGGCAGGGCGGGGTGCACAGGTGGGCAGGTGGTAAAGAGGAACAATTTAGGAAGTCTTAATCTTATGGATACGGTATAAATCATCTTCATTAGAAATGTTACAAACTGAAGTTAAGATGGTCATTAAGATCTTTCCACCTCACAATGTTGATGACATCATTAGCACTGTTTTAGTCACTTCAGGGAGCATCCTTCCATGCTTTCTTTATAGTATTCTGGTGTCATCAACGGTAACAGGGAAATGGAACTCTGAAGTCCTGGACTGAGGTTCTGTCAGGTAAGTACAGAAAGATTTAAAATAAAAAAATGTATGAAAAAATATCCCCAACCTTACTAGGTATACCCAGCTATTTAAGATATCAGTGTTAGTGTGTTATCAGTCACTTCTGCTTACATTTAAAATAAGTATTTCAAAAGAATATGTGAGTCTTGATTGACTAGGTCTTCAGGGTTATTTTTGAGAATAAGCAGGAATGTTCCATTTGGTTTGTTAGTAATATATAATATGTGGTTTCTGGTCTTGATTCTGCTGCAGACTTCTGTGGCTTGGGTCACTTGACCTCTCTTCCTCCAATACTATCTGTCTCTGTACAGAGAGGTAGTTTGATATGTAGATAGAAGATAAAATGTGTTCAAGGGTTTGGTGTGTGGGGTGGTTGGTTTTTTTTCTTTGTTTTGTTTTTTGTTTGGTTTGGGTTTTTTTTTGTGAGTTGAGTTTTTGGTTGTTTGGGGTTGGGTTTTTTTTGCTTTTATTATTACTGTTAATTCTGTGCCTTGCCCAATTAGAGTGGTCTCTGTTGGGCATCATATGGAGTCAGACTCAATATCACAAAATGATAGATCAGTAAGTCATGAGTTTTCAGACAGTTAATAGGGGCTTTTTGCAAGTACTTGTGGGGGGACCGTGGAGGGAGGCACAGTAGAGAAAACATAGATGAAAGTAAAACCCTAATACACTGCAACCAAATTTTACTGGAATGTTTGCGGTTTTTATTGATGACTCTTTGGCTTAAATTGAAATATCTGTTAAAATATTGGGAAAATTGATAAGCAGGTATGTTTCGCCCAGCTGTGTTTCAAAGTACTAGAGAGCTTTCAAGAAAAGAATCTTGTTTATGGTAAATTGCACTCTGGTACCAAGATCTTCCAGAGCTGCTATGGTTATGCATATGTTATACATACCTGTCAAGAATTACTGAAACACCTCTGAAATATACAGCTTTAAACATTTTTTAAAAAATACTCAAGTACTGAAGTGAACTTATCTTTGGCATTTATAGCACAATTCTTATTCAAGCCATACTTGCTACTTTTGGAAATGAGTCTAAAAGCTTAAGATGTAAAAGTTCTTAAGCAATCCTTCATTCTTAGTGTGTGCACTTTTTTCTTTTTTTTTAATTTTTTTATTCTCCCCCCCCCCCCCTTTTCTCTTTTTGCGGCAATGATACTGCTGATGGGAAGGTTTAAGAGGGTGGAAGGAAGGAGGCACTTTGGGATTTTTTCCCCAGCGTTGACTGATGGAGGAGAGAATACAAAGACAATATGAATTGGGTTTGCACATTTTCCTTGATTACTGTGACACAGCAGGATGTTCATAGAATTAGTTTGGGTTTGGGTTTTGGTGGGTAGTTAGTTTAGGCCTGTGATACAGAAGACAAGTAAGGACTTCAGTGGTAGATTTGCTTTTTTTTTTTTTTTCCCCCCTCCTAGAAACAAAGATGTTTCTTGCTTACAAACTTTCTAGACAACATGATTCTCAAATTGATTTACACATAAATTCGATGTTTAATGGTCAAAATTACTAAAGGAATCTGTTGAACCATGTTTTATAACATATTATATTCATTATTTAGGTGTGTTAGGGTTTTTTTTGTTTGTTTTGGGTTTGTTTTTTTAAGATTTGAGGCCTATCAATGGTCTCTGTTCAAAATGTTTGGAAAGCACTCTTTTGTTCTGAGGTAGATGACCTTTTAGATGGTTTTGGTCTGTTAAGGAAAACTTCATAAAATCAGTATGGATTTGAAGACTGTGTGATGGTAACTAAAGTGCAGAATGTTTCTGTTAAGTACATTTGCTTTCATAATTTGCATTTTATTACTGATTTTTTTCTTATTTTGGAATGAAGGATAAATTAAGGAGAAGAACCCATGAAATTACTGACAAATCTTTAACTTTTGGGGACCCGCAGAATTGCTGTTGAGGGAGATCTGAACATTGTGAGACAGTCATTTGACTTCAGACTAGATTGGTTTTTATCAGAATGTTTCGTTCTTAGTTTCCTAATGTTAAACCAACTAGGTGCTTTTAAGATTTCTGATTGTTATTTAAATGCTAATTAAAGGTACATTTGTAGATACATGTGTTTTCAAACCAGTTTGTGATACAGTAAATATTGCATTAAGATAGTATAATCTGTGTGAAGTGGAAGGCATTGCCTTAAAATATATTTTGTGTGAAACATTATTTCATTGATCTTTATTTGTACAGTATTAAAATCAGTGTTCTGTATTGTATCATCTATATACTATTTGTAAGCGTAGCTGTTTCTGAATGTAACAAGTTCATGTTTTTTTGCCTGCAGACTGTTCTCCCTTTTGAAGAGATAGAGCCTTTATTTAAAAAAAAAAAAACAAAACCCAAACCCAACAGCTAGACACTCTGTGAGATAAAGGCTTTGTTTGTAAGCCTTTGGTCATGCAGCATGAAGGTCTAAATGCATTTGTTATGCATACTTTCCATATCAAGTGTTTTCTGTTGCTTTTGATCTACTTCTTTCAACTCATTTTTGGAAGTTGACATTTTTTTCTGACCCTCAAAAGTAAAAATCCTTAAAAAGTGGGTTTTTTAAAAGATATTTTCCTAACTCTCAGAATTGAGTAGCTATTGTACTGCAAACTGTGTTCTTCTGTGACCAGCATGAGATTTTTCCTTTTGATTTTTCAGTCTGTAAGAGGGAGGCTTTCATTCTGGAAGACTGATTATTTGTAGACTGATTTGAAATAGTTCCATTCGGGTAATCTTTTACATGGAGGGTTAGGAAAAGTCTTCAGAATGATAGCTACACTTCTGCTGATCATAGTTTTTATTCTTGCTTTTTCATCATTAGCACATACATATTTAAAGTCCAAAATGTAGTTTTCATTTTGTATTGAGAAGAACAGAGCAGTGGAAAAGAGGCCTCAGCCCACATATGATAAATTTTAGGTCTTTCCTGTGTGGTTTTATCTCTGCAAATGCTTTTGGCCTTTCACTCTGAACTGGGATGGGGATATCATTGCCAACTCTTCTGCATTTGGCTAGCGTGGGCTGGTGATGTGGGACACTTTGCTGACAGCACCTGTGATGCACCTGTGCTGTTCGTTCCAAGATACAGTCAAATGTGGGGCATTTGTTCTCCCTGCCATCCCATGTTAACCCAGTAGAGGGACCTGATGTCTAGATTTATATTCTAGTAATAGATATTTAGTTTTTCACATGTATATTTTAGGGGGAAGAGGATGTGTTTTGTTGTTTGTTTTGAAGTGAAAATCTCATCCATAATCTAAAGATAGGAGGAGAAATATGGATTTGGTCCTCTGTACTACACTAACCCTGTGTTAAATGTTAAATAGGCATACCAGCCAGATTAACAAAAGATGACAATGCAGGTTCTCATATAAGTACAACTGCTCTTCTATCATCCCTAAGAAATCTGTGGGTCATTCAAACCCATTTTTTTAAAATGCATTAAAATATGCAGAGTATAGTTCAGTTACAGTAGAGTAATGCCATGTGACTGCTGCACACAAGCATCATTAAGTTCCAAAATTCACCAGCAGCATGTAGAAGTAAATTTCTTGAATGCAGAACACTTTCAGTTTAGTTTTTATTTGTGTTACTGCTTATTAAGCTGTGCAGCATTCCCATTGGAGCGATTTTGAAAATATTCTGACGTTAGTTTTTTAATCATTACCCAAACTAAGTATGTAAAATTCAAGTTATGAAAATTAGTGAATGAAGAAAAGAATAGTTAGGTAGGAAAGGGAACTGTGAGACCAAGACTTCTGCCTGTACTTTTTTATATGATTAATGTGAAGTCCTTAGAGTATTCAAATGTGTACGTGTTTGCAGGGTTGGGAATAAAACCCCTCTTTTTCTCATACATGGATATGTAAACTGAAGAAAGAGTAGGTTTATCATATTTAGGAAACAGTACTATAGCCTCAAGTTAATATGCCCATAAAACTTATTTATTAATAGAAAATAGTTTATCTTTTGTAAAAGCTCAGACAACTAAGTTAAGTTCACAGAGGAAAACTTAGCTGTGTTTCCTTTAAACTTTGGAAAATAAATCTTTTGTATACAGTATTAACTTGGTGAGAAAAATAGGGGTGGGGAGATTCCTCTTCAGTTAAGCAGTGGAAGATGACTGAAATGGCTTTACTGTAAAGGCATGTGCCTCAGAAAACTCCCAGATATTCTCTCTGAACTGCTGCGTGTGCAGCAGGGTATGGCCTCTTGTTTTCGGTCTTAGAGCACACTTGTGATTCCCCCAGTGCAATAGGCTTTGTCCTGTGAAAGCACCTGTAGATAGGCTTATGAAGAACAGCTGCACCTATAGTTGTTTGCAGGTGCTGAAGTCATTACAGTTGGGTTCCTTTGCACGTGCTGTCAGTACAAGAGCTTCCAGCTGTCGTGGTTTAACCCCAGCCATCAACTAAGCACCATGCAGTCACTCAACTCACTTCCCTCCCACCCAGTGGGATGGGGAAAAAAAAGTAAAGCTCGTGTGTTGAGATAAGAACAGTTTAATAGAACAGAAAGGAAGAAAATAATAACAATAATAATAGAATTGGAATATACAAAACAAGTGATGCATAATGCAATTGCTCACCACTCGCTGACTGATGCCCAGTTAGTTCCCGAGCAGCAGTCCCCCCCTGCCCTGGCCAACTCCCCCCCAGTTTATATACTGGGCCTGATATCACATGGTATGGAATGTTCCTTTGGCCAGTTTGGGTCAGCTGCCCTGGCTGTGTCCCCTCCCATCTTCTTGTGCCCCTCCAGCCTTCTTGCTGGCTGGGCATGAGAAGCTGAAAAATCCTTGACTTAGTCTAAACATGATTTAGCAACAACTGAAAACATCAATGTGTTATCAACATTCTTCTCATACTGAACCCAAGACAACACTGTACCAGCTACTAGAAAGAAAATTAACTCTGTCCCAGCTGAAACCAGGACACCAGCCAAAGCTCATGTAACAGTTCTGACCAATGCAACTCAAGTTCTCACTGGTGCAGTGTCTCTGAGGGACTTACTCTTTTTTTTTTTCTTTTCTTTTTTAAAAATTTATTAATTTGTAGTTGGCATTTGACTTGTTAATTAGAACTGCTCTGTTCTGTATTTCTGTCTTGGTGACTGTTAGATGTGGGGTAGATTTGGATTATCATGGACTAGGCATTTATATTCTTTATTCCACTTCAGGGATAGGAATTATGGTGGCAGGGATTGGAGCTCAGCAGTAGGCTCTCAGGGTCATTGTATTTATGCAAACCATACAGGTTTCAGGGTAGTCAGCTTCAGATGATGTGTTAGTGCAAAAGAAAACGCATTTATTCTTAAAGACTGTGGTTATCTGAGAAAGTTTTTCTTTCAAACTGTCTTCTGCCTTTGTACCGATGTGAGTGATGATGTTGAAATGCAGATTCCTTTGCAAACATGTTTGTTCCAATATGTGAAACATAACTTTCAGGACATTAAACTTATGTAGGGTCTGTGGTGCCTATCTTATGTACTGTCCTATTGAAGTAGGCACATCCGTGTAATACAGTTAAAATGTTATCATTAGCTTCTGCTCTGAGTAATCAAACCTATCTTTAAAACAGTACTATATTGCCTTCTCTGACTTTCTAAATAGCATCCATCTAACAGTCATGCAAAAAGAATAACAGAATCACTTTTTCATTGTTACGACTACTAATGTATTCTCACAAAGGCTTACAGAATGCAAAGCAGAGATATAAGCTCAAGTGCCAAGCTGGTTAGTCCTCCTAAGAGTCAGGATTTATTTGCAGCCATCTCTGTGTTGATGTAATTGTATTGTTTTGGATTCTGGGGCTAGCTGAGATACCTCCTCAGTGTTCTTTGTACAGTAGACCATTGTGTGACAGTACACTCAGCACGTGTCTCCAAGCATAGGTGTGCACTGCCTATATTCTCTGAAATCAGATGGTTACAGTGGTCTGTGATGCTTGCCACACAACTTTATCCCTAAGTCCAAGACAGCTACCATAAATTCTGTGGGATAACTTCTCCAGTCATAACATGTTCCTTTCAGGTATATGCACTCTGTAGTGGCAGTTTCTGCTGAGTTCTTGGCTTTCTTTTCTGCCAGGTAGGTAAGACGTGCAAGTAAAATTGTGTCTTTGTAGCTGTAGCTATAGCCTTGCTAAATTTTCTTCTTTTCTGCTTTTACTTTAATGGGAAAACTCTAAAGGCAGACTGTTCAACGAACATAGGATTTCAACAGATGCAGCATTTGCATGTTCTCTCGCTCTTTGGAGTAGGTGTGATCAAATTTCTTCTGCTTGGTTTCAGCCTAGAGTAGCTTCTAATTAGTGAACAACACATAGACTGCCCTTTCGAGTTGGTAGCATTATAAGCAAGAGTTTATAATTGACAGAAACTCAAATTACAGGATTTTATACTTGGATTGATTGGTTTTGATAGGTAGAGTTCTTCCCTGCCTGCAGATAGTGGAATCATCAGTCCTGAATGCCTTGAGGACCTTGAAGTTGTAGCAGTGTGTGATGTGGTCTGATATATTATCAGCTGTTCCGTTGCAGTCCAACTGCATAGGATTGTAATGTTCCAGTTACAGCAACCAGGAAAGAGGTGACTGTAGTGACTGGATGGTTCTCTGGCTTTTCACAAAAAACCTAAGATGAATTCTTTCTCTGGTAATATGTGGATTTGGAGTAATTATCTAACATTAAAGAATGTTTTCCGGTCTTCTCCATTCCATTGTAGCATGGCTTTTGACATGGAGAAAACTTGTGCTGCTCTCTTGACAGTGTCCTTATCTGCTGTTTGTCTGTTGAACCTCTTGTTGCATGTCTTTTGGAGAATATAAGCTGAGCTTGTGCCACTGTTCTTGTGTTTTATTCTGAATTGTCTTGCATATGTATTATCTCATTATCTTTGTCTCAGTCTGAGGCAGCCTGTGAGGAATGTCTGAGCTGATCCTGGCCCATTATAGACCTTTCTCATTAATTATAATGAGATGCAATGTCTCTTAGAAATTTTCGCAGAAGCCATTATGAAAAGGTATATATCCCTGTGGCTTTAAGCAATCTATGAGAGTTTTTCTTGAATCTCAGTTTAGGGGAAGTATTTTTTCAGGGAAGTTCACTCAAATTATTTATACAGTCTTGAATAATCTTAAAGGTGAAATACATGTGTGATCTGTTGCAGTTTTCCCCAAATTCTCCACTATGAGATCCTCCTAGAGGTAGTGAGGACCTGTTCCATTTTGGATATAAATTATGGCTATTTTCTTCCATTCCCTGCCTATCCAAACATCTGAAGAGTTGATTTTTGGAGTTCTTTGAGTAAGTTTTTGGAAAAGCTTCCTTGCAGAGCACAATGGTTCGTACCTGTCTATGTGAACACTGCATTTAATTAAACATCAATGCTGTAAAAACTGTTGTTGCCAGAAGAGACCAGGACTGCTGGACTACCTGGGTTTTCATTATGCCAGATTATATAGTCTTTGTTTTCATTTATTCACTACAAACCTTGATAGCTGTCACTGAGTTAAGTTGTACTGATGATAGACTTTAGTAGGGAAATTTTGTGGACTGCATATTGATATTCAGGAAATATTTTGGGTGTGTTTGTGGAGAGGAGAATGTGAATGCCTTTGGAGAATGCTGCTGGCCTGAGTTGAGACTGTTCTGTCTCATAGACAGAGTAAAGGTCTGCAAATTCTGTAGTTCCATCAAAACATTTTGGGGTTTGTGGCATCTTGTACAATCCATGACCACAGTATAGCATTTGGTTTGGGTGAGCTGTCTTTTCCTGGTTTTGAGCTTCTTTATAAGGAATGACGGCATATGCATTCACTGTTCACTCTGTCCATATAATCATTCGTTCTGTTTTTCCCTTTGGCCTGTCCAGTAATTTGATGATCTATTTTAATTGCATTTGAGCATCTTTTAAAAAGTTTTGTCAGAAAGGTTTCTCACACAGCTTAGTAGAGGAGTCTGCATACTAATGCCCCATTTTGGAACAAGCAGACAAAACTTAATCGTTATGTACTACGCTGGACAGAACTGGGCAGACATTCAGTAGACATACAACTCCAAACTGTTCATGGCAGAAATACAGATCAACTGTTCTACTGAGTCTTTGGCAAATGTTTGGCCCTTTTAAAAAAACTGCGGGTAATTTTTAATCTGTTAACTGAGAATTATAAGAAGGAAAGATTGTTCACATGTTAGTCTTGCAGGACTCTGCTTGCATACCGTAACAATTTTGGTAATTCTTTTTCACATTAGATGATCTTGTCTGGATGTTTAGGTTACTTATTTTGATGGTATTCTTTGAGTTGGATCCTTCAAGGGAGAGACTCTGCATGTGTGATTATTTTGTATTTGAGAAATTATGATATTGAATGCTGCTTACTTTTTTTGTATGAACTTGTTGTTACTAGAACTTGCTTGTTGAAGCAGCAAGTTTTGTCTGGCCAGCAATAACTTCTATGAGAGCAAGAAACACCAAGTTGGTGATATGCTTGATTAGCAACTGGTTTGTGCTGAAATTAAAACACTCAAAAAAGAGTTCTTCAAAATTCACTGATTCAGACTTTTTTTTAACTCAGTATTTTATTCTCTCCTCTAAGAGAATAGAAATTCTTGCCCTAAAGTCTCTTGTATATAATTTGAAATAGAAATGTTGACCACATAGATAATTAAGGCTGTTCAATACATTATCTGAAAACTTAATATACGCTATATTTGTTCATCATCTTAGTGTGTATCTAATTAAATCTGTAGTGCATTTACACAGGGAGAATCTTAGGGAATCGGTTTCCCTGAACTAACTTGAAGAAAAAAAGTCTGATTTTTTTAAAAACATGGATTTCCCCATTTGGGGAGTTTGTTGATCTGATTTCTTTCCTGCGTATTCTGCTGATAAGGCAAAATTTAAGCCTGTTTACTTACCTGAACAGAAACTGGGATCTTGAGTCATCTAGTGTTTCTGCATCAGTGAACTTGACTCCAGCTTTTATGTAATACGGGTAGTTCCTGGCAGATTCTTGAAGTGTGTTTTAACACTGATTTTTTGTTTATGTAGATTATGAACTTCAGAACAATTTTCAATCTTATCACAAGGCGTCACGTCTGTTCTCTTACTGATAATAGATATTTCTCTATTATCTTTCTAACAAAAGTAAGAATCACTACCAGACTTGCTTTTCTTTTGCTTCTCCAATTTCTTGGTAGTGTGGAAGGAAGCAGTGGAATTCCTGCTTTTGTGTAGTTGAGCAGGAGAAACAATTTAGAAATCTTTTTCTAGAATTTGCATGTGTACGTTAATTCAGGATTGAATTAAGCACTGCAAATACTGGATTTCTTGAGGCAGCATTAGCATAAAGAATACAGATACTTCAAAATTTCTTTACCCACATTTATGGTTCTTAAGTTACTCTTGTCATGAAACTTTGCACTTTCCCTGTCTTTACGATTAAAAATCTCTAATATGATATTATCTAGTTGTGTAGTAGATAGGTACAGTAGGACTCTGAAGAATATATGTTTAAATAACAGTTTAGATATTCAAACTTGAATTTTTCCAATATCCAGATGGCCCTGGCTTACTGTTGATATTTAATATTGGGTGGTTGTCCCTTAAAAATTTAAGTAGTGGTAGTCTGTTTTAAGTATTAGAATCTTGTAAGCCAAATTTCAGTTTTTCTTCTGTGTGTATGCATGCTTTTTAAATCTCTAAGTTTGGGGTGGCATTGCTGTTAGGAAATATTCAGCAACCACTGAACAGAATTGTGAAAATTCTAAGCTTATGGTAGAGCTCTTGCATTAAGACAAGCATTATAATAGAATCTCTAGTTCTGTTAGGAAACCAAGGTAAACAAAGGCATCTAGTAGCTGAAGAGATCAGAAGTCCTTAGTGATTCTTTCCATGTGAAGTAGCTAGTTTATTTGCCTTCGTGCATACAGAATGTTTTCTTGAACGTCTTTCTTTCCTGTTTGTCATGGGCTTAATATTTTCCAGTCTAAGAAGTAAACCTACTGAAGGGGTTCTGACCACTGGAGACAAAGGGGAAAAAAAAAAATGGGGAAAAAAGCAAGAGATTAATTTAAACCATTTGAAACTACTGGATTGTCTTTTTTTTAAAATCAATTTAGTCATCATAAAAGCAGAATTCCACTTGGTTTCTGTGTAACACCTCAGGTTCTACAAACTCACTCTCTAGGGTATGTGACGTTGCCTTGTTTCTTAGCCATTCCACTGTAATGCTTTTTTTTCTTTTCTTTTTTTTTTTTAATTGATTTAGAGTCATTCTGATAGATTATAACACAAGAATTATATGTAAGGATTTTTTTTCTTCACTGTTCTATAGTGCTTTATGGCTGTGGTGTTTGATTTGTATGCAGGAAGTGCAAGGTCCTCAATAAATTTAGACTATATCAAATTCATATATAGTCCTGATAAATATTGAAGTTTACGTGAAGATTTTAAACTTCAAAATTTTATGTGGCATAGCTGTAATCCATGGTGTTTGCTAATCTTTTAAAATCTGAGGCTAAAACACTAGCAAGTTTGTCCAGGAAAAAAAAAATCAAAAACTCAAGTTCAGGCTTTTTCCTATAAAACCTAAAATGGTGGCGTGAAGCACTAGCAGCCAGGTGTGACTGAAAACTATATGTTCAGAAACAAATTTTCTGTGTATTGTATAAAGAGCTAGAAAGGAGGAGAGGATTTGACTGGAGCGCTGTCCTCAACTGCTGCATCCTACAAGATGAGCCGTGTTGTTTGCAGAGTGCATGAACAACGTCTTTACTCTGGAAGGAGGGATGAGACTGTGATACACGCAGCTCTGTGGTGGGGGCCTGAAGGAGAATTCCACCTGGCCTCCCTTACCCCATTTAAAAATGGGTATTTGTTGCAAGGATTAAATTTTTAAAAATTGGAAAGTGTCAAAGTTTGTGGAAGAGTGTCAGATACCTTTCAAATTATGTATGTGGAGAACTGAATGAAATGCTTTATAAATTTCTGTAAGCATGAAGGTTCTTACTGCTCTGCTGACAGACTGCTAGCGTATACAGCTAGTAAAGCTACTCTTGCGGAGGTTAGCTTTAATGTACTAGTACAAAGCAAAGCTTTGTTGATGTAGATAAAACAAAATAATATATAGCGTTTTGGCAATGTTTTCCTAGTGTAGATGTTGCCTTAATCAGCCTTCCATCTAAAAGCAGAATAAATTAAGTTAACCCAGTGTACATTTGCTGGTGTGCCTGGATTTTCATTTTGAGTAACGTGTTGCAAGTGGGTATGTATTTTTTCATTTGTAATTGTGCCCATGTGGATGAGCAGAACAGGCTTTGGAAGCTGGTAGATGCAGGTGGGTCTCATCAGTTTGTATACTTTCAGATGAATATTGGGAAGAATTTTGAGTGCTCCACAGCCTCATTGTGTATAAAAAAATATATAAACTACAATTTTGGAAAATACTTATAAATTTATTTTTAAAAAATGGAGTATGTGTGTGCACATTCTATTGAACCTATTTTCTGAGATTTTGTTTTTTCTTATTTTTTTTCCTATTGCATATTTCTGTTACCCCTAAGAACAGTAGCCTGTTCAAATTTCTTGTTTTAAATGAATCACTGGCATCTTGCACAAGTGTAAGGAGAAGAAGATTGACTGGTAGCTTTTTGTTCTTTCAGAACTAAAGCCATTTCTCCAGTTTTTGGTGATCAAATAAGGCTTTAAGAAATAAATTCAACAAATTGTTCTACCCTTTTCCTGAAGGGCTTGGTCATGTAAAATCACGAACAGCAGCCATTTCAATGGCTGCTTCTGAAGGTGATCGGTCTCTCTACACCCCCTTTTTTCCCCATCTTATTCTTTGCACAGAGACAACTAGTTTCACTGACAACTTGATTTTACTTCATTTTGAAGCCATGGGGAATTGGGAGTTGTTTTAAATGAGGGTAGGCCTTAGCTGGGACTTCATTAGCAGTAATAACAGATATGTTGAAAAGGTTGAAACAGGTATGTTGAAAAGCATCAGGTGTTTGTGGATCTCTCTGAATAAGATGATTTAGACCAGTGTACATTAAAAGACGTTAAAGATTATTTTCCTGGTAGCCAAAATATTTCTTTGATGAGATTAATATGGGAAATTCTGTATATATATGAACGGACAGTGAAGAATATGCAAGTCTGATAATAAATCTTGTAAATTCTGAAAAGCAATATAAAATAGATACTACATATCCTCAGATGATTACATATAATACAGTAGCATTCTTTGATTTTATTGTTCTTAATTAAATGTTCTCACATGTATGGGAAACTCCCCGCCCCATGTCTAATTTTCTTCTGAAATTAGTTCAGATTCATTTTAAGATAGGCACTGCTATCTCTAGTCTTAATGATGTTCATTGTGAGACTGAGTTGAAGGCTTTGGGATCTAACGTTGCATTTTCTTCTTTTGGCTTATTTAGCTTTCTCTTAAGTTTGATCCTAACTCTGAACTACTTGCTTTTCATCCTTATTATTTCAGAGATCAGTGAAACTCTCTAACATATTTTGTGTAAATTATAGTAATACATTCAACCATAAGTTGGCCATAAAATGATCTTTATGTATATGCTTTGCAATTAGAAAATATTGCCAAGAAGTGTGAGTAGCCTCCATGTCCTGTGAAAAATATGTGTGTTTTTCTGAATAGTAAGTGTAAGTTTTCTGTAATCAAACTTACCTTTAATTTGGCAAAAAGTAGTTTTTAGTAGATAGGATGAGGTTGTTTTTATTTTGAACAATATGTTATTTGTAGTCCTGTTCTGCTGTAGTACTGAGATATTCATGTATTTTAAATAATGTAATTTCTTTATTTTGATTTTAGGAGAATGACATCTTCCTGGGCTGGGAAAAGGGAGCTTACAAGAAATGGGGAAAGAGTAAGAAAAAGTGCTCTGATCTAACACTAGAGGAAATGAAAAAACAGGCTGCTGTCCAGTGTCTTCGCTCTGCTTCTGATGAAGTAAGTTTGGACTATTTAATAGATTCTTAAGTCTTTATGTCCTTCTTTGTGTTAGATATATTTAGTTTGTGATGCTCATCTTTTAATTTGTGGCTTCTCAAAATGCAAGTTCGACGAGAGTTCTCAGAGTTCTTCATTTTTCTTTAGGAAATTATGAAACCTGTGTATGGCAGCAGGATTTCACAAAAGATTCTGTAGTGTCATGCTTTCCTTTCTGTAAGCCCTCACCTATTCTTGTCAGGGACAGTTGCAATGCACCAGTTTGTGTTGAAATTACCACAAAGCTTTGCATAAAGGTATTTCTTAAAATTCTAAACTTACTTCGTGTTGTGTGTGAGCAGCAAGGAATGGAATATTTGGGCAGAAAGCTATTTTGTTTTGTGCATGCTGTATGTGTAATCCAGAATTGCTAAATAAACTGCAATGTATAGTAGCAAATGTTCACTTTCCAGATTACATCATTGAGTGGAAGTGGAGTTGAAGTGCACTGACTGGAGAAGGTGAGGAGAGGTGAAGGCAACAGGTTGAACGAAGATACCAGAGGCAGCAGATACCATGTAGCTCATTGGAAAAGTGGAGAAAGGGAGAGACCATCGAAAGAAATGTTTAAAAAGCAAAAATAATCTGTAGCACAGGTCAATGAAAGCTCTCCAGGGAGATTTTTCAGACAGCAGAAATGACAAAGTCTATCTTTTAGTTTACAGAACTACAAATACTCTGACTTGTAAGAAGAAACTCTACCCCGCCTATGCAGCCTGGTTGCGTTACTGCTCTTGGTCACAGTTTGTGCTTGCGCAAGCATTTGTGTGGTTGTGTGGAGAACTGGATTGGGAAAGTGAATCAGTTTCTGGAGATTAACCTGGTTTGGGTGGAGGAAATGTTAACCCAGAGAGGTTTCCTGGTCAGATTTGTAGCACAGTTACTTGTGCCAGCAAGAGTGGGGAAGGTATGTGGCCAGGAACAATGAAGGAAGTGGGGTTGATTTGTGTGGTTATTCCCACCACTACCACCTTCAGCAGCATTGCCATCATATACTGGCTTACTGTTTGTGAAGCTGCTTGAGCATTTGTTCAGTTACTAAAGTGCTAATTGACTAATTGGGTGATTTCTGAACTCCCATTTTCCCATTACTTATTTTAATGAAGTGATGCAAAATATAATTTTGTTGGTAACTTGCTCTGCTCTCATAGTTACAGAATATTGAGGTCAGCACTCTGACTACCATAAAAGTTAATTTAAAATATAGAGCAAGTAAGAAGAAATAATTGCAAGAAGTAATGTCTTTCTTGAGGATATGACTATCTTTGTATACACATGAACAACAAGAAGTAGTAGTCTCATACACAGACCACAGAAATACTGATGATTGATTTTTTTAGCTTTAGAAATTACTCTCTTGATGCATCTTCACAAAGCTGAAAATCAAGGAGCATCACTTAGAGCTAAATTTATATTATATAGAGAAATCTTGTTGAAAAGAAAAAGGAAGGAGGTAAATTTATTAATAATCCCTGGTCTGCCTCCACTTGAAAGTTCGTATAATCTAAAACAGAAGAAGGGAAGAAACCCTTCAACTAGAGTTTTGAAAGAGTAAAAAGATGTGTGATCTGAAAGATTGAACAAGTAACTTCCTCCTTTGACTCCTGCCACCTAGTCAGATTTTAATTGTTCAACATTAACCTATAATCTACAACCTGTAGACTTCTGTTATTTCAGGGCTGTTTTGACTTCTGTTGCATGCTCAAACAATTAAGTTTGCACATTTGTTGTCTAAGGAAATTGTAGGTCATAATCTTATTAAATGTATTTTCAAACACAGGGTGGAACTTTAAGCCTTTAAAAAAAAAAGTTACTTAAAGCTGTTTTGTAGGTGGTTTTTCATGTGTATTGCATAAGAGAGAAATATAGATTACTTGTTTTATTTATTTTTTTTATGCTGAAGTTGGGAGGAAGGGTGATCCTGCTTTGATGCTAGTGATATTTTAAAGTAACTTGTATCTTTTCTTTCTGCTTTTCAAATACATTTCCTATGCTGGCTGGTTTCTGTACTTATGTTTGTACGCTAATCTGATGGGAATAATCAGTAGTTTTTGGACTGTGAAACATAATGTTAAAATACTATTTCTGCTGACGCATTCAAGATGCTCCATGGAATCTTCATGATTTCATCTCCACAAAAAGATAAAAATACTCTGTAAACTGTAGCCAAAATTGATGATTAGTGGTGTGTGTGAGGACCATTTATAAAAACTATTGACATAGAAATAAATACTTTGTTTCTAATACCACTTGAATTTTTTTAAATTGTTTTCTGAATCATCTGAAAATGTTTACCTGTGGAGATTTTTTTTTTTTTTTTGTCAAATAGGTAGATGTGTTCATTAGGAACTTCATAAATATGTCAATTAGTAGCTTTGTTCTCACAGTTTTTTCTTCTTGCAAGGGGTCTGACAATAGTCCACATGGGCAGTTCTGGAGCTTGCTTATAGTTTTGCTATCCTTCTGTGATCCTTTTTTCAAAGTAGGTGGATACAGAAATACCAATATCCTCAAATGGATATGTAACACATTCTTTTCCAGCCTAACCTCTTCTTTCAACCTTAGCACTGGAGCAAAGCAAGAAGGGTTGAGGTAGCTCCATTATTGGGAGTAATCAAAAGAAGTCTTAGTGTATTTAAACTTAAGTATATTTAAATAAAATTGTATTGAAGTGAAATGGTTAGAATGTTAACCCTGCGTATGTCTGTAGAGAGAATATATATACACACGTGTGTGTACACTCACACAGGCAAAAAAAAAAAAAAGCAAAATGAAAACTTCAGGACTCTGCAGCCTGATCTGTTTTAGGGGGGAAAACATGCAGAGGATGAAAAGGTATTGAGGGTTAATAATAACTTTTTTAACTCTCATAGGAAATGACAGAGATCCAGGTACCATAATTTTGGTGTTTACATTTAATTACTTAAACCAGTAATGTGCTGAGAAATTGCAGACAGTCTGCCTCCTCCCCCCTACCAGTAATCAAAGGCCCTAAAACTGGGTGATCATTTCAAAAAGATACTTGATGGGGAGAGGAAGTCATAAAAGAGATTAGATGAAAATTGACTTGATAACAGTAAACACTGTTTTGTCAGTCCTTCATTTAATGGTTGAAATAAATATTTTGAAATCTTGTCTCTTGTGGATTTTCAATTACATAGTATTCATTCTTAGGGAGTACTTTATTTGATAGCTTAGTTTTGTTTGAATTCAGTTTTTTATCTCTTATTAAAAAGAGTAGTGCTGTAAAACACTAGTCTGACAGAAATCCAAGATTCTAGTTATAATTTTGTGGTGCAGAAAACAAACATTTGACTTAAAAAAGCCTACAGTTTGGTGTTTATTTCTAAAACATTTCCTGAGTTATGGAGTATGACAAGTCAGAGAAGCTGCAGTCTTTTGACCACTCTGCATCACTGTGTCTTACAGTGGCAAAGTATGTTGTGGACTAAGTGCTTTTCTGAGAGGAGGCCTGATTTTGACAGATACTATCTGGTATATGTAAGAATGCAAATTGTTAATGTATGTATGTATGTTCTGAGGACAGTATTTTTTGTGTGACAAGCATTTTGGTGTCTCAAATTGTCTATATTCATATGAATCTTTGGCTGCAGATGCTCTTGATGCAGTCAGAAGCAGAGAAAATCTAAGTATATTGCAACTTGCCAGAAAATGAAGACAGAATGATGGTGAGAAGAACTTTTAAGACAAGTACTTTAATGTAGCAATCAGTTGCTATTCTTACCGCAGTTCTAAAGTTTATTTTTTCCCAAACACTTGAATGGAGTATAAATAGCAGTTCAAAGACATGCTGAAGAATTGTTCAAATTTTAAAAAGCTTGTTAACATTGACCTGTGGTGTGTTGATCCTGGCTGGATGCCAGGTGCCCACCAAAGCCGCTCTATCACTCCCCTCTCCTCAGCTGGACAGGGGAGAGAAAATATAATGAAAAGCTCATGGGTTGAGATGAGGACAGGGAGAGATCATTCACCAATTACTGTCATGGGCAAAACAGACTCGACTTCGGGAAAACTAATTTAATTTGTTACCAATCAAATCAGAGTAGGGTAATGAGAAATAAAACCAGATCTTAAAACACTTTCCCCCCCACACCTCCCTTCTTTCCAGGCACAGCTTCCCTCCCAATTTTCTCTACCTTTTTCCCCCCAGCGGCACAGGGGGACAGGGAATGGGGGTTGGGGTCAGTTCATCACACGTTGTCTCTGCCGCTCCTTCCTCCTCAGGGGCAGGACTCCTCGCTCTTCCCCTGCTCCAGCATGGGCTCCTCTCTCCATGGGGCCACAGGTCCTCTCAGGAGCCTGCTCCAGTGCAGGCTTCCCACAGGATCACAGCCTGTTTCAGGCATCCCCCTGCTCCAGCGTGGGGTCCTCTCTCCCTGGGCTGCAGGGGGACAGCCTGCCTCACCATGGTCTTCCCCACAGGCTGCAGGGGAATCTCTGCTCCAGCGCCTGGAGCACCTCCTCCCCCTCCTTCTTCACTGACCTGGGGGTCTGCAGGGTTGGTTCCCTCACATGTTCTCACTCCTCTCTCTGGCTGCAGTTTCTGTGCCCCAGCAACTTTTTTTTCTGTTCTTACATCTGTTCTCCCAGAGGCACTACCACCGTCGCTGATGGGCTCGGCCTTGGCCAGCGGCGGGTCCATTTTGGAGCCGGCTGGCATTGGCTCTGTCCGATACAGGGGAAGCTTCCAGCAGCTTCTCACAGAAGCCGTCCCTGTAGCCCCCACCCTGCTCAGCTACCAAAACCTTGCCATGCAAACCCAATACTTCCCCACCTTGAGTAGAGATTTCATCTTAATTCTTATCCTGCTGAATTGTAGAAGAAATTTTAAAATATTGTTTTGCAATTAACTGGCAAAGTAAAGGTATCCCTTCTAATGAAATGTTGGGTTAAAAAAAACCCCAGCTGTTTAGGACTGGGGAGTATTTATGTAAAAGTCCTTTGAGGAAAATAAGAAATTTTATCCTGAAATTACTGCCTCAGATTTTAAGTAAAAACAGCTGTTTCTGTCAGCATTAAATGACTTCTTTAGTTAGGTTTGTTGTGGTGGTGGTTTTTTAATTCCTGTGTGGTACACCTAAAATTGAGAAGGTCAATTTGTTCATGTTTAGTTTCCAAGAGGCTTTTTTTTTTTCTTTCTTTTTTAAGCCTCCTAATTCTGAAAGTCTGTAAATGACTTTGGATGTGAATAATGAAACTTGCCAGTAACAAGACAAAATATCTTTGAGACTCAAAAGGTTATTAAAAATTAAGAGTTTAGAAATTCACCTGTGTTGTATTTTTGCAAGGTGGATACTGTCTGAGCAAGATGGGAATTAGAGGTTACTTGTTGAGACTGATATGTGTAAGACTTTTCAGTAGGTATATTTCCTAGTAATAATACTCATGTTGCCTGTCCACTGGTCATAAATCCAAGTGTAATTACCTTTTAACTGACTAGTTTTCAGCTAAAAGTTGTGTTGCTCAATAGAGTAAGCATCTTTTTCAGCTGTGTTATTGCAGTTCCTATATAATATAGTTCATTCACTGAACCCTTGTAGTATTACATGTGAAATTCCACCCCAAGATGGTGCTAGAATTTCAGTTAAAGCAATCGGTGTCTTTATTCTGCTGAACTGTATGAGGACATTTTAAGAATGAGCAAAGGAGACTACTTCATATATATCTTGCTTTCGGCACTGATGAAACCAGATCTCCCAGACTCTTTCCTTCTCTGCCTGTAGATGGCCACTTCACCTAAGCTGTTCCACAGCACATACTGAGACACTGCGCTGGTGTCTAATGCAGCTGATCTCGCAAGGCATGTCCTAATGCAGTTAAGAGAATGTGGTCCATTTCTGAACTAACCAGGCTCTCAAAATCTGCTAACTGCCACATGAAACAGTATACAACATGTTAAAGTAAGAATTAGTCTTGGTTGATAGATTCCATAATGGATTTTGAAAGAGCACTGCTCTAATATATTTGACAAAAGAAAAGAGTGCCTTCCATCCCACTGTTCTAGGAAGTTACTGCTTGGGGTAACACTGAGACATAGTTGGTGAAACTTCGTAACCGTAATTTCTTTGAAATGTAGTCAGGTGTGGACATGCTGTTACTTGGAGCATTGGCTTTGCTTGCTTTGAATTATGAGGGGAATGTGACCCTGCCGATAGCTGTGTTATATGGGAGCAGTTAGAGAGGAACAAGTGTGGCTCTAGTGAACAGTGTTGTTAAAAATTTGAAAAGATAATCTTATTCTCAAATGTACCTTGCTTTCGGTACAATTTTGAGAGGTGTCTAAAATAAGATTCTGTTGAAATTTTTTTAGCATTTGTCATCTTTCTTACTCTCAGTGCAGAACTCTCAAACTTTCCATGCAGTTACTACAGTTCTACACATAAACCTTATTTGAAGAAATAAGTTCTTAATCAGGCCAAAGTAATCAATTGGTTATTATTCCATGTCTGAGCATGTTTTTATTGATGGGTTACTCTGGCCAACTATTGTAGTCTCCAAAGATTATGGTATCTGTGTGCCAGTTAGACCAAGGCACTATTGCATGATCTGTCTTGCACTTCGCAATAGTGATGTGCAAGGACTGAGGTAAAAGGACTTGTGGAGCCTGTAGCACAGGGACTATGTTTCTTTTCTTCTTATGTAGGGTGCCAGATTAACTAGATTATTTAAAATTAATTTTGATCACTGATTTATTTCTGTTGTTCTCTGCTTCTCTGATGTAAGCCAATATTAATTAGGTAGTACACTCTGACCACTATGCTGGGGTACCAGGGAATCAGGTAGTAAACATTAGATGGCTTGTTAAGTGTTTTAACTTACACATTTTCATATAACTAGAATTGACATGAACAAGAGAGGTGTAAGGAAAGTGCCTGATATTCTTTTAAATTATTTTTTGAAATAAGTGAAAAACATTACTCAAAAAGCCCTGTAAGGAGAGTAACGAAGTGCTAGGATGAACACTTAATGTAAAGGACGGCACAAGAATGAAGCGAGTTGTGTAAAAGCCATCTTAATGAATCAGAAGGATGAAATGCTGAAGTTGCTGTTGAAAAGTTTGAATTTATTAAAGCAAAAAAATGAAGATCAGGTTCCAAAACAACCATAATGCTTCTTGAAGCGTGTATCCTGACTAGTTCAGTAGTAAGCATTTCTGTATGTCTGAGGATGATTGTTCAGAATTTTTTTCCAAGAATGCCAAAACACTTCACAAACCCAGTGAATATTATCTTTCTTCTGGGTTGTATCCAGTTGGAGTTCTGGAAGGGGATATACTAGCTGTTTCTAGAACACACAGCATTATTTAGGAAAGGATTTTAAAATTTTTCAGGAGCTAAGAAGAATTTTAAACGAGATTTATGTTTTGAAAAATAACCAAGCTAGGACTGATGTCACTTAGCTGCTTCTGTAAGAAGGCACCATAGGGTTTTATTGTTTCCAGCCAGTCATTGTTTTTCTATGATAATTTAATTTGTATTGGTTTAAGAGAATTTGTATTGGCTCTGTATTATCAAATCCAGTGGCTTCAAAAGTTTTACTTCTTTCTCCATTCATTTACTAAGCAAGCTATGTGGTATTGAATTTGGCAGACTATATTAGCCTGTGTTTTATAACTTCAGATACCATATAGAAAATTGAAGTGAATTGTCTTGCCAAGGTAACCATCACAGAATAAAATAATTACAATAATCCAGTTCCTTTTTCCTTATGACTTTGGCATTTAAATAGATATTTATAGTACTGCATATCTGATTTGTCACACGTGAAGCTGAAGCTGCTACCCTAAGTATAATAATAACTTTAATGGAAGTTGACAGAAGTTTTAATTATTCCAATTTTTGTATTGAGTTTTCTCGATATAGAAAAAGTATATATCGAACTGGGAAAGTTCTTTGTGGGAGCTTAGCCTACACAGAAGTTGCTTTGTAGGATTTTTGGGGGTATTTGTTTCCCAGTTTACATCAAGCCAGCAGAAGTAAATTAAAGCTTCTCTTGTATTTCTTGTATTTAAGTATCTCCCATAGTTTAGATCATTTTGTCTTGGAGACTGAAAGTAGGTGTTTGGTATGACTGAAAGTTATTTCACCTAGTGTGTACTCCCAATGATAATGGGAACAAAATGAGGCAAGGTAATTTTCTCGCCAGCAGCTTCTCTGATAAGTCTGGAACAGAAAGAAAGTTTGCATATGCACGTCTTGGAGGGAGAAGGCGGGACAGTCATTCATATACACAAGCATGGCCATGAAGATGCCAGAGAAGTTGGTTACAGAGCTCTCCTGGATAATGCCTTGTGTTTCATTGCAGAACAATGTTATTAGATGATAATTTTCCTTAATATAGAACAATCATTTTCACCAAAGATTTGAATTGGGGTCCATTATGAATTCTTACCATAGGTACAAGCAAACTTCAATGAATATGGCAGAGTACCTACTGAGGAAATTTCAAGTGTCCTTTCTGCATTTCACTTGATGCAGAAAATAACTTTTGCATAATTGTTGGGAACAAACTTCAAAAGTTTCTCCCGTTTCATTGATAATATAGATAAGAACATTTCAGCATCCGCAAGCTGAAGTACTGTGATTAAGTGAAGTCTCACAGCAGCACTGCTTACAAGGATAGTAAGTCTTTTCTGGCTTTGAAGTCAGCATGTTTGTTTATAAGCAATGAATAATAATCAAGAAGAAGAGTTTCTAGAGAGGAATTATCCTTTCTTGGGATAACTTTTATCTCAATGTAGCCCGCTATGGGAGGGAGCTACAAGAATTAAGTTTTAAATAACGGAAGTCAGATTAGCTGCTCTAGTAACCTACATTTAGGGATAGCGTGTTCATTTTAAGGTAATTTGAGCTGGTAGTTGACCTCTTTTATCTAGAATTGGTAAATAACATGTACTATTATATCTCTGTCTTAGAATGTGTGAAGTGATGAATTACAGCTCTGAAATCTGAGCCTGATCTTAGTTATGTGATTTACCTTTCCTAATGCTGTTTTAATACAGAAGACAGGACTAAGAGAGTTGCAGTAACGTATTTTTATCTCCTTGTTGGATAGCTATTGCTCTTGTATTGCTTGAGATTGCTTGGGGGTTTGTGATGTTAAGTCAGTTTATCTGCTTGGAAATCAATATTCTAAGGTCATGCATCTATTGAAGATTACTTAGATCAAGTATTCATGAGCCCCAGATGAGAAGTTAATAAATAGAATTTGTTTTTCTGACTGGTCCAGTGTCTTTGTTGTAAATCATTATGTAGTCAAATGAAAAGATAAAGATTTAATTGTGTTCTCACTACTGTAGGATCAAAAAAGTGTTGTACAAATACATACTCTCAAATGTCTCTTAGTGTCATCCACCTTACTATGCTGGAGGAAAATCCCATAATGCAAACTGGAACGTTGTTTTATTCCTTTTAACTCTACCTGGATTTAATACCCCAGGGAGGCTGCTGTTTTGGTGGATTGATTTATTTATTCATTTATTTATGTAGTGGTGATCTTGGGGTTAGGGATTTTTTTAAATTTATTTTGTTTTTAGTGCTTTTTTAGTTTTTCCGTCTCTTGAGCACCTCTTTTGAGAGTACTTGTAATCAGATGACTTATACTGTATCACAATGTTAGAAAATAAAAACCTAGACTTTTATCTAGCTCTCATCATCCCACAAAATATAGAAATAGATGTGTGGTTGCAATGAATCACATTTTGTGCCTTATTCAGTTCACGTGGCTTAACAGCTGATTCATATAGAACAGCTACCTAATCCTGCTCTTGGTGACAGGCTACATGCCAAGAAAACAGTCCTAGTACACTAAGAGTACCATCTCTGTCTGGAGAGTCCTGTGACCTGTTAAAAGAATGATTGAAAACTATGAATATTTTCATTTACTTTAATTTCTAGATTGTTTGAACTTGTATTCTGTGAAAGGAGCATCTGTATTCTGCTCTAGCTGATTCTGCTTCAGCAGGGGTTTGGACTAGATGATCTGCAGAGGTCCTTTCCAACCTAAACAATTCTGTATGTCTGGGAAAGTGAAATGAGGATTTCTTTTAAAAGTGTAAGCTAGAAAGCTCTTAAAAAACTAAAAGCAAATGAGTGATTATTTTAGTTGTTAAAGTAAAATCAAGTGTAATGCTTCTGTCATTTCAAAAAGCTTAAAGAGGAACAAAGAACTTTCTTCATACCTTACAGGCCTGAAGTAACAAGCCATATTTAGTAAATATTTACACTACACAGTTCAAAGCTTCTGGTGGAAGCTATTAACTTATGTTAGGTTAGAAGCAAAAAAAACATCCCCCCCAGAACCCAAACTAAAACACCCCCCCCAAAACAACCCTTCCCTTTGAGTTGTATCATCTGATGGAATTTTTCAGTTTCTGTGTATATATTTGTGGTATATCAGATGTGGAAAGCTCATGCTGAGTATTGGCTATGAGAACTTGTTTTCCTTTTTTTGTCCAGAATTTTTGGCTATTGCATATGTACAGATGTGCAGAACAAAGTATACATTTGCATGGCATTTTTTGTATGGAAGTATGAGAGCCATAGCCAGACATCATTACTGGGTGACAACAAGGGATGAAAGCTCAGTGAAAATGAAAAAAAATTGCTGACCAGTGCTATCCTCAGTTCCATAGAATAACTATGTGAAATAATAGTGGTGCATGAACATTTGTGATCAAATTCAGGAAAAACTTGCTCAGTCTCCTGGACGGTGACTGTGCAGTGCTTGTTTGCAACATTCACAAGTAATCTACTAGCAGAGATGAATGTCAACAAGAATTAAAGTGATTCATCAAGAATCTGAGAGGAGCTAATGTTTCACAGCTTCTTACTAAAAACTCTCAGAACATAGAAGTCGGTGCCCACTGTTAACATAGGCAAGAGTTTTTAGTGGATTTGAATTTGTGTACATAATATTGTTTTGTTTTCATGGTTCACAATTAAACCGATTATTTTAAATTTATAAAAATATTTCAGAAGTAACTAAATTTATAGATTTAATATCTTTTGGGAACATTTTCTGCAGCTATACAGGGGTGTGAACATATGTATAAAAGTGATTGGGTTGCTTTAAGCTAATGAGTTACCACTTGTCATCTCTGACTGCTCTATTTCCAAAGTAGAGCATGTTAAAAAGATCTTTGATTTAAGATTTGGTATTACATATATATATATGCGCATGTGTGTTAACAAACAAAACCAAAACCCAACAAACATTTTTACCCAACAAACATACTTTTACATTTATGTAAAAATGTGAGAGCTTTATTATTTTTTTTAATTGCTCTCATTCCTCATTATGCAGAACTACATTAATTTGGCTCTGAATGGAGTCATGTTGGTGAGTAAGGAAGACGCTGGCTATTAGAGTCCTGTAACTCCAGCAGTAAGGTTGACTGTTCTTGTTCATGCTGGGTGAGTTCAGAAGCTTAATTTATCTGGTCACTCCTATGCCAGTAACATAACACCTATCCTTTATGTAATCCTTCCCTTGCTTCAGCGAGCTGATGAAAAGCCCAAAAGACCAACTTATGATGGAACTGGATGTAAGTTAAAGCAGGGGAAGGAAACAGAAATATGTTGGAAACAGGAGAACACAATAAAATGCATTTTCATTGTGAGGAAGTTTTGTTACGCAAAATGAAAAATATGAATTAAAAAAATGATGTGCTGCCCTTTGTAGTTTGAATGAGAGAAAAGGATTGGTAGAAATTTGGGTCAGTGGTTTAAATAATCTTATAGATAATCATGAGATTTAAGCCTTTTGTGTTGGAATTACAAAAGCAATCATAATTAGGCACTTCCATGTTGAAAAATGTCTTTAAGGTACTCCAGTATTTGTACTTGGGGACTGCCTTTAAATTTGAACATAAGCAAAGCAGTTCAGGCAGATCACCTAATTTTGTTAACTGATTGTGTCCTATTGAACCAAGCCAGTGCCTGGAATGCCTTACTTTGTGGCAATGGGTTTTCTGCAACTACAATGCATTAACTTAAACAGTGAAAAAATACAGTAACAAAACCTCATGTTTAGAGAACAACACTGTCATACACAAAATAATTGCTGAGCCATTTGTTACATTAAGCCTGCGGCTTGTTTTTATATACTGCAGTAAGAGGTTGAGCAAGTGGTCTCCAGAGACTTGGCATTCTGCACAGTGGCTTCCCCCCCGCTTTTTTTTTTTTTTTTTTTTTTTTAAAGCTAGCGCTAACTACATCAGTGTGCTATGCAGGACAGCGTGCAGTCTGTCAGCTGACTCAAGTATTAGTTTCATGGTACAGGAGGAAATGAAGCATTTGATTCCAAAAGTTTTCACTTCTTCGGTGTAATGGTGAGCATATTGTTGCTGGTTTGGGGGAATTTGGGGGGGTTTTTTTGTACGTGGTGTTATAATTAAGTTAAGGAAGTGAATCTATATTCATTAGATTTTGAGTATTTGCTACAGGTGTCCTTTCGATTAGACAGTTTGGAGGGCTAGGCAAAACCAAGGCCAGCTCCTCCTCTGTTGCCCTTTTGGGGTGAGGAGGGGGGGAGTTAGGAGTGGTGTAGGCATAAAGTGACAATTATTACAACTACATAGGTTTGTCTGTATTACTGTGCTACTTGGTTATTTCTAAACAATTTAATTTATGTTGGTAAATTTACTGATACAGAAGATGCCTTCTAAAGTTTAATATTGCTAAGTCATCCTCAGTTAAGTGTGTGGCATAAAGGTTTATATTTAGCACTTCAGTGCAGCAATGCAGTTAGGAATAGAAAATTGCTTTCTCACTTGACTGCAAATAATTAAAATTTAGAAGTTAGCGTATAAGTCATTGCTTCCAGTATGTGATTTTTCAAGTGTGTGTTTCTGACAGAGAATTAAACAAGCTAGTTTCACTGTATAAATTAGTATTCCCTTTTCCATAATATTTTCTTGTGCTTTAGCAACATATATTCACATTTCTCAGTAATTTCTAGCTGGTGATCAAGAGAGAGGAGAAACTCTTAGATCTTGGAAAAATGAAACCTTTACACCGCCATGGTGACACAGCAAATCAAACTCTTTTTTATGCATTTCTGTAACTTGATATTTGACCTGCATTACCTTTGGAGAGAATGCATATTCCATGACTATATGCACACAAGATCATGTCAAATTCAGGTGGTAAGATAATTTTGCAGGAGGTTTGTATAAGTCTCAGAATCTCCAGGTACAATGGGGACAAGATGTTGGAGCTGTTATTGAGGAAACTGTGCACAGGATACAAGAAGCTGCGTGGTTCTCCTTGTTACCATTCCCAGCTGTATGGTGATGTGCAGGGGACTTCTTGCATCCTCCTCACTTGTTTTGGATTGCTGCGTTTAGCTGTGATTCCAGCCTTCTGTTTGCAGTTATGGAAAGTGCAAAGTGTAATCTCCAAGTGTGATCCCTGAGCATCAAAATACTACGAACACAAATATCTACGTAGTACCCACCTTGCCTAGTTTTCCTTCCGAGAACGGTCATTTCAGGCTGTAGGTTGGTATTTAGTATTTCTCTGACTAGAATTCAACGAATAGCACAGGGTTTTCTCCTGTGGGACAGTTAGTATATTGTACCATTTTGTGCGTGTGTGTTTATTTTTCAGCATTTTGCTCTTCTGGTGCTGTTGCTTTATCTGGAACTGCTTGCAAGTCTAGGCAGATAGTAAAAGCAGAATCCTGTGAGAATAACACTGAAATGGGATTTAAAAGGAAGCTTGAGTGTATAGAAGGTTTATGTGGAGGAATAAAGGAGGAAAATAGAGGCTTGTAGGGAAGATGAATAAGGTGTTTATTCTTCCTTGTGCTTTCCTGAGCAAACAAGACAATGTTTAAAAAGAAAAAAACTAGGCATTGTAAACTGGCAAAACTATGGGATAAGTTTTGCATGAAGATATCATGGAAGCGTTTCCTCTCCTTCTCTGCCACCTACACATACATGTCTTCATACTGTTTTCCTTTTCACCTTCACTCCTGACTTTGCGTCCTTTTAACAGTCCCTTTCTCACAGGTATAAGTTGTGCAACCAAAAGGGTTAGGCTTAGCTTTTTAACATGCATCTTAGTGATCGGTTGATTCTTGAACTTTTATCCTGAGACTCTGGGCTAAATCCTAAGTGATATAGTAATACAGTGCAGTAAATGTGACAGTGCAGAGTTTGTAAAACCCTGGATATGCAATAGTGCAACAATGTGACTTGTAGTTTGAAACCTTTGTGGGAATGTATCTACATGTTTAGTGGAATCATTTTGACCTCTAATTAATGTATTTTTAGGAATGGATTTATATCTAGTAATAATTTTTGTTCCTTTTTAATGTGTAGTTACCACGCAAAAATAAAAATACATGTCTGCTAAGATATGTTTATTGTATTAATGTCTTTCTATAAAATGAATATTCTTTTTATTAAGTTATGTTTTCTTTTTTTCTTCCCCCACCCCCCCACCCCGTGGTTTTGTTGTTGTTGTGCAGAGCTCTGGGATTGAAACGTTAGTGGAGGAGCTTTGCTCCAGACTGAAAGACCTTCAGAGTAAGCAAGGTGAGGAATAAATCTCTAAACTTCTGAGGCCATATATCGTATTTATCAACTGTGTAACATTCTGAGATGTGGGGCTGGGGGAGCAGGCTGCTAATTCACTAGCTTTTAATACAGGCCATGCAATTTTAAAATACATTTGAGTAATTTCATTCAAATAATTGAAGTGATTCTGTACTAGTATGCTTTGTTTACCTAAGAAATAGCCATTCACAAAGGGACTTTTCCTCATGAAAAGCTATAACTGTTCATAACCAGCTATGCTTGCTTTTTTAGTAAATATGCCGTATTCAGCACCCCCCTTCCCCACCAAAAGAAATAAAAATAAAGTAGGCTTGATTCTGTTCCTGTTTTGTATTGATACTTGCAAACAGTAGATTGGCCTCAAAATCATTATATAGTAGCTATTCCTGTGACAAGCATCCAAGTAGCCATCACAGAGAGGTGTGCTTAAAATTTCCGGGCTTTAGGGAAATGATAATGGGGACTCTATGTTGTCAAGCTTAGGGCAGGGAGCATAATATAAAATTGTGGTGTGTCCAATGAAAGTTCATTGCCCATAAATGTTTGTTCAGGTACATAGCAGCAGCCTTTGACACTTACAGTAAAATTAATATGCTTATTGTGTAGTATAAATAGCAATAAATAAGGGATAAATATTTACCTGCTTAAAGCATGTTTTTAGCTGTTTTCATTCCCTTTTCCTGTTTTTAAACAGTAATTACTAGTCAGCTCCTAGTATTTCATAGTGCTATGCTGTGGCACTTTATTACTGAGCCAAGGTGATGTTGACCATTTATTTTGAAAAAAAGTAACATTAATGTGTATCTTACAGCATTTTTTTGGTATTTTACAGATTTTAATATAAAGAATTAGAAATCTTTAGAGTCACCTCTCACAGGAAATATGCCTTTACATCCACCCAAAGCACAGCAACTACTGCAGGGGTACTTCCTTGTAGTGCAATAGGTGAGAAGTTAGATGCAACCATTCATAAAAATATTTAGTGAAATAGTTGATTTTTTTATATGTATATGTAGCAATGCAAGAAGTTAAGGATTTGTATGTGAAATAACTAAAAATTCAATAGGAAGTCTCCTAGTGGAGGCATTTCTAACCATGGAGTTGCATGCAGCTGCTAGCCAGTCATGTTTGGTGAAATTTGCAGGACATAACAAGACGACTGTGGAAAACTTGAATTTTGGGTGGTAACTTGTAACTTCTTTATGTATAATAACCAGACTATAAATTGTTCTGTTATTTACAGTGTTTTATGGAAATTTACTACTATTACAGGTATACATCCTAATGTTCTTTGTTAAATACTGTTATAATATACACTGGCTTTTTGAATTTTTCTGTTAAGCATTTGGAATTTTCTTCCAAAACAGAGGAGAAGATTCACAAAAAGTTAGAAGGCTCTTTGTCTCCTGAGACTGATTTATCTCCCACAGCAAAGGATCAAGTAGAAATGTATGCATTTTTTTATTATTATTTTTGTCTGAGATGCTTTTTTCTTTTCTCCTTTTACTCCCATGTTTTAACACAGTGAAGTTAACTTAGTGGGGAATCTGGACTTTGTGGATATTAATACATTTTTTTTCCTGCCACCTTCTTTTGTTAATTTCATATATTTAAATATGAGCATTTGGTACCATGGGCTAGTTTAATTTCTGGCAAAGTCCTGACTGCTTTCTTTTGACTGTGTGTACAACTCAAGCCATACTGCATTTTAGTTTCTTTAAGGCCAAGTCAACTAGGCAAATTAAACATCTTTAAAACAGCATTAATTGACACGTTAGACTTGCAGGGAGAGAATCAGTTTCCTGGGTTCAGAACTCTTTGTCTTCTGTTGCAGAAATGGGAAACAAACTCTTTTCTAACCTTTAAACTCTTTATAACCGAAGTGGTCTGCTAGTTACCAAGTACCCGAGTCCAGTGTTACTGAAGTACCCAGGAGTTTTCTCATTGACTTTTCTTGGAGATATGACTGCTTCTGTATCTCTTAATAGTAACCATTGGTGGCAGAAAGTGTTGCTAAATGGATGATACTTCTTCAGGGAACTGATTGTGCTAATGTGCCTTTAACTTAACTGACTTCTGAATGTTGGTTAATAGGTTTTCATTGAAATATATGTGATTCAGTATAAATCTCTTTGCTGTCAAACACATACTACTTTAAACATTGCAGAAAACCATCTTTTAATCTTGTCCCTGTTGCACAAAGCTGTTAAGCATCTTAAAATACTCAAGAACTAATCTTTTTTTGCAATAGCTTTTTCTTAATAACTGGCCGATCAAACTGTGTAGAACTTAACAGATAGTGTCTCAGTTCACTGAGGGGAATTTTTAAAAAACAGAAATTCGGGACTGAACTGACTGAAATTCACGACTTCCTCATTTATACTCTAAATCAAACATGTTTAAGAAGACTGTAGTGAATTGCTACATTATCTAATAAATCTGGAGGTAGGCCTTCACTGTTTCAAGCATCCACAATTTCTGTCTACAGTGAAGTTTAGTACTCCCTAAAAATGGGATTTTTTTTTACTTGGCAGTATGCTTTTAAACATATATTAATATAAGCACTTCTAAAGCTTATCTTAATCTCCCCTTTGTTATCATTCAAATAAACAGTGCAATGAGTGGCATGTGCATATGTAGAACAAACTAGATTTTTTGGCAATTAGATTGGTAGTGTTTTGATGTGGTTTAGTAATACCTTCTAATCTTAATGCCTATCTGAATGTCACCTTTTTGTTTTGATTTCAGGTACTATGAAGCATTTCCTCCTCTTTCTGAAAAGCCAGTTTGCCTGCAGGAAATTATGACTGTATGGAATAAATCCAAAGTATGCTCTTACTCTAGCTCCTCATCTTCATCCACTGCTCCACCAACTAGCACGGATACATCTTCTCCAAAGGACTGCAATAGTGAAAGTGAAGTAACTAAAGACAGAAGTAATAAAGCATCTGCCACTGTACAGGAAAGAACCCAGCAGAAGAAAAGTAAAAATGAGAAAGAAAACAAATTTAGTAACAACAGTGTTGAAGAGAAGCCTGTTTTGTACAAAAAGCAAGTCCGACATAAGTCTGAGGGAAAGATGCGTCCTCGCTCCTGGTCATCTGGATCCAGCGAGGCTGGGTCAAGTTCTAGTGGTAATCAAGGTGAATACAAGGCATCAATGAAATGTATTAAAGTAAGACACAAAACAAGAGAGGTTCGAAATAAAAAAGGGCGTAATGGGCAAAGCAGGCTTTCAGTGAAATCTGGTGAAAAGGCTGATAGAAAAGTCCACAGTGGAAGCAGTAGCAGCAGTAGCAGCGGTTCCATCAAACAGCTGTGCAAAAGAGGTAAAAGGCCGTTAAAAGAAATTGGAAGAAAAGAAGCTGGCGGTAGTGATGGAAAAGATTTGTATTTAGACAGCAGAAATGAAAAGGAATATAAAGAAGAACCCTTGTGGTATACTGAGCCGATTACAGAGTACTTTGTTCCTCTTAGCAGAAAAAGCAAGCTGGAGACTACATACCGCAACAGAGAAGATATATGTGGCGTAACATCAGAGGCTGTAGAAGAGTTGTCTGAATCAGTGCATGGTCTTTGTATTAGCAACAATAATATTCATAAAACATACCTCGCAGCAGGTACTTTCATCGATGGTCACTTTGTAGAAATGCCTGCAGTTCTAAATGAGGATATTGACCTCGCTGGGACCTCAATATGTTCTCAACCAGAGGACGACAAATATTTAGATGATGTTCATCTGTCAGAACTAACACACTTCTATGAAGTGGATATTGATCAATCCATGTTGGATCCTGGTGCCTCAGATACGATGCAAGGGGAGAGTCGGATTTTAAATATGATTCGACAAAAGAGTAAAGAAAAAACTGATTTTGAGGCAGAATGTTGCATAGTGTTAGATGGAATGGAGTTGCAAGGGGAAAGTGCAATATGGACAGATTCGACCAGCTCTGTTGGTGCTGAAGGGTGGTTCTTGCAAGACCTTAGTAATTTAGCTCAATTTTGGGAGTGCTGTTCATCTTCTAGTTCTGGTGATGCAGATGGGGAAAGTTTTGGAGGAGATTCTCCGATCAGATTCTCCCCCATCTTAGACAGCACAATGCTTAATTCACACATGCTTGCTGGCAATCAAGAGCTCTTTTCAGATATTAATGAAGGGTCTGGTATAAACTCTTGTTTTTCAGTGTTTGAAGTGCAATGCAGTAACTCTGTTTTACCATTTTCTTTTGAAACACTCAACTTGGGAAATGAAAATGCAGATTCTAGTAGCACTGCTAATATTCTTGGGAAAACACAGTCTAGATTGCTAATATGGACCAAAAATAGTGCCTTTGATGAAAATGAACACTGTTCCAATCTTTCAACAAGAACTTGTAGTCCATGGTCACACTCGGAAGAAACACGTTCAGACAATGAGACTTTAAATATTCCATATGAAGAATCCACGCAATTTAATGCAGAAGATATTAATTATGTAGTTCCTAGAGTGTCTTCGAGTTATGTAGATGAAGAAATTCTAGATTTTTTGCCAGAAGAAACCTGCCAGCAACAAGCTAGAACTTTAGGAGAAATGCCCACTTTGATTTTCAAAAAAAAATCTAAGCTAGAATCTGTCTGTGGTATTCAGCTAGAACAAAAAGCAGAAAGTAAAGACTATGAAACTACACAAGGGTGTAGTGAAAACAGTCCACATGGAGATGGCTACAGCTCAGGGGTTATTAAAGATATTTGGACAAATATGACAGACAGAAATTCTGCAGCGATGGTAGAAATAGAAGGAATAGAAGATGAATTGTTTTCAACTGATGTAAATAACTATTGCTGCTGTTTGGATACAGAAGCAAAAGTTGAAACCCTCCAGGAGCCCAATAAAGCAGTGCAGAGATCAGAGTATCATCTTTGGGAAGGTCAAAAGGAGAATTTAGAGAAGAGAGCCTTTGTCTCAAATGATTTATCAAAAGTAGATGGTGGTGACTATACTACACCATCAAAACCTTGGGATGTTAACCAGGATAAAGAAAACTCATTTATACTTGGTGGTGTGTATGGGGAGCTCAAAACATTTAACAGTGATGGAGAATGGGCAGTGGTGCCACCTAGTCACTCAAAAGGGAGCTTATTACAATGTGCAGCTTCTGATGTAGTGACAATAGCTGGTACAGATGTTTTTATGACTCCAGGTAATAGCTTTGCCCCTGGTCATAGGCAATTATGGAGGCCATTTGTATCATTTGAACAGAATGAGCAATCAAAGAGTGGTGATAACGGATTAAATAAGGGTTTTTCTTTTATCTTCCATGAAGACTTACTGGGAGCTTGTGGTAACTTTCAAGTTGAAGAACCAGGGCTTGAATACTCATTCTCTTCCTTTGACCTGAACAATCCATTTTCACAAGTTCTTCATGTAGAGTGTTCATTTGAGCCAGAAGGAATTGCATCTTTCAGCCCTAGTTTTAAACCTAAGTCAATTCTGTGCTCTGATTCAGACAGTGAGGTTTTACACCCCAGGATATGTGGTGTTGATCGAACGCAGTACAGGGCTATACGGATTTCTCCAAGGACTCACTTTCGCCCAATTTCTGCATCTGAACTTTCTCCAGGTGGTGGAAGTGAGTCAGAATTTGAGTCAGAAAAAGATGAGGGAAGTATTGCTGTCCCTTCTCAAGTAGATGTATTTGAGGATCCACAAGCAGATCTCAAACCTCTGGAAGAAGATGCAGAAAAAGAAGGGCATTATTATGGAAAATCAGAGCTTGAATCTGGAAAATTCCTTCCCAGATTAAAAAAGTCTGGAATGGAGAAGAGTGCACAAACATCATTGGATTCCCAAGAAGAGTCGGCTGGGATGTTGCCAGTAGGAAACCAAGATCCCTGTTTAGAATGCAGTATGAAAGAATCTCTAGATGGGAGGGCAATGGAGAGCTCCAAAGTAAACTGCAGAATAGTGGAGCCACGTGAGGAGACTAGCAGGTTTTGCAGTTGTAAAGCAGGGTGCCATTTCCCCACGTACGAGGATAATCCTGTTTCTTCAGGAGAGCTTGAAGAGGTATGTGGATATATAAAATTACAGAATTTGCAGCTGGCAGCTGATAACCAGCAATTTGTCATGTGACAGTTCAATTTTAATGCTTGTAATTGTATAGCTCTCTAGAAAGTTCAGTTTTGTTGAAACACTGGAGGTTCCATCTGAATATAAGAAAAAACTTTTTTGCTGTAAGGGTGACCTAGTGCTGGCACAGGTTGCCCAGGAAGGTTGTAGAGTCTCCATCCTTGGAGATACTCAAAAGACATCTGGATGCGGTCCTGGGCAACCTGCTGTGGGTGGCCCAGCTTGAGCGGGGGTAGTTGGACACAATGACCTCCAGAGTTCGCTTTGAACCTCAGTCATTCTGTGATTCTTTGAAAAATTAACCATCTTCAGTCATTATGGTGTCATCTTGCATACCTGTAGAAATATATGCATGTATACACTCATGTAACTTTACAATCTGTTTACCTTAGGTTTTTAGCTTATTTGATTTACATATAATATGTTAAAATGTGCATAAAGTTTGAATAATGAGAAATTACTGATTTTGATTCAAACCTATTTTAAAATTTTGAACAGGAAGATCTGAAGTCAGTTTTTTTAATATAGTTACTTCCAAGTAGAATAATTTGGAGTTGAATTATTGAATGTAAACTTCAGCAAAGAAAGGTTTGTAGAAAGGCTTAATTGTCTGAAAATTAAAATGTTCTCTTGTCAGCATAGACACAAAAAGAAATAAAACATGGATGCAAAATATCCATGTCTACTACAGTACTGTCAGGAGGCCTAACTATAACTACGAGTTAAGCTCAGAGTTTTCTTTCAGGTACTTGTAGCCATAGGTTAAGTAATGGTCAAGAGCAAAAATCCTTTCCAGCCAAAAATATCCAAGTTCCTTCTTGCGATGAGTTCCTTCTGCTCTTGAGAAGAAATATTTGACCAACAAAATAATTTAGTTGTGCGGCCAGCCCAGAGATATTGTCTGGATAGTTATAAGTTGCATCTTACATTTTCTTTTCTTCTTCAGCCTCCTCTTCCACATACTCAGCAGTTGTAGTATCTACATTAGGAGGGATTTTTTTTTCATTTTCAACTGAAGAGGTGCACCCAGCTTGTGTTGTGCTATTGTATACTCCTCAATTATTAGTTTGAAACACTAATTCATGCAGGGAAAGCTAACTTTTCTCTTGCTAAAACTAAAGCTAACCTTTTTGTTGAACAAAATCAGAGTTCCTTATTTTCCTTCTTCCCTATTTGTTTCTCCTCTCATCCTCCTTTAAATTCATTGCTATTGCAGCTTCTTTTCCCACTGTTAATAAGTTGATTTCTGCTGCTTGCACAAGAGAATCAAATTTGTGACTTTTCCAGACCCTTTCTAGACATCTTGGTTCCTGCTGCTCTGTTAAGTTAACGGAGATGAAGTGGCTCCAAAAGTCTTTTCTGGAGTCTGGGAAGCTTCTGTGTTTGTGCCAGGCCTTGCAAAAAGAGTCACCAAAAACATTAATAAACTTAGACTGTAAGTCAGAACAGATTCTAGAATTACCTTTTACCAGGAGTAAGCAGAATCTAACTTCATCATGCAGTAGGACATAATGAATGAACAAATGGTATAATACAGTTGTTTGTGACACCAAGAGTCTAAAGTTCCTTTCAGCCCCTTCCAGATATCCTTTCTGAATGCATAGTGCTCCGTGAGGATGTTTATTCTCATCTTTGCTTCAACCACTTATCCACTCGAGAAAGTAGAAAGTGTCTGGTATAAGTTTACAGTGATTCCATAGTTTATGATAGCTATGAGGCTTGAAAAAAACGTTGGTACTGAATGGTGCTCAAAAAGCTCTGGTATTTTATTTTCTTTAAGTTCCTTAGTGCAGGAGGAAACCTAACTGCTTCTCTTGCTCAGGTCACATGATTTTGTAGGCATTTTCATAGCTTCAAAATTATAAGCCACTGAGAAGTACAAAGGGCCAACAACCATCTCAGCAGTCTAGACTCCAATCTGGTTTGCAATTAAGCTCTTCCTGGGGGGCTTGAGGAGCCTGATTACAACCTAAACTCAGAAGGACTGGGTTAACTAGCTCTCCTGTATCTAGTGTGTCTCAAGAGGGTGTATGCACACTGTGGGCTTTTCTGAGAGCCATTAATGTGCATCTGAAGATAATTGGCTTTTTGGCTTGAGACCATTTATCTAAATTTATTATTGTAGTTAAGTCTATCTGTAAAGGAAGAGGGTATTTTTAAGCATTAAAGCAATTTTAATATGTTGGTTATGAAGTAAACTTTAATCAGTAAAGATGATGACTATATTGTGTGTAGGAAGGGGTGCAAATGTCTTATGTGTGTGAGCTTTTTTCTTTTTAAGAGTGATATTATTTATTTTCATGAACATTAAACAAAATCAATATAAAATACTTAGAAGTAGAACAGTTTAGGAGAAGTATTCCTCCTGGACACCCCACGTGTACATGCATGGGAAAAAGAGTTTTAACTTGAGAAGGGGCTGTGGAATTGACTGATTAGTATAGATCAATATTTGTGAAGAATTTTTTTAAATGAAACCTCTGTGCTTCCTTTTATTGAATTATGACAAAAATTAAAGTTATTCTTTAACTCACTGTTGTCTAACATAAAGTTTGAGTTGTGTTCTGAGGTACCTCCAATATTTTTGCATAAATAATGGATGTGAAAATACTAATGTAGACCACAGTGTAATAGTAACACATTCTGTTTTGCATCACATAAACTTGTATTATATATGTGCTGTGCAAACACATGTCTTTAAATACCTATTCATCAGACTGTAGGAGAATCTGGTTCAGTTTTGTCCCTCTTACCTCGTATATTAGAGCACTTCTTTTAGAATTATAGCATATTTTGCAGCAGGAATTTGCTTGATAGCTCCTGCAGAAGTTCTTCAAAAGTGATTGATAATTATATACCTAGCCTTAAGATTAAAAAATACCCCAAAAACCCAAACAAACAAGACCCCATCCCCCCCACCAACAACCTCTAAACAACAACAACAAAACCCACAAAAATAACCCCTGAAGTACAGTCCCTTTTCTTCCAAGTAAATGCTCTTGCTACTTAGGTGTGGAGTCATGGGTAAGTACGCAATCTGGTCCAGTTAATGGTCTCTGCATATAACAGCGCTGAATCTCTTATCAACAAAGGTTATATGGGCTCTGATCTAGTAGGTGTGCCCTAATAATGCTTATACTATCAAGTCCTTGAGATAGATAAAGGGACTTGTGGGGTTTGTTGGGATCAGTACCAAACTTTTAAGGTCTGAACATGCCTAGGACTATGCATTTGGGGATGAGGAAATTTTACTGGCAAAAGCCATAAGTGTTTATGGATCTCATGACTTAATTGGTCTATTAGTTTTGGTGAGGTACTTTGCTTGACTGGAGTAATGCAATGTAAGTGTATAACTCCTTTAGGAAGGGCTGGCAAGAGAGGAAGGGAAGAAGGGTGCCTTACAGAGATCAGTAGTGTAGGAGATAACATTCCATAAACCTAGGTAGTGATAAGAGGGAGGCAAAATTCAGAGAGGTCTGCTTTGTGCCTTAAAATCAGGAAAATCAAGTGGGAAAAACATTAAAGAGCGCATAGAGTCATCCACATAGAAAGCAAAGGACTTCACTGTAAAAGAGAGAGTAACCTGGGGGCTGAGAAAGGGTTGGTCCAGATAGTTCGTGGTATGTGCTGGTCATGGCAGATGATGAAAACACCTACAAAGAGTCTGAGCTCTAACTTTCTAATTAATAAGACATTAATTTGCTGAGATTTTGAAGGGTGAAGAAGGTATCTTGTATATACGAGAGGGTCCTTAAAAAGATAGAGTTCACAATGACAGTATAAAAATTACAAGGAAAAAAACAAGGTTTAAAGTAGGCCAATAAAATAAAGATTTGGTATACCTGAAAGTCCTGGAAGTAAATTGGAAGCAGAAAAATGACTGAAGGATATTTCTGAGAGACAGAACTAACAGGCTTCGAAAGCTATGGAAAGATAATGTCAAAAAGGTATTGTTTATTGCATTTTTGTCACTGTTTGAATTGTTGGTGAAAAGATAATTAAGCAAAGCAGTAGTAAGATAAACTACACTGTTTCAGCTAGTCATAGGAATATTCGGCTAAATATCATGAGGAGCAGCAAGTAATTTGAAAAAAGCATAGTAGAATACTTGTTTGAGAACACACAGAAGATGGAAATGTGTTTGCCTTTTATATATTTTTTTATCTTTTAAAAGAGGAAAATGGAACTTGGGGTGTTACCAATGACTCTCTTAAATTCCGTAAAGAAATGTTTTAAACTGTAAGTGGCACAGATGCATGAGAAACTGAGAAAATGTCTAAGTATTGGTTTGGCCAAAAGGTTGTACTCTCAAAATAACAGTCAGTGGCTTACTAGAGGGCAAGGGAGATGATTAATTTCTCTGGTCTAGGGCATAAAATGCATGTTTATGAAAATTCCTGATGATACCAAACTGGGAAAGTCTGCAGTTACGTTGGAAGACAGGATTAGAATCAAAAGGTTGTTAAATTGGAGAAATGGTCTGAAAAATACAATGCAGTCCAGCAGGGACAAATACAAACTTCTGAAGAAAATAATCCTCTTCACAAACACAGTGTGAGGACTGACAGGCGAGGAAATGATGTGAAACAGAAAAGCATCTTCAAGTAGGTCATAAGCTGAGCATAAGTCAGGAATGACACACTGCGAAAGACAGCGACATTGTTATAAATAGGAGTGCCTTTCTGTAAGAGGGGAAGTAATTGCTCCTCTGTAGTTGGAACTGGAAAGCCTTCTGCTGGAGTACTGGGCTCAGCTCCCATTGCTTTGTATCAGGAAAGATGTCCTGAGGAGAGCAACACAAAGATCACTACTTGTGAAAACAAAGTGAAGGAATTGGGGTTATTTTATCTCAAAAAAGAGAAACTTGAAGAAGAACCCAGCAGTTTTGCAGAAGCCATGTTCACAGTTACAGGAGATAAGGAAAAAGCTGTGCTTGTTCTGTAGGCTCTGGTAAACATGAAGGAAGTTGATGTGATGACCTTGAATCACAGCAAGGGAAATTGAACTAAAAGAATTCTAACCAGAAAATGAGCTTACTGTAAGGCTCAATTATTTTTAGGGAAGCAGTGGAAATTCTGTCTTGAAGAGATTTAGAGTGTAGGAATAGTGCATTATAGTTGATTCTGGCTTTGTGCAAGAGTAGGGGCCAGGTGATCTCGTAGGGTTCCTTGCACATATATTTTCAGTGAAATTAGAGAATTAGGTGACTGCCAAATAGGTTTTAAGAATATTAAGTCTAGACTCAGCTCCCTTTATTCATTTGTGACCAGCTTCTTGAGCTAGTTGTATCTTCCCTGGGTAGCTGATGAACTAAAATTAGGATCTGATCTTTTGGAATGGGACTCAATGGGTTCATTGCTGCTTTGACTTCTAACGTATTCATGTGTTTCTTGTATTCTTTGATAACAAGGGGTTGCAGAGCCAGGTTCAAGGCAGTTTGTACTTACAGATTAATATGACTTACTTTTCCTGTGTTTGGTTATGAAACTCAGTCGTAACACTTCAGAAAATATTCAGATCATAATGAGGCTTTAGTGCTTATTCTGTTCAGATTGTGCAAAACTCTTCACTGCCTCGATCCTTGTCAGCATGCATTTTGAAAGAGTAGAAATATTTTATGCTGGTGTTTTCAAATTAGTATTTAAAGCCCAAAGAGTCTACCCTGAAAGGCATATCAATTTAGATGAAAAAATAATAGCTATTTAGATGAGTAGCTGGAAAACTTAATAAAACTTTTCATAAAATACTGAAAGTACCCGTTTTTTCAAGACATTCAGGCGGATGGTCCTTAAAACTGTAGACCCCAGCTCTGCGAAGGTGATTTGCATAAATTTTGCTTGAAGAATAAAGTTCTGACAGATGTACCTTTTCTGACTAGCAAATGACTAATCTGCCATATGAACTTGCTGTTGACTTTTGTCTGTAATTGCAGGGAAAGACACCTGGTCCTTCCCAACTTTGGTAGTCGTTGTTTCCTCACCTGCCTAAATGCTCTGTCAAAGATATTCCTAAAAGTTGGCTTAGATAGAAACTACAGTTAAATTTCAGCTCTGTCAGCAAGCCAACAGTACCACTCAAATGTGCTGTTTATTAGGCTGCCTCCTGGTCACAGTTGAAAACCATGGCATTGGATACATCCCTTGCTGTAGTGAGTACAGGACACTTTACACAAGCAAAATAAGCAAAAGAGTAAAATGCTCCTCCCGGGCATTCGTTCTGGCAGGCCGAGCTCTCCAGTCTGAAATGTGTTCACCAAAGCAGCTTGTCCTTTTCCCCAGATTAATATAATATGATATTCTGCTGCATACTCACCATACAGCTTCATCAGCTAATGAATTACATATTGCTGTCCGTAGCAGTCTGGTGAAGAAACCAGCAATACAATAAAACTCTGTAGAACAATAATCTTCTTTGGCTGCTGTATTTCAAATATGTGTGTGAGTGAAAGAGGTGAGGAAAAATCTCATCGATTGTAGGAAATGGCATTCATGGTGCAGGAAACAATCTTTCGCTTTTATGCTTGTTTTCCCTTTTCATTTCTGTCCTTAAAACACTGAATTGCTTTTCCGTTGTGATGCTGGAGATCAAATACACTCTTTAAAACGGTTGTCGCCCACTTAAGCTCACAAAATCTCTCCTTCGTGTAGCTACTTTAGCTAGATTACGGAGTCATTTCACTGTAATTTGATCTTTTAGTTGAAAAAACCCTAATACTTGCTTTTGTTCCTTTAGAAAGTATTTGTACTGATGTTTGCCAGGAATGACTGTTCTTTTGTATACCAGAGGTTTCATTTGAAGTTTTGGATAAAAGACCTACGTGGACAGCCCTGCTGTTGTATGAAGTTCTTAGGAATGTTCATTTGAGAAGACAGACATAAAATGATGTTGGAGGGAACACATGTGAGTTAGATGCCAGTGAAGCACATATAACTGCTATTTAAAGTTTGAAACTATTTTACTCTTTCAAACTCTGATGCAAACATTAAAATTATTTTTTTCTGCTGTTGGCTTAACTCAGTATAGGAGAGGCAACAGGGGGACAGAAGCATAATTTGAGTTTTAGTTTTTGCATGTAACTGCACAATTCTGACCCAAATCTGCTGAAAATTCATAGACAGTTGTGGTTGAAATCAGCTGTGACTTGGCGCAGGAGAATCTTGCATAGCTATAATATTATGGTGGTGTTTGTGCTTGTGAATGCCGAAGTCCTCAAGTGATTTTACATCGCCTGAAACAGAGGCTCTCAGAGAAGCCTCAGTTACCATACATCTAGCTGTAGAACAAGATAGGAAACCCATCAGTCTTCTCTCAGACCTGAGCAAGACTGGGAGCGAAACAGCATTGCAGTTGGGTTTGCCTTGTTGTCTTTGAGCTCTGCTTGAGAATAAAGTAAAATAAATATGAATAGTTTCAAAGGAAAGACTTCCCCTTGCAATTTCTAATACCAGTACCACTGAGAATCATAGCTATTTAGATGGGTAGCTGGTAAATTTAATAAAACTTTTCACAGAACGCTGGAAGTGTATGTGAGTATGTGTGAGAGAGAGGAAGGAAGCAAAAATTGAAAATGCTGTTTTAAAAGGGAGAGAATGCCAACAAAAGAAGGTAGAGTCATGGTACTATTCTGGAGTTGGTATTTCGTATTTACTAATTGTGAGTATTTCTTTAATTCACAGAAATTTTCATGATGATAGACTGTGCAATTATAGTAAACATCTAAGCAACTGTAGGAAAAAATGGTTTTCTTCAGTGAATGTATAAAACGGACATCAGCTTGTGCCCTCCATCCCTTCCCAAACAAAACCCCCAAATGGCTTCAGTATGGATAGTGGGTCTTTCTACAGCCGTGCTTTTGCTTTATACATCTGACCTTGATGCTGATTCAGAAAGCAACACAAGTCATTCCACGAGGGTCAGTGTGAGGGCAAGAGGGCCAGGTCTGAGCTCAAACTGAAGTCTTGCTGGGCTGCTTCTGCATTCAGCCAGGAGATGTGTGTCTGGCTTTCTCTAAATCTTCTGGTATTGAGGCAGTGATGGAAGGACACGGGAGCTGAGGCAGCCTGCAGCCAGCATCAGTTCAGTCGCCAAGCTGTCCTGAAGGAGGTGTGTAGGCTCTGATGGTGACTTAGCCCAAGAAGCAAGACTGCCGTAGCTTGTTACACCCTGCCAGACTCAAGCTGGCTTTGCTTGTGACCAGTGGTGGTTCATCCAGCTTATCACGAGTGCAGGTGTGACGCCAGCAATGTGGGAAACTTTGAAGTTAATTAAGTGTTGTGCCTGTGGAGTTTAGATGCCTCTATCTATAGTCAGTAGCAGAGTGAGGCTTCCATGATTGAATTTATTTGTAAATGCACATATTTCTTACTAAGTCCTGCTTCAAATACCCTTGAGCTTGCTTTTTTTTCCCCTTTCTTTCTTTTTGCCTTTTTTTTTTACTTAAACTATAGTTTAACGTTCTAAGATCTTCCTCATGTTGACACATTTATTATCTAGTTTAATTTTATGTTATCCCATTGGTGGTAATGGTACTGCTAATTCACCCTTCCAGACTTTAAACATTAAATTTTGCCGCTTTCTGTTTGCTTTCTTTTCTGTTTTGTTTTACACTGAACTATTTGTCATGTTGACTGATGTTGTTTCATTGTATTTTCATCTCTTGGGTAGCTGTCTGTTCTCCCTGGTTTTATACTTAGATTATAAAGTGTAGGGCTGGAATTCATCTTTTTGTTCCGGATTTGTACAAGTCTATGTGGGCGAAGCAGGAGTGTGGAGTTCATATTGGCTACAAGAGTTCACATAACGGATGTTCTATTGTAGTTTGACAGTCCTTTCCCATTAGAAATTGAACAGTGTGACCTGTAAGACCTAGCAAATTGGTTGTAATACCCGAGTGTCCTCCTTTACATGTAAGTATATTATTTATGGCATAATGAAGTGTGATTATTGTCTAAACACTTTCCTATATTGAATACTAATCTGCAGAGAATGAGTGGCAGCCAGGAAAAGCAATGCTGGTGGGAAAAGGCGCTCTATTCTCCCCTTTTTCCTGCATCACAGTGTGAAGGTAAGAAGCTATGGCTGTTTGAACTACCTTGCTGTTGCACCTGTGTTAGAATGAAATGCTCTTTCTTACGGATTGGAATTGCTGCAGATGAATTGGAAGTACCAAAAACTAGTAAACTTCCACAATAAATTGTCTTTATCTGAGAGAAAACTGGGATGCTTCAGTTACATTTGTAATAGATCTCTAGCATGCTTCTAAATAGTTTTTAAATGAAAGTGCTTTTAAAATAGTCTTAACATTTATGCACATTTACTTGATTCCAGTACCTGGAATTAAGTAAGTAGAATATTAATCTCTGACTCTGAAAATACTTTACTGCATTTTTTAGGATGTTTCAACCTGAATAATACTTACTAGGTAGCTAATTTTATAAGAATGAAAACATGATAATTACCTTTATGGGTTCGTATAAATAACATACCAGTTACTCAGTGAATGTGTGGACTTTCTCTAAAGCTGAGAAGGAGAGGGATTTGCCTCTCGGCCACTCCCTTCACAGTGACAATCTGGGAATTTCTCTGTCCTGCACAGAGATTAAGTCCAGTCTTGGTAGGCAGGCTGCTCGCAAGCGGAAGCAGGTGTGCTTCCAGCACTCTCTGTTGCCTCCCAAGAATTCGTAGCATCTGACAGCTGGCCCAAGCCCAGTTTTTCAGTGGACAGGCAAGAATCCAGACACCTTTTTTTTTCCCTGCATACCAATTTACCTTTGCTGGGGAGAAGGCAAGAAGTTAAATAAGAACATCCTGTATACCAAATTGACAGGCTGGCTGATGCTTTCTGTTGGTAGAGGCTCAGTGCAAGAAACTCTTGATCAGAGACTTGGTTCCGTAATAAGCCGTAAGTAGATTAGCTAGTAATTATTACTGAACTATTTTTGGAGTGCACCTTAAAGTGCAGCCAACTAAACTCTGTTCTCGGTGCCTAAATGCCCTTACTTTGGTGTTTAGGATAGTTTGGGTTACTTTCAAGAACACCTTAACTTACTTCACTCCCAACTATAGAAGTGTGTTTGCACAGTGAGAGAGAATAGATTGATACCTACAGGACTGTAATTTGCCTCCTGGACTGGTCACAGAAGCTCCCATATTAGAAAAATACTCAGTATTTACAAAGTAAAGATATTTAGTGTTCTTTTGTAAAGTTGTGGGGGTTTTTTTGCACGGTGATAATTGCAGAGGTATTGTTGGTCTAATAGCAAATGCAGTGACTTGCACTCTTGAGTATTTATTTTATACAGAGTAGTCCTTGAATATCTGTGAGTGAATTGTGTCATCTTTTTGCTGACATCTGCTGGTGAACCTGCATAACCATCCAAGTGTTTCACCACATTATTTCGCCAGAGGGAGACAGAATATGCAGTATAATATACTAGGAAGTCCAGAGCCTGCTTGATACAGTGGCAGAATTTCTGTGGAGTAGTTCCAGGATTTCCTCTTTTAGACTAAGTTTAACAAAACCAGAGCTTTATCCTCAGAGATAATGTTATTTCACAGATCTTTAGCTGCATCCAGTTTTCTGTATGGCTATTTTTTGTATATGGATATTGATGCATGTGATCCATATATATCTGTATGATATATGTTGATATTATATATGGAAGTTTACTCTGGTAAGTAGAAACCACAGCCATTCACATCAACTTTTTTTTTTGAGCTTCAGTCAGGATCAGGCTGCTGCTGCAGTATATTTTGTATGGGTATAGAAATAGGAATGATCTTGAACACCATGCAGTATCAGAACTGAAAAATGTACTGAAGCATTTATAATAAAGAAGTAATTCTTGCTCTTTGTACCTTACTATTTTAGATGTTTTCATTAACTAAGTAGCTTCTTTTTTTTTTATTATTTGGTTATCCAGGTAAGATGTGATGAAGCTTCCGTAAGGTATTATGCTTATCTCTTTAAGGATGTCAGACTATAAAATCCCCCACAAGCACAGAGTTTACATGGCTTAGAGTGTGAATTTCAAGAATACTTCTCTAGATGCTTTCATTTTGGCTAAATGTAAATAACAGTGTTCCTCAATTCTGTTTTTTTCTTCCTTTTTCCTCTGAAACACCCCCACAAACACAATGTAAGAGTGTTATACAAATGCCAAGGCAGAGAATGGTGTAGGAGAATTTGCAGATGTAAAGGAAGTACCCAATGATGATGAACATCTTTTAGATTTTAATATGGTAAGTGCGTCATTGATTTGGGGGAGGAGTTTTTTTATTTTATAAGGGTGTGCTACTACGTCTTTCCTTTCATCACAGTTTTCAGTCTGGCCTCAAATGAAATTCCTGCAAAAACCTTCAAAAGCTTTTCTTGCCTTACTTTGTTTTTTAATCTTCTCTGCGTCTTGAGCATTCTTGTGAAAATGCCTCCAAGCGTTGTACTTTGGGGAGTACAACCCTTTGTACAAGCAGTTGTACTTCTAGTAGTTAAGCAAACTCAGTTTCCTTTGGGAACACTTGGCTTTTGCTTGTCATGTGTTAAACATGAGTCTTCTTTTCCTCAACTTCTAGTTTCAGTAAGCATAGAGTGGGCTGATGCGCACTATGAAGGCAGAAAGGACCAGTAATGAAAGGCGTAAACATAATGTATGCTGAATTCTGTCCTGCTTACAAGCAAAAAAACCCTGTTTTTTTTCTGTAGGGAGAAAATTCTGTGTACACGTGCACTTACTGATACACTTTTAAACTTTATAGTGATGATAGCACTTAAATTTACAGTGTGACATGCTTGCTATAGCTTTACTGATTCAACTGAAAATATATTGGGTTTGCCTGAAATTTAGTCAGATTTGCCTGTGTTTTCTTGATATTTAATACTTACTACCAAATTTTGGAGATAACTTTTACAGTAATTTTCTAACATGACCTGTGGTAATGATGCATTCTAACTGAGTTCACTTTTGATTCTCTTGCTGTTTTGTGCAAAACCTAAAATTAAAGAATAGGAAAAAAATAATAAAAGCCCCGCCTTTTTTTCCTGCTGTTCTGCAGTCCTTTCTACATAGTGGACTAAGTCAGGAAAGAGGAGGACTTGCCCTGTAATCGTGACATCTCTCTTGAACAACTACAGAATTATATAACCTCCCAGCCCAGAAAAAAGCAAGCATGTTCTTTATTGTTCCCCATCAACACTGTCAGTTTAAATCCTTAGGTTTCTTCTGTTTATGAAGCAAGATGTGCAGATGATATAAATGCTGAGGCAAAACCAAATGGCTTCAGGAAGAAGATCTACTCCAGTGATAGCTCCAGCTCTGAAGACACAGCTTCAGAAGGTGGAAGTGAATGGGCTGATCCGTGTGAGGAGGAGCTTTTTTCTCGAACTCAACTATAAAAACTGCAGAGTAGAACAGATGATTTAAAAGTAACATGAGATGGAAAACTATCCTTCTTGAGGGTCTGTAGCTCTAAAACAACAACTTGAGTTTCCTCTTCAGTTAATGGATTCAGATGTGTATTTATCTTTCTCTTCTTGCTTATTTTATAGATGAGGACACAGCTGTCCTGTTGAAGATTTTTTTTTTTCCCCCCAAAAAAACCCTGTTAAATTCTTGGCTATTTGAACTAGACTAGATTGTGTTGTCAAATCAAGAATGGATGTGCATGTGCTTGTCTTAGTAGTACCACTGCTTTTTTGCATCTTAATTGCAGTTATTTTCATTCGTAACTGTAGCCCTACCACTATTACTATCTTCTTAGCATCGCAGTGTCTACAACTACTTCTGCTATTCAGAGACTTCAGCTTTCTGCACATTAGGCTTTGTTCTTTAAGAACTGGGAGATAAATACTTAACACTGTAATCTATCAGTGCCTTTCTGAATGCAGGAGAAAAGCATGAATGACTTGTCCAGTCTTCATTCAATAAATCTCATAACTTTGAAGTAGGAACAACAGGGTTGTGCTTTAGAGACTTACAGAAACTGTGTTTTCTATCCTATGATTCCCCCCTCCCGCAAACCAACACTGAGGATACCATGGTTTGTATTTTTGCTAACTGGAGAAGCCAAGGATTTTTTGTAGGTATGGAGGCAATGTGGGGTTTTTTTCCTTTTCTTTTTTTCTTTTTTTTTTTTTTTTTTTTTTTTTGTCCTTTTTAGCAACTTGCCAATGTGGGGCAGAAGTTTAAAAAGTAACACCAAAAATAATAAACCACTGGGGTGATGTGTGGATTGTTGTGAATTTTGTAACGAGTAATGAGAATGTTGTCTTGTTGCAGATGATGGCATTCATGTAACCTGCAAAAGCATCCTGTACTGAACTTGAGCCTGAATGACTGAAACTATCTAAAATGCTCAGAGTGTTCAATGTTTTAAATGCAAAGGGTCAGTGCTTCACTTGAAAGAAATCCTGTGGCTGCTGCAGTTAGCTGCTGTTGTGGCTGTAATTTAGTAAATCTCGTAGTTCATTTTGTGTTTCTGAGAGAATGTGTGGGGCAAGTTCTGTGTGTGGTGGGTGGGGGTAGGGAAAGTGATGACTTACAACATACATGTGTGAGTGCAGTAGTGATTGTTGCTTTATGTGACTTGCTTTTAAATTTTATTTTGTTAACTTAGAAAGTCAATACATTGTCAAGTCGCATCTGTACAAGACTATCAACTCCTTGTGCTTTTAACACATTATGCAAAATGTATAAGCCAGGAGGAGCAATATTTGCAAAACTAAACATTCTAAGTTTTCACCAACTCATAGTTTAAAAAACAACAACAACTAACTAGTCTATACAATAGCAGCATGTCTATAACATCAGGAAGTGCAGAAAGTCCAATACTGACTTGAAAAGCTTAACCATTAATTTTGACAGGCAATAAACCTCATGAGAACTATAGCTGTTTGAAATGTGAGCTGAACTGCCTTTGAAATATGTTCTGTGCTAGAAGGGTTTTCTGAGTAACTGGGTTTTGTTGCCTTTATTCAATTGATAATGTAAGAATTTAAATACATGGTTGGAAAACCATGCCATTCTTTGTGCAACGCTTTTGTTGAGATCCTTACTTAAAATGGGATTGGTCTGTCCTTACCCAGGGACTTTCTTTTGGTCCTCCTCTTAGACTATGTTTTGGGGTTTGTATTCATACAACAACTCTTTTGACACTTTACAGTTTCTTTTCTTAATTTATTTGCAGACTTTGGATAGATTTTTTTTTTATATATATTTTACTTTCTTCTGGAGCTTCCTTGAGAGGTTGTTTAGCACCTGCACTGAGAACTAGTTAACTGTAACATGAAAGTAAAAAAGAACTTCACACAAATTCTTGAAATCACTACAGTGAAGAATGGAATAGAACTTCATTTGAGAACAAGAAATGACCAAATGGACATATTTCAAACACAAACTTCAGCTCAGTTAATTTTGGCTAGAGCTGCTTCTTTGGTAAGAAAGGGCTCAAAAATAACAAAGGTGTTGCTTATAGTTACATTGTGGCATGTAATAATTCCAGCACCTTTGGGGAAAATAAAATCGTATATTGAGCTTGGGCAATAATGAATTGTCTTTACTTGTTTTCATAGTTTAATGGCTAAAGCTCTAAAGCTTTCAGTGAGAGTTGAAGTGTGGTTTTTAGTTTTTCTGTACGGATAGAAACACACACAACAACAACAAAAGCATTAAAGGTTGGCATACGCTGAACCGCACCGTGGTATGAAGCGCATTGCATATCCATAGCACTGAAGTATCAGTTTTCCATTCCTGGGCTGAAATTTGTTTCTACTTTTTGCTTCAAGTGGTTGTATTGTTCTGATTTCACGTACACCAGAGTAACTGATTTTGTTTTCTTGTGGAGTTACTTAACACCGAATAAAAATATAAAAGGACAATTGGATGGCGTGTGCGTGTGTGTGTTCATTTTCTTTGGCTAACTTATATAACTTAGCTACAACACAGCAGTTAAGCATTAAAGATTCTGGAGAGATAGCATGAGGTATCTAATTTGGGAGTGCTTTGCATTGCTGTAATTTTTTAATCTATTTTTTCTTCTTTTTCAATACAAGGCAGGAAAATGAAATACACTGCATATATTCTTAAAAAAAAAAAAAAGACAAGCAAACAAAATAAGCTTAGTCCCCACTTTAATTATTTCTGTAGAAAATATCATAGTCTCATTACGAAAATTAATTTGTAATTACAACTTCACATTTAGAGAACATGAGACCTCTTTAAAAAAAAAAAAAAATTAAAAACCATACCCTCTCTCAGAAAACAGTTAAAGAACTTTTATATAGTACAGGATCTAAAATAGCAGGCTTCTATTCCTGCTTTCAACTTGTGTTCAGCCATCAAATGGCCAGTATCTCACTTCTACATTTAGAAAAACTGCATCTGTGACAAGAAAATGCATATTCCTAACTCCATGGCCGGACCCCTATACAAAAAGGAAAAAAAGACCCAGTTTTCAACAGCTCACATTCAGCTTGGTGGAGATATGCACATTGTGCTGCTGCAAGTTTACAGCCATAGTGAGTTGGGATTCCGTGCAGAATGATTCCGACTCTCCTGAATTAGAAGTGCAATGAAGATAACACATAAATACACACTTGGGAAATAATGGAAAGTAGTTGCTGTGTAAGGTCCTTGGGTCAATACTTTTGTTCACTAGTATCTAGCATGCTTTAAACTTGGTAGTTAAAACTTTCAAAGGCATAAATTATTTCTAATTTTCTTAAATACAGCAGAAGAAGTATATTTTCATTGTGTTTATAGAAGATGCTTGATAAAAGAATTAAGCAGCCAGGCCTTTCAGTTATTGTATTTGAATTAATATTAACTCCACATATCCTAAAGAATTAGTTTCCCATGTAAACAATGCTTCTATCATGCAAAACCCACTGTATAATCCTAGGCAGCAATTGCATCTGCCAGTGGTAGGGCAGGCTTTAAATGCGTGTCCGACTATGGCTTCATGGGAGTGCTGTCCGCAGTGAAAATCCACGGAAAGGTGCTGCAGCTCGTGGAGAGCCAGTCTTCCCTTGACAGTAACTCATTCTTTTCCTGCCAGCACCAGCATATTTAAGTATTATCCCCAATGAATTTGTCATCTACCTTTCACATACAGCATCTCACATAATTTTATTTTATGACCTATGAAACTAGTAGCAACAAGACTCCAGAGGTTTGGGACCAACGAGACTTTGATACATTTTAGCTTTCTACAGTAAGATATCTTTTCCCTTCTTCAAGCTGCTTTTCAAATGTATTACAACATACAAGTGCTTATAAATTTTATGAGCTACCTCTGTGCTCTGATGTGATGATAATGGGATTAAAAGGAAAACCAAAGCTGACAGAGCTGGCAGTGGGTCAGCATGCTGCCAAGAACAAGTGACTGGGTGGCAAAACATTGGTTTCCCTGCCCTACTTCATCGTTGCGTATAGCTTCACCTATAGAGAAAGCACTGAGGACAGAGATGGAGATGAGAGACTTGCAAGTACGCTGCCTTCTCGTACCTGACGGCCTTCCTGCAGGGAAGTGCTTCTGGAAGAACTGTGTCTGTTACTGTAATGTATTTGCAACTGTAGAACCCAGTTAATCGAAGAACATGAGGAGATGCAAAAGCAGTAGTTGGTCTCTGTTTCCCTCTCAGTACAATGCAGGGTCACTTTTATTAACAGCAGTAACAGCTATATAACATTGCTACAACTGCTTTTCACATAAAGATTTTAGAAATTGTTAATGAAGAAGGCTTGACTGCCCATCATTTCTGTGTAGACCTTGTTTTCCTCACTACAAGGAAGCAGAGGCACAGTGAGATGTCGCAACTCTCCTTATATTACAGAACTGAGCAGTCTCAAATTCTTGAATTTCTTTTAAAGTCAGTCTGAACAATCAAGCCTGTTAAAAAGAATAGATGAGTATATTTTCATATTCGTTTCAGTGCTTTTCTTGTTTGTAGCCATGGAAATGCCCGAGCAAAGGGCACTACAGTACAGTAGCAGTACTGAAAGCAAATACATAAGCACTAGAACAGACTGCCTAAAAAAGGGACGCTACTTCTACCATTGGAGATTTTTAGGAACAGATTAGACAAATGTGTCAGAAATGATGTATATATAGGTATGTATACATACATCCTGCCTGGGAAAAACAAGGAACTAAGTGATCTCCAGACTTCTCGGAATCCTGTTTTCCACACAGGAACAGTTTATATCCAGAAGGGCTATTAAATTGATTCAGAGTTTACAGAGAAAAAAGAACAATTAGATTGCCTATAGGACATTAAAACTTGTGCACTTTTTCCTTTATCGATCCCCAACTTGTATTTGAAAAAAGTACTTGTTTGTGGTTTAAGCCCATCATCCAAAGAGTAATTTGCCTCATTAATCCCTACCTGCTCTCGTAGGCCACCCTGAGCCCTTCCAGATATAGGACAGAAATTGCTATTGAATTTTTCTTTTTTGCAGTTACTTTATTCATGTAATAATGAATGTTAAGGACTGTTATCATCCTTTTTTGTTCCTAATACCCTTTTGGTAGGATTTTTCACTTTTTTTTTTTTTTTTTTTACATTTCATAACTTCTAATTTTTCTATTGATGTCTGGCTTTTAATTGTCTTCACTTTGCAATGGGGTTTTAGCCCATAGTCTTTTGACTCTGGAACCCTCATTTATTTGACAATGAAGTCTTCTTTATGCTTTTTAAATATTTTTCCTCCCTTTTTCCTATAATTTCATTCAATACAAAAACATTAAATTCTTTGAAGCACTGCAGATCCATAGAGATATAATAATGGGTCTGTTATCTGCCCAAATTGAATGTTACTTGGTTTCATTCATCATTATTAGTTCTAGACAACAACTAATTTTTAGTCCAGTATTTTTTTTTCCTAGTGAGTTCCAGCAAAAAGTTACCACATGTTGGGTGCAATGCCTGTTGTGTTACAGAATTCATATATTTGCTTTTGGAAATGTAATTTAAGTTGTGCTTGCTTAAGAGAATAAATCTGCTATAGCATCCCAACTTTTCATTATGCAGCTATGCATAATAAAAACCTTGTTTCCTTCTCTGGTATGATTTAGTGATGAGTGAAGATCCATAACAGAAGTACCATGAAGGCTTTGTTAGCAATTATTTATGGGCAGTTAAGATTCTGCAATTCTGAGATACAAGCAGCAATATTTTTAGTTTGTATAGTCTTACTCCTTCACACCTTATTACTCATTTTGTCTTTCCTAAACAGCTTGTAGACGGCGACAGAAACAATCCAGTCACACACGTCATGTTTCAGTAATATCAATTCAAACGTGCTGGCAAGTCTCACAACTATCCTCCCATACCTTTCCTGCTCTTCATTTTCTTGCTGTCTCATGGAGGGGAACTTTAAACCATGTGAGTCTATTCTTACCCAGTGGTAACAGAAGGGTTAACAGTAATGGTAGTTATAGACCTGGCCTCATTTTCCTCATCCTTTATCAGGCGTAAGTTCCTATAGGAGGAGGCAGCCTTCTGGGAGAGCAAAATGGTACATTCTCCAGCTATTCTTGATTCATCCCAAACCTATTAAAATGGTTTGGTGCACAGATGTTCCACTGCTAGTAGGAATGCCTGGGCAGATGGCGGCTGTGCTGGGAATGGACTGCTATCAAACCCAGATGTGCAAAAGATAGACAAATATTAGTTTTGTGTGAACAAAATTAATTTGTGATTAATTTGAAGTAGAAGAGCATAGTATTCTTCATTTGTCAAAACCATCACCATTCGCCTGTGAGGTATGGATATTTTTGATCAAGTCATCATCCTGCTCATTGCTACAAGTCAGCAGAAACTTGAATTTATTCATTGTTCCCTTTTCCTGTACCATAAAACATGCATTAGTTACTTTACCATACATACAAGTAATTCTGTAAAGCAAGGAGGAAAAAGATCAATGTCTCATCTCCATTCTAACACTTACCTTCAAGGGAGAACTTTTCCGTCTCTTACCCTGATGGATGGTAACAGAGATTATCCATCACTTGCTACACTTAGTATGCTTGCACTCTTGCTTGCATGAGCTAAAACTACCTTAAATGACAGTGATGGGAAATGAAAGCAGGAGCTGTTGGTCAGCTAGTATTCAAAGATGTGCAACTGTTGTACCTTCACAATATGCAAATCCTTGGTTAACTAGAGAAAAAAATATATTGAAATTCCTCCTAGTTTTATGACAGAGAATTACTGACCTCAAGATGGATAGGGAGCTGCACATCAGAGCTGTTTGGCTGTCTCTGCTTGCATCATACTTGGCTTCTGATGAATGAAAATTCAGTCTAGATGTTCCCATCACCTAAAAGTTTTATCAATTGCAAAATTGCTGAAGCTTCAAAACAGAACTGAAAGCCTAAGCAGAGAATGATTTCTCATGTCTACAGGGATAAGAAGCAGGAAGGAAGCTTGCATTTCTGTTTCTTAACTCTACCTTGTTCTAAAGGAACAAAGGAAGGACTATTACTTTGCATACTTTTTTCATGTGTAGTGTATTTCGAGAAATCAGTGAGGCAGAACACAGCACAAACTCTTCATGCTTTCTTGCAGAGTAACTGTAAAACGGGTATCACATTCTGCTGGCATGACTATGAGTTTGTATGACAAGAGCTTTTGAATTGAATGTTTTTAAAAAATGAAATTCTCTAGTATTAATCTATTATTAGACCACATAGATGGTTTTTTGCCCACTGGGTGAACATCAGTTGCCAATTTGAAGCTGCTCTATGTAGTACTTCATTTCTACACACCAGCCACGGGAAGACACTCTTGAACAAAACATCAGGATTGTGTCCCAAGAATTTTTACAAAATTAAGTATTTTACAGGTTTACCTGACTCTCGATGGCAGAGGACGATGATAACCACACTGAGTAAGTGCCACAACTAACTTCTTATCACACTTTTGAGGATTTACTTATAACCCATCTGTTAAACCAGGAAGACTTGATTTCTCAGTGTCCCCTTCTGGATGAACTTTAAATTTTGCCCAGCTGAAAAACAAAGGCACTAAAGGTCCCCTTTGCACTTAGTTATGCATTTATCCTTCCTGTACCTGGTAGTACCTGTTCTGTTTCCTTTCAATAATTAGGACATGCCATGCTTTCATGAGACCTAATGGTGTGATGCTGTATTTAGTCACATAATGTCAGCCCTTTGGCTTTTACCAATACAGAGGAATAGTAATACACAGTACTTGCAGACAGAAGCATTATCTTGGATGGAGGTGGCTTTAACAGAATTGATGCTAACTGCTAATGCAAAAACTCAGCTTTTGCTAATAGCTTACAACAACCAGGAATGCTGTTTACCCTTTTCCATGAGTTATACAGTCATTCACATGCAGTAACTTTTTTAATATTGACTAGGCTGTGATTTTCTGTAAACATTTTGTGGCTGACCCTGGTATTTTTATGCTGCCTAGTACATTGGGACCTTAGTTGTTCTGTGTTTCTTCAGTGCAAAGAACAGTAAGAATTTTGTTGTGAGTGGGTAACAAAAAACCTACCAGCTGAAGAGTCATCTGTGGGTTGGAAATGGAAAATATCCACTAAAATAAATCACTTACTTAGAATGGGATCTCAAAGGTATTATGATTGTTAGGCAAAATTCTATCCTTAAATAAGTGCTGACTCAAAAAGTGTTTAAGCGCCTAACTCCTTGTGCGATTTGAAACTTTCAGCTGTACTCTATGTTCTGCTACTGCTGAAAGACTTCCTGCAGCATATTTTTCTAATAGCTTCTTCAGCCTAAATAATATTACAAAGATGGGAGTATCATTATTTCCTTTGGACACCCTCTGCAGACTTACAGAATTCATGACCATGTATTTCCATTCTGTTATTTACCATAGGAACCCAACAACTTTGACCCAAGTTTGATAATACCATGACGACAATACACTCTTCTGCTCGCTCCAGCAGAACTGATTCCCACTCTCAAAACCAGAAGGCAAATGTTCATATTGAAAAAGGAATTAGTGACAGCATATGCTCCAAAATAGTATGTCTCTTGCATATAAACAAGTTCATAATGCTTCAAAGCCATTTTGCTTTTATTTACTTTAGTAGTAATATGCAAGCTGTCTTGCAGAGGTAGCAGTGATTTTCAAAGAAAGGTAAGGAGAAATTAGTGCCAATCTTAATTGTTTTACGGTGATACCCATCTGAGAAATCCAGCAGAATAAGCACTGATATTTATCAGTCTCTGACCCAGTCACAGAAAATATCTGCAGAGGTGCAATTTTTGATTGATGGTAAGTGTTCAGTGCCTAGTTCTCATCTTGATAATGACCTAATTCTCATCTTGACAGCATGGAACTGGTGTCAGTGGGGTCATGGTGCCAAGTACTTCCGTACAAGTTTACCTCAGCCTCTCGCGGTCTATTCAGGTGCAACTTGCCTGTATCAAAGCTTGAATAATTGTGGCTTTGCTCTTCTTGATACTGAGCTAATTACATTAACACAAGTTCAGATATTTCTGCATTTGCTACGCTCGACATTTCCAGTTTCAGGGTAGACATAAGAGATGTGAGGTGATGAGAGGCAGGTACTTACATCCTCGGTTAAGATGAGGGACAACTTTATCTTACTACCACTCTAGAGACATGATCACTGAGTCTGGGTGCAACGCGCATATGACCTTTGCAGCAAAAAGCAGTAACGAGTTTCAAAGATGATAAGGAAGCATGAGAGCTCTGCTCCTGTAAGGTACCGACTGCTTGTAACTCCTTTGATTTCAGCGTGGGGGTGGAGAGAAGGGGTGTGCACGATAGGTTCACTATGCAAACGCCAGAAGATGGAAGGTAAAGGTAAGAGAATGGAAAGATTAATCAAACATGCTCGAATAGCAATCACCACCCTAGAGCCTGCACTTTTGGCACTACAGGTCAGTTCCACAGAGCTATGGATACACCTTCGCTCGATGCCCCAGACCTTCCGCAGTCCAAACTTTCCAAACCCACCAAATTCTGTTTTCCTCGTAAACGCAGCCAGGAACAGAAGGGGAGCCGCCACCTCGCAGGCCCGGCCGCCCCGGCCCCCAGCGCTACCACTGGCAGTAACGCAGGACGGGCTGCTGCAGCCGCCCGGCAGCGAAAGAGCGGCTGCCCTCCTCTGAACGCCCGCTCTCAGTTAAAGCCCATCGCTCTCCAGCCCGCTCCGCTCCCCGGGACCACCCCACCGCCTCCGCCGCGCCTGGGCCGGGCGCGCACCCCCCGCCCTCCCCGCTGCCCCCCACCTCGGCCGCGCTGAGGTGATTCAAAATGGCGGCCGGCGCCCAGCCCCGGCGGCCGCCTTCCCCCCCCCCCCCACCGCGCAGGCGTTTCCTTCCCCGGCGGGCGGCGCTTCTCACCGGCGCGCTGGGGAGGGGGAGCGGCGGCGGCAGCAGCGGGGCGGGAGGAGGAGGAGGCCGCCGCCGAGCCGCGGGGACCGGAGCGTCCCGGGAGGAGCCCGGCACCTGTCCCGCCGGCAGAGCCCGCCTCTGCGCCCGCAGCCAGGTGTGCTCCGCACCGCGCCGCGTCCGCCGCGGGGGCGGGCGCCATGGGAGGCCCTGCGCCTGGCGGAGACGGCGCTCGGCGGGCGGGGGCTGCTCCGCCTCACCTCCGCTGAACCCGCCGCTCCTCCGCGGGCACCGGAGAGGGAGATGGACCGCCCGCCGCAGCCGCCAGCCGCCTCCTAGTCGTCCCGCAGCAGCAGCGGCAGCAGCGGGGCGGGTTGGGCATGGCCCAGCGCGCGGAGAGCGACGGAGGGCAGCGCTACCCCGGTGAGGCGTCAAAGTTTCTGCGTGGCTCTTCCTCCTCGGGCGGCAGAGCCGGCCGGGCGGCGGCTTGCGCTCCTGCCGGGGGCTCGGCCCCCCGCTCGGGGCCGGGGCGGTGGGTGTGTGTGTGTGGGGGGGGTGGTGTTTGCTGGCACCTGTTGGGGTGAGGGGCAGAGCCCGGGGCGGGAGCACCCCCCGCACCGCACCGCGGCGGTGAGGGGCTCGCCGCGGGCCGGCCGGGCTGCGGAGGGGTGGGCGGCCGGTTGCGTTGCCCCTCCGTGGCCGCCTTAAAAAGTTAGGAGGAGCAGCTGGGCTCCGCCGGAGTCTTCCCCGAGCGGTTTACAGACCGCAGAGGAGGGTGAGCGTTGCTTCCTCGGGCCGCTGGGGAAAGGCATCGGTTGTGGGTTTTTGTTTCTTTTGCTGTTTTTTTTTTTTAAGGGCAGGCCGGCAGCTAGGAAACCTTCGCAGTGTCGGGTCAGCCTCAAAGCCCGTGAAAAGCAAGCAACTTTCATCTCTCTCGCTGCTTCTCTTCCTAGTCGAAGTCTCCTAGGTGATTCCCAAAAACCAAACAAAATACAGCTAACATTAGCTGAAGTTCTCGTGACGCTGCTGCTAATTTGACGTGGCCTCGCGTTTTTCAGTAATATTGGGGTGTGTGCGGGGGAAAGCCCTGTAAACTGCCTCTGGAGCAGAGGCTTTAGAAGAACGCTGTGAGTCATTTCTATTGCCTGCCTGACATAGCAAAAAAGTGGAAAAGTGGTGAATGGTTTGCTTGTGATCACTCTGCAAGCACTCTGCTCAGAAGCCAGGTTCGTGAAGCTCACACTTTGTGAAGGGCGCTGGCAAGGAGTTAGGTAGAAGACTTTTTAATTAGGAAAAAAAAAAAATCCCAACTTGTTTCTTTTCTTTTTGCTATTAAAGTTTTGGTAGTGCTTACATACGTAGCCTTAATCGCTGTATCTCGTGCTTTGTCAAAAGCTAGACTTCTGTAGCCTCAGGAATTCTTCACTGTTGGCAATGCTGTGGCTGTTAGAGCGTGAACATAAACAATCTGAACCAAGAAATGTTTAATAAACAAAACAGGGTTTGGTGCTCTTGTGCACTGAGGTCATCTGCAGTTGCACTTCACAGCAGCAATGTGTTTCTTGGTACATGCAACAAAAATAGTCAAATGCATGGAGAGTGTAAACTGTTAATTTTTAAAAAATATTTTTCCTTGAAGAAGAGAAAAACAGCTGCAACTCTGTAATTGAGGAAATTCCTTGCTCTTAAACACTTAATAACAAAAAAAATTGCTGGCAGAGATAAGTGTTGAAGAGACAAGGCATGTGATAAAAATTGAGAAGTTAACTCTTTGAGAACTGAGCAGTATATGTAAACCATTCCTGTTCTCATTCCTGTGAGGCAAGAAGGTATAAAGCCTGTTTTGTAGTTAGTTGTCTTGCGCTTCCTTCTGAAGCCTGTTTTGTAGATAGTTGTCTCGCGCTTCCTTCTAAACAAGTTTGCTGCCTAAATTGCATTGCAAGTCACAGCAAACTTGGAAGAACGTGGTTTGAATTGGCATCTTTCTGATCTTTGTTTTACTCTAGTAGTTTGGCATTGCTGTTAACTTTATTTAAATTTTACATTGAAGTGGGTTAAAAAGCCATTTTATTCTAGATCTTAGAAATTATAATCAAATATGACTTGCTCCCTCTGTGTGGTTGAGTGATACGCAAAGTCAAAATCTGTTTTAAAGCCTCTGGTAATTGTCAGAACATGTCTTCCTGCATGCCATGATCAGAATCTGGGGAATGTAAGGCTGTATGGACAGCTATACTGGGACAGGCCAAACCTCCACCTGTCAGACTGAAGAATTTACCTGGGAGAGGGCCTAAAAGCAGGGCTAATGTATGTTGATGTTTCTATGAAGTTCTGATGCTTGCAGTTCAGGGGCTTCCTGAGTTTGTTTAGGAATCCTCAGTCATTTTTAATTCCCTGAGCTTACATGTAAATTTCTGGCATCCACAGTGTACTGTGGCAAGGAGTTATGCAGGTCAGCTACCCTTTGCATGAATAGCTATGTCCTGATGTTAATTTTGAACCTGGCTACAAAACTATCTGGTGCCCCTTAGCACTTATGTTGGAAGAGTTAATGAGTAAATAATATGTACCTACCCTCTCATTGCCACTTGTGACCTCTGCTGTGTTTTCCTATCTCCCTTTCCCTTGTTATTTCTCTTCTGGGATATTCACACCATGGTTCCTGTAAGACATAGGATATTAAGACTTTACAAATACCAATTTTATTTAGATGATAATATATTTAAGTAACCCATGGGGATTATGCATGTTTTGCAGACAAAAATGCTTATTCTTTCTCAGTTTATTATTCTACTAATACTTTAATAATGCTATGTTTATTATGATAATGTTGCAATAATGTTATGTTAATAAATGATTTATGGAAAGAAGCTAATATTGGAGCACATGACACTTAGAATGTTTGACATCAATTGTCAGATTTTGCACTTACCAGTGAGGCAGCTAAAATAAGGAGTATAAATATCACTTCACTACATCCTTAAAAAAAATCCTACAACAACCTAATGCAAAATGAATCAAGGAGTTCTCATGTATGTTTTTGACAGCTGATTACATTTCAAGTTTTCATTTAAAGCCCTTGATGGGTATACTTCAAAACTTCCCATAGTTTTGCTGAACTGTGTAAAACCCTTGTAGCTTGTTGTTGCATAATTTGCTCCAGCAAGCTATAGCTGTTATGTGCTTCTGCATTTGCAGGCTGCCCATTTAAAGGATACCTTCCTGTTAAATTTCTTGCTTAAAAAAATACCAAACCAAGTTAAAATAGCTTCAGTACCCTGCATGGAAATTTATTTTCACTTCTCTTTGAACTCTCTTGTTTACAGAATTGTTTGGCCTCTTGAGCTGCTGTATTTACTGGCTCTTCCAAGGCTGCTTGAATGCTTACATTTGTAAGCTTAGTCGAGAAGAGGCATGCAATTAAACTAAGGGCTGGCTGCTACTCCAGAAAATCACTGAGCAGAAGTGAAGGCAGTCACTGGAGGAATTCATTATGGGAACATGCTTGTGCTATTTACCCAAACATCATTGAAGTTGTTCCTGGCTGATTACATTTCTGTACTTTGTTTTCTGGATGCTTTAAGAAGTATGAATTGTGGTAAAGCAAACGCCTGCACCCTTGCTTATACAGTTCCATAGTGTGTGTGTATGTGCTTTAGACTAACGTTGGGGCTGGGTGGGCTGGTGATTTAAAGAGCAATGTAATGTGTATGAAGGGGTGGGTGAGCATGGGGAAGAGAAAACAGTCAGACTTGTGTTAGAAAAATAAGTGAATCCAAGCAAGAAGGTCTGAGAGCAAGAGATCCAAGTATATGCAACACTAATGATGTCTTATGCTCCATGTTATGTCGTATTTGTACACTTTGACTGTCACAGTTGACTTCATGAAGTAGAATAGTTTGTTGCCTGTACTCAAGGATTGTCGTTGAAGGGGTTTTGTTTGTTTTTTTGCTGGCCCTTACAATTTTAATTTAGTGAACAGAGAGGTTTGTAATGTACACAGTTGGTATGCTAACTATCTCAAGACATCACTTCTTTAAATTGCAGAGGATGTAAACTTTTCAAACCACGGTAATGTGAAAAAAGAAAAGTTGCTATAGCAACTCAGTGAGAAAAGTGTATATCTTCACAAGATTTTTAGTCAAAACAATACATTTGAAACCTTGCTTATCCAAAGGATTAGGCAGTTGATGGATTGATTGATTTGGGTTGGTTACATAGTTGGCTGTTAGAAAGTTCTGAAAAGGTCTAAAAGATCCAGGGTTGTTTCTACTTGACTTTTCCCTATACTTAGGAGTGGGTTGAACTGGAGCGTCAGATCAACTAGTGAATAGCATTTGTGTAGTAAGCTAAAGAATTGGTATAGTATACAAAGTACATTTGGATTCATTAACTTTTCATGTGACTGAAAGCTTGTGGAAGAAATTGTTACAGTTTGGACCAGCGGAATATGTTTGAAATGTGTTTTCTGTCACTTACTGCCTGTCAGTATCACAATGCCAAAGTGTATTGATGGGCTCAGATCTAAGAACGGACAGTACATCAAACCCTGGTGTTTGGCAGGGCTTAGGTGCCATTAGCCAGTGGTTTGGAATTGCTGGGAGGAACCAGTTTTCCCAAATGATATGTTTGGGTTTTGTTTTGTTTTGAGGGGGAGGGGAGGTTGGGTTTTTTTGTTTGTTTTTTAAAAGTAGAATGCAGGGAGGACCTCCTAGAGGACAACTGGCAGCTTTAATTAAGTGCTACACTTGAGAGAGAATAGGAGACCAGAGGCAGGAGACCAGGCTTCAGGAACTGGAAAAAAATCTGTCTAGAAAGCAAGCTGTTTGCAAGATGGAAGGAGCATTCTTCACTCCTTCACACTTAGCCCAGAATGTTTCAGAGTGAAGAAACTGAAGCAATATGTGCATATTTGTTCTGCCAACTGCTGCAGGGTAATTACATTGCAAACTTCAGCAGAGCTGTAGATAATTTAACCATTCATATAGAAAGAGAGGATGTATGTAATGTCACAGTAATAACCATGTAGAGTTTTAAAGGGTCGGTGGTGGTTCTGGGAGCCAGGGCAGCAGTCCTGATGGTGTTCCAGTTCTATGAAAGGCTGCAGTTGCCCACGAGGACAGCGCATCTAATCTGTAGCTTGTACTCGACTGCCCTGTCTTTGAGAGTCGCTCAGATTTAGACTGGAAGTGGGGCACTGACTGGATTAACTAACCTGCTGGCAGCCCCTGGGGACACAGTGTGAATGTATATTGCAAATACGAAGGATAGCGATCCCTGAGTGCAGTAAATACAATGCATTTGCAAGTGTCAGTTTTACTGTACGTGCACTGATGAAGTGCATCATGCGTATTGTCAAAACGTTGGCTACATGAATAGCTTTAAAGCTCTTCAGATTTTGCATCTCTTGCTTAATGCAAAACTGATATATTATGCATTCTATTTCACTGACAAATTTATTACCAGTTTTATGGTTTCCAGAAGAGCGCTAAGAAATTCTGTTTAAATGAACACTTCAGAATTTTGGTCCAAGTGTATGGAAACAAGTTTTGTAGCTCCCCAACATCAGTAAATATGCATTTATGACTGTATAAAAATAAATTTCAAATATTTGTCTTAATATTGATATGGAACATTAAAGTACTGCAGTTTTTATAGTATGTAATTTCACTCTCCAGAGATGTATATGAAGCAAACACTGGCACACAAACTGCTTATGAAAAGCCTTTCATGCTTGACATTTTCTGGAAGCCTAATTTAAGTTGCCATTGTCCTGCTTGTTCAAGCAGGGGGAAGGGATAGTAATCACGTGCAAAAGAAGATGAATAACTTTTAATTAAAAGCCTAAATTATGACAGGACTGAGTGTACTTAAAAAAAAACCAAACTCAAACAACAAACAGCCAAGAATAAACTGCAGCCTTTCTGCAAACTCATAATCTTGTCTTTTCTTTCTTTTTAACCAGTTACCAGTTGGGCCAAGACAACTGATGTAAATTTATCCAACTCCTTAAATGGTTTGAGCTTTCTGGGAATTCTGGATGCAAGAGTGGGCAGCGGAATCCAGGGCCTTCAAAACTTGAACTCTGGGACCCCAAGATCTCTCTCATTGCCTGAGTATGGGCCTGGTCAGCTGTCCAGTGCTTTAGAAGATTGTCATAGCCTTAAATCAGTGGATTCTGGTATTCCAACTCTAGAAATAGGAAATCCAGAGCCTGTTCACTGCAGTGTGCTAAATGTGAAGAGAAAGCAGTCAGAACCTGAAATTGTGCCTGACAGGGCTTTTCAGAGCGCGTGCACACTGCCGTCTTATGTGCCTCCACATTCTCTGACTTCTGAACATGACCATGCTGTGCGAAAATCCTCTACTTTCCCAAGAACTGGGTATGACACTGTCAAACTTTATAGTCCAACTTCAAAAACTCTGAATCGAAGTGATGATATCTCTGTCTGTAGTGTTTCTAGTCTTAGCACAGAACTGTCAACAACTTTATCGGTTAGCAATGAAGACATTTTGGACTTTGTGGTCACGAGCAGTTCAAGTGCAATTGTGAATCTTGAGACTGATGAGGCGCACTTCTCGGATGTTACCCTGAATTCTACTAAAGAGACCAATGATCAGAGCCAGCAGGAGTGTTGTCAAGAGACAGATGTGGACAGTAAACGCAAAATATTGGGACCTTTTACGAACTTCTTTGCCAGGTAATGTTTCCATAAAATATATTTGTATTTTAACAGCGAGATCCAGTAAGATCATAGGAGAAAGATATTGTGTGATACTTTACTTTGAAAGAGATAATAGCTTGCTATTTTAATTTAAATTGGTATTAACAACATATTTTTTTCTGTTCCAAGTAAGTAGGCAAATACTGTTAGGGACTAAGGCCTCTGAATCCCACTTTGTATTATCTTTGTGATATATGGAAGCATCTTAAATCTTCTTAAAAGATTCCCTCTACATTACAGTAAAAGGAGTTCTGAACAAGGTGTTTTTCCTTTGAACAAGGGTTTTCTTCCTGGCTTCTCCAGTGATGCCTTTTGTGATTTTGGCCAAAGTCCTTAATCTCGTGTCGCATAAATAGGTAAATATAGGTAAGATCCATACTTGTATTGAAGAGCTTTTGTTGTCCCACAAGCGGGGTTCGGTACCTGGTGTTCAATAAGCCAATCTTACACACAGAGCTGAAATACTTATTTCCTGTTTGTGCAAATATGGGTGCTAGGTGATAATTCCACAAAGCTAGCACATCACACCAAAGAACTACAACATATTTATCCTGTTACATGATTAGTAAAAAGCTGCCTAAATTTACGTTCGTTGGTTAGTAGTCACCATCTCATCTACTATTGGTTAGTTATATTTAAATTGGCCTCACTTGCAATGTAGATTAGCAGGCATGCTCCTTGCAAGTGTGGGGAGGCAAGTCTTCTTGGTCTTGAATTGAGTCAGTGGTCGCGATCTCCCCCTGCTGCCTTTACCTTTCCCCTAGTTACTGGAGTTTTTCTGACTTCATGTTTCTTTGGCAGTCATCCCGCCGAAGCCTTCTGGAGCAGGATGTTCCCTTTTTATCAGCCTTTTAGTTCTTCAAGGGCATAGTGGTTAGTAAGGTGTGATACGAAGTAAACAGGCCTGCATAGTGAAACTACTGAGTAATGGTCCTCCTTAAAGGACAATGCATCAAGTTTAACCCTAAATTAAGGAGTATCACCACAGCCTAGTCATTAACTCAAACATATGGCTGCACTTTGACATTTGAGGATTCATAAGTGCTCTAGTCGTGATGGAGTATTTTATTGATCAATATAAGTGTATGAAGCTTAAAATACAAATACTTGGCAAACACTTGCATGACTACTATGATTTTTCCGAATCTCAGTTATAGTTTTGTTAATACCTTTTTTTTTTTCATTTTTATATGGAATGAGAACATCTGACACTTTGTCTCTCAGTTGTTGAAATGAAAGCATTGGCCACTCAAAGCAGTTATGTGACCTCTTCTAAACACAGCCCTTGTATGAGCGATAAGGTGTTCTAAATGCAGTTACCCAGTGACAGTGGTGAATGAGGAAAAGGACTAGTCTACTTTTTGGGGTTTGGGTTGTTGGTGGTTTTTTTGTTTTTATTTATTCAAGGCCTTCATAACATCTCTTATTTTTAGGATATAACATCTGAAGTATGATATATTTTGAAGAAACAGTTCTAGAAGTAAACTTTAGCCACCAAGCAGAGTTGGCTGTATCTAACCTGTTTTGAGGACCTAATCTCTTCCTCATGTAAATTTTTTTTTTTGCGTGAGACGAATAGGCTGATATGCACAGACTGATAAAATACTTAGAGAATTGGCAAATGACATTCTTTGAAAGGCTGCCTTATTTGCAAGCTTAAGAGAAGCAGTTTCTTTAGATCTACTAAACTGGCTGAAGCCTTCATTGGTTTTTATTCTTAGGTTAAAGTAGAGTACTGTGCAGCAGAACTTCTGTCATCAGTCCTGTTTGAGGTGCTGAAGCTTTTGTGGACCTCTGTCTGTTTGTTGCCAAGGAACCAGACTTAATTCTGAAGCAGGAGGCTTCTCAGCACTTCAAAGCATGAACTTTTGTTACCCATTCTGGTAGCACAAATGCTAACTCGAACAAATGCTGTCCTTCAGCCTGGAGGGAGCACAGTAAAACAGGCACATTTAGACCCTGCTCAAAGTAGGATGTTTAACCGCTTCTCAACTTTCCTCATCCAACAAAATAAAGCCATCTGTCCAAATTCTGTTCTAGTGTAGTCTCTAGTGGTTTTGCCAGTGTTACAGAAACCGTGGTACTCACTAGACTGAGCCTTTTAACCTGAATCTTTTCAGGTACGTTGAATTCCACAGAACAAAAACTGTCCTTACTGCCTTTTAAATGGGGAACAGGTAATCTTGGTAACCACATGATGTCATCATGAGAATAAGAGGATTAAGTTCAAACTAGGTGATTGGCCTTGAAGTTCCAGGTCCTCTGTCTGTAACCTGGCCTTTAATATCCTTCACTTTAACATCCACTTTCTGCTCTGTTTTGAAAACAAGAGTTGCTCACTTTTTTGTTTGTACTTGCACACCACACCCCCATATTTTATGCATCCTTTCTCTTATGTTGTGTGACCTGGTGGTGAGTTTCACAGGTATTGGACAAGCAGGGAGGTTCTGAAGGTCCTTCTGTGCCACAGGAAATACTGCCTATATTTATGCTGTCAACATTGTTAAGGATCAAAACATGCTGTTGCTAGTTTTTGATGATATTTGCAATCTGCCGTCCATGGGATTGTAATCGCTGCTTCTAGTGATCCCATACAGTCCCTGTTCCCTGGAGTTCCTATGGGCTCCTTGGATTCCCAGGGCTTAAATGAGTACTTCAGTAAATGAACTTGGGCCCTGCAGTGTTTTGTTTGAAAGTAACTGACTTCTAGGGGCCTTGCTACCTAGCTCACCCTGCGTTGTGTGCCAGGGTTTGTGCACGGTCTTAGACAAGGAAGTGGCATTTGGAATAGTATCTTTGAAGACCAGCTTGCTGAGAAGGGAGCTTCTTAAAGTAGTTTGTAAAAAGTGCTGCAGTGGTAGGTATAAACAAAGTCCCAGAGAGGAGCATGTTCTTAGCACTTCACTGTGTTGAAAGGAGTTTCACTTGAGATTCACAGTCTTGCAGGTTAAGTGCATAAACCTTCCCTTTTGAAAACCACGGATGAACTATGGCAGGAGAAAGCCAAATTGCTTTGGCCAGTGGCTGGCACATTTGTGTACAATGTGGCAGAACAAGCACTTGAGTGGTTTGTACACAGCCTTTCTGTCTTCCAGCAGCCTGATGGTCATGGAGTAAGGTTGCAGTGCAGGGGCTCTCGGCCTTAATCTGCAGGTTTAGCTCTTTGAGGGCTCCTCTGAGTAATGGGATATGGGTTTTGAACCACTGAGAGTGAAGATGAATCAGCTTAGTTTTTGCCTAATTTGTTGACATTTGGTAAAAGGAGAAACCTTGTTTCTTGAAATAGCAGCTGTGCTTGTATTGAACCCTGTCTGTCATCTGAGAATGTGATAGTTTCTCCAAACTTGTCAAGACAGAGTTTGCTCTGGATACGTCAGTTAAGATTTGTGGCTGCCTGTAGAGATAATACTGACAAAAATTAGATGCCTGCAGTGCTTGGTCACATGCACCTAAGCTGCTTACGTATCAGTTAAGGGTATATCTTCTACAGAATCAAGCAAATGCTTAGAGAAGCACCTGCTTTGGAATGTAAAATTATTTCTTAGCACTCTCTAGATTTATTTTTCCTTGCGAGATCGTATGTATGTGTGCATGTGCCCTACGCATGGTTGTGTGTTCCATATTAGTTGTGGCAATATCTGTGGTGTGTTACAAAGGGTTGGTGTTGGCTTGGGGCTGCAGTTGAAAATTGAGTTGTAGAGGGGATCGAAGACAGGAGAACGCTGTTGGCTCCGTGCCTGTCAGTCCCGGCACCTTCAAGGGCACTTGGGGATGGAGTGCTCCTGCCCTGCCTTCTTGAGCGCTATGGTGAAGAAAGTTTCCTGGGCTGCTCCTCTGGCTCAGTTGCTGTCTCTTCAGCAGTTTGAGGCTCTGAAAGGTCTGGTTGTTTCCTCAGGCTGTTACATGCCTCTTTGGGTGTGGGAGGAAGATCCAAAGTGAGAAAAAGAGACCGCTTTCCTCCTTGTTTATGCATAGCTTTCCTCTTGGAAAAGCTTAAGGCACCACAGGTACAGTGCCAGGTGGAGTACTAGTGCTCTCATTAGACTCCAGGTTAGCACATGAAAATGGATTATTGCTTCTGAAAGCAGCGGTAAAGCTGACTGCTGACAAAGAAACCTGACATGTTGGTTGTTTTCAAGTGTCACGCATACTTGTATCAGCTCTAAAAGGCCGGAGGTCTTTCACATAAAGCATGAGTTTGAATTAATTCCCTTCATTCGAATATACGCAGGAACTTGGTTTGAGAAATAGTATGAGCAAACAATTGGCTGGGAGACTAAAGAGTGGTGACTTGTCTGTCCCTTTGCCCTAGTGACCCAGAGTAGCGTAGCTTAGTGAGTTTTACCTTTGGACTTTGCTTCCGTATAGTACTGCTGAAACACAGACTTTCTAAATGTTCAGGTTTTAAACAGCTTTGCTGAATCAGGACCATTGTGATCTCACTGTAGAAGCTGTACTTTTCATTTATCGTTTTGGAGACTGAGGATGAGGCTTTTCATGGTTACATGCAGCATGACCATGAAAAGGACTAGAACTATGTTCAGTTAAATAATAAGCCATGCAGTTACCTTCCTTTGTAATGGACTAGGAGAATCCTAAGAATCTTTACTTAGTCCGCTGCTGTGGATATTGTGTATTTTTCCAGTAATCTGGATCCTCTTTCTTTTCAGGCTGCTCCTAGAAGTTTTTGATCCAAATGTTCTAAGTAGCAGGATCTCAGGAAACCTCTAAGGAGAATAGGAACAACACATGAAATAAAGGGCTTTAAGAAGAATATTTCATTTTACTGTTTCCAAAGAGTCTCTGTATTTCTGAGAGAGAGCTTCTCGAGCAGGATTGGCATCCTATACCATACATAGAAGCACAAACCTAGTCCAGACTGTGGCCTTACTTATAGTCTGATAAGAAAAAGGGCTTAAGTTTCAAAATAATAGCTACTGGTTTCAGCATTAAGTCTGAAATCATGTGAATTTGATATGTTTATATCACAGATACACACACATATGTTCTGAGGTGGCTCATCACACATAATTCGGAGTTCTGAATTTAGGAATTAGGTCCATCGATAGCATAGATAAGTCACCTGTGTTAATGAATAGGACCCTTTCATGATGTCCTGTTGCTTTTAATGAGACTACAGCTTATTGTACACTCTCATTTTGGTGTTAAAAGGAAGGTCGAATAACAAGGAGCATTATAGTGTTGATTCCCCACTTTCATCTCCCCATAAAGGGAATTCACTGACCACAGAAGGGAAGAGAAAGGATGAAAATAATTATGATTGAGTCATCTGAGATATTAAATTTTATATATGATGTTGTCTCCTCTGCATGTTTTATGTTAAATGAAGCCTATTAGATCGAGTATAGGCTGTTCAGGAGGAGACAGGCTGAGAAGAGGACTGAAGTGTGTAGGAGGAGGGACAGAAAGAGCTGGATGCGCTGTGTGGGAGGATATGAGTACACTGCTTTTAACCACAAATGAACAAACACTAGCTGAGCTGCAGGTGGAGTTGTCCAGAAGGTGGGAGGAGGGACTCCAGAAACCCAGCCTGGGACAGAGGGAAGCCGCATGGATACCCAACGCAGGCTGCTTCACTGCCCTGCGGGCAGGCTGGACTCCCCAGTGCTGCGGTTGCCTGACCCCCCCAGGATTCACTCTACTGTTGGAGGGAAAAGAGGAGTTTGGTTGCAGTAGTTCCTCCCCACTACTCTGGGTGCATTTTGAACTAATTGTTGCCAATAATGGGCATCCAACAGGGTTGGGGAGGGAGGAAGGCAACCAAGCTTATGTTTCAGTGGTGTGGAAAGCAGCATAGGCACTGAGGATCTGTATTAACAGATGGAAACAGTATTTCAGCAGCCCATGAGGTGTTCAGGTATGTTCATTGGATGGTTGCTTCAGTCTTCACAATATGGTTTTTTGATACTACTAATTTGAAAGCCACTTTCTGTCTACTTGACACGAAAGACTAGTGGTTCTCCCCTCATCTGTACATACTATCATGTCTCTGTGTAGAACAAAAGAAAAGTTGCAGAATTTTTCTGAAATAAATATTCTCTGTCAAAGCAAATCTTCTATAGGTACAAAATTTGAGTTCTACAAAGATAATAGCCTTTTCTTTTGATAAAGGTTGAAAATTGTTTGATACAGTTTTCAGAATTCCCGTCCTCTAATTCAGTGTATGAAGTTTTGAACTTTGACATGTGACCTGTTCTCTACTAGGTCTTGAACTGAAACTGTCCACATTAATTTTAATCCCTATTTTCCCTTTATGTGTGGAATAATGTAACTTTTGTTTAGAATTACTGTTCTGTTAGTTCTTCCTTAAATTTTGCACTAAATCTTATTTGAGATGCAGGCCTTCAGAATAAAGGGAAGTTGCTTTTGCAGATAAAATTTGCTTTAAATAAAGTCCTGTTTGTGTGAGACAGTTTTGCTGTTGAGTAACTGAAAACAAAGAGGCTTGTTGAAGTTATTTGTTCATTATGGAAGCTAATGAAAATTTGCTCAGCAGTACTTTGAGTTTGAGTTTTGGTACAAAATTATGCGGTAAGTGAGGACTTGATGTAGTCCAGTTATTATTTTAAATAAAGTCAAATGTGTATTTTTCTCTTGTAGTGGCTGGTGGGAAGCATTACAAAAGTCTTGCACTGGCTAGTGAGTGAGATTTGTAGCACGGATGGGTGTTGCATGTTGCTTGCAGCATTCAGCTATAGTGCTTTGCCTACCTGCGCCCCCTCCTTTATCTCCTGTGTGAGGCTGCCTTTTGGAAAACTTACGGTTGTTCAGTTCTACGCATTCTACATGCTTGCTTTTGAATAGAAACAGTAAGAATTACATGCATTGTGATAGATATATACAAAACTCCAGGAACTAATTCAGATGAATTAAATTAAGGTCTGTTTTCATTCTGATTCATTGTCTATGTGAAGGTTTAGTGAATTAGTGGGTCAGAGGGTCAGATGGTCTTTGTATCTTCAGTTAATTCACAAGAACTTTCCTGACTTTTCCCTTTGTTAAAATGAGCTGTGAGAAGAAGTGGATGGGCACTGGGGAAGAGGGAGAATATCAGCATGATCGCTGCCATGTGACACTATCTAATCAAAATACCATTTAATGTTCAGCTGATTTTGTTCCCTCCCTTCCTTATCAGCAATATCAACTGTTGTAAGTTATTGCAAGTATAGAAATGATTAAAAAAAAATCACTCTGACTGTAAAGAATACTTAATTCAGGGTCAACATCGTGAGGGAATTTTATGTACTCTTAGAGATTCTGAAACGTGCAGTGAGCAATGTGAAATTAGATGGAATAAATACCAATTCTTTCTCCTTGGTTTTTTTTAATACTGTCTCCCTTCCTCTGTTATGTAATCTGTGGAGAAGTTGGCATCAACGTTAAGTTTTGTTTTTAAACATCTTTATAAAGGCTTAAACAAGAAGTGGTCTGTTAATAAAATTCTATGTATGGATGAATACTTGTTTAACAGAAATAGTATATGGAGACAATGGGTTTTCTGGAGCAGGAATATGTGTTTTTATGCCTTGCTCTGGATATTCAGAGTTCTGTTAAATGTTGAGTTTACTGGCAGGAAAAAGAAAAAAAAAATCTATTAATTCTTCTTTATGAACTGTTAATCTCAGTTTGGGCATTAGTTACATTGCTGTTTTAAGGGGCTATCCATATTAAGCCTCTCTTTGTAGTCATTAAGTGCATCAAAAGTTTTCGAGCCTTACTGTAAGTAAAGAAAAAACCCTATGGTAAATAAGGAGTCATTCACACCTTACATTGACAACTAACAGAATAAACACAAGAACTTGGTAACAATCATGAGGTAAGACATGATATTTACTTAGTGCTTGGACTCCACTTTGTGAGCTGCAGCCTTTTGCAAGTACAGAATCACAAACCAGTTTAGGTTGGAAGCAACTTCTGGAGCCAGCTGGTGTAACCCCCTGCTCGGTGCAGGGCTGACTTCAGCACGAGATCATGTTCCTCAGGACCTTGTCCAGTCAATTGTGAGTGTATCCAAGGTTAGAATTGCCACAAACTCTATAGGTTACGTGGTCGAGGATTTATCTACTACCACTGTGATTTTTTTTTTTATCCAGTTGGAATTTACCTTGCAGCAGCTTGCTGCTTTGCCTCTTGTTTTTTCTGTTTACATCCTGGAGAATGGTTATCCATGCTAAATGAAACCACCTCTCAGCATCCCCGCTTCTATGTCGTAGACCTCAGCACCAAGCCATCGTAATGGTCATCCATTGGACTTCCTCCAGTTTTTGATCTCTTTATTTCCATCCAGGGACCCCAAACTGGTTACAGGTAGAGTCTCATGGCTACCAGCTAGAGCTTTTAATCATTTTTTCCTCTTGATCTTGCTAATATAACCCAGTCCATGTTAAATCTGTATTGCTGCAAGGTCTTACTGCTGACTCGGGTTCAGCTTTTTACATAGGATGATATTTCATGTATTCATTCCATGTTTGATTTGTGTGGTAATAGTACTTCAGATCAATGAAGAAATCTGCTTTCAGACTCCAAGAATAGAATTTTGGGTTATTCTGATAACATTGGGATAACTGGGAATTTTGCCAGCCAGAAAAGAACCATTATGTATAGCTGGTTGACTCTAATAGTTTGAACTTGGACCCAAATGTTGCCTTTGTATGAGAGCCCTAACTTGCTGAAACTCCTGTTTCTGAGAACTTGGCAGCATTCACATGGTAGGCTAGCAGAGCGCATCATCCACATACAAAATAGTTCTTGGTTTGCTACAACCATTCCTAACTCCTACGCATGCAGGATTACTGTCTGATTTATCTTTTCATGTCTTTGACATTTCAGTGGAGGCAGCTCTGCTTTGTTCTCCCCTAAAATGAGGGCTACCCTCTTAAGAAAAAAAAGTAAATGCAGAACACCGTAGTCTTGATAAGTAGTTTATCAAATCCTGCTTTTCCCCCCCGAAATCTAAAGAGAGATTTCCAAGTTACCCTGTTGCAAGATATCAGGTATCCTGTACTGCTAACTTGTATTACTGTCTCCCTCAACTGTAGAAATCTTTTTTCAGACCTGCAGGTATCTGTTACCCTGTAAAGTGTGATTATTCTTAGTTCTTACTGAACATACTGCAATGTCAGTGGTTGGAAAACTTTGTTTATAAAATGTGATAGGAATTTACAAAACATGATTTGTCATTAGTTACCTCTTTCATAGGTAGGTCAAATTCTAGGCTGTCTGGCTCTACTTATGTTGTTTTTGTTTATCGATAAACCAAGCATTGTTCTTCCTTTACCCCGACCTTTGTCAATCGCCCAGAGAAATTCTGCAAATCCTGCTTTTGTATGTGATTTTGGAATCTTATTCAAAGCTTAACTTTCTACCTGTTGATGAAGATTCTTTGCCATAGCCAAAATATTTGGACTTCTTTGATGATATTTTGTTCTGTTGGTTGTTTTGGGTTTTTTGTTTTTGTTTTTTTTGAAATAAACGTGTAGGTTGACTGAGAGGTGATCTGGGGTTGGGAGGGGAGAATGCAAGAACTGGCAATCACTGCATCTAGTGAATTATTTCTAGAAACCAGGGTTACCTGGTCATGGGTACTAACTGTTAGCTTCTACCTATGGAGAATGTATATTCAGGGCTTTGCAGGAGATTTTGGTAGGTCTCCTGACAAGAATTTCTTGTCAAGTCCATCAGTTCCCTAGTCATCATGATTTATGTGTCAGGAGTCTTGTTCTTCCACTAATCAGGTAACCAAAATTCCTGTTACTGACTTTTCAGGGTTTACTTTCTGTGCCTCTGCAAGTTGTTTAAGTGGCCAGAGTGCAAATTTGGAACATCTAGAGGTGAGAATCTTTCTTGTGTTTGTTGAGGATAAGTTGTGAAGGTTATGGTTAGTACAGCATACAAAAGGTCATTGAAGGATGAGAAGAAAACAATGTTGTTATACCTTTTGCCTGAACTCTGTAATAGTTTGAGAATGTTTCTTAGATAGTGTTAATTTAATTTGTGCCATGCCAGGTCAGGTGGCTGGCCACTTTTGCTCACAATGCAGCAAATATTTAATAAAATTTATCTTAATATATTTTTTGCTTAATAGGTGCTGTACATTATTTAAAATGTTTCAATGTAGGTTTCTGGATGCCTTGTAGCACTGTGCTTATGTGCTTGACGTGGGTTTACCTAGTTCTTATGATTAGTAACTGCTTACTGTCAAACTCTTTAAAGTCCATTATACACAGTACGACTGCCTTTGCATAGGCTGACGGGCTTAAGACCTTAGTGCTCTTTCCTCATGTAGTTTAGAGTTACCAGGAAATTTCAGGATCTTCCTCCAGAAGTAGCTGAAATGGACTTTGACTTGTGTCTTTTTGCTTCCTGCTTCTTAAGAATGCATGCGAGTCTGATACTCATTTGAAATTGTTTTTCAAGATAATTTTGTTCTACAAAATCTGAACATTTTGAACTTTATTCACTGTTCTTGTTTTTCATCTGCTCTACTCATGAGACTGATAAGTCCTTCCAGTTAATTGGCACGACTATTCCAATTGTTTTGTCTTCTGAAAATAACCTTCTTAATTGAAAGACTAATTAAAATTTGGATGTGAGCATGCATCTTGAGAGCAGGAAACGTTGTATGTGTTTTTAACACTTGTAACAAAAATTTACCTGCAATTGCGAATTTGTTTTGGGAAATGCAGATAAAAAATTGGATCAGTCTGTGCATGAGTTGGGTCAGTGTCTATTTAATTCTCATGCATGTTTCTTTACAGCAACTGTCTCTTTTAAGAGTAAGGAACCCATTTTTATTTGCAAATATAATCTCTATGCTAGGTCAGTGTTAAAGTAGTCTACCACAGAGCAGCATATGCCATCTCACTTTTCTTTTGTTTGGAACTATCATTTCGTGCTGCTTTCCAGTAGTTTGTGTACTGTGGAACTTTGTCTAAGGAGCCGTGTCAAAATAGCACCAGCAAAATAGTTTAAAATCATCAATTTCAATACTCTAATCATGAAAACTCCTAAATCCTAAGCTTCTGTACCCTTTTATGTCAGGCAACTGGTATATCTTGGGAGTTCTGGGGAAGAAAAATACCGTGCATTGCCTGGAAGCCCAGGTGTGGGGACGGACTGTTCACACTGACAGGCATCAGTGGGTGTATGTATGTGTGTCTGCCTCCTACACCTCCACCCTAATGACGGGTACTGTGTTGGAGCCCGTCCTTTTTTTCTTGTTTCCACCTGTCCTTGACTCCCATAGTACTGAACTTTAGGGGTATCTTGAGGGGCACAGTATTGAGTCTGCCTGGCTAGAGAAGACTTTGAGACTTTTCAGGGAGGAGGCTTACAGCTGACTTTAATATCTGGAGTAGATTGGCAGCAGGAACCATGACAGCACTGTCTCTGCTCCTTTTAGTGGATAAGTGTGTATACTGAACTGGGGGGAGTGGTTGGGAGGGATGACCTTTTGAGAGGTGACTTGACGTGACTAACCTTGCTTGGGACAAACCACAGCTGAAATGTGGAAAAAGTGAATACTTGAATGCTTGTGGAGCAGCACTATGAACTTGTCACCTGGCAGTAGTTGCTGGCAGTTGTGTTACAGGCTTCCTGTCTTTTTAGAAAGAGGGTCGGACTGAACTAGATAAGCTTTCTGCTTTGGTGGTGGTGCAGGACTTTGTTTAAAAGGATAAACTTGAAAAAGCTGTAATAGATGCTGTACAGATACTTTTGGCTTGATTTCTTGTTATTGATGTGGTTCTAATATTTTTAATTTTTTTATTATTATTATTTGATTGAGGCTTCAGCCTAACAATGACAGTACACAAGGCTACATAAATCCTGGCAATATATGAATGTGCAGTATGTATGTATGGCAACTATTCAGTAAGTTTATCTTAGCAGTGCTTATAGAACCAAAACGAAGTGGTTCTTAAGTTTTTGTTAAAATATAAGGTTTTCCTGACACTGCTGAAATTATCTATTGGTATTGACTTCCTCTCTTCCCCACAAAAAAGGCAGTCGGGCAGATCAGTATACAGTAATGGTGCAGTATGCATATGTTCAAGCAAAAGATTGTTCGGTCTTTCTCCTGTATCACAGGATGCTATTTGTATGTATGTAAACATTAACTCTGGAGTTAGAATTAAATTCTCTTCAGGCAGGTAATTCCTCTCCACAGCTCAATTAAAATAACAAGGTTAAACAGCTGTCTGGTGCCAAGTACTGTTTTTAGGGGACTGTGCAAAAGTAATTTTCTCTTTGAAATGTGATCTCAATTTAACTTCTGTGCTTAGTTTTCTTAAAATAAGCAGCTGCAGACACTTAGTGTAAAATAGCTAATGCGTTCAATAGGAATGCAAATGTAATCCATGACACTTTAATGGCTCCGTACTAATGATACTGCAGACATGATGTATCATGTCAGATATTCCTGTTAATATCCCTGTTGTAAATCAGCATGATGTCCTCTAATGGTTGTGAAGAGGACAATGAGACTGAGACAATGATCAGCATGTGATCTTTTCTTTTAAGATGTGTCAACCCTTTTTACATTCAAGATCTCAATTTTTGTATCTTAAAACACTTGTAATTAAACTTGAGACCTTTTACCCTAGGATTTCTGAGCTCGTCTTTGGAGTGAAGAACTGTATGCTGTTTTTTCAAATAGAGAATTTTTGTTCCTTGTTAACCTGTGTTTTCCATTAGGTAAGATCTCCTTAAGTTACCTTTTAGAGTGGAATTTTTTTTTTGGTGAATTATATTTGCTCAGAAGTGAGACTGCTTAGTACTTTTTTTGAAAATCCTAGGGAGCTGTGTAAGCATGGGAGGAAAGGAATTCCTTTTTGCACTGTGGCAGCAGAGAAATGAAAGCTTTTGCTATGAATTATTTGCTCATATATATATGGCAGAAATCATTACTTCCTTCCAAGGGAGTTGCATATTTTAAGGGTCTACTTTCAGTCCAGAAGTCTCAAGTAGTGGTTTTATTAGGATCCTGTGGTGTTGTCTTGATGTACTGCACAGCTCTGCAGAAATCAGACCAGAGAACATTCCATAGTATTTTTTTTCCTTAAGTTTTCTAAAATTAGGTGCAGAGGGAGCAGCACCTCTTCTGCTTCTTCCATGCCAGCCCAACTGTCATGTGGTTTACCTTTGGCGTGTTCCAGTCTGAGGCAAATCAGGGTTTAACAATACTGTGTGTCCTCAGTCAAAGCAGGAACAGGTTGTAGTCTGCAGTTCTACATCTGATTGTGCCAATTTGTGGTTTCTGATAAGGTTATGCCTTTTGGGAGTTTTGAGACCTTTTGGAATGGATAAAGAGTGTGGACACCCACAAAACACCAGGACTTAGGCACAGACAGAGAGCAGGGAAGAAGAGGAAAAGGAGAGTAAGTTGCTCTGTACAGAATGGGAATTGTATATTGACCGTGCCTGATGCTTTCAGTTCAATATAAATTTTAAATTATAAAAAAAAAAGTGAACTGGAAATCCCTGAAATAGTACAAAGGGAGGAAGAGAAGCCTGGTGCCCTAGAGTGTACAGTGGAAATCACACAGACATAGAGGAGAGTGAGCTGAGCAAGTCCTGTGCCATCTGCTAGATAAACTGGAGAACAGATTACTTATTATGAAGCTCCCTCTAAAGGCAAAACAGTTAGGATTGCGGAATTGAATTGAAGGCAAATATGTGAGATTGACTTTTCAGGTTTAGTTCATCTTACGCAGGCACTTGCAGCAGGGAGCTATTATACTTTATTATTCCAATTCATCTTTATTTTTGCTCTGAGGATAAAGATGTACTGCCGCTCTTAAAGTCCCTCAGAGAAGATTGTTGCTTGTGTATACCTGTGCTAGCAACTTCTAATGTGGATAGATAGGGAGAGAAACTTGCCTGTTAGTCCTTTAATTTTCATGTTATTGCAGTGCTAATGAACTGTGGTGAAAGCCTTTTACTTGCAAAAGAGGATTTGAATGTGCACAGAACTGTCATGCAGGTGTGCCTCCTTATGGGGCTCTCTCAGGTGTCCCTGAGGCTCGAAGTTCTTGTTTTCTCTGAAGACAGTATGTAGTCTGGAATTTAGTTTGCTTGCTTCTGAAGTAGTAACAGTCTGAAAGAAAACCTTCTGCAAGAACAGCCAGCCTGTCTTGCATTGTGTATCCTATTTACCTGGAGTGGTTTTGATGATGTTATTCCTGTCATGTTTTCCTTTTTATTCTTAGATATATTTCAGAACTTGCTTGGTATTTCTCCATTTTAAATTAACTAAACATATGTATAAAAAGAAAAAAAACTCATGTCTGTCTGTTTGCATTTTATTTCCCTGGTAGCTGTCTCAAATGATCCTATAAATCCATCATCTCAGGCTGTTTTACATACATGTTACAAACTTGGGCAGGGGTAAGAAGATAATTACATGCAGAAGCCCTTCAGGGTACTAAATGCTCAGACAGAATGGATTCTTTATATTGCCAAAGTGAAGGAATTGCTGGTGAAAAGAAAGCAAATTCAACTGAGATATCTTTATTGGAAGTTGGTTTTGATGGTCTCTTTTTCCCAGCACTAGCAGTTGTAGTGGTAGCAGTGTAGTCAAACTTGTTGACTAATGCTCTAGTTAGCTTATACATCTCTAAGTAGCATTACAGCTGTAACGATGAGCTACAGGAGAGCTTCATAACACTGAAATGGAGTATGCTAGTTACAGAGACAAAGCAAATCTTTGGTTTTGATCAAGTAGTTTACCTGTGGAATTATAATTTAACGCTTTGAAAAAAGTGGAAAGATGGAAAACATGGCAGTACATTTCTACATTTTCCATGCTATTCTTCTTTAGTGCTTTCCCTACAATTGTTTCCTGTACATCTTTATACTAATTTTTATTTTGTGTGAGGTGGGATAGGGGAAAGCTGAAAGGGGTTTGTAGAAGTACAGTTACTGCTTAGCTTTGACATCAGTTGTTATTGACTTGTGTGATTTCTGTACCTAAACACTTTGTTCTTATCTTTTAATATGATAAAGTTTCTGGTTTGGGTTTCAAGGTAACTGTACCCTTGTGATATAGAAGCATGTGATCATTTGTGTAAATATATGCATATTTAAGGATGGTAGTGCTCCCTATTAACCTTATAATACATTCGAGTGCACTCTGACGTGTGTGCCTCAATTGTTTTTCTCATATTAAACATTTCTCTTGTATTCCAAACAGTACTATCTCTGTTGATGTATTTATGATATTGTTCATGTTAGCTGATCCAAAGTGGCCAGGAAAAACAACTTTTTAGTGTCGAAATTGTTCCTATTGCAGATGTGTATTCAGCGCTTTTAGAATGTGATGCTCAATATAGTTTTATTTCCCAAACTGCCACACTTTATGAATAAGAAACAATCTGTACTTGGTGGGTCAACCCAGTGGGCATTAAAGTAGTAACTGTATGGAAAAACAGTAATGCCGTTCTGGAAGCATCCATAGTATGAGGGTGCTATAGCTGCCTGCTGATTGAAGGAGCAAAAATGCTTTTGTCTCAGTGAAATTTTTTTCATTTTAAATGAGGGATCGAAAGCCTATAGTCAAGTTCCCAGAAAAACCTACCACAAGGTGTGTAAATAATTGAGCTAACCTGGAGGTATCTGAATATTCACTGAACTAGACAGTAGGACAAAAGAAAATCTGTTACTTGAATAATCCAGACATGCCGTGGGTGTAGAACATCTGTTTTGCTCTTGGAGAAGCTGACTGCTACCAAAAGCATGAAGACTGGTCTGTACTGTATGTCCAGTTTTGGATAAACATAGTTGTGGTGAGAAGATGCAGGTCTGGCATATGGCTTTATGATTAAAAACTAGTAACATCAATAGAAGTAATGTAATTTTCAGTGGCCTTATGTCTAGCTTCATGACTGTTACTATGGTGTTTAAGCGGGTTAATTTGAGACATTTCAGAGAGACTTCAGAATTAATGTGTTTTGATAGCTGCTTTTAAGGTTATTCAGGAAAAATAATCTTTTATGAAAGCAGATCAAATACAGTAGAAGGCTGCTATGTCTACAACTTTTGTGATTTTTGGTAGTAGGGTGTTGTAACAGGCGGGTGGAGAATGTTTATACAAAAAGAGGTTTAGTGTTGTAGTCTTACTGTAAAAGAGTGAGGCTGAATGATCTAGAGGGAGGGTAAAAAAGGCGGCCATTTTTAGAAAGTTACAAATGATCTTTTTTATCTACTAAAAATTCTTACTTAACCAAGTCTGTTGCCTAGTATGGTGATAATACTGCATGATGTACCTCTTGAGGATGGGAAACAGTGCTTACCAGCACAACCACAAGAGGAATCAGAGTATGTGATTGGTATACATAAGGTTAGCAAATTGTCTATCCTTCTGTTTATTATAATTAATCAACCCTTTTTCTTAATCAAACTTTTTTTTGTAGGAATTTGTTTATCAGAAAGCAAAGTGCAAGATTTGAAAAACAAAATGATGTGGGATGGAAGTTGTTTGGAAAAGTACCCCTCAGAGAAAACTCACAGAAAGATCCAAAGAAAACGCAAAAGGTATTTGTTTAATTCTGTGTTAGGATTAGTGGTGAATGTAGAAGCCAGTTAAGTTTATGATCTGTATGAACGCCTGTGAAGCCTGTTTGTTTGAGTTGCGCACAATTTCTCGGACAGTATCAAAGAAGGTTCTTCATTGAAATTTTACTTCCATTATAACAGTGCCGTTCAAAAGAATGTGTTCTACATGGTCATTACATTGAGTACTCCATGAAAACACATACCAGTTTGGTATAAAGCATTTCCTGTGAAGATTCGAAGTATGTGAAAGTGTATTTGTTTTTTATAGTCAAGCTTAGTAGGTATTTTGCAAATCTTTCAAATTCCTTTATCTTGGTCTGGCTTTCACTGGTTTGTGGCATTTGTGTCATGGACTCATCTATAAGATGCTGTTTGAAGGGAAATTGTGTTCTGCTGGGCCTTGGCTTATTTATGCTTAAATAGTAATTAAAAATACATAAATTCAAAATAGAGTGAATGTGGTAGAGTGCCAGAAACTTGTGTTGGAATGCTAGTTTCACCTATTCCTTGTTTTCTGAAGTATTTGCTGTTTGGAGTTCAAATTTTCCATGTGTGAGCCTTGATGAAAATTCATTCCTTGACTTGAAATGTTGGAACAATATAATACAGTTCAGGATAAGTGAACGGAATAATTTGTTTTTCCTTGTACAGTACAGTCCAAGAGGGAGTGTGTATTGAAATTGAAATTGTTTATTGAAGTGGTTCCCTGAATAGAGAAAAACTTTAAAAGTACCAGACACACCAAAGAATTTAGGTTTTTCCGTCTTCATTGCTGCTTAAGTAGTTTTGACGCTGGTTTTTATGTGTGTGTCTGTTGCTTATATTTGCCAGTAGTTAGATCCATGATTTGTCAAACTTTAGCAGCTGTTTCTGGGGGCTGGGGAGGGGCGTGAAGAGGTTATACAAAAACCTTTTCAGGCCTTCCTTATTGTGTCATAAGAGAGTAAAAAAACATAGTGAAAATCCCTTCTCTTTTTCTTTGCATATCACTTCTCAAGCTATAGCATTATAAAATTGTTGAAAACATAACTTTTCAGAGGACTGGTTCTACTACAGATGAACCCAAGCACATTGCTAGTGAATCAAATAACCTGCCTTCCCAATGGGGAAAGATCCTGTGAAATCCAACTATGTGGTTAGTAATTTATGAGCTGCTCTTTTGGAGAGAAGAAAACATCCTGTGGGAATAGGAAGGTTTGTATGGAGAGAGACCACATAGTAAGAACTTCAAAACCAGCTGCTGTATGTGAAATGACAATGCTGATTTGAAGGACTGTGCTGCTTAATTTAGGGTGTGTCATGTGACTGTTCTTAGCTGTAGCTAGGCTGTTAATTTAAATGAAGTTCAAGTAACTTTTTGAAGTTGTCACTATGATCAACCATTCAGGCTTTATCTACAGCTAGTCTTGATACAATTAAAAGTTCTGAAGTGTTCACCAAAGATTTTTGATGACACAATTGAAGAGGCTTAATAATTGCAGTACTCTGACACTTAGCAGTGTATTATAATGTAGTCATCTGTTCTTCGAAAAGTGGGTAAATACTTTATTAACATTTTGCTGCTGGTACTGTGAATATTTTTCCTTTAGATCCAAACTACCTTACGTCGTGAGTATTCAGTGTTCCTGGAAGAGTACAGCTTTGAATCGTTGTATTAAATTTGTTAGAAAAAAGTAGCTATTAAAGTATTATGTGGTATGGCTTCCAACCATTAGTGAGTTTCTGGAAAGATTGCAAGTCTGAAACAATTGTCTCCAATGCCTCTTGGATGACAATAACTAATCCTTTCTAATTTGTTTGGCACTTTCCTGAAGTTATTTTTGACATGTAGACTTTGAGACGTGAGTAACCCTGTAAATAACTAATCAAGCCTCACCAGCACCCCAAAGCACATCCCAATTTAGGTTATCCCTCACGGGGTGCTTTGACAATGATGAAGTAGCACTTGTCTTGCAGTTTTTTTCCCATTTAGAGGCATGCTTTTAGCCCTTTGATTTGTGCCTAAAGAAGCTGCATATGTGTAAGTGGAGGAGGTGACAGTATGTGGCTATTGGGATGATGCCTGCTGGCCAACACCAGTGCTTTCTTCTTTCGGGAAAAAAGGATACTAGGCCAGAGGAATAAATGCTGTGACTCTATTTCTACCTTGAGGTATGTATTTTATTTCCATCGTCAGAAGAGTAGGTGCTGGAAAGATCCTTATCTCATGTATTGAAGAATTTGGAGGTATGCAATGAAACGTGGGGGTTGTGGAAGGTGGCTGTGATCAAGGTAAATGGTTAGTGTCCTAATAAATTATTTCAGTGTCTGCACTTTCTCCTGTGGGGCATTAAACAAGGTGCCTAAACTATTTCTTTTATGGGTGGCTGTTAATTGTCAGCTCTTCATGTATGCTTTACTTGAAATTGGGCTTGATTTTTTTTTTTTAATTTATTTTTCTTTCCAGAAGTGCTGGGGCCTTCCTTAAAGCTCAGTGCAATGGGAGTTACACTTGCATTATGTGAAATCTACTATAAACACTAGGTGCCCTGAGAAGCCAATTGTTTGGAGATGCAGAGTTGGTGACTGTTTTTGAGCTTGAGACTTCATATCTTGATCACCAGTGTTTCACTGACTTATACAAAGAGATGTGGAAAACATTGTGGAACACTCTTTACATCTTGGACATCATGGGAAATCAGCAGGGTTTTGAACCCTACTGTCTGATCTCTTGAGCTAACATAGTGATTTGTAGCAGCAAGTCACCTGTCACTCCATAACATGAATTTCTGATTATATTACACAACTGGGCTTGTGCAGACTTGGTGAGAAAGAGTTAGACATTGCTCATGTTCTGCTGGGCACAGTTATCATGAGTATTGCTTCCGTGCCATCCCATAGTACACTTTATTCCTTCTGTCTTCTTTATGTGCAGGATTATCTGACTTCATTCATAGGACTCAGTGCTCTGACAGACTTCTTTCTAATGTTTCGTGCTGCTGACATGATGTACAAAAGAATTGTGCGTTGGTGTGCCCTTGTAACTAACTTTTTATCAGTCTGCCCTTTTGGGTATTCATCTGGATTTGTACTGAAGAGATACTCAGCACCCTGTTAAAGGGTTTCATGCCTTTTTACTGGTGTCAGAAAACTGACAGGCTTCTGAGAGTCTGTTACGTGAGATGCCTCAGGTCTGGGAAAGGGTGGAGATGTAGACTGTGCCATCCTTTTGAGCTTGATGCTTTCCCTCCTGTTCCAGTTTCTGCCTCTGTTGGTGCTGGTACTTGAAACAGGAGTTATTTATTGAGCAAGAGGCTTTCCATTCTCTGGCTGCTCAGGCTTGACTTACTGTTTCTTTTCAAGGAAAAAAAACCCAAATTATTCATACCATGGAGTCGAGGTCTTCCTGCAAATTGTGTGCTTACAGTCATGTTATTGTCTATGTGGTGAAATACTCATTAGTCGATAGATTGTAGGAGACTCAATCTGCCTAACTACAGAGGCTCTTGAGTGCTTCTATTAGCAAAATCTTGGTCTAAGTTAATTCTGAAAGGCAACTTAGAGAAAAGGTGATAAATTCTTCATTGTGATTTTTACTTGATTATGGTTTCCCATGTTGAAAAAAGGAAAAAATAAAATTCAAGTTGCATGTAACTTGTTTAGACTATCAAAAGTTCTTTGGATTATCTAAGATGCCACAAAATAGCCTGACTGTAGTAGTAGCTATGGTTATCAATTTCTGTTTGTATCAGTCCTCAAATTTCACATACCTAGGGAAATCCATTTGATCGTACTTGCTTGCTATGAAGCTATTTGTGCACAGGAACTAAGGTGACTGAGCCACCAAGCAATCCTTTTTCAGGTCAGCTTCTTTTGCTTCTGGACAGATATCAAAGAAATCCTTTGTGCCAGGTAACTAATTAGAGCCCTGTGACTATCCCACTAATTTGGCTGTAGACTCCTGTAGGGAGTTTGTTGGTATGTTAGTGGTTCCATCTTCTGATACCTTTATTATATGGATGAAAAATTATTTTTTTTCCAGAATGAGATGAACAAAGTTGACTGCAAACTTAAATAGTCTTCTGAAAGATAAGGATGATGTGTTTGTGTGCACATTTTTTAAACTTATATAAAGGGAACAATCTTTAAAATACATTTTTATTGTACATTGTTCTGATACTTTCCCCATAATAATCCTGTCTGGAATTGAAAGAAATTTGCGATAAAGAATGCTATTTTAAGATACATGCTTATGTAAAGTACAGAAGAGGAAAAAAAAGTAATTGAACTGTGAAGTGCTTAAAAATTGATGTTAGATGTACCAGTTCTTATTTCCTTCCTGCTTTCTACTCGTAAAATAAGTAAATAAATGATGAAAACTCCAGACTCTCAACCTTCAGTTGCCATTCACAAGTTGAATGTTGTTATATCATGACTGAAGATGGCTGTACATATACAAGTGAGCCAGGCACAATATGTGAAAAGTAGCATTTTTTCCTCTCTGACGAAAAGAATGGACAGGTTTTTGAGCACATAAGCCTTTTCTCAAGTGCTATAAAAACTCTTCTGACAGCACTCACTTGTTTAACTAGTGTATATACAACATAGTATCATACTCTGTTTCAACAATGTGGGAATTAAAATCAATACAGCTAAATTGCTGTTTGTCCTACCTTTAATGCTGACAATATACATGAATATTAGTCTTTTGGTGAAGAATAAATGTTGGCATATGCTAAGGTTGGATTGCTTTGCATGGTCACCAAGATTTTTTTGTATGTTTTTTATCCAGTTAAATGTTTTAAAGCTTAAAAGCTGTCAGAATAAGTAATTTCATCTGAGAAGCTGGAAGTGCATTTACAACGGAGGCTTGCATGAATCATTTTTTGTATCAATTATCTTCAGGAATCCTGCTCAAGCAGAACTGGTTATGCTAGTTGCTTTTGTAATTGATGTCTGAAAATGCACTAAAAGTCAGATGACAGTACTTCACTGAGAATAACCACCGAAGTTAAATTCTCTTCCCTTCCAATAGACTGTAGAGCTGAGCTAGGCTTTGTGGCCACTGTTTCTTTCAGGAACTCTTCTCAAGATTGACAAGAACAGCAGATGTAAATACCATATGTTTGCAACTTTTTTTTTTTCTCCCCCCAGTGGTTTTGTTAGTGAATGCTCTTGAAAAAGAAATGCCTTTAAAAATTCAAGAAGAGGCAACATTGTTCTTAGCATATCATTTGGTTGTCTTCTCATGTGATCAGTCTTCACAGAACTTGTTTGCAAATGGCCAGTCAAGATCTTGTGTATTAAGAGGCTAATGTGTATAGAGGAAAGTCAGATTTTTAGCTATATCCTACAGATGCATTACAGCTCTCTTCCCCAAAGGAGCGTCTTAAATGAATTTTTTTGTTCCTGTAGTGTAAGTACCTTTTTTCTGTAATAGGAAAATCCTTTTTTTAATCAGCATGTAATTTTTTTTCCCTTCCAAATGTGCTGTGACCCTGTGAAGACTGTTCAATTTAACTTTTAACTGTATGAATTCAAATAAGAGTTCAATGGAATGTCTTAATTTTCTTTGAGTTTCAACACCAGTAAAATTCAGCACATGGAACACTTGAGGCCTTTCAATAACAATGTTTACTCATAAATTAATGTCTAAATATTCTGTGATCTCATTTGCTGACATTCCATATCAGAATATTTAGAATTTCTAATGGCAGTTCCTTAATAATAAAGAGTAGCTATGATTTTTAACCTGGGGATTGTCATCTTCCCAAATGTACAAAGATTCCTGTTCTGAAAGCCATAGTGTGCTCTCGTGGGGGGGTAAGGGAGACTTTTTTTTTCTTTTTTTTCTTCCCCATAAGGATATGGTTTTAAATAAATGAATTGCTGGGGAGTTGGATTCCTGCCCTGAAGTCACCAATGATGAAAACAGTCTGCCCACCTCAGCTTCAGTGGAAAACTACAGGGGTTTATGTGCAGCTGTGGATAACAAGTTTGTCTGTGTGAGGCCCCAGGAGCAGGTTGCAGGCATGCAGTAGGTGGAGTGGCAGCATAAGAGCTTATAGCCAGGCTTTTCAGTACAACTTGCTTGTTCTGCCCTTACCACTACAACAAAGTCATTTGAGTCAGATTGTTCAGCCTTGATGATCACATTAATACAATATTGCTTCTATCATACAAGCTGCCAGCAGTGTGTTCCCACCCCCTCCTACCAAACTGTTTTGATTTTTTTTTTTTTTCCCAATTGTTCCTGTATTTGTTTCTTTAGAGGAGAGGGGGAGATGGAAAAGTCTCATTCTTTTTTGGTACCACTGATAAAATTTCCCAACTGGGCTGTCTTGAGATGGAGACACAATAGGATTTCTTTTAGGAGTGATGCACTACCAGGAAATAAACCAACATGATTTACCAATTGTGTTTTTCTGTAATAATTAGATCATGACTATATGTGGGATCAACATTGCAGTCAATTAAAATGAATCGTACTTAAGAGGCTTACTCTGCAGTATATGATAAAGTGAAAATGAGCTCTTGAAACAGCTAAATACATTGCTTGGCTCATACGTGATGCTTTTTTATGGGATGAAGAGTTAAGCTTCTAACAGTACTCTAGGAAAAACCTTTGTAAGTTTATTTGGGTCAGTTATTTGAGTCGATCTTCACTTGATTTTCCTTTTTTTTAAGCTATAATCCTAGTTGATTAATAAAATCACTTTACTCAAAGTCTGGTTTTTTTTGGCTTGAACCTATTAGGTGGGAAAGAGTTGCATAGCAGCAGCACCCAGCAAGAAATACTCAAAGAAATTACTACAACCCATGCTTTAGGCAGACACATAGGAGCTCCTGTTGAGAGCAGTGTGTTTTATCCAGGGGAAAAAAAATAAAACAACCACACAAAAACCCCAACCCCCCAAAATGCTCCCCCCCCCCCCCCCGCAAAAGAAACCCAAAACGACCAGAGAAAAGTCCACTGATGTGGGGAGGTTCTTGTGCAGCTCCATGTGCAAGAGCACTCCAGATGGAAGCTGTGCAGCGTGGCTAGCTGCTGCCATGTGTTCAGCTTCTGCATCTGCAGCCCTCTGCTGATGGGTGGCAGTTGTCTAAAAATACTGAGCTTTTCTAAGCATTGTCTTAACTATGCTTTACACTGTATTCGGATGGTCCATTCAGGGCCTTTTGAAGAGGAAGTGGTTAGTTAAAGTTGGCTGCTGATTCTGGCAGGAGCTAGATCTACTATTTTGGATAGAGCATTGTCTTCTGCACATACTGAGTTTATCTTTGGATAGGTCACTGGATGAATCATTGTGACTAATGGCTATAGCTGTTAATGGCGGGCTCAGTGTTCACATGTAGACTTCATTCACACTTTAAAGCTTTCTAGGTTATAAACTGTCTAGTGCGTTGTTTCTGTTCTGCAGTAGAAGTCCGAGGGTGTAAATGAGTCACTTCCTGTGTTCTCCTCCTCTGGGTTCATTTCTACTTGTCAGCCTTCAAAAAGGCAGGATTTAGATGTCATGGTGTGCCCCAAGTTCCTTTTTTTAAGAATAAAGAAACAGAAGTGGAGTTGCAGTGCAAGAAGGCATAGTTACTGTGGTTAGTCTAAAACTAACCTATGCTTATTCTTGTTGCAATCTCTAGAAATAAAGGTGTAACTAATTTTCCCACTTAAGAATTAAACCCAAAGCATGCAAGTTGCCTTAATGCACTGCTATTTCATGTCTTTCCTTCTGATGCAATTAAAAATATTTTATTGTAATCATATGTAAAGGGCATCTAATTTTTGTGAAAGTAAATAAAAATAAGTAAAGAAAGGAAACCTGTTTTGTCACTGAAGTCTTAAAATATCTTTTTTTGAACAAGAACTGTACTAAATAGATGATTCAGCAATTGCAGTAGGCTGTATTACTCTACAAAAGAGTGTATTGCCCTTGTCCTGACTTGAAAATTACCTGCCTCAAACAAATCTACTATCATATTTAAACAGATAAAGCAAGAGTAATAGCTTCCATCCACAGTAAATGAAAGGGTAATTTAATACTATGGTAGAAGGATTGTTCCTGAGTATTTTAATAATAAAAGAATGTAATATGACCCACCCAGGTATTATAATCTAGCAGAGTCTAGCTGCCAAGTGCTGCTTTTGATGTTATTGGAACTTCTTCCCTTATGTTACGAACATGTGAAAGCACAGAGTATGTTACAAACAGCAGGCTAATAGAAAATAATAAGATTTGAGTATCAGTTTTAACAGTTATGACAAGCTACAAAGTATTTTTTGAAAGGAAGTGAGGGGTTTTTCCCTCCTTTTCCAGTTAAAAAGCTTTATCTTTAAGAAGTTAAAGCTTTTATTTTAGTTTCATCACTCTCTAAAACTCCTCATAAATTGTCTGGGTCAAAAGCTGTGGAAGCTGGAGGGGTCCTGAACAGGTGTAACAGGCAGTTTTTAAATTGTTAGTTGTTATTGCCGTTAAAATGGTAGCTGCTAGTCTCTACTGAAGGGTCTGTTTTAATGCCAGTGGTATGTTTTAGGGGAAATGCAGTAAGTCTGAAGTTGTCCAGTGAGATCATAAAGTTTGACAGTCTTAATTGAAACAGTTACTTTGTAGCCCAAGCTGATGCTTAGCGTTAGGTGGAATATAGATTCACATGGCACAAGATTATTTTTAAATGCAGGAAGCCACAAATTCATGGGAAAATGCCTGACTTTTGAGGATGAAGTACACAGCTCTTCCTACCCCCAAAATTTCAAGGCCAGGGAAGACAACTTTTCGGAAGACCTGATGCATCGCTGGAAGTTTGTTCTTATTTGTTGTTAAGTGAGAATCCAACGTGCATCTGGCATTTGCGTGTCTGCTAGTGCTTATAGATAGATACTTAAACACCTACATCTTTGTGTAGCCAGTAAGTTTTTTCAGTGTAGTAACCTTCCACCATGCATGCTGATAAGCAACACACAGGAGTCTTTTGGATTTTTTTTTTCTTCCCCCCTTGGGTTTTTGAATGAAAATAGAAGTCTGTAGAGAGCCTGGAAATACCGACAGGTGCTTCTGAATGTTGCATCGCACAAATACTTGACAAAACGTTATTGTGAAACAAAGCTGGAGATAAATCCATAAAGGCAGGTGTGTTAGCCTTTAAATATTGTGGTGGAACTGCCTATCCTAACAGGAGACTAGAACTTGCATTGCTAAAATGTAAAATTGAGAAAGCTTTGCTAGACTTCAATATGTTATTTTTGTGTTAAACAGAAGTAAGCTCCCAAGAATTCTGACCCAAAGGTTTTCTTTGTCTGTCTTCCAGTTTATACATCTCAAACTTCATCTAAAATTAAAGAGGGGGGGGGGGGGGAGGTGAAGGTTTTGAAAAGCTAACTCTTACTATGCTCACTAGCAACAACAGACAAAGCTGATGTTCTTTGGCTCTGCAAAATGAAAGGAGTTACTGTGTGTGTGTTACTGGAAACCCTGAGGGTCTGGATGTAAGGATTTTAAAAAGCCAGACTGGTACTTTTTCCATAAGTGTCTTTCAGAAGAAAGATTGGGAAAATATTTCTTCAAATTTTATGTTGTCATTCTCCCTCTCTCAGAGGACACTTGATCTCATTTTTCAATGTGATTTTATTACACGGTTTTTGTGCCAGTTAATAATTTTCACATAAAAATTTTCTTTTGCTCTATTGCAAAGTTGTCTCTTTAGCATGACAAAGTTCAGTGAAACAGTTTCATTAATATTAAAGCACGGAAATAGTTATTGCTTTAAGCTAGACTATGAAGGTATGTTGCCTTTCTTCATATATTTTATTCATATTTGTGTGTAGCTTTAAAAAGCTACACTCTTTTCTTCTCAAGACTGAACCTTAAGTTGTAAAGAAAATTATATTCAGGAAAATTTACATGTTGATACAGTTTTTTGTAAAACTAAAAACAGAATGCACAAGAGTCCACCAGTCCAAACAGATGATGAGAGATAATATGCAGCACACTATCAGTATGAGTACAAAAGAAGCTTTTATTAGACACATAAAAAATTGGCACCAGTAACCACTTCAAGGGTAATTTTGGGGATCACAAAAGCAAACATGGATCTAGAAAACCACTCAAGGAGGCTTTAGTGCAATAGACTTATCGCCTTGCTTTTCTATCATTTCTAAGGGCAGACAAGTATCAGACTTGAAAAGGTCAGAGATCCTTAGGGATGCCCAAATCTTGATGAGGAAGCAGAATAGAAATTAGCAGAGGGATTTGAAAAAAGAGGGGGAAGTGAAATATGGTTAAAAGTATCAAGTGAAGTACCTTTTCTCCCACTAGTTTGGTGTATGTACTGAAGTCATGTGGCTATACAAGCCTGCATGTACTTACCTACATTGACAGCCGTTTGCAAACAAAGATAGTAACTGTATGCTGTGCTGGGTATCTGAACAGCATAATAATACGAGTTGTGCATTGCAGAGTAGATGGTATTCCTGGGTGACTTTTACGCTGCCTTGAAGATTGCAAGTACTTGAGGTGGTATTTGCAACTGATTTGAGAACTTGCAAGATAAAATGCCATATTCCTGTGACTCCTTTCCTATATCCTGGAGTTAACTGGTGCCTTGGCCATTTCAGAATGGCGTCAGCATGAAGCTGACGTGGCATAGAGAGTCTTTTTATTTCTGTGTCTCACTCAGAGCGAGGGGGACAGTTCTGACATGCTCTTCAGCCAGATTGAAGAGCATGTTATTTGAGACTAGATAGGAAGGATAAGTTTTCTTCTGCAACATCAGCACTAATGTGAAATGTTGGAAGAAAAAGTCGCTGAGAGATTATTTGGAAAGGTATGGTGCTGAGGCTATACAGAAAATTGAAGCGGAGAGATCAGTGAGTGCACAGACAGTTTATGTAAAATTATGTTTTTACATGGAAGTCCATATCTAGTGTACTCCCAGTCCCTGGAAGTGACATTTAAGGGATATGCTGAAAGCAGGTGTTGGTAGTGTTTTATTCTGGTAGATATTCATTAAAAAAAAAAAAAGTAAAAGACCCATTTAGCTTGTATTCTCTTGCTCAAGCATTCAAGCAGCTTGCCCTGCCAGAAGCCTTTCTTGTAGATGTTTCCACTTGTTTGATACTGCAGTGTATCAGATAGTATCAGTATATAGGGAAGCTGTGCACATGTTTGTATATGCAGATCAAGTTACATCCTTTTCAGTGTTCTAAGTAGTAGGGGGTTTTTTTGTTACTGTGACTCACATTGGAGTCACTTGTAACAGTATGCTGTTACAGTCTGATTAAAGATCCTGCATTTGACAATGAAAAGCCATTCTTAAGCCACATGGTTCATAGGTATGTTTTGTCTCTACTTCAAATATAGGGAACTATTCTAGGTTCCTTCCATTTTTTTTTAATAAAGCATGTCGTTCTGTGTGAACCAAAAAGCACTTAAATTATTTACATATAACACAAATGAAACATGAACCCTGAGGGTGAGAACCATCTGATACGTAGCACGTTGCACGATTAGAGGTGAGATTCCAAAACAGCAAACTGTTGCTTTTTCTTGGAAGACCTAACTTGGCCTTATCTAGGCCTAGGTTTTAAATGTTCCTTAATTTGATGCCTCCGTTGCTCAAAATATGATGCTATAAAAATATGTATGTGTAAAAACTGTTAAAATAGTCCAGTGGCTGGAGCACAGGACTGCAAAGCAGGGTATGTGGCTTCTGGTTCTCTCTTTACTGTTAACCTTTTGGAAGATGTGTGCATTATTTTATTCATTTAACTTCAGTGTGATTGCATAGGACCACAGTTGCAAGCCCAAGTTCCGTATCACCTGTAATCAGAAGAGAGAAGTAGACACTTCTCAAGGGAAAAGGGGGAAATTTCAGAGCACTTGAAATGATGCCTAAAAATAGCTAGTGTGAGGTTTTCCTCATGTGAACTGGCTATAGCCTCTTACCCTTATGTTGCTTAAGCATTCCTAATTTGTTAAGTACGGAACAGGAGAATACTGTGGTACTAACAGATGAGAAGGATGTCCTGGTGGAAGATAAAACTTCACGCAGTTAACATTATTTCAGTCAAATTCTGTCATCACATTGCTGTCTTCTGCTCTGGTATCCTTTCTATAATGTAAGAGGATTAAATATGTAGAGAAATGGGTAAAGCAAGTAGGGCTGACGGTTCTTGAACCATTAATTAATTGTAGAACTTGCCAGATCACTTTGGCAAAGTGTGCAGGGTGCGCATGCAACTTGGATTTCTCAGGTTGTTAGATCAGTAACTGATAAACTAATTGCATTTCAGAATAGTTCTGTACTGGTTTTGGAGTTACATAAAAAGCCTTCATATATATCCCTTAAGGAGTTGTTTGAAAGTTTAATATCTGAGCTCAGCAGTTTGTATTCTCTTTCTGTTAAGTTTTGAAGGGTATTATCATAATCTGATCTTTGCCTGAGGTGACAGTCTCCCTAAGTTCTCTTTTGATTACTGTGTATGTAAGAGCCTCCATTAAAATGACTTTTTTATGGCCTGGTGCCATGTCAAGAATCAGATCCTAGTTTCTCGACCTGAAGATTGTCACAGGTTTCATGATCTGCTGGTTTCAGTTAAGCTTCTGAAACAAACAGTCCTGCTGCTTGCTCCTTTTCCTTCCACATTTACATTGCCCCACAGCAGACATTGCCAGAGTAACCAAACTAATCCAACAAAACAAAAGGTTAGTTTTTAGCAGTATCATTTCCCCAGTCTAGTGTATTGTACAGTCACACAACTACTTAATGGTGGCACAAAAAAATTGCTGCGAGGGGCCAGAAGGGCAAGGGAGGGCAGTGAAGTCCTGGCTGCGTACCAGCGTAAATTTATCTGGTAAACCACTTCATAAATAAAAAGCAGGAGATTGCAGATGGAGAGATGGACATGCAGTAGAAAGCTATGAAGGAACAGAAGGGAACGTTGAAGCAATATTAAGGTAGCAGTCAGACTCAAAACCCAGGAAAAAACAATTTTCTGTTTGCTTGTGCAATCCTGGTCCAGTTCCTATCTCGCATACTGAATGAGGTGGGAAAAATCTCGTGTAACTAAAGCTTGTGCTTAACTTGTTCGAGTAGCCTCAGGTACTCTTACAGTTGCGGCAGCCCAAAAATAATGACTGCTACCAACTGTCTGTGTAATGTGTGGCTAGCTATGGTTTGAGTTACAGAGCATGCTTAGCTTTTCACCCCACAGAATTATCTTCCTATGTTACCAGGCATCACTCTCTCCCAATCAGTGTGTTGCAGAATGCATAGTTGGTTGAGCTCCTCTTTTTGTGGATCAACATATGGCTGTTTCCGGTGTCCAGGAGAGCTGCAATATCTTTCTATTTTCAGCCTGTGAAACCACAGAGATTTACCACGGGAATACTGTTGTCTACCTAGAGGTTGCTCTTCCTCATGATCTTAAGTTTCTTCTGTGTTAACAGCTGTAATTTTACATATATGTTTTTTGATATGTGCGATAATTTACTGCTTCAGATAGCTAATGAGAAAAAGCGTTAGCATCGGAGTCTGTAGTGCTTTTCATGAGCTACGTTGACTTGCGGTTGTGGTAGTTATTAGTGCTCTGACACTAGATGCTTGGATGGCAGATGTCTGCGGTTAATTGGCGGTGGCAGGAATGAAGCTGAAGTACTTTTAAAGACTGAGCTGTTCCTCGTTTGGTATAATATTGCTGCATCCATGAGCTAGATGAGAAGTCACAGGTTGAATACAACAGCTGATGTAACAGCTAGCCATTTTGAGAAAACAAGTTATCTCAGCTTTTGCAAAGCCACCTCTTGAAAGCAGAATACTTAAGTGACTTCGGTCGTTTTCAGTCTGTCCTTGCCGCTCTCATTTTGTGATTCAGGATCAGGCCTCGACAAAGGCCATGAGCAATGCAGCCTGGCAGCTGCAAACCGTAGTCAATGAGGTCGAGGAGTATGAAATCCTTAGTACAGTGCTGAGGAAAGGACAACTGATAGTTGCAGATGAATAGTTAATAGGACAAAATGTGGGTTTACCAGCGGCGGTGCCACAGCGACTTGGGTATCTCCCCCGAGTTAGGTAACAGAGCTTTGGGCCAAAGGGAGAATGGCAAAGTTAACTCATCTGGATTGAGGCAAAATACTTGACAAGACGCAACGTGGAAGTTGTCCGAACCACGGAAGAGATTTTCGTGTCTATCTTTTAGAGCTGTCTGAAGAGGACAGGGCGCGAGTTGTACTGAAAAGGCGCTTATGCTGTAGGAGGTACGTCAGCGCAGCACCGGCCGCTGTTTCTTCGGGGCTGACGTAAGGGCTGGCGAGTTCCAGCGGTGACGGAGCTGTTCGGCGCGGTGACGGGGGCAGTCTCAGCAGGGCACAGCCTCGCAAGGCCCGACGCGGGGCCGGGAAACCAGCGGGGAGCACGCAGTTCCGCGCAGTTGCAGGCCACGGCGAAGACGAGCGTGGCGGCTCTTGCACGTGAGCTGGTGCGAGGTTGCCCGTTACCCACCTCGGACCTAGGGCTGAAACGGGCCGGGAAGAGCTGCTCGGGCGGCCCGAGAGGCGGAAGGCTTGTGCCAGGTGGAGCAGGGCAAGCGCTTGCCTCCCCGGGGCCGGGGCCGGGGCCGGGGCCGGTTCCCCCGCGCAGCGAGGAGGGCTCGGGGCCGCCTCTCCCCTTGGGGCCGCCGCCGTGCGTGCTCAGGCAGCGCTGGGCGAGACGGAGAGAACCGATCGGGCGCGCCGGCTCCGCGGGTGATTAGCGGGGCTGGCGGGGCGGGGCAGAGCGGAGGCGCTGCCGCCCGCGGAGGGCGGCCCGGGCAGGGCAGGGCCGGGCCGGGCCGGGGCGGGCGGCCCGCGAGGCCGTGCGGGCCCGGGCGGCGCCGCGGCGGGGAGCCAGGCCCGCGGTGCGGGGGGCGGGCATGGGGCTCCGGCGCCGCTGCCTGTGAAGGACCGCAGCTTTCATGGTGAGCCAGGCCGCGGTGCGGGTGTGGGTTCGGGCAGGGCAGGGCGGGCAGCTGGCTGCTGGGCGCTTGGGTCGGGGGGAGGCGGGATGGGTGGGCGCGGACTTCAGCGCGAATGGGGTAAAGCCGGCCTTGTCCGCTTGTAGGTCGCCTTGCTGGGTCCGGCAGGGAACCAACTTCGCGGGAAGGGGATCCCCTTTGTGCGAGGCGGGGCGGGGCGGCGAGACCCCGGCGGGGGTGGAAGGCGGCGGCCCACGCCGGCCGGGGCTCGGGACGTTTGAGCGGGGAGGCTGCTCCTGGGAACGGACGGGCGGCCGCCTCCCATCCCCGTCCCGTCCCGTCCCGTCCCGCGCAAGGCGGCTAGCGGCGGAGCGAGAGCCGAGCGGTCTGGTGCCTGCCACTCCGGCACCTGGCACGAATATTTCGTATTCGACTTCGTCGGAGGGTCGTTACCTTCGAACAAACAGCACCAAAACAAGATGACCTTGATAGAGCAGTTGGTGTTCCTGCAGGCTCGGCCATGCCGTGCTGCTCGCTGGTCCCCGGGGAGGCTCGGTGCGTGTGAGAAGCCACACAGCCCTCTCCCGCTTAGCGCGGTTGATCTTTTTGGCACTTGCCCTGTGTTCTGGAGGGTCACTTGTGTGCCTCTGCAGAGATGGTTTAGGATCCCTTTGCAGGTTAGCTGCTCGAAGAATTGCAGCGGATCACCACAACTCGAGCTTCTTGCGTCTCAACTGCGAAGCGGCCAGGTTCCACCCGGAATTAAACTTGGTTTCGGGGGTGTGTGCTTCTGTGGGATTTTTTGTTTGGTTGGTTTGGGGTTTTTTGTTTGGGGTGTTTGTTTTTTTTTTAAATCGGTGCTTTAATCTACAGCACGCTCTCTTAGAACATCTTCAAACACTAGTTCAGCTATTGTGGCTGAATGTTGAATAGGTTAAGATGAAACCTGGAAGAAAGCCTAAGTGATCTCAGCGATAAGGATGTATTCTAAATTGTAAATGACCAGCTCATCCTAAATTGATCCTAAAATTAACTTGCAGCTACATCAGGTTAGTAACCCCTAATTACAGTACAGGATTTAAACAGATGCTGAATTATTTGTACCTGTGAGAGATTTGAGGCTGGTTAAAAAATAAAAAGCTTAAAATGAGCTATTGTGTGGTTCAGCCTATTGCAGTATGCCTGTACGTGCAAATACTTCTACTTGCTCAGTCAGCAGATGCTCTTAATATGAGTTTGTGGAGGCTTCAATCTGCTTCATTGCTGTATCATACATTGTACTCTGTTTGAAATTGCATTCTCTTCGTACTGGAATAAAAGATCATTTTCACAAGCTTTTGTCTTCTGTGAATTTTGGGTGGGTTTTGGTTTTGTTGTGTTGGGGCTCGTGGGTTGTTTTTTTTGTTTATTTTTTAATTTTCCCTGATTAAAAAACAGTCTTGTAGATAACGACTGTCACCAACAGACAATTTTATTATTTTTTGGCTGCCACTGAAAAGGATGAAATTACTACAAAGGACTCATACTTGTAATCTGATAAAATGTGCCACTCCCATTTTTGTGCTGGTCTGGCTTCTTTATTGTAGGGTAGTGCTGAGTAGAACATGTCAGTGAATGCTTGCTGAAATGCAGGGTGGGCTTTTGCTCTTTTAAGAGGTTTGAATAACTGTACTAGTGTGCCAATACTGTAACTAGCCACGCATATTCCAAAATAAAGCGTTCCTTAACCAAGAAATTCTTGGAAGAATGATATGCTTAGTGCTGGTGTGGAAGACTTTGTGCTTAGCTGAATGAGATTTCCAAGTTAATTCTACTGTACAGAATAAAATCCCCATTGCAGCCCAGTGTATACAGTTTTTCTCGCCTTCCAAAAGCAATTTTGCTCTGCAGTTGGCTTTCAGTGAAAGAAGACCCTGAAAATAATTTTCGTAAACCAAAATTAAGCAGTAACTTCTATTGTAATAAGCATTGGGTGCATGTGTTTTAATGTCAAGTTCTGTGATGCTTTAGGGAGATCGATATGATGATGTCTGCATATTAGCAGTTGCTTGTGGATGCAAAATGGTTTTTCTTTCACTAGTAGTGTCTCAAAGGAGTAAAAATGTTAGATTTAGGGTCAGGGTTCACCTTGTCTGTGGAAACAGTAATAGAGGTTAATATTTGATGGTGTTAATTTGTGAAAAATAGCTAATAATAAAAAAACAGTCTTCTAATAGAAACTGGGAGAAAGTATAGCCATTTGCTTCTTTCCTGTCAGCACAGTGGATATAGTCTGCAGTTGATGGTGCAGCTGAAGCTCATTATGATGATGCACTCATATACTGGTCACTATCAGCGCTTGCAAGGAATTATTAATGCAAGAATAATGTCTTAGCTGTCGATCACAATACCTTTTTTACTAGATTTCTTTGCTTATTTTCTCACTGGAGGTTTTTTTCTTTTTAGTGAATAGCTTTGTCAGCATGAGCACTATCCCTTTACTAAACAAAGCTAAGTACTATTCAGTGGTTGAAATACGTTTTTCTTGATTCTTTTCCTTGCTTTCAAACTGATGTCATGCATAGCTGTATTAACTGGTATTAATGAGCCAGACATTCCAAATTCATGACAATGTTTCCTGTCAGCAATGCTGGCATCATAGGATTGATTGTTGAGACAGTGCCCAGTTAGCAAGGAAAAAGAGGGGTTTTCTATCTCCCGAGACCTTCACAGACCTGCATCTATGAGTCCCACAGAACTAGCTTGAACTAGAATTGAATTGTACGAGACAAGAGTAGAAAACCACATCCATGTTGCTCTGCACTCATGTGTGCTTTTCATCCATCCTTTTTTTTAAGGTGGGGTTGGAGGAGAAGGCCTTTCTGCAAGTGGTAGGGATCCTGTTTTAGTTTCTGAATGATCCAGGCTGTTCTGATTGTGTTGGAAAGGCTGGCTCTATTGCCCAAGGAAGTTTTGACATAATTGACAGGTTAGGTTGAGAGAAAGAAATTGGTACCATTTGAGGAGCTGTTTGTGCTAACGGGAAAAAGTCTATGGCTGGAATTTAGTGCTCATTTGCAATGATTAGTTTTCACAGTATAGGGTTTTTTTTATTTTATTTTAATAGAAACGGCATAAACAAGCTACACGTGAAAGCAGGTTTTTGGAAGTGGCAAAATTCATAATAAGGTTGAATGCAAAATATCTGTAATATGGATTTGGTTTTTCTGTAGGACTGTTTAATCGTGTTTGTTGTTTGTATATCACTGACACTTTGAATACTTCATGTTTGCTATGGTACTTCAAGCTTTGGAGTAGATGGAAGTTGTGTAAAGGTTGTTTTATCCCAGTAGGTCGTGGTTTTGGTATGTTGTCTTCCAAAACAATGTTTGTAGGAAATACAAAAATAGCACGGTACATGTGATGCCAAGTCCTCTAATGTGGATCATAGTGAAACAGTAATTAAGGGTGGAAGGACCTCTGAGGGGCTAACTCCCCTCTCAGAGCAGAGTCTGCTTAGACCAGGTTCCCAGGGCTCATCCACCTGAGCTTTGAATGCCTTCAACGTCAGAGGTTCTACCACATCTTGGGAAACTTGTCCCAGTGTTTCACTACCCTCCTAGTGATGGTTGGTTTTTTTTCCTAAGACCAGAATTCCCCTTGTAGCAGTTTGTGCCTGTTGTCTTCGTGTTCTTTATACAGGCGCCTCAGAGACTTGTATTCAGCCTTCACCATCCTGTTACTACTGTTCACAGCTACTGAAGATCCAACAAAGCCTTCTCCTGTGAAGGCTGAACAAGCCCAGTTCTCTCAGCCTCTCTTTGCGTGTCACTTGCTCCAGACCCGAGTCATCTTGGTGCCTCTTTGCTAGTCTTGCTCTGGTGTGTCAGTGTCTATATTACAAACACAAGTTAATACATTATGCTCTGTTACGATTTAGGCTTGTTGTACTTCAGGGCACCGTAACAAGTGTGGGGTTTCTGACTAACCGTGACTTTAACCTTTTTTTTTTTTTTTTTTGCCATCATTGAACTCTTGCATCTGAAAATAGCTTGGGTAGGAGAAATCTTACCATGAGATTTTAAGACAAGGAGCTTGTGGCTGGTTTTGGCTTCAGTTTCAAAACCATGTAAATCAAACAAAAAATATTTTACATAGGGCTTATTTTGTACCTCAGCTAGTATCTGCTGCTTGTAAGCTGATTCTTAGCAGTACTTTGTAAAAGCAGGCTGTCAGTCAGAGGAAGTTAAGATGCTTCTACAAATGGAATGGAAAAAAACGTCAAAATTCACTCCTGAACATAAATTTTAACAGTTTTCAGTTCTGAGCTTCCTCCAGTGGAAAAGCTTTAAAGGGACTGCAGTTGGGCAGAGATGCGAAAGCATTATCTTGAAGACTTTTGTAGACCCTTTTTAAATTCTTATGTGCATCACCTTGGTGTTCTCCACTCTCGTAACTTGCCCTGTCTTTTTCTTCTCTAGGAATATGAAGAAAAAACTGGAAGAGCTCACAGACCACTCTCTCCTAAACAGAATGTGAGGAAGAATCTTGATTTTGAACCACTCTCCACTACAGCACTTATTTTAGAGGACAGACCAGCGTAAGTTTTTGGAAGTACCACAATGAGGGTCTCTTTAAAATTAGGCTAGCAAAGCTTTTCTTACTGTGTGTATTTGATTACTCTAATGTAAACAGATGATTTAAAATTTAAAGTAGGTGGGGTTTTTTTTCAGGCAAGTGAATATGAAAGTGGGATGATTATGAGAAAAATTATTCAAACAAAAGTAACTGTTTTATAATAAAAACAATGGCTTTGTGTGAAAGGAGGTAATTAGAAGAGCAGAGCTCTAGTTTTGAGTAATTCTACCTCCTAAACACAAATAAGGGATTTTTATTTTCCCAGACAGAACATAAGCATAAAAGTGAAGCTGGTATATGTTAAAGAAATTGAGAAGCAAGGATATGGTGTCGTGTTTACACAGAGAAAGACCACACCTTCGTAAATAATGAAACAATATGATTGTTCTGCAGTGGGTTCAGCATTGCATTTTAAAGGTTGTCAAGTACTTGATAAGTTGTTTCATGCTTCTGTTACTGCAAGGACATTCTTGCATATGCAGGCTAAGTCAGTAACAATTTACTGACAACTGCTTTACCATGGTTTGCTCTTGAATTACACGAATTCAGTCATGTTTAGTCAATTTATGAATGGTACCCAGCTTTACAGGCATGGTGTCTGCATTTTTAATATAGCTGTGCATTGATGTAAAGAGCTGGCATAACATAGGTCTGTGTTTTCATCAACAAATCTGTGTGAAGAATGCTCATATCAAAGTAGTCTAGTCGTAGGGTTATTTAAGACACTTTTTGGCTTGACTGGTAGACTATGTAACGACTGCTTGGGACATCTAGAACAATGTAAGAGTGATTGTTTGTTAGAGCAGGTTTTATTGTGTACAGCTGGAAACAATATGTACTAGCTTATTTGTTGTATTTAAAACCTGTCTATTGAAAATCATTCCTTATGTGAGATAAACTGAGAAGTACAGTGTTCAGATAGATTGAAGTAGTTATACATTACAGGATAACAATCAGATTTTGCTTTCTTTCCTGCTGTTGATAGACTGAGGAACTTCTAGCAGAAAAGGTATTTTTAAGCTTCTAAACAACTGAATCATCATTTCTTTTGTCTAGTAGGGAAAACTGCTCTGGACAACAGTGCTGTCGTCTGATGAATCTTTCTAGAGAATCTTTTTTAATTGTTTACTTAGATGCATGCTATTTTTTTTTTTTTTACCTATTAGGCTTTAAGTAATTTCTTTTTTATTTCCTATCACAAAAAGATTTAAGACTTCTGGAAGAAAAGTGCAGTGAGATTTTTTCCGAAATGGCTGCTCTTGATTTTGCACTCACTTGTAAGGTTTAGATAAAACTTGTAGCAAAAATCAGTAAGTATTCCATAGTCCCTCTAGCTTTAACTGGAAAGAGTGTTAGTTGAATTTTGATAGATACTAAACATCATCTCACATGTATGGTGATGTCATTAAGAGACAGGACAAATAATCTGAGTGATGGAATTTAAGCTAGGAGAACTTTCATTGTTTTATCTGGTTTTCTTTTCCAAACTTTACTCAGCTTACACCACTTATAAAGACTTGGATTTAATAAAGATGCTGGTCAATTTACAGAAATGAAATTGGAAAAGAGTAGGTTGTCCTCTGTGGTTAACAATGACATTAATGTGAAAATCCACTTTTCTTGTTCTTGTAAAAATCCTGATTCTAAAAAATATTCATAGGCATGTATGACATGGCTATGCATACTGTACAGGTAATATGATGATGTAAATAGTAAAGCATACCACTATTAATGGTGACTGTGTTGATGGCTAGCAGCTGCCGTATGTGTGACACCTTACAGGAATGTGAAAGTGAATTTTTGCATATCTTTTTTATTAACCAAAGATATAAACTGTCCTAGGAGTACAATACAGTGTTCTACAATACAGAAGAACAAAATACTTATCGTCATTTCCTGTTCTGATGTTTTGGTGATCCTGTAGTTGTATGAGATACCTAGTGGTTATGTTAATTACAAATATAATTAGTTTAAAGTTAATGTGGTCTGACATATAAGCATGTGTATTTGTATGGCAGAGATGTTACCAGTCCAGACTTTAATCACAAATCAAAATGGCTGTGTTGGTGTTGATAACTGGAGAATATATAGAGGATGACTCTAGTGCCACTTGTTGCTGTAGAAGCGAGGGGGAGGAGTTAAGCCTTTAAAATAGAAATGGGGCCTCACAGAGCAGAGGGAAAAAGTAAGCTGGTGTAGGGAGTCATTACTGCATGGGTAGAGAAAGTTGTGGATGTAAGTCTTAAACGAGGTGCACAGTAAGAGAAAGTACGGTCTTGCATCTTATTTGTAGAGATCAGTTTAAATCAAAACTACCAGCTTGGTATATACCAGTATATTCCCTTTATTTATGAAGATCAGCCTGTGGGTTCAGTTGGTTTAATAATAAAAATGCTGAAATTACCAAACATAAGGAAATTACTCAGCATATTTTGTGTATAAAAGTAGTCGTAGCTGGTCAGTGTTCTTTCCTTCTCTTCTGCTGACTCTGGCAAAAAAAAATTCTTTCCAGGGATCTGTTGCTCTACTCTTTGATCAGATATTTTGACAAGAAGCAGTATATGCTTTTCTTTTAGAAGTGTCTAGAATTTTCTTTAGACAGGCATGCCAACTTTAAATACTGATTTTTTTTTTTTTTTTAATTTGAGGAACCTCCCTGCAAAACCAGCAGAAGAAGCTCAGAAACACAGACAACAATACGAAGAAATGGTGGTTCAAGCAAAAAAAAGAGGTGATGGCATTTCTTGTTGTCGTGGTTTAACCCCAGGCAGCAACTAAGCACCACGCAGCCGCTCACTCACTCCCCCCCCACCCAGTGGGTTGGGGGAGAAAATCGGGAAAAGAAGTAAAACTCGTGGGTTGAGATAAGAATGGTTTAGTAGAACAGAAAAGAAGAAACTAATAATGAGAATGATAACACTAATAAAATGACAACAGTAATAATGAAAGGATTGGAATGTACAAATGATGCGCAGTGCAGTTGCTCACCACCCACTGATCGACACCCAGGTAGTTCCCGAGCGGGGATTCCCCTGCCCCCACTCCCCCCAGTTTATACACTAGATGTGGCATCCCATGGTATGGAATACCCTGTTGGCCAGTTTGGGTCAGCTGCCCCGGCTCTGCCCTGTGACAACGTCTAGTGCCCCTCCAGCTTTCTCACTGGCTGGGCATGAGAAGCTGAAAAATCCTTGACTTTAGTCTAAACACTACTGAGCAACAACTGAAAACATCAGTGTTATCAACGTTCTTCTCATACTGAACTCAAAACATAGCACTGTACCAGCTACTAGGAAGACAATTAACTCTATCCCAGCTGAAACCAGGACACTTGTCTTCAGAGGAGAGAAGTAAAGTTAAGGGGTATTTCTAAACCTGAAATGCACTCGTGTCAGTCTTGTTGCACTGTAACGTGAGGGATCTGTACCTCCCCCCCAAAGAAGAATCAATCCAGAGAAGAGAGAGGAGGTAGTTTCATTAAAAAGCCCCACCCCAAGCTGAAAAAGAAAACAATCCTAGAATCCAGCAGGAAAGAATTTTTTAATTTGTAACCCTTAAATAACTGAGTGGCATCTGTTGGTTTAAAAATTTACTAATATATTGAAGTAGATTATCAGTGAAATTAGTGAAGACTAGGTTTATTTAGCTAACTACAGGATATTTGATAGTTTCAGGTTGGGAACAACTTGTTCAGGCTGTAGTATGTAAATACATAATTTTCCACATAGGAAAATGTGTGTAGTTATGTATATTTGATAATCTGTCTCCCACTTAAAATTTACAGCTTTCCCAAGGTTTTGCTCATAATTTCTTGTCTGACATGGTTCACAGAAGTGTCTCAGTAACGCTGTACCATGCATATCAGGTAGAGCTGACAGTAGTGGTTTCCTTCTGCGGATGTTTTTTGACCATCTGGACTCATAGAAGTTTTGTGTCCAGTGAGAGCTACTGGAAATATTTTTTTTCCAGCTGGCAGACCCCTGAGCCGTATGAAACAGTGCAAATGTGATATGAACAGAGGACTTGCTTGCTTTCTGCAGTTGACATGTTAATAAAAATAGCCTCTTGTGGTTTGGAACATCATATACCTACCAGTGAAGTTCTAACTTCATGTGACTTCCATGTTAGTATATCTACTTAATGTGTAGTAGTCCAAAGGAGTTACTCTGTTCTTTCTTTGCACACAGGGTAGATGGTTTGGGAGAAATGGGTTGATGCTCAGGTTGGGCTACGGGCCAGGTCCTTGTGCTGTCTTCACTGGACTAGAGTATGTCATTCTGTCCAGATAAATACCCTGACAAACCCATTTTCCCTAAAGCCACTCCAGATGAACAGCTTTGAAGAGTGATGTATTGTGTAGAGGTCAGGAAATCAGAGTGTAAACACCCTCTTCTTGTTTAGAGAAAAATTCAAACCCTGCATTTAGGCAGGCTTACAAAGAATTCGTATCAAAACTGAAAATATTCTAAGACAGTCGGTATAGCTGTGCTCAGGCACAGCTTCTGTTGGGCTTTAAAGCAGACCCTTCAGGTTGTGTGTGTTCATTCCAAAGTTGTTCTTCATGGTACTTCTGTTCTTCGGTTAGTTTTCCTTGCCAGGTCAGTACCTTCCCATATTGTAAACAGTGTGTGCGTGCACGCACACATCTTGTATTTCCACTGTGCTGCTATAAAGAGTATCTGCCTGCATTTGTTAAATTGCATATCTAACAAATTTGCTGGCGGAAGAAATAGTAGTTAATGATGCAAGCAAAAATACTGAGTGATAATGCAAAAATGTAAAATGTGTTTAAACTAAACATGAAAAATGTTTTCTTTTTAATGAACTGAAGGTTTTCAGCAGATATATATTTGTGTTGTATGACATTTAGATTAACCGTATGCTAAGAAGCATCAAAAATGTGGCTCTTGTGATTTCCTGACAATATATCTAAATCATAATTTACAAAGACAACACATAAGAGTGAAAACAAAATTTAAAAATTGTGCTATTCTAGCCTGTATTTTTGAGTCTGCCATAAAAAAGGGGGTGAGGCTTTATTAGGAAATACTCTGACCTGGCCTACTAGGTAGGACTGTTGGCTGTCAGAGATGCTAATTCAAAGTTACTAATGTGGTTAGATTTGAAGGGTCAAAGGAGCCCTATATTATTCAAATCCCTTTGTTCCATCCATCGAAAATGAGCCTTATGGATAGTTCCACTTTGTTCTTTATTCACATTGGCACTAGTGCTTAGCTTGCTGTGTGTCTTGAACAGTCCACTGTACATTTAGGTGAATATAGTGTGCTTTTACATGGCTGAATAGCCATGACTAGCTAACTCTGAATATTTGGTTTCTGGTTTTATTAACTTAAAAAGGAAATTGCTTTTCTGCAGAGCTTAAGGAAGCCCAGAAGAGAAAGAAACAACTGGAAGAACGCTGTAAACTGGAAGACAGCATTGGCAATGCTGTTTTAACTTGGAACAATGAAATCTTGCCCAACTGGGAAACTATGTAAGACAGTATGTTATACTGAGTTTTAATTAAAATTGCTGAGTCTGTATTCTGAAAATAAATTACAAAGTTAGCAAGTATAATTTTAAATGGTCTTGGAAGCTTTTGTTTGAAAGTCACTTTTGGACAGCTACGAAGAAAATAAGCAACATACATTTCATTATTTCTACAGGGTGGCTGGAAGTGATGCAGTTCTAATTCTTATTATTTGTCTTCAATGGAGGTTCAGGATAGTCAGAAACTGTGAAACACTGAGAAGTGGTCTGTGGTAGAGAATGTAAAAGCAGAAAGCATAATGCTTGACCACCATGCATTTATCAGAAATGAGCTTTCCTTGGCTACTTGAGCTGTTGATGTTATAATATCAGATGTAGATTGAAGTACGTGTATGGTATTATGAAAACTCTTTAATTACAGAGTGGCATACCTGCTGGGATAATCAAGTGATGGAAAAGAGAAGTAGGGAAAAAGTTATTTAAAAAAAAATAAATTAAGTGCTAAAAGATTTCCTACAAAGACACAGCACAGGCAATTGGTAAGCTACCTTCGCTGTCAGGTTTTTCATGGACTTTGCTAGTCATCTTAAAAAAACCAACAGCCCCCCCCCCCCCCGCCCCGACCCGCGAATATAGCACAACAACAACATAAACCACCCTCCGCAGCACTCACAATTGCAATTTGCTTAATCGTGGAACTCAGTTGTCCTGAGAATATATGTTAAAAACATGGACAGAATTTGTTGGAAAATGCATTTCTGGAGAACTGAAGTAATAAGTATAAGCAAATTGTAGATTTATATGTCTGTCTTTAGTATTTGAAGATGCGTCTGTTATGGCTGCTGTAAAAATAAGGACACCTTCTCCTGTACTGGTTTATAAATCCAGAAGTTCCCCAATGTATTAGCTATTTTACATTTAAGTTCAGAATCTGCTTTTAGATAAATGGATTGTTGCGGGTTTTGTCACTACCACAAACTTTCATTGGTGCTTAGGTGCTATTCTGTTCCTCCTTCTGGGCTCTCAGATTGATGAACATTAGCTCTAGCCATTTCAAAGCCTGTGTTCTGTTAAAATGTCTTTCATGCTCCCACCTAAAAGTTATTACTTGTTACATCTTCATGCATTTTTCTGGATGGTTAAAGCTGCAAAGCTGGGTGGGAAACTGCATGTCTCATTTGCACAGCAGGATGATGACAGAGGGGAGAGGGTAGACTTCCATGACTTGTTTCTGTATATCTTACATGGAGATATCCAGCATTTAGCATAGGCAGTGGCATAGATAGGGATTTCCTTTTTGTTTGTTTATTTCGGTCCCCTACGAATCTTGCTGGTCAACTGTGGTTGCAGATTACAGATATTGTGATTGCAGTGCTTCTGTCAAAATAAGCCATTAACTTGGAAGGAGGTAAGCTTTCCTTTACAGTTCAAAGCAAAATAGTACTAAAGAATGGGCATGTGCAAACCGTGTTTGACTTCCTGGCCTGTTCATGTTCATTTTGGTTTGGACACCTTCAGCAGTGGTAGGAGGATGCATTTGCAATTCAGCTGGCAATGAAATATTTCTTAGAATAATCTGTTTTACTTTAAACAGGTGTTGTTCCCGTAAAGTTCGAGAGCTATGGTGGCAGGGCATTCCACCAAGTGTGAGAGGCAAAGTCTGGAGCTTGGCAATTGGCAACGAGTTAAACATCACCCATGGTGAGACTGTTGTTTTGTCTACATTGTCTTACAAAGAGAAATAGTAAGGGGATAGCCTTGTGTTTATTAGGGTGTATCAGAACCTGATGTGTGGGTGTGAGGAGATGTTATCTAGTTATACTCTTTTTTGTGGTGCTTTGACATGTTTTGTTCAAAAATAGAGTCTCTTTTAATCTTATAGCTGCTCTGGGATTGCTGCTGTGAGTTGTTTCTGATTACTGCTGTTGCTGTGTCTTGCTTTGATGTTAGATGGAAATGATTAGAATTAATGACTCAAGATTTTTTTTTTCTTTTTGAAACTTAGGATTGTTGTTAATTTCGTAATGCCTATGAGTACGCATGTAGTGTGCTTCCTTTGATTTAGAGAAAGATGTTACTTTTGTGAGAGACTAAAAGACCCTTGGGAAAATTTGTACTTTTGTTTATATGTGTGTGTGAAAATAGAAATAATGTGCTACTCTGGAGTACAGAAAAACACAGCTCTGAAAGACTAACATATGTAATTAATTCCAACATGGAGATGTGGTAGGCTGCCTGTACTCCTGCTGTATTGTGCTGCTTTTCTGTGCTTGGCTTAGTTACCTTGGGTGTAGTTCTTAAATGGAATTTTCTAGACTTATCCCAATTATCCAATCAGACTATAATTTTGAACATCAGTGGTCTGTAAGAAAAGTAAATGGTTGAACATAAAATGCAACTTGTTCCTAGATTGCCTTTTCTTTTCACTTAATCTCAAGTTACAGGTCAGTGGAACAAGTCTTTCAGAACCATAACCTACTTAGAAGTTCAACTACTATGTTAGAGATACTGTTACTTGTAATGACTGGGGCAGCATTGCTTGTATGGTAGGTATTTAGTACCTTACAGTGGACATGAGCATATACAAATAGTGGACTTTGTTTTCCCCGTTTTTCATTTTCCAGAACTATATGATATTTGCTTGGCTCGTGCCAAAGAGAAATGGCGATCACTTAGCACGGGAGGGGCTGAAGTAGAGTGTGAAGGTATGCTTTTCATGAATGATTTATGCTGTGTTATAGAATAAGAGATTTTGTAAAATTGTTCCTTAAAATGAAATCACAAACTTTAAACAAAAAATTCATCTATAAAGATGTGTCTGGTAAAAAGAAAACTTTTTGTGGAAGCAAGAAATAGCTGTATTCTTTCTTCTCAATGAATCTCTGTTCTCTTATAAAACGCATTTGTTCATTTTTCTTTATAAACTATCTATAGGTACAGTTCTTATTTGATGCCAATTTGTAGGAAAACTAGGAAAGTTTGGGGATTATAATTTGAATTGCAACATTAAAATACTTTGCTGCATCTGTAGTTTTGGAATTGAAACTCAAATTACGGCAGAAGATTGCATTTTAGTACCTTATTGCAGCTTTGAGCCCATCTCTTGGGTATGTTTCAGAGAGCACCAATTTATTTTTGCAGGCAAAGTGGTTAGAGATTTACTAATTGATTGGAGGAGTTGGCTGTTTTTGAGAGAGTATAAAACTATGTGCAGGTGCTTGAAATTGCCTTTGGTAAGTAATTGTGCTGACCAGAAAAAGGAGAACAAACATACTGGCATTTATCAACAGAAAAATATTTTTGATTGGAAATCCCCTACTTTGTTCTCTTAAGATCGTCTGCATCTTAAATAAGATGACATCTAGTATGTTTCCAGCTTGCTCTTGCACTTTGTTTTCTGGAGCATAGATGCTCATGTGACTGGTGTAAGCAGTGGCTAGTGACAACTCTTGTTTTTTGATTGTTCAATAAGTAGCCATAGGTAATTCTCAACTCTACTTACCAGAACAGACAAAATAAAAATAAAACTTTTTGATATCAGAAAGAAAACTATTACTTCAGAAATTTATTTTGTGTGAGATCTGTTTCAGTTATGGAGAATGTATTGCAGCGTCTGTGATCTTTAACAACACATACAAAGAGTAAATAAACATGATTCTGGAAGGAGGCCTGGCAGTAGTAGAGATAGGTGGCATCCATCAAATGCTGCTGCTTTAGGACTTCTCTCTCCCACCACAACCTTTCCACAGAGGCAGCTGCTTCAGGAGCCACTGGGAAGCCTTGTTGAGGCCGAGGGATCACAGGTTAACAGGCTTGTGTCTGTCTAATGATTTGTCAGCAGATACCAGTAAAGTGCCTGGCCTGCCTTGCCCTGCGTCTTTCCCCCCATCACTTCAAAACATATTGAGGGTCAGTGTGCACTGTAGGGTTGCTTTGAGTCATGACATACTTGCTTCTTAGCCTGTGTGCTGAATTCAGGGAATTGTCCTGTCTATGCCCTTATTCCCTAGTGTTTGCGTCAAAATAAATGAACTGTGCAAAAGTAACTGGGAGAGAAAAAAAAAGTGTACACTGATCTATGTAATAAAAGCAGTAACTCTGGCTTTTGTAGATGCTGGATTTTCTGCAGCTGACAGAGAAGCAAGCTTGGAGTTAATAAAACTGGATATCTCAAGAACGTTTCCTAATCTCTGTATATTCCAGCAAGTAAGCAATGTTAACTTTTGTCTTGACTTCTCAGAGAAATTAAGTTTACATAATCTTGCCTGTTCCTTGGTTGAAACAGCCCATTGAGTTCAAGTCTGAAGGAGTAGACATCTTGAGAGGAAAAAGTTCCTAAAGATTTTGGAAAACTAGAAATAATCTAGAAAAGAGTAACCTCAAGGTAATACACATTTGGAAGAGGCAAAAACCCAATCTGTTGGCTGATAATCATCATTCATCTAGCCTAGTTCATGCTGGTTTCTGTCTGATGAAGTGATGCAGGTGAGTGTTTCCAAGTCAGTGAATCAACACTGCTGGGTTGCAAATACACAGTAAGTGAGAGAGAGCACAACTCAAGCAAGCAAGCAAGATTTGGTGGCCTTTTTTTGGTTCCATGCGCAACCAATTTAACTTGTATGTTTTTGGTGTGCTTTAACAACTCATTTTAACTGGTTATTTTGTCCTTCTATACACAAATTGCAGCAGCCCTGTAAAAAATTTAGATTGTGATAAATCAACATTTTTGGGTGAAAAACTTTTCCCTTTGGAACTTGTCAGCCAATTACAGTACTTAGTGTAAGATATGGCAGCTGTTAATAGCCAACAGTATGAAATTCTTTTTAGCTATATGTGTCATTCTTGATATTCTCTGTGTGTTATGGCATATTGTTGTTGTTTTAACTATTTCCTGCTTTCTTGGCACTACTGTCAAAGTGCTGCTAAGCTATAAGGAATGTCTTAGGCTTACATTCCTCTTGTATGAGGATTTAATTTGTAATTGATGTATTGGATGAACTGTATGCGTTTGTAATAAATAGGGTATGGAAGGCTTTTTCATGCTTTTAAAGGCAAAATTACATTGAAAGTCTTGGGGCTGTTCAGAGCTGCATAGGGAAATAATGTGTCCTTCATCAGAAGTAATAGATACTGTCTGTAGTACTGAAGGGTTTTTAACGTTTCTTATATACTCAGATGTATTGTCTTGTTTTTGTTTAATTATAGGGTGGTCCTTACCATGACACGTTGCACAGTATTTTAGGAGCCTATACTTGTTACAGACCTGATGTGGGCTATGTAAGTGAAGAAATTTTTTTTCAGGGGTGGGGAGGGAGAAGTAGAGGGAGGGAGGATTGTGTTAATCAGTCCTTTGTAGACCAGTATTAAATGATTTTGTGGATACTTGTGGGGTTTCTGTGGGCTTTCGTCTATTCCAGTACATGCTTGAGAAGTGTATATAATGGTTCTGTTGCTACATTTAAGCTTTTTAACAGGTTAAGTAATTGGAATCCTCAAAAGTACATATTTGTAGTGCTTGAAAATGGAAGTCAAAATAGAAGATGTAGTTAAATTGGTCCTTTGAAGTACATATACTGTTCTTAACGGCAGTCTTACTGAGACTCTCCTGTTGAGTCTCTTACTCCTCTTGGTAGGCATTTCTGTGCCTTAGCACTGTGAGCTTCTGGAACAGTTTTTAAAGCAATGCCCATTGAGGCTACATGAGCTCTCTTAAAGTATTTGAAGTAGTGATTATGAGAGGACTGACTGGATGTCAGATACTTAATTTAGTCTTTTTTCCCAGAGCAGAGATATATATAGGAGCTTATTCTTTATTTGGGAGCAGTTGTTTTAGAGAAGGCAAATGCAGAAAGATAATGTTCCTATTCTCTGAGTAGTATGCGATGCTTGGCAAAAACTGCTGAGTGTGACTGCTGGGAAACTAGAAGAAGGGCAGATCAGGTAGTGTGCTTTATTTGGCATGGAACCTGTTGTTGTGTTGGGAAGGAGCTTGTTCCTCAGGTTTGCAAGAAGGACTGTCACACCTTGGTCCGTGTGACTATGCAATGGCAGTGCTACACCCTCTGAGTGAGCGAGCTTTGCCTAGATTCAGCATTGATTCTATAGCATACTTTGTAGAAAGATGCAACATCATCATGAGCTTATGGTAAATGAAATAAGCTTAATCTTAAAATGCTACTGCTTGTCAAATGAGTCGTTGCAGTTTGCAGTTGTCTGTAGCTGCCGGTAATTGACTGAAAAAGGAAAGAGCAGGCTTTGTCTCTAAGGCTGTAGTCCAGTTTTCCACAAATAAGGGTATCTGTGACCCATCCCTAGGAGAAGAGGAATTACTTATAAATAGCTTATTCTTCAAAAAAATCTTCTGCATATTTGAAAGTGCTGTCATCCTAGCCTGTCTTAGGAGTTTTACTTAGTCTTTGAAAGGAGGCAACATGGGGATTATTAGCTTCTATGCTCTGAACATTCAATACCAAAGGGTCACGTGGGTTAAAAAATCCTGCCTTTCTGAACGTTTCACAAAATTCAGCAGCTCAGCAAGTGCATTAAACACTAGTGATTACGAAGACAAAATGAGGCAGTATTCTTGGAAGAATACAGTTATTGCTGAATGGTGACATTTCTTCTTTCTTTAGGTACAGGGCATGTCATTCATAGCAGCAGTATTGATCTTGAACTTGGATACTGCAGATGCCTTCATTGCTTTTTCTAACCTTTTAAATAAACCCTGTCAGATGGCATTTTTCCGTGTGGACCATGGCCTTGTAAGTATGCAAGAAAACGGTAATCTACGTGTTGTAGATATGTGTGTGGAAAGTTTAAAAAAAATATTGATGGGCTCAGTAGCTTGGAAAGTCAGTCAGAATTTATTTTAAAGCAGCATGCTTGATAAACAAGAAAACCCCAACACACACATATGCGCATGCGCACACCCCCTCAAAAAACCAAACCAAGCCAAAACCCACCCCACTAACCTTTTTGAACCGGCAGGTGAATGAAATTGTTCAGCTGCTATTTTATAATGCTCAGAGAATAGTTAAGAGAATGTTATCGTAGGTGTTTTTCAAACTGAGTGCTCCAGTTGAAAGCTGAAAACACCTTAATGTTGGAAGAAGTGTCTTGAAGGTGCTTTTTATCCCAAACTGATACGTTGCTAAAAATAGAATGTTACAGGGAGAACCAGGTTTCCCATCTCTTACTGTAGCAGCTGGGTTTGAAAAGGAGCCTGGGGGAATCACACGAGCAGACCCCTCCAATTTTCAGTGGGAGCTGGTTGCCCAATTCTCTCTAGAGTCTCTAAAATTCCATGTTAGTATGTACACTGGACTACTTGTGTACCATAGTAAAATAAGACACATCTCCTGAAATGTGTTTTTAATTTACTTTAAAAGGTTTTTTTTCTTTTTTGTAAAATAGATGGCATTCTGTATTTCCCTCTCACTTACTTACCTTCTCACACTATGAAAGTAGAATCTGCTTCTCAAGAGTTCAAATGGGAGAAATAAAGAAAGGGAATGGATGACATCAACAACAATCACTTTTGCTGCTTAAACAGTAGGACACTAGGGATCCTATCAGTATTTCCTGCTGGAAAAGCAGTAGGTAATTTCCTATTGCAGTCCCTGAATCTCATCAGTTGTAAATGCCCATAGGGAGGTGTACCACAGCGCAGACAGCATTGCTAGAAGCAGTATCAGTCATCTCTATTACTGTACTTCAAAAAAGAGGACATGCTCATGCATTCAGTGTGTAAATATGGTTCTTGTGAAGATGATTTTGGAATTAAATTTGCTATAATAAGATTATTTTTTTTTAGCTGAAATAGTGGTGTTTGGTATGCCCTTGGATAGTGCCATTTAGTTCTGTTAGCCCTGCTAAATGGATGCTAGATGATAAAGGAATGCTTGCAGAAGAGTAGAGATGGTGATACATGAAAGAATATTAACTTATTGTGAAATTACAAAGCCATGATTCACAGCACAAGGAAAACTTTGTACCTAATATTTCAAACAAAGTAGTGAGGCATAAAGTGAGAGTTTAGGCTTCCTGTGGTTAATACACTGATCTGCAGTCTGCTGTCATCTTTTTGTGTCAGTAATAGCCAATATTAATAACCAAATGCTGATTTGTCTTAACATATAATAAATTAAAAAAAATGGCATAAATTAGTTGTGAAAGTGATAGTAATTTAATCTTGATTTTTTTTGTTGGTTACAGTTTCATTAAACTAGACTATTTTTTTAATTACTACAAAGTAAATGTCTTGTTGAATGTTGATTTGATCAAGATAAATACCTGAACTGCTATTGCATTTTTAATAGAGCTGCCTGCATTACTATCAGTAGATGTGATTGTAGCAGTTATTTGTAAGATCCCTTCTCTAATGTACTTTTGAAACACTTTAGTAGAACTCTTACTGTGGTGCTAGCATGTAAACAAATCATTGTGGAAGTAGGACTGTCTGTTGCATTACCTGCTTCATTCTTTATACTCACAGATCTCATGTGTTGCTTGGATTTCATGCATTTAAAAACCTGTGTTGGGAAGCTGTTTCAGTTGTACAGTTCTCTAAAGTGGCTTTCTAGATTTCTGATGTCATGTTTGCCACGAAGCTGTTTCTCAGTAACTGATAGTTCAGAGATTTTACATAACTTTGTATGGCTATTTCTGTAGCATATAACCATCTCTGATTGGCTTTTAAGCCTTATACTCTTACTGACTACTAGGGTCAATTTTTTATTTGCTGCTGCTAATGAAGGTAGTCCACCATCTTGTCACTTTATTCAGATGAAATGGGAAAAATTTCTGTAAGGACATTAAAAAACCTGGGAAACAAATCTGTCATCCTTTAAAAGGATTTCATACAAAAAGCTCCTCTTTTCCCTTTACTGTCATGGTGTTTTGGGGAGAAGCATGCTGATACAACTCATACTTAGAGGAAATCACAGCCACTCTTTATTGTTTTTATTGGGATATTGTAATTAAAATTACTGAGTCATTCAAGGACTCTGCTTAACTTTTCTCCCTATAATATTAAGAGGACAGGGAGAAGGGGAGCTAAAAAGCCTTTTGGTTTTAACTCTTACTTGGATTGGAAGATTTTCTTTTTCTGTGCCCCCTGTTATGAAATTTGACCTAAATATTCAAATTTTAAAATAACATGAAAGTCTTTGTGTTAAAAGCAGTACAGTCAAGGGTATCAGATGGGAGTTACAATCTGTTTCCCTTCCACAGGTGTTTTGTCTTGATCTTTGGCTTCTCTGTGTGAACTTTGTCTCTCCCTCTTTGCAATAGAAAGGCTATTACCCTATTTTAAAACATATGGTATAAAAGAAGCTTTGATATTAGCGTATGATTTATGATTGGAGCCAACTGGATGCTTCACGCTTGCTATGGACTATTAAATTATTTTAGTTTCTTATTTCATTTTATAATCCATTGGGCCTTGGATTTTATTCAGTGTATTATTAAATTACTGCCACAAGCTTAAAGCACCATTCTGTTATCATAATTCTTTTGAGAAATCAGCAAATAACTTATCTCCTGCTGGTATTTTTCTTTCCAAAGGCAGCTGGCCAAGACCCAAACCAATAATTTTATTGTTTAGTATGAGAACAGTATATAGGGTGGATCTTAAACTCTATGTGCTTGCAGATGCTGTCCTTAATATAAATGTTTAGCTCTTTATTGTATCATGTAACTCATATGATCCTGTTTTTGAAGAGCATTAATCCAACAACAGATAATACATTTAAACCCATTAATACAGCTAACTGCTTTTTTCTCCCCATTGTATTTTCCCAGATGTTGACTTACTTTGCCGCATTTGAGGTATTCTTTGAAGAGAATCTGCCAAAGCTATTTGCTCACTTCAAAAAAAATAATTTAACTCCAGACATCTATCTTATTGATTGGTAAGGCATTGAAAGTATAATTAATGTGCATACTAGCATACAGCTCCGTGTCAGTATTCATGACAGAAGCTGGAGTGCTCTTACCTGATTTAGTATTCTTTTAAGATAAAGGCTTTCTCTTTTGTTCAGTACTTGATTTTGTCAATCTAAATCTTTCCCACATACTTCCGTGATGTTTAACGTTTGCCTAACCTTTATTATTATACTTCTGTTGAGTTTGAAGCTTATTTTGAAATCCAGCTGTATAGCAGTGTTTATCCATATTTAGTGTGTATTTGGATTGATCTTCTGAGAAAATCTGTTAGTTTTTCTACTTTATGTGCAGGTGTGTACCAGGGGTGTATATCAAGACGGTATTGCTAGTCTTGCATTTGAAAGTTATAGTTTGTCCTCTTGCACAGAACAGGAAAAGAGTAGTTAAAACTGTTTCTGTCCATACAACAAAACCCGAGAAGCTGCAGAAAAGCAAACAGCTAGGCTTTTGGCAGGATGAACTATGGCTCCTGGGCAGTATCTCACTCATATGTTAAGTGGTCCTAGATTCTTTTTAGAGGATCCCTTTTAGTTCTAGTGTAGTTAGAACCTTTTTCCTTAGAGAAGAAAAAAGGCAAAGATCTTACTTGCACTCCTGCCAAATTTCAGTATGGTATAAGGCACTCCAAATTGAGTATTTGCATTTGTGCCTATCAGACTTTGGTTTGGGGCAGCTAGAATGTCTCTTCTCAGCAAGCAAGACTTTGTTGTCAGTTTGGGGATAATATGAAATCTTTCTTGTGAAAAATTGGTTTGCCCTTAAATTGTTGACAACTTCTCCTGTTCTCAGGTATCTGACTAAATACCTTCAGTAAAAATTAAATTCCCAGTAGTAACAGCATTTTTTTCTGAGATTTATAAGTTGTTATTTTGGAAAACATTTGTACTGTTAATGCAATTCTACCTGAACCAAGCTCTTGATACCCTGGTAATCTTTAAGACCTAGTTGTTAGCACTGAACATGTTGCTGATCCATTAGACAGAAATCCATTTAAAGTAATTCAGTCCAATCCAACCTGAATACATGAGTTTTCACAGGATCATAGAGTTGCTGGGCCATTGGAAGGGACCCCTGGAGATCATCTGGTCTAAGCCCACTGCTCAAAGCAGGGTCAAGTAGAGCAGGTTGTTCAGAACCTTGTCCTGTTGGGTTTTGAGTATCTCCAAGGAAGGAGACTCCACAGTCTCTCTAGGCAACTATGTTCCAGTGTTCAACCACCCTCACAGTGAACAAGTTTTTCATTTTCTTATATTTAAATGGAATTTCCTGTATTTCAGTTTGTGCCCATTGGCTCTTGTCCTTTCACTGGATACAGCCGAGAAGAGTCTGGCTTTGTCTTCTTTGCGCCCTCCTATCAAGCATTTTTACACTTTTAGGTCCAAGCCATCTCTTCTTCCAGCTAAACAGTACCAGCTTTCTCAGCCTCTCCCTGTGTATCAGATGCTCCAAGCCTTTAATTGTATTCATGGCAAGCTGGACTTGGTCCAGTATATCCATGTCTCTCTTGGACTGGGAAGCCCAGAGCTGCCTCACCAGTGCTGAGTAGAGAGGAGGGATGACCTGCCTTGGCCTGCTGGCAGTGCTGTTCCTAAGGCAGCCCAGGAGTTTGTGGGCATTCTTTGTTGCAAAGGCACGTTGCTGACTTACATTCAACTTGTTGTCCGCAAGGACCTCCATGTCCTTTTCTGCAAACCTGCTGTGCAGCCTGTTGGCTTCCCACATGTATTGGTGCCTGGGCTTATTTCCTCCCCACGTGCAGGACGTGGTGTTTCCCTTTGTTGAACTCATTTCTCCAGTGTCTTAAGGTCCCTGTGGAGTGGTGTATCGCCTGCAAACTTGCTGAGGGTACAGTCTGACCCATCATCTAGGTCCTTAATGAAGACATTTAAAAGTATTGGATGAGTGTCAAACCCTGGAGTACTCTACCAGTGGATTGGCTTGAAGCTGTACTTCATGCCACTAATGACAACCTTCTGTGCTTGGCAGTTCCAGCCAGTTTGGAGTCCACTGTCCATTTATCTGGTCCATACTTCATCAGTTCATCAACAAGGGTTTTACAGGATACAGCATTGGAAACCTTGCTAACATCAATGTAAACAACATCCATTGCTCTCCACTCATCCACCAAACCAGCCTTCTCATTGTAGAAGGCTATCAGGTTGATCAGGCATGATTTTGCTTTCAGAAATCCATACTGACTTCTCTCAATCCCTTTTTGTCCATCATATGTTTTGAAATGATCTCCAGGAATTTTTCTTCCATTATTTTCCCAGGGATGGGAGGTGATGCTGACCAGCCTGTAGTTCCCTGGATCCTACTTCTTGAAGATAAGAGTGACATTTGTTTTCTCCTAGTCCTCAGAAACCTCCCCTGATCACTAGGACCTTTCAAAGATAATTGAGAGTGGCCTCAGCACTCACGTGTTTATCTCTCCAGATCACATGCATTTGTATGTGCCTGATTTGTTTAAATGTTCCCTAATGTGATCCTCCTTGCACTAGGCTTTTCCACTGGTCTGGAGGACCTGGGATTCCTGAAGGTAAGTCTTCTCAGTAAAGGCTGAGATGAAGAAGGCAGTGAGTACCACAGCCTTCTGCATGTACTTTGTCACCAGGTTTCCTGCCCCATTCAGCAATGGGCTCACGTTTTCCTGAGTCTTTTTTTTTTCTGTTGATGTACCTGTGGAAAGCCCTTCTCATTGTCCTTAACATCCATTGCCAGATTCAACTCCAGATGGGCTTTGACTTTCCTAGCCCCTTCCCTGCATACTCAGACAGTGTGTCTCTATTTCTCCAGGGTCATCCTTCCCTCCTTCAGCCTCTTGTATGCTTCCTTTTTATATTTGAGTTTTGTCAGGAGGTTCTTGCTCATCCATACAGGCCTCCTGATGCCTTTGCTTGAGTTCCTTGATTTTCATGTGCCTCTTGCACGGAGGATAGTGTAACACAGGCTTTGTGTGACTTGGCTTTTACACTGGGATTAAATTTTAATGCAACATGAGTAGAGGAATGAGGGGATGTGTAATGGATAGGCTCATTTCTCCCAGCATTTGATGGGAGAAGTACCATCGGAAGGATTTTTATGACTGAAGGCTGAGAATATTAAACTGAACTAGATCTATGCACAGAGCAGGAAGATGCTAGAAAAAATACTGGAATAGGATAGAAGGGAAGGAAGAGGGCAGAGGCTGGTACGTTCAATGCTAAGAGGAAAGATGTTGAAGTTTTATTGTCTCAGACAATGTTGTGAAAAGCCTGTGTGTGGAGGAAGCAACTGAAAAAAGGGATATCAGAATATGAAGACTGTAAACATGCTGGACGATAACTGGATAAACAACATTAAAATCACCAGGTTATCATCTTTTTAATGGATTACTAGTTTAATATGATGCTGTTGTAAATAAGGTGATTTTTTTATGTAGGAGACACTAACAATGAGTGTCTTCATGGTGCAGGCATGTGAATATCACTCTGTTGTGTAACTTTGAGCTTTACATTGTATAGAAGAAATCCTGAGGAACAGCACCAGAAATTGGAGATTTAGAAAAAGATTGTTTTGATGAAAAGTTGAAGGTTTGCATTCCCCTCAGCAATTTTGCCTTGATAGACTAGACTTTATTGTATTTTCTTGAGTAAACACTTATGTGATCAGTTGTTCTTTCTGAGCACATTTATACATTAAATAAAAAAAGAAAAAAATTACTGACGAGCAAAGAACTGAAGTGTTGAAGTCTAGGTGTGTGGGGCATATCAGGCCTCCCTTTCATTCCTTTTTCTATGAGTATTAAGAGCACTTGAAAGAAACTTGTGTCAGGAGTGCTTGTGGATGGTGCTTCTCAAGGTCTTTGTACAAATGGACTGACAACCCTTAGCATTTCTTGCTGACTACCTGCATCCGTATTAAAGCTGTTTATTTTAATCGCAAGAACAATTTACTGTGTTCCTCCCCATCCCTGGAGAGTCACACCACTATGATTTTGCACAGGAATGTAGACTAGTTGAGGTAGTCCTGCCCCATCCTGTATTAAATTTTTTTCACACTTGACTTGAGCTAGACAGCTTCTCCCACTGTGTCTTTAATTTTGTTAGACAGTAGAGTTGGTATTTAACTGTGTAAGATTTAGGTATAATATTAAAATATATATGTGTGTCTGTGTATGTAAGTATATTTATACATACGTGTGTGTGCATACATATATATACTTTCTACTTTAAAATACTTTGATCCTGTAGGAAGCAGTTTTAATTTTTTTTTTTTTTTTTAATGGCCACTGGAAACTTAGCGAATTGGACTTTTTATGCACTGTCCTTCCATTACTTCCAGGAAGTAAAGATGTAAGGAAAAATATGGTGGGTCTGTGTTCTCACAACTGAGTAACTGTTAAAGCTAAGGACTTTGGAAAATGTTGTTTATAAGGTTGCCTGTGGCTCATGACTAACATTGAATTTGCTGTAGTACAGATACTGCTCTATTAAAACAGAACTGTTTCCAGAAAGATAAGACCGTGGTTTCAGTGTGTTTAAAGTCAGAGAAGAATATGGTACGGTGTCGCTCTGAATAGACAGACCTTTTGGTTGTAGGTAAAAATCTCTATGAAACAGCCTTGCTTTAACAACATTACTTTTATTTAAATGCGCCTTTGTTCTGAGCTCCAAAGGGATGCCTGCTGCTATTCCGGTGGCTGGCATGGTTACTGTGCAGACATGTGTGCAGTAAATCTCAGTTGGTGCCAGCTCTGGGAGGGCTCCAGTAGCCAATGCTGCACAGACCAGTTGCTGGGAAACCCTCTGGCTCCTGCTGCAATTACAGTGGAATCAACTAGTCTCCTTTATGCTGCTTCCTGTAACCAGTGCTGCAGGGAACAGCAGTAAAATTGGTAAGCTTAAATCATTTTTTAAGGGATATGTTCCAAGAAAAAGAAGTGCTGTGCATATAGATGGGCCCAGCTATTCAGGTGATGCAATGCTGCTTTGGGTTTTCTTGGGGCTGGTAGAGGATTTAGGGAGGGGAGCCCTCCTGCCAGTTCAGTTCCACCTCTGCCTTCTGTGATGGGAAAACGCCAAGGACTAAAGAATTTAATTAAAAGGTACAGTGGCATGATTACCAGCGGATACCTGCCAGAAGTAAGGCATCTGTTTTAAAAAGGACCCACGTGCTTCAAGCTCAAACTCCCAACTGATGAATCTCATGGAACGAATTCAAAAGCTAGACAGGTTTTTACTTTTTTTGAAGAATTTAAAGGGAATCAAGTGTGAGAGCACTGTAAAGAGCAACATGCAGTCAGGTTCACAGAGAAGAAAGGGGAAATAGTGTGTCTGAATAGCCCAGTTTTGGCCTCTCAGCTCTGTCAGCTGATGTACCACAGGCTCTTGTGAGCAGAGCAGAATGTGGATTTGCAAAGGACACATGCTGTCTATTTATGGCCTGCTGCTGCTGTACAAACACCTCTTTATCCCTACTCAGAAAAATGATTTTGGCAATAGTTATAGCCAAGGGCTTTGTTTGTACTGATGGATTGATCAGTGGTTCTTTAGTATTACATTGACTGTGATTGTGCTCTGTGCACACTAACTTTCTGTTGACACCACTTGCTTCTTATGATAAAGGTCCAAGCCACTTTGTGTGGATATGTGTAGTAGGCACTTCCAAGGAAGTATTTATAAGCTTTTACATTAAGAAAAACATAGTCCATGTCATGCTATTAACTCTCCACCCCACGAAAAAATGAAGCTTAATACGATGCTTTAAATGCATGCCTCATTTTCAAAGAAAAAATGGAGCGTAATTCTGTCCAAAGGTTTCTGGTGACATCCTGATTTTTTAAATTGGAGCTGTTACTGGACTCCAGAAGATCCCAGTCTTCAGCCCAGTTTACAGTGCGCTCATCCTTATGTCACTGCAGGTTAGGGTGGAATCAAGTGAAATATCGCACTGCTGTGTATAGTACTCCTAGGTGAGAGAGCAGGGCTTTTTGGGTGCATCCGACTGGTTGGAAATTGCTCAGAAACTCACACAGTGTTTGTATTACATCGATACATTTTACAATGCTGTCAGATTTGCTGAGTGCTAATAAGTTGCTCTGTTGCAGTCAGTATTGTATAGTACATAATATTTAAGTTTTCTTTTCCTAATATGCAACAAAGTAAATACTTCCACTTTTTTTCAACTGTAGTCATATTAAATTGTACTAAATGAACTGTTACCAACAAGCTTATTGTAGTAATTCTAAAGGCGCTAATGAGAACAGAGATGCCACTATACAGTAAAGTAATGCATGAGCACTTAGAAAGATGCCGTCTTTGTCTCAAAGCAGGTGTAGTTGAAATTGGTACAAAATGTAACAACTAAAAATTCATATCAGGATGAAGGAGGGAGGATCCAAGAATAAGTTTAAAAGGTGAATTTGTTTGTCAGTTTCCACAACTGAACTCAGAAGTTGCAGAAATATTTTTGTGCTGTTACAGACATGGGAAAAGAATGTGTAGTGCAAGAATATATAAGATAGGATTTGCATCAGCATTGTTGTGCATGAGTTGTCAATCCAAAATCTGGCATACCTGTTGATAACAATATCTTGTGAAGACTTTTTAATTAAAAAAGAAAGGAGGAAAAAAAAATAGGGGGAAAAAAAAAAGGAACAAAGGAAAGAAAACACGGAGCCTGTGTTTATCATGGTAACAGTGCTTTGCTTTCTCGATAACATCATGGTAATACACTTTCCTTGTGAGTAGCAAACCAGCCAGGATTTCACGCATCTACTTCAAAGTTCGCTTTCGTCATAAGCAGGGCTGGGAGGAGCAGAATCATCTGGTACCTTGGGTTTTTTTCCCCTCTTCCAAACAGCTAGTGGTCAGTAGTCTGCATTTACTTTACTCTGACTCTGGACATCTCTGTGCTAGTTAGCTGTGTTGTCTGCACCTGGGACTTGTAGTGACTTGGAAGAGAGCTGCAGACAGAAAATCATCCTGCAGTACAGCAAAAGCAGATCATGTGCAAGTAGTGTGCTAGCGCTGCTAAGAGCTGCTGCTGTAACTTTTAGTCTAGCAGCTGCTTTATTACTATAATAAATTTCAGCTGGGTTTCAGACCAGTAGCTCTGATGTCTAATAAAAAGTGTCTTTCAGTCGGAAATGTTTGAAGGGAGCAAATGCTGTATCCATTCTTAGCAGTAATGATTCCTACTGTTGTCTCATTGCTTATTCTAGAGGGCCAAGTGTTGGTTCTTAGGACTTGATGCATTTAATTCCATGCTAGTGATAATGAAAGTTAATATCCTTGCGAATTTCCTGCAAATTGCACTTCTTTCCAAATTGTGAAGAGGTCAATGTCAAGTACCTTATTTGATGTGACAGCTTTTTTTGCTTTGAGTAAATCTTTTCCTACAAAAAGTAGTGTTCTAATAAATAGTTCTCACTATTTCTTCTGACAGTTAATTTTCTGTATAGTTGCAGATTTAATACACATGGGTTATTCAGGTTAGGTCTGAATCTTAACAGAATAATAGCTTTTGTGAATAAAAACAGATTAAAAAAATAGGCATTGTTACTTATCTTTAACCAGGACTAGTTTCTGGCTGAGTGTCTGGCCTGCTATTTGGTGGCCAGGAAAGGACTCAGTTGAATTGCTTCCTATTACACTGCTCTTTTTAAATGCAAAAGCCATTGCTCTTTCCTGTGCCTCTATGTGTGTATAGACAAAAAGTCTTAATTCTGCTGTGTAGGTATTCTGTAGCAAGACATTTTTATATGGTGTTTGACTGTACAAAAATGCTGAAAGAGTATGCAAAGTCTGCAATGCATGATCAGCCAATAACCCGAAGAAGGGGTTTGTATCATGCTATTCTTATATGTTCATGTATGTATGTAAAAGACATATATGAACAATAGTGGTTTTTTTCATGCCAGACTCTACCTCTTATTTGCTTAGTTTTTTACTGCTATTTTAGCTTTTTGGAGAACAGAATTTAAATTATTTCCACTTGTTACAAAAACATTGCAATGAAATGTAGAAATAGAAAAAAGTAAAATCCCAAGGATCCTAAACCTGCAATTTAGTTGTCACCTGAATTTGTGCAAATGGTTTAGTTTCGTCTTGCTGCTTGTAACATTAATATATTTTCCCATTTTCCTAAAGTGCACTGATTCACAGAGAAGCCGGATATTTGATGACACATCAATCAAATAATCTTGTGTAGTAAAAAGCAGATATTGCATAAAACCTTTGATTGTTAGAATTTTTTGTGAAAATATATCCATTCATATTCTATACCTATATATGTATGTGTGTGTAGATATCTGTTCCATTGTATTTTTTTAATGTAATCCCGAATTTCCTAAATAAAAAATTGGAGGGGATGGGGGGAGTCTTAAACACAAGAGAGCTACTGTTTAATTCAGCATACTTGAAAAGAAATTTTGTGTTAAAAGATGTGGAAAGGTTTTATTTAAATTTGAGGCTTTGCTGACCTCTGCCGGAGAAAGAATTATGTGCAGTTTAAGGGAGATCTTTTATGCAGTGCATCTGTGAAGAAATGTTCTCTCTCTGAATTCTGAAGGAAAAAAATCACTTTAACTCTTTTCCCTTACATACTATAACGTGATTCCAGGAAACTTAATTCTCTTCACTTGCTGTTATGACGTTGTTAGTGGCAATGAAAACTGCTCTGCCTTGTAGTGAAGTGTTGGATAGAGGAGGGAGTAGGGAGCATCTTCGTGTTCCTGGCTGCAAGGCTGTCAGCATTTTGATGAAGGAAGAAATGTGCTCTTGGCAGTTAATGAAAATACAGTTTTAGGAACTGGGAGGAGGTTCTTGCTTCTGCTGTTTCCTTTACTCTTTGGCGATCACATCCATTCAAGCGTGCTGAGCCACCATCTTGTCCAGGGAGAATGTGTAGATAGCTGTGATATCTTGCCTGTTTCTCTCAACTTATTAGAGTTTAAATGGATCTTTCCTCCAAAACTCATGATATTATTGCTTTGCCAGTCAATCAGGCCTGGAACGCAGATTGCATTTTATACATCTCCTTCATCTGATCCACAAAATTTCCTTTGTGGTATGTCTTAAGGTTCAGCTTTTTGTGTTCTCACAGCTAAAACTGCATCTGTCCTCAACTCTGAAATGATGATTAAATATGCCTTTGATTATACTTGTGGCCAGTGCATGTCCATCATGAAACCATGTATATTGTTTCTTCCGGTGTGATCGAAGGAAATTGAACCTGGAGATGTGGATTGATAGCCAGATGCCTTAATGGTTGTACAATTTTATATTGTTTCATGTATTGGTATGCTGCAACTAATAGAAGTACTTTTGAAATAAAAAAAGGAATATTCAGTTATAAATATCTGAGAAGCCTCAAACTTAGCGATGATCAGTCTGTGTACTTTTGTGAGTATCTAAGACATTTTTCTTGTCCAGTAACTCTGAAAATTTTACTCTGTTTTTCAGGATATTCACATTGTACAGCAAATCTTTGCCGCTAGACTTGGCGTGTCGTGTCTGGGATGTGTTCTGCCGTGACGGAGAAGAGTTCTTATTCCGTACAGCCCTGGGAATATTAAAACTTTTTGAAGATATTTTGACCAAAATGGACTTCATTCATATAGCCCAGTTTTTAACAAAGCTACCAGAGGACTTGCCTTCGGAAGAATTCTTCACATCTATTGCTGCCATTCAGATGCAAAGTAGAAACAAAAAGTGGGCTCAGGTAAAGAGGATGTTAATCTTTGATAACTGATGATTGTACTTTATTCATGAAAATAAGAGTTTGGCAACACCTGGAAGAATGTTTTAGCAGAGCTAGTGTTTGATTTTACAGGTAGGTAGGACTATGTAGCTCACTCTGTTCTTTTAGTATACATTCTGGTGAGTAGATTCCTGAGCTTACTCTCCTCTGGAAAGGGAGAGCTTAGTCAACATTCAAAATTGAAATGTTGAGTGGAGTTGATGAAGTAAAGTATCATAGGACTTCTTAAGTGTATTCATTACAAAGGCTGCTGGCAACATTACAACTTGATTTTTAAAAGCAGAAATTCACTCTTTGGGAGAAGATGACAATTTGTCAGGACACATTATCATACAGTCATCATCTTAATATTCTTGAGGATCTATTTTGCCTAATTCTGGGCTGTACAGAAGTGATTGCATCTCTGACTTCTTTATTGGAATTTAGCACTGAAGCCTTTATTTCAGAAATTGTGTCTCATCACTGTAATTTCAACTAAATTCCAGTTTAAAGAAAAAAGGTGGAAGTGTGTCAACTGAATATGGAAATCGTTAAGTGGCTATAACAGCCATTCATGCTGGAGAGTTAGGTCAAATGTACTTCACAGTGTTTGGAGTAGAAACTTCCCCCACCCCTGCTTTTTTTCTTTCTTCAGAGCGGTAATACATCATGCTTAACGAGTCATGCTGTAATAGAGCTCTGCCCATTTTATCCAAATTCTTTTTTGCAGTGAAACTGAAAGGTGATGTTAAACGTAGTGGTTATGGCAATTCAGCTGCAAATGGGAGTTATGGTTCTTTCCTGGAGTAATAGTCTTCCTGTAGATGCTGGGGACTGCCTGCTTGCTATTTGAGATGAGAATTTCTAACCTTCACAGTAGGAATAGATTGTGGCCTTCTGAGCCTTATCTCCTGTGTGAGGGGGAATACAACCTGCGCTGCCCAGCTAAGAGCAGCACACTGCCAGAATTTCCTCCCTGACACAGCTTTCCTCACAACTTAGTTTGCATTTCCCTTCTGGTCTTGGCCATAAGTTGCTAGTACAGATCCAGCTTTGTTTCTATCCTCAAGAACATTTTTCAGCCAGTAGTGTCTCTACAAGTAAACTCCCAGTCTTGCTCCTCATTCGTATGGCTCACTTTCTTTAAACACGTCATGTGTGGAGGAGGATCGCATACCAAATAAATTCTCAGCCTACTGCTGCTTCCCTTGCAGAGAAGGAGAGGTAGGTGTCCTATTCTGCCAAATACCCCAAGTAACAGGCTTTCTTAGCCAGTGGTTTTCAGTCTGTGACACATGTGAAGGTTTAGTGGTGATTATCACAACAAGAGGAGGACTTCTAAGTAACCTAGCCGAAGCAATCTTCCTCAGTCTCCTCATCAGCTTCATTCTGACTGCACTGGAATTTGCCAGATTGTTTTTGCTTGTTGTGGCAAACTGGAGAAAAATTGTTGCTGAACCGTGGTGCGAATAGGTCTCAGACAGAGTTAGCATGCTGTAGGGTTGGTGTTGGCTGACCTCTTACCTATCCTGACTTCTGTGCCAACTGGCTTTCTTCACCAGGTAGTTCCATTGCTGAGTAAGTTTCCATCAGGAAAGCCTGTTCACTCCCTAGCCTGCCATCCTTTTCCAAGCCAGAAGGGGGTAGGGGCTACGAGTTTGCTCATGTCATGCACTTACTGGGACTGCTCAGCTGCTGAGGTACCACTATTGGAACTGACCTAGAAACGTCAACAAGACAAAGAGGGTATGGGATTATGTTTTCTATTACTAAGATGCTGCCTGTGATGGCTTCTTACCTCTCTTTGGTCTTTAAAGTTCACCAGGAAGAGTTTGAACTCTGAAACCTGAACTTTACTTTTTTAGAACAGACAGGCTTTTGGTAGTATGTGACTTGGTTGCACAGATGGACTCATAACAGTGCTGGGTATGAGTCCCACATAGTACGCTTGAGAAGTCTGTCTGCAGTTGGGATGCTTCCTTGCTAAATAGTTTTCTGACTGTGACTATTGCTGTACAAGTCAGATGCTTTGCTGTAGTATCCATGTATTTTCTGTAGGGAAATACCTTTTCAAATTAGCAAAATGAATGTCAAGAGTGATGGATGCACCGCTTTCAAGATAAACTCTTAGGTGGACTGACTGACCAGGGACAGTAGTTCCCAGAAAATGCAGAATGCTCTTGAGCTTAGAAAAGTGGGCTTTGCATTCTCATCTCTGGCATCATCTCGTTTGCTTACAGTAACTGTGCTGCATAAGCAAGCAGTAGAGCTGAGGTACTACTTCTTCGTAGGAGTATGTTTGACTGTAGAATTCAGGAGTCAAATTCAGCTGCACATCTCAGCAGTAGGTGTACTTGGCACTCAGAAAAACACCCACTTACTGAACCTTTCACCTTGCTGTACCATGGTTAATTATGGTCCTGCTATCCTGTGGGTCACATTCTGACCTGATGCTGTCTAGAGGTGATGTATGTAGGACTTCATCTAAAATGCTAAAGGGGGGGCTTATGAAGCTGGTTTCCACAGTCCTGCCTCCCTCATCGGATGGGGCTGGTGTGTGTTTTCCATCTCACTCCATTTTCCCTTGGACACTGACAATGTGATGAGGAAACTAAAGACTGAAAGGAGTCCTGGTAAATCATGGACACAGCACTTCTAGTAACAAGGACTCATAGGAAACTGTAAGCTCCACTTTTCTTCTGAAATAACCTACAATGAACTGCAGGGCCTTGTGCCAATACAGCCTTAGCCTGAAATGTAAGTGGATGTTGTTACACCTACCACTTTGTCATCAACAGCAGAGGAATAGAGATGGTAGAACAGACTGGACTGTGGGCTTAGCATTTCTGTAATCTCTGTGCTTCAAATCTTAGCTCTGTAAAGTTTTCCAAATAACTAAAGAATTTGAGCTTTGTTAATTGGCTTAAGGTCTATGCTTTCTGCTTTTTTGGGTCAGTATTTTGGTGTGATTCTTGTATTCTTTAAAAAGGGTAACTTTCTTCCACCAAGGACATTGTTACTATGGCACTTAAAACTCTCTGAGTAGCTGTTGATTTACCCTGAATCTCTATGAAGAGGACCTCGCTGAAATCTCTCTCCAGTTCTAGAAATTGCTGAACAGCCAGCCAGCTGTGGCTCTGTTCAGACCCACGTTGAACTCTTTTGTTGCAACAGCTATGGGTGCTTCTGCATTGAAGTATAGGTGGTGGTGTGTGATTGCTCTCTGAGTGATTTAGCCCCACCTCCTGTTAATTCTGATGGTGCAGAGGTTTGTTTGAAGTCAGTCAGAGGGAGAAAGAAGGTTCCTTTCTCGTAACTGCAATTCTTTGAGATTAAATGTCCCACAGTACCTTCACTTCCAGGGTGATTCTTGAGGATGCTGCTGGACTTCTTCAGCAGAGACTAACTATGGGACAGGGAGCATGTTAAGCAGCATGAGAAACTGGCTATTACTATGCCTTCTACACGAGGGCTAACAAAACAAAATTGTGCATCAGATATTAGGAAATATAAATTTTCGGTATGGATGCAAATGCGGACTTTTTGCTTCAGAAAAAGATGTAAGCGGATCTGGAGATAGCGGTGTGCTCTAGACAAGCGCTAAGGTAACTCTGTCCTGAACTCTTAGGTAATGTCATATTGCTCAGGCTACTCACTTGCTATGTTTTTAGACATTCCATTTATTAAAAATTACAACTTCCCATCAGACAGCATCCTTTAATAGTGCTAGACCTGTGTAATCTGGGTAAGAATCTCATCTCCAGGCTTCAAAAGTGTGTGTTGAGGGGAGGCTGAGTTTAAACCTTTGTTAAATCCGTTTGTATCTACCACGCCACAAGGACTTATGGGACAAGTCTCCATCAGTGGAGAGGTTCTTTAAATTTGATTACATTTAATAGTTAAAATAGTATTGCTCAAACATAATTAAATGGGAAACTCTTCAGACAGTGATTTGATTTTTTGAGTCACGTTTTAAATCTAATACTTTTTTCTCTCTCATTCCTTGAAATGTCTAGATACTGGCTGCTCTGCAGAAAGATAACCGAGAAATGGAAAAAGGAAGTCCTTCACTCAAACGTTAACATTATGGTTGCCTCCAGTGACTCATGGGGAAAGAGCTAAAGTGCAAAAGTATTGAGTACTGTTTGACATGTATGAGCCTGCAAATCAAAGTGTTATTTCAGAATTTTGTTTAGTAGTAGCATAGCCTTAAAGGGGAGAGAGGAAAAGAGAAGGAAGATGAGGAAAAAAAAAAGGAAGGAAGGCAATCAGGGGATAAACCCCTTATAAATTAAACCTAGGCTTAGCCTTAAACTTTTAGTGGAATGAGCATTTGCTGTGGACAGCGTTACACATTCTGTACTTCTGATGAGGGCAGTGAAACTAAGTAAAATTAAGGGGTTTTTTTAAGGCGGTTTTTTTTTCCTTTGATGTTTTAAAAGACTGGGCATTCAGCAATGTCAGTTGCTTCGAAAGCTATTCCCCAGTTTAATTCTTAGGCAGGATATATTTCCCATACCTATAGTAGTAGCTGGATCTGGATTTTAAATAACTGGTGCTGGAATTTATAGTTAAATGATGTAAGGACCATTTCTTTAGAAATGCTTCTTGTTTTATAGGCTGTGGGTCCCATTTACCAAAGAAATCATGTAGACATAGAACTACATTCCATTATTTAATAAGAAAAAGTTAAGTAGAAAGTAAACTTGGAAGAGAAGTCACGCTAGCAGTGCAAAACCAATTATTCTTCAAGATGCCTTGGAAATCTGTGTTTCCAATCTGGATGCATATGGGAGAAGTTCCATTAATCAGACTAGATTCCAAACGCACTGGGGGGTTTCTAGTATTAAGCTGGCACCATTTCCCAATTGTACTCTTTCCTCTGTTTAAAGCCGGGGTCACCTACTACTAAATATATGTTTCCACATCTCCCTTTTCTGGGGCAGTGGCATTTCAGGGTGTTGTTGCCTACCAGCTGCTTACTCCTGTGCCATCTCTCCAGTCATGCTGATAAAACTGTGGGCTGAGCAGATGAATTGAGAAATGGTTAAAAGCAATTTTTATAGTTACTTTAAACCCAGCTCTGCTCACTGGCAAAACTGAGGAGGAAGGGTGTGGGGGACAAGTTACATAAACCACCATTGCTGCTGAGAAGAAAAGGTTCTGTGGGATCTCCTGAAGCTGCTGTTGGCACAGTGAGAAAGCATTATGTGGAGCTGATATGTACGTAGTGGCAAGTGAAAGAAGTTTATTGGGGAATGTGCCAGACAAATACTATCAGGACAGGTACATGCTGTCATTTCCTAGCATTTTATCCAGCTTCTAATACATGGGAGCAAGTTACAGAGGCAGCAACTGTGGTTGCCTAATTCTGTTATACAGCTTAGATCCCCTCTGCATTCAGATGAATGTTGAACTGTAAATCGTGAGTGCCTCTGATTTACAAGAATGTTTATTGCATAGTGTAAAATCTATTTTATAAATAATGGTGATCATTGAAAAGGGAAACTAACTGAAGCAATATTTGTGTTAACTGTAAACAGGCATTACTAAATCCTCTAGCTATATTACTAAATCCTCTAGCTATATGGTCAGCGGTTTCCCAATGCTCTTCAGTCTGTCTTATGCTGATTATTTTGGCATTGTCTGAATAAAAAAAAGAGAATAATAGTTGCACACTGCTCAACTTAACATAGAATGTAAAGGACTGTGGGACACAATCAAAATACTGTCCTTTAGTACAAACATCGTTTCTGCAAGGGATAGTTTGTAATATTAAAAAGAGTGAGAGCAAGATTCCCTGGTAAGTGAGGACTCAATCACTTTGGAAGACATGTAATGCAAATGCAGCTTGCAAGTCTGATACCTCATTGGCCTCTTTTCCTGTCCACTTTGTGTACCTGGTGTAATGGATGTGTTTTTCTGTTGGCCATCTTAATTCCTCCATAAGACTTCTTCTAGGTCATCACTTACTGAAAATAGACATCAAGATGTTGATATCAAACACATGTTAATTCTCCCAGAAGTTGTATAGCCTTGGTCGTTCAATGACCGGTACTTGTATGCTACATTGGTTTGAAGTGCAATAGAAAGCTGGAAGGTCAGTAAGTGTTTTTTAATATTACTTTTTCTATTACTACAACAAATACGCCTTTCCATGAAGGATATGAGAGGCCTACCATCTGAAACATTTGCACTATGCTTTTAAATGGTTTATTAAACAGAGACAACTGTTTCCTCAGTATAAATTTTCAGGTGATACTGTAACTGGCTTTGTGATTTAAGTTTTCATTGCAACTAGGTTTCTCTTTCCTTTTAAACCAAGTCTACAAGTGTGGCTCATTTGTCTGGTTAAAAATGCATTCTTAGCTACTACGTATCTTTGCAGCCAGGACATCCTGTTCTTCTCTTCTCAATAAGATGTTGAATGTAACAGAGAAAATGAGCATAGTTGTGGGAAAAAGGCCTGCTGCAACAACACTTGTGCACTGTTTGTTACTTGCAAATGTAATTATTTTGTTCTGTGATTTGATCTTTCTGTTCTTAGAAGATGTATATATTTTCTAAATGATTTCTTTGTGTATATAAGGTATGTTCTTTAATGAAGAAAAGCAATGCAATAAGGAGCTTTGCACAGTTTGTTTTCAAACAAAATACATTTGAAAAAAAAATCACCTGCCTAAAGATGCAATTGTTTCGACTTCTCAGTAACTTGATTTGAAGGTAATGTGTGAATTTTGATAAAAACGGAGATAAGTAGTAAGGGCATAGAATTACTTGCCACTGAGCTTTTTAAGTTTCTTGCAGCATACCAAATCTCTTAATTAGCTATTAAGGAAGATTTCTGTAATAAATTCAGGGATTACATAAAAAATTTTGACAATTTTATCGTTCAGGTGCTTGAGAGTATCTGTAACAACATGCATGAGATTTTCTTTCATTGAGCAAATGTGTCCCATCAAGCAAACTTCCTTTTCTTCATGGGTTTAAGGAAAAATAGAAATGCTGCAATACATCAGAAGTCTACCACTACCACTCTATATGCAGCAGATTAGAGAAACCAGAACACTTCAACCAGGTTTGGAATTCTATATGACCTGCACTTTATAATAAAGCCGTTTTGCAACTTCAGTCAGCAATCAGTCATTAACGTTTTTTCATTTAGTAAAGAATTTCATTTGGGGAAAAAAGGTACCTTGTAACAGCTTATTTTTGACTGTTTTAAAAACTAGAGTGACATGTAGAGATACATCCCCTGTACATCATGTTTAAATTGGTTTTATGCAGTTAGCAAGTTTGTTTTGTTTAGATATGTGTATCGAACTGGAACTTTTTTCAAATGTAAATATATGGTTTTGTTAAATAAAGTCGTGTAAAGTTATCTTAATCACCTATTGTCAGTGTAATTCAGAAATTAAAAATTCAACTACTTGTCTGTTTCTTCACAGGCTTCTTTAGCGGTTTTTGTCTGTCCAAAATCAGGACTTTGGGACATTTAAGTATTGCAGCTGGAGGATTTTTTGGTGATGCTTTCCAAATTCTCATGTTAAAATACCTCTTATATTACATATGACATTTAGGAGATTTGATACTTATGGTGCCCATGGTTTAATCCATTTCATATGCCCTCCTCTGGACTAGGTCTGAGATCTGAAAAAATTATTATGAAAAATAGATGTAAATCATCCTTTTTTTGTTTTAAAAGAAGAAATCTTGGTTTATTGCAAGTTTCATAATCACAAGGCATGTTTGTGCTCAACTTAAGGCAGTATTGTTTTAATTCTTACATAGGCATAACTTCAGAGATTGAAGTGGAGAAGCTTCCTGTTGCTTACTTAACAGAAAAGAGGTTAAAGCACCAAATAAAAGCAGGGGAGAGAAAGCAGTACCTGTGCAACAAGACTATGTGGGGAACACAGTCAAAGACTTGGCTGCCATGATTCTAGTTTCTCCAGTAAACGTCTCACTTCCTTGAACTAAAGTATCTTACTGTTTGATTTGCTGGCCCTATACCAATTTGATATCGATAAAGCTTTATATTGTATACATTACAGAAGTTGCATAACTGTTCAAAACTAGATTTACTTTTCCTCACCTGTTTTCCCAGTACTAATGCCAGTCTGTTTTAAGAGAAGTAAAATACTTTCTTGCATGCCAGCACATGAGATTAGGAAATAAAAAGAAATTTGTCTTTACTGCTTCCTGATGGAACATCTTCCTATATTTATAGGAGGAAAATGGAGGAATCTTTGATCTTCATCCTCAGGGTGCTTTGGAAGGCCACGGTAGCAGTGGGTTGTCTCAATAACAGCACTAAGAAAAAAGTCCTGGAGACAGTGTGTGAAGTTTAAGCAAATGTCTGAGTAGTATTTGTTTCAGTAGAAATAATTCGGTTCAGGGAATATACTATCAACCTCGTTTGTACCCTAAATTCTTGCCTTCTCCAGGTGTCAAACATGCAGCAGTGAAAAGCATTTAAGATTCTTCTGCTTTTCCCTTTAACTGTCTACATTTGTTGCTTAATGGTGTTTAAGAAGTTAAAGGAAGGTTTATACGTCTTAAGCCAAAAGCAGCAAGAAGCGTAAGAATTTTTCTGGCAGGAATCTATAAGAAGTCAAAACAGGTAAAAGTAACTTCTCTTAGGGAGATGACTGCTGATCATCCTTAATTATTTATGAAAACAGTTTTTGTGGAACACCAGGAGGCTGCTCAACTTGTGCGACAGCCACTCTTTCAGCAGGAGAAGAGCTCACTTTTGGTAACAAGGCTTAAGATGAAAGGTACCGATTTGGAGTTTTTGGGGGGTGGAGGTGTTTTTGTTTTGTTTTGTTTTTTTAAGATAAGTGGTTGGCGGTTACACTTGTCTCCTTTTACTGTCCAGCAACAACAGACGGGTGGATCTACTGGTACTTTGTGGAAAGCTTTTGAGTATTAGTTGTGTAATGTCTCTTCACGAATAAGAGTGTTTGAGCTACTGAAGATACAGGGCACTTCAGTTGTTTGCAGAACAAAAGCCTGCACTGTTCCCCTGTGTTTATGCAACAGTTCTGCAGAACCGTAAGGACCTTAGAAGAATATAAGCAAATTGCTACTGCATGATTGCAGTAAGAGCAAGAAATTACTGATCTCTTCTGTCATTTCACTATGACAAAAGAACAAGATTTAAACCTTCAGTAGCGTAATAACCACTTTAATTATGTTTTGTCTTTTAAATGTCCAGGCAATTCAGAAAATCTAGTTCAGAGATTATTTAAAAGAGGGGTAAGCCATTCCTAGAAATGACTTTATGTAAGTTTATCTACTTTTTATCCCCATATAAGTGCATTCAGTGACTTGTGTACTCTGCTTAAATGCGTATGCAACTTACCTTGGAACTAAAACCAGCAGCTCAAATACAGCTCAGCAATACTGGTCCCATGGGGTGTAATTCCAACCCATAGTGGAAAACCAAGAGACTCCATTCCTACTCTTTCCCACTGGGATGTGCCTTCTTTCCTGCAAAATTCACAGCTGTTGAACACTTAAATCTGGGCCTTTAATACCCAACTCTGACTACCAAAAATGGGACTAAAGATTGCTGGTCTGTCTAAGCAAAGTAGTGGTATCATGCATAAAAATTAACAATTAACTAGGAAGGACTGATTCAATAATTGGGCACATCAGCCAGTGATGGCCTATAGGGAGCCTACCAAAGTTGCAGTTCCTTCAGTAATGAGAAGGTAGTATGTCAGAGCTCCAACATTTTACTGGCCCAAGATGTTTCTATATTCTTGACATCCATCCCATGCCTTAAATCAAAAATAATGTTACAATAGCAGCAGCAAGAACTGCAGGATATAGGTAAGTCTCATAGTCACTGCTTGCCATGGGGGAATTGAAGTTTAAAGAATATATTATTTTGAAAGGGGAAGCTGCTTCCTGTAACTTAAAGCTCTGTGAGCTGTACAGTCATAAATGTGTAAATGTTTGTCACTCCTTCCCCTTTTCCTTCAGTCATCTTTTCTGGAATTCAGGTATAGCTGAGCAGTGCAGAGGAGCCTGAAACAGGAATGGGCTTACTCTCTACTTCTGCACACACCGTGAATGAGGAGGACAAGGCTGAGTACCCCCTAAAATTGTAAAAGCTGAAAGACCAAAAAAATCCAAACCTCTAGTTTTGAGTTAGAAGATTTATGTATATATTTATACTATGAAAGCAGTTCTTAAAGTAATAAACCTCTCTTCTTGTGCACCTCCAAGGCAAACTCGGCAGTCAAGTATATTTACAGAATGGGTGTATGATTTAGTGCTTCTGTAGCATAGTGGCAGTATGCAAGCCATGTCAGGTATTGACAATAAGCTTCTCTCCCATTCTTAGCCACATCTATAAAAGCTACCCCTTGCGATGTGCCCAGAAGGCAGGTGTATTTATTGTAAAGATGAAGTTGATACTGAATTATGAAATCCATACAGAGGGTGGCAGAATCAGGATTTGAGTTAGGGTATGGTGAGTGCTCTGCTTAAACACTATTGCCATGGCCCTAAAGGACTGAATGTCAAGGTTTTCTGTTAGCCTCAGTCAAAAGTCTACACTTTTTTTGTCAGTGCTTTTTTTGCTTTGATGAGTGGATCATGGGAAGGAATGCAAAGGAATATCAAGATCCTAGAGGCCTTTTGTAATCTAACAGGCCTCAGGACACCGGGGGAGGAATGCTGTGGCTTTTATATACAACCTATTAAGGACTGGTATACGATCAACGATTGTCCTCCATGGCAAATTAATGGTACCCAATTAATGTGATTGAACCTGGTAGTTTGGAAAAGTACCTGGTACTAAGAATAGACCTGTGGATCGGAATATCTAAACCTGAACTACCGGTGAAGATCAAAGACTGGCTACAACAGATTGGTGATACGCCACTGAAACCATTTCAGAAGGTTGACATCTTGAAGGGATATACTAGCCTGCAATGGATCTATTTAGCAGACCAAGCAGATGTAAAAGCAACGTACCTAGAAACACTTGACCTGACGATTTGAACTACAGTCAAGAAGTGGTTACATCTACCTCCAGGTACCTGTGATGCCATTCTCTATTCCAGTATGCATGGTGGAGGTTTAGGCATCACGAAACTCTTGGGTCTGATCCCCAGTATACGAGCTCGAAGACTGCTTAGGATTGCACAGTCTTTGGATGTACTAATAAGATCAATAGTAAAACAAGAGGGGATTGAAAATGAATTTGAAAAATTATGGGTAACAGCTGGAGGTGATAAGAATAAAATTCCATCCATTTGAGACCTGAGTGTGATTAGGGTAACGTCTGAGGAACTCAGCGATGAGGAACCAGCTTCAGAATGGGAGCTGTCAGCCCCCCAAATTATTTTTCCTGAACCACGTGACTGGCAAAAACAGGAATTTATAAATTGGACCAAGTTGCAGTCCCAGGGCCATGGTATTACCAACTTTGAGAAGGACAATATCAGCAGCATTTGGATTGAACATTATAAGGGGTATCCCTCACAGAAAACTCCTCACCGCACTTCAGTTAAGAGGTAACCTGTATCCCACCAGGGAATTCCTGGCAAGGGGGAGACAGGAGTTGCAAATAAAATCCTGTCGACACTGTCAAGCGGAAAAAAAAATGTGTGCTTATACCATTGGGTATTGCCCCACGGTACAAGGTGCTAGAATTAAAAGGCATAATCAGTTATGCAAAATATTGATAAATGAAGCCCAAAAGAAGGACTGGATTGTATTCCAGGAGCCCATATTAAAAGATGAATAAAATGAAATATATAAGCCTGATCTGGTATTTGTAAAGGGAGATCAGGAGATAGTTATTGATGTGACAATTCAGTATGAAAGTAAATTGACATCAATGGTGGATGCGGCGGCAGAAGTAAAGAAATACTGCCACCTTAAAGACGAAATTCAAGATCTAACGAATGCTAAAAGTATCAAACTTAAGGGATTCCCTGTGGGTGCACGAGAAAAATGGTATTCTGGCAATTACAAAGTGTTAAAAGCATTGGGAATTTCAAGTTCCCAGCAAGAAGAGATTGCATATTATATGTCAAAGAAAGCATTATTTACTTCTGTTGATATTATGCGTATTTTTGCGAGTCAATCGAGAACTGTTATAAGAACTTAAGTATTTGATGTTCTGCTGTAACCCTACCCCGCCTGCTACATCATTGGGGGTATAGCTGACTCATGATGTTTAGAGATAGGGAAGTCCCAATGGGGTAAATTTCTTGGAAGGATCAACCTTGGCACTGGAAAAGTTGGGAGAGTATTAAGGAACTCATGGTCATGTCACATCACTTACTCTAAATTTGGACAAAAGTTTAATTGGAATTGCCAACATTTTACCAACTTGGAAATCTTATTACCGGGCTTGACATAGGTGGACGGGCCACCTTTACTTAACTTGGAAAAGAGACATGTATAATTTATATGTGTTTGATAATTATAGCCTCAGTCAAAAGTCTACACTTTTTTTGTTGGTTTAAGATGGGCACTTGTATATGGTTTCATTCAAAATGAGTAAGTACTGTAATCTCTTCATTGAATGTGTAATACTGACACGTCACTTAGAAAAGGCTTTTTCAGCAGTGTGGTGTAACGTATTCCCCAAGATTTGCTGAAAAAAGCACATGTTAAAAATCAGAATTATGGAAAATTCCTTTGTTTATTTCATTTCCATGCTTCCTTTTCTTCAGTCATCCTCAGCAAGGAAAGAGGAGTTGGCTTCCTTGATTTTCTTCTGAATTCCCCTACAAGTAAGGATCAGAGCAGCATGGTGATGTTTCAGTGTTTCCAATCGCTGACTTAGCAGCTCTGCAGCATCCACCTTTTCCTCAAAGTCCCGAAGCAGTGCCTCATTTCCAAGCAACCCGCATTTCTGCTGCAGTTTCAAATTGCTTCTCCGCAGTCTGTCTCTGGCCTGTTTTGTTTTGGTCAGAACGTCTCTCTTCTGTGACAAGACGGTCTCGATGTCCATCAGTTCAGCCTTTCTGCCTTGATTTTCAGCTTCCACAAACTGTAGCTTTTCCCTGAACTGGCTGAGAACATGCACTGTGTTCGATACCTTCTTCTTGAGCTTCAGGATTTCATCACTGAGGTCATCAATCTTTTTGCCGTGTTTCTGATTCTCTTTCTTCATGTGCTCAAAGTCCAGAAAACGTTGACCCTCTACCAGTTCTCCCTGAGCTTTCAAGATGGTTTCAAGGTTCTGGATTTCATGCTTCAGCTTGATGTTTTCCACACGGGCCTAGAGGAGTAGAAATAAAAGAAGAATTGCTCTATTTCTTTAATCCTTGCCTCGCCAGGGAAGAAGTTTAAAGTACGTCATGACAAGAGCAAAGCTCCAAGGGGAGAAAAGCAAGGGACATCTTCTGTTGCTCAATAGCGGGTAGCAGGTGTTGGGGGGAGTGGGAGCGGGTACCCCATCTGAAGGAGAGGACAACGCCGGCCTCTCCGGAGACCTTTTTGGCCAGACCGCAGCTCGAAGGGGGCCGGAGCCTCACCTCGCGCACCTGCCGTTCTTTGTCCCCTTCCTCGGCCTGGATGCGGGCCGCCGCCGCCGCCTCCCTGCCGCCCAGCCGCCGGCCCAGGATGGAGACGGCCGCCTCCTTCTTGCGGGCCTGGAAGGCGGCCCACTCGGCCCGGGCCCGGGCCTGCCGCTCCTCGCCGTCCCGCCGGCGGGCCTCCACCCGCTCCCGGCAGGCGGCGGCCGCCCGCTCCCGCTCCTCCCGCAGCTCCCGCAGCCGCAGCAGGCGCTGGGCGTACAGCTGCGGCCCGTCCGCGCCCAGCTCCGCCCGCGGCCGCCTCTCGCCTCGCCGCAGCCGCAGCAGCTCGCCCAGCCGCAGCTGCAGCCGGGCGCCGGCCCGCCGCAGCCGCTCCCGCTCGGCCGCCAGCCCGCCGTGCTGCTCCAGCAGCGCCGCCCGCTCCCGCCGCTCCTCCTCGCCCTCCTCCTCCGCCGCCTCGGCCGCGGGGCCGCCCGCCTCCGCCTCACCGCCTCCGCCGGCGGCTGGCGCGGCCGCCGAGGGCCCCGGGTCGGACGGCTCCGACGGCTCCGCCTCGCCGGTCTCCGGCTCGCGGGGCCCCGGCTCCTCCGGCTCGCAGGGCCCCGGCTTCTCCGGCCCCGGAGGCTCCGGCCCCGGCTCCTCAGGCCCGTCTAGCACCTCGGGCCCCGGCGACTCCCCCGGGGCACCCGGGCTCGGCTCCCCGAGCCCCGCCGGCCCCTCGGTGGGCTCCGGCTCCGCCGCCGCCTCCATGGCCGGGCCCGCTCCCCGCTTCCCCCGTTGCCCGGGCAACGGGACTCGGCGCCGGCGGACGGCACGGCCCCGCCCCTCTCCCCGTGGCGCCGGCTCGGCCGCGCCCCCTCGCCGCGGACTGCCACTCAGCGGCGGGGTCGCTCCGAGTCGCCTCTCCGATTGGCCGCTGGAAAGGATAGACGGATCCCGGTAGGCCAATGCTAGCCGTTCATTCCGTTTAATACCCCCCGCGCCCGGGCGCCTCGTCCCCATTGGCCGGGTTCACGAGAGGAGGGCCGAGCCCTCCGCGTCGACTGGCCGCCCGCCGCGGGGCTCCGCCCGCCGGGCGCGCTGCCATTGGCGGTGCCGGCGCGGGGGCGTGCCGGCGCGTGCGCGCGGCCTGTCGGCGGGCGGGGTAAGATGGCGGAACTGGGGAAGAAGTACTGCGTGTACTGCCTGGCCGAGGTGAGCTCCCTGCGCTTCCGCTGCACCGAGTGCGCCGACATCGAGCTCTGCCCCGACTGCTTCTCGGCGGGCGCCGAGATCGGCCCGCACCGCCGATGGCACGGCTACCAGCTCGTCGACGGCGGCCGCTTCACCCTCTGGGGCGCCGAGGCCGAGGGCGGCTGGAGCAGCCGGGAGGAGCAGCTGCTGCTGGACGCCATCGAGCAGTTCGGCTTCGGCAACTGGGTAAGGGCCAAGGGCGGCGGGGCGGGCTGCCGCCGGCGGGGTCCGCGGCCCGACGGGCAGCGGGGGAGCGGCGTCCCTCAGGTGGCGGGCGGGCCCGGTTCCCCCGTCCTCCCCTTCCTCCCCGTCCTCCTCCTCCTCCTGCCGCCTGCGGCGGGCGCTCCCCCGTGCCGAGGGCACGTCGTCCCCGCTCGGGGCGGCGGCCACGGGTGCGCGGGGCCGCCGCTGAGCACCGGCCTGGGCCGCGGGGAGCCGGCGGGGCCGGCAGCAGCGGGGGAGGCGGGCGGGCCTGACAGGAGGGCCCCGCTGCGCCGCCCCGCTCGGCAGAGCCGTGTCCGTGTCCGTGTCCGTGTCCGTGTCCGTGTCCGTGTCCGTGTCCTGCGTCGCTACCTGAAGTTCCAGCCTCTGCCCCGGCCCGTTGGTGCTGGGGATCTGCTACCCTCTTCCTCGCGGTGTTTGGTCTTTTCCTTCGGCGTGTCACGGCTGTAAACTCGCTGCTTGCCTTCTGCGTCAGCATACGAGTCAGGCTCGTTTTTAAAAAATAGCAGGAAAAAGCATCGCCGTTTGATTCGTTAGCTGTTACCTGATTGTGCTTTGCTTCATTAAACGTAAAGACTTGTTCACCATCTTGAAGCTTATGATGACTGTAGCTCGTTTCAGTTCTTAAAGAACTAGAAATGAGTGAATGCTGTTGGTCTGTATCTCCGTATTGCTCTAAAAGTACTTCAGCAATGCAGTGTAAATAAGCAAAATCCAAACGATGTAGTGATCTCGGTGCTGGCTTGGGACTTGGAAAGCTTCCTGCTGGTGGTAAGCTGACTTCTTGAGAGAGCGGTGGATGCTCAGGAATCACCATGTGGACCCGGTGTCTCGATGGTGTTCCTGTACCCAGAGGATCTGATGCAGCTTGCCTTAGTGATGTTCCTGGTGCTGTTTTCATGGCTTGCCTGCCCCTGTGCGCTTGCAAATACTTATCTGGACCCAAAAACGCAGATCTGCTTGAAGAGTTTAGGTATTGCGAGTTGGCCTTTGAGGAGCAGGGAAGAAAAAGCCATGCTCTTACCTGACTGCGCGTTATGCTGGAGATGTAACGGAAATCATTTTATCACTCCTTGTTTTCCATTTAGGAGGACATGGCTGCTCACGTGGGAGCATCCCGAACGCCTCAGGAGGTGATGGAACACTATGTGAGCATGTATATCCATGGCAACCTGGGAAAAGCCTGCATCCCTGACACCATTCCGAACAGAGTAACGGATCACACATGTCCCAGTGGCGGCCCGCTTTCTCCTAGCTTGACCACGCCGCTCCCACCGTTGGATATATCAGTGGCCGAACAGCAGCAGTTGGGATACATGCCGCTTCGGGATGACTATGAGATCGAATATGATCAAGATGCAGAGACTCTGATCAGTGGCCTTTCGGTGAACTATGACGATGATGACGTGGAAATAGAGTTAAAAAGAGCTCATGTAGATATGTACGTAAGGAAACTCAAGGAGAGGCAACGGCGGAAGAACATTGCACGAGACTATAACTTGGTACCGGCCTTTCTGGGGAAGGATAAAAAGGACAAGGAGAAAGCTCCCAAACGAAAGATCACAAAAGAAGAGAAGGAGTTGAGGCTGAAACTGAGGCCTCTGTACCAGTTCATGTCTTGTAAGGAGTTTGAAGACTTCTTTGAGAACATGCACAAGGAGAGGATACTTCGAGCAAAGATTCGGGAGCTGCAGCGGTATCGTCGAAACGGAATCACCAAAATGGAAGAGTCGGCAGAATATGAGGCAGCCAGGCATAAACGGGAAAAGAGGAAGGAGAACAAAAACATAGCTAGTTCCAAGAGAGGGAAGGAAGATGGTAAAGAAGGTGAATTTGCTGCCATTGAAAACCTGCCTGGCTTTGAACTCTTATCGGACAGGGAAAAGGTGCTCTGCAGCTCTCTAAATTTGAGTCCTGCACGTTACGTGACAGTAAAAACTATAATCATTAAAGACCATCTCCAGAAAAGACAAGGAATTCCCTCAAAGAGTCGTCTTCCCAGTTACTTAGATAAGGTACTGAAGAAAAGGATTTTAAACTTTCTAACAGAAAGTGGTTGGATATCCAGGGATGCTTCATGAAACTCAGCTGATCTGAAAAAACACAGCAGAGGCCCATTGTAGCCTCAAGGACGGTGTTATTTTTTCCTTCCCTCCCCAGAGATACAGAAATTATGTCACTTGGAAACAAACAAAAAAAGCAACTAACATAAACCCCCACAGTATTCATGATCCATGGTTCAAATAGACTTTTGCTTTGGATCGTGGAAAATCTTAATTGTGAAACTTATACATTGGATGTCACTGCTTTTGGTACATTATTAGAATGGATTTCTTTCATGTGAACTTACTCAAGTCCAGTAGTCCCAGAGTAGTTACTTTACTCCTTACTACTGGACAAATGAGTATCTGTGTAATCCTTGCTTTTCTTTGAAGGTGGGAGATGGTTTCATTTGCCGGAAACTTTCTTCTCCCTTTGTTTTGTTTTTTGGTGTAATGCTGGCAGCAAAGTGAAGCTTACAAAAGTCCTGAGCTCAGGAGCGTGGCGAGCAGGGATTTTTGTGACCACTGCTAAGCTTTCAGAACATTCTCCTTAGTAACTACAGCCAAGGCGCTGGGACAGCAGGGTGAGAGTTTCTGTCCAGAGTACAGCAGGGATGAGCCATGGCAGGGAGTGGAAGGAAAGAAGTGTGGTAGGTGAGATGCCTTCAGGTACTTGTGCTGTGGAAAGGGTTCTTGAAGAGCTACCTTCACACCCAGCTGATCTGGACATAGTTTTGACTTGAGTTTTTGCTGAAACAGACCCCACTGAAGCTTTGATGTTAACTAACTGGTAGCAAAGTTGCAGGAGTACAGGGCAGCTGTGGTGCTCTGTCCGGAGGAGGGGTCAGCACTACTGTGAAGTGGCTGATTTGGGCCAGAAGTGGGGTTTGGGAAAACAGGCAGTGAGTTGTCCTGCAGTGGTTGGGAGCCCAGGCAGCAAAATCGCCGTTTCCTCTTGTTGGAGGAGCCCACTCCTCCTTTTTTGGTATCTGTAACTTCTGAGCTTGTATGGGCTGAGGAGGTGTAGCTGCCTCTTCCTGAATGTGATTGGGAGGGACAGGGAAAGGGAGCGAGATTCTCAAACAGAGTGTGATCACTGAGATTAGTTCTTAAAAACAAAAATGAGAAGTGATGCAGATCAGGTCAAAATGCACAGCTAATGTGCTCCTAAAGTGCGGAGCTGTAAATCAAGCCATTACAGGGTTCTAATTGCACATACCTTGAAACGTACTGGACTAAACGTGTTGAAGTTGAAATTACTGACATGGTAGAACTGTGAATGCAGCCCACTGCAGTGAGGACAGTGCCCCTTGAGAGGTAGCTCGTCACAACGACTACAGTCTGAGCTGGATGCCTGCGACAAGCACCAGCTGGTGATGTAACACGGCGTGTAACAGAAGTGCTGATCCTCGGTACTGTTTTAGTAAGATCTACCGATTAAGGGAAAGATGTTGAAGGAGGACTAGAAAAGGAGTTTTATGCTCATTTCATCCTTAAACTCCTGTGCTGGTATTTAACCAAATGAATAAAAAATGGTGGTTGCCACATGGAAGGCGGCAAAGTGTTACTCATGCCTAAGCCTCTCTACTGGTCATGTCCAGAGCCGTAAGCTGTGACTGGAAGCCAGTTGGGCAGGTCTTCTGGAGTGCAGGTGTGCCAAAACATGGAACTTGACTGGCTTCAGAACAAGCGCAAGCACTGGAAATGTCATCTTGGTTTCATGCTTTGGGCTGTAGTCAGTGAGGATACCACAAAATCTTGAAACAGTGTTAATTCTGCAACTTGGCAGAGGTATACTGATTAGAACTGGGTTTTAGTTAACATATCCAGCATTACCAAAATAGTGTTACCAGTGAGTTTAGAATAAAAGGGGTACAATTACAAAGCCAGCATTTCTAAGGAAGAAAAAACCAAAACTGTAGTGCCTTTTTCTTTTGAGCTTGTGATGTTATGTCCTTTCAGAAAGGTAAGGGCTATGTCCTCTCAGATGTAATACTTTGTTTGGCTTACCCGTAAGTGGCTTGTTGTGAAATATTTGAGACAAAACTGTCTCTCCTTGGCAGCAGTGGAACTAACTGCAATGTGCTGAGTAGCTTTAAGAACCACTTCCACCCTATATGCATGTACAAACAGCACACAAGTTCATAAGGTATAAACACTTAGTTATTTTCTGTGTCCTACTCCTGTGGAAAGGAAGCTCAGCCTTTCTTTCCAGTATTCTAGTTATGCAATTTGGTTCTTCCTGTAACTTGTTACCCAACCGCCATAACATACCATTAAAGATAGTGTTCTGGAACCTCAACTCTGCATGTAGCTGGGAGGTTAAAAGAATTGGGTTTTGTTTTTTTTTTTATTTTTTTTCCAAATCTGTGATTTTTATATTTCTACACTGTTGGCACATTTAAGTCTAACTGAAGCAATAGTCAAAAGCCCATCTGAACAATACTTTAAAAAAAATAATCTAGGCACCAATGAGTCATTTACATGTTGAAGTGAATTCTGCATTTACACTTCATAGTTTCTCAATTCCTCAGCCCCGCCAAAATGTTTCTTTGGTGCTAGACGTAACTTATTGAACATCAAAATGAATGTAAAATAAAGTATTTTTAATGTATGAAATATGGATATCAATATTTATTTTATACTTGCAAGCAAATTCAAGGTGGTAAATGTTTGCTTTAGCAAATACTAGTCCCTTGGAAAGGGCTTCCCTAGAAGCAATGTCTCATTGTCAGCTATGCTTTTAATTTTAAAGGTGACTTGCACTAGAGGATGCTGCTGTTCCATATTTTCACATGGAACTGATTTAGTCTAAGCATTCCTTTGTTATGAGCTGCTGTTTTGTGTTTGTTTGTTTGTTTTTAAGTTGAGATGCAGTTATGTTAATCCAGCAACTTACCAGAGCTACGCTGCTTCTCTTCTGTGGTGAAGGGGCTGAGAAAAAACATAGGAAAGCGCTCTTCAACTTGTATCTTATGTTGATCTGGAAGTGATTCCTGTACTGTACAAATAACCTAGCCTTCATGTTGCTAATGAAAAGGTGTTTTATATGCTTTATGCTCTTGACTTTTCTAATTAAAGATATTACTAATTATAGTATCTGTTCTAACAGCATTGATGTAAGCCTATGAAAAAGTGACACTCCATAAGCTGTTGAAAATACTGATCTTCTGCTACTGATTAGAGGCAACAATACGTCTGTTTTAATGCTGTATGTTTACTTCAGTCCAGTCCCAGTGATGTTTTACAGTAATATTTGCTCACTAGGTAACAAGGGAGCATTAATCCCCATTCTGTGTGTACTACCCAGTGCAGAAGGGCTTGTTACAGAGTATTCTGGGTGCAGACCCTCCTGCCCTGTGTTCCATTGCAGTCCCAGCAAGCATTAAGAACAGCGTTAGTAGGTTTGCACGAATCTTTGACCATAAACTGCCTTGTAAATCACAAACTAAGCACTGCCATTATTCTCTTGTGCAGTGGCTGCATCAAATTTCTTTGCAACTGTAACAGACTTCACTAGCCTTTCAGTTTACTATCTCTTCTTGCAAAAGGTTTTTGCATGTGCCCCAGTTGCTCTTAAGTGATGACACATTAAATACTGTGAAGGAAGATACCTGGTGAGCATGTTCAGCTCATCAGCTTCTTCCTTAAAGGGAATGTTGCACTCATTTGAATTGTGTACTGGTGTAGCTGTGCCAGACACGCAAATGCCTGTGCTGAAATCATGTAAAGCCTAACTGATGTTGTGCACACTCAGCATTTTACTAGGTTTTTGCATTGTATATTGGTAAATAAACTTGTATTAAAGTTTCTTTCCATTATTGATTTAATGGTAATGTAGCTTGTGTAATGAGGAAAATGGCTGAAGTCTTTGCAATAACAAATGAAGATGCATTTTAGCTAAAGGATGGGTGGAGAAGTGGTCTTTATGAAATAGCTAAACCAGAGGTACTGGTGGTAGCTTTGTTGGCTGCTCTTACTCTTAAATTTCAGAACCACCTCCCTCTCTTCTTTGATTTCTTCATTACTTCTTCTGTCATATGGCAGAGCCCAGAGGTGGTTTGAGCTCTCAGTGTAAGACCAAAGCTCTCCATGCTGAAAGCCTCTCTGAAAGGGCAGGCCAAGAAAAAGGAACAGCTTAAATGAGGTAGATACTCAGTTACCAGCTTTAAAGATATTAGTTTGAGTCTCGTGCTGAACATTTAACAGTAACTTGTGTTTTAAGAACACCCTGAATGAAGTAATGTAGTCCAAAAAAGACAGTTTGTGTGAGGCATTGGGAAGCTCATTAACAAAATCTTCACCTGCTAGAGAAGAAGCTGTCCCTCTGTTTTAATTGCCCTACTGGAGAAACTTCTATACTAATGAAGTTGTTAGATTTAGTTTAGATCCAGAGAGGTTGGAAGCAGGCAGAACAACAGATGACAGTTCTTAAAAAGGTATATAAATCAACCCTGGTCCCTTTACAGCATATCAGTTGAGGATGGGTTCCAATCAAAGTGCAACTCAATCCAACTTCACACAGCTACAGTGTGCTCTAACTCAACTCAGCTGGAAGGAAGTTCCTTCCAAATTTAACTTAAGTATATGGAATCCCCCTTTTTTTTCTGTACTTTTACACTCAATCTTTGCATTTTGATCCCTGTACTTGATTAGTTTAAAAAGATTAACACTGTTGTTGTCTTCTCACACACACCAAAAACTATTCTGCCTCTCCTGCCCAGTCAAAGCATTGATTTTCTTTCTCGGAGTTAAGAAAGAATTAACGAATCCTTAAACATGACTGACCCCCAAACAGTAGTATGCATTTATGTTGTTCTAGTTAACTGTCTGATTCCCATGAGGCAAACCAGTACTGGGAAGAAAATAACCACTTCTCACCAGGAGTAGTAGGTCTAGTGTTCAGTAAGCTTTTGGCAACTCTGCATCTGAACCAAAAAAAAAAAAATCAATACTTGACCTTAAGGTAAGAAGCTCCTTAATACCAAGACAACCAGAAACAAGGGTGAGAAATTCAGAAGTACTTACTGTTTACCAGGTGCTAATAACATGCATAAATTTGAAGTTTCTGTCCTGTGTGTTAAATGTATGGTCTTTGAGGATACAAGAGGACAGATGCTTTGTCAGTTGTGTAATTTGACAAGTTCCATCCGCTCCTATCCAGGTGACCAGACAAATGTAGGACAAAGCATTCAGTTAATCATGTACTGTATTTTAGCCTGACCCTGCAGGATTGGGAGCAGCAGGTGGAGTTAGACACGGCAAGAGCTGCCTATGGGAAAAGTTCTGTTGCAACTTAAGAGCCAACCTGAGTAAATGCAAGAAATGAAGATGAAACTAAGTTCACATTCTTGTTTAAGCCACTTACTTACTTACATGCAATTATTTATGTAATTCTAAAAGACAGTATATATATATATATATATATATACACCAAACTCTCAGCTACTCACTTCTTTGGGCTTCTATTCGGGCTTTCAGCAGGGTTGTAACTACAGTTTGCATAACAAACTGATTGTAAAGCTTGGAAGTTACAAGACTATCAAAATTGTTTAAACCAATTTATACAATATTAAATTAAAAATCCAGAGATAGGATAAATTCCATTGGTTCTTCAATGCCATACAAGTATTAGATGGTTTTCTTGAGTCAATATTACTACAGAACAAAAAGGGTTGAACAATTACAACAGATGTCTACTCTTCATTGCCTTTTATTTACAGGTCAGAATTCACAAAGGTTTCAATTTCAGCTGTTGAGAGAGATTATTTCTGAATAGACAAAAAAGGGCATTTATCACATCAATGTGTAAAAGCTGATGGATGCCTGCAGGAAATGGGTTATTGTGCTACTTCACCCACTTCTGCAATGTTAGAGTCTACAAAACAAAGGAAGTGTTTGAACCACTATTTGGATTTTCAATGTACACACAGTGATAAACGTGAGATTGTAAAATTCTTGTGAGCATTTTGTTCCTTTCAATTTAATGCACCTTCGGTAGCAACAGTTGTAGAAACTATCTAACCTAAAGCATTAGAGGCCTTAATGGCTCTTGTATTTCACACTTCAGAAGAGAGCTTATGGAACAGTGATGTTGAAGGCCACTAAGCAGGAGAATTTCATCAGTTGCTTCATTTTCACTGAGAGAATTCAACCAATTCATTTAAACCTCTCAGGGGGCAGAGGAATGAGGAAAGCATGGGGTAAGAGAAAAACCATCAAGCTGTTTAATAGTTGTATGGCATTTTAAACTCTCAGATTAAGCAGCTAAGCGTCTTTCACAACACCCACCAAGGCAGGCCGCAGTGTACGCCCATGCAGCTTATAGCCAATCTTGGATACTAATGCAATAGTGCCAGGCTCCTTCCCTTCCATGGGAGCATGGAACAATGCTTCATGTTCATAGGGATCGAACTTGGCTCCGACAGGATCCAGTCTGAGCAGGCCATGTTTTTTAAACACCTTTTGAATCTGTAGTTCTGTCATAACAAGACCTTCATATAAGCTCTTCAAATGAGGATTTTCATCCTTGATTTCTTCTTTTGGAACACTTTCTGTTGCCTTCTCCAGAATGTCTGCAACTTCTAGTAAGTCCTTACAGAAGCTCTGAATCCCTAAAAAGAAATAAAAGAGAAGGGAATGGGATTAGTCCACTGAGGGAAGCAAGCATTAAAAAACAAACAAACAAACAAACAAAACAAAACACAACCCCAAAACCTACAGCAATAATCTGTATTCTTTTACATTTTTAACAAGGTATATGATACTGTAAACATTTGGGGTAAAATGTCCTTTCCAATTTACTTTATAATCCAGAACTATTACAGAGACCTTGAAATCCAGATCACCTGCTCTAGTTCTATGGAAGAGCTAAAAAAAGAGCTAAAGCTATGCTGATGACCTGACATTAACAGTTAAAATTCTAACTGAATTTACCAAAACTTTCAGATGGCTTAATGTAATTTCCTCATGTCTCTCACCTAAAGTTCAAAGCGTTATGTTGCCCTATTCCTACCCTTTAATCTGATGTGCTAAAAATATTTACAGAAGAAAAACCATGTAGTTGGACTGATCAGGAGTCCAAGAGATGAACAGGGATTATTCCTTGAATAAAAAGAACTCACACCTCTCCCTCCCACTACAAACCACTTTTACAGAGACGGAAGCTGTGCCTTGTAAAGACCAAGCAATTCCTAAGCTAACGATAGTACGTATCCTGAAGCTGTTCTCTGGCTCACACTAAAAGAATCCTGACTAATCTCACTTAAGGCAAACTGTCTCTAGAAATAATGAAAAATCAAAATGATTCAGTAGAGTAACACATTTATATGTAGAGGTAAACCAATGACAAACTGCACTGCATTTTGTAGCGTTTTTGGTTGGTTTTTTTTTCCTTCCCCACAGCCAGCCCTTTTAATTCTAGCTCACATTTTAGATGTTGTTTTTTTCCTTACCAAGAAGCAATATGCGCATTACCAGAGGACAAGTCCTCGGTTTAAACAAAAAAACACCTATGGAAGCACCTTGCAAAATCTATAGGGATCAGCTTGTTCTCAGGAAAGGGTCACTTTAACAACTGCACACCTCTGTAGAGACTCGAGCTCTTCATAGAACAGTAACTAACAGTGTCCAAGTAGTTCCAAAAATATGAACAAATGAATGAAGGTTTTAAATTAAAACTAAAACTGTGGTTAGAGCTGAAGTGTCCCAAACATAGATTAACCAGTTGTCTAGTGATCTGGATCAAACCAAATAACCAAACTCTTCAGAAGGTGGTTTGGAGTGGGTTTTTTTGGTGTAACTTATCTCTGCAAATATCTGTGACTGCATCTCTGTGAATTTATGCAAGTCTCATTAATGAGTTTCTCTTCCTTCAACAGAAAAAGCAGTCATATACAAATGATAAAACTTACAATCATGCAAATTATCTATAATTTAGTTTTCAGGAGAAATTGTATTTTAATAGTTATTTCTATTGTAGCACCTCTGAGGTCAGACATGACTCAAAGTCCTTCTGCACTAAGTAGCGTATTAGTGAAACAATGCTTATTGAAAATCAACTTCAGGATGAAGCATTCAAACATCCATGAAAAGGTACAAGAATAGTATCTAACTGAGAAATGCTTTTTCTTACAGTACAGATTAACTGAAGACCCTGTATTCAGAAATAAAAACTTCTATATTCAGAATTAAACTATACAGCTGTGGATAGTGTGTGCCAAAAAAGGCCAACTCATTTTTCAAGTCAGAGTGACAGTCAAACACTAAGATGATAGAGCACTCTTCTGCAGTATTTGCATACAATTTCTGTTTTACAGATTTGTGTTTGAACTGTCAAAAAGCTAAATCAGATGTCAGTAGCCTGGCTCCTGAAGAAAGATGTGTTTCTAGCATGCTTCAAACTGAGGAACTGTTCAAACCTCTCTGCCTCAAATATGTTTTTAACCAAGTAGTCAGAATCACTGGGAAAGACAACTTGTCAAAAACGTGAGCCAGTTAGCTCAATTTTCCAGGCTTTGCATTTCCTGGGTTTTATGAGTACACACAAAAGGAGCCTCCACTGACCGTATAACTTTGCCTCTTCTACCAGTTTCTGGCTTCTTTGCCTCACGTTTTCTGCATCTGCCAAGGCACGCTTGTACTTGTCCTAAAGAAGAAAAACCAGTAACAGAAGATATTTCATTCCTGGTGGCTGGGTAGTTGACAATAATTCAAAACAGCATATTCAGTATAAAACAGCATTTTAAACAGTTACATTGCCTAAACCCACCATCTGAAGAGTAATCTGAAGACAACATGTGAATTATCACAGCATCCTTCCTACCAAGGCAGGTGTTTGCTTCACTTTACTGCAGCCAGAAGTGAGGGAAAGGAAATAAGATGGGTTTCCAGACTCTCAGTATTTGTCAACAGATTACCTGGAAGAAATTTTTAACTCTATGTATATATCAAGTTTTCATAATATCAAAGATTTCTGCTTTTTCTGATGTACGTTCACAGAAAGCCTTCATCCGTCATAAGGTATTCTGACACTATGGCAAACGAGATTCAACCCAGCCATGACTTTCAAACCATCTCTTCCCTCTCCATACATACCACAGAGGGTCCTCCAGTTTTTTCAGACTTCACGAACTATGAAGTCTAACTCCTCTGTTGTTCAGGTTAAGTTCTGGTCTATTCCTAGCAATATGGCCATCTAGCACAGATGTGCTAAGAAATTCAATAAACTTAGGCACTTGAGGTTGAGTGCTTCACCGCCTAACTCAGAACTCCATGTTGGCCTTCCACTCTGAATATGCTTGACCTTCACATGTTAGTGAAGAATCTCAAAACTGAATGAAAATAGTCAACGAGTTGACTGAAGAGCCACATTAGGTAGCCAATAGCAAATGCTGTCAACAGAGATGTTAAGTGACACCTCAGCTTTGTTCTTCAGTGCTTTGGGAAAGGCAACAGAAAGGAAACTCAATCCACTTATGATCCATAGGTGCTGCTTCTATAGAAGGTTTGAAGGGCTCTCCAAGAGAGGTTGGAAACCTCCTAAGTATGTAATAAGTACACTATTATATAAAAGCTAAGCATCATTAACCCTGACCTTTGAAAAGTCAGCAGCTGTTTTCAGAAAGCCTACCTACTCTTAGCACACACAAATACACACATCAAAGACACAGTCAAACCCTTCCATGGGCTTCCAAAAATTATTTCTCCATTGAGCAAAACCTAAGTGAACTGAAGCCAGCAAAACTCAGTAACAAATGTTCAGGCTGGACAAGGTTCAATTCCATCCAGAAATCAGAAAGAAACTATCCAAAATCTTAATTTTGGACCAGGGATGCATCTCGGGTCTTGTAGCACATCTACTCTTAAGTTTAAAGAAATTATTGAATTGTAGGTTTTTATTCAACAACTAAACAGTAGTCACACAACTGTATCCAGATTGTGCACCGAGAACCTGTAATGAATGCTCTTAGGTATGCGGTTTGTAAGGTATGCAACCTGATGACCAAAAGACACTTACAGTGACTTCTTTTAGTTGTTCTTCCAGTTTGGCCTTTTCTTCAGTTAAAATTTTTTCAGCAGAGCTGGGTTCAACCTTCTGCTCATTTTGGCTCTGACTCTGGTCCTCTTCCAAGTTCTGGCCAGTATTTTTCTGTTGTGTTGCTACACAAAGCAGTCGTGGAGAAGTCCTAAGGCAAAAACATGTGGACAATATTAATCAGTTGCTTACTTTGTAAGATATTAGCCTTTTCTGGACATACTGGACACTTTATTTGACACATCGATGTCTACAAAATTCTCACATTAAAGCACAAATTAATACAACAATTCTAGGTCTATGAAAACTGTTTGCAGAATGTTTCATCAGAAGTAACTGAACTTAGCCCATCTAAATGGTTGCAAAAAATAACTTTGCTGCAAGATTCCAACCTCTGGGCAGCAGCTTCTAAGTGTCCATTATATTCTGTTTATAAAATTGCAGCACTTTTATGGGGAATATGAGCTCGTTCTCAGCACCGTACTCCATCAGGAAGCAAATACAGTTTACGTGATGCAATCACCTGCAACAGTCTCCCAGAAAACACACCAGCGAGAACAGTGGTTTGTGGCTGATTGCTAGCAAGCAACAGAAAAGCGCCTTCAGTGTTACTACTGTATCCATCGCAAATATCGCGTCAAGAAGGGGCCAGTCTCCATGAAGACGACTATTTATCCCTTCCTAACGCTTCTTGGGCTGAACTAACCGAGCCACCTGAGCAAACCGGTTCGCGGACGAGGCGAGTGGATCGGTGCCGCAATGACAAAAGGCCTCGGATCCCTGCAGACCACATCAGGACTTCAGGCCTGGAGGCCTTCGGGCTCAGGACGGGGCCAGGAGGGCCCCGCCACGCCTGGCCGGGCCCCTCTCCCGGGGGAGGGTAAGGGAAGCCAGCAAAGGGCGGCTGGGGGGGCCGGCACCAGCCCGCCCCGGCCGTAGGAAGGGGCTCCCCGGCGCAGAGCCGGAGGGCCGGGGTTTGGCAGGTGGAGCACCCCGGCACGGCGGCGCTGGGCCCCGCTCTCCTCCTGGCCCGGCCCGGGCGGGCGGTGGCGAGACGGCGAGTCCGGACCGGGACGCGGACCCGTCCCGAGGCGCCCGATCCAGGCCGGGCGGCGCGGCGCGACCCTCACCTCAGGGAGAAGCTCAGCAGCGGGTACCGCGGGCGCACCGCGGACCGCACGCACTGGGCCACCGCCGCCATAGCGCCTTCCTGCCCACCGACCGCCTCAGCCCGCCCCTCCGGGCCTCCGCGAGACCGCCGCCAATCAGCGAGCGGGCAGGCTAAGAGTGACGCGGCCGACGACCGATCCGCAAGGCGGATGCACGCCTCGGGCCAAACAGGCGAGGTGGGGGTGGAGCCTACAGCTCTTCCGGGGCGTTGCGGAGCGCTCCCGTGAGGAGCTCTCTCCTCGCCTCCCCCTCGTGGCGGAAGGTGACGCGCGGGTGGGCGTGGCCGCGGGCGAGGCGAGGGAGGGGGCGGTGCTCGCGCCGCGGGGGGAGCCATTTTGTGTTGTGAGGGAGCGGGCGAGGCAGGGTCTGCTGGGGTGTTCGCTGCCCTTCTGTGGGGTGTTAAGACGTAATGTCGGGAACGAGAGCCTGTGGGAGTTAGCAGGGCACTGGCTAAGGTCAGGGATTGGTATGTCCCTGTCAAAACTGGTCACTGCAAGCTGGAGGAGACAGTTTGGTGGCTGCAGGTGGTCCAGTCTAACGATCCGTGTCTTTCCTGTGCAAGTTGTGACTGAAGAAGTTTGAAGATTGCAGCTCATTTTTTTTAAAAAACTGCTGAAAAACCCTGTCATCAGTAGTACCTTGTAGTCTGTCAACAGTTTGGCTGCGAACCTCCACATAGAGGTTTTCATCATGTGCATCTATACATGCTCACTAACTGCTGTATACAATCTTGCTGGATAATTGTGATCTAAAATCCTGAGCTTTCATTAAAAGGGATAACATTTCTAATCCATGGCTTCCAAATTTGGCCACCTGCTTGTGCAACCTGTTTGTGCAAGTGTCCCATGTAACTGGAGGTTATGGAAACTGCTCGGTGATTCTTGGTTGACCTAACTTGAGCAGTGTTGTCAATTAGTTTGTCATTACCCTGTTCAAAGGGAAAAAAAAATCAAGGTCACGCATTTATCGTACAGTCCCAAAGTGAGTGCTAGATTATTCACAGATGCCTGAACAACAGCTGTTAACCTGATTTTTGCATGCATTGATGCACTTTCCAAATGCAATTTGAAGGATAGAGAAGATGCAGATTCCATAAGCCAAATTCAGTAAATGTTATATTCAAGTGTATAATTAAAGTATTACTGAAAAAGAAGCTGCAGAAGACATTTTCGGCTTGCCACATGAGAATCCTGCAGAAGTTAGGACCTTGCTAAGTTCAAACTTTGGCAGAGCACACTAAGTTTTCAGTGTGGCTTTTATTTGGCAGGTTTGCTTGTCTATGATGTGTCGCTTCATGGCCTCTGCAGAAAGCAGGATATGGTATAATATAAAGCAAATGGTATAATGAGGCCAGTGGCCTCATACTGTGACAAATGTTAGATCCCAAGAAGTCTCGCTGTCTCCTACAGTTCCATGGATGTGGATTTCTCCTCCTGTGAAAAGATTGGAAGAGCTAGAAGCATACCAATAAACATTCTTGGGTGACAACAGGCAACAGCTCTAAGATAAAAACCAAATGGGTTTGTAGTCCGTGGTTTTTATGTTTTGGTGATTGCTGTTTTGTGATGTGACACTGGTACAGTCCAATGGCTTGCCTATACAGAGCACAGCAAAGAAGAAGGGTGTATGCCATGTGCTGTCCATACATGGAGTGGCTGTAGTGCTGTCAGTATCAGCTTTCTGGAAAGTAGGTAAGCCACAAATTCCAAGCTTCATCCTCAGAAATACTGAAAGAAGTCATTGAGGAAATCTGTTAAAGATGCTGATAATCCTGAGGAAGGATCAGAGAGAACAAGGAGAAAAACTGGATATTGAATAGCCGTAAAGGATGATACCCACAGAAAGGCATGAAGAAATGAGACAGGGAAGGTAAGTGGATATTTAGGTCTGATGTTATTAAAATGTTTCCTGGAAGGATAATTGGTTCCTTACAAAACCTAGACAAGCAGTCTGACTGTCTCTTCTTTCTTGTCTGTTGTTTTGCCCTGACACCCTTAGGATGGAGCTTCCTATTTCAGCCTTTCTTCATTCTCTGCTGCCTACCATCTTTGGAAGTTGTGCTTGATTAATGATCGATCACAAAATCACAGAACTGATAACAAAAGGTTGAGAAAAGCCCATTGCCAGCTTGTCTCATTAATAACTGAGTAAAATACAGTGGACTCAAGATTTCTGAAACAAGTTTCCTCTTGTATTGGGACCCATTTACCCCAAATGACAGTTCATAGGCCTTCTGCAAGCAAATTTTAAAGATACTCCACACTGAAAATGAATTTTGCTGTGAATTGCTTAACTTGGAACTGCTGTCAAGAAACCCCCCAGGTAGCACAGATACTGATGGGTCAAGACTAAACAGCATATGCAGCACAAAAGAAGGGGATGCAAGTTTACGTGGAGCTTGTTTGCATCATGACTGATCTTTGCTGTAAGTACTGTCCCACTTTGACAAAAAAAAAAAAAAAGGCTTTTTCATGCTTCTGACTTACACTATTGCAGTCTGTTCTGTTTTAATTGTAGTGCCACCTAGTGGGTTGTTTTCTTTTTAAACTCAACTAATGGAGTGTTCAGCATCTGTTGCTTCACCTGGTTGGCAGTCACAGATGTTCAATAACAAGCATAGTTTTGTTCTTGAGCAGTCCTCTCCATATCAAGCGGTCTTTTGCTCTTCACATAAATACCGGGTTTGAATATGATTTGATGATAAGTAATGCTTATCCTGAATTCTAAAACATTAACCACTGCTACTTTTCAACTCAATGTGGTTGAAAGTGACTCTAACCTCTAATTTCTGTGGACTAGTGATAGAATCAGGTAGCCTGGATATGATTCCCCGTTCCTCTAGTGATTCACTTTGTGGTCTTGTGCAGTTATTTAACCTCATTTCCACATTTCTACAACTACAAATTAAGGGTAGTAATCTTTCAGTACCCTACAAGAAGGTTGTTTAGAGAGCACAAGGGAATTTCTGTGATATTTTGAAAATTCAAAATGTCAACTGAACGAGAAGTGTCTTTTTTTATTATTAACATTGCACTTGTAGTAAAGAGACTTGTAATCCTTCGAGATGAAAAATGCCATGAATGCAAGAGTTGTGCTTGAAAAGTTAAATGAAAAATTAAGGCATTTCTGTTTCTCTAAAATAAAAAAGGTAGCTCTGTCTCCTAATGCTAAGATATAGTCTACTGGTATTTGACCAGCAAACAGAATGCCATTACATTTGTGTTTCACTATGAACTGTATTATTAGTGTTTTGAGGGTAAAAGCAAAAGGGTATTGTATCTTGTCCGATCAGATATGTTATATGTCATCCTAATCGGAACCTAATATTGAGCTATGGTGGGAGCACGTGGGGAAAAAAAATACCAAAAAATACCTTTGTCAATATTCTAGCAGTGACCTTTTGGGCCAGTTACCAGGAAATACCTCAATCGAATTAAAAATGTTAATTTAGCTGTAAGACTGTTACTGAATTCTATAGCAGTGAAGAAAACCTTTTTATTCGTACCTGTGCCCTTTAGAAAAGATCACAGATAAGACCACTTAGCCATAGTATTCCATAGTCCATTGTGGGAAGATGTCTAGTGTAAAATTAAGGGACTGATCCTTGTGTATAAAATAATAAAAAAATTTCCTCCATAAGGATTATTGAGACTGAGGATCAGCTACACCCTGGATCCATTTCAGACAGAGGACAATAAAGATTAAATCATTACTTGAATCCAGAAACTTTAAATCCTGAAATGCAGGTTGGGATGTGTGTGGGAGATAACCTTATTTTCTTTTAATTAGAACAGTATTAAAATGGTTAATCTGTACATTCAGAATTTATAATTTTTAATGCAAACATTTTAAGAAATCTCTCCCAGGAGAGAATGTGTAATACCTACTTTCTGCCTAGTTTCTCCTTAGGCTGAAAATACAGAATCATACATCTTTCTCTGATTATAAAGAGTACCCTTTGAGTTCCCATAGCTTTTTGCTAACTAGTTTGAAAGGTACATATTGTAACTATCTTGTTGCCTGGAGAATGTTGTTGCTGTGTTGGAAATCTAATAGCTATAGCCACAGGGCTCTGAAGAGAGCTAATTAGAGCAATTTAGAATAACAAAAGTTCTGTTCCTGGGAGGACACTGATGAGATCCTTCCCCAAAGCAGCATGCCACAATTTCAGAGACAATTTATTGGAATATTCCTGCATAAGTCATCTGGTATCCCAAGGACTTACAAATCTGGCTGTCTATTACAGTTTAGCCCTCATGTTATCAGGGGTACTTGTGTATGTCTTGTAACATTCCTGGAGATATAAAAATGGAAAAACCCTGTCAATCAAGCATTGTCTATCTTACTTTAGTCTAGTTACCAGTCAGAACCAAGCTGTTCAAATGCACAGAAACAATCTTCTATCATGCTGATGGGGGTTTCCACCTTGAGACAAATTTATTGAGCTTTGAGAGAAGAGTTTTCAAATCAATTGTGCTTCTCTTAGTGTGTGGTCATGGATTTTCTTAATATTTTTTGTAAAAATAAATTGTTGCCTTTCAACTTACCGGAACAAGTCAATAGAAGAGATCAGCTCTCTTTTGTCACATTCAGATTTGCCAAGAAGACAGCAGTTGTTGGTATCCATTCCTGTGCGAAGGCTCACAATGGAAGTGCTGTTAATGGAGTGGTATTTTGACATTCAGATCTACATTTTTCTTTCTTTCTTTCTTAATTTTTCTTTAAGATTTGATGAATTGGTTGCTGTGGGCCCATTTCTGCTGCCCTTGTGTACAAGTGATTTGTATTAGTCAAAGGGAATGTTGTACAGTGAAGGACTGCCAAGCCAGGTGCTAGGCAAATAGGCTGCCAGTAGCGCTGTAAAAGCCTGAGGCCTGGCTATTTATTGCTCAGGTGTGACTTGTGCAAATGTTTCTTCCTTGCTTTTTACATATTTTTTCTGATGACTGACAGGATGTTGAATGGCATGGTTGGTTGGGCCAGTGCATGGAGCTCTGTTTAGGCATGGTGTTTTAGTGCTCTGATTCACAGTTCAGTCTCATAGGTAGGCTGTTCTTCGTGCACCCAGCTGGCGAACAAAGGAGGAATGCTCGTTGCTGATGTTGTGCAAGGCTATTGAAAAGCTACGAATGAACAAAGCGTAAAGCAAAATTTAAAAAGGTTATCTTGCACTTTTATTCAACTCCTCTAGAAAGCAGCAAGAGCTTTTAATTGTGTTTCTATGCATAATTAATGAGTGGGTGAACACTCCTGTGGGAACATTGCTGTGCTCCATTCAATCCTAATCTGGCTAGGTGAGTCTGGCCAGAATGGGGACAAAGAGTTCAGCTAAAACTAGCTGGAGTGGGAGGGAATAAAAAGCTTCCAAATATCTGATTGCCACATACATAAATTCTGACACCTTTTTGGTGCTTTATGTGGCAGTCACAGTCTCTGAACCTGGACTTAAACCTCCTGGACTCCAAACCCTAAAATGAAAGCTTTACCCTTTGTTCCCTTTCCACAAGCATCTGTGAGGGCACAACTTCAACCCTGTTATAGGAGCTTATATCATCATTAAAGTTAGACTGGTGAAATTTAAGGCATGTGTGTGTTTTTGTCAGATTTTCCTCAAAATCACTTGGGTTCTGTTACTGATATCTGTGGTATAACTCCAGTTTTTGGAGTTTATTTGAATGTAAAACCTCTGCCAGGCAGGTACAGACTGAACTGAATTAAAGCCCTTGTTTTACATCCACAGTACTCGCACCTTGTTCAGAAAGCAAGAGCATGGCTGCTTTATGTTTTCTAATAGCTGTTACCCAAAGTACTTTCACTGCTGTTTTAAAGGTCACCTCAGATTTATGAATCACCTCAGGTTAATGTGTTATTAATCAATCAGAAACTGGTTGAAAATTACTGGTTCACCACTGTGAATGCTCCTGTGCTAGATGTTTATAAAATAAAATACTAGGAAGGGAATCTGTACTTCCATGCTATGTGTTAAGTAGGAATTCTGTTGTTATAGCTGAAACCGCATAGTCTTTCCCTCTGACTCCATTACCAGCTCCTGGTCTCTGCACTGTTCTCTCGTCTGACTGGAGAAGCTGCCTCTCATTGCCTTTATAACACATTGTTGGTCCTTGGATTTTGCCCAGGCTTATGCTGCCCTTTCTCCTTCTTCCTCTTCCACCTTCCGCTCTTCACTTTCCATTACCATGTCTGCTCTGTTTAGAGTGGAAGAGCCTCTTAACACAGTACTTCCATCTCTGCTTACTCACTTGTTCTTGGGTTTTGCTGAAGCTATCCTTGCTTAAGATCTCATAATGATTTGTGATCAAGAACACCGTCACCTTTTTGATATTAAACATTGTTTCAACAGCACTGTGTTCATTTCTAGAGGTGGTGTGACTGGTACCCTCTGCTCTGGTTCACGATATTAGTGTTGGTTGATAATTATGCTTGTGCTGTGTGGTAAAGCATTAAGGTGGAGAATCCCTGCCCTGCTGTGGCTTCTCTTTTAATTCATATTTATTACTGAACAAAGCAGACTCTTCCATTTCAAAGAGCTTATAGCTTTTTTATGACTAGTGTCTGTGGTTTATTAGACCACCTTTTTCTGCTTGCTTAATTTGTATTTTAGTCTATTTTAAAAATGATATTTCTATTGTGTCTTTTTAGATATGTGTTTATTATTTTTCTAGGACTCCCCAAGTACCTTGGCTGGCAAAGTCTTAATGAATAAAATTACTGTCATGTTATAGCTATAAAAATCCACTCCCTCCTTGGAATGGGACGTGCAAGTTTGAAGAAGCTGCAGAAAATGAGAAGTATAGTTATCTTGGAGTTATTTTAAGTAAAATAGGATAAATACAAAGGAAAAATATTTGTTAAATTATTTTGCAGTTATGAACTGTTAATGTGTTGATCTTCCTAATTCTACATTATGCACATAAACCAAATGGTGTATCTGTACTATTATTACAGTGACGTTTGCTTTGTAGGGCAGATTTACCCAGGCTAACCTTGTAGAAGTTGAACGCTGACAGTAGTTTTGAAATACCAAAGAATTCAGTATGTGCTAGAAAACCTGCCTGAGTGTCACGGTACATTGTCGTGCTAATTAGCTCTGAGCTGGTTGTGATTCTGGAGAGCAACTAGTGTCTGAGGCAGCTTGTATCTCATACAGCTCTGTACTGCTCTGCACACACATTAGCAACTGTCTACACATTGATTTGACAGCTTTTCTGTTACTTAGAACAGAATGAGCTGTTTTGGACTGCTGGTTGTTGTTTTTCAGTAAGAATTGTTAATACCCTAGTACAACACCAAGTGAATAAAAGGTGTACAGACAAGAAGCTGAGGCTTCAGAGATAACTCCGAAAGCTGTAAGGTAGATGCTGTACTCCTCTGCCATAAGACAGCATGACAGACTCAGAGGATCTGTTCTCATGGTTCTCCACATTGCAAATAAGTGTGTTTCAGAGCCAGCTTTCCAGTAAACTCCAGCTAAACTATGTAGACTGTGTAAGCAGTTGGCCAGTGCAGCTACAAGCAAGGTCAAGCAAGAGCACAGCACAGGAAATATTTATGCACTAATGTCAATTTCTTTGTTACAGCTCATGGTTTGTAAGGAATAAATTCCCAGGTGGAAGCAACAAGCAAATTTACCCAGCTTTTTACATTTCAGATATTGCCTGCCTTTGTACCTGCTCTGCAGATCACTAAGTGCAAAATGCTGATAAAATTAGTTGATTTCTTAAGGCAGTCTCAGCTTTTCAGGCAGAGTCACTGAACAGGAGAGATGGGATGCATTTATCTTCCTCAGTTGGCACAATGTTATGGGTTGGCCCCAGCCAGCAACAAAGCATCCACCAGCCGCTCGCTTATGTCCCCCACCCCCCAGCAGGAATAGGGGAGAGAATTGGAAGGGCAAAGGCAAGAAAAACTCTTGGGCCAAGATAAAGACAGTTTAATAAGGAAAGGAAAAAATTAAAAAACCTCACCAAGTGATGCAAAGGCAATCACCACCTCTCACCAACAGACTGATGCCCAGCCAGCCTCTGAGCAATGACTGCCTTGAGAGACTCCCTCCCCAGTTTTATTGCTGAGCATGACATATGGCATGGAATAACCCTTTGGTCGATTTGGCTCAGCTGTCCCAGCCATGTCTCCTCCCAACCTCCTGTCTGCCCCCAGCCTGTTTGCTGGGGGGGCAGAGTGAAAACCAGAGGTGGCCTTGGCACTTTGTAAGCACTGTTCAGCAATAGCTAAAACATCGGTGTGTTATCAACACTGTTAGTCATAAATCTAAAACACAGCATCATACAGGATGCTGTGAAGAAAATTATCCACATCCCAGCCAGAGCCAGTACATAAAATAGATAGGCCTGACCCTGCAGTGGGATAAATGCTGTGCTAGCTATAAATACAACTTGACTGGATTTTTATCTTCTCTTCTTACTTTCTTTAGCTCATGTTCATGACATGTATCCAGTTGGCATAGAGAAATACCAGTATCTTAAACTCCTAATAAATTTTATGAAAGCTAGAAGCAAAAGTTTCAAATGGAATGGCTGAAATTGTGCATCTGATCTCTCTTTACGCACATAAATATTTTGATATTTTGGTCTTCAGACATGTTCTTCACTTGCAGTTCCAGAAAATTTGTAGGTCTTCATTTTACAGGGGTTGTATATTCATCAGTTTTTTCTTGCATTTTGTGATACATTTTCATTGTATATTTAGATGGAATTCTAGTTCAGATAAGTCTGTAACCTAGATAAATATAAACCCCTGGTTTAGAGAAACTTGTTCCTGTAGAACTGTGTCTTTTCTTCTAGAAAAGTCTGTGCCCTATGGTGAAATCTCACTGTTTAGGGACTTTCTGGAATGCCATTTCTAGCATTCCTCCATTTGCCCTGTAAGTGCTCCTACTTTACTTGAGCCCCTGTTTTTATGTGAAATTTGTTACATTTATTTCTAGAATGGACAATCACTTGGAGCAGAGATGCTGAGATGACAGTGTAATGTGAGATGGAGGTGGTAGTAGGCTGGAAACAGTAATACATTATTAAAACCAAGCAGTGTTTTGATCTACACAGGGTCAAGGGATAATCAGGCTTCATTTTGTTTGGCTAGTGATACCACTGTGGAACTTTTGTATCTGTCATTTGGGCTGGCAGCAGTTCTTTGGTTTTTCCACCATGTAAGTTACAAAGCGAACGATTCAGGTGCTAAAATGTGTGCAGTCCCATTGTAGACACCTCACATACCCCACCTGGCCTCCAGCAGCTGTTCCAGAAGTGCACAAGCCTTAGTAAGTCTTGTTTTGTTTCCACCGGCCCCATACTGATGTTTCATTTAAAATGTTTTGAGATACCTATTTTTAGGCCCCTGAATCACTCTTCAAACATCAGTTCTAGCAAATACGTCTACGAAAATCCTGTAAGCCACGGTTCTACACCTAGTATGTCACCTGTAACATCGCAGCTGGTGTACAAGCTTCTCTGTGCATGTCAGGAGAAGAGCCTCTCAAAGATATTTAAGGCCCAGCAAGTTGCTTTCTATCTTGCAGTCAGTATGCAGCTTTACATCACTGGGGCTCGTCTGCCTGTGCATCCCCTGTGTTTTTGTGTCTGCTTGGCTCTTGGCAAAATTATTTATGCCCTTTCCAGTCAGCCTTCTAGAATCGTCCTGAGGCCTTTGTTTGGCTTAGTCTTCTGGTCTTCAGTCTGTTCTCCCTGGCTCTTCTCTCATCTGCTTCACTCAGTATTTCTTATGACTGTGACTCTTGTCAGTGGTTTACCCAGCTATGGCAGGAGATGTCCTGTCTTTTGACTCTTGCATTTTGTGCTCTGTCTTGTGAGCTGGCCAGAAATGTGAGGGTCACCATAACCTTGGTTTGAGTTACCTGAGTGCATCCCTATGTCTCATGTTGAATTCCTAACTATTTACTAGCATGTTCTTCTTGCTTTGAATCCTAAGACAACCTCAGGAGACAGGTTTTTAAACCAAACTATTGGCCTGATAAGCCTTGGGATGCTCCTTAAGAGCCTCCTGTAGCTTTGGATAACTAGTTCTTTCTAAGTGAATAGGAAGGAAGTTCAAATGTTTGGGATGAGTGAAAAAGTGTTTTAACCTCAGGAAGGACTTCATAAACCTTAGCAAAAGTTGAATTTGCTATTTCCATGTCAGATCTTTCTTCCACAAGATTTGTGATGAGCCAAATGCTCATTGCTTATCCTTGATGTTTCTTGGGCTCTCTAACATCCATTGGTGCCAGAGATGAAGTGTGTATATAGTGCATACAGAAATATGTGTAATGGTCAGGTTAACATAGTGTCAGGATACTACCATGTTGATGTGTATCACAGACTGAACTGAACACTTAAAATTTGTTTCCTTGTTTAGAAAGCATGTAGTGCTAGTAGTGGCATTACAAATATCTCTTTTCAGTCATGTCAAAATTGGTGCATTTGTTCCTACTTGTTAAAAAAAAGATAATGTTGATTTATGTGAGTTAATCATAAATACTTACCTGGTGCTTGGACCATATTGAAAATAAATCCCATTGTATTTAACAAGAAATGCTGCCCCATATGCCACACAGAAGTGGCAGCCAGCATACAGCAGATTGGAAAGATCTTCTATTATTTTTCTAAAGTTCTGAAGTGAAAAGAACATGCCTGTGAAAATATTTAAGTAATGTATTCTTGTACTGTACCTTGTGTTCTGTAAATGCCTCTGAAAATCAATAAAAACAAATTGTACCTAATGTATTCTGTGTTTTGCAAGGAGGGCAAGCCTTTCCCCCTGATTTATTAATGTTTGGAAAAAAGTAATTGCACATAAAAATCCTATATTAAAAATAGTAATTCATGATGTTTTAATATCTTTTTCCCCTGGTTAAAGAAGAGTAGGAAGTATAGGAATGATTGTTTTTTACTGCTATGAAAATATTTTTATTTTTTGACAGTAACTGGCATCGAGAATAACAATAAAAAAAATAAAAGCCATACTGAGTATTCCTCCTCTGATGTTTTATGTCTACTCAGAGAAGATAGGGTACAGACAATTGCTCAGCTGCAGTAAAGTTCTCATTTTTATTGTGCAGAGCTAAATTTATTCTTGCTGTAATTTTTTCTGAAATCAGTAGAGTTACTTCTGCTAGGCATGAGAGTGACCTGCTCTGATTGTACTGCTGTTCTAGGAGAGAGTACACTTGAGCAGTTTCTTCCCTTCAGTTGAATACACGCGTAAATGTAAATTCTGTTTACCTCTGCAACTGCTTGTATGATTATAGCCAGCGCAGATAGAAGAGCACAGTAACTTGAATCTGTGGCTTTCAGGTGGATGAGATAAGCTTTTGTTGTTTCAGAGGAAGGATGCTGTTTTGTATCATGTACTTCATCTGAAATGCTTCAACACATACCTGATTAGGCAGAAGCCTTCTTTAGAAACAAATTAGGGTTACTGCTTGTGAGATGTTCAGGCTTGGTATTTTCTACAGAGTATCCAGAAATCAAGGGGGAAGGGGGGAGCTTTGATTTTTTTAATAAATGAGTTTCTAGTGTTGTATCAGAATATTTTGTGGTTATAAAAGAAAAAATCAGGTGGTGCAAAAGAAAATAGGCTGATGGGAGTTTTTCCAAAGCTTCTATTTTAATGAATGAATGTGTCAGAAAGGAATAGAGGAATATAAGGTTTACACAGAAGTAGGACCAAACTAAGATTTGACATCCAGTTCCTATTCTGAGATTATTAATCTTCTCCGTATTAGGCTGTACAGACCCAAACTGAGTAAGTTCCCTGCAAACTGAAGATTCATAATTCACTCCCAACATTTCATGTTCCAGTCTCTCTTGTATTGATGTGGAAAGCTGGATTTTTAATAGAGCTAATTAATTTTTGTCCTCTTCCCTTGAAGTATCATGTGTCCAGAAATGTATATGGTTCCTTTCTGTGCCTGCTTATTTTTATTTATTTTTAATAGATTCTCTCACTCTCATCAGTAGCATATGTATGATACAGGTTGCCATGGTAAATATGAATTTTTTATTAACATTGTTAGTATTAATTTAAAACATGAGAAGCTGGTAACTGAGATGTTAACACCGCTTTGGAGATTTTCCTGCTCCTGAGGTGATAGAAATTATATATGGGGTTAAAAATGTGAAAAGCAACATGTCTTGGGAAGGAGGTCCTGTAGTGATAGTACAGCAGCCTAAGGGCACAGAAATGTAGGATATTTGGACTGTGAAGCAAAGACAATAGGAGGTCAGACATAAGCTGGTGAAGGTTAATACTAGAGATGACATGGAACCAAGGTTCAAGTTTTAAACTCCTTCCTTACATTTCTGGACCATTTGCAGACAGTTCTTTCCATCAGAGTATGACCAATTGGCTCAGCTGAATCCAATATAAACAAAGGAGTGTGAAGAGACATGGTCAGCTTCAAGGCAGGGAGGGGTACAGGGCTGGCCTCCCTAAGTTTCATTTATGACTTTACATCTAACTTGCTGTGCTAATCAAGTAATTTTAGGCAGATTTTTGAAAACTCCCAGTTACCCAAATTTCATTGAGCTCAATGGGAGTTACCTGACAGGAAGTTCTTGAAAATTCACCTTTCTAGACATACCGTTTCTCTAAAATTCATGTCCTTCAGGCTCTGTTAGATTGTTTGTGAAATGAGTCTGATACTGCTTTCTTTCTTGGGAGGTGAAGAAACAAATATTTTTTGATAGGTGGTAGTTTTTTCCAATGGAAAATTTTTTTATGCATAACCTGTGATTCTTGATGAATTTCTATTCATCCATGAAGTCCCTAGTGTTATGACAGAGTGTTAATTTTTCACTGTGGATTCACTTTTGGAGCAGAAAGTTATGAGGTTGTTTGTTGTCTTGCCCTGGGACTTTGACTCGTATTTGATGCTGTCACTGAAGAGTGATTTTAGAAGAAGCTACATGATGAGAGGTGCTATCTTTCAGCTGACATGTTAAATTGAGGTCGCTTCTGTCAATGGCCCTCTTAAAAATCACTTCTGTGTCTTGTCAGACATTCCATTTCCCAGTGAAATTAATTCTAAAAATCAAGGACTGTGTCTGAGATATTACAAAGCCCATAATGGTGGTTCTGTTTGCCCTGTCTTCATTGCACTACTGGTATTTTACTTACTATTTTTGTCAGGACTTATATTATAAAACTCAATTTTACTCTGTTCTATATCACAAAGCAGCATATGTCACGCTAACTCCACTGAGCAGAGTAAGATTACTACATGAAATCTTATATCATCTTGTGATATATATACACACAAGATTACTCAGAAAATAACTTGTCACCACTGTAGACACTTCATGGTTGCTGGAAAAAACACTCCATACTGAAGGTCACATGTATATATACGCTGATTTAACAGCTCTATTCACCCTTTGCTAGAACAATGCTTCTAGCAGAATGACAGGAGACTAGTAAAGCTTCATACTTTCAAGGAAAACTTTCTGATTCCTTCTGTTTAAAGGATGGAAGTTCCTTATATTAAAAGGAAACAGAACTTAGTAACTACATTATTTTATGAAAATAAAAGAACTCTCAACTCCATTTCACCTTTGACACTACTAAGACTCCAAATGTGTCACAAATGTTGCCATACAGCACACCTTAGTGATTGCAGCATTAGATTTGACACTTTCAGATTGTTAATTCCTTGGTTTGAATCATGTGGAGCTTTTTTTTTTTTCTTTTTTTTTAATACAGATAAACAGTTCAAATAGTTCAGCATCTCTGGTTCTTTCAGCTGAGATGTTAAAAAGCAATTGTCCTCTCAGATTCTTTGTAGACTGAAATCTTATAACCCATCCGCAAGAACAGGATTTAGGAAAGCTGGTTTTGGGTGCATCTCTGTCCTCCATATTCTGTTCACTGTACTGTATACTTTTCTCCTTGATGCATTTCAGTAGTGATTTCAAAGGTAAGAAGGCTTCCTTTCTGCTGCTCTCATGAAAAGCCACTTAGATTTTGACAATGTGTAACCTGTTGAAATATAACCTTTACTATTAGTGTTCTGTGCCTTTGAGGTGGCTCCCAAAAGCCCAGGTCTTTCTGTTGGTTCTGTGCATTCCCAACTGAGATGGTTAGTTTTGCAGATTCACCTTTTATGTGTTCTGACTTACTGCGTATCTAGAACTAAAGCTCATTTTGGCTATGTGATGCTGGTTGATTTCTTGTCTTAAAACATTTCACAAACCCAGTAAGTTTCTTTTATTTCTGTAGAATGTATTTGATAAGAAGTGACACAATTTCACATTCTTCTTTTGTCAATACACAAAAATTATGTCCTAAGTGACTTGACTTCTAACAAACCCACATTCAGGTTTTCACAAGGTTCCGATCTAGCCTTGTGTTAATTGATTTTGTTAATGGTTCTAGTGATATCTTATGACAGAAGAATGTTATATGCGACCTAGTAGTGTTGTGCTCTTTGTAGTCCACAAATCAATAAATGCACTTAAAAAAATAAACTCTAAAAACATGAATTATAGATATAGGCAAAGGTCACTTTCTCTGTCAAATTCCTCTCCTTATCCTATTTCTAAATAAAGAAATTGTAAAACAGCATGCAATTTGTGAAGTCTAGTGACAATGTTTATTTTTATATGTAAATTAGACTGTAAGTGTTCCATTTTGGAAATGGAATGGAAAAATTTCAGTGAGCAGAATTCCCTACCTGCTTAATAAAAGTGGAGGTCTCTCCTAGCATATTATGTAACAACAACAAATCCAGAAACTTTATTGCGTTCAATGTCAGTATCTCCATGTGGAATTACTTCTTGATTGTAAAATGGCAGCAGAGTCTCTCAGCACTTTTACAGTAACCAAGCTGGGATCTAAATTGGTATTTTACCACTTTCATTTAAATTCTAGCAATTATATAAAAAAGATAGATACCTTTTTATATTTTTTCAAGCCCTGAATGTTGAATTAAAATGTAGAACTTCCTAATTATGTCAAATGTTGTCATGAAGAGTTCACCTGAAAGCATTTCAAACATTGCAGAGAATGGAATGGCTTATTCAGCTTCTTATTTCTTTCACTTAACTTGAGTTCTAATGTGAAATTGCTTTAATAGCTTTGTTCCCATTTTAAGTGTTTTACAGGCTTTCTTTCCCCACAGAAATTTTAGTCACATATTTAATTTAGGAATCTTTCCTTAATGAAATTAGTATTTATAAAAGTTGGCAACTTTGTAGGCAAAATTCTGTGATTATTCTCAGGACAGATATAGCATAGACAAGAAGAATGTAGTGCTATTGCTAGATAGGCATGGTCATCTGAATCAAGCTGCATCAGTTAAAGTCATCACCACAGCCCCTGGAAATGGCAGCACTGTGTCCTATGATCTGCAATGTGCAGGTGCTCTCAAACCATGTCCTGGTAAAGTCAACTGAGACAGCCAGCTTTGCATGGAAGGGAAGGAGAAGCATTTACTTGTTTCTTCTGCTAGCAAAGGTTTGGGGGCAGTAGCCTAAGGCAAGGGATAGCAACAAGCCACTGTAAATTATTGATACCTGATACATGCTTCCTTGCAACATGAATGTGAATCATGATCTGGACTTCCCTCTCACTTGTTCAGTGATACTTCAGTCTTATTTTGAAATAGAAGAACAACTTCTGGCATTACAAATATACTAATTTTTTCTTTATAGTATGGGTTGTGACGCAGGTTGTCTATACTAGTGCAATGTGAATACAAAACACTTTTATTGTGAGTTAATAATACTGAACACTTCTGCCTTATTTTAAATTGCTGGAAATTACACAGAGATATGGACTATGAGGCTTTGGGGTCTTTCCACAGTAGGTAAAGGGATTTGTGCTAACTGTGTGATAACTAACACGTAAAAACCCTAATGGTTATATGGTATGTACACAGCCTGTTTTTCTATAGCAGACATCATTTTGTTTGTTTTTAAGGTGGCATTTACAAGTAATTATCGTCCTGCTTTTTGGAATGTTAGCTTCTGCACAAGAACTGGTCTACCTCCTTTGTCAATTTTGGTTTGACTTAAAAGGGCACTATTGAACCAGTATTTGAATCAGTGCTGGAGTCTGTATAGGTGATGAAGTGTGGGTAGACCTGCTATCCAGAAGGTGGGTAAAGGGACAGATGCGCTCTTCAGCTAGAGGTTAGCACACCTGATGCAGAGCATCAGATTGGTAAGTGTGCAACATGGTACAAAATCAGCCAGTGTAGCTCCAGCCATGACTGGGATGATTTAAGGTGAGCTTTGACCTTGCCCTGAAGAAATGAGGATGTCTCAGACATTTTGGCTTCTTGGCTCGAATGCAAGGGGAGTGACTTCCAGCCAAGGGATGGCAACATGCAGCTTTAGGGCAGTGACACTGCCTAAGGCTGTGTTAGGGCAGTAACTGCTCCAGACAGCTGCTAAAAATCTAGTTTATATTTGTTAGTTTTATACCATCAAAATATAGATATAAACTCTCATAAGCTCAAAGAAGCGGATGCAAACTACACAGGTGTAAGCCAGATTAGATGTAATGCAAAAATGTCATAATATTCATGCATAATACTTCAAAATATAATTCATTAAGCCCATGCAAGTCACAGAGAGATTTGGGGGGAAAAAAGGGCACCACATTGCAAAAATTACTAAGCCCCACTGTCTAAATCAACTCAGGCATTGGAAAGAATAAATGTCATGGAAAGTCAATAAGACTTGGCTCCTGGGTAACACATGTTATTTTAAATGTCATGCTCTGTACTAAATAGTGACTCATTTTGTACATGTTACTGAATCTTCTTGGGAAATGATCTAGGTTAAAGTAACGCCTGTGAAAGGAGCAATCACTCCCTGGCCATCCATTTCTGATTTTTTGATTCTTTAAATATTGATAGCCCTGCAAGGGGTCTAAGAAAAAAATGGCTCATGAACTAAAGGTGACCTGAATGCCTAGCAAAGATCTATGGCAAAGAAACCAAAGGTGTCAAATGCCATATGAATTCTGAGACAGGAATGTTACATACAGAGGCAGACATCAGCTCTTAAGTGTAGTTCAGGTCTGAAAGAGGGTTTCGTATGTACTTATGATTTTCCAGGAAATATTTCACTGAAGTTGTATTTACGCTAAACATACATCTTTAATTTACTGTGCTGAATACTATAGTGTTTTCCAGTTTTTCTTTTCTTTAAACTCTGCTTAAGTGTCCTCAAACTAACACAGATGGTTTTGATTGTCAAATAGTTGTTAACTTTGAATTCCAGGTTGTTTTCTGAAGGAAAGTTCTTTTTCTGGTTCTGTCAGAGCAAACAACATCAGATTCTAAATGTGCTGGGCTCTACTCTTCGTTTAAGTTGGTCTCGTACTCAGTGCAATCAGTGGCTCAGCCTATAACATGCTGAAAGCAGTAGGAGGTATTCTGTTAATTAATAGAAGTTGGACTTCTCAAAGAAAAAGAAAATGATCCTCTGAGATCAGATTCTGGCATCCAGTTTCCTTTCTACAATTTTAAGTATCTTTCCTGACTTTTTGTGAACATGAGAGAGATTTTAGAGAACCATCTTTAAGTCTGCAGCAGCAGTTGAAGAAGCAAAAGTATTTTGTCTTGTTTCTGTTCTAACCCAGATACATGCTTGATTATAGTGTTCTTCTGTATGACACCACAGAAAAGATCTGGCAGTTAGTAACTGTTTCAAAAGCTGTGAACTTTGGCTGTGTTGTGGTTTAACCCCAGCCAGCAACTAAGCACCATGCAGCTGCTTGCTCACTCCCGCCCAGCCAGTGGAATGGGGGAGAGAATTGACAAAAAGTAAAACCTGTGGGTTGAGATAGACAGTTTAACAGGACAGAAAGGAAGAAAATAATAATATTTATAATAATAATAAAATTAAATAATAATAATAATAGAATTAGAATACACAAAACAAGTGATGCACAGTGCAGTTACTCACCACTCACTGACCAATGCCCAGTCAGTTCCCGAGCAGCAATCCGCACCCCCCGGTTAACTCCCCCCAGTTTATATACTGGGCATGATGTCACATGGTATGGAATGCCCCTTTGGCCAGTTTGGGTCAGCTGCACTGGCTGTGTCCCCTCCCAACTTCTTGGGCCCCTCCAGCCTTCTTGCTGGCTGGGCATGAGAAGCTGAAAAATCCTTGACTTAATGTAAACACTACTTAGCAACAACTGAAAACATCAACAGTGTGTTATCAACATTCTTCTCATACTGAATCCAAGACATAACACTGTACCAGCTACTAGAAAGAAAATTAACTCTATCTATCTCAGCTGAAACCAAGACAGGCTGTAAATAGCATTCCATGTGGAAAATTGGTACAGCAGGTGTCAGCTCAGGATACTCAGAATTCTTCCTCCCTCTGCTACCAAATCAGGCACAGAAAACATCATAACAATTTTGTGGTTTCATGTTCCACTGTGCTGTTTTTCATTCTTGTTACTCCTATTTTACCTCCAATCTCACCTTCCACAAGTTTCTTATATGAATGAGGTTCTACAGAAATGCAAGAAGGAGGACTATGTGACCTGCAGGCTTGGTAGTGTCACCTCAGTCCCTGAAGAGATTATGGAGCAAGTCATGTTGGGAGCTACTTCCCAGACATTTGAAGAGCAAGAAGATAATTGAGAACAGCACAGATTTATGGGGACAAATGATGCCTGACCAATTCATTACCCTCTAGAATGAAATGTGGTTGAAGGAACAGCCGTGGATGTTGTTTACCTTGACAAGGCTTCTGACATGGTCTCTCATACCATCTTTGTAGCTAAGCTGGTGAGACATGGATCAGGTAGTGGATGAAAAATCAGACTGTTGTCTCAAAGAGGAGTGATCAATAGTTTGGAATAAAACTGGCAGGCAGCTACAAGTGATCTTCCTCAGCGATCAGTACTGGGGCTGATAGTGTTGAAGACCTTCATCAGCATGAAGGGGCAACATGCACCCTCAGCACATTCATGAATGATGCCAAATTGTGTGTGCGGGAGGGGAGCAGTTGATATGCTAGATTGGAGCAGAGCTTCCATACAGAGGTGTTGTCCCACAAATGGTGTTTGTTTACCTGGTGTGCAAGCCAATACACAGAGTTAAGGTATTTTCCAATTAATTTCATTGATGCGCATGAATGGGTGCCTGTCTCGACAGCACACCCTTGCCTCAAGAATTCTCACATTTATATACTTAACTAATACATATTCATTATTATTTTCCTTAATGATTGGTTCTTTCTTCTTTGCATCTCACGTAAATTAGTGCACAGACTCTGTCTTCTTCCTTCATTGTCTTCTTTTGAGTAGGTGGTATCATTTGAGTAGGTGGTCATTGAGTCAGTGGTCGTGATCTCTCCCTGTAGGCATTACCTTTTAACTAATTCTTACTCTGCCTTGGCAGTTTCAAGTGGTTCTTCAAGGTTTGTTGACCAGACCACAATCCATTACCTTTTCTGACATAACTATTCTACCTCTTTACAAAGCCCCATTGTCTAGTAGTTTATTCCTAAACCCTAAATCATGTATAGTTATTGTTTCCCTATTTTAAATATTAACTGATGGTGGGGGGAGGCTGTACACAGGACTTTAGCAACTCCCTGGTTATTTCAATCATATTATACATATTATTTGATAACAGAGGGACCTCAGCAAGTAGGAGGAATGGGCTGGTAGGAGACTCATAAAGTTCACAATGCAAATCCACTGTTCTGCCAAGACAGATCAGTAGTACAGGCTGAGGGCCAACTGGCTAGAAAGCAGCTCTGCAGAAAGACCTGGGGGGTCCTGGTGGGCAACGAGGTGATCATGAGTCAGCAGGAACACCCTCAGAGCAATGAAAGCCAATTGCATACTGGGCTGCCTTATCAAGACTGTAGCCAGCAGGTCAAGTGGTTGTTCCCCCTCTATTCATTACTTACAAGACCCCATGCAGAGAAGGGTTTTCAGTTTTGACCTCTTGTGCAAGAGAGAGATGAATAAACTGGAGCAAGTCCAGCAGGAAGTGGGTAAGATGGTTAGGGAGCTGCAGCATAGGAAAAGTAAGGAAATTTAAGGCAGTGCAAGGAAAAGTTGAGAGCGCTGTGCTTGTTTATCCTGGATAAGTTAAGGCTAAGGTAGGATCTAACTGCAGTCTTCCACTGCCTCAAGGAAGGATATAGAGAAGAAGGAACTAGAACTGCACAGCAAAAGGCCAAGATGCAATGGATACAAGTTGCTACATAGAAAATTCAAAGGCATTAGGAAAATCTGTTAGATATAAGGTAGTTTTATTTCACAGGGAGGGTGCTTAAGTACTGGATCAGGTTGCCCAGAGACGTTGTGGGGTTTCCATCCTTGCAGATATTGTAACTTGTTAAGTCCCTGAGCAACCCAATTTCACTTGAGAGCTCACCATGTTTTGAGGAGGAGGTTGGGCTTGTTGATCTTCAGAGGTCTTTTCCAACCTAACTATTCTATAATTATCCCATTCTATAATAAGACTTTACCTCTGGACATGACATGCTTCTGAAATGTAGGAGAGCTGTAGCGAGGAGATGGGAAAGAAGCTTGAGGTTTGAAAGTTACTCTGTGCGCTTTCGTAGAAGATTTTTTAGATCTTAGGTTTGTCCTTGAGTCAGCTCTCCTCCTGATTTCCATGGGTGTATCAATTCTTAGAAGTATCACAGAGCTCAGGTAATGCCTGAATAGCAGCATGGTCCAGCATGTGGGACACAAGACTGAGTTGGCTTCTGGACTTGACCATGCTGCTGCCTTGATAATGTACAAGTCGCTAGTTTGTTTTCCACTCCCATTCCTTCCCTCTGTAGACTGCAAACTTTTTGGACCAGGAAGTGAATTTTTACTAGTTCTTTAGCATACAACATGCCAGGACCTCATATTGGGTAGGCCTTAAGTGCTATTTTTTGTAAAACACCATCTGAGGTGAATAATGCTGTGAAAATGCAAAGTGTTATAGCTGGAATTTCTCTCAGACTACATTTGTCATTTAACACTGGGAGAAAATGAAAGTCCTCAATGCGGTACTGCTCCCAGTGAGAGACTTAACTAAACTCATATTATAAATGGAAATATTAGCAGTGGTGACTGGAGACTGGGATTGAACTAGAGTTATCTGGAGGAGAAAGACTGAAGAGTCTCGTTACAGTTAATGGGGCAAGACAGGGGAGAAGAATCTGTATTTGCTCATAAGACTCTGCTTGTCCCTTGGCTCCCTTCTCTTCCCTTCTCCTAAAATAAAAATAAAACCACAGGGCTTTATTTGGGGCTGAAATCCTTATGTGGCTTGGTGGAAGACTTTCTGTTCATTCTGTAGTGGTAGTTCCTGGAGGGTACTGTGAACCCTTGACTTCCAATCAATGTTGATGTAAAGTGCTCACAGGATTTATGAGCCAGAATTAAGAAAAATAACAGATGGGACTGCTGTCATAGGCTCTTGAGATTCTCTTGTAGCCAATTTTGCTGCCACTAGAATTGTTTCTGGCAAAGTACTGCAGCTGCCTTTCTTTCCTTTTCCAAAATGGAAGAAAATGTCTGATATCGCCATGTGCATGTGTTCCCTGCATCTTCTTACAAAGGCAGCTGGAACAACTGTTGAAATAAAGAGTTCAGAGACCCAGTGAATAGTTCTAGTTGTGTTGTCACCCATGAGGCGATAGAAGAGTAACCATAAAGCCCACTCCATGGCCAGGGGCAAATTAACTCACTTGGGGAAGAGTGCTGTGTTATTAGTTTCTCATGGCCATGCAACTGTGGGTATGACTGGGACATGATATGGTGTTTCAGCAGTGTTAAATGCCTGAATAGGCCCCCTTTGCTCCCACATACAACATCTGCCAAGCTAATTTCTGGCCATTGGATAAGGGAACTGTGAACCACGTTTACTGATTTCCTAACCTTTCCCAAACTGAAAGCCTCCATCTGAGGCAGCTCAGATGGGGCTGAAGCTTTTAAAAATATTTGTTCCTAGCAATTATTTGTCAGAATTCACCCCTTTTTTTTTTTTAAAAAAAAAAAAGGATTCTTTACTGAGAATATAAAGCTGTGATTTAAATTACTCTGGAGATGGTATTTCTAAAATAAATACTAGTCTTAGGTTTATATTAACTTGTCCTTTGCTCAGTTTTGCTTTGATAGAGCTACTATGAACATATGGCAAGTGACTCAGAAAGCTTTGAATTTTATTTTGTTACTGCCCCTGCTTGCCTCATTATTCCTCATGAAGTTCCAGGATGTGATCTATGAGTAATTTGTAATTATATGCAACTAGAAAGGTAATGCTGGTCTTGCAGAGAAATCACAGGACCTGATGGCAGGAGATGTAGGTTCTTTCAGCTTCATTACCTTTGTGGCCTCCAGCAAGTCATTGGCTTTTGGTGTCTCACAGTACCTATCTGCTTAAGTGGGCTCAGAAGCCCTGTCAAGTACAACAGAGACTCAATATTTATACAGATTTGGTGAACTTTTAATGGACTGTCACGTGAAAGTTAATGATATGATTTTGTAAGTCTCAACCCAAAATTTAGCACTCACCCACATAGGATGTTTCTGGTGAAAACATTGCTGCTTTTAGTTCTGTTGTTTGGAAACTAGATTAAAGTGCATGCAAGGGAGGAAAAATAGCAACAATGCCTGAAGTCTATGAAGAGATGTGGCATAATGCTGCTTCTGCCTTTATGTTGTAGCAATACTGATATCTGTAGTAACAATAACTGTTTTTATGATGGTCAGTATTATAGTGTAGCTTCAGAAAAGGAACTTAAATCCTTCTGAAATTAATAGACTATAATCTGAGTACTTTGACTAAATATATAGTTGAGAAGAGGTCTCTTCCAATAGCAAATTTTCTTACAAAAAATTCTCGACCTGTGCTAATCATGGGAAAACTGATCTACAGCTTAATTGTGCACACAGAATAGATTAATAGATGGCCAGAAGTAACCTGATGTCTTTATCAAAGACAACATTCCTATTGATTAAGGATTTTTTTGGTTGGTTCATTCTGTTGTAGACTATGATAACTGCTGTGCATGGTAACACCTGGGAAATAGCTAAGCAAAGAGAGACTATTACAGAGCATAATCTATAATTTTTCCTTTTTTGTTGAAACACATTTGTGATAACGTAGCTTACTGTTATGTTGGCTGAAAAAGAAATACCTGTGCATATAATTCTGTAAAATTTAGTTGGACTTTTATGAGTAGTGTATTTTTATGTGATAAAAAGAGGGAGATAAAGTGATAAAGAGAGCCAGAAAGATCAGTTGAACTATAATGATCTCAAACTGTATGCTGGAGTCACAGGTCCATTTAACTGCAGTATGGAGAATTCTGATTCCTGAATACATTTTCTTTGGTATGATGATTTTTAAATAAGCCTTTAAAATTTCTGTATTTTTAAGGATTTTGTAATTTTCTTAAAAGTATATAGGGCTAATGGATTGACTTGTAGCATAGAAAAGGCTGAGTAAAATTTTTTCCTTAAGCTTATGATTCTGGTACCTTTACATGCCTGTCCTTCTAGTTCATTGAAATTTGTGTTGATAAAAGTTGGATTTGAGAACAGATACTAACCTTAGTGTCCTTGACATATTCACACTCTATAACGGTAACTCCTTACTCCTGTTTTTTTACAAGTGGTCTACTTAATTTCAGTGGAACTTGTCACAAGACTCAAGAATTCAAGGGCTTTTAGATTGATTCTAAAATAGTGCAATCCACTTAACTTCATTATGCAGTTTGACATGAATACTGTTCTAAGCTTTGACATAGAATAGCATAGCTGTATGCTGTTAATCAGCTGCTGTCCCCTACTCCATGTGTTTGCTTGTGATTCCTGTGTCTCCCTTTAATTGTTTGATTAACAAATGGGAGGTGTTATTGGTGTTTGTGAAGTGCTTTGAAATCCATGTATGAATGGTGTCGTAAAAGTGAAAAGCTGTTCTTTGGCAATGCCAGGAGAAACAGGCATTGCTTTGAATGTGGCCCATGGAGTTATCCTCAGTCACTCCCTTATCATTACTTGCCTTTATGAAAAAATAAATAAAATAATGGGGTATGACTGGGCTCATTAAAAACATATTTTGTTATTAAGCGTCCCATAAAGAACATACTGTAATATCAATTACTGGCTTCAGCAGTTTTGGGAAATGCGAGCATCAAAGTATATGAAAGCCAATATGCACCAATGGTACAGTCATTGATTTTCATAGGACTGTGGGAGTCAAAAATGGAAGTTGATATTGCAGTGATGTCCTGGGTAATTGACCATTTAAGTGATTTGGTAGTTGTCCTGTAGGTAAGGGAAGAGGTGCCCTTCTTTGGTGCCTGTTCCATATTAATGAGTTTCATACTTAGTCTTTTATGCTCGTTTCGTTTATAGTAGAGCTCTAAGTACCTGATCTTGACTTGAGAGTACTTGGCATCTTGCAGGATCAGGAATTGTGCCTGCTGAAGCTTGCTGCATTTAATTTAATTGTATCATTTTATTCACTGTTACTCACTCCATCTATCCCAAGGGGAACATAAAGAAAGGAAAAGAGAAAGGAGAGAGTGCCAGTAAACTATAATAGCAGAAAGAAGGAACTAATTTTAAACTGCTTTGAAACATGCTTTCTGTAAGCCATGTTGTCCTCTCAAGTGCCAAAGAGCTTAACTATTTGGAAGAACTGCAATAAACTTAGGTTTTCTTCCAATGGCATAACAGTGTATTGATAACACATACTTACAAGCACTGTCTAAAATGGATTTTCTAACCTAGGGAAATTGTCGAGTGGATAGGACCCAAAAAAACAGAAATCCTTGTTATGATCATAACTTACAGTGAGGGTCATACAGAGGGTTAATAAAAGACGTAATAGATATTTGAATAAAAGGCAAATCAGCAATTACAGTCCAGTAGGTTGCTTATGATCATTGCCTTTAACTATCCATTAAACCTTCTAATGATATTGTCAGCTGTAATATGTAAATCTTATAACTATACTGTCCTTATAACATGTTATAATCATTTAACCTTTATAAAATATTTATAAATGGAACCTTATTATAAGTGTAGCCCCTATTTTGTGTCTTTGGTTTCCATTCTGCAGCATACTGCTTCTTGTGCAGATCCATATTGTCTTATTGCTTCCTTGTATTCCCCCATCTGCCTGTATGTAAGAAAAGAGGATTTTCTTTAGATTATCCCCATGATACTGTGGAATTGTGCATGTGTTTAATTACACACACTAATATTATGAATGGCTTCCGAAAGTTCAGTTCAGGAAATGCCAAAATGAATGTTACCTGTCCCAAAAGAGGCACATGCAACCCTGCTGTGAAGGACTCCCCCCGTCTCATAGCATATGAAATTGGGAGTTAAGCCTATGTAGGATGTTGTACATGAAGCAGTGTTCCTCCTGTTCCTCCTGTGCCCTGACATCCTACCATATGCCAGGATCAGCATGACGGTATGGGTGGAAGGAAGATCCAGGCTCAGTGACGTGTCATTTGGTAGATTCACTGTTAGCCCACTTCAAAGCAGGAGAGTATTTTTGAAGTTGATCTCCCAGTTGTCAACACTTACTGCGCATTTTTTTGCATCATAGAGCATTTGCAGTTTGGATGAGCTAGATTGCTTTCAGAGGAAATTAAACAAGATCCACTGCAGGTATGTACCAAATATGCCCCAGTCCCTAATTAATGAGGGCTAAAACCATTAATTGCCCTCAGCACCATGATGTTCTCCAGCGTGAATCGAATGCACACCAAGAAAAGACTCTTGGACATTTGAGAGTTTGTGCAGCACCCAGAAAGTACTTCTAGTGCTATATAAAGCCCCATATGGCAAGTATGCCTTGATGTTTGCTGCTGTTGACCACCTTGAAATTTGCTCCTTTTTTTTTTTCTGGGCCAACTCCTACCTCCATATTCTTTTCTTTCTTTGTAAGCACTATCTTGTGTTGCAGTCTGTCTTTGCTGAACCTAGTTCTGAACAGAACCTTGATGTCTTTTACAGGATCTCTCTTTTTTTCCCATCTTGTTATTATTTTGGCCCACTCCCTGCTGTCTTTTCAGGTGGAAATGTCTTGCTGCTTCAGCGTCCCAGAAGATCCAACAAGGTACATGATGTGGCCCCAGGAATATAATCATGTTTATTATCTTGTACTGTGAGAAAGCTGAAAATTTCTCCGGTGGCAGAATAACCAGGTGGCAGAACAAAGAGCTTGCTAACCTCAGGATAGCTTCTAGGTGGAAGGGGGCTGGCAGTCAGTGGTGTACAAAGCGCTAGAAGATGAAGGTTCTCTTGGTAACAATAACTGTACTTTTGGGGAGACACAGTGGATGTAACCCTGCTAAGGAGATCTGAACAGCTCTTCAGGTGGGACCACACCTCTGATGCTGCTGTCTACTTGGATGCTTGTGCCCTGGGTCCTGGGATCATCATGCAGGGGTCCTGGAGGAGAACTCAGCCTCTAATGCCACTCCAGGGAAAGCTGAATCCCACAAATGACTCCTGTAAAAAACTGTCAACATTAAGGGATATTTCTTTTACCCACTCTCTGCTGTGGCCAGTATTGACAGTCCCCTGTGCCAGATTAAGTGTTCTCATTTTAGGTAAGCATAGGTCTGCACAGCAGCGCTAAGGATCCCACCTCCTCCCCATGAAAACAAGGACAAGTGGAGGCTGCATTTGTTTCAGAAATCAAGCCAAGGGTTTATCTTGATCTGCTATTACATTAGAACACTACAAAGTTTTCTGTCTCCATTAATATTTTACCCTTAATTTCAACTTCGTTCTAATGAAGGCAAACCATGAGAACAGTACCAACCTTAATGTTAGTACATGTGTATTTTAGGTGACTAGCCATAATTAAGACTTGGCTTGTTTTCTTTCTCTTTCTTGGCCTGTGTGATATTGAACAAACAATTCTGATGAGTTATTTATCAAATTTGCTTGTAATGATAAAGTAGAATAAAACCCAGGTAATTTAAAATTATTTTTAAAATTTAAATGAAACATATTTTCTATTGAAAATAGATCTTTTAAAAATACCTTTAAAACATGAGTATATACTAAGCACTGACTTTAGTAAAAAAAGACTTTTTGTTATTTTTATGCATTAGAAGTTTAGTACATCGTTGTCAATATTTTCAGTAGTCAAACCCCTGCAGTCACTGAGTAAGTGTTTGAAACTGTAGGTTACTGAGGCTATAATACAGGGTTAGGTTTTTTCCGCAGACATGAAAAATGCTCCCTTATTTTGGCCTTTTCAAATAGTTCAGTTCAATAATTATTTAACTCCAAGCTGAGAAACCGACCTGTGCTGAAAAAGCAGAAAAACTTGTTTTTCTCTCCTAAACTGTTGATAGGATAGGATGATCAGATCTACTAATTAAACACTTGGAGACAACAAACAGCTATAAAAGACAATTGGATTTGTTTGCTAATTTTAGATTAGTAAAGCTTTCTTTATGAATTAGAAACTTTTGAAAAGAAAATGTGAGTTGACAAACATTTTTCTTCAGCTATACAGCAGATGATTGAAAATTTTTACATAAATAGCTTCAAATGCTGTGTTATGCATTTGGGGTGAATTAGAATTTTAATCTAATTTGGTTTGACAGAAGTTACACAAAAGCAGGCATTTAATAAACAAGACAGATGCTATTCACAAGAGTCTGACTCTAAGACCCTGAAGAGTCAAAATAATTGTGTATTACTCAAGTAAGGTCTTAAATTAATTTATTTTTGTCAGCAAAGAGAAAATAACAATGTATGGCACCAATGAAAATTAACTAAGTAAAGAATATAATTGCAAAACAAAAGTAATGATTATTTAAGGTTTTCTCCTTGATAGTTCAGATTATCATTAAAATCTGTGACTATCAGCATAGCTACAAATTATCAGTAATTCAAAGGCAGCAGTGGAACTGTCTTTACTCTTCAGAGAGTCTCAATATTCAAAGATAGAAATTTCTGTGGCAAGGTGGGAAATAGAAGAAAGATTCTGTGGAAGGAGACTGACGATTATGTTTTCAGTAATTCCTCAGTGGTAAAATGCTTATTCAGCAGTTAAAGCTGAATTGAAATCTTCTTACATATATTGAAATGCTAACTTACTCTACAGGAAATCACATTCATTGCGGTGTCTTGTTCAGTAATGTGGTGGTTAGTCATTCTAAGACTACAGATGGTCTTTTGCTTCTTTAGTTTCTTTCTTACTGCTGGTAACACTTTATCTGTATTTTTAATTGTAAGTAGGTAAAAATAAACTGACCACCATAAGGAAATTGAGCCAACAAAAGCAGTTTAGCTTTGGATATGAACTTAATGGAGAAAAAACAACAAAAGCCCTCAGAAGACCATTAATTTTGACTGAAAAGGCTGAGCTATATTTTGAATTGTAACACTTTTAAATTCCATGCTGTTATTTCTGGTTGTTTCTCAATGGATTTAAATGGTATGTGATGAATAAAATATTGATTGGTGGTTTCGGATGACAGATGCTTCTAAATCTGAACAAACATAACTAATATGAAATTCAAATTCTGATCAAACAGAAAATTAATATGAATTTCATATTTTCTTGCCTTTAATAAGCACAGATGTCTTGCCAGTGGCTCAGGCTCTGTCAAGCATCACTGCATCACTTTTTGTGGGCTCAAACATAAAGGTATAGAGTTCTTTCTATGTATGTGCCTTGCATGCAGAATCAAACTGGTTGATATTACTCATAACTGATGTTGATTTTCTTGAATGGTGATTGTGGTCCTAATGTAAAAATCCTGAAACTCTTTGCTTTTCCACTACAAGATGCATTTAGTAATTTAGGACCAGAAGGGTCCTAGCTCATCAGTGAATCATGTCCCCTGGTCTTGCAGGCAATTTGATCATATAATCCCTTTAACAGACTGATGCAGCTCTGTACCTCTTACTGCTTGACAATGGGTAAAAAAGATAAAATTGCTGATACTTCTTTTACCTTTTACTAGGTTACTGAAGAGAAATAATGCCCTCACCTAAATGAAGTATCAGTTTAGTGAACAAAGAAGTATATGAACACCAAAATTGCCATGTAGGTCAAAATATTGTGTGTCTAGTGTAGTATTCTAGGTTTGACAATGTCCTGTTCAAGAGTGAGGTTTAAGAAACTCTTTTCTGAATCATTGCACAGTGACCTTCCTCTGGAGGAGACATTTTTGTAATGGCTGTCAGAAATCCACCGAAACATGAGGTTTAATTTTTTTTTACTCCTGATATATAACTTGTGTGTTCATCCTGTTTATAATTTAAGTTTTGCTTTTAATGCCTTATAGTGATGAGTTTCAGAGGTTAACCTGACAATTTTTATATTTTAAATATTTCTGCCTTTTACCTTCACTGCTTCACTGAGTGAAGGTATACTAAACCCTGACTGACTGTGACTATACCATTGATTATTTTATATATCTCCATCATATGTCTTCTTGTTGGCATCTTGCTGAAGCACTTAGTTTCCTCCATTATGTTCGAAAATATGATGCCCAGAACTAAATGCACTATTTTAGCTGAAGGCATGCTAATGACTAGAATAAAATGACATGCTAACATTATTTTTACTCTTTTCTGTATCATTCCATTACAGAAAATAAAGCTGAGAATCTCAAGAAATCATCTTTTCCCCTCCTTCTTCCATAATCCTAACACATTGTTTGCCGCTTTATTTGCAGTTTGTGTTGATCAGAAGCTTTTGTATTTAATCTGTTTACAGTAGTGCTCCTGCCTCTTTCCTGAAAGGTCCTTATTAATTTAGAATTTATCAGTGTCTAAGTAATTCAGACAGGATTACTGTATAGTGAACTGTGTCTGGATTAAAATCCTCATGTGTTGGATTGCTGAGCGGACTGCGTGCAATGCCTTTCAGTTCTAAGGCAGTTTGATATGGTAGTGACCAAAAATTTTCACCAATGTGGATGGAGTTTGTGGTAGTATCATCTTGGCACTTTTTTCATAATTGGTATGTTTTTAGGAAATCTTCACCAAGAGGCCAAGGCTGGCATGAAGTAGAGCCTGTGCAGGTGTCTCTTAAAGGTGGACCAGAGTGAAAAAGCTGACACTGCTGCTTGCTCTGCATTATTAATTCTAAACAGGCCCTGGTGAAGGGCAGGGAAGTATTTTTTTTTGTCAGTCAGGGACTTAAATGATATTTCTGCCCTCCCCAAAGTGGTGTCCTGAGTGTCTTTTGCTCCTTGGGTCAGACAACTATGTTATATCATTCCTTTAATAACCTAACCAAACTCAGCCTAAAGATGTGCTGGGGACTGTGGCCATGGCCAAAGGATCCAGCAGTAATAATACATTCTGATTAGGAGGCACCTATGCCTGAGGATTATAGCTTCATTAGCTGCAATTAGCATGAATATGCAACAAGCTGGAATATGCCCAGGAGCGCAGGATGAGAAAAATCTGAAGAAAATTACCACTTACATCCCATTGCCTCAAAACACTTAAAATGGACAATAAATATATGTCTGTACAGGAGCAATACAGCCTATTACCTGGTTGAGTCCTGATGTGCATATAGATATGGAAATCTCATTTCATGGCAAGAATGTACACAGTGTGTTCAAAGAGTGAAACAGATGCAACACACTGGGTACATGAATTATCAATATGTGAGTAGTTACCTATCATTTTAAATCGATATAAATAGTAGATATGTAGTAGATTGATGTATCTAGTACATGTACATATATATTAGATGCAGGAATAAAACAAAAAATATCTTTGCCTAGTATATGTCTGACATCTTATTAATTGCACAAATTTTATCTAGACAGCACTATGTGTGATGGAAAAAGAATTTATCCCTTCTAGAAGTTTTGAGTGCAAAGCAATGAAGAATCTGGGGGTTTATGACGTATTTTCTGTGATTATAAAAGAATCTTCAGCTATTGCATGAGTTGACCTGTCATGATAAGTCTTACCAGAGATCAAGTATTACAAGTTCAGCATTCATCCCCAGTGTTCCCTCCTTACAGTAATCAGTGCATGCGAGACTCATCCTAGACATACGGCATTAGAAAGACATTACTCTGTCTCGGTACTGGAGTTATTCAGAACTCTGCCACTGATCGCCATTATTAATAATGTCTCTCTCATTCAGAGGACCTGAAGAGGACCAGGGCTTTTCAGTGTTTAATGCTGCATAAGACTGGTAGGATAGTGTCTGGCTTCTACAGCCTAAGGTTTAAATTGCCAAGGGAGAAGTGGAGAAGCATATAAATACCCAAATTACCATTAGATGTGTAGACCACACACATGTATGCATCAGGGCACACATTTTTGCTAGTTTAAGTAGAGAAACCAACCATTTAGTTTAGTTAGCATGTTAGCTCATTTCTTCTAGGCATCGTGGCAGAGCTGGGTAATGGTAAAAAGGGATGATCCAGGTGCTGGTGCTCTAACCTGGTGGGAATTTAAATCTCTGTGTTAGATAGACAAATTCGAGAATTGTAAAACACTTATATTGAAAGAGACCTTCAGGGGTTATCAGTGTCATTCCCTTGTCCCAGTCTTCTCTGGGTTTGAATCCACAGAGGGACCTGGCTATATTGACAGTCCTCATACAAATAGAGATTAATTCTTTCATTGCTCTTAACTTCATGTACTCTGTTCATCTTAATTTGTGAAGGTGCCCGAACTGGTAGTTTTTCATGATGCTGAAAGATTGATTTAGCAGACTGAATAAGCAAAATGCAGCTCTCTTTCTCCGTCTCTCCTGCTCCTTGCATTGTTTCTGTAGCTGGTGTGGTATCAGTCAGCTATTACAGTTTTGTCTTCATTTTTACGAGTTTATCTTTAGATTGACTCACTGCACAGCAAATGCCATAGCCACAGTTTGTAGTGATATATTTAAAAATTCTAATTCAGTCTTGCTACTGCTCAGTATGTCTGCAAACTGTCAAATTGATCATAGCATTCTCATCACTCGGCGGTCTTCTGCGTAAGGCCAACATGTTGCAGCACTTGAGCAGCTTTCATCTTTTCAAACTACTTGTTTTTGCTTACATACATTCTGCATGGAACTCAGGATTTATCTGTGTTTTTATAAGCAGAAAATAAAATCTCGGGAGAAATTTTTTTTTTTATTTCTGTTTCGTTTATTATGTCTTCTGTTGTGATTATAAAATATAGAAGCTACTATTCCTTATATTGAGGAACAGGGTTTTTAAAATAATGTTCATCTGAAGTTTATAGGAAAAGTTTTTAATGTTTTTTCCATTTTAAATGCATTTTCAGTTTTTCTGTAGGATATGAGTTATTTATTACTTTCCTCTTTTCCTTATCATGGAGTGTGAGGTTCTCAAGGTGTTACGAAGCTGTATTTCCACTTTTTTTCCTACATGGACCTAGTGTACCTCCAGTAAAGTTGCTTTTGATTTCAGTAGGTACCATTGTGATGCGAATTGTCTCTCTGATTTTAAAACTGCTGAAAATAACTTGCTCTTATTCAAGATTTGAAAGGACAAGAGAATGCTATAAATAGACCTAAGATGAAAGCTAGTACCAGATGCAGCCATAACGTGAAAGAAGGGATGTTGCCAGATGACTGCTTCTGTGTCATCTGGCTAATATCATGTGCTTGTCTTGGTCCACTGCTTTTCCCATACCCAAAGTAGTGGATCTACCTTTGTGAAATGTAGGGAGCGAGAAAGGAGTGAAGTACCATGTCCTGACTTTCCTCCACAACCAGTCTCACAATGAGAAGAAGCTCCTTCCTTTAGGGTCAGATGCTGAGCTATTAGGAATATTCCGCCCCCCCCTTTTTTTTCCCCTCAAGCTACATATATTCAGTTTAGCTAGACAATGATGTGTTTTTGCAGATCAATGTACCACTTGTGATTTAAGCTTCCTTTGTCCTCAGAGCAGCATCAAGAAATTTGTTGGAGTCATTTAGTGACAAGAAATAATAGCAGCCTGCTTTCCTAGGGAAATGACACAGTCAGGTCTGGTTTCACCAATAGTAATGTTTAAATCATCTGAATTGAAAGGGAGTAGAGCTATCAGAAGTATTACATTCCTGCATGTTTTGTGAGAACAGATTGGCTGGTGAAGGAGGTGTAACCTGTTAGTGTTGGAATAGCTTTGATTCAAATGTGTTCAGGCATCAGTGTCAATCCATCTTGAGTATTAGGTTTTCTTAATGCTGGTTATTATAGAAGTACATGTTTTAAAACAGGGAGACTCACTAAATGGCGGTTTAGTTTTATAGTAATTTGTCATTGGAAGGCTGTGTCTGGGGATAACTGGATTCTCTGTCACTGTTTCCTTAATTACTTCTTTCTAAACTGGATAGCTTTTTGAATACAGCTTCTAAATATGGCACAAGAAAAAATTGGCAAAATTGTAGATTCTTAATTGCCTTAAAAACTATTGAAAATTCTAATTCTAATTTATTTATCTGTAAAGAAGGTTTACATTGCAGGAGCTCAAGGCAGATATCTCAGTCTCCCTACAAATCCTGTGTTTATCACCTCTCATGTATTTTAAGAGCAGATATAGTACTCAGATTCTTATGTTTGATCCATTTTTCAAACTCATAGAAATCAGGTACATCATGAAGCTTTCAGAATGTAAATATTTAATACAGACTTCTTCCAGGTGATGGAACCATGTTGATCCTGTGTTCTTAATCTTACAACTTCATCATTTGTCTAACTGTAATTTGAAGCTATTCTTTGTGGTTTTTTGAGTTCTCTTTCCAGTTATGCTGAATGACCTGATTAAACTCCAGATCAGTAGGACTGTAATTTATGTAACTCAGTTTCTCAGCCTTTTTCTATCTCCTCATTGAAACACTGTGTGGTTTGTTTCATTATTGAAACAGACTGCACTCCATAACTTACTGTTCAGTCTTTCAGCAGGTAAGCTAAGAGTCTAAATGTGAATGAAGGGAAGAAGTCTGAACTTCATACACAGAAGCTGTAATTCAAACAACAAAGCAGATATTTCTCAGAACATTTAATAAGGACTAGTCATTAAATAGAGTAAAATCAAAGCTTCCTACACTGTTTCTATGTTGAGATTGTAAATTAGGGTAATAAAAGCTTCAATAATGAGGATCAATTAAATGAAGTCATATGCAGACCATAAGTAACAGAACATTCACCACCACTCTAATGAGAGGGCACTTGATTTTAGAAAAATGTGCTTTCTTTTTATGAAATTAATTATACATGTTTTTCATGTTTTAGATCTAGGCTTTTTAACAAGTAGCAACTACACCTTACTTCTATTCAGGCGGGTATTAATTATATGGTAGATACCATAATTTCTGGTATTATCAGTTGGTGACAAGACTTTGCCCAAATCAATCTGGAACAGACTTTGCACCTTACTATAAAGCAAAGGAGCAGGTAGGGACCATGTGATGTTTTAGAACAGTAGGCAATATAGAGAAGACTGGTGCACAGCAAAAACTCTAAAACTGAAGTTGTCACCCTGCTTGGGGCTAGAACTCAGAGTTCAGAAAGTTAATAGTTTGCAGGTCCTTTTCCTTGGTAAGCATTACTAGAAGTTTACCATCACTATGCACTAGGAAAAGTTCAATACATTTTAACCAAAATTGTTGCTGAAAATGTCCAGTAACTAATAGTAATCTATCCAACAGATACACACTTTCTTTCTGCAGTTCTGTTTTTGCCATTATGTCTTTAATCCTATTTGTCCAGAACACATACTCCAGTCCACCCTTGCAATTTCTGAGACACTGAATCATTTCATTTCTCTAAATCCCTCTGTGACTAGATGATGAATTCTTGCAACTCAGTAATCTTGCACCATTTCCCTCACTGAAGTAACATATTCACTAAGAGGGAGACTTTAACTAAGCTTGGTGGTTTTGCACCAAGTTTCTTGGGAACCAGATGTTCACGTGGCTGACTTGCTTAATGTCTTGTGAAAGTGAATTCTATTTCATGAAATTAATGGGACTAGGACATAATTCTGGTAGTTGTCTGGCTAGTTTGATAATGCCATCTGAAAGCAGTGGAAAATGACATGTAAATAATTGAATTTCATATGCTTGTGTTGTTATTCTATTATTGCTCCATATCTGAGTGTAGCTTCGTAGAGATAGAAAGGTGTGATTGCTGCTGCTCTCTCCTTTTGTAGTTAAGTTACTTTGCATTAAAAAAGTTAAAATGGTGATACAAACAAAGCAAAGAGATATAAATAGAGCACCGTCTCTCAATATCCAGTAACAGATGTTTTGGGAAAAATAAAAGAAACAGGGCAAATACTGTATAATCTTTCCCTGGTGCCATCCAACCTTTCTGCAAATGGCAATTTAGGGACTTTCAGACCTGGATGTTTCATCTGTACCGTGGTGCTCAAAAGCCTTGATGTGCCATTACCTCTCTCTAATGTCTCTTTATACTTCTGGCTTCCACAACACCTCATGTGGAATTTAATTATGTTAAGAAGTGTTTCATTTTCTATGTTTTAGACCTGCTGCATGCTGAATTGATGAGCTACTTTATCCCTAACAATTATTTCATATAACTATACTGTACTTCAGTCATCCTTCATCCAAGCCTGAGTCTGACTAGCCTCTTCTTATACAGATGTTGCTCATACTTCCAATCATCGTTGTTGCACATTTCCTTCTTCTAGTTCTGTTACATCCTTTCTGAGATGGGTAGGTCAGCACTCCACACAGTATTTAAAGTGTAGGCACACCATATATATGTACAATAGTGAAAACTGTCTTTGCATCTGTTCTCAATTTCTTTTCTAAAAATGTGGCTATCATAGGGGAAAGAGAATGTTTGAATACCTTGTCATGCCATTTACAAGGTCTTCACAGGGCATTTGCATTACAATCAGCTGTGCATATCATCCAGGAAGACCAGACCTTACCCCTTCGATCTCTTCTAATGCACCCTTTCCTGGTCTTAAAGAGTTTCAGAACTCCCAGGTGGCCAAATTCTCTTCACTGGATATGACTGGCTCTGGAGCAGATACTTCTTTGACCAGTACTTCCTTTAGCGCTTTCACTTCTGAGCCTCACAAACAGCTACTGCTGGCTGCTTGCTTGGTGTAACTGCTGCTCCCCATGTTAAGTATGCAAAGGTGCTTCCCAGCTTACACATGCCAATAGTCTCTCCTTCTCTGTTGCTTGCTTTATCTGGCTCCTCCTACTGCTTTCACATGCATGGAGTGCCATGTTCTTCCTTTAGTACCTGCTCCCCTTTCAGGGTCTTCCACTTCTATGTTACTTTGCTTGTATTATTTTTCCCCTTCTCATCTTTTTTAGAAATCAATGGTGAAGCATTTAATGTGATGGGAGATTGGATGTCTGCGGTCCCTTTTGTCAAGCAGCATACAAACTTGACAGAAAAGGTAATCTTAGTTCGTAAGAGCTTACTATATAAGTTAAAGGTAATGGGGGGCTATGACAAGGGAAATGGAGCAGAGCAGTGAACTGTAAAAACTAGAGGTAGTCACAATGGCACCATGAGTCAACGTATGTCTGAGTCTAACTTGGAGTCCTATAGTACTGAAATGTGGTTTGGAAGAAATAGTCCTTGTGTTTATAATAGCCAGAATCAAACCTTTGATTCAGATACCACTAAGCACTAAGGTAAGAGACTGTTAAAATGGAGACAATATTTTCTCGTGCCTCAGGCCCATGTTCAAGTGAAGACTTAAAAAAAAAAAAAGTCTCTGCAGCAATAAAAATACTAAATAAAACCACTAAATACAATGTAAGGTCAATAACAAGCACTCCCTATCATAGCATTGTTTTCATGGTTTTATGCACAGGAAGTCTTTCGTACCCATGACATGATAAAAAGTTATTATTAATAGATGAATTGTCTGCTTAAGAAAAGCTACAAAATATTGCACTACTAACAAACTTCTACTTAAGATATACTTTCTCCTCATAATCTTAGACCTGTATGTACAACATGTAAGGGTTTTTGAGAATAATAAATGAAAGTTGCTATAGAAATAATACAAGAATGCTTAAGAATGACTTTTAAATGGTTCGGTGAAGTAGATACTGGAACAGCAATCTAAATTCTATCAGACAAGGTAATGGAGGGTAAAGAAGCTGGCAAGCAGAGTGACTGGAAAACTAAATGATAATATAAGCCTAAAGCGTAGAAGAGCTTTGAAAAACTCTATGCAAATGGGCCAGGAAACTAATGTATACATGACTGTAGCTTGAAAGGAGTAAAGGGAATATCTGGTTGAAAAGGGGTCAAGGAAGGGCTGAGCCAAAGGCGTTACTGAGTGCTTTTGCTCTGGATGCACAGCACCCATGCAGCTGAGGGCTAAATTCCTGTTTGTGGTGTTTTGATTTAAAATAAGGGCTCTACAGATACAAAATATGGCTGGTAATGGTCATCTGGTGAACTTCTTGGCTCCAATCCAGGATCAGCTGTACCTCAGCCATTCTTACAAAGCTTTGTTCTATGGGTCCTTAAAAACCTGCATGGGGATCTGCAGTCACCGGAAGCATTCTCTTCCAAGTGTTGGCAATTTTCCTTAGGCAACTTTTCCTGATACGTCACCTTAATATTTCTTTCTGCACTTCGGACCCTTTACTTCTAGCCGCATCCTCAGCTGACAAGAATGAGATCTTGCTGCTGTATTAGCTTGAATCTCAGGCTTCACTTCTCTGCTCCCACAGTCATCCCTAATGTCTGTATGATACCCTTGGGCTCTAGTCTGCAGTGACCCGCTCACCTTCTGTAGACAGGTAACTCAGGTCATTGTCAAAATGGCACAGGTGCCGTGTTTCTGTCTAAGGTATTCTGCACAGAAATATTTGGACATTGGCCTGATAGCTCCTGGTAGCTACTATTTTGGCTGATATCCTGGATATGTAGCAGCCAATCACAAATGTATGAATCCTCCATATTAAGCCTGGAAGAAAATCTTGGCTTGAAAAGGAGAACACATCTTAGAGAAATCCATGGGAATACAACCTGGGGGGGGAACATTCATAGCTGGTGAATTCTAGTTTGAATGTGTTTAGTGTAAAGTGTTCTGACAATGGAGTTCTTACTGATAGTTATTTGAGAAATACATAATAAAAATAGCAGAGTGGCAATTTCAGTTCTCATATAGAACAATCACTGAGAAAGTTGTTCCCAGGGCTTTTCTAGAACTAGACAAGCGTTCATAGGTTTCTTTAGCAATAAAAAGTGCTCTAAAAAGAAAGCTTACCACCATAGTCCAGCCACGTGACAAAGTATCCCAAGTAAATTAGTATATCACATGTGTATCACAGGGGAATCCTGTGGGCGTTTTATAGGTTTGGTGTGTATTGATGATCTGGCTGCTGTTGAATACAGTAAAAGAGCAGATGCTATGTTGAAATTTTGATTGAGGAGAAGACTGTTTTTAAGTATCTCATCCAGCATGGTTCCCTGAGGATTTTGAAGGAAGGATGTTTACACAACATTGCAGATGAATGCCTCTTCTGTACTGGTCAGTGCTACAGCCGTACTTGGTTTATAACCAAGCCTAAGCTTCTCGACACATGTGGTGTTTGGAACAATTAACGCTGTTGCCTTCAAAAGGGATAAGAATTTGATGCAATTAGCTCTGTTTTTAGCCAGTTGGGTAGTGCCACACATTATTTAGTTTTGATTAGCTTAGTCAACGCACAGGGCTAGTAAATGTTAAACATTAATATTAATCATACAGCAGTGCCACTTACAGGCTCTCAGCATTCTGATCTTTAGCCAGAAGTGCAGGTGTGCAAATGAGGAATGTTTTGGCTTTAAAAGCCAAACGTTTCTGCCTCTCACACCTGCACCTGTTTGGAAAATAAATATAGTCAACAAAAGCTCTTCTAAAATATTATTGTCCAAGGGTTCCCTACCCAAACATTTGCAAGACATGCACACATATATAAAAGAAGCAGATGCTATTCTGAGAAGTGTAAAGCATGCGTCTTGCACAGAAGTTGATGTGATCTACTCATGCTCACCAGAACAGCAGCTTATAGGAGGCATTTGATTACCTGCAGAGTCTGGCCCTGGCTCAGTAGACTGGTATATGATTATATAAAAAGCCTCATCTTGCTCCCTCTGAAGTCAATGACAGTGTTCTCATCTTGTTGTCATTAGTGGGTCATCTCTTGGCAATATTTCATTAGATTGTAGTTCACATACATGAGCTTCCAATTAAAATCTTTGCAAATATCTCCTTTCTTACTTGTTTGTTTTAAGGGAGATACTTAAACATTTTCACTTGCCTTCTGCATTTTTTTGTTATCTTATTGTAGGTTCATATTTTTTTTAACACTCAAAATTACAGGGTCAAGATAACTACAGGAGTAAGTGGTATGTTATCCTACTGATTTCAGTGAAGTTATAATTGCATACTTTACAATTTGCATGGCAAAATCTGGCAAAATGCAAAATCTGGTATTAATAATTTCAGGTTTTGTAAGAAAACCTACTTTGAACACTGCTTGTTACACTATTTTTGAAGACATTAGTTCAGAATGAAATAGAGATTTGGTAAAGTGTATTTGTGAAAAGAATCGATCACACAAGGGATATTATTCCCTGAAAGTTCCATAGACGGTCATGAAAGCTCTGCTGCTGAAAAGCAAGGTCCTCTTGTAGTACAGGATACACAGATGCCTAACACGTATCTTCTGGATGTCAAGGAGGAGATAAGAAGATCAAAAGTGGTATGGAACATTCATAATTAATAAACCTTTTATGAAGAGAAGTTGGATCCTGACTTGCCCCTCCAGGGAGCTCCCAAAGGAAAAAGCAAGTGTGTGTGTGTGAGTATATTCCTGGCGTCCAGTGAGACAAGTGATTCAGGAAGGTTAGTGCAGTTCCTGTTAGAGTTTCAGCTGTTTAAGTTAGCATAAGCACAGCAACCTTGGTAACAGCTGGGGAAAGCACAACTGAACTTGTTTAGAGCTAGTTTGGTTATCTCTTTCAACAGTAGATATGAATCTGGCTTAATGTGTAAAACTTGGGGAAGCCACAATTACAAGATGATGATGGGGAATATTGGCATAACTATTTAAAGTGAATAAACATCATGAAGGGAAAGAATTAAACTTTTCAGAGTCATTGAAAGGCTATCTAACTAACTGGAAATAATGGAACCGAGTCAAAGCAAAACTGTTAGGAAACATATCTCATTTGCATTGTGGCTCTAATGGAGATGCATTTTTTTACACTTGAGCTCATTTAAGGCATACATCCACCTAAAAAGATCACTATAGGCTTGGTTTGCATGGTAGTAAGTTTATCTAAGGTTCAGAAACAACATTTATAGTAGGAGAATAGAAGTGAATAGCAATAGCTGTTAAGACATGGTTATATTTGATGTATATGTCAGAGTTGGTTAATTTCTGAATGGCTAGAGGCTACTTTTATTCTCTGGTAGGTGTTTGGTGACCAGAACTAGCAGCCGTATTTCTGTGGTATTGCATGACCTGTCCTAGATTACCATCCTCTGTATAACCCACACACAGAAATTTGGCTGGTCTGTTGACCTGATGGCACTCCTGGAATCCTGGTATCTCTAAGGTTTCAGCCCTGCAAGACCTACAAACCTCAGATTCCTAAGTGGCCACTCCTTTCAACTGTGCTGCAAATGGGTTTCCAATCTAGGTTAGGGGTCATAGCATGAATAAGACTTTAGGGTAAGCTGGAAATAAAAAGTCCACATGACAAATATGACAGCTTACATTGGGACATCATTAATATAGGAAATACTACTATGAAGTCAATCCTTCTTTGAAATGCTAATGCTTAGTGAATGCAATGGGCATGAAGTCGGGATTTTCTCCATATTTAACCATTTTTAAAAATGCACAAAGATGTTTTGTTTCAAGGGATGCAAAGTATGATTCCTAGTGAAATCAGTGGATTCACAGGCATGACTTAAGTTAAATGTGTGCTCAAGGTCTCTACTGATTTGTGAGCCTTGGCATAGGACCTTCCTTTATTGCTCTTTTTTTGTCATTGCAAAGTCAGTAATGTATTCAACATATTTTCCATAATTTATAACAAACAGTGACAAGCACTGTATCAAATGCTGCTGTAATGACTGATTGAATTAATGAAGTCCAGGGGCCATGTGCAATATTGAACAGCTTGACAAAGAATCATACTGTGGTTGGAGATGGGGGGAGACTCAGCCAATATTAGAAAAGATCAAGTATGCAGCCTATTCACAGTAATACTCGTATCCCTAGGAATAACTACTAATACAGATAAGGTGGAAAACCTGGAAAATGAAGGTGCTTTGAAAATAAAGTGGTAGAAATGAGCTAAGGTTGAGAAAAATTCTGCATCAAGCCAGCTACAACTGAATATCTTCACTAATATTTTGTTCTGCTGACAACAGAGACCCCATGAGAAGTTGTTTTTTTTTTTTTCTTCCCAAAACAGAAGATTTGTGTCCTGTGATGCAGTTCTATGCAGGCTAAAATTACAAGAGCACTGCTGGAAAATTACGGGAACAATGATTTATTCCTGGGTTGAAAGCTGAACAAGGGAAAACGCATAAACACTGCACTATAGGCACAAAGGGTGATTATTTTTGCCACATGAAACAGTTTTAAAATTCATGGGAAAAAGTAATTTTTGTAGGTGGTTTAGGTCTTATAAAAATAGCTATGGACGGTATGTTTGCTTTTCAGACTGCTATCTTTGCTCTACCATTCAGGTATTTTTAATGGCTTTTCTTGAATAAGACTTAGAGTAGTTATGTTTATTGATGGATGAATTTATATGATTACAGCAAACTAAAATTGCAGAATCTTTACAAGAGCAGAAACAAATCCGCGTCCCTACTGTATTTTTCTTCAGCAAGTTGTCTTGGGAGAAAAGATCTGATAATTCTATTTGATTGATTTTTTTTTTTCCCCAGTTGTATTTATTTTAAGTATTTCAGTGGATAAATGTACTACTTTTCTGGGTGCTACACTCTGAATCATATATGAAATTAGAGTGAAGTATGGGAATTTAGCAGTAGTTTTGTCACTAAAATATATATAAAAGTCATTCTCTGTTTCTTTGTCAATTCTTACAGTTTAGGTGATGCAAATTCAGATTTCATATGCTCTTTCGTAAGCCCTAAGCAGACTTGTTTTGTTAGGTGTTTCTAATGTCAGTCTTTCCAAGATTTCTGGTTCCTTCTGTAGATCGGGGATACAGAATTACCAACTAAAGATGGAAAAAAAAAATCCTAGTTAAGGTCCTTTTTTCTTAAAAATTATTTCCCAAGTATCATTTCAAAACCAGAAGAAATCAGCTCAGGTCCTGTAATGTAATAACCACTAAAAACTTTTGCAAGTTTGGTCAGGCAGGAGGAGATGGTGAGAAAATCATGCTAGACCTTTCTACCACAGCACTGCAAAGGAAAAACTAAAATGCTGAAAAGTCATGAGAATGTCTTACAGAATGTGACATTAAAATTAAATTCTTGACTCCACTTTCTTTGTCTTCCAATATCCTGAGTCTGGAGGATTAATTTATTCAGTGGTTCTGGTCTTTCTTTGAAAACATGAGGACTATCATGCTTCCTAAATGCCAACACTGAGATTTTTATGCAGTCTCGTGATTCCAACAGCTGGAGCTCTAAGAAAAGTACTGTGAATCTATAAGCTGCTGTATAAGCTTTATATATTGTTTCCTACGGATACACATTTGCTCTTATTTACCTCTCACACCATACTTATTCCCAGTTTCCAAGTGAATGATATAGCAGGCATATGGAAAAACATACAAATTTTCCAGACTTCCCTGCTTTTTGATGATCCCAAAGAAAATTGAAGCAGCCACTCATGCCAGATTTCTAAAGGCAAATTCATTTTCTAAAGCATTTGGGCTCTCAGCTCCCATTGATCTTTGTAGAAGTTAGGAGCCAAGAGCATTGAAAATGCCTACCTGCATCTTTACAGATTTAGGCTCTTTCAAGATTCTGGATCAAAGGGAACTTCAGGCTAGGCTGCAATTGTTTGGGATCGGAGAGAAAATATTGCATAGGAAAGAAAAAAAGATAGAGAAAAGCTTTTCTTCTGGATATTTTTTCATCCTGTGTGTTTATAAGAGGTACTGATAATGGAATTTATAGAGGGCTGTTCAAAACAGTTTGATATTTATGCACCAGTTTGTTTTTTTCAAGTTAGTTAGGTCATCCTATATTCATAGGACAATACTAAAAGGTACCTTTTCTTTGGGAAAAGTGGTATATTTTCTTGATGTAAGTAACCTGGCTTGGTGCATAAAATAAGACTTTAAAATGTTACAAAATATGGGGGTTTTTTGGTTATTTTACTAGCTCAAATGCAGAACAAGAATGATTTAAAAGAAATTAATGTTTAAATGTAGAAACAGAATTGATAAGAGTAGCCTTGGAAAGTGTGAAGTCCTTTGTATTTCTCCAGCTTGTGATTCCAACGCCCTCCAACCTTTTACTTACACAAAACATCTGCCTTCAGCTGTTCCATTTTTCAGGAACAATAGCTTGTAGAAGAGGAATTGGTGCCAGTTGTCTTTTAGTTTCTGTTACTTTAATTTTCACTATTACTCACATGGCTTGTTTTGGAAAATGGTCTTCTCCAAAATGTGTGATGGTCAGGTTCCCTGGCATCTGATAGTACACATTTTTCACAGTGCTGCATTACTTTCAGTAACCTGGTTTTTGGGGGGACAGGGGAGGAAGACTTATCTTTATCCATTCATCTAGACCATGCAAATGTATATTGCAAACAAACAAGGAAAAAAAAAAGACATGAAGAAGAATAAGCCAGCTCAGAAAAAAGTACTACCTAAACAAAATTCATGTACTATTCTGTTGATTATTTAAAGCATCTATTCCTGAAGGTTCTTCCTTTAAGTAAATCTGTTTCACAGGTTTAAAATAGTGTGGTCTTCTATGATGTTTTAGTTGAATATGTCTTCTACAAAAAACTCTCATTTTTGTTGGTTTGGCTTTGAACCAGCCACTGCTATATCTGCAGACCTCAGCCATGAGACAAAATTTAGCAAACTCCCTGGTAAACTTATAGCAAAATCCTTCCCTACCGCTTCAAATAGTCACACAAGACCACACAGTTAGTACCCCGTCCCACACCGACTTAAGCTTGATTGCTTGCAATGGAAAGGATTTGCTCTGTTGGTCAAAACCCATTAACCATAAATTGGAGCCTACTCAACATCTGCATTCCTCACTGAGCTCTTTCCATGAAGAGTTCAAGAGGATCGAGGTAGCTGTGAACATGTCATACTGACTTCCCGCTAAATGTTTACCAGATGGGAAGATCTCCTATTAGAAAAATGGTGCCTTCAGGGATCCTTTGCAAAAGACCAAAAAGACTCATTTAGAAGGAATTGGTTTCAGTTGAGCTTAATATTTATTTATTGTTCTGATAGTATTTTCTCAGAAATGCAACCATATTAGCAAACTGATTAATCAAATGACACTAGTAAAAATACTCATAAGATTAGATCAGAATCTAAGTGGTTGGTAAGACATTAACAGTATTTTTTTATATAAAAGGAACTGCATATCTGTACCTGTATGAAGGTGAATGTAAACCTGAGAATTACATCCTTTACACCATGTTTTACTTACTTCCCAGCTTTCCATATTTTCTCAAATAAGCTTATGAAATTTTAGGACAGGAAAAGCATGACTGCAAAGCTACTCTGTGAAAAACAAATTCCCACAGTCTAGGCAGCCACATAAATGGAAAAGTTCTTGTTCGTTTGTGAGCTCTTAAGGTGCAATTAATCCAACTCTCTCATGTTTTCAGAACTCTCCTCATTAATTGTTGGTGAGAAATTATGAAGGCTCAAGACAGATAATCTTACAATAGCCACCACAACATTATGCTTCACTATATGTTTTCTATTTCAGACTAAGCCATTGTTTCAGGCTCTGTGGCATAACAAATTTATACAGGTTAGCTGTATCTTTTTTTTTTTTCTGATTGTTGGAAGATAAAACTTTAGGGGCTCAAGGCAGCTTGTATTCATTGTCAGCCTGTTTTGTAAGTGACAGTAATTTTACAACTTTTTTCTCTTTGATTTTATGAGCTAAAACTAGAGAAAATTATAGTGTATACTTCTGAGTAAAAATCCTGCAAGGTGCTGAGCTGTTCAGTAACTTTAATTGAATTAGATGAGAGCTGAAGACGCTCAAAGGATGAGGTTTCTAGTCTACCTCAGTGACTTCTTGTTTATGGGCTACCGGCCTATATAAACACGGGTGGTTGTGTCAGTTTTTTCTGCATACTTACTGTTTACTAGCTTGATACTGATAAAATTAGAAGCTATTTAGCTTTCCCTCAAATAATTTACAGCTCTTCCAAATTTTTTCTCATAGGTGTATGTCATTTAGTATACTCATACCTGAACACAGCTCTCCATAATAATCAGAGGTAATACACTATACTGAAATCCTCTCTCTTTTATATTGTTCAAATTTGAATAGGATAATTGAACATGTACTTTGTAGCTTAGTCAGTCCTTCATAGAACAAAGGCAGCTACTCACTTTTTTGACTTCAGAACTTCCCACAGAAGTAGAGTTTTGTTTCTCTAGTGACAAGTATTGCTTCCTATTAATTAGGCTTTCTTCTGTGGGCATCTGGGCTAGCTGCTGTCAGCAACGTATCAGTGAATTAATGCGAGCAAAATAATCTGATATCTGCTCAATATTTTTATTCTCTCAAATGGAACAACTATTGAGAAAAGTGTTAAGACACCTAGATTTGTTGGCTATAGAAAGTTTTGGGGTTTTTTTTTGTAATTGTAGTAATGCAAATAGAAATTATTTGGACCCTGAGAGGCTTAGCTAAATAAAAACTCTGCTGTTTGGCATAAGGGAAATGAGGGTATGGCATTATGTATAATAATTTGCATTTAACACAGAAGAAAGCATTTGTTTTTCGTTAATTGGGTAAAAAGGCAATACAGCTTTGCCCTTTATTAATTTGTTAGCTTAGAATGTGGTCAGAGTGAGTAATAAGGCTGATTTGGAGTCAGGCATTTTGATAAGACATGTGAGATTAAGTTGTTTCATGCATGAGCATTTTGTCGAAAACCCTGCATGTCACTGTGCTTTTAGTGATGTTGTTAACATAAACACAATGTAAATGGAAATTCTTTTCTATCTAATGAATAGAACAAGGTAACCTAAATGCATCTTGATACATTAATTTAAACCAACCTTTAAAAGAGGTAAACAATCTATAAGGAGCATGCTTAATTGGGTAATTCTTCTGTGATTTTCTACCATATTGTGCATCTGGAGTCATCTTGCGTTACCAGCCTAAGAAGGCTGTGAGTATGAAACATATAACAAATTGTTATAAATATTTTTATTTGCAAGGGTACTTCTTATGTCCAGCAGCAAAAGGAATATTAGCATTGCATCTTGGTTTCTGCTAAAGCAGAACCTGCAGCTTTCTGTAATACTTTCAGTGTTTGATCAGAAATGGTAAAAATAAAGCGGGTTAATTGAAGCCTTTTTAATCTTAATCTAATCTGACAGTCAATAAAAATGTGAGTAGATTTTATTAGTATAGCACTAATAATTCTGCCATTAACAGGAAGAAACTTGCCTTGGATTTACAACACACTAATTCTTCTTCAAGCTTTTTCTATTGCTGTTCTGGGACTAGAGGAGCTCAGAGGTGTCTGATACTAGGTTATTTGTCTTTTTGTCTGCCTGTGTGTATTTGCTGAGCCAAAGTTTATAGGAGACATAAAAGGTGACAAATTTAGGGAAGCCTCTTTGTTTTAGGATCCTTAAACTCAGTCTAAACTAGCTTTTTGGCAACCCTTAAGTTCCAGTTAAACAAGCTTTGAAACTGGGAAAGCCCTTTGCTTCTCAGAGTTGGTCTCTTACATTGCTTAGCTTGCTTGAGCTTTCTAGACAAAATTACACTCACTGGTCTGTAAATTAGCTTCCTTCCTTTATTAACATACTTGATGTTAACAAACCTATAAAAAATCAGCAGCAATTCTCTTCTCTTCTGTTTGTGTTTCAGCTGGAATAGTCACAACAGAATTTGAAGTAATTAAATATTCTGGTCATGCTTTGCACTAGAAGTGTGTTATTTTGATCATCCTTTGCATAACCAAACATTTTTATGAAGCTGGATCAACTTTTGTTTTCTCTTTTTGTACAATACCTACCTAATGCAATTGGACCCTGATCTGTGATGTGGTCCCCTGACTTTGGACAAAACAAATACATGGTTTTACCTCTTAAGTGCTTTAGCTACAGGACTTTGAATGACATTAATGGGAGTTACATAATGAAACTTCCTTTCCAGTTTTGCAGACCTCAGCCTTCTCATCCAATCTGCTCAATACTCATATTTTGAAACTATGCTGTCGTTAAGTGTACACAGTAGTGATATAATGGAATACAGGTATTGTTGCTACCATATCCCTCGTCTAGAGTTACAAAATTTTATTATTGTGAATTACTGATATATTAAATATGCATTATTTATTAGATTGGAAGATTCAGTAGATGTGTATTAATCAGGTTGATGTAAAACCAGCTTCAACAGCCATTGAAGAAGTGGCCAGGTAAAAGCCTTTCACTTAGTGGCAGAAGTTCTCTATTTATCCTGAGAATGTCTATTGCAGAGACAAGAGGTGGTGCAAAGATTTTCATAGGATTGCCCACACATCTGTCTTGGTTATGATAATCTCTAAAGGAGAGAAAACAGACAAGTTACTTTCAGTTCCATTTAATCCTTGACCTCTTAAGAGCCTGATACTAAGGGATTCAATTAGTGATAAGCGGAGTGGTAGGTTGAGTGATTCCTCCCTAGGTACTCAAATCTCACAATTCATACAGAGAAATAAGAACTACATCCATTTCTCTCTGCTTTAGCATCCTTCAGGTGAGATTTTTACTTGACTTGCCTAATAATGAAAGGCCTGTGCAATTATTCTTTGTCAGTGAGCAATCAGTTGGGCTGTGTGTCTGTCCATCAACCTTGGTCAACATCTTCTGAACTTGTAAGACAATTTCAACTAAATTGGCAAACAGAGGGAAGTCACAAAAATAAATGACAAGTTTTGTGACTGGGCAGACAAGGAGGACTTTATTAGTGGATTTGTTAGGTTCCTGTGAAGATACATGGCAAAGATATTCCGACACTGGGAAAAGATTCAAGCAGATCTTGCAGTTGACCATAAGATGCAAGGCTGGAGGAAATGAGGCTTCATTAGTTCTAGAACTACTGCTTGGTTTTCTTTTTCTTTTTAGGTCTCATTGTGGGAAATGTCAGTTACTGACAGATACAAAGAGCCTGACTCTTAGGAATGTGGATGTTATAATCTCTTATGTGCTGCTCACTGGGAGCCCTACCTGTCAAACACTGTGGTGAATACAGAATGGATAAGCATGACAAAGTCCAACTGTATTCATTCAGATGCAGTATTAGGGTTTGTATGCCAGTTTTAATATGTAGGTACTCAGGCCCTTCCATCTATTCTGAGTATTTTTAGGTTATTCTACAAATGTTGAGTAATCTTTACAGTTTCACACGAGATAGGCCATGATGTCAGGATCAAAATTATTGAATTCCTAATAATGGAGAAATCACCCCTTCATGTTAGTTGATAACGATTGTGGTCAATCAGTGTTTTCTTAACAATTCAGAGGTGCAGAGGTGCAAAAGATGGAAGGTGACACGCTCAACATGCAAGTGTTACCCCAGCAGGAATGCCTTTCCACTCGTGTGTCTTCTGTGAACTGTTGAATCACTGCCTAATTTCTGTGCCCTAAAGAACATGTCCAAACAGCAATGATTCAAACAAGCGTTTGACCACCAGCTGTCACTGAGACCAGTTTGCAAAGTCAAGGGGGTTTCGTATAGAAAACTAACTTTCTGCCCACTTAAAACCAGGTGTTTTTCCCCTTACAAGGGTTGTGGTTCAGAGGGATAAGACACTGTGAGGAAACCAGCTCCCTATAGCTTCTCCTAGTCCTTCTGAGCTTTCAGTATTGCCTCCAGAAATCAAGATTTGGAAAAAAACAAATCGGCTTGCTTTTTACACAAGATGTAAAGTGCTTCAGGAATGAATTTAATATATGGCCCCTTCAAGAGTCCCAGGGGTAGCTTCTGGTGACCTGGGCCAGGTGGTGCTGCCTGCCTGAGTTCCTGCGGGCTGCCCAGGCTCCTGCTGGCAGGGTGTTCGGGGCAGAATCTCCGAAATTGGCAGCTGGAAATTCCCAGAGGAGGTGCAATTCCTTCTGTTAATTCAGATACAGTGCTGGAGGAATGAGGGGAAGGCTGCGCAGAGGCTGTTTTGAGGCTGTGGGGCTGCGCTTGGGACTCCGAAAGAGGAATTTATTAGGAGCTGCGGAAAAAGCACATAGGATTATTTGTTTAAATTATTTTTAATCTGTATTCTTTTTGAAATGTGAGAGTCATCCTGAATTTGAAGCTGCCTTATAGTTTGAGCCACTACAGTAATAACAGGGCAGGTTACCAGAAGTCTCCTAGCACTGAAGGCGTACAGCTAATACGTAATCATATAGCTTGCTGAAAGTCATTTTTACATGCATTTGGGATGCCCGGGTTACTTTAGGTCATTACGGTAGTCATCCCAGGCCTGTAAATGGTATAGTTAAACCAGTGGATACTATTTTTTCTATTAATCTTCCTAGAAAAGCCTTTGTAATCCTAATTTTCTAGGCCATTAGGGTAAAGGCAGATTACAACTAAAGCTGGTTTACTAACTTCACTCACCCTGGTTTTGCCCAGCCCAGATCTGTTCTGTTAGGTGTCATCTAACGTGTCTGCCTGTAGCTGGAGTCATTACTTCCCTTGGTGGTCATTCAAGCGTGTTTTCTGACATTTAGGCCTGAGCAACCTTATCTTACTGTGAAGTTAGATTCGGCTTCAGAGCTGGCCCTGGATGGCGCAGCAGGTTGGACCGGGAATGCTCCGGAGGTCCCTGCCAACCTCAATTACCCTGTGATTCTACCCTGCTGCCTCTCACAGCATCAAACCGCCTCACGAGCCCCAGTGTATTCACCGGTGCGCAGCACGCTGCGGTGGAGCAGGAAGAGCATCCCGTCTGTGACGCCTCAGTCTTCTTCCACCGGTCTGTTCTGAGTCACGCCATGCTGCACAGCCCCAGCCGTTGCCCCTCCTGGCCGTGCCCACGCTGCCCCGAGCATTTATTCCCCGGTGCTTCCACGGATCGGTCACAAGTTACGCGTCACCCGTCCGCACAGTGGGCAATCCTGGATTAGCAACCGGCCGTGGACAGTGCAGGTGAGAGCCTGGTGGCTCCCTCCCGGGAGCTGAGGGGCCGAAGAAAGGGCAGGCTCCCGTCCTCCACGGCAGCACGTCTCGTCTTAATCACAAGAATCCTGTTTTTGCACCTGCTCCGTTTGCTCCTCGGCTTCCAGCCGCTGGCAAACAGAGCCCTTCTGACTTTCTTCACGGCATCCTCCTGGGACTCACGGGCCCGACCAGGGCCATCCGCTGTGCCGGCAGAGGCAGGGCTCGCGTGCTGGCCCCCAGCCACCCTCGGCCCGTGGCGCGCCCTCCCCGCGGGGCCGGCGGATCTTCCTCGCAGCGCTCTCCGAACGCCCTTCCCCGGAGCTCCAGCGTGGAAACTTCACAGCCGGCGGGCTCGGCCGCTGCCGGGACGTTCCCGCCTCGGCGGCGGAGACCTCCCCGCCCCGCCCCGCCTCGCCTCGCCTCGCCTCGCCTCACCTCGCCTCGGCTCGCCTCGCCTCACCTCACCGGGGGGGCGCGGGCGGGCGTGCCCGCCACCCCGCCCGTGTCCGTGCGCGCGAGAGCGCTCCCCCCCCCCTCCCGCCCCGCCGCCCGGCGTTTCGGCGCGGGCCAGCAGATGGCGGCGCCGCCCCGGCTGGGCGCGCAGCCCCGCGCACGCCGCTGCCGCGCGAGCCCCGCTCCGGTTACAACCCTCCCCCGCCCCCGCCCTCCGCGGCGGTGTCTCCCTCCCCGCCACCTCCCCGCCTGTCACTACCACGCCGGAGAGCCACCATGGCGCACGGCGGGCCACGCGTGTCCGCCGCTGCCGCTCCGCGCGGGGCCGCCCGCCTGCCGCCGCTACCGCTGCTGCTGCTCCTGCTCCTGCTCCTGCTGCCGCTGCCGCCGCCGCCGCCGCTGCTGGGCGCCGCCGCCGCCGCCGCGTTGGGCTGCGCGGAGCCCCGCGGCCGCCCGCGCCCCGGAGCCCTGACCCGCGGGGCGCGCAGCCCGCCGGAGGCGCGGCGCGGCGGCGGTGGGGCGGCGGCGGCGGCGGAGGGCGGCCGCCCCAGGAGAGCATCCTCGGCGGCGGGCCGGGAGCAGGTCTCCCTCATCAGCACCTCCTTCGTGCTCAAAGGGGACGCGTCTCACAACCAGGCGATGGTGCACTGGACGGGCGAGAACAGCAGCGTGAGTGCGAGGGGCGGCGTGGGGGGGTGCGTGTGGGGGTGTCCCTGCTCTTACCCCTGCCCTTAGCATCGCTTTGCTCCCCCAACTTGCGGGGCGCAGCCCGCCGCTGCCGCCCGCGCTCCGCCGGGCTCGGTGCGGCCGGAGCGCGCCGCTCCCGTCCCGCCCAGCCCGGCCCCGCCGCCCGGCCGGGGGCGCGGGGGGTCCCCGCGGGCCGCGCTGGGGGCGAGCGGCGCCCCGGCGGCTGGTGAGGTGCCGGCGGGAGGCGAAGAGCCGCCGGGGTCGGGCCGACCCCGCGCAGCCTCCGCCACTTCCCCAGAAGTTTGGAAAGTTTACGAGCGCGCATCTTGCAGAGGGGCCGGGTGCGCGGTGTGCGCCGCGCTGCGAGGAAGAGGAGGAGGAGGAGGAGGAGGAGGAGGAGGAGGAGGAGGAGGAGGGCTTGGCCCCGCAGCGGCGAGGTGGTGTCCGGGTGCGATCGGCGTGCCCCCGGGGCCGTGCGAGGGTCTCCGGGTAAAGGAGAGGCAGGGGGCGAGCGGCGGCGCGGGGATTATCCCCTCCAGCCCCGCGTAAAGTCCCAGATGAAATTATCGAGGCTTAGTCGACTCACCTCGATTCAGTCATCCCCGTGTAAGCTTCCCCGCGCCGCGCTCTGCCTCCTCAAGCGCCAGGGGAAGAAAAACCCAAACCAAAACAAAAATCAAGTAAAAACCCAGCCCCGCGCTTGAGGTGGATGTGAGCGGCAGGAGCGGGCGGTGCGCGGCGAGGGCTGGGGCCGGGAGGGGTCCGTCCGTCCGTCCGTCCGTCCGTCCCCCGCCCCACGGCCCGCGCTTCACCCCGCCGGGCCGGCTGCGCGGCGTGGGGGGGGGTGTCCCGCAAAGGTCCGGGAATAGCAGCAGCTCTCCGAGGATTTTTACAGCCTCGTCGATGGATAAAAACCGCGCGCCGGGGCCGGTGTTACGGCATTAGAGCATCAACGTTCCCAACTTTTCGCAGTTAAGGCAGTGTGCGTCGCCTTTATTATTTAATTGCCTGTTTCAGACAGCGACTCTCACGGTGAGCGCCCATAATCTGTTTTTAACTCATTTTCAATTTCAACTAGTCTTCATTTCTTTGTATGTTGACCCACTAACGGCTGTGTATTTGCACGGGTGGTTTTGGGGATTTGCTGCTTCTAATTTATCCTTTACTGATACATTATATCATAACAGCGGGCGTCATAGGTAAATATTACACGGCACCTTGCACTGCCTGTGTAACTTCAGAGACAGGAAGATATTCGTATGAAGGCTCAAGATCAACTTTCTCCTGAAGGATTTTAGTGTTTCTGGAAAACTCTTGAGTGTTTTAACTACAGTTCAGCTAAGCTCCGACTCTGCTTGAACTTCATGAATTCAGCATAAACTTTACTTAAACTTGGCTCAGTTCAGAGAGCTCGTGTTGTATTTCTTGTAAGTATGTGAATTATCATCCTTTCTCTAGGATCTCAAGTCCTGGTTTTTGCCTGTTTTGCTAGGGAGTCACCCAGGATGTGGAGCTGCTAAGGCTCCGCTGGTGAGGATGCAGTGATTCCCTTGAGCACGCGCAGCGCTTGTGTTAATCCTCTTGTATAATCAGGTGTCAGAGCTGGAGTCAACATCATAAAGCTTGACACTTTCAAAGCCAGTTTTTGATTTGCTCAGGAAAGAAGTGTAAGATGATGGCAGTTTTCTGTGAAAAGAAAATGTTGCAAATCAGCAGCGTCAGCTATTCTGATTCTGTCCTTCCTCCATTTCTCTGCTGTTAGACTGCTGCCGTTTTTGTGGACAGTGCTTGCAGGCTGTTAGGACTACTTCCCTGAAGAATTAGAATAGAATCAATTCAATATTAAAAAGTTGGCATAAGTTCATTTTTCGACATAAAAGGCAAGTAACAGCTTTCATGCAAAGCGCTCTGAAGTCTCTAAAACGAATATAGTAGAACCTTGCTAATCCACATTTATGACTAGTGGTCTCTCCTCGCCTCTCTGCAAAGATCTAATAACAGATGCTGCAGTGAGGGCTTGTATTGCTAAAATGTTATTATTTTTTTCACAGTATGCTACAGTTCACTTACTAGAATACTACCAAGTAGTCTCTTCAAAAGCAAAGATAAATGGCAACTGTCAGAGCAAATGAAAGTGGTTACAGTCTTTTCTGCAACTTAGTTCTTTTTTGTTTGCTTAATTACTATCTACTAATTCAGTCTTGCAGGATGATACTCTCATCATGAATGCCTGCAGACATTCTGTACAGTATTTACACATTCAATTAAAAATACTTTTGCAGAGTTACTTAAAAAGTATGCTGCTTGCTCTGCCTGCCATCAGGTGATTATCATCAAGCAAGACTGGATTTGAACGAGCAACCTGGTAATGAAAGACTCTTTGCCGCCTTAACCCCAATGAGAGCAGCCAGTCTTTTTGCACTGGATGTTTTACGGTATGACTGTCAGCATTTTTTTGCACCTTCTTTTCTTGTTAGTTTTGTTTTATTGCATGCTTCCAGTAGAAGAGCTGATTTTAACAAAGGCTTCCAGAGAAAAATGATTTGTAAAGACAGTCTGTAGAATTTTTTTTTTTTTTTTTTTTTTTTGGAACAGAAGTGGAAGAAATACATTAGGCCCAGTGGAAGCAGGATGGGCTTAAAGGGTTTGGAGAGAATTTTGCTGCCTGTATGTATGTGAGGTTAAAACAATTGAAAATAAGTACCTGATCCAAAACCTATTTAAGGTAGTCTTGAATGTTTCTTTGTATAGCTATCTATGTATGTATTTATTTCACTCTGGGTTAAGTGTTTGGAGGTAGGAACGCTAAGATCCAGTGCTTCTCAAACCTGGCACCTTACCCCACGTTCTTAAATCTACGGCAAATCTTGCCTTGCCTCAGAAGCACAAGGCTTGAGCTGTGAAGCTCTGTTCTGTCCCAAGCGCATTGCAGTCAAGGGGAGGACTGTCATTCATAACAGTGGGGTTTTGGATCAGGCCCTGTGAACCTCAGGAGGCACTAAGCAATCTTAAAGTGTCACGACGCACATTTGACACCTCATTGGAGGTACTCAGCACTTTGTAAACCAAGGACCTAAACTAGTTCCTTTACTCTTTACAGCTGCGTGGCTGAAAATTTGGCAGTGATGAGCTCCAGATGACCATATATCCTCTTAAACACCTCACCTAGTAAAATAAATGAAGAAGAAATATGCAGTAGGATTATTCCTTTGAGCTCCATGATAGAGAGACAAATAACCATAAAAGCTGAGGGGGCAGCTGCTTCTCTGAGGGATGTTCACCTGCATGAATAGTTCATTGAAAATGCTACCATGGAGTACTCATGTGTGTGGATCAAGGGAAAATAAATAAATTTGAAGGGGGCAGAGGTTAGGCTGATGTGCACATGGAACTTTAAAAAATTTGTTTACATCTTGTAAATCCTCCTGTGCCACAATAATAGGAGCATGTGATTTTTGGTTGCATGATATGTCTTGAAAGAAACTAAGGAGGCTATAAATTAAATCAACCCTCTCTCCTCCGCCTTCTTTTCTGTGCTGTAGAAGTCTGACGTGTACTTTGTTATCCTCTCGTAATGCCATTAGTTTTGTGAATTAGAGAAATGGTGGATTTGATAGCACAGCAGAGTATATGGTTGCCCTGATTGTAAAGTGAGCTTGAATAACTGGGAAGATCACTGTAGGCTCCCTTGCTTTGTCAAGAGAGAGCTGTGCAGGGAGGTATGCAAATTGCGTCTGGTTTTGTGTCCTCATTACTTTTATTTTGTACTCTAATATAAATTCCATAAATGATAAGCCTGTCCCTGACCTTTCCTGACAGTGGGATGCATAGTTAAAACCATTACTAGTGATGCAAGTCTTGCAAAGCTAGTCCTTGTAACATCAAGAGTCTATCTGGTTAGTGAATTCCTAGAATTAGTATTTCTGCTCTCTGTCCCCTATGCCCACAGAAATATGTTGTGCACTATTACTTTCAAACAAAGGCTCATGCAAGTGGAACTAATTTCCTTTCCAGTCTTGAAATATCATAAACTGAAGACATGACAGGTGGGTGGTGCAGTGCACCATTTACTCTGGTAAGGGCTAGTGACTGGCATTTGTGTAACTGATAAATAACACGGAGTTGTGCATTGGAATATATACAGGTAGCATGCTTCAAGGATAGCCTCTTACTGTGTTAAGCTGAATATGTATGTTCCTAGATTTTCTAAAAATACACTACCCTTTCTGATTGGGGAAAAATAGTCAATTGATGACAGCTTTTAAAAACCCTACTTTTCCTTAGAAGACACCTTATAGTCATCCCAGGAGCTTTTTTGTGCTAAGTAAACAGCTTTCTTTACAAAACTGTATTCTTTTTGACCCTCTTGGAGAATTCCCATTGTGCTTTAATACTAGCTGATTAAAACAAAAAAAATCAAAGCCAAAACAGAAATACGGGGAGAGTGAGACTTGTATTCACAATTGATTTTGATTCATGGGCTGCTCTTCATGCTGTGTGCAGACTGCTAAAGTGTTGTGAACAGGACTTCCGCCAACTAGTTCTAAGACTGCAGTGTCATGGTGCCAGTATTTCCATTTTTTTGTTTGTTGTCAAAATATTAAGTTCATGCAGGCGCTTATTTGTCCAGTAAGTTGATGTCATGATCCCTCGTAAACATGTAGCTCTTTGTTATGGAAAATAAACATAAATATACACACAATTTTTTCCAGACTTAATATTTAGCAGCACCTTATCAGAAAGAAAGGTTTATCGCACATCTACAGAAATTGCTATGCACAAAAACTTCAGCTGATCCAGATTTTTCTGTATTTGATATACAGATACTTTGTTTAATTTAAAAATTATTACCCTTTGTGATACAGTTTCACCATATATGATTTGTGGAGCCCAGTGATCACTAAATGTATTCTTCTGGCAGATATTTTATTTAATTGGTTTTCTGTTTTGTTCAGTTTGCAATAAATTGTGCTGAGGGGATCTATAAAAAAAATTGACTTCAATATTACTGTAGCAGTATCTATAACAGTAAATGTAATTATCTATCCAAACTGGGCAAAAGTCCATTTGTGGTAAGGTTTTGGTGCTGCTTCTCCAGAGTAGCCAGACTGCTTTTTATGAAACTAAAGGGAGCATGAGGTCAAAAATCCCGACGGCTCAGACCTTTGATAAATGGCAGATATATTGCAAAGTGAAAGGCAGACTTCCCATAGGGAGGTGGTTTTTTTTAAATTCCTTGAGATGATAGTGCGATAAAAAAATAAACAGAAACCAAACCTGATGACTATATTTGAATGGAACAGCAGAATCCCACATGGAAAGCAGAATGATGTTAATCTGACTAAACTAATTTGGGAGTTTAACATCTTTTTTTCCTTTTTGTCCTCATGATGTAAAGTTTATGGCTTACTTCATTTATTTGCTTTTACCAGCCTCTGTTTTCCCTCTCTTCCAGCCCTACAGCATGCTAGTCATGTTGCTGCCTGCTGAGCTCCCTTCACGTTTCAGCAAATTCCAGCTGCTAAAGGAGAGAGCACCTCTTCTCATCCCCTAAGTAGACACTTAAAATTGATACATACTTTAATTAGTAAGTGTGTATTTCAAACGTGCTTGAAAGTCCTCTTCCACACGCAGCCCTCCACACCTGCAGCCATACCTGGTTTTACCTGGTTTGCTGGTTTAACTGGCATTACCTGGTTTGCTTAGGAGCAAGCTACTAGCAGCCTTAGCTTGAGTAGGTACTACTGTGCCGGTATTGGGACAAGCTCAGAGAGTTTAAATCTAGGAGGGAAGTTTAGCAATGAACACTAAAGACAGACACCAGATTGAAATCCTATCTCTGATACTGCTGATGTTACATGTGCATGATAAACCAAATCTGGCTTAATAACAATCATTAGATACATGTTTAGGTTGTTGATAGCAGGTTCACATATCACAGTGGGAACATAATGCATTCTTCCCAAGCTTGACAGTGTTAGGAATCTACTGATGCAGATCTTTGGAGAAAGATATGAGGACATCCCTTTTGATTTTATTAAAAATCAATAGACTAGTAGTTTTTGAAAGAACAGAAGGGGAAAATTATGAGCTTTTCAGAAAAACAGTAATTGTTCTGCTAAACTGGGAAGTTCTGTAAGGTATGTACCACTTTATGAATTTAAAACATGAAACTGCCCAGTTTACAGAAGCTTATATGCCAAGTCCTTTGTATGTCCAAATAAAATATTTTCATAGAATCATTTAGGTTGGAAAAAAGCTTTAAGATCGTCCAGTCCAACCGTAAACCTAACACTGCCAAGTCCACCAACACTGCCAAGTCCACCATGGTTATGTTAATTAGGAACAAAGGATGTTAGCATAAGGAGAGATAATCTGCTGTACAATGCAAGTGAGATCCTTCTAGTTCCTGAAAGCACAAATTCATTGAAGCAAAAGCTGAAAGCGTGGGTTGAAAGTAGTCTGCAGTATATGGCTGCTCGCTGTAGCTCAGGATGAAACTTGATGACCTACAACATTCCTTTGGCATTTTTATTCCCATAGTCTCACATTCTTTACCAAACATTCCTATCTCCAACCCCCTGCCCCAGTAATAATAATTTTAAATCCTAACAAATCACCAATGACAACACCACTTTTGGAAGAAATAATGGATGGGATCCTTCGTCGTGCCTGACTTCAGCCTTCAAGTCTAAGCTTGGACTTCTGCAGTAGGAAGGAGGTGGAGATGGTCACTGGCTTGATCTCTTCCCTGACAATCTTATCATCCATACTTGAGAAAGCTTGGATGAGTTGACTTCTGAAAGCATGTATCACTCCCTGCTTATTGTAGAGGGGCCTAGATGGCAAACTTTGATAAAACACAGAATTTATTTGAAGTTATCCCTAACCCAAATATCTCGAATTTATTGCTACTGTAGTTATTTCCTTCCTTCCTTCCTGTAGCATGGTTGTTGGAGTTTCAGTTATGGATTAAGACTCTATTGTGGTAGATATTGCACAACCCCAATGCAAAAATACAGGTGCAGCTCTAAAGATTTTAGAATTGCAGTTCTACCTGCATACATCCCTGAGAACAGAATTATACACTTAAAGGATGTACATTGACAGAAATTACACAAAGGTCTAAGTTTCAGTCCAAGGGCTGCTCCAACAGCTGTTTAAGTCTTTTTTTTTTCTAATGACTTGGAATATTCATACATAAGCAGTCACTGGGGCAAGGCCTAAAATTTCCCCTCTGAGTTGAGAATTAATCAGGACTTTAGAAATGTGCCTGCTCTGTGTGTATGTATGTAGGTTATATTTTTCTGTCTCTCTCTCTTTTGTCCAAACCAGTAGATATGCAGTGCGTCAAGAAAAAGTGGAACAGTTTTAGCAGTAAGGGTTGTGAGTCTGTTCTGGCAGGAGATGTGTATTTCAACTATTAGACCCTTCTGCTGGGCAAGCACTCTAACCCCAGTGCTGTTGTGCAAGCGTGAGGAGGGCAGTGTCACCTCCCATGAGAAGCCATGTTTCACAGGGAGTTGCCACTGTGCACTGTGAAATGCTCAGTGTCGTAGGTGTGTGATGGCACATCTGCTACACTCGCTGGCTTCAGTAAGATGAGTGGAGAAGTGCTGTGTTTATGGATCCTTTTGAATTTTGTCAGCCCTTGGTGAGGCTGTTGTGGAAAGAGGAGAGATGCTGAGGTGCTGTTTTCTTGCAGGACTGAGAATGTGTGTGCCACCCTTGGCAGAGCTGGTGATGCTCCGCACAGCCCCGTCACCATGTCTGCGAGCTCAGAAGCAGTGCTGCGGTATTCATGGTGATACCTTGGGGACATTTGAGGCTTGGCAAGAGGTAGAGCGTGAGGTTCCAAATGAATGGCTGGCTGTTGGGTTAAATTGAAGCTGAATAGGAGTACTGAGGAACTTTGCCACTTACCTCACCAGTATCCTCTGAAATAGCACTTGCATTACATAGGTGATTTTGTGCCTCAGTTGCATACCTGCAATGTGAGAGTAATGGTACTTCCCTATCTCTTAGGATTGCTGTTGCTCTAAACAACCTGTGCACTTCGATATTAAAGTAATGGTTATCATAAGACCTAAAAGAGGCAGGACCATAGAAAATCACATCTGTGGTTTCTTTGTTCCTTTGACTGTTACACAGTACAATCTAGGAATTAGAGAAGAAAAGGCTCTCACAGGTCATGCAAACTTCTCTGCTTGTTCTGACGTTTGTTTTGATCAGGGCTCCTTTTAATGTGTAGACTCTGGCACTTCAAGGTCATTGAACAGACTGAAGATTATGTGTCTAAAAACATTTTCAGTGAAACTTAACTTGTATTTAACATGACATTTTCTGCCCTCGTTTACCAGTATACTGAAATAACTGTGCTTCTTTCTCAGTGTTTGTACCTTTCCTACTCTTGTAGGCTAGTAATTATTTATCTGAATAACATTTATTTTGGCCTTTAAAATTTTCTCTTATAACTCACTTTTGCTAGCTCTTTAATTGCACCATCTGGATAGGACAGTACCTACATAAAATAGTACCTACCTACCATGTATTTGACTGGCACATTTTTTAGAAGTGTACATACACACAGAGATTATTGTTCATTTCTGGCTTCCCTGTAATCTCTTTAATGTCCTTGTGATTATCTGTGTTTTCTAAAAAGAAAACCACAGAACAGTAAATAGTTGGGTTTTTTTTAATTAAAAAAGATAAGTCATAAAAACACTTAAATAATTTGGTCATTAGCAAAAAAGCTAATTTCTGTGGTTTCTATGCAGTAACTTGTTAAAAGTTTGTTCTGGTAGATGAAGTAGATGTATTTTATGGTTTTTTTTCCCCATTCACTTTATGAAATTTGTTTCTTTCATGGTCTTTAGAAGCTCATTGGAGGTATGCTAAAACTGCATGAAGTGTCGTAGAAGCGTATTTGCAAGCACCAACTACTGTGATGTGCCCTTACTCCTACTGAGCAGTAGGCCCGTGTTTACTGGCCAGCGTGTTCAGTTTTAGCAGATGGCAAGCTATGCTCTGTGAAAACACATTTTTTATCAGTGTTACTGTCTCTTCTGTGCTCCCCAGACTGAAAGTGCAACAGGGGAAGAACAGTCTTCCCCCCACACGTGTATGAGCAAGATGTGGTATACTGGGGCTCTGCTCTGAGTTGATGGCATTTAGATCCTTCTGTAATACCAATAAATAATAATGACGATGATTGAGGATTGAGCTGTTCCACTTGTAAATTTTAGCGGTGCATAGCCTGGCCTCCCTAACTGAGCTACCATAAGGAAAAGCTGCTTTTCTCAGGTATTGAAGAGCAGCCTGTTTATGGTTAATGCATTCCCATGCTTGCCTTCACCAGCAATTGTCACTGCAAGACAGATGCCCAAGGGGATGGAACTGGAGGGTTAGAGGAATATGTTGGAATCACTCTTTGAGCTTTGGGCAGTGTTTCACAGTGTTAAATGTGACTGATTCTCAAGAAATAGTTGTTTCTTCATTGAAAACACAGTTGTACCAGGGGATGGTAGGTTGCCATAAAATCCTCCCGGGTCTCAGTTTAATAAGATATTTTTCCTGTATTTGCTAGCAGAAAAATACCTTGTAACTTGCTCTTTTCAGAGGATTGGAACTGCCTGTGAGTCTAAGGCATCTAAATCTGGAGCAGTACTCATTAAATCTTGCCATTTACGGAAAGCAGAATATTCTTCTCAGTTCTTCTTTTATGCTCCTAGGTATTGTGTTGGGTGTTCAGCATAAATAGACATCAGTGTTAACATAGGTAGAGGTAAGAGTATAACCCTGAGGGAACTTGTGAACCCCTATTGTATGGGCAGCTCTTTTTTATGCATGCTTTTGGAGGGATTCCATGGATGAGGCATAAAACCAGAAATAAACCAAACAAAAGCAACACATGCCAGCGACAGGTGGATTACTTTCTGGGTGCATAGAGATATCTTTGCCAATCAATTACTGCTACAAGGCAATGGCAACCCATCGGGATGTAGTGCACATACACGGTGCTCCAGCATTCAGCCTGTTACAGAGCTCGTGAGGGGAACTCCGGGCGGATTTGTAGCAGCAAATGCCTGGAGATGCCCAGGGACCTGGCTGGTGCTGGAGACCTGTAAACACACGCAGCTGGGTGGCACAGAAACACTAACGCTCTTTTGCCCAACTCACCTCAGCCCGCAGTGATCTCCCCAGTGGGAAAGGAAGTTGAAATCAAACGATTGGGATCTGCTATGTGTTTGTGTGTTTGTACTTACAGGCTTTAATCTCGATGATTCTTAACTAAATAAACCCCGGTATCCTACTCCATGACAGGTTGGTCTTAACATACTTCTGTCTCTAAGTTCCCAGCTGGTTTTTAGAGTGGTCCCACTGTGCTCTTTCTGAGCACTTTATGGGGCCCTCCTGAGGATAGTAAGGGTTCGCATTAGATTTGGCTGCTACGTATTGGTTTGCGGATACGCTATGTGAACATCATTCCTGCTGGCCTCTCTTATGTTAGTCTTGTAAACCACAAAGTTTAATTGGTATGTATAGGACCTCGGAGTCTTGCGTATTATAGTATTTCATGTGGTTAGAGCATAGAAGCAAGCAGGCATATGAACTAAAAAGCTTTCCTCTCCCAGGCTCAGATGCTCCCACATAGGCACTACGACTTCAGCAGAATTGTAGCTTTTGATTTAGAGGGCCATTTCTTATTTTGCTAATTTGTTTGGCTTTTAATCAGTGGTTTCCTATGTTTTCCTGTCTGTTACCCAACCACATAATGGCAAGCATGTCAAAAGGTCTCAGCTGCCTTGAGAGCAGTATTGAATCATGTTCTTTGCTCTGAGTGAGAAGTACAAACTGAACAGAACCTATGCAAAACATCTATGTTGGGAGTACAGTAGCTTTGGAGTGGGACCTGTGTGTCCTGAGCACCAGTGACAGACTAAAGAGGACTGACAGTGAACTCTCTGGTGGCTCTTGGCTATGCCGGTGCTAGGGTTAGAGAATTGGGAAGGTGTTACTATTGGTGGTTCTGAGCTTTTCTTTTTCCCTGGAAGAGGGAGGTCAATACTGGCAGAGTCAGCTGAGACCTGATCCTGTTCTTCTGGAGGTTTCTCAGCCTGATAGGAAAAACAAATATGAAAGAATCCAGAGGCTTTTTTCCCTCTCTTGTATGTGTCATCCACCGAGGTGCTGCTGAGCACATGCAGGAGGGAGGATGATGTGTGGATGGAGCAAAAGTGCCTGTATTTTTGGAGCAAGCAGGCCACTATGTTTTAAATTTCTCTTGGGTCACAGATGTTATTATTAAACTCTGTCTAAAACTACTGTAACGAGAAGCAAGAAAGTATGTTGCACATCAGCTAAACAGCATTTTTGTAGCTCCATGAAACCCACTTTGAGATTCACTGTTGGTATAAGCTCTTGGCTCCCACCAGCTTCTGCGAAGGAAGATGCAGAAGGAACGCATTCCCCTGCATATAGGCTGAATCAGGCACCTCTGCTTAAAAAATCTAAGATGTAGCTCAGCGAACATGTTTTCAGTTCATAATGAAATACATACGTTCATCTTCATGCAGCATCTCTCAAGGGCTACTGTGCAGAGCACTGAGGGCTGCTAACAAGATCTCCTTTTCCTTCCTTCCTCCTCTTCCAACTGTTTTAAAACAGTATTTTTTTTATAAAGTGGGCTACATTTAGAGGGCTTTGAACCTTGGTATTCCTTTTAATAATCTCATTGGTCCTGGAGAACTCTAAGAGACAGTGTTTTTTTAAATTCATTGTATAAGCCCCTTGTGCCCTATGTTTCATTTCTTTATTTAAAAAATCCTTGGGGGAGAGGAGGGAGATGATTGACATCAGGCTACCATATATAATCAGTGTGAGAGCTAGGTTGTTAGCTGGTAAATTATCAATATAATGTTTTTTTTTAGTTTAGCTAACTGCAGAAAAGCCACTTCTTAAACTGGCACGAACTGGCACAACTTAAGAATTGAATGAAAGCCAAGCTGCTTCGTCAGTGGGTGGACTTGGTTCGGCTTGGTCAGTCTGCAAGCACGCAGGAATGTTTGAGCTGCCTTTGTGTGTGCTACTGAGGCAAGAGATGTTTCATGGACACTGGAGCTGCATGAAAAGAAGACCCTCCACTTCCTGTTTGAATCAATGTCCATATTATTGTGAGGGATTACATCTTGCCTCTAATGTTCGTGACTGCGAAGAGACTGTTCCTGAAGATAGGAATGTAAGGCTAGAGAAGGATATAGTCTTTATCTCATTTGCAGAAACTGCCAGCAAGTCTGGTTATTGCATTGCTGTATTTTGTGAAGTGTATTGAGGCTCCCTGAGGGAGCAGGACTCAGTCCAGCATGGTGTTTCACAGGGGTCGGTAGCTCAGAAGTCAAGCCCATTCAGATGAGAGCACTGAAATTCACGTTTAGGCATAGACTGTGTGCCAGGAAATAATATAAAGAGTTCATAGCCTTTGATCCAGTCTGTTGTATGTGGAGGGTTTGCACAAAATATGCAAGCTTTTTATTTTTTGTAGCAACTACATAGATTTGTATTTATTAACTGAACCTGATTGTCACAGTCACTATCCTTCAGTGAGAAACTCTGCTCCCCTTTAGGCAACTTCTGTGTCTGTCCTTTGTTTCTGTTACTTTTCTGTCTGCTTTTTTGTATGTCTCTCATTCCTCCTCCCTCCTTTTCTTTTCACTGTCTCTGTGTGTCTCCTTTGTTATTCTCCCTTCATTTCCTTCTCTGTATTAAATCACCTTTCTCACCCCTGAGGGCTTAAATAGCATCATCTTCCTGGTTCCATCTGGAAAAAAAGATCTTCAAAGACATGGTTAGTAATGACACAGACATGTCATCAGTTTGGGAGTTGCCATTCCGGTGAATATAGATGTTCATACTTGGTCACATGTCTGCAGGCTTGGACAGATAGTGCGGCACTGCTTAAGGAAATCTTGCATTCATGGCAGTATCTGTAGCCCTAGAGCACAGCAATAACAGATGTTTAAAAAAACCATTGTCCCCAAAATACATCATCTAAATTGAAACTGGCCCAGGAGCAGTGTATTTCACCTCATGCCCCCAGCCGAAAGCTGTGAAGTGATCTCTTAAACTCACCTAGGGTGAGTTTTAGATTGGGGACATGAAGTGAAATACACTGCTTCTGTGTCAAGCTTCTGGGTGAGTTTAAATGATCATAATTAGAAATGAAAGACTCAAAATCCCATTTCCAGTCATCCAGTTCTGTAATCTGCACATGCCATCTAATAAGAATTTGTATATTACCCATCACTGGAGTTACTGTGCTGCTCATCCAAGTTTAATTGAAAAATAATCATAATCTATTCAGTGTTAGATTTAATGCATAAATGAGGTACTGTGAGCAAAACACAACTTCTGAAACATCTATTACCATGGACTTTATTGTCTGGATTAAGTTCAGATATTAGTGCATGTCATTCTGATATTTGGGTGATGTCATTCTGGTATGTGACTTTGCCAAGTATGCCTCATTATTACTTTTTGCAACCAACCTATAGGCAATGAATTCTTTTTCCTTTAATGAAATGAAATATTTACAAGCTGTTACTTATTGCAGGAATTTAAATGAATGAAGCTTCTTTTGAAAACACATGCAAGCTGAGGAAAGCAAAGACAGCAAATGAGTGTGAAGCTGTTGTAGAAGGGAAACTCTGCAGCTCATATATACAAGCTTTGTGGCTTTCACTGAGCCTTGAAAACATGGGAGTCAAAAGCAGGAAAGTGCTAAGGTCTTGGTTTCTGACATAGCTTGTTTGTGTGATGCAAGTGCACTTGCTGTGCAGTCACTACAGTTCATGGAATGCAAGAAGATGAACAGATTGAGAGCGCTTTTATCTAACATGAAATTGATACTGTCTTATGGGAATGACTTCTAAGAAGAATATAAGAATGTCTGTACCAGGCTAGACCCGTGTATGTCTAGGGAAGAGCATCAGACTCCAATGAATATTTTGTGATCCTTCACCAGACAGCTTTTCTGGCCAACAGCAATTTGTGGCTCAGGGGTAATTGTAAAAGCTTTTGAGGTGCAAGAAACATACCTTGTTTATAAACATGAAAATGAGAAGGAAGATGAGCTTATATACTTAAATGCAGCAGCTAGCCAAAATTGCTAGTACTGAATTTCTATTGATTACATCATCCTTTCCTGAAAGCTAAATGAGTTCAAATTTTGGGGTGTGTTCTCCGAGCGATTTAAATTTTGTGGATCTGTAGCTACATTTTAGAATTTCAAAACCATTTCTTACTATATTGATTTAAATAGTATTTAAATTCCAACAAATTATATAAAATAACAAGTAGACCTATCAACACATAATTTACAAAGTACTTCTTTTCTACTGTAAGTGTCTCACTGATTTGGGAAGTTTAAAGGATACTATTTCTCTTGAGCGAATGTTGTTTCTAGAAAGAAAGATGCATGGCAAAAGTAGTTTTTAGATGTCTTTTTGTTTATATGGAATTTATAAAAGCATCCTTTTAGAAGTGTTGGATGATGGTACTATCATATGGAAAAAGTACTAAGTGTCCTGAATGTTTAAAGTTGAGTAAAAGTTTGTTAAATGAACAACCTCATCTAAGCCAGGATTAATTTTAAATTCAAGCCATTATTATCTTGGTACATAACCAGTACAGTATATATTCTTATCAACAAGTGAGTCTCATTTTTAATTTATGAAAGTTTACCTGAGAGTATTCAAATGTCTCACCCTTTCCAAGTATTAAAAAATGCGTTTGATATCTCAGCGTTTGACTTTAAAACAGCTGATCTTCTGGTGTGCTGTATAATAAAGTTGTTATGATACATACAAGAAATTCTGCTTGTTTGTTCCAAGTTTGCATGGCATAATTAAGCTAGGTTTTTGTTCAGTAAAAATTGGTGATTCTGTAAAAACAAAAGTCAATCCTTATCTCTTAAGTTACTTTAAGGCCAATTATAAAACAGGCGTGATCAAGTGTCTTAGGTTTTAAGAAGTGCTGAAGGTGAATTTTGAAAATCTTGCTCATTCTTATTTACAAATAGTTCATGATTTTTAAATAAAGATTTCTAGTGCTCTCTTTTGATTTTTAATATTGGATTGAAGGATATCAATAAAAACATTCAATTATAGTGGACTGTCTACAGGCTCCATGGGAACCTGTGCCGTGATTAGGTTTCTCAGCTAGAGTTAAGCAACACCATTTAATTGACTTAAATTTCATCCATTATGGAAGGATTCTTAGGTTCGATTTGTCTCACAGTTAGTGGAACGTTCACAATAATGGAAAAGAAGAGGTGCAGGAACCTACAAAATGGGGAAAAGTAAACAGAAACAGGTAATATCACAAGAATTACATTTTAATTGTTGAATTCCATGCTGTTCTTTCTTACTGTTTTTCCTTTTCAATTTTTCCCCTAAGCATTTTTATATTATCAAGTTTATCTAGAAAACCCCAGCTTGTTAGTTCAAGCAGAGGTTTGTTGATTTTTGCCTTTCTTTGTTTTCTTACTTGCTCTTAGTCCTCTACCTTCCTTTCTATGGATTGGTTAATTTAATCTTTCTAGCTGCTGTATTGGTTTGTTCAGCATCGCTAGGGTCAGCATGTTACATATGGAAGGCACATCACCTGAAGGAAACTAATATCCCGATCAACTTACCATCACTGCAGATAGAGGGAAACCAGCTGGCATGAGTGAATTGATTTCTGCATCAATCTCCTTGCACAGGCAATCAATTCAACAGAGAGAAACGAGACCTGAGTCCTCATCACTTTCCTGTTGTAGAAGGCTCCCTATATTGGAGTCTCATTCTTCTGAATTCACTGATGCACTCTGCTATCACTTAGCTATGAGAGCAATGGTACTCCATGCCGTGTTACTGAACCCGAAGCCTGTAAAAGGCAACAGCAGGCTTCAGTGTGTTTTGGATCAGATCCTTGGGCTAGTGCTGCAACCATACTAGTCACTGTATTAGTTAAGAGGTATTTAAGCCCCAAAAAGCATTAGGAGAGATCTCTCCTTTCTCATTGCTAACAGCATGAGGCTCATCCTGATAACAAAGCAGGATCAATTTTATTTGTAATTTTTTAGTATACCCAGCTGCTTTTTGTAGTTTCTGAATCACACACATGCTAATAAATCTGAAGAATGACACACAGTTTTAGTAGGCATCATTATTATATCTACATGGGGAAAAAACCATGGTGCTTTTGTTCTCCTCTCTCACTTTTTTGGTGAAGGAACAGTAGTGCAGCAAAGCAGGTCTGTTCTATAATAAAAATATTCAGGGCGCTATACTGTATAACTTAGGTAATGGCTTAAATAGTCAAGTTAAAGAGAAAATAATTAGAAGGCTAATGTGGATTCACCCTTCCCTATTACCACTTAAAGATGTTGACTGTAGAGTTCTGTTACTGCTTCATTTAGCTTGACTATAGTGATGACCTAACTCCTGGTGTGTCAGACTATTCGTGTTGGGATATGAAGTAGGGTTTTTGTGTCACTGGATCAGAGCATGTAGCACCTGTGGCTTTTCTGATACCATAGAATTAGGAGTAAATAAGCTGACGTTGGCTTACATAAGGGAACAGACTTGCTCTGCTTTGGTCCCAAAGGTGTCATTGATTCTATTTGCATTACATGGTCAAATATTTGTATATGGTATCATTGAGGCTAACAAAAGGTTGTCATAGGGCAGTGTTTATGTCACAAATTGTGACATTTACTTGTTGATGGGATAGTATAATGTCAGCATGTCGTGGTGCAAATGTCATCATTTTGTGATGTGACAAATTGTCCCTAAGGATAGACTTTTTAAGAGACCTTAAAGGATGTTGGAAAAATGAGTAGGTTTAGACTATTTTATTTGCATTAAATTTAGGAACAATCAGAAGTTTAGAAAGCAAAGCTTGCAGCATTTTGTATCACTTTTCATTCTTGAAGGGTCTTTGCTAATGTCAGAAACTTTAGTCATTATATACATGATGTTTCCTAACCAGGCAAATTTGTTGATTCATCATGCTTCAAGGCAGCTCAAGAGATGACAATTCTTCAGTAGCTAACATGTTTAACTGGACCATTCTCCATTTGTAGCGGACTGGATTTTCCTATTTTAACCACAAAATAGTAGGAGAATTTGGAAAGTTTCCAGTCTGTCAAAACTTAAGTGCAATAGGAAGTAAGATAATTTTGTTTGTATTTGTTCAGTCCTTCATTCAAACCTTGTTAGAGGCAATTGTGAAGCATACTAAGCAGTGCTGCTTATATCTTATCTGCAAGGCAAATTCAACTGGGATGGCTGTGCTTTGTTAACAACTAAACCGAACCAGAAGTATATTTGGTATTGCAATGTATTCCTGGGCAGTTCCCCATGTATGCCTGAGACATACTGTAAGAAACTGAAGGAGAGGATGTTCAGTAATTTTAAATAAAATTAAGACATGTAACCTGCACTGAAATCAGATCCATTGAGAATGTTGATTGGGTTTCTTAAATGTGAAGGGATATTCTGGCAAGAACTGAAGGCTGCAGCTTTTTCTGTGGAAATAGTAGATTTATGCTTCTGTAGAAATGGACGCAATGGAAAATCTGTTTGTCCAAGCACAGAATAATTAAATCATAGATTTGCTCTTCAAGTGAGGTGTTTCTGGATTTCATGATGCAATTTAGTCTTAGGCTGGCCTAGTGATACTTCGGGGTGGTGTTGGCGGCATGCAGGCTTATTCTGTCAAACATGGGTCAGAAAAGCCATATGTAATAGCACTAGTGGGCAGTATCCTGCCCTCTCTTCCTGAAGAGCTGTGCCCTCATTCTAAGCTGGACTTCAGATGAGTGATTTTGTATGAAACTACTTTACAGTAGATTTAGAAAAAGTTCTGATGAAATTTGTGCTTTCCAAGTCTGTATGTTCTTAACTTTGTGTTCGCACAGAATTTTGGTTTTGTGTACGTGCTGTATGTGAAACTGTATATGCAGGTGGTTTCAGGCACTTACTCTGCCTGTGTAGTTTTTAGGTTTCATGCAGAAGTTTGAGCTGCTGTTCTTTGAAAACACAGATAAATATAAATAAAGTAGAGTGTGTTCTTTTGTAAAATTTTCTAAGTGAGGCTGGGATGGGCAGTCCCTGGACGACTCCTCCCCAGGAGCTGGGGGAAACCTGTCCACTTATGTCAGCTTTAACAATCGCACTACTCTCAGAGAACTGTGCTCATGCAGACTCTTCTTGCTATACTTGGCCAATACTGAGCTAATGCTCCCTGATTACACCAGACTGTAACTTGCTACTAAGGGAGAGAATTTGAATAAATAAAAAACCATAGTGTTTGATGGAAATGAACAGTGTTGAACAAACTTTGAACAGCTTTCTAATCAAGATATTTGGACATTGGGTACTTTTTTCAAACCACTTGGTCTGGAACTGATCCAAAGCCAGTCCTTCTCCTGAGCAACTTCCTAAAGTAGGACCCTTTTGCTCAGATTACCAACAGTGTAAGCCTCCGTTTCCGTAGCTTCTGTGTCAGTTCAAAGACAGGCTCCAGGTGAGTTGTGATTTCTCTGTCAGTAGTTGCAACATGATGCAGTTCCTGCAGAAATGACAAACAAGGTGGGTCCGGTTGTTTTTGCATCTCTTGTGCTTCAGGAGAACCACTTCTGCTTTGCGGGGCTGCCAGAGGCTTTCTGTTCAAACTTGAGCAGGTAACTTGAATCTTTCTGTATCTAAATGTCACATATGGAAACCTTGTTCCGCCTCTTCAGTTATAAGGGCAACATCAAAGATCATGAAGTGTTTGGATACTTTGGAAATTTGTGTGATCATGTTACCATAGGTAAACAGAAGGAAAAAGAGAGGCAAGCTACACAGGAAAGTTATTTTTCTGATGTTAGTCTGATAAAGGGAATCTCATTTTACAGTCCCTTATCCAGAGCTTTCATGTGGCTTTACATCCTACATGATATTGCTTATTAAATGCTGTCCTGTAAAAACAGTAGAGCATTATGAATGATTTTTCATTTACATATATTTTTAATGCCTGATAGTTGCATTAGTGAAATATGCTGCTTCTTATTTTGATATATATTATTTTCTTTCTTAATAACATCTACTTAAAAAATCTTTGGAAAATTTTACCTTCCTTAAAGAATGTTTGGGATTTTTTAAATTCTTTTTCTCAACTATATGTTTTTTTAATTTTAATTTGGTAAGAGTCATAAATTTCTTAGGATGATTGCATACATAATAATTTGAAATGTGTCTGGCATTAGTTCTGTAAAAACAATCTGGATGTTCTCTGATCTGGATCTACAGAGCCATAAAATATATATGGCACTGTATTAAGTTTTATAATGCTCATTACTTCAATGTTGTACCTGTTGGGTAGAAAATCACTGAAGTGGATGAAGAGTATTGCTCTTTGAGCAGCAGAAATATTAGAAGTGCTTTTACATGGCGCCTTCTAGATAGGAGTTTCACTGCAGGGTTCAGTAAAGAAATAATTAGTATTTAAAGTGTTTGCAAAGGAGTATGACTATTCCTCCAGAGCAGAAGAATTACAAATCAGTGGAGTGCTGCAGGATTTTTCTTTGGGCTAAAATAATTGCCGTATGAGGTCTTCAAGATATAATGAGGGATATCTGTGGTCTAGCAAAGTGAGCTTAAAACTCGATATAGTAGGACCGTGTTTTTCTTTCACATGACTGTCATTGTAATTTGGGGCAACGCTCTTTGTTCCTGTTCCAGTTGTTAGAGCTGTATTAGCAACATAATCTGTGTGTCTTTAAAATTAACTGTGCCTTCATATTTAGTTACTTTCAGGGTCAATTGCTAAGCTACTTAGACAACAGATTTAACCTACCTGCTTTGTAATCACTGTAATCGGTACTCTGGAAGGCCTGGGATCTACATGTGTGTTGTACAACATCGATCATTGTACTCCAGCAATGACCTCCAAAAGGTTAAATATTTAGACAGTGTTAGCTAACCTTCTGCTTATAATTGTAGCTCTAATAAACCTTAATATTTGTCTTGATATCTTTCTATTTTTGAAAGGGATTTTTGTTTCTGATCTGTAGAAAACGCATTTATTTAATAGGCATTGCATTAGCATTGCTAATGGTCATAATGTGTTTAGTTTCAAAGGATACATGCTTTGAAATTTACTGCAGAATAGTGGAGGTGACACCATTCATTTGTGAGTGTCTAGGAGAAAGTCATGTTAATGTTTTAATTTTAGAATATGTCATCGTAGTGTTCTCCTTCCATTACTGAAGTGCCAGTTTTTTGGTCTCAGCCGAGATGTACAGGATGTGAAACAGTCCTATAAGTATCATGGTGTTGTCTGAAAAGCGGATTCATCACCTGGTGTGCAACGAGCCAAGAACCACACGCTCAGGAGAGACATTATTTATTTCATATTTGTGCAAAGATGGGTGCTAGGTGGTAATTCCACAAAGCCAGCACAGCCTGCAGTTAAACAAGCAAGCAATTTATACAGATTTAGATTCACCCACTTAGTTTCCAAAGTCCTTCCCCAAAAATCATTATTGGTAGTAGCTTATCTGCCACCATTTCTATTGGGCTAAGGTTTTCCTCTGCTTCGAATTAAAAGTACAGTGTTCTTTTATTCTACAGCGCATGCTCAAGGAGTGTGTGTGTGGGGGGGTAAGTCTTTTAGGTCTTGAATTGAGTCGGTGGTCGTGATCTCCCCCTGCCGCCTTTGCCTTTCCCCTACTTCATGCTGCTTTGGCAATCATCTGGCCTTGGGTACCTTCTGGAGCAGGATGCTTCCTTTTTATCAGTCTTTGGTTCCTTCTTCAAGGGTATAGTGGCTGACAAAGCCTGCGTTGTTTATACAAAGTAACTAGGCCTAGGTAGTGAAACTATTGAGTAATGGTCCTCCTTAAAGGACAATGCATCATGTTTAACCCTAAATTGAGCAGTAGCACCACAGTTAGGCCATAACTCAAACATATGACTACAATGGTACAAAGCCGTAAGAAAACGTGAAAGTTGGTGGGGGGTGTATAATCCCCAGCTCTGTTTTGCACGATGAGAGCTTGTTGTCTAGGTTTTGGGTGTAAGCAGCTTCTGAGTATAAAAAGTGGTATGCTTGCCTCATTTATGTGAGCGACCCAGGTTCACCTGTCTATTGTATGGGTTTTATATGCTTTGCAGTATGCTGATTTTGCATTCTCCCAGGTTATAACCCTCTTAAAACAAACCCTCCAAAACCAGGGTTGTTTTTAAGTTGGCTCATTTCACTGTACTGGTGCATGGTACAGCTCTGCAACAATTGCACTGACACAACAGACAGGGCATCAGACATAGGCAAGGGGCTGAGAACAAGTGGCCAGAGCAGTAGGGAAACGGGAACTTTGGGAAGTAGCTTCACTGCTGAATCAGTGTGTTGTGAAACAGATTCCTCAATGTGTAGTTTGCTGCCTGTTTCTCTGGGTAGCAGTGCTGTCTTAAGCAGCCACAGAGTATTTCCAGGCCCGTACAAACCCCCTCGGTTGGTGTCAGTGTAGTTGTTTGTGGAGAACTGAACTGGAGAATTGATCGTGATAAGAAGAACCTGGACAGCTGGGTTAGGCTATTTTCTTTAGTGTCTGATGTAGATCTACCTTGCTTTAGTTTACTTCTTTCACTATCCACTAGGGATATGGAGGAAAGTTTATTCCTTGTCTCTTTTCATCAAGCCTGAATATATCTGAAAGCCTTTATTATGCTTCGCCTGTGTCTTGCATTCTTTAGATTTAATAACCTCAGCTTTGTCATCCTTTCCTTGTTGCTCACTTGGTGCTGATTTTCTGGACCTCTCATCATTTTTATTGCATTCTTCCAGGCTCTCTCCAGTAAATTCACATTAGTCCTGTGATGCTCTGGCATGAACACACTCTTCCAACTCAAGGTCTTCAGGCTGGAGTAGAAGTTTCCTTTCTGAGACTCGCAGTCTGCATGTGTCTTGCAGCCTTTTTATCAATTACCTTATAGTGCCATGCTGCTACAAAAACCACAGACTTTATTGTCTTACGATACATTAACACTCCCAGCTCTTTTGCTGAGTGTACTTTGCTCTTGCCTATTCTGATTATGTGTACTTTAGTATTTATGCTCATTGACTGCTGCCGTTCTTGCTGAATGGCACCCGGCCATTTTTGATCATTTTTCCAATTTGTGAAGATCACTTTGAGTTCTCATCTTGTACCTCAGTCTGTATGTTTCAGCTTGGTGTCATCCTCGGAATTAATAAGCATAGCTATTTCAAGCAGATGTTAAATACCAGACTCAGGACATGTTTCCTTGCAAACCCACTTGATGGAGAGGGTATCTGTTGCCTCTCTGTATCTCTAAAGCCTGTTACTCTGCTATGTGAGGGAATTAGATAATTTTGATAGTATTTGCTTTTGAGAATTTCAAATTGGACTTTACTCATTGATTTGCACACAGTTTATTTAGTGATAGCTTCTACAATTTTTCTGGGAATTGAAGCTACACTGACTCGGTGGTGCTTTCCAGACTCCTCCTACCCCTTCTCCTCTTTTCATAAAAATAAGTTCAATGTCCGTCCTTTTCTGGTCATCTGGTATGCATCCCAATTTCCATTCCTTCTTTAACAAGTGAGTGAAACAATCTCAAAAGTTATGGCAGTGTCTGAGAATCTGAGGATGATGTTCATCTCCACCTTACCTACTAGTATGCTTCTGTCACCTTGTTCTTTGTTAAAATGCCACCTAAATTCTTCTTTCACCTTTCTCTGTCTCCAGACACCTGTTATTTTTCAATCCATTTCACCTAGCTTTGCCACCACAGCTCTTTGTGCAACCTTGTGGTAAAGCAGATGCGTGAACTGATTTGGGTAATCTACTAGCTCTGTGGTCATTCTCCACAAGGTCTTCCCTTTTCATGCTTTGCATGACACCCCCCCAGCCCTTAACCCCCCACCATGTTGGGGGAATCACATGTGGAGAAGTCTGTATCCAGAAGTGACCAGCAGGAAATTTTGGCAGAGGTGGCGTTCTGCTCTGTTCCTTTTCCAAAATGTCTTCTGGGTAGCTTTGTTCACTTCATTGGTAAACTCTGTGAGTTGAATTATTTTTCTTGCTGATCAAAATAATGTACAAAGACAGGAATCTTTTAGAAAAACATGTATTTCTAGACTTCTGTGGCTTTTACGTCACATGGCAAACTCTGCTTTGAATTAGTGCATCTGCTTCAAGGCCCGCATGGTGTCATTGGGTTTTGCATGCCATTGCCTGGATGTTCTTCCACACTGGAATATGGGCACACAGCATATGGCCTCCCACACCTCCTCCCACCTCTGCTTCACTGCACTTTTACTGCTGGGCATTCTCTTGGTCTTCTGTAATTTGTTTTTTCTTTATTTCTTCTTTTTATTCTTCTGACACTGCTGGCATTTTCTTTCTCTCTCCCTCTGCATCCTTAAGTCTTCAACCTGCATGAGCTTCATAATACATTGCTGGATTATAGACATAGGTAAATTTTGTATAAGCAAAATAAACAGCTGGTAAAACTAAGTTCTACTAAAATCAGTGAAGGATCAGAAGCTTTGTGTGCATGTATATGTACTTATTTATGTCTCACTTGAAATACTTTGTAGTTTAACCTCTCATTTATGTGCTCCCCAGAAAATCATTGAAATGTTTACAAATAATGACCACTGTTGCCTTGCTTGTATGTTTACTTTTCACTGCCCCCTTACCCATGTGGCCAATATGAAATCTATGCTTCTGGAACAGTACCTTATATGTCACTTAGTATGATTTTGATTGTGATCTTGGAGTAGGGCATATAGGTGCTACGGTAAAGCAGGTAATAATATTCAGCAGATGTTAATGCATTAAACATAGGAGTTCAGAGGCAGGCTTCTCACTTTTATGATTATTACCGCACAGTGTTTAAGTGTCCCTGTGTCTTCCTAGGCAGATATCTGGAATTTATTGAGTGGAGTAAATTCCTTCTGGGTGTTTACAGGAAGAAGTGACAAATGTGATTTGATAACATTGACAATTACACGATTCCCTTCTTGCTGGTGAATTCAAAACAACTTTTGAGAGCAATATGAAATTAAGTTAGGACCAATGCCAGCCACTGCGAGTTACAGTAAAACCAAGCGTTTGGTTAAACCCTCAGAGCTGCAGAATTTCTTACACAGACATTCAGACAACAGAAGAAAAATACCAGAATGTTAATGAGCTTTATGTCTACAAGAATTAAACTGATTTTTCAGATAAACAGAAGTGCATAGCTTGCTGAACAGAACAAAGAAGAAACATTGCCTGTGCTTATACCAAGCTGTCGCTACAGACAGTGTGATGAAGCTGTTGAGGAAAAGTTGAAGAGTAACCAGTGGTACAGGGGGTACTAGTCAGCAAAGTGTGTCTGCTGTGCACACAGGAATGCTGTGGTAATTACACACGTTAGGTGGCTGTTTCTGGTGCAGTTCATGTGTAGCAAAATGCCTCACTGTCTTGTGTGCTTTACATTGCAAGTTGAGTAAGTTTCATAGACTACTAATGGCATTTATGTAGGTAGAGGAAGACTGAATATGGGCAGGGCTTGCCACTAAGCATGAGGAAACTGAAATGCTGAAGGTATGGAACTGTGTATTTCCCATGTATTACTACAGAGGTCAGTGAAGCTTTATTAGCAGTTGTGTACACTGTCCTAGGAGACCTGTGTTGTAAAGAAGCGCTAAGAGCTATAATATGAGAGTTACCACTGGTAGGATCCAAAGACTTCACTAGCTGAGGGCTATGCAAAGCCAGTGCTCTTTAGGAGAGTGCTGAAGGAAGGCTTAGCATGCCAGAAGAGAGAGGTCTTGGGTCTTCAAAAGACATCTTAAAATACTTGGTGTCAGGTAGTTTCACTGAATATTAGAGAAGGCTCTGAATTTGACAATGTTTACTGCTTGGACTGTTTTTAAATACGGTCAGTGAGTTTTTGGAGCTCGTGGTGTTCTTGCTGTAGAAAGAAACAAAGGTGAAGTTTGTAAATATGTAACAAAGGCTCTGAAAATAATTTGGGAGAACTTTGGAAACAAAGAACAGAGGAGATTGTGCCAGTGGGAGTTTCCATTGTGATTGGCAAGTCCACCATCTCTCTGAGAGCCAGGAAGTTGAGCTCTGAGATAGTGTGGGGTCATGTTGAAAGTCTGAATATATTAGAGATTTGGGAGTTTTGTGATGGGGAAAAGTGATACTGTGTTATGGCCATCAGGCTCAATTTTTCACTTTGGCTTTACTAGAGCCAGATTTGATTTTTGAACAAGTCCCATAATCAATCTTTTCTTTGACCTTGATAATCTACCTTTTATTTTCTTTTTGATCCTTTTTGTCTGTTCAGATAAAACTTCAGTGAAAAGGCAGTTTCGTACCATGCATTTCTGCAGCATAAAGCGCAGAGGAATCCGAAATCTGAACAGAGTTTTGAAGTTCTACAATGCGGAGAGAGGAATTCACCAAAAGCAGAGCTAGTGCAAATTATTTTGCCTGCTGAGCTGTAGCAGATCTTTAGGAAAAGTTTACAGAGAAAGCATTGGCTCCACTTGTCTAATAACCTAGGCTTCAGTAGTCTGTGATCCCACATATGTTCTGCTTCGGACTAGATAATTAGTGTTGCCAGTGGTTATCACTTCCTGTGTAATAACTCATATCTGTCCTGGACTGGAGGATGATAAGCTTTTGTTCCATCTAAGGGTGGCTGTGCATCCTCATGCCACTGTATATATACTACTTAAACAGTAATAATCTGTCTCTGGCCTTTCTTGCTTTTGCTTTTCTGTGCCAGTGAGCATCTTTCAGTGTTTGAGAGAGAGAGTGAGTGGGTGATACACTTCACTGGGGAATGAGGACTGTTAAGAGGAGGTCATGCTATATCATGCTAGAGTATTTCTTTATCTTTAACTTGGGCAGACAAGACTTCCTGTCACCTAGGGAGCATATTTTAAACTTCCAGGGTGGGAAAAAATGCCTGTGCGTTTGCTTCCTGAGTTAGAGACATGTCATCCAGGGCAATGCAGCATATAGAGCTTAACAGGAGTATTTAGTCATTGGTCCATATCAGCATGCACCAGATCAGCCTGTAGAGTTTCAGAGTTTCTGGTAACTTGTTCGTGGCTTGCAGAGAGCTTGTTTGAAGATGGTGTTCTCTGCGCCTGGACAGCACCAGTGGCTTGGAGTGGGCACAGGTATGGCTCCATGCTCCCAGTTTTCTTGGAAGAAATGTTTACAGCACAGCATCCTGTTGTGACCAACTAAGGAGTAGAGGGAACAAGTGGGGAGCAGGAGGCCATTTTCATAATTTCTAATTGTAAATACTCCTTCAGTTTGTCTTCACGCTGTTCTGAATCAGAGTCAATAAGGAATAAGCAATGAGGCATAAGCAGAAGTTAGGAGTAAGACGTACAGTGTAACTAAGCCCCAAAACGTTTACAAGATCACACTTTGATTTTTAAACAATTGCTTAAACAGATAGTTTATTGATAGAAGGACATTTCTTGAGTTTGAAAATGATTTACGATTTATACAGTAATTGAAGTGGCAGTTACTTCATCACACTTAAGTTTATTGATTCCATTAGTACATTGACCTCCTTTGTGCTGAACCACGAGTTTGAACGTCTGTGCTGTGTGGGATAAAGTAAAAGGAAAAGATGCTATTTTCCTAACTATTTTCCTGCAGGACCCAGTTTTCTGCAGTAAAGAAATTAAAGCAAACGAACTAGTGGAAAATGAAAAATCACAGGAGAAATGATGCTTTGAATCTCGTTACATGTGATGGATTTTTCAAAGTAACTTTGTGTTTATCAGAGGATGGCTTTTCTGCAGGTCAGTGATGGATACTGAGTTTGCCGCTCTGTTAAAGTGGCTAGCATCCATATTCCAGCAGTTTGAATAAGCAGAAATCCAGAAGAATATGAAAACTATCACATGAGTGGGAGAACAAGGCCAGCTGGAAAGTGATTTCTGTATGATTCCACTTTGTATATTCTACATGTTAAATAACAGTTTCCACACTTGTATTTCTCCCCAGAAAGATCGCTCATAGTCGGGCGATGCTCAAAGCTGCAAAATAAAAATGTGGAGCGTTGGCATGTGAACTCAATGGGAGCTGAAAGACAGAAATTGCAGAAAGACAGAAATCTCTCTTTAGAGCAAGCTGCCTTCTGCTGCAGTCTCACTTAGTCTTATCTCACCTTTGGGAAGATAGTGTCTTTCTGCACCAAACAGTGCCTGTAAGAGCAGGAGCTGCTGCCTTGCCAGGAGTAAGTGATCCTCCGACTCTGTCTGCCCTCCCTGAATTCCTGGCGTCGTTCAGCTTGTGGCAGTTCTCCTGGACAGTGTGGTATGAAAGCTGGTGGTCTGCCATGGCACTGAGTGCTCATCTAGTCTGAGCATGGCACTAAGGAATGAACATTTTGGCTGTTGCTGAGTGTCCCTTAGATTTGATAGGTTTTCTGCTTTCTCCCCTTAATCACTGATGAAAGTCAGCCAGACTGAAAGGACATGTTTTGCTTTTGTAGCTGGGAGACAGAACAAAACAAAGTAAAGATTTGGCCCTTGGGATAATTGAAATGAGAATAACCCATCATTCTGTGTCTGGTGGAAGGATAGTTAATATTTTTACCATTGACAGTATATGCTGGGCTAATGGATGTAAAGCTTCAAAAGCATCTGCAGGATATTCTGACAATTGAATCATGCAATTCTGAAAAATAAAGGACTTTGATTACAACCAAGGCTCCATATAATAGTATCAAGCTAACATTCAAGGTCTCTTAGCAGTACTTAGATACTGGTAGAAGAGGTATTTAGCAAAGTCATCTTAGGAGCACCATATTTTTAACAGCATGATTTGTGCATGGATTACCGCAAAATGAGTTTTGACATGATTCCAGGAGCACCTTTTCATGGGATTTGGCCCAGGCATGCTGTGCTTCCACTGGGGTGAGCCTGGACAAGCTGAATGAGAAAAATAGAAATTGAGAACTGTCATGCTCTTTCCAAAAGGTTTTCAAGCAGATTTGTTTTTATCCTATTGCAAGATGGAAACTTTTGCATGCAGAGCCTGATTCAGAGACCAAAGGGATCGCATAGTCTTGCATTTATTAAATTGCGATGTGAGTTGGGCCATATGGCACAGAAGCAGAACAGGGGGATTGTGAAAGGTTTTCTCCAGGGATCCAACTCTCTTCCTGTGACTACAGTGGAGTTATTACCATTGTATGGTACGGACATGCGCAGATGCTGTACTGAGAAGTGCAGTATAGTAATCTGAACTGGACAGAATTAATTTCTTCTATATGACAACAAAGTCTCTGGCCATATTATGAGGTTGGCCTCTTGTCATCTTTTCTGATTGTGGTACTCTAAATTTGGACCATCTGTGTGGGGTTATATTACTGTTGTTGCTCAGAAGTTTACAAGCTTTCTAACAGCCAAGTGGAAAGGGCATTTCTCATTATTGTACCAATGGCCGAGACATTTAAATGCTTGTTGTTATGTTCACAAATGAGTGTACAGATTTTTGGCAAAACCAAGGAGTCAGATTCGCTCATGCAGATTAAGGTTTTATTACAGTATGTCCAAGGGGGTTGTATACACCCAGGTCGAACCACTGGGTCTTTGATGTGAAACAAAGAGTAGGTTTTAGATAAATGATAGAATTGTCATAACTTTATCAGCTTTTTTTTTTCTTGTTTTCATCAGTTTGATTAAGAAGAAAACAGGATCTAATTTAATTTCCCTTCGTCCTCCCTGTAAAAATCTGTTTTACTGGCAAATTAGAGTGATGAGAATTTCTGAAAATTTTATCAAGCAAATAGTTTCCATCTGACAAGGCTGAAACTCCAAAGTTGCCAGGAAACCAGAAATCTAGTGTGACGTTAATTAGAGGAGATGGTCTGGCTCTTGCTTTTGCCATCTAACTCCATTTTTCTATCCTTGCATCATTTCACAGAGAAAGCCCAATAACGATTTTAGGTTCAGTAGCCAGCTGATTGTCTTGTCTTTTAGATTGCATAGCATGAATAAAAAAAGTGTTTATGTGCAAAAGTATCATGACATATTTGTCTGTGCTACCTATGAAAATACAATAAACTATTTAGATTTTATGTGGCCCGAGCTTAAGGGAGAAAAGGGGGAATGGTGACTGAAAGAGTGGTTGAGCACACAAAAACTGCAAGAAATACCTTCCACAAGCTCACTGTTATTACTTTATTAGAATGATGTTTAGGAACCAGTATGAATACTTTGAATACAGAAACGGTTATGCTTTCCACCTCCCGATTTAAGGAGATGCATAAGGATTAAATTAAAGTAAATATGCCTGTAATTTACTGTATTGCATGCATTCAGCGTACTTGCTCTTTGACAAGTATCCAGCTCTGTTCAGTGCCAGCTACTTCCTAATCAAGTAATAGATGAGGCTGGGAGGAGGCTGCTTAGCATCCTTTGGTTGAGCTTTTGCTGCTGGGTAAAGAGGTTTAAGGGGGCTAGATGCAGAATAAGCAAGAGGAGGCAGGATGCTATAGGAGCATGGATGCTGGGAGCGTGGAGAATGCTTCAGCTGCTTGTTGTAGGCATTATTTATACCTTTTTCTTTAAAGGATCATTGGTTAAAGTGCATAAATGGTGATTAAAGAAGTGGATTTAGTGTCTACAGTTGTGGTGTTGATACTTGTCTCAAATAAAGTGATCCACTATCTCCCTGGCTAAGGACTGTAGGACAGAATTTTTAGAAGTGGTGGTTTTGGATGCATCCGTGTTGTCTTTGTTGCTAGCCTAAATATTAGTTACTTTTTTTGTCATTTATGTGTCATTGCAGTGGCCTCCTGTCTTGTGCGGTTTATAAACACCAAAAAAATACCACTCCCCACCCCAACAATGAATTAAGAAGTAAGTATGAATTTAAGCTGAAGCTTCTTTAGTCCTGGGATCACAGGGAGTGACTACATTCATTGATCCACACTGTGGATGTTTTAGGACCGGACCTTCTACAAGGAGAATTAAACCACATATTAGGGATGAGTTTAACCATCCTGTGGAAAAACTGCAGAATAGTCTAAGTTTAGACTGTGCCATGAAGTGTATCCATTTTTTCCTGAAGTGTTTGTATGGAATTTCTTGAGAATTTTGGTTAGAAGATTGACTTAAATGGAATCCTTTAAGTCATAGTAATAGCAATCCTTTGTTTTAGATCACAGTTTTAGATCAACAGAAGCCAGATCAAAGTGGCCAGTCTCTGGGATCTTGAGCTTCTGCTTTGAATCTGTAAAATGGGAATAATGATGGTTCCTTATGTTCGTATAGGTATCCTGAGAATTAATTCATTAACATCCAGTTGCTGGTAATGGGAGGCCTACAAATATGTGGTGGGAGTGTTGGTATCAGGTATGGTTACACACATACTATATCCAATTGGATTCCATGGGATACATAGTGATATTTTTTAGGTTTTCTGAAGTTTGGTACTATGGACTCCACTGAGATGAGGGGAAAAGTGGAATCCAAAGTTCTTGTTTTTTTCAAGAGTATCAATTCATGTGACTCTTCCTTTGGAACCTGAGACTTTGTTCTTTCCAACCACGGTGCAAGTTAAAACAAAAGTGAAATAATGTTTTCCATTGTCTCCCAACAGGCGTTGGGAGATACACGCATTGGATACATGCCTGCACCTTGATTATGTTATAAAATGCATGTAATGGTAATAGCTCTGGTTTGTGTTAGAGAGCTCAGTCCTGTGGTGTGCCGGACACTCCTGCCGGTTCTCAGTGCCCTTGCCATGGCTCAGAGTGTTCAACGTGCCCCTTAGGACCATGTAACCAAGCTGAAATACATTGCAGTGCTCAATTATTTTTATTTTCATTTTACTGTTTTTTCTTTAGCTCTCTCTTCATTGTTATCTGTTCTCTTCGTCTGACTTTGGGCTCTGAATATTCTCCGGTCCATAACTGATTGTAGGTTGTTAATAAAGTTTTCCACTACCTGTCTACTTTTTATTCCCTAATGGGGAGCCTTCTATGTGGGAGTAGAAACTTCCATTCTGTGAAGATCTGGTAGGCCAAGAAGACTTTTTGCAGCCAAATTAATTTTTAATGGTGCACTGATTCAGTGTCTAGCAGCTTACATGTCAGAGTGTATGAGACTCACCCTTTGTCCCATCCCTAGCGCATTTCCCTTTAGCAGTCACTGTTTGTGCATTTTTAATATTTTTTTTTTTATTTAGGGCCTTGAAATGCACTGGTCCTGCTTCATTAAGTTTTATTTAGTAAGACTGGATTGCGTTGGTGATCAGTTAAGCTGGTGAACGCTGACAGTTCAGTGAAACTACATACATCCCTGGTGTGCCGTCACGTGCACACTGCTGCTGTTCTGTCTGCTGACATACTCCAAAACAGAGGCAGCTTTAAGAAAGTGCCATACCTAACTTACTTAACTTTTACATTTAGTGTGGAATGATGTAAAGTGCTCTATCATGGAGCAGGGGCTGGCACTCCTGGGTTTGGTTTTCCAGGCAGATCTGTAAGATGCTGGGAGTGCGGACTTTGGGATGCTGGTGCTGGCTGTCCTCATTTGTTGTTGCTGTTTCTTATTGTGTTACCACAGCGTCTAAGCATCGCAGGCAGAGAGCTGAACATCTTTGTTCTATGTGCTCTGTACACAGAACACAAAATGTGGTTTGGGGAACACTTCACAAACTTGTATGAATAAAATTAATTTTCTGAAATTTATGCTCAAGTATTTAGATGAACATGGCTGTTTTTTTTCCCAGAAGCGATATGCTGCTTTTTTACCCTTACAAAGACCAAGGGCCTAGCTCTTATGGAAATAAATTAAGATAGCAAACCAAAGAGTTTTAAAAGTGATTAATTATAATAATATATTTATAGCGATTTAATTATTTAAAATATTTAAGATTTTTGGATACCCATTTTGAGGGTTTTTTAAAAAGGATCATTTGAAAGGACTGAGAAAACAGTACTTTCTGAAAATTAGGTCCAGTTAAGGTTGCCTAATATGGAGATGAGTGCGAGTCAGCTCACCACTCACTTTTGAAAATCTACATCTATCTAATGTTGAGGAGCCTAATTTGAGGTCCCTGTTTGGAAACACGGATTCCTTTTTTTTTTTTTCCCTTAGCTTCATTTAATCCCTCTGTACAGGGGACTAAAAGAGATACACCTCATCATATTGCTGTTGGAGTTAATACTTTTGAAAGACTCTCGATACTTTATAAATTACGCTTCTAAAGTATTAATTTATTTATTATTGTGCCCCTGGTGGAGACGTACTTTGCCGTTCTGTATCTATATCTCTGTGAAATGAGCACAATGGTATTATTTGGTATTAATCTGTATTTTTCCTGTGGGGAATGGAAACCAATCGATGGAGGTAGGAAATTCTGATGAGCTCCCCCTTTGCAGGTTTTGTAGCTTAAGAGTTCCCTCTGCCACACTGCTGTTCCCTTAAGCTGAAATTTTAAGCTGTTTCCCTCTCTCATTTTGATGCCTACTTTGTAAAATATTCCTATTAACATCACATTTCTGTCCTGGATTATATCTGGTGCTGCTGTGTAGCTGAGAGGTGCAGGCGTTTCAACCCGGAGTGAGTTTGTGCCTTGTATTCATATTCAAATTTGGTATCATCTATCTATGAAATTATTCATCAGATTCCTATGTGAATGCTTTTAATGGTGTAATGTGTTCAGCTGATAACAAACTGCATGCTCAAACGTAATGTTGCTCTTTTTAGACTTGATTAGACTCTATCCTTGATTGTGATTTAATAGCTGTTCACAAGCTTGTTCGCTCTTGCTGTTGCATATTAAGTACCTAAGTATCCAGCCAGGTCTGCCAAAGTCTTTCAAGGGACTGTGGTTTCTCAAGGGAGATGAAAAGCCCTAAGTAGGCTAAAGCTTTGATTCAGGACTTGGATTGTGTTTGATTGTTCTTGATCACCAAAGATTTTGTCCGTAAATCCCTCTGGAAATGTTTTAAGTGCTCAAAGACCTGTCTTAGTGGTGGATTTTACTTTCCTAAAATGCTATCTAAACAATTAAACAAAATCCTTTTTAGAGCAATTAGCACAAGCAACAGCAGTCAAAACAATTCCAAATATAAGTTTTATGCACCTTCTCCTTTTCATTTCCCAAATGCCTATCTGAGCTATTGTGCCAGAAAAAGCAATGTATGATTAGAAGCCAGCTATTTCTCATATGCTTTGTGCATCATCTCTAACATCTTGTATTTGTGTATCATGGGTACTTGCATGGCCCCAGTTACCATAGTCTCTGTTTTTTAGCATACGTAATTTTTCACTGTGCCCTTACAGAAGTACCGATAGACCTAACTCACGAACAGGAAGATGCGGGGATTTCCACAGGAAGTCTACAGAGCAAGGGCTTGAGCTGAAGTCCTATGCTAGTGCCATTACCAGAGAGTCACTTTTCCCATAAATATTTAGTCTTCTCTGTTTAAAGTAGGAGAGGATTAATAAAAGTGTGATAGTGATACACTAGTTAGGAGATTGTTTAAGCTAGGCTTGAAGTTATACCATATGCTTGAACAGCACAGCGAGAGACGAAATGTCTTCAGTAGTTTTCTGGAAAAAGGGTCAGATTAAGGAAGATGCCCACTAGGCAGTGGGAATGTGGGACCAAAGAAGTATGTTGATGTCTTCTAGTGATGTACTCCTCACCTTTGGCTAATGTGTCTTTTATGAGCCCTAGTGAACTCATGTTCTCTAAGAAAATATCTGTAAGAATAAATTAGCTTTTAACCTGTAGGTTGATGACACCTGACCCTCAGGTGATGTTGAGAGTAGCCTGTCAGCAATGGCATGTTTTAAACCAGAGCCGATTTCCACAGCCTGCATTAACTATTGCTTTTCTAAAGAAAGAGATGGTCTAAAGATTTGCCAGTGTTTTTTTATAGCAGTGAGTCTGTATTGATGTCGGTGGAATTATTTCTGGTTTAATCCTGCTAGCTGAGAGGAGGTTAGTTGCCAGTGCTGCTTCTTTCCTTTCTCATATCTGGCTGTGGTTAATGTATCTATCTACCACAAGATTACTGCAAGATGATGGTTTCATTTTAGTGGAAGTATGAACATGAACTGAGTGCTTTTGAACTGCATTTTGTTTGTTTATGAAGCAAAATATGTTGATTATTCAAAAAAACCCATCAAACCAACCAAAGAGACTTATCACCTACAATAGACTAGACTAGACTAGACTAGACTATTTCTGTTGGAAGGGGCCTACAATGACCATCTAGTCCAACTGCCTGACCAATTCAGGGCTGACCAAAATGTAAAGCGTGTTACTAATGGCATTGTCCAACTGCCTTTTAAACACTGACAGGCTTGGGACATCGATCACCTCTCTAGGAAGCCTGTTCCAGTGTTTGACCACCCTCTCGGTAAAGAAATGCTTCCTAATGTCCAGTCTAAACCTCCCCTGCCACAGCTTTGAACCATTCCCATGTGTCCTATCACTGGATCCCAGGGAGAAGAGATCAGCACCTCCCTCTCCTCTTCCCCTCCTCAGGAAGCTGTAAAGAGCAATGAGGTCACCCCTCAGCCTCCTTTTCTGCAAACAAGCCCTTAGCCGCTCCTCATAGGACATTCCTTCCAGCCCTTTCACTAGCTTTGTTGCCCTTCTCTGGATGCATTCAAGGACCTTCACATCCTTCTTAAATTGTGGAGCCCAGAACAGCATGCAGTACTCGAGGTGAGGCCGCACCAATGCTGAATACAGCGGGACAATCGCCTCTTTTGACCAGCTGGTTATATTGTGTTTGATGCACCCCAGGATGGGGTTTGCCCTCTTGGCTGCCAGGGCACACTGCTGTCAGCACCCCTAGATCCCTTTCTGCAGGGCTGCTCTGCAGCCACTCCTCTCCCAATTTGTACTTGTGCCAGGCGTTACTCCATCCTAGGTGCAGAATCTGATGTTTTGACTTGTTAGATTTCATCCTACTAATCATTGCCCAATGCTTCAATCTATCTAGGTCCCTCTGCAAGGTCTCCTGTCTCTCAAAAGAGTCAACAGCACCTTCCAGTCATCAAACTTGCTAATGGTGCATGCAACTCCTGCGTCCAGATAGTTGACAAATACATTGAACAGAACGAGCCCTAGAATTGAACCCTGAGGAATACTGCTGGTGACGGGTCACCAGCCAGATGTAGCTCCATTCACTACAAATGTTCTGTGGTTTTTTTGTGGGTTTTTTTTTCCCCCCCATAAATCAGAAACTTTATTTTGACATAAGTTGCAGATGGAGAAGGTGGGTGTCGCAGAGGAACCCTTGTCCATGGCTGTGGGGAGCTTCCAGCTGCCCGTGAGACCATGGCGCGGTGCAGACTGGGGCTGTGTGTGCTTCCTTGTCCTCAGGTCACGAGCTTTGCAGAAACCTCCAGCTGAGTGGCTGAGGAGGAAGGGGACAGCAGTGTGCCAGGGTCTAGCGGTGTCCCTGTCTGGGCCTGAGGCTGTGAAAAACAAGACAATATGTACAAACAACGAGAGCAGCCACCCTCGCTTAGCATGGGCAACCCCAGCCCAGGGCTCTCCCAGCCTCAGGCCAAGGCTGTCAGTCCCACATCTCTCCAGCAGCCCAGAGACACCCGTCCTGGGATGGCCGTGTCACCAGCCCCACCACCAGCCTGCTGCCCACTGTGTGACATGGCCACTACATTGTTGGGGCTGGTGCCAAGAGCAGATAGCCCCAAAATGGTGTTATTTTGATTCCTTTCTGTCGATGTCCTTGTAGAAAGTCATAACTGTCTCCGGCTGAGCAGCTGAAGACAGGAGCGCGGCCATGGTCCGGTCGCGTCCTCTTCGAGGCCCCAGAAGGCAAAGAAGAGCAGCCACTAGCTGCTGTACCACAGGCAACCTCTGCCTCCCTGCCTGTGGCCCAGCCGTCCCCATCCCTGCCCTCTTCCCTGTCCTCTCACCTCAGCCTTTGCTCATCCACAGGCTCTCCTCCCCCCTAGGCTGGCTCATCTCGCAGCCCTTTTTATACCCTCACCGGCCGCCCTGTGACCATGGCCCCTGCCCGCATTCTGCCTGCCGTGACCGAGCCACTATAGAACCGGTGGGAGGGGGGTGCCAGGGGCTGATAAAAGGCCCAGCCCTCGGCTGCCGGGGAAGAAGTGCTGTTTCTCTTCAGATTTACTCAAATGCGGTGGGACAGATGGCAACTCAGGCCTATGAGGAAAATGGCCATGACGGACGGCGCACTCTTGCTCCTGTCAGCGTGGGGACAGCCTCTCGCTGCGGTCACATCGCAGCCCCTCGTCGCCCTGTCCCACCCCACCTCCCCTTCGCCTCCTCCTTGCTGTCCGGGCTGGGGCAGAGGGAGGTGGAGCCCGGCATGGTGGGCGCAGACAAATAAATGGGGTGTCTAGACACTGCAGGGCAATTCAGGCGTTTAACATACTGACCTAGTGCCACTTTGGCTGGCTGAAAGGCCAATATCCTATGAATATACATGAAATTGGCAGAATACTGGACCTGGGAAAAATACATGCCTTTTTAGATCAGCCAGGTGGGGTACACTAAGGCATCTGAAATCGCACTAAATACTTACTTAGTTTAATTCCAGTTGTAATGCCTTGAACTCCACTGGCTCCATCTATGGACCGTTAGTTCACACCTGGCTGCACACCTGTGCTTGGGAAAGGTACCAAGCTCACTAGCCTTTTATGAAGCACATTTAGAGATTAAATGCAGAAATCTGTACATGAAGGAGGGATTTTGCTGTAATAAGTAATGTGGTAAATACCAGTTATCGGGGGAAAAGCCATAGGAAAGATGCAATTTTGACCCCTGGTGAGGAGGTGCAATTGACTTGTTTTGAAAGTAGTCTTACAAGGAGGCAGGTTCTTGTACCCTGCTTTAAAACGCTTGCAAAGATTAAAACCTCCAACATGCCTGTTCCCATCCAAGTGGCTCTTTTGTGCTTGTATTCAACCCCATGCCTTCATCACTGCCTGCTAAAAGTCGTTCATTTTTCCATGGGGAAATAATCACCAGCTGAAGTGGATCAAGAATTACTTTTACATGGATCTTACTCAGCAACAAGTTTAATTACAGCTGAAGTGGCAGATATTCCCCTTGTGACATATCCTCCCTTTATTGGCACCAGAAGAAACATTTAGCAGTGGAGGAACTCCGAACTTCCAGGAGAATGTTTGCTTTTCTGCTGCTCTGATCAGGCGACCCTTACGTCAGTCCAGCTGCCCCTTTCCTCTTCCTTTCAGGAGAGAAGCAATATATATCTTGTGATTTAATACATACCCAGCACAAGGACTGGGTATGATATTTTAAAATCAGCAAAATACTCTGCAAGCTTAAATTGCATGATAGTATTTTATTAAGGCAACAACTCTGGATTTTGTTAAGATGTAATGTAGACATTTTTATTACTTGTTAATCAAATCCCAGATATGTCAGGAACATGACTTAATTCCTACTTAATAATCCTCTAAATGCAAATATTGGAACTCTTTAAAAAACAAGCTAAATATTTTTTCAGTTGAGCTTGATGAAGCTGATTAAGAAATACCTGTAATAAGTTGTTTTAGTTCCAGTGTAGACTATTTGTTTAATAAAATAAATTACCACCTCAGGGGAGTGTAAAGAGAAACACTGGAACATACTGAGGGTGAGATTTTCAGAAGCACTTTGCAGTGGCTTAACTCTGCCCTGTGAATTTTACACTTTACTTCAAATGGAGGAAGGTGAGGGAAACACCCAGTGTCCATCTTGGATAAACAATGCATAGAGAATGCAGAAACACTTTTTTCTCTATGTTGTCTATAAAATGTTTGTTCAGTATTGCTATGAAATCCTAGTTGTCTTGCTAAAATCAAAAGTCTTCTGCCAAAGGCAAGGACAGGTTAAACTAAGTGAGCTGAAAAACAGCTGTTGTACTTGCTGGCAGTACTTTATTGTCTGTGTCTTGTTAGCTTTTTGTTGGATTTGGCTCAGTTCCTTGAGAAACAATCCCATCTCTTGAAGAAATAAACCTCATGTTACCACCTTAAAATAATATGAAAAGTACTTGATTCTTCTTACTATATTCCTCCCATCTTGCCTCTTTAAGCTGTGGTGTTTGGCTGTTTTTGTGTCCGTCCCTTTCAGTACTGAACCTGATACGTGCAATATTTTTCATTGCCTTATCCCCTAAAAACTCAAGCATATCACAGTGCTTGCCAGAAGCTGGTCAAGCAAAACATTACTAGTTTATGAAATATCTTTAATTAATATGCATATACTTATGAGAAGTAGGCGGTGCTAAACACCACTCAGCCAAACTAAGCATCGTGCTGTTGTTTTTATCCGCACATCTCCCCTCCTTTGTTTGCCTGAATCCCTGTTGAATCCTAACATTAAGCTGGGAGTCCTTCAGAGGGTGGGAGATTCGGATAGCTTGCCAGGGGGCTGGGCCCCACCCTACCTTCTGGAGCCTGGGAAATAATAGACTGTGCTAGGGAAACAATGTGGATCCAATTTGAAGTCCGAGAAGCAAGGACTTTCTGTGGTGTATCAGAAATGCACGGCTTCTAACCCACTTCCTCCTGCCTGGCCCTTGCTGATGTCCTTGAGAGCACAGTGATCAAACATGACACACAACACGCACTACCTCAGCTAAGCACGGTGGCACAGGGGTGGGCAGAGTTATGGCCTTAAATTTGCATTTTCCATGGTTTTGCGATAGATGGAGCGTAACTGCGTGTCGGTGCAGATTCACATGTGCGTATTACGTGTGCTGAGAGGGAAGGCACCAGGGCTTCCCTGATGCCCCCCATGGCTCTGGCCTCCCGGAGAGCAGGGCAGGGCAGGCAAGCAGCTGCTCTTCCAGCAGCTATTCCCGGCCACCTCTTCTGCAGAGCACCCAGATCACAGATTTATTAGTTGTTATTAATTGTCCTTCTGGATGTTGATACAATACAGAGTGAAAAATATACTGAACAGCAACTGTGGTTTCTTTTCTTTTGGGTGCTGGAGTTGGGTGCATCTCCTAATGTAAGTTGCACACTGTAGGAGCGTAGAGTGAGTGAAGTGTCCTCTGGAAGTTCATTGCTGGAGGAACTGAATGTAATTGCCTTTGAGACGTGGATATATTCATTTCAGGACCCTGCTTATTAAGCTTCCATATGGAAGGAAAGAGAGCTTTCCATGCATGGCCCTTTTCATGCAGATCTCTCTCCACAGCTGTCTGTCTTTTCCAACTCTTAGTTCTGTGCTAGAAGCTCACAGATAACTGCATTTGCACGCTGAGAAGGCTTTGGTTAGGCAGAAGCACCATAGGTGAGGTCATCTGGTTTCATGTCCAGTCCTTAACCCTGACTGTCTTTGCAGCCTTAAATAAATCACTTAGGCCAACATTTATTGAATGTTGATATCTGAAGTTAGACATCCAAATTTGTAGTTAAGTATGTAAATAGGACTGCTCTGATTTTTATAGACACTGACTCCCACAGTGTCTTTATGTGTTATATTGTGTGGGGGTTTGCAGCATTACTGAAAACTAAATGTGGATTTAGGAGCATAACGTGAGACAGCCAAGTTTGAGAATGTCAGCCTTGACCTACACAAGCTTAATTTTTTGTCCCTCTGTTAAGCTAACCTAATAAGTCTTACCTGACTGAAAAGGACACCAGGAGGACTGCTGGACAGTGAGTTTTCTGATTATGAGAGTGTTTTGATCAACCAGTAACTGTTATTTTCTGGTTTATGAATAAAGGCAGTTATTGTTATAATATAAGGAAGGAGATTTCTTCAGACCTGTTGCCCAAACATAGTGCAGTTGTCATGTGCAAATGTAACCATCTAATACATTTCTGAATATCAAGACTGTGCTGTTAAACACAGCCTGGTTTGATCCACCCCCCACCAAAACAGATGAACTGCAGTTTCTTAGTGAGCAGTTTGATAGCTTCTTAGAGACATGTGCAATATCATACTGATGAGATAAGGGCTCCTTTGTGGTACTCTGGATTCATAAGCATGCTGGCTCCATGGGCTGGGGCAGAATGTTTGAGCATTTTATTAAAAAAAAAAATATTCCACTGTTTTGGTAAAGTTTTGAGGCCACATTCCAATCTCATTTTCATCACATATAGAGGGCATAGAGAACAGAGGAGCTTACAGCTAAACTGGGGGCTAACTTCCCTTTCATCACATGAGGACCAAAGCATAGAGCTCTCCTTTTAAATTCCTCTGGCCCAGATTTACCGTGGCAAGGACACGTTAATCTTGCTTCGTAATATAAAGGGAGTGAGTTCCGTGGCATACATTAAAGGACTAGATTTGATGGTAGTAAGTGCAATTGCGGCTTTCAGTTTGTAACAGAGTTAAGCTCCAGAGCTTGCGTGGTAAAAAAGAAGTTCCCAGTGAATATAATATTGTTTGCAGGCAGAAGCATCTTCAATTCTAGTATCCCTCTCCCTTCCATTTCGTGAGTGCTGTGACAACTCTGTCCCTTTTGGGGACAGACCAAAGTCTGCTGCAACTTTGTGTGGAACGTATATCAAAGCCTACTTTTGTCTTGCTGAATTCAATGGGAATTTTGTCTTTAAATGTAGTGGCAGGCCCGCTGGATTCCTTCTGTTATAATTTATTCTTTAGGGAGTTTATGTCCAGAAGTACTGACTGCCTCTTGCTTCCAGTGACTTAAACATGAGCTGACTGCTTATCACCCTTGGAAGGTGGGGTTCTTTGCTGCAGGAGACTCCAGTTTAAACAGACAGACATAATTGCTCAGAAGCAATTTTTCCCGTGGCTCTTGATGAGACTGTCTTAAGTCAGGCTTGGTTTGGTTTGGTGTGCTTTGATACAGAGGTGTGACAGTGCTTTTCAGGTAATTGGGTTAACACTGAAAGCATTGTCTATTTTGATTAACACGGTGTAGTTTTTCTTTAACAGGTAGAGTACCAGTACAGACACAGAATCATTTTGACTGCCAGAAAAATGTTTTTCAAGCAAATGGGCTTATCAGATACTTGGTCAATCTCTCAAAATCCAGCTGTTGAGCAGAATCAGCACAGGCAATTGTGTTTTCTGTGGTTTTAAATAATGTATCAGAAAGGATCTTGACTTTTAAGAAATACATTGCCTGTGTTGTTTTTTCACTCTGAAGCCATGAAGCTGCTTTGCACCAATTTGGATTCAAGCATCCTGTGCAGCACAAGGCTGTGTGCAGTACACAACGGCTGGAATTGTTTCTTTTTTTAACTAAGAGATTGACAGCCACTTGGATGAGTCACAATCATGAGCCTAATTTTAGCTGGTATGTATGTATTGGGAGAATCTACCAGAGACAGTTGCATCTCAAGGGTTGAGAGAGGTGAAGTGAATTTAGTTTTGGGGGTTCTTAGAAATCAGCTTTTGTGTCTGAATTCTGTTTCTTCTCTTGTGGTTCTGTACAGTCATATTATATGACCTTTCTGTTGGAATTCACCTAATTCCTCCACCTTCAAAGAGTTTATCAGAAGGAGACAGTCTAGAGTGACAACATCAATACTTTGATTGATGCTTGTTTTGTATGTGTTTGACTTGCGTTTGTGTTTTGAACATAATGAAGTCCAGAGTTCAAGCTGTCTGTAGTGTCCCAGTTCATTTGTTAATTTATCCATATGCAGCTGCTGCTGGTTTCCTCTAGCTGACCTGGGATATAGTATCCAGGAAGGTGTGGTAGTATGTTGTTTGAGAGGAGTTTAGTATATGCAGTCAGAGCCCTCAAGTCATTCAGGCTGTATAATCTGGCTGCCAGCACTTATGCCACTGTTTAGTGGCTGCTACTGTTATTGTAAGGCAGTAAAAGTATTCTGTTGAATACTGCACTTTGTTCTGTTGGCCCACCTGTATCAAAGTAACGCGACCGCTGGCAGGAGCTGGTTCCTACTTCTGTCAGCCTGTTAGGAAAGCAGTGTGAACAGTGGTGCCTGCTTTTAAGTGCGGCATACATGAGAAAGAAAAGGCATGTGCTTTTTATGGCATCTTGCGGTTCCCTAATGCGTTATTCCTGTTTCTTGTGAGGCAAAGGTGTCAGACTGGATTGTGTAAGGAGATGGAGGCCAAGTTGTCATTTACTGTCCATGTTCAGAAAGCAGACATTAATAGTACCCAAGTCGTCCCTCTGCTTTGTGTTCTGCTCAGCCTGTGTGCGCCTAGGTAGTAAACTACCATATGTTGTTTATAGAGAATGCAAAGGCAGTGTATCATTTTCCACTTAATCAGGATGTTCCTAATCGGGAAATTGCCCAGAGAACTAACAAAGCCAAATGTACTCAATAACTACTGTTTAAGAGACACAGTAATTCTGCTTAGCAGGAACATCCTCAGGTGATTTACAGGTACCTGGGCCCTGTCCCATTTTTAACTGAACGTGGCCTGGTTTCTCCTAGGAGAGCTCTTACTTTTGTCTGAATTACAATGCAGGGAATGTCTGTACGAACAACTTCCTCTCACTTCACTGTCTGATCTGTATTGAAGGTCCGTCTTTTCTAGACCAGGTAGGCAGAATGCCCTCTCAGTCGTTACTGTGGCTGGGTAACAAGTCCTGCTCTCACTCTGGGCAGAGTCACTTCCATTACCCCGAGGATTCTCAGGCTGTGGGCTGGTGGTGGTGATGATGGTGATGGTCCTGGTTAAGCTTTGGTTATGCTGAACGTAAGCACCTCCTGGCCCTGGACACGTGTTCCTGATTTGTGCTGCTTCTTGTGTTGTCCTGGCAAACTATTTGTTCAGCTGTGCAGCACCTAAATCTGGATACTGATCTGGCTGAAAAATAACCCAGAGAAAGGGGGGAAAAAAAGAAAAGAAGAGAGGTGTCTCATCCAAATCGTTTTTCTAGCCTGGTTCACAATGTGGCTACGCAAACAGCTGTACAAGCACAAAGGGAGTGGTGGGAATAAGTGGGTGAGGTCAGGGAGAAGGGAGGCTATTTAAGCCAGCACTGCTGCCAAAACTTACTTGCCAAATTACTTCTCAGCTCCTCTGTTTTCTTGAACATTTCCTCACATCTGCTCTGTCGCAGTAAACTCTTATGGATGTTACCGCTTCTGCATAATAACATAACAGCTGTACTGGTTCAGACAAAGACTTCATCTAGCCCAATATCCTGTCTCCAACAGCGGCCATAATAAGCAGACCCAGGGGGTAAGAAGGGGACAAGCGTGTCTGATACTTCGTGAATGTTCTCTCAGCCTCAAACAATGTTTAGCTCAGGGGACTTCTTGAACTTGATAGGGTTCATTTACACAGTAACTCTCAATGGATCTCTTAAGTACTTGTCCAACTGAAGTACTCCCCTGAAGGCCATGTAAAATTGTGGTGTTCATGACATCTTTTGGCAAGGAGACCCACAGTTTCCCTACTTGGGATAATCACAAAGTCCGTAGGCAGGACAGACCTATAGTACCAACATGAACAGGCCTGGGACCACGCTGGCCTGGAGGGTGACAGTTGTGGGGACAGCCCAGGACTGTCACACCTCTGCCCGACGAGTGTGCCCTCCAAACCAGGGTAGCTCCAACTGCTCCTCCTCTTGGGAGTGTGGGGCCCCTCAAAGGCTCCCAGCATGGACAGGTGAATTCCAGTGCTCGGGGGTGTTCCCTGGCACTCTTTAATTTACAGAAGGAGATGCAGCAGTGATGCCTTCAGTGAAACCTGTGTTTCCCTAATATCACTGGGATATTCCTAGATCAGCATTTTTAACCTCTGAGTGTTTCAGGAAGATGATAATTTCCTAGAGGAGATGATAGTGCTTATTTAGTGTGCTTAAATGGGTAATTCCCTCCATGACACCACTGAGTCAGGTTTAATGCCCAGTGCAGTCATCTGTGACCTATTGTCTTTATTTTTATTAATATATCTTTTTACATAATGTTGAGTCACCTGTGCAACAGATAAAAGTATGGGAGAAAAGGCTTCCTTGAAGAATTGGAAGTATCATGAAGTTGGTAACACCTGCTAGTTACTGCTCAGCAAAGATGAAATGTTTTGGTTGTCTCAGTCCAGTATGTGAAATAAAGATGTGAAAGGACCCTTTCCATAAGCCAGTGAAGGGTAATGAAGTTCTTGGTGTGCTCGGCCCAAATGACTAGGAAGGAGCATCAGGATGCACATTATGTGTTCTCCTCTGAGGTAGATGGGTTGAGTTCATATCTGAAAGCACACCAGCCAGTGGAAAAGCTTGCAGCTTGCCTCAGTTTTGTGGGCAAATGAAAGTTCTTTACATCCTAATGCTTGTCTAATTCCATTGGGATTCATGTTTGATTATAAACTGGATGACTGGATACCATCATTTTCTGTGCACATCTGTGCTTTGTGACCAAGTCAGTGAATTGCAGTGTTGCTCAAGAAGGGTGAATCCACTGAGACAAGGCCATATTGACAAACTAGGGCAAATTTTAAATGTTTGTTTAGTGGTGTGTTTGGTGGAGATTATAATTGTTGCTAGAACGTGCATACCCATTCACTGGGATGAGACGGAAAACTCTCCATCTCCTTTTACTTGACGTTCGTTGTGTTTCTCATGGTAATCTGTGCTTATCCCCGTGAGGCAGTCCTGGTGCGGTCCTGCCTGAGCCACCTGAGTTGCTTTGTCCATGGGGAAGACATGGGCAGAGAATAAAATTACCTGGCATTTATTTGCACGTTAAAATCTTTTTATGAATAGGCTGTACATTCCTTTCTCCCACCCCCTTGTGATGTGATTCCCCCTTTGTAAGATGTTCACAATTTATGTAAATGATTGTGATTGCCAAACTAATCAAACCAAGGACAAAAGCAATCACGGGCGCTCATCTAGCATCCAGCTTCCTGAGTCCAGCCCCCACATTAGCTTCTACTTCATTAAAATATATATGACCCAGTTCAAGAGCTAATTCGGACGAAACCATTAGGCTTCTGTCCTCATCACTGGTAGAAATCTGAGGTTCATTTTCACACATGAGTGAGCAGTTGCAGCTTTTAAGATGCATGAAGGTTATTGCTGTGTATGTGCCTATGAATGGGAGAGGGAAAGTGGCAGACAGTGGACATACTCATTATTTCTGTAACGGCATCATTTTATAAGGTCTTATTTGTGCTCCACCTGTGGAACGCTAGGCAGGAGATAAAAATATATGGGCGAGTTATCACATGAAAGGAAAATTGAGCCACTCAGAAGGGAGGGTGGCAGGATGCTCACGTTGCATTGTAACTGTTGGGTGGCTAATACAAAAGTTGGTGGTGGTCTCAGTGGAGTCCACGGTGGAAGATGTCTGGTCGCATCTCCAGAGGTGTTTGGACCAAGCCCAGAGAATCTCTACACACTCTGCAAAGTTTTTTGGTTTGGTTTAGTTTGTTTTTTTTTCATATCGGGTAGCTGTTTTAAATGCCTTAACTTCAAAAGAAGCCCTTAGCAGGCAGAGTTTGCAAAAATACTTAGAAGATCTACAGATTCAGAATCTTAAGATATTTTTTAATCCAGCAAGTCCAAGTAATTTATCCCAGTAATTTCCCAGTCTTGGGAAGGATGCCATGACTAGATTGTGTCAATAATATCTACTGGCATGTGTGGCTGGCAGGGGTTTCTTCCCTGGAGCCACTATCTGGGGTATCAAGTTACTCTCTGGGCTGATGGATGAGTCACTAGAATCTCTGTTTTGTTTGTGCGTTTTATCAGAGATCATCAGGCAGCCGTCAGTATGATTGACTAACTCCGCGCCAAGTGTCAGGCAAAAGTAGCTGAAGTGAAGTAACACAAGTGACAGCTAAAGAATAAGCAACAATCTGTCTTTTCAAATGAGTTGTTCTGTTGGCAATTTGACAAATTGTACGGTGTAACTGAAAGTTCTAGTTAATGTGTTACATTACTTTATTTCAAAATATTCTGTTATGAATTGCTTACATTTAAATTCTGCCAGATAGAATGCTTAATGATATCAGTACAAATACAATAAAATTGACATAAAAATGCTGAGACAGTGCAAGTCTTCTGAGATTTATTCCTAAATATACTTGCAAAGTCCTGTTTCAGCATTTTTAAGAATAATTTGATATTTTTGTTTTCTACAAAATAGAATCTGAGAGTTCTTGATATAAATGGACAAGAAGAAGAAAGGGTGGGATTGGAAACAATTTGTTTGCCCATAGAAAACCTCCTGCAAACTTTTGCTCAGCAGATTTATTTGGGTGCCATACCATCTGATTGATCTAATTTGTCTGCCTTGCATGGGTATTTCAAGTTTTTCCCATCCTCAGAAAACCTGACTTCTTTTTTCTTTGAGTTTGGTCAAAATTACTCTGGTTCCATGATATTAGGATGACATTTTTAATGGGACATGTGAATAAAGAGTATCTCCATGAACTCCAGTATTGTTGCACAAATATACACCAGGAATGTTGGAAGAATTTTCTTCCAAGCTTTTGTTTTTCCTGGCTGGTTAATGCCTTGGGAGAGCTCACAGCTCTTGTGATCATCAGTGTTTACCCATGTTTTTTGAAATTACTCTCCTTCTATAAAAAAATGTGAATCATGTTTAATTGAGCAGTGGGTATATTAATTTATTATGACCATATTTCAAGGTCTTATAATTTGTTTCTCACAGTCTGGCCATTCAGTGTCTTGTACATGGCCAGTTAATGATACAGCTTGTAAAAAGCTTTACTGGAAAAATTAAAGTGTGATTTTGCAGTTTTACTGGTATATGTCCCTATGGGGATATCCTTATTCTACGATGATCTCCCCCCCCCCCCCTTTTTTCCTAGACTGACAAATCAAATTTGTGACTAAATCGAAGTATTCTCCTCTGATTCCAGCGTAAGCATCCCCACATGAAGAACTACTTGCAAGCAATCAGGTGGCCATATTTTAAAAACTTGCTGTGAAGGTGCTTTAAATGTCCCTGTTTTATTTCGCATTGCAAAGGTCTAGGAGTGTACATTATGAGCTACCATGCTCGACTGAGAGTGCTAAGTCAATCACATGTGATCATTAAAAATGTCCACTGTCCATTAAATCACTAACACTCTATCTTGGGCTAAGATTGTTTGGATGCTTGCAGCAGCTTACAGTATCTAGGTGCTATAGGTTTCCTGTCACGCTTGTTAGTCTGATACCATGTGAAGACACACTGTTTCTCTTGGCAGATACAGATTGTAGATTAACCACCAGTTGTATTGCAGTACATCTCCTGTTTGTCTTCGTCACTGCTACCTGCTCATGCTGTGGTGAAGATTTGTCCAGGAGTCTCCGTGAAAACAAGAGCACATAGCAGGAACAGATTTTCATAACTATCACTTCTTTTACGAGAACTTGCAAACAGCAAAGGTATTTTTTTGCACATGGCATTCCTCAAGTTTTAATCTCATCCCTCCTGTGTTGGGAAGAAGCATAGGCTGCAGTTATCATCATTATGTTGAGGCTTGGAGCTAACACGGAAGATAGATAGGGGAAGGCTACTTTCTCTGCCAAAAGCAAGGCAGCATCTTCCCAGTATCACTCTGGTGGGGCTGGTACTCTTCCTGCTGATGTGAGGGCTCTCATGTTTTGGTCTGATTTAAGCACCATTGGCATCAAGGCATGTGTGCAACTCTCTTCTAGCGTAGCTGATGTGACTAAGTTTCTTCCTCAAAATGGGTTGATACTCAAGTTCAGATAGGGGCTAGGTGGTTTTGGCCTGACATAGATGAGGAGCAGAGACCATTTAAATAGAAGATTACCAGCAAGTTATTGCAAGGAATATAACCACTGCTTGCCCTGAAGATATTTATCTGTTCTCTAACAGCTCAATTTGCAATGACATTTTAGTGCCCGTGGCAACTAGCACCATAAGAACTTTTTCTTTCAGATACAGGCTTTGTATCTAAACCTTTAAAAGGCTGTGGTACCTGCAGAAGCTAGCGGTTGCGTATGCTGGAAGCAATGAGGCTGTGCTAACTTCAGCAGACCCTGCTGCAACTGCAGCGAGGCTGGTTGGTGCCTGCATGGCCAGTGGCCCCTCGCTGCCTTGTGTGACTTGGGACTACCTGCTCTGCAACAGGGGAGGCAATTTCGGAGAGGAGAGGAAGGGAAGGAAGGGAGGGCTCTAAATGTCATCCCTCTCCCCTACCCTCCAGTCAGCCCATTTCTGTGTGGGGTTCTCCACTGGTGAGAAGCTGGGGTTTTTTTGGAGGACATATACCTCCTGGCATCATTCCAGAAAGTGTTAGACATGACAGTGCTTTTGAGATCTGTCATGGAGAGCTGTAGGTGGAATCTCTTGGCAAGAGTTTAAAAAAGAAAAAAAGACAATTGCACTAACCTCGCTTCTCCTCCCCAATTTAAAACAACTTGGATGTTGGCATTTTCTGTTCCATTTTCAGAAAGATGAACACTAATCCAGAGGTGATGATGATAACGGTTGATGGGTTTACTTTTGTTATGTAGTGAGTGTTGTATTATCCTTTTGTTCTGTGATTTATGGTTAAAAATAAAACTGCCGACAGTTCTGAGAATGCAGGGGAGGCTTGGCTAGCATACATATTGAAATAAAAAAATAAATAGATGAAAAAAATTACATTCTTTATTAGTGAGTATGTTTCTTTCAGGCTAATTTTTCTAAGGCAGATAATAAAATTATGTTACCTAAATTCAAACAACTATATTTAAAATATTTTATTACTTTGTTGGCTTCCTTTTTTACTGTATATCCCTAGACTTTTGAAACACAGAAGTCATCTTCTTAAAGAATTTCACCATTGCCTTAGTTTGCAGATTAGCTCCTTGAAATATCAGCTGTACATATTTTGCATTTAATAAATTAATTTATTAAGGAAGCAAGAAATTGATTATTCAATTACTGTGGATCAGGCACCAAACAGCCTAGTATGTTAGATGAAGCATGAAGCTGATCAATAAAAATCTATTTCATCAGCATTTCTTAGCAGTGAACTAGCTGCTTGGGAACAAAAGAAAGCACACACATGCAAACCCCTCTCTCCTCTGGATGTTTTCAGATGATGTGACTGAAACACAAATGTCCTGTGCAATAGATCTGTGTATAATCAGGGAATTTGTTATGGATGAAATGCAATTTGCATTTCATTCCTGGAAAAAAGTAATATACATGTTTGTTTGTATTATATATGTCTGAGTGAGATATATGGATCCCATGAGTAAGAAACATATTATAAAATCTACATGCAGAAAAATTTTGTGTATCTTCACATTAAAGCTGTGCTGAACACTGGCAACAGTCCAGAATCAAAACTGTTATGGTTTGTATGTGTCTGCCTGTTTCCTTCATAAGATCCTTTAAATCTTTGCTTGAGAGCAGGCTCTTCCAGACAGTTTATAGAGGATGCTGCCAAACTCTTCTCATAGTGGACATATTAGAGTCCATGCAAAACAAACCAACTATTTTCACTGGGAATTTATGTGCAGTGATTGCTGAACACTTTGCCTACTTTTCTGGGGGGTGTATGTCAAAAATGTTCCTGTTGCAGTTGATGGAATGGATCATGTCTCACTATGTACTGTATAAGAATGACAACATGTATCTATTTTGGGATGTGGGCAGTAGAATATAATGAACCTGTCACCTTAACATCAACTTTCTTAAAGTTGCTCCATTTGGATTCTAAATATGCAAGCATCAGGCCATTGCTTGCCATTGTAATGGTCTACAAAATAATGGTTGTGCTGGGCAGTACTGTAATTATTGCACTTTTGTTTGCATATTTGTTTAATAATCTTCAATTTGGATTCTCCAGGCTAAGCTCTGCACTCTTCCTGGTAAGTCTTAGGACTTTGATCTTTGACAAATATTGAATGTGGTTTATGTAGTATGCTGAGATTAGGGATATGACAATGCTGTTATTCTAGTGGCTTCAGTGGAGTTCCTTTCCATTTACACCTGAATAACTAAGATCAGAGGTCATTGGTGTCTGGAGCCCTATTTTTTCTTTTTTCTTTACTAGAACCTATCTAATGATACTCAGCTGCTTGAAAAATTTCAAGGGAGCCAGAGTAAGTATTGCTTCGTGGTTTGGGAGTCTTTCCTATCTTTGAACAGTTTTATTTTGAAAATAAAATTGCGCAAGCTAATTTTAATGCACTTTGCAAAACTCTACTTATGAACTATGGTTTGTGTTACTGACACACTCTTTTCCAGCCTGAGGTCTCCCAGCTAGTCCTGGGGGATGTTATAACAGTAGAAGAATGTTTATCCCTCTGTCTATGAACCTGTAAAAACCACAACCACCACAAATCTACACAGATGAAGGAAGCAAAGCAAGTTAAACTAAAGGCAGATTTATGTCCCTCTTCAGCCCAACACTTCAGCATGCGTTTGACTACAGACACAGGTTTCATCCATTTTTAGTCAACAAGTCACTTAAGCGCGTGACTAAGTCCCACTGCATTACCATGAGAGGTGAGCATGGGCGTATGTGCTTTGCTGACTTGGAGTCTATGCCACACATAAGTGCAAGAGTCTGGTAGTGTCGTGTGTGTGACGTTTGTGCCATGGTAGTTAGGTATAAAGCCACAGACTAAGGGTGAATCATCAACATCACCACAGCAACAAATTTCTTAATACTCAAAACCTTTGTCTCTTGTGAGACAGAATCTCTAATTACATGACCTTGGTAGAGCAGTAAGGAGGCTTTTATTGGAACGAACCGAGCAGGGAGGCTTGCACGTGTTGAAGTTCAACCAGCAACTCTGCTTTGCTTTGCACAGGAGGTCTCAGTTTGGGCTTCAAGTCCTGTAGTTGCCTCCCGGACGCTGCCCTGGCACTCTCATGCACTTGTGGAAAGCTGTGGCCGTCCCTGCGCTGGTGGACGTGTGAGGAGAAGGGCACCGAGTACCCTGCTGCTCCGTGGCACCCATCTGCAATCCAGAAAGCATCAGGCTTTGTTAAACCCACAAACATTTGTGTATCAGTGGCAGCTACATCTAACTGCACCATGTAGGGCCATCCATGAAATGAAATTATTTGATATACCAGATTCTCAGCTGGTGAGATTCAGTACCCAAATTAATTACAATGATGTAAAGCAGTGAAGGGGAGGACCCATCTTCCTGTGTGTTTTCCATTTGGAGAGTTTGCTCACTGAAGCAGTCATCTGAAGTGCTTTTTTTTTTTGAATGGGAGCATAAATTGATTATTTTGAGAGAATGCAAATGTTCAGAATGAACCATTTTTTACCTGTTTTGCGATTTGAATGATTGTGCCAGAAACTGAGGCTGGCATCCCTTCCAGTCTCCAGCAGGGTGATGAACTTTCTAGAATGAATTTGGTGTTGTCCTATTCTCCTCACTAGCACGGGTGCAAATGTTTCTAAAAAGGAAGGATACTTCTTGATTCTTTGCATAGTGATCTGTAGTCAGTCTGAGATTCCTTATGGGGTGTAGTTTGTCAAATACCTGTCAGCCATGTAATATTCTCCGCTTTGTTGAATTCTCAAAAAAGGCATAGGATTCTGTTTTCAACTTGGTGCTTTAAAATGATTTAATAACATGATGAGTCAAATGTTTTATGAGGCTTTTTGGCTTCTTTATGCTTTTCTTGATATGGATGAAGGCACTTGAAGCTGAACTCAGAACAAGGGTCGGAAGAGGGGTTGCGATGAGATGACCATCATGGAGTCCTTCCCCCCCCCCCATAGTATTTATTTTGATAATAGAGCTCTTGATGGCGTCGGAAAAGAGATTCATGGCTGCTTGTGAGCAGGAAGGCATTGCAGGCGTTGGGCACCTGTATAAAGAGTTGGCTGGTATTCTTTCATTTGTTGTGATAATTATAGTTTGAGGTTTTTTTCTATTCCTGAAAAACAGCAGGATGAAGAGAGTATTAAAAACTACACTGGGAAGATACCGCAGTGACTATTCTTCAGTTGCTGGCTCTTGCAACTGTATGCCTTATGTTGTTCTCTACCTCAACAAATTTGTTTGGAGGTAGTAGAGGCACTTCTAGATTAAAAAAAAACAAACCCAAACAAACTGTATTAAATTGTTGTTGAATGAGGGAGAGAGAACACAAATGGCTGGCCAGCTCATCTCTTTCTTTGCCTAATGACAGTCTTTGTCCTGGCGGTTATCTTGTGGATCTGACTAGGCTTATTTCCCAAAATTTATATCCATCTATAATTAGAAGTTAATGTGGTAGAGTAATTCCAGTCTTGATTCTGTGCTCTCTCTCTTAATTAAATTACTTGAGACAGTTTGAGGTGAATAGGGGCAGTGCTATCTGGAAGTTGTAACCTTCTGTCCATCTTGCAGGAAAGAAGTGCGATTTCATGGGTGTCCCCATCAAGAATAATAAGCTTCCTTCCTGGATGAATATAGTTTAGTTAAATGATTTATGTTTACATCAGTCTCTGTTAAACTAAGATTTTTGTGCCAGAAGAGTGCCAGCTAGTGCTGAGAAGCCTTTCCAAATGCTCTGCCCAGCTCTTCTAAACATATACTGATTTTACTATGGTACAGTCTTTGGAGTTTATTGACTTAATAGTCTTCAGCTGGCTTTGGCCTGGCAGTACTTCTACACTGTAAGTGTTAAGCATGTCAGCTCTGCATTTTAGTTCTGGGAATGAGATTTTATCCAACTTGCAAATTCATAGGGTTTGCTTATTGACTGTATTTATAGTTGATATTTTGAATTTTTAAGTGCTGAATGTGTTACACAATGTGGTTGCCCTCCATGACTAAATTATTGTCTATCATACCTATTTTTTTTAATGAGTTAAAAAAAGAGAACACTTTTATTCCTAAGAACACTCTTCTATGTTAATGGATGTGAAATAAGGGGTGGAAAAATCGGTATGGTACAAATCTGTTAATAAAAAATGCAAAGAGAATTAGAGAACACGTAAGAGGACATTTTCCCCAGGTAATATAGCCTTTAGCTTGTTACTCTGCAAAGCAGATGTTGTGTTAACTGTACAGTTCAAGAGACACACTTCCATTGTAGTTATTGATCATTTGAACCAGTCAAGACCCTTATGACTGCTCGGTCTTGAAAAAATAGATGACTTTTGTCTTGAATTAGCCATTACCTTTGTAGTTCAGCAATATTTAAATATTGCATAAACTCTCTGAGCTTTCATTCCTCTTTTGATGTACACATTATAGTCATTTTTTGAAGCAGGGTAGTCCTTTCCAGTCACAATATAAGGGTTGCTGAATAGTTCACATTTAATTCCTGAAATGTACATTTCTAGGTATATTCCTGGAGATGAGGCAAATGTAATATAACATTACGGTTTTCTTTTCAGTCCACATGATTGATTTTTTCTCATGATATGGATACAACCTAAGATTTATCAGTTTCAATTTATCAGGTCAATAATGGCCTTCTCTCAGATGTAATATATTGAGCTCAACAGACAGCAGCCTTTTAACATTTCTGTCTTCTAAATTGCTGTTTACATGGAGAAGACTAGTCAGTGGAATCAGCTGGACTCACATTTTCTCAGGTCTTCAGAATGCAAGACACTAGAGGAAACTAAACTTCTGAGTGCCTTCTGGGTCTAACCGGCAGAGGTGGGTTATTCTTTGCCTACACTAATATATCATAAGATATTCTTTGCTGTCCACAAGCTAATAAGTTGTACTGTGTGCTATCAGGGGAGTGTAAAATATGACCTCGAGAATTTGATATCCTTTTCTATTGAGGGCTAGATAAGACATGGGTTCTTTATTTACCGTGAAGATTCAGAAGTAGTTTCATGTTTAATGGCAGCTATTGATTTACTAGGTTTTTTGTTCTGTCCTGAGGGGTTGGAAAGAGGAGTGCTTTTGCTCATGCATGCAAACAAAATTTTCAAATCCCAGGCACATCTAAAGGTACGTCCATAAATCAGCATAATCTAATTGGTAGTCTTTGGACTACTTCTACTGCTTTCTTTCTGTTTCCCCAAGAGGAATCAGAGGAGATGGGTATGCGCTCCTCCTGTACATGGAAAGGCACTCAGATATGTCATCCTGCATCAGCCTGGCCTATGAGAAGACCCCCAAATCTGGGATGTGTAGTCTGTCTTATATATGGTGTTTTATCACTCCCTCTTAGATAACTAAGTGACCTGATCTATATCAGTGCTAAGCACCCATAGCCTCTGATAACTTTTATAAGATTCATGGTGTTCATCATTTGGAAACAAGTTACTAGATAAATGTTTTCCAGCTTTAGGATGGAGCTTTCAGTGTTTTAGCCTTTATTTCAATGACTTGATCAGTGCAGTTTTCTGGAATAGTCTTTTAGATGCATTATCTCTTCGGCTGCTCTTACCTTCCCTCCCTCCTTCTCCTGTCCCATGTACGATCCCCTAAGCAGTTACAGCTGCTGTTCTTGCACTCATCTGAGTCAGCCATAGTGAATAGAGCCGAATGAACACATAACCATGATTCCTCTCTACCCCAATATTTTATTCTGTTATCCAGAGCTGCCTCAAAGAGCAGGTATGATGTGAACATCCATGTGTAGGTGCAGTTAGAAGCGTGTATCACTGTCTTCCAGAGTTCCAGCAGCTCCACGCTATTGTGCCTCTGCCTGTGTTAGAAGCTGAGGCCATTATATTGAAGTACTGTTCATTTTTAAGCTTCAGAATACAGTGATGTTTTTGTTGTATGCTCTTGCTCCTTGCCACGTAGATGGCTTGCATGATTAACAGTATTTTTGATACTGTGGGGATTTCTGTTTGCACAAACACCTTTCCATAGACAACTTAGATGGTTCAGCCTTTTAAGGTGGAGAGCACAGGTGTTTTATATGTATATTTGTTAAGCCAGCATTTGTGTTGTACAAGTAACAGTGCAGGCCTGGCCTGATTCATTGAAGTAGCAGATTTCTTGTGTTCTTTGTATGTGCTAATGCTAAATATTGTCTACTTCCTTAACTTTTTATATGTTGATATGCAAGCTGACATAGTAAGTTGAAAAAATTGAATTGATATGAAATGTTAATAGTTTGAACAAATAATTTAGAGGACTAGCTCTTTCATGCTCATTACCAAAAAAGGAAAATTTCAAATATTAATCTAATTCTGTGTGAACTTTGCAAAACAGTTCAATTTCTTTCACTGAGTGTTGATGGTTTTCTCTAGCTTTGCTTAACTCATTGAAAGGATCTGCTTTGTGATGTACCTGAACTCTATAAGACTCACTGGGAATCTGGTCCATTTAGGGAAGACACTTTTAATTTATGAGGCAGCCTGGTGTATTCTTAGAAAGAAAACTTCAAGATGACTGCAGAGTATTTGGTATGTATTGAATGCGTACATGATTTGTATACTGCAGAAAGAGAGGAACTGATTTATCTTGTGATCTCATGCCTATACAAAAGCTTGCAATATGTTAACAAGGTTGGGATATTGTTGCTAGCACATATTGGAGGAAAGCCAAGCTCTGCTCATATTTGGCTTCAATTCTAGTAAGTAATTTTTGATTATTTCAATTAAATTATTCAGTTTATGTAATTCCATAATGCCTTGATAATGCAGAGGCCTGTGCTGCACACCTGCAATGTCAACTTCACGTAATAGCTGTTATTTGGGAGGAACATAATAGAAAATAGTAGAATAAAAAAGAGTAGAATATAAACTTCCTGGTAGTTACACCAAGAGTTTTACAGGGTGCTTGTTCTCTAACACATTCCTGTCTTATGCATTTTGCCAACACCCTCAAATAAATAAAATAACATTTTGGAAGAATAAATGATTGATTTCTACCAAAATAGCTCTTTGGGACATCTCATATTGCTTCATCTCATATTGCTTGGTTGGGAGTGCTGGCTGCACTTGAGGCAAGCCTGCAGCTGTTTCCCACACCATTTCAGGTCTGTGGTTTGTGGCATTCGGGATCTGGTACCATCCAAATGCAAAGGCATATGGCTAAAGATGAAGCAATATTTAAAATACCAGTTTCAGACCATGAGCACGAGTTCTCTCTTTTCTTTTTCTTCAGTAACATTGAGGACTTTCAGTGGTGCCTGTTCATTCAAAATAACCCTTTTCTTCTTCAAGGGACAGTATTATACAATTGCCATAATGCTCCTGCTGGGTTTGCTGACAGGGCTGGTGTATCTGTAAGGGTTGTGGTTGGACATACAGCTTCTTCTGTCTTGTGTGGAGAAGAAAGAAATAGTACTTCTTAGTGGAGATGCTGCATAGCTGTCCAGAATGGAAATCTTTAAATGGGGGAATTTTCTAGTGAGTCATAGATATTAATGTAGATACTGATTTTTTTTTTCTGGCTGTCTCTACTAATTATCTGATAGAGAACTACCCAAACAGAAGGCCAGGCTGTTGCTTTCTTAGCTTAAGATACTTGCATTGTTGGAATCTGAATGTAAAGCTGCAATCAATAGGATGATCAGTTTTCTGCAAGCAAAGGGAGCATAGTGTATGTAATAATCACTTCATGTATATGCAGCTTGTTGAAGTGATCAGAAAAATGATGGCATCAGCCTTTTTATCACAGCAGTTGGATTAGTTAGGGCTTCGGCATGCAATATTATCTCAGAGACAGCAGATAAAGCAGCTGTTTAGGGAAGCTTTGCTTGTTCCCATTTACAAGGAGCTATCACCTATACTTGTTTATTTTCCAGTGTGTGGGGAAAAGGCTGAGACCGTAAAGCCACTAAGTGGCCAGAAATGATACCAGTCCATTACAGTTTTCATGGTTCATATTTTTTTACTGTGCTGTAAGTAGTTAATCTGAGCCACCCATGGAAACACACATAAACCACGGGCCTCCCGTGCTATAGTGGATGCTACTGTTTGCCTTCATCTTTCCCGAGTGATATATTGGTCCTGATCCCGTAGCCTTCTCCCGAGTTGAAGAGTCCTTCCTTGCGCATAATCCTGGCTCAGCAGGACCCTCTCTGGAAGTACAACTTACTTCGTGTGGCGCAGAACCTGCAGAGTCAGGTTGTGATTTCTGTTTTAACTTCCCAGGTGCATGGATTTCTACTGCTTATTGATCAAAGGCAGTAGAAATAAATACACACATGCCAGGATTAAGACATACAGACACCATGCAACTCTTCCTTTCTTTAGGCATATATGATTTGAAGGGTAGATTTTCAAGTTTGTTTGGTTTTTGGGGTGGGTGGGGGTTTTTTTAACTTCTTAAATCCTCTCTGGGCTTTGAAATACACATAGTTTCATTTTCAAAGGCACTGAATACTGGATCTCCTGACATCAGATGCCGAGTACTTTCAAAGATTTATAGGTAGAGATTTAGTTTCCAATGAAGTATGAAGCTCAGGATGTTTATTAAGCTTTATTTTAAAAAAAGTAAGAATATCAGTATATATTCCCATCAAGATCATTATTTCTTTGCATTCACAAGCTAATGAATGAAACATTCATTTTTCTGCTTGTGGTGATGATTTTTATCCATGCTTCACCTAGAAAAAGTTTTCCCCAAAATGTAGTTTGCATTTGGAGTTAAACAGCAGGCTTCAGCAAATTTCTTTTGACAAGGACTTTAATATTTGGCATCCAGCCATTGAAAATACACAATCCTTGCTGCTTTGCTCAAAGCTGCATTGTTCCTTGAGAGTAGAGCTATCGTGCAAGATCATGGAAAATGATGGGATTGTAGAGGCAGCTTGGTTAAAGGCTTTGCAAACTTAAGACAAGGCTTTAAAATATTTCTGAAATAAAAAGAAGCATTCGTGTACTGGTGAGGTGTGTTTGTGTGGAGTCTTGTTTGCCATGTGTGTCTTCACAGTCATATACCTTGCACTAAATGTAGACAGATAGGGCTGTATCAGATCTGTATGGGAACAATAGTCCACTGTCAGATTTGCTTCAATAAAAATGTCTTGCTGTTGGCATAATTAATTAAAACTAGGAGGCTTCCCTTAACAGTTATGGCACTCAGAGGAAGAAAGGTGATCTTAAAAATAGCTTGGACCTAACCCGTATAAAGACTTTCATAGATCAGCATCAACATCTTGAACTGTATTAGGGTTAACAGGGCAGTCATATGGTCTGAAAAATTGTTATGTTGTGTTTCTTGTGGATACCTGCTTTCTCCACTGCTTGCAACTCTTAAGTGATCCACAGCTGCTCCATGTGAAAATCAATACAGTAATCCAGTCTGGAGGTCCTAAGGTGTAGCAGCAGTGGCAATTATGCTTTGACAATAGACTTCTAAAGTGTGTGGTATGGCTTCATTACAGTGAATAACTTTAAACATACTGCCAGTTTTCTTAGGCTCCTCTGATCAGGGCTGAGCTGGAGCGGAGATCTTAAATCAAGACAGCTGCTCTATCTGAGCAGTCCAAGTAAATGGGTCTTAATGGTGGCAGCTAGCGTGGTAATGAAAATCAGTTACACTTATTGCTTAGTGTAGCAGAGCTTTGGATACCACAGAAGTTTGTCTTCAGATGAGATGGGGGATTAGGATTAGTTTAAGGCGGACAGAGCAGATGGTTAAAGAAAATTAGACATTCTGTATTTCAAGGGAACAGCAAAGATTTCAGATTACTTTGTGCTTTGTTGCTTTTTTTATTGTAGACATTTGCAAAGATTACTTTGGATGTGTGCATAGCAATAAAGAAACTTGTAGTTTATGCAAACAAGGAGTCTAGCTTGCACATTTATCTGAGATAAAGAAGATATTTAAGCCGTTAAGGAAATGAAAACATAATGATAGAAATAAGCCCATATAGATACAGCATTATTGTCTTTGGTCTTCTGCCAGATACAGCCCTTGGAGTTGTAGTCTTTATTTGCTGTCTTTAATATAGAGAGGTGGCCACTGAGACAGTTGGTCAGAGTTGGAAGTTACTTTTAAATCAGAATGCAGTATTGCCTGTTGAGGCTTGCAGTTGTAGGGGGCTCTACCATCATCAATCAGATCAAGATGGATGGCTGCGGATTTGGATCTTCAGCCTTGCTGAGCCACACTGGAGTGTGAAGGATGCAGGTAGAGGAATTATGCTCTGGTTTGGCCACACCACTCCAGCTGTAGCCCCTGGGCTGCTGCTGCCATCCCAGCAGTCTCTCTTTTGGCTGAAGCCTAACTACCTCACCCTTGAAGGATTTAAGGTAAAGCAATGTGTGTTCTAGTCTGAAGAAGAGAAAATGTTTCTAGCTGTCAGTGCAGTGTGTGTAGCAGGCCTTTTCTGCTCTAAGTTAGCTTCATGTTCATATGGGAATTAAAAAGGTCAATCTCTTGCAAAGTAACCAAGACGATAGTAAGTTGCTCAAACAGACATCCCTCCGTTTCTCTGAAGCATCATCTATGAATCATTTCTCAGCCTCTTTCTTTGCTGTCATGAGATAATAGCAAATTAATTGTAGTTCTGTACATCAAACTTTCAAGTGTGTGTGCTTCTCTGCAAAAATAGGTTTCAAATGGCTTGGAAATTCTAATTCTAGTGAGCACTCTCCTTCACCCATAACACTTTGTGTCTTTATGAAGTCATGAACAAGAATTAAGATTGATTTTAAAAATTGGTTTTTAAAAATTAATGATTGTTAACAGAGAAGGATGGCTCTTAAGTGGGCTTCTCTACAAAAAATGCAACCACCCCCCTAAGACCCCAAACCTCTTTGTTGCCCACGTTTCTCTAGCAATTTGTCTTTATCAATGGGAAAAAAGTTTCCGTGGAATTGATTTGCTTGACAGTGTAGCAGGGGTGTCCAGAATAGGTCAAAATGCAGTATTGCTCACAATTTTTGAAAGGGCAACAGGCTGCTGTGAGTTTGTGTGTCTTGCTGCCCGTGCACTTGCTGTAGGACTGAGCTACAGATCCACATAAAAGGCCATGGTTGTAGTTTCATGGCAAAGTGAGCCTTAAAAATCCCGTTCTTTATTGCTTAAACTGATTAGAAGACCAGCACCTTTTGCAGGGCTTTTTGTAAATCCAGTTCTGTAAAGGTAAGTATCTAGGTCAGAAGCTAGAGGTGCTGTCACCTGTTTTTTCAAAGCTATAGTATGTTTGGAAACTCTTTAATAAAGTTGGGATTGCTGTAAGGAATCCAGTGGGTTTCTAAAACACTCATTGAATTTAACCTGTAAAACTCAACTTCCAGCAGGTTAACTGAGGATTGTCAGCTGGTGCCTTCATCTCGACAGGCTGACATGAAAATTTTGAGAAAGCAAGGAAAAAATTCTGTGTTCTCTTTATTCTATCGACATGCCTTTTGAGCTCTTCTCATTTACTTCACTTCCTTCATTACATTGCAAAATCGAGCTTAACTGTCTGTCATTTAGCGGTGCAGGGCACCTGGCCCTGTGGCCTTGTTCTGCTGCTAATGAGGGTATTGACTACCATGCTGAGGAGGCTGTGGCTGCTCGTGCGTTGGGTGCATCCAGCAGAGCGGGAGCAGCCGGTAGCAAGGGAGGGAGCGAAGTGGCCGGGCCAGAAGTGGTGTTAACTCCGTGGAGCTGAGCCCTGGGCACAGCGGCTTTGCCTGGCTTGTGCAGAAACAAGACACCAAGTGCATGCTTGTTAGGACAGAAAACCTGTCCACCTGAAAGGAGCACCTTTGCGCTGAAGGACTTTTTGGGACTATATATACTTTGCTGGTGATGCTACCTTTCTTGGCTGTCATGAAGTAATACTTGTGGCTCTGGAAGTCAGTTTAATGAATCAGCTGTCTGTAGGACTCTTCAGCAGATGCATCCTGCTGAGATCAAAACGTGTGAATTGTAGTTCTTGTTTAGATGTTTTTTCTCTGACTTCAAGAAAAGAAGGGTTTTAGAGTGTGTAGGTACTTAAATATTCAGGCAGAGACCTCGTGAAATTTTAAAAAGCAACCTGTTCTTAGCCTGCAGTTACTACAGGTGCTTAACTGCCTTTAAAATCTGCCCTGGGGCTTCTCTACTCTAGATATTCCTTCAGTAAAATGAAAAGATAATCAGGATTAATTTACTAATGGAAAACATGCAGCAGTTGGACAGTGTGCTGAGGACAAAAAGTAACTTCCAAGAATCCAAGAAATCCAAGAAATGTGAAATTCTCATAATGCTTTTATAAGAACAATATCAAACACATAGGTCTGGCATGGTGGAGGTAGTAAGGAAGAAGAGGTTGTTCCACAAACCCTCTAAAGAAACAATGTCCCCTTAATGGCTGAACTCTGGGGTCCTTCTTTGCAGAAAGCAGACTGACAGCATTTGTAGGTTAAATGAAATGAATTAGCAAACAAGTAATTATATTTGCATGTAACCTTGTTAAGATAGTATCCTGTCCATCTTAAACCTGTCATATTAGACATATTTAATCTTTGTGACGCATGGAGTGGTATATTATGTTTGACAGCTTCTAAAGGAAAAAGGACGAGAGCCTGTAATTGGAATGCTGCTGTTGGATAATAATGATGAGCACTTCTCATCTTCAAAGGGTTTTCAGCCTCTCTAGCTAATCCACACATCCGCTGAGTGGGGAAAGTAAGTTTTATCCCTGTTTTACAGATGGAGAAACTGAGATGGAAGAAGAATCACCAGATTAGAACTTGAAATGCCTAGATGCTAGTAGTGCTGTGTAAGAACAAAATTAATTTAATTTGAGCACTCAAAATGAAGTAAATGTATTGTTTAGATTTAGATTACATACATTACATCAATCATCCTGGTATTTGACCCTTCAAATATAAAGTCACTCTCATGTACTGCCAATATAACAAGTGTTCTCTAGTAATCATATTACTGTTGAGTTCAATAATCTTTACAAGTAAAATGTGCAGAGTTTCTGAATGTTTGCACTTGGAAGTGAAGGTCTGATCCTGAAAGCCTTCCGGGTATAGAATCTGTTTTGTAATTAGTGGAACTTCAGACTCAGAAAACTGGGAGAGTATAACTCACTGCACTGCCAAAACTCTCAATGGAGCATGCAGCTTCCTGAACAGTTTTACTTGCTGGATTGGCATGTAAGGTAATTTGAGTTTACTGCTTATTAAAATGATAAAACTAAATCAGTTGCTGAAGTAATCATCTTCCTCTCCCAAAGTGATTGCTTTTGGTGTTAAACAGACAGGTGGTTTAAAAATAACATTTTCTTTTGGTTTGAAGTCTGTAACTTATGTTATTAAACTGGAAAATGTTTTAAAAAATTAAGTTTGCTTACTACTGTTCATACTTTATACTAGAATTTATTGTATATAAACAACAAAAGGTGGGTCAATTATTACACATATTATTCATCGCTGTGTGATTCTCTTGTCCCAACAGCTACTGAGTATCAAATATACATTAGAGATTTTTACAAAAAGTCTTTATTTCATGACAAAATAAATGCTAAATTATTTTCTACTAATTTTCAATTTAGTGAAGCTTCCTGATGTCACCAAATTTTAATGTATGGATGAGCCATTAACTGAACCATACTATAGTCCCCCATTGGAACCCAATGGATGAACTTTGTGCAGCTGGTAAACAGACATGAAAATATTCTGACTGAAGACATTTCTAATTACTATCTATCTAGAGAATGCTTCATATATACAAAAAAAAAAGCAACATTTAAACACCTTGTTAATAAAACCAGAAATACTCCTTTTTCTTTTTCACTGATAGTCTTCCCCCTTCACTTATTTTTTCCTTGCAGAGCTGCCCAGTAATTTTGCGAGTACCCCTTTTGGTTTCTTTCCCTTTTGTATTTTCTGGGGAAATTCCTACATGAACGTGTTAGTTCCCCAATAAAAGAACACACTTTCACTTAGTCTTTACCTGAGTTCTATTGGCTGAAATGACAACGCTGTTAAAAGTCAATGTGCAGAAAGACGGATCATTACTGAGGTTTTCCCTTGAACAGTTCACAGAGACAGCAAGCTCAGGAAAACAGCCTGAGTAAACTGCATCATGATTGATTTTAAGTACATCTGATGAAGCATAATTGTCTACCCATTCATTTCTTTTCATTCTCCTCTCTACATGTTTCCCCTTTTGGGATCAAATAATCAGTAGCAATAATCACAAGCAACAAGAATAAAAAAAAGAAAATTCATAGAAATGATCCCTTGTCAGTTTTGGTTGCAAAACCAAATAGCAGTAGTAACTTCATATTTCATTTATGAATTCCCATATTCTACTATAAAATCAGCAGAATCTTTGGGAAAGCCCTGACTCCACTTAATAATAACTTAATAAAAATGCACACTTTGGTGTATACTGATGGTTTTGCTGTTAGTGGCATCGAGACTAGATTTTCAAGTGTGTCAACATCATCAGCAATATCTTTTCCCACTTAATTTCTTTTAGAATGTGGCAAGAGAATCAATACTATGAGTGGTTAGGATCCCAGCATTTCTGGGTGGTTGGTTTTGGTTGTTTTTTGTGTTTTTTTTTTTTTTTTTCTTATCTTAGTTTCTTAAATTGACATTTATGGCACTCAAAATGGAAACTCTCCAATTCAGAAAATATGACTCTAACTGGCGTTTTTGAACAGAGCATTAGTTGTGGAATGTGGTCTGATACGTACTTGATACAAATCCAGACTATTAAATTGATATTAATAAACTTCCTTCAGTAGGAGTCCCAATTAAAAGAAATTTAGATTTTACTGATACCCTTAACCTTGTAAATTTACAACAGCACAAACTCTGCTGCAAACTCTTAGTATGGGAAGAAATTGTTCGTCTGTGATTATCTGCCACAGGCCATAAATCTGTTTTATAAAATAATACTCTGCTTAAAATACTATTCTGAGAATTATTTAATACTTTGGTATTTTTGGTTTCAGGCACAAACAAATATCTTATGGCTACCTAAGCAAATGGTTTTGGAATGGTTTTAAAAAAAGATTATATAATAATACTGTCATCTTACTTATGTATAGGTGTAGCATGCCTGTGAATTGCTGTTACTGCACTGAAAGGAACCATTGTCATGAATGTGGACCTTTTTTGGTTTATTGTATGCTCCTTGCTGTAACTGCTTTCATACCATTGAGTGTATCATCCAAGCACTGTGATTTCTTGTGAATTTTTGCTCTAACATTGTATGTTAGGTTGAGTTTTGTTTAGTCCTAAATTCCTCTCTCAAATAATGCCTTTGTCAGTACATCCTGGGGTTCTATACCTGCAAGTTCTCAATGTTTTAGGTATCAAATTTGCTAGTGAAAAAGTCTTTTTTTTTCTTCTGCCAGAGCCATAAACTCAATTTGAAATGTGAGAATTGAGTTAAGTTCCTCCTTTTTCTGTGTGTGTGCTTAAATCTACCTCTAGTAAGAGATAAGCTTCTTCAGGTGGAAGGTTCATTGACTGTCATCAGAAAAAAAAATGCACTTTTTTCAGATTATGCCTTCAGTGACCTCACCCGCTGAAGGCAGTGGGACTGTGCAGTGAGAACAAGGTTATGAGGAGCGAAGGCAGTAATACTTTGTTTTGTTCAGGTATGTCTCTGCAAGGAGCAGATGCCATGGAAAAGAAGGTGTCATTTTATTTTGAAGCTCTTCAGAACAGAACAATACTTTTGAGTATCTAAAAAGTCATGTCTGCTGTCATTTTTTATGGGAAGATCATTATACACTTGCTAGCTATTCAAACAGTTTCTCCTTTTGCACTCAATTTTAGGTGTACTAAATCCTTCCCTTCTTTCCTTTTTAATTTTCACACAGTTAATCATCAACTACATTCATGTTTCCTTCTCTTTCCTTCAGCTCAACCTGCATAGGTTTAGCTTGCTTTGTTATTTCATTGTAGGTGAGTCCTTCCAGCTCTGATGGTGTTTTGTTACCCTCTGTTAGAGCTCTTCAGTTTACCTACATCTTTAAAGTAATACTATGCATAGAAGTGATGGTTAGCCAACTAAATCTGTGTTAATACAGCCTGTTAATAAGCAATTTAAATGTTTTCAGTTGTGTTAATATGTTAATACAGGTAAATTGGATCAGTACTATATTGGCAAATACATTTCTGTATTACACAAACTTCTGTATAGTCTCTTCCTATTTCAGCTGTGACTTTAGGGAGTGCTATTTATTTTTGACATTCTGGATGAATTCTTACATCTGTTTCAGAAAAGCATAAGAGGACTTTATGGTAGAGAAGGCCCTATCCACATTGAGACCTTCACAGGTAGTGAAGTTTTTTGAGAGATGACAATGAATTGGTTTCTGATGAGAATTATAATTGCATTAATTAATTACTTACTTGTATTTTGTTTGAATACAAACTGACATTGTGGGTCTCTTCATTGTCTTAAAATGTGTTTTCATTAATTAAGCAAGATAGCATGAGGCATAACTCATTTTTGGTTTAAAATAAAGGAAAACATTTGAGTCTGATGTGTAGACCTGAGATTGATATCTACATTCTCCTTGTATTCCCTCTCTTCTTGTATTTCAGGGAAGTTCAGATATATTGGTATAGTCCATGAAACTGTACAGCAAAGAAAATCTGTGGAATTTGACTCTGAATCCAAGAAAAAATTCCACACAAAATTCTATCCCTATATTTAGTGAGCTTGCAGCCTATTGTTTCTTATATTTTATTCATTATTACTAAAGTGTTTCTACAAGTAAGTCTCCTGGGATTAACTTTTCTTTTTTTAAAAAAAGCTGTCAGTATGTCAGAAATAAACCTTCTGGCATTGGAGAAGAGGAGACTTTGAGGTGTGGTTCTCAGTCAAGATTTTGGGCCATGATAAACCCCTTTTAGTTACATATCCATAATCAAATAGCCAGTTAAATTCCTGGGAGAAAGACTCTTACAGTAAATGTAACAGCTGATGCTGCATTGTATGTGACTAACTCACGGGTCTGTTCCAATTGCACATTAAAGCATAGGGACACACACTTCTGATTTCATCTGCTTCCAAGCACAAGATTACACGTTGTTCCTCATTAATAATATTCTTTTAAGAATAGTACAAGGATGAAGACAAGGCCTGGACTATCTCTTACAATGATATCCTGGAGCATTAGAGATACTACAAGCTTCTGATCTTGGTGTGAAAATAGTGAGCAAATGGAAAATGTCTGTGTATCAAGAAGGCAGTGAAGTCTTCCTGAATACTCTCATGCACGCTTTCTCTTTGTTTTGGTGGATTTGAGTATATACCACCGTATTTTAACTCCTGTCCAACATAATACAGTAGTTTTTAATTACACTGCTCTTCGAACCAATGTAGATCTCCAGGCTGTTAAAGGTGGTGGCTTAATACATTAACACAGAATATCAATCACAATAGTTGTTTGTTGCTGAAAATACAGAAGCTGTGCTGTTCATAGAAAGGTAAGAAAGACTACCTTGTGCCTATGAAACTTGAGAGACTGAGTCTCAATTTCTTTCTCTTCCACAGTTTTTTTGTGCAACTGTGCGCAAGTGTTTTAGGCTTATAAAAGGACTTGGGTCGTAGTACTTGCTTCTTGTGCTGTTTATCCCCCCCCCCCTTTTTTTTTTAATTGCAAAATACCTAAGCAGTCTCTTACACAGGCAGTAGAAGTGTTAGAAAATATCTCTGTTCCAGTCTTTTTAATGACCTGGTGGTTAGAGGACCTTCTACCAAAGCAAGAGATGCAGGTTGCAGTGCAGGACCAACATCTACTGGATAAATCTTTTCTCCTCTGTATTAATACACAGAATTGTGAATAACTGAGAGTAGTGAATGACAGTAAAAAAGCTGAGAATAATTAATGTAAGTGCATAACTGAATGCAGAATTAACTCCTCTGCCAGGAAGTTTTGCATTTTCCTTGTTGCTTTCAGTGATTTAAATTTACCAAATAAAACTTTTTTTGTACAACTTCTAGTGAAAAGAGGAAGGGAAACTGGTTTGAATGGGAGCCTTTGCTATTGGGATGGAGTCCTCTCCTCAGAGTCCTTGGGAAAATGCTTTTGGGAAATCTGCCTATTAATAGAGCCAAAAAGAAACCTTAGAGGGGCCATAACGACAGCAGTAATGTTGCAAGCAAACAGAAAGACATTTTTGGAAGGTAATGCAGGAGGACTGAAGTGCAAGACACTGGGGCAACCTGTTGGAAGAATTGTTCTCTTGCTGCCATGATGATTGTACGTACTAGACAGAGGGATGAAGGACTAAAACCGAGTCACCTGTGAGGAAGACAAAAAGGCGCAAATCTGGCAGTGACATCATAGTTGCCGTTTCTAAATTTAGATGCTAAGCCAATATTGTAGCTATGTAAGGTGAGGGGAGGCTCAGTATATATGGCAGTGGCAGAGTAGAGATGTGTCTGGGTGGTTGGGAAACACTCCTGTTAAGTCCTCCACACAGGTTGTTGCTGGAGCCAGTCATCAGAGAAACAGAATGCTCAGATTTTAGGCTAATTCCCCACTGCAGTGGAGGTGCAGCTTGGAGCAGCTTTCCCAGTTCACAAGTGTGTGTGTGCTCCTGAGCCTCTTGCGCTTGTCAGCTCCGAATACTGCAGAGCTGTCGGGGAGGTTGGCTAGGCTGGGACTAACAGGACAGATCTTTGTAGGGGAAATACGTGTGGTTCTTATACTTGGGAAACTACTACCGTGAAAACTGCCTTCAAAGCAGACATCCCTGCTACAAAGCCACTATGCTTGTCACCAGTTTTACAGACTCTGCTCAAACCTCCCAGATTTCCTCTTCAGTTCCTTTTTGGGTGCTCTGTTTTTAACCCTTCTCTGCCAAGGTTGTTTACATTTCGTTGCTGTGTATTGCTTGTAGGCTATTTAGTCTATAAAGGACCTGTAGCAGAAAAAGGTCTAATAATGTCAGATGCTCAGTTCTTGTTAGTGCAGCTGCCATCTGTGTGAAGGGAACTCTGCATGGGTGGCTGTAGGTGTGAATTGAAAAAAATGGGGATGTGGTGAAGAAATCGAAGATGTTGTGAATGTGAGCACAGAAATTGGATTGTTGAACATTTCTTATCCTGCAGCATAAAATAATTATTGATGAAAGTTTTACTCTGCAGAAAATCTGTTTTGAGCTTTGTGCACACGAGCTTTTCCATTCTGCATACAGATTTAAATGACGTGGAGAAATGCAATCTCTTTTAGAACACAGCCATTGATGATAATAGCACTAACCTGGAATTTGTTTCTATTTCCTGTAAGTTTGGCAGAACAGGCTAGAAAAGCACTGAGCATCCTTTGCTATTCTCATGATGAAGAGGACTGATCTTTTGCACTGCGCTTTCGGTTCCTCCGACTCCACAGAATAGATTATCTGTTGCTTTTTCAGGAAGAAGTTACAATAATTGTATTGATTGTCTTTCATTTGACTCTTGACTGAGAGGAATAAAAAGCTTCAGGATTATTGATTTAGTTTTGCACTCAAGTATTTTACTTTTGTTTTCGCTTCCCATAGGACCTAATCCCAAGGCCATTTGGGCAGTTGTGTAAGGCCTTAATGCAGTAGAGATAATGCAGTTTCACTCTGCAGAAGCCTGAATCAGCAGACAGCCCATGCGTCTCTCTCCTTGCTCAGGCATTTATAACTATATCATCTGAGAATAAACCTAAAGTGAATTAAGAGAAGTTTAAATAAATGGATTTGTTTATTCTGCCTTTTTAAGAACTGTTCTTTTCTCTTATGCACCCGAATGACTTCCGGATAGATCCTTGCTGTATCTATCCCTGTCAGTGACCTGCACCAGAGGGGCAGGAATTTAGGGCTAGAGATTTTCAAGTGCTAAGCACACCTTGATCTTGTTGCTACTTAAATGCTGTATCTGTCGTAGTAGAAATGGTCAGTGTGTTGTGCTTTGGAACATCCATGAGTGGGAGTTAGTCAATGTTGTCATAGTCAGCACTTAAATTTTGGTGTTTAAATGTTATTTACTTCTTCTTACCCCCTATTCTGCATCCCCAAACAAAGTAGAGCTTAGATGATACCAATCCAACCAATTCTGTAGGAAAGGCTGTTGAACTCCATGCTAACTGCAGAGGTGATGCCTGGCTCAGAGGCTGGAACTGAGAATCCTTTTTTCAGTCTCTCAGTGCTTCAGTGTTTGTGGAAGATGATAGTCTCCCGTAAATGTGTCGGATTTTATGTTTAATACTGATTTCTCCAAATCCTTTACTTGGAAAAATAATTAAACAACCCTGTAAATATAAATAAAATTTGTTTGGGCAGAAATATTTAGGCACAAAATACAGTAAAGCAAACATATAGTACAAGATAAGCACAGAAACACGCCGTTGAATACAACAAGTAAAACTTATTTTATGGATTAGGCTCTGTTGAGCTTAAAGGCCTTGTGGTTCAAAGACCCCATGTAGAATCAACACAACTTCTGCATCTGGCACCTTATGCACTGTGCCTATATATGTAGTGCTAGTGTGTGTAGGAGGAAAGGAGTGGGGCACATGAATTGATTGTTTATGTAACACAGTCCCAGTGTTTGCTGTACCATTACTAAAATCGCACAATGCTGTGACAATGTAAGTTTGTCTTAGACTTCTTGGCCACGTTTTTTCCATCACTTTCAAACATTTTTTCAGGAGTTACATTGGTGTGACATCCCTCTGCCACCTCATTTCCTTGATGTTGCAGTAAGGCATTGTCATGGTTTAACCCCAGCCAGCAACTAAGCACCACACAGCCGCTTGCTCGTTCCCCCCAGCCAGAGGGATGGGGGAGAGAATTGAGAAAAAGTAAAACTCATGGATTGAGATAAAAACAGTTTAATAGGACAGAAAGGAAGAAAGTAACGATAATGATACTGATTTTAATATTAATAACATAACAACAACAACAACAACAACATAACAATAATAATAATAATAATGAATTGGAATATACAAAACAAGTGATGCATAATGCAATTGCTCACCACTTGCAGACAGACGCCCAGTTAGCTCCTGAGCAGCAATCCCCCCAGGCCAGCTCCCCCCAGTTTATATATTGGGCATGATGATTCCATGGGTTTGGAATATCCCTTTAGCTAGTTTGGGTCAGCTGTCCTGGCTGCGTCCCCTCTCAACTTCTTGTGCCCCTCCAGCCTTCTTGCTGGCTGGGCATGAGAAGCTGAAAAATCCTTGACTTTTAGTCTAAACACTACTCAGCAACAACTGAAAATGTCAGTGTGTTATCAACATTATTCTCATACTAAATCCAAAACATAACACTATACCAGCTACTAGGAAGAAAATTAACTCTATCGCAGCTGACACCAGGACAGGCATATTAAAAACTAGGAAATGCTTTGGGACAAAAAGGCATGTGCATTTAAAACTCTTTTACTATATTATCAGCTTCCATTCCACTCTGAAATAGTGCCTTATGCAGACCAGAATTTTAGGAAGGCAATTAGATATATTTAAGTCCAGGTCAGGTTTGTTCTCTTGGACAAAGTTGTTTCTCCTAGAATGGTTGGTAGCTAATAACAGAGCCTGGTTCTCTAGTCTTAGTTTTGACTTACTGGATGACCTTGGCAAATCTTTTCTGTGTCTTGTCCTCATTTATAAGATAAAGATAAGGAGGGAGAGATCCATTGCACAATGCTTTGACATCTCTTGATGAAAAATGCTGTGCCATTGTCAAGTTTTTGTTATCATCCAAGTGTGGTCATTAATATACTCTTTCTTTGAGAACATTAAGCCCTTCTCCAACCTATTCTCCTTTTTTTCCTTCAAAAAATTTATGTATATATACCTTATGTCCAGGAACCTTCTAGTACTTTAGAAGGATTGGGGGATAACATTATCTCTGTTTTACAGATGCAGCAATGGAGAATCTGTCGAGTAAGATCCTTCTTGGAGATTATACATCTTGCTCAGTGGTCCAGGTTCCTGTCTCTCAGCAGCTTTAATCACTAGAGAACTTTGCTACCCTCTGTAAGAGAGAGAGAGAGGGATGAAAAAGCCATCTGTTGCTTGTGGTTGCTAGGGAGTTGCATGCTGCCCTCAGGTTAGGCTGATCCACTTTCTCTCATATTTGTACTTGTTGGGACCACTGCTCTGTACTGAGCTAAAGTTGATTTAGCTCTTGCTTTTTTCCTCCCCCTCCCAGTAGTATGGCAACTGGACAGTTCAAGGTGGGCTGCATGAATTTAAATGTATAACCTCTTAATATATACATGCAGAAAGGGAGAGTAAATGTAGATTTTGTAAAGCATTGCTCTTCCACTTGCTTGTTGTCTGAGGCTTGCAGCATGGATGAGGAAGAAAACTGCTTTTAGTGAAGAATACTCACACCGGAGACACTGGCAGAATACTGAGGTTTATATAAATCTGTTCATTATGGCTCTGTGGGGAATTTCCAAATGTATTAGCATTTTTAGGTCCTCTTATCAGCACTTCAAAGATAAAGTGGTGTGAGATGAACGCTTCTCCCTTAGTGCTGGGTTTTACATACACTGTGCACCCAAAATAGGTAGGAAAGTCTGAAAGGGGATTTATAAGCAGATGTTAAAAAATGCAGTGAATGATTTTTCATATGGTTTTTAATTATGGTTTGTCAGATGGCTTCTCATAGGAGCATAATCACAAGCCAGATAATCACTGATAGTTTATTTAAAGAAAAAAGAAGAGAAGAAAAGGCAGGCTGGGTAGTGTTTTTGTGAGGTACTGCTGATGGGGGCTCTGTGTGTCTCCATCATGTTTATCTCCCTGCTCACTGTCGTCATGGAAGCTCGGAGCCAACTGGGAGATCCTGCTCTGCACGGGACTGGATTACTGACCCTAATGCATGGAAAATTGAATGTATTAAGTGACAGCCGCATTTTCAACCCTAAGGACTTCACAAGGAATTTGAAACAAAAGGCCAGAGCCCTCTAAGGAGATTTTCATCCCAGGGGGGAGTCTCATTTTTAAAAAACAAATTAGCATCACCATAGAGAAGCAGCTTCCAATGACCAAAAATTAGAATACAAAATGAAAGATTTTTTTCGTTCTCCTGCATGCTGCTTTCCATCTTTTTTTGCCAGTCGAAGGAGCGCTCTTGTCTTAGATGAAGCTGAGGTGAGCTAAGCTCTGACCTCAATGCAGTCAGTTGCACTCACATTGGAAGTGGGAAAACTAGTGACATCAGAATGTCTTGCCAATCCATGGGTGAAAGATAAAAGAGGCTTATTCTTTATACAGGGTTAACAACAGCGGTCTCTTGATTTATATGTATATAAATTCACTAAAGGTTCATGAAAGGAGAAATCTACAGGAGTTAATCTAGCAGGGGTAGATGGGGTTTTTTTTCCTCCTTTTCCTCCTCGTGGCAAATGAAGTATTTGACAGACTTCTAATAAAAGATAGAATTCTGAAAAGACCTGTGAAAGAAAGCTCATGAGCTATAAAAGATTGGCTTGCATGTACTTGCGTGTTGAAAACGTGGATGTCGTATCCCTCAGCACAGGGATAGCCAGGATCTGTAGGGGAGGGCTAAAAGGTTTGCATTTGGAAATGCAAAGGATGGAATTGCCAGAGGTAAGGCATGGACAACCTCCACGTCTCTCCTTAACGCCGGTTTGCTGCTTTGTCCCACAGATTTGTGTTGTAGCAACTGGGCGTTGAGTTGCATGGTGAGGTTAATGGCAGATGTGTGTCTCTGCGTGAGAGATGGAGGGCACAGGGCAAGCCTGGGAGGCCTGTTTTGCCGTTTTGCCCCCTGGGGCGATGGTAGAATAGCTCCTGCTGGGGAAGTCTGTGGGGACTGTGTGCTGAATTAATGCAAAACGTTTTTCACCTACCTTTTGCTATGATAGATGCTGTCCTCTGAGTTCAGCGTACATCTTTTGAACTCCTCTAAGGAGTTGTTTTAGCCTCGTTGCAAATGGTAGCAGATTTATAAGCTAACAAGCTTATACTGATGAGTGTTTTCTCCTTAAGCCTGGCTATCCAAACGTAATAATACTCTGCAGATTTTTCCCTGAAGGGTGGCTGTGTAGCCTGTCACTTCAGAGGATATGCGCTAAGCCTGAAACAACACTTCATTATAAAGAATAAGCAGATTTTAATGATAGCTGTTGTCATATGAGATTTTGCAAGCGAAGCATGCATTTTTGGTGCAACCAAACCAAGAGCAGACCCAGCAGTACTGTCACTGCTTTTTGACTTTTCGCTGTAGAAAAATAATAAAAATATCTATGGTTATGGGTTTTTATATGAAAAACACTTTATAAATACTCACAACTTATATACTCAAAGCCAAACTTGTCCCAAGGCCTCTCCTCACCTCTCAGATTGTTTCTCAGTTCCTGTCATCTCAAAGTAATTCATGCAGTGCTTCATGTTGATTTGTTTTTGATGGTATAGTACCTGATAAAATTGTAGTATAGGAATCAAATAGGTAACTACCTACCTAATGTATTTTAAAGGATTATATGCTACAGCATATTTCGGTATATTTGTTTATAAGTCTGTGTGTGGGCATATGTCTCTTTGTACAATTAACAGCACTGACACAGCAGTTTCACCACTGAAAGCTCTGGTAGAACTTAATAGGAATCTTTTATTGTAAAGGTGGTGGCAAAATATCCTTTTTCTGATCTGTACACTGAACACTTAAAGGTCACGCTTGTCGAGAACAGCAGCTTTATTTTTGCAACACAAGTGAAGTGTTTCGTCCTGGTTTATGCATTTTACTCTGAGGAGTGCGTTGTGGCGCTTGTGATGTGACTTCGCACCGTTTCAATTTGGTAAGTGTTGGGTGACATACGCTACAGCCAGCAAGGGCTCAGGCAGAGGTGCAAAACACCCTGGCGTGGTTTTGATAAACAAAGATGCTGAATCACTTCCTGCTCTGAAGAAATCTCCTCCAGCAACACAGTTAAGATTAAATGACAGTAACTTCTCAACTGTTCACTTTCTTTTTTTTTAGTGTCTACTAGCATAAGCATACAGTAATGGTGGAAAGTGGGATAGCCAAAACACTGCGCGGGGTAAGATAATAATGGTAAATCACGATAGGAGAGAAAATGAAACTTATCTTTTCTCCAGTACCAAAGCTATAAGGGATCATGGGGAAAAAACCCGAAACAAAAAAAAACAACGAAAATCCACACTGTGATTAACATGGCAAAAAAGCGGAGATGCTGGCATTCCTGTATGTGTATCAGAAGACAGTGGTGACAAATGGACATGCGACAGCCCCCCAGACATTTGCAGCTGATTAGAAGCACCACAGATGAGCAGCTGTCATGCCAATGAAATATTACAGAATTGAAATGAACTTACAGCTGGTTGGGGTGCCACCCCTCATACTCCCCTTTTATCACTGCTGCTCCAGGCTCCTACTCTTTACCTAGTCGATGAGTCTCTCTGTCTCCCTGCATGCATCCCATTTAATTAGGTTCACTTTAAATCAAAATGGGGCTCAGCTTCTGCAAGCCTGTGTTTTATAAGGTGGTGAGGTATGGAGCAGACTCGAAATATTCTCCTCAAGCACAGCTGAGATTGGGTAGGTTATCACTGGTACAAGTGCAATGCTGATGAGATAATAGCTACAAAAGTTTGGAGACCACTAGCTTTCAAAAAATTCTGGTATCTCTCTGCTTTCTGCTCTTCATTTGTCTTGCCCTTCTTTTCCGTGCCCTTTTTCCTGTAGCCCTGTACAGAAATCTTGTTAATATTTTGTTCAGCTACCAGCTAACAGAATGAGATTGCAAATAAGGGAAATAATTCTCCTGAAGTAGCTGCATCCTTAAAAATATATAACTATATACTTAAAATGCTAAGCCTTGGTATAACATGTGTAAAATATATTTGCAGATCATTTAGCTCAAGCCATGGTGTGAAAGGTAATTCTAGTTGACTGCTGGGAAATAGGAAGTGTAGCCTCTCATTTTCTGCTTTCAGTGCTGAGCTATTCATGGAATCTGCAACTTTTTTTTTTTCTTTTCAGTCTCTATTATTTTCCATTATTCTCTAGAATTAGCTGCTTCTAAATCCAAAGGAATAGTCTGGATTTAAAATATTGCCTCCAGGAGCAGAAAGTCTGTTTTCCTGTAGGATGGATGTTTTGCTCTTGAGTCTATTAATTATGGCCTTTTCTTTCAACAGGAATAATTGTGTTATTAATAGTCTTTTCATGAACAGAAGAAAGGCCTCTTTGGAAGGAGAATGCTCTTGCTTCACAAAAGGTTTCTGATAGCCTTAAGGTGGATTTATCTGGTGGAGCCTTGGCTAACCTTCATATTGAACAGACAGAAGCAGTTTAGGGAATTTGGGGATGTGAAGCAAATTAGAAAATAAATTAAAAGCATTATAGCTCAATAGTATAAATTAATGCAGCTGCCGTAAGCTTCATCCTGAGAGAGTTGTCAATATCTGCAAAGCTCCTGCTATGGGGAAGAAAATTAATGTGTATTTTAACATTTGTGTTTTGCCCCACAAGAAGCAATTTGAAAGAGTCCCCTGTAGCTTTGATGGCTTTCCTTATCTTAACTCCTTCCACACCAGTGCCCTGGGTGTCCTCTGGGGGCTGCAGAGTGAAGGGGCTAGCAGCTCATCCCAGGCAAAGCACGTTGTGAGTAAAAGCTGTGCAAAACAGATGCTGATGACAACACTGATGTCCGGGCTTCCCTCTGCAGCCACTTCTGCAGGCTCCCGGCTGTGCAGGTTGTGGCAGACTTGGTCCAGCAATTACTCTGTCTTGCAGATGAATAGTTTGGGGATAGAGGCATCAGCTGAGTCTGCGTCCACAGAACAAAAGTCGCTTCTGTTCTGGTATGGTGGTGTTAGTGTTGGTGGGAGAAGAGCACTCACCTCCCTCCCCGTCCTGTATCCCAGCTCTCTGCGGTGCCATTCCCTCTACAGCAGCTCTTTGTGTCTGCTCTTGTCAACGGAGATTTTAGTATTGTCTCCTTCCTCCCTGACACCTGGGTGGAGGCTCTACCAAGAGATCAGAGAGGGCAGTGGTGGGTCTCTTTTTACTTACGGAACAGAGAGGGGAGTGCTGCTTGTCCTAAACCAACAGGAGACAAACCTCCCAAAGCAGAGAAGAGTAAGATAGCAGGAATTCTGTCTTCAGCACGGACGGAGTCATTCAGAGTGGTTACATGAGAATTGAGGATAATAGAAAAAACATGTTAAATTGCTGATTAAAAAGAAGACTGTCTATGGCATTTGTGTTCTCTGGTACTCAATATAAACAGGAATTGAAAACTGTTGTTGCTGTTGTATTTATATTCTAGTTGCACTGGGCACTCTTAGTCAGATCTGGTCCCTGGTGTTCTGAGAACTTTGCAAACACATGTAAACGAGAAATTATGTTCCAGGGAGCTTTTGATCTTGATCAAAATAAGATGTTTCAAAGCATATGAAAGGATGGAAACTGGTGATGGCAACCATGATATGGCCCATGGCTGGCTAGGTCAAAATCAGTCCCTGCAAGGGTAAGCAGAAAGAGATTGCATCTGGCCACAGTTAACTGTTAACCTCTAAGAGAAATAGATTTTAGAAAGCAACCTTTTCAGCTGGTCCTGAGACAGCATTCCTAGGGCTATATGTGTCAGAGAGAGAGTTTGAGGTGACAGAGGACCAATGGCTATTTGAGGTGCTGTTATTGGTATGGTGGAGCATATTGGAGTGAGACAAGTAGTGGAAACATAGGCCGTGCAAAAGCTCCCCTCCCTGTACTGCAGGGGACAAGGGAGGTGTCCTTCAATGAAAGCCAATGGGGGGACTTCCAATGATAAGAATGATGTGTTGGGGCTTTATGATGGTCCTCATGGAGATGACCTGGGTGTTAGGAAAATGGCAAGTATGCATGCTGGACGCGTACTTCTCCCCTGTGAGGAGGAGGATGCAATCTGTGGCGGAATATGGTAGCAGAAGATCTGGAGAAAATTTGATAAGTTTAACTGGTTTGCTGATATCTATGAGGAGATATCCTAGAGACCTCATTCCATGGTTGTAGATAAGATAGGAGACACTTTTCTAAATTTCAGCTTGCTGGCTCTTTTTAGGGGGTTTTGTGTCTCTTAATTTTTAATAACAAGAACTACTTGCTGTCTTTAATACAGGATACTACTCTTTAAACATGAATTCTAATCCTAACACTGTGAAATAGATTATAGCATGCTTCTGGCAGAACATGACTTGCCTCCAGAGCAAACAATGAAACTCATAATCTTGAAAATCTGACCTTTGCTTAATTTCTTCTTACTTGTTCTCAGTATGTGTTTCTCCTGTAGTCTTCTCTTTATTTAAAACATGAGAGAGTAAGAATGTTAGCTTTGTCTTTCTGCCTTCTTTAAGGTACTCAGTGAATTTCGGATGCCTTGTAATTGTGTGTGTAAGGAGAACGGTTTGGGCAAGGAAGATGAGGAATTGCACGTATGTGGAAAAAGATGGAACAGAGTAGCTGGAACAAAGTTGGACTGAAAAATTCTTATCAAATGAAAGCTCGCTTAAGCATAACTCTGCATCTGGTATGTAGCCTAAACTTGCAGCCTCTGCTACAAAACTAGAAAAATACTGTCTGGGCAGTTTGTTTGAGCTCCAAACAATATGAATGGAGTAAGGAGGCCTAACATGTGACAGCGGGTGCTAATATCTTTATTCTGCTGCACCTGAGACCCTGACATTCCCCTTCTAGTGCTGCTGAAAATGCAGGTCAATTAATAGGAGCAGAGTTCTCATTTTTGATCCTGTATTTAATTCCCTGAAGCTATTATTGCCTTGAGGGAGTGGGGGAACAGTGGAGAAGATAATTAGACTTGACCTTGTGCTATGGACTTGTGCAAACTGTTGGATTAGCAATGAACAGTGTCAAAGCTTGGTTAGAAAGTGAGTGGGGGGACACAACACAATGTAAAGCATGTTGCTGAATATGCAAGAGAATAAAAACTGAAATGGAAAGGACAAGAGGGAAGCTGAAAATAAATACTGAGGCCAACTCTGTAAGTGCAATGCTGTCAGGATTTAATGTCTTTTTCTTTTTTGTTGTCAGAACAACAGCGATAATCAGACAAAATGATACTTACCGCAGAGAAACAATTAAGTTGGGCCTTCACAGCCTAAATGATTAAAAAAAAAAAGAAAGGAAAAAAAATAGGAATGACACTAAGGGAACATGTTATAACAGAACTTGTGATGGCTAAGCAGCAGCCATACATCAAATAGATGGGGCAGAGCAACTGATTCTGATCAGCTTTGTTTTTTCTTTCCCATTTCTCACTGCACATTCACTCACATTATCCTACTATTAGCATTACTGGCTTCCATTTTGGTGTGGATTACAATGGCTTGAATAAGTCTTTTTTGGAAACCATCTGGCCTTAGAGATCAAAGAACAGCTGTAGATAGAGCTGGCTTTTAATGTAGCTAAAGTTCATGTCTCTGTGTAAAATAAAATGGAGCAATGCCCACATTGATGCTGACATGGCGACACTGAGCCTTGGGGAATTCAATTTCTCATTTTCGGTTTCTTTGCCTTCAGCCTCTCCCCCCCCTTTGGGATTCTGGGCCAAATCCTGTTCACCTTGCTCATGTGAAAATAGTTTTTGGTATCAGTAGGATTCTTCACTGCCATCTGTGTCATAAATGTAGGCATTGTTCAGCAAGTAGGGGTGAAAGGAAAAGAAGGCGATATGAAAGCCAAAATAATAAGAAATTTTGCTATGATTTAAATTTTGCTAAATCCTTTTTTTGTTTGTCTGAGTCTTTGTGGCACCGGAAATCCAAAATCAAATGCAGTTCACCAAAATGAAACATGCCAGGAAACACTTCAAAGGGTGAAACCAAAGGGCTGAATTCTGCTCTCGTGTCTAGTGGTGTAAATCTAGAGTGCTGTGGACATCTTCCAGATTTATGTAGCTGTCACAAACAACTGCACCAAACCTAGGAAATGGAACTGGTCATTGTTTTCAAGATCAGGCTGAGTGCAGGAGGGAGAATTTGAAAACTTGACATGATTTATGAAATTGTATTAATTTTCTGAATTCCTAGGACTTAGGAGTAGCATTACAGCTCAGCTGGAGCTGTAATGTGAAGTTAGAAAATTTCAAAGGGAGCATTAACAGGCAGCCTGCTTCCAAGAACAGGCACGTGGTGGTTGCATTCCCTGTGTGAGGGTCCACAGAAAGGAGAACAGTGCCATGACCCTTTTCTTTCCTTCCTACCCCTGGGGCTTTGGCACGGTGGGCGATGCTGATCTGGCCCAGCCCCACTGTGCAGAGGAGGAAAGCAGTACATAAAAAGATTCATCATCTTCATACCCTCTTCTGGCTTTTGAGAATCCAAACAGAACCTGGGAATGACCTGGCTTGCTGATCATCCCTTTCTACTTCAATTTCTGTAAGTAAAAGTACCTGTGGCCCCTGTGTACTGTGAAGCAATCAGAACTGTATTTGTGTTACTGCTTTAATAATGGGCTGCACTGTCAAAACAGAGCAAATGGGGAGTGAGCAATGAGAGAGGAAGCTAATCCCCTGTTTATACCAAATCATCTTCCACAGCCCTCTCTGAGAGGAACAAAGAGAAAGTGAAGGCAAGGGAAAAGGGTGCTGCAAAAACATGTTTCAATTACTTTATGAAGAAGTAACTGTAAACATTCCTCTTTAAAATTTGCTAAGCTTCATTGATTTAACATTGCACTCAACATGGGAATTTTCCTCCTGAGCAGCTAAGTTACATTATACCTGACCTCTTTTCCTGCTATTTCTTTTATTTTTCAAGAGTGACTTTTTGATAAGTATTTGCAAAACAAAATGAGATTCGCTTTCTAAGTTATCTCTCTACTTTTGTGTATTCTTTGGCCATTGAAGTAATTGCTTGTAGGAGATAAATATGTTAATGTTATGACCCCCCCCCCCCCCCCCCCGTAAGTATAGTGTATCTGAACTCACATCCTTATCCTGAGCAGATTTATTTTCAAGATAAAGTGCCCTTTCATACAGTCTCACACTTAACAAAGTGCCAGTGAACATTAAATGAAATAGATATTGGGCTGGATGAGTTCTAATATTTTTTACTTCCTCCATGGAGTCTCTGAAAGTTAATCCAAACCCTACTTCCCTTGGGCTGCCAGGGTAATGAGGAGCAGCAAAAAAAGGAAAAAAAGAAGAAAAAAATCTCCAGCAAACTGCAGAGTAAAAGATGCTTACAGGAGGGAGTGTAATGCTAAAGGGAGAGGTTAAAATCACTGGCCAGCTACACTGTGGGTTTATACTTGAATTATCTAATGAAAGCGCAATGAGAGGAGTATATATGATGTATGTAAGTGTGATGTAAATGTAAATTATATGATAATCATCCTACATCTAAGGAGGTAACAGTGCTTCAGATATGTTCGTTAAAGATTATACACAAGATATATTTTGGTATTTTAAGTAATGCATAGGTGAATTATCTGAATCACAGGAAGGTTAAATGACGTGCCGTAGCTACTGGGCCAGTCGTGGAGCTGAGATTAACTTTCAGTCACGTCAGAATGAGGGGCTGCGGTGTCCGTCTGTGCCAATAGCAGAGCTGGGGACAGAGGGTCCCTACATGCAACATTCATCAGGATAAAATTACAGATTGCATACAACGTTCTGGTCAATTAAGGTTGAAAATAACCTGATTGCTGAAGATTTTTTTCACCCTTTTCTGTTTCAGTTGTTCTGGTGTGTATCTGGAGTGTGCGTTGCCTGAGGGGGGGGACTTTCTCTGGCCTCCTTGCTGTGACATCTCTCTGCATGTCTGTGGCCCTGTGGTTAGATAGCAGTCAGCAAATGGTATTAAAGATGCATTCGTGAGCTAATTTGATCCTGAGGAGCCAGATTACATACTTGTCCAGCTCTTTCAAAAAGAAACAGGTTGTGATTCTGAGTTACCTTCTGGAGGCTTCCTTTCTTTTCTGAAGACTTTACCATCCATGAATGTGTTCAAAGTTGACTTTTCTCCCCAGGCCATAATTTACTTTGTGAATGTCTCCCCAGGAGTCTTGCTTCAAGATGAGGGAAAGATAGGTACCTGCTCTAGCTATTCCAGGCACTTTTGCTGATATTTAACTGATGACTTTCCAGATTTGGGCTTTGTGGGAATTGAGTCTTATTTTTCTTTGCACCATAGTTCTTCAGAGGGCTCGAACTCACCACAGGTATCATTGCTTAACCAGTTACTGTAAATCAGCTGAGCCATGGTGACTTTCTGTGAGTGCTTGTTCATGAGTCTCAGCCCTTAAGTATGCCCTAATTGCTTCACAGAGATCTCCAGTCAGATCTCAGTGATTTAACTGACTGCACTAGCTTGTTATCTGCTCTCTTTGTTTTTCAATAATGTATTAGTACTCCAAAGTCAGAAATATGCTTGAAGTTTTAAATCAGTTGCTAGTCCTGGAGAAATCTTGGGTTTTGTTCATCTTAAGATTCAGTTTACTGTCTCTTTTTTTTTTTTAAATCAGAATGTATATTACTTGATAATTTGATCAATGCTGCAGCAACAAAAGCCAGCCAGTGCCTCATTGCCTGTTGTGCCCTCTGATTTGAATAGTAACAGCACATTTTCATGCTGAGTTTAGATGAATTGGCTCCTGCCTGTGTGTGCTGGGTAATGTCCTTTCATATTCTTGGCATTGGTAATGAATAGGATTTTGAACACAGCTTGCAGATGTTAAGGCTTATTGTAGGAAAAACCCTCACAAAAACTTTAAGCTTCTAATATGTGCCTAAAAGCCAAAGAGGGTATCAGAATTACGGTACTAATTCAGTTGCTATTGGTTGCTTGCTAGATCTCTAATTGCCCGTACAAGCACTTAAATGCATTTGGTGATAGGTGACTTAATTTTATAGTTCCCAGATTTTTTTCTCCTTGTCCTTTTGCCCATACATAAGAGAACTTCATCAATTTGCTTGCTTTTAGACCTGCATTTGTCTTTTAAATCCTGATATCTTCTTGAACATTAATGGTGTTCTTGCATCTTAATTTTAAGATCAAAGTTTGACCTGCTTTTTTTCCCTTGAAGTAACAAAATAGCTCTGTTACTGATACCGTGGTTTACTATAGGATATCCTAAAGAAACCCAGACAAACAACCCAAACCAAAAACCTGACACCCCCTGCAAAACCCAGGACCCTACTAAAATGTCTCTTGCCTGAAGATAGTCATAGTATGTGCCACCTCGTGATTTATTATTTGTTTGCAAAACCAGAAACTGAAAAAAACTTTGCAGTGTCAAAACCATCAACTTCTTATCTTAACAGGGTGTATTTCTGAATAGTAACACAAATTATAAACAAGTAACAACTAACAAATCTCCTCTTTTGAGGAATTACTGCAATTTGCAGTTCCTATTTGATTTTACAGCACAGAGTAATGCTATTGAAAAGCTGGATTTAACACAGGCAGTTATGAGGGATTCAGTGTGTCGGGTTTTTTTTGGCTTTTTTTTTTTTTTTTTTTAAAGAGATGTTTATTTCAGCTGTGGATTTAATCCTTCCTTCAAAGAGAACTGGAGGATAAAGTGAATGCCAGAGAAGCACTGCAGGTTTCTACTGTACTTTTGCTCTTTGTTGCTGCAGTGCTAAACAAGTTTCTGTTAATGTGGTGGTCCAGGTGAAAATGCTGGGACTTCATTAACAGTCCTGGTGATGAAGTGTGAGCCAGAATAAAATCCAGTTCCTCCTCTGTTCGCCAAGTTAGATTTGCAGGATGAGCAGAAGCAGAAAGTAGCATGCCCTGCTCGTGGTATTCCACTGAACAGATTTCATCCACTGAACAGATTTCACTCAGACGCTACATGGGCAGTAGAGTAAAAGAAAAATAGCACTAAAAATGTGAAATCTTTATGCAGTCACATTTCTGAGTAAAACTAACATCTGAGACCTTCAAAGTGAGATGTTGCAGGCAAATTACAATGGGTCATCTGTGCTGTAGCCAAAATATACTGAGAAAAATAGCTGGAGAACTACAAATTAACGAGGAAAAGGTAAGGAAATGAACACATTGTTTTACCTTGTAGCCTGTGTAATTCAGCAGAGTGTCAGAGAAGGGCGTCAGACTCTGACACAGGTGCATGTGGTTGTACTGGTGCCGGTTTGCTACCTCCTTAACTCCAGCATGCATAAGATGGATGGTCTTCTGGCCAAAGACCTTGGCTAGGTCTTACAAGTAAGTCTGAATGAATAATAATGATTCTTTCAATTTCCTGGCTAAATGAATTTAAAAAATTGGAAGCCAAATAAAATGTTTTAAACTGGGTTAAAGCCATTGATTTTTTTTCCTGCCCATTGATCCCTACTCTCATGTGAGAGTAAATTCGGGATGTATGGGTACTGTTGCAGTGGGTTGGTATGAACAGACAGGCAGTGACAAGAGAGTCCTATCTGATTAAAGAGTAGCCAGCTCACTGAAGAATTACAGAAAAACCTGGTTTTGTTCTGCCTTTCATAATCTCTCTGGTAGAGCTCTTTTCTAAACCATGTTTTGCATAAAACAATTTAACTCATATTAAAAAGAGTGCCTCAACATGTTTTTTGAGAGATGAACAAATAAAACCTTTTTCAACAATGGGAAGTACATCTAACACTTCACTGTTCTTAAGTATCACAACACACAAGAAAATGAAAAATAGAAGAAAATCAGAGTCAGATGAAGATGGTAACAACAGAAGTTCTTTAAAAGCCAGTGTTTCTTGTCTCTTGGTAATGCAATCAATATATTCTCTAAAACCTTTAAGGCAGTAAGAATTTCTTTAAATAGTGGAGTAGCTTTGAAATTCCCTTTCCTACCTGGGTAGAGCAACATTAAATCAAGAGACAGCATCATCAAACTTGCTTTGACTGATGAAAGAAAAGGGGTGGTTGTCTGAGCCCAATCCTTTTTTCCTCCAGGAGATCTTGCTGGCTGCAAGTCATTTGAGACAAAAAACAGATTCTGCATCCATATTACCTTCCTAGAGAGATCTTTACAGATCTGACCAGTGCTTTCCCTTTTTCCCTAGGAGTCACCAAAATCTTTACTGTTTTTTACTCAATCATATATGCTGGAGGCGTTGCTTATTTCCTGGGGCAGACTTCAGATGATGCATAAAACTCAGGTCATGAACACTGGAGGTAATTAAAGATCCAGGGTATGTACGTTCTAGGTTGTTAACTTGGGTATCTGGGCAAAATTACAGTTTGGGTAATTATGTGCTGTCTTGCCGACTTCTGTCAGTGGCTTCCGCTGGGTAAGGTATTGTATTCAAGTCTTCTCCTACATGAGTGCATAGTATTAGTTGCTCAGTCTCCTGAGCCTGTGATTCTAGGAGCTGATTGCTGATTTATCCTTTGAAAAATCACTAATGATTTTATATGTCTATCTTGTCACCCCATAAAAACATCCAGTTCTGAGAGAGCACATCCTCAACACTTACCGAAAATCAAGTCCTTTCAGTATTTCTTGTTAAATTAAGCATGTGAAATCACCAGTTATTTTGGAAAAATTAAGCTTTCAGCAGAAAGTCAACAATTTCTCATAGGTTTTGTTCACTGGTAAATTACCAAAAAACCCCCACTCCCTTTTTGACAATATCTCCCCTTCCCGCCCAATAATGCTGAATTTCCCTGAGAATATGTGTATCTTTCTGTCAGAGAAGAATCAAGGAGAGCTGCAGTTCATGCTGTCTTTATTGGAAAGGAGTCAATTAGTAGGAGAGAATTCTCATTGCTATTATCTTAATGTATTCATATATGTATAAATATTAACATTATGTTCCACTGTGTTGCCTGAGTGTTAGTTGAAAGCTTTTGAATATCTAAATCATTAATACTGTAACAGATTCTAGTTTGAGGAAAATGATGCTACTTTTTATTCCATCAAACGCTTTGTGAGAGCTGTATTTTGTCATGTGCATGCTCTGCTGTGTATTACTGCTAAGTACCAAATTCCTGAAGACATTGGAAGCGTAGTTCTAACAGCATCTTAAGCTGCTCAGTTACAACAAGAGGACTAAATATAGCTCTGGTAATTTTTATTTTAAAAATTGAGTTTTATTGTAAGAAGGCACTCCGGTAATGTATCCCAAGGGACTACTGTGATGAAGTTAATATAGCAGAGATTTTATGTCCTGCAACATCACCTGCAGCAAGCTGCCTTGTCACCAAAAACATGCTGCCATTGTGGAAATAACCTCTTCGGGCATGATTTCTGTGGTTTCTTGAATAACAGGAATGGAACTTCAGAATGGAATTTCTAAAACCATAGGATAGATATTGATGGGATTAGATACATATATCATGCCTCTGAGAAGAGGATACCTAGAGACAGCTTCACCGTCTTTAAATCTGATGCTGGTATTGTTGACTGCTTACACAGACTTTGCTTTTGGGTGTTGGGAAGAATCACAGCATGTCATGGATTCTGAGATGCCAAATAACCAGACTTTTCCCTTTTTCAGCTGCGTTTTTTCCTGTTAAAGAGAAAAACAAAAGAGGAGAGAATACAGTATGTCATCAGATCTGATCAGGAAACCTCTGTGCTATTGAGGTGGGACTAGCAACAGTTCAGGGACATTCTTGATGCTTTGCTGCTATAAAGAACATAAAAATTAGGTTAGAAACTAGTAAAAATTTTTTCACCATGAAAACCATTGGTGGTTAAGGATTAGAACAGGTGCCCAGACAAGCTGTGGGATCCCCACCGTTTGGCTAGGTACAACCCTCAGCAGCCTGCTCTAACTGGGAAGTTGACACTGCTTTCAGCAGAACATTGGACCTGATGACCTCCAGAGATACTTTCCCTCATATTCTGTGATTCTAAATACACATCTGGACACTTGGAGGTGAATTTATCACTTGTTATTCCACTAACTTCACTAAAATATCTAAAAGATCTGTCTGCATGCCATTACAGCAGGTGGAGATGTTAATTTTGACTTCAGTTGGAATTAGTACATGTTCTGAGTCTCTGTAGTCCTGTTCCAGTGCCCATTAAATCAGACCTTTTATGACTCTAATTCATTTCTCTAATTTCTCTAATCCATTTATACATGTGACATTTATAACAGTGTGTGGGAGGCAGTTCCACAGTATCACTGTATGAAAAAAACGACCATTCCATAGCCTAAAAGTTTATCTACTTTTTTTATTTGCATTCCTTCCCATTGCCTTCCCTCTGCAGTTTGATACGTGTTTGTCAGACTATTTATATGGAGCCGAAACTGTAAAAAAACCCATCTTGAATAAAAGAGCTTAGTACTTAACACTGGATTGGGAACTGTCGACCATGACAGAAGATGAAAGTGTTGAAATTTAAATAAGCATCCTGGGCAGTGTATTTCTACCTCATCCTCAATGCTAATATGCCTCGGCTGTGATAGTGAAACATTCTGCATGCAGAAGTTACAGCCTTTTCTAAGAGTAGGACTGGTGTGCAATGGATTATTTCTCAAAACTCGCTGACTAGCATCAAGCCCTCGGCTGGTTTAAGAGCATCCTTCTACCCAGCTGAGGAGCTTGCCCGGCGGTCTCATTGCTCCTGAGAGGAGCCAGATTTGAGCCAGTGACCCGGAGGTGAAAAGCTCTGTATCCCATTAGCTGTTCTCTGGGGGATGTTCAGTCTTTCCAATTTTAACTGTTTAAGGACTGCTGCATTTTCTCTGATGGCTGCGTTTGGCAGAAGTGAACTGTTGATAAGAAAAGAGATCAGACCCATTCCCTCGAGGTTTCCTCCCTCACCCTCTCCCCTTGTAGCTCGACAGTTTGGATAGTGAAGAAATCAGTTATTTACTAACATTTTACAGCAGTTGAGCAGAAAAATGTCACAACGTCTCTCTGATATAGTCTTTAACTCCAAATCATGCAAGACTGCTTTGAAATGCCTGGAAATATGCATAACTGCAGAAGGCAGAAAAATTGTAGCTAACAGCTTTGCAATCAAGTAAAGATGACTATATGAATATTTCCTAATATTTGCACCTCTCCTATTTTGAGAGCAGTATTTTTGCTACTTGTAGGCCAGATTCTTCTTGCATGTTTTATTAGCGTGAGGAAAAAAAATTTGGCTGCTTGGGTCTATCCTTTGCAGTTCTCACAGTTTTACAATCACTAGTTGTGTAACCCTTTTTATTACTGGCAGGTGCTGCCGAGGTTTGTTAGTGCAGAGCTGAGTGGGACTAGCTTTGGAACTGGCTGTAACAGCTAGAAATCTGATCAATTTAAAAAAGTGGAGTAATTCTCTTTATCTTAGTATTTTGTGCTCTGAGACAGTGGTTATGGTTCCAGCGCGTTGCTAAAGGCAACCCAGAAGCTGCCTTTCAAACCAAAGTTGTAGGCAGTACCAACAGCAAGCTGGCATGTGGAAGCACAGGTCTCATCAGAGTGCATCTTCTTGAACCTGCCGGGCGCTGGAGCCTGCTCTAACTTGCCTGCAAGGCAGTTTGCAGGTGGGAACAGGGTGCATTGTGTTTGTAGCCACTTCACAGACTGCTCTTTAGAGCACCTAGCCCATGACATGACTTCCCTGGGAGATGGGGGAGTGGCATCTCTGAGTCTATGCAAGAGATGATTTGTTTCAATAAAAATAATGTTGGCTGTAATAAGCAAATAGTGGACTTTCCCATTAGCCTAATTCTTTTTCCCCAGAGGGTATATAGTATAGGAAATTACTTTTATTCCAGGCATTTCTGCCTTGAATGATGAGTGAGAATGGGTGATTCTACTTGAAAGAGACTAAGATAAAAAATGAACGGCGATACCAATATTTTTTTTTTTTCAGCTGAATTAATTCTGTTAAGGTGCTTCTGAGTATGGCCATATTCAGCAGCCTGTTAGAAAGAAACCAAGCAAGACATCTCTTACTATGTATGGAGAATTGATTTGAGGCAATAGCCTGGAATGTGGGAGTCTGCCACTACAGCCGTGATGCCACCAGTGGATCTGGATGGCATTCCTTGTGGAGCCTGATGGGATGCCTCGGTGTGGTGTAGCTCTGCCAGCTGTCTCTCTTCCATGTAGTGTAGCACAGTCCATTTAGATTCAATTTTGGGTTTATTCTTTGATGAGTGTTTAATAACCACTTCCAAATCTCTGCACAGTTGGAAAGTGACATTGTCAAGAACAGGTGCAGCCAGCTGAAATTATGTGGTAATGCTTGTTGTAACAGCACTGGGAAGAAGTAAAGCGGAAAAGTTTTATTTCCTTCAGGGCAGAGTTGGCTAAATGGAATTGAGATATCCTGGGATAAAATAATTACCCTCTTGGTTTTGGCTTGCTTTCCATCATGAGAGAATGGGATGGTATTTTCAGCTGGGAATAAAAGTCATATATTCTCATCCCAGCCTTGATATCAGCTTGCTGCATGACATTTGAAAAGTCATATGGACAAAATTCTGAGTTTACTTGTTCTACAACCAGGTGCTTATATAAGCCACCTAGTTTCTTAAAGTAAACCCACAATGCTGCTTTTCATTCTGGACACCCAACGTTCCCGGCACTTGCTATTTGGGAAATAAACTGTATATTGATACAGGCACTTGGGACTGAACGTTTCAGCTTTATTTTTGCTGTAGGAACTCCCTGGGTTGCAAGGAAAATTAGTGGAACCTAGAGGCATGTGGCATCTTCTGAAATAATTTCTTTTATTTCTTAGTTTCTTCCTGGTTAAATTGCCTGGAGGCAATAATTCATATCTCATTGCATTGTTTTGAGGCTTTTAATCAATTAGAGTTGGGATAAAGAACATCATTGGCTCTGATGGATATTAATAGATGAGCATGCAGAGCACCTGGTGCAAGAAGGGATCTTAATATTTGTGACTGCTTTGAGATGCTATTCAAGTGCTAGGCTTATTAAGCTCTATCTTAATGCTAGCAACCCACTGCACTGTCAGTGGGGACTAGCTGTTTGTGGCAATGTTCTTTTATTCGTGGTATGTTTTACTGCTTTTTCTCTGATCTTTTCCACTGACTGCTTCATACAAATGTTTTGATGAACTCTGTAGGTGCTCAAAAGCCTTCCTTCTTGTAACTCTCCACTATCCTTTTCTCTGTTTTCCTTTTCTGATACTCCACCTTTTTGCTTTGCTTCTTCAGTGCGGCAAAACAGCAGGCACAGCAATCTCTGTCCTTCAAAGCGAAAGGATTACAGGGGTTAGATGTTGTAAAAGTATACATCGAATGAATAATTCCCATTAGAAAATCAGTTTGTTGACTAAGGGAAAGTAGCTGGGGAGGAAGGGAAGAGAAGAAACAGGCTTACTTAAAATTGTTGTTCCTGTTGAATCCTTGTTAGTGTGAACAACTGATGTCTGTGGAAACTCTCTAACCTCATTGCCTTAACCATGAACCTCCTCTTCATTGCTTTAGCTCCGTTTTTGCTAGTAGAGGGGTTAACTCAGTAGATGGCAGTCTCTTTCCTCCGAGTCAGCGCAGAGAGGCAGTGAGCCGGAGCTGCAAGGCGGTTCTGCAGATGCCCTCTTTGGGAGAAGATATAAAGCCCACACCCTGGTGAACTGGGGTCAGTCAGGATTGCTCTGCAGATTTCAGGCAAGTAGCTGTGTTCCACCCCAGTAGGCTATAGCTCTCATAATTACCTTTCATCTTTCCAAGTTAACAGTTGCTATTTTTATTATACCATAAAGTTTGGAAACAATACAGACATGAGATCCAAGCCTTGTCTCACTCAAGCTAGCTTTACGTAAGTGTTGAGGAGTGGAGCTGCTCTTCATTCACGTGTGGAAGTGGAAGGGGGGTTGATCCCAACATGTTGTCTTTAGCAAGGTGTTTGTCCAAAAAGGTGAGAAAAGGCCCATGAAGGTAAGTAATATGGGTAAAACCCTAATGACAAATAACATCTGAGGAGGTGTGCTGCTCCCAAGTGCAGTTTCTTACACAGAGACAGATGTCCTCAAGGAATAGAAGCTCTTTTTTTATTTCATTCACATTACGATAGTTGCAGCAAAAACCTGCACTATGTTTAGTACAACACCAAAAAGAATTTACTTTGTATTTTGTTAGTAATATTTAATTTAATGGTTAATATTTTCTTAAAATATTTTAGGAAGAAATGAAATTTAGTATGCATTGCTAGATTTCTTGTTAAAATATTGAAAACTTTTAGTCCTAAATTAATGAATTAGACTTAAAAAGTTATTCATGAGACTTAAAAAGAATCCAAAATGTATTTTGTAGTTGGTTTTTTTTGGCTTCTGAGTGAGGTTCTGCATGGTTTCACTTACTCCAAGAGAAACCAGGGGTGCTTTTAAACACTGCTTTGGGTTGTCTGCATGTTAGCTTGAGGAGGCAGGTCAACTTCCAGGCCCAGATACCATCATATGATGGCAGGAGCTCAGTGCTGGAGTTTCCAGTTCAGGGTCAAATAGGAGGCTAGATTTGAAGATAAAAACTTGCCTTTTTTTTTTTTTTAATTTTTTTAAACTTTATTCTCATCAGTGAGTACTGTGACCAGAGCATCAATGTGTCTGTGGGACAGTGAATCCATTACTAATTGGGCAGCTGCCTGTTACACCAGCTGGAGTTTGTTTAGACCTCTAGCTTTCAGTCCCATGCACTGTGCACTGCAGTAGTCAGGCTAGGAGGTCATATATATATGGATGATCCTTGTCTCTCTTACACTAGTACAGGAGAACATACAGGCCTGAACGGATTAGTTATCAAGTTCACTCTAAAATGTCCTTGCTTATTATAATTTTTGTCCTTTGAGCTTAAAAAAAAAAATTTAAAAAATTAGCTATTAATGCCTCTAATTTTGGAACCTCTGAATACATTTTGGTTAAGTATTTTGCACCCTGGATTTTGACATACTGTATGCTGCCATAGTATTACTACAACACCTGCTTCAAGTTCTTCTCTCTCCTACCTGTCAGTGCATTATTTCATGCTCCACTAAGTGGTGCGAATAGCAAAACCATCTGTTCATTACTCATGTAGCCATTGTGTGAAATATTAATGAAGCATCTCATGTCTGAAAGAGTCATTGTCAACTGAGTCCAGCTGGTATGGCTGTATTCTGCCCAGAATCCAGAGTCCAGTTGCTTCCTTCAGTTGTTGTGTTTAGTCTCAGCAAAGTACTTGTTCAAGCAAATGTCTAATCCATGATTCAAAATCTTCTGTTTATTCACTTTCTTCCCCTTGAAGCGTACTTTAGGGTTGAGATCCTTGCTAGCACATCAACTATGGCATGAGGTCATTCTTTGATTTTATTCACGTAAGCACAGATAAGTGAATAATATATATGTGTGTATGTACAAATGTGGGAAAGAGATGAATTTGTTATGCATTACAAGAAGGCAATGAATGTTTTAAAGAACTCATTTTTTTCCCCACACTGTCATTACTGAAATAACTTCCATCAAAAGTTTTCTCCACCAGGTCTAGGGTTCCGTCTCCATCAAAGCTATTTGTACCATTCTTTCTTTTGGCAGAAAGAATTGTTCCTTGGGAAGCCATCATTGTCAGTAGTGCACAGATCAGATGGCAATGGCTTCTAAAATAGCAGGTTAATATCCCTGTCTGACAGGATTAAATGCTTAACGGTGATTCTTGCTTTTACAGCTATCAGGGTAAGTGATGCCATATGCAATGATAAAGATGTGACATTGTTCAGCTTGCCTTTTGGAGAATGATTAAATGACATGCTTAAATCCTTTGTGGCCTCACAGGTTTGATGGTACTGAGTGATACAGTGGAACAGAACAGCTATACCTTAAGTGAGGAACAATGGCTAAGTTACACATCTAAAATATAGTTTATAAGCTGCAGGCAGAAAGAACAGCACGCAGTATTTTCATCTGTAACTAACAAACTGATATATTGTAAAATCTGTCTCTGGTGTAAGCTTTCCCACACTCCTCATGAAGGCACTCATCCCTTTGGGGTGGAAGAAATTGGATGACAACATATTCAGTAAAACGTGAACCTGCATCATCTCTTTAGACTTCAGGGTAAGATTCTGTTTGTGAATTTAAATATCTGAATAGAGTTGTCTACATGTGAAGCAGGAGTCTAAGCTCCTATTACAAAGTCAGTAAAGATCTCATTGTAAGAGTCTAAAGCTATTCAGCTTCTAAAGCAACGCAGTCCAGGGCTGTTCAGCTAACCAAATTTAAGCGCCTATTTTAGGATGAGCTGAGCAGCTGACATCATAGACTCTTTACATTGACTGTGATGGGTGCTCAGGTGACTTCTTCATGTGTGAACGCCTGTGTGTGGCACATACATTTAGGTGTCCATCTGTGAGCTAGATCCAAGCCTCTCTTTGTGCAGTTTACAGTGAAATGAGTATGCCTTCTCATAATCCATGGAACAAAACGGACCATTGCAGCACAACAGATGAGGAAGATTTGGCTTATTAAGACAGAGCTGTCAGGGTTGGGCGAACCCAGTGTCAAAGGTGGGTTGTTTTCTGCATACAGACTTGTGCGGGCTTTAACATTCTTATCCCTGAAGCACTGAAGGAACAGCTGAACTGTAGGATTTTGAGACTGTCATAGGACCTCTACAATAAATGTAGGTCCTGAAACGGAGGTTGATGTCTAAATATCTTTGAGGATTTGGGCCTTAGCATTGTGCAGTGGTTGCTGACATATTTAAAAACAATGTTTGGAGTGGTAGTTTGGTCCACTTCCATGTTTTTTATTGCTAGCATAGAATTAAATAGTTGTGTTGTATGATATTAATCATTCATACTAGGGTATCGCAGAAGACAGTGCTGGGAGAGATCTCAAGTGTTAAAATGGCCATCATATCTCCAGAATCAGGATCAGCTGTGCCAGTTTATTTGGAGGAGGCCTTGGAAGGGTGGAGCTTGGCTGGTAGGTGCTTGGGGGCCTCATCCACCACTGTTTTACTCCAGTATGGAGGTAGGAAAAGAGTGCTTACTCTTAGCTTTGGGGTTTCCAGTCTTTTGGCTGTTAATCTATAGTCCCTTTTCTTCTTTCAGTGTCGTGTATTATTGCACATGTAGAAATGACAGAAATAACCAAAAATATTAGGAATATGAGAATTCTTAGACTAGGTATTAATATAAGATTACATATTTCTTTTAAAGTGAGAAGTTGTGGCTGTCTGGCATAAGCCTTCTGCCATCAAGAGCAAAACCTGTGATTCTTTAGTCTCTCTGTTGTATAGCTTTAAGAGATCCCTGTAATGGGAAATTAACCCTTGTATAATCAGGCATCTAACACTTTACAGTAGGATAAAATATAACCTGCAGGTTTGTATTATGTGCAGTTTCCAGGCTTGTAGGATGTGAGCAGGTTTGGGTCAGCCCAAATGACTCAAAAGTTCAGAAATCTGGAAAGCTGCCAGTGTTTGCTTTGCTTAATAAAGCAAACTGTAAGTCAAACATTTAATCACAGCATTCAGGTAACGGGGGGCCTGTTTTAATACAGCTCTTTTATTGGCCTCTTTGTAGTTCAGAAATAATAAAGGCGATCCTGGTGGATAAGGTGTTTTCAATGCAAGTCTCAGGTGGAACCTTTATTTTCAGACAAAGCCCTTGTATAACAATATGAATCACCGACGTGAGAGCTGTTCTGATCTATGGTGTTTTTTCCAGTAGGGAAATAACCTGCTGAGTTTATTAATGTTTGTCTAATTTACATCATTAGGGTCATTTTTTAAATAGCCCTGTCTGCTTGCTTTATTGCCGGCGCGCGTGTTGGGAGGAGGGATGCCAGAGCGCGAGTGCTGCTCGTTTCGGAGCGGAGCAGAAAGCCGAGCCTTGTGTCCTCCCAGGCGCTCCCCGAGCAGAGAAAATCTTCGAGGCTTCAAGCCCTGAAGGCCTGCACACCACCGTAGGCGTCCGTGTTTCAGTGTGGTTTTTCTAGTTCCTCGAAAGACCTTTGTGACAGCAGGAGAAGAGCAGGGCAGGAGAGGCAGGAGAACGGGGCTTGCGTGCTCAGCGGGGAGGCAACGTGACACACTTCACCATTCTGAAGGGGATTCTGTGCCATGCCTCTCCTTACAGGTGTTGCACATACCAATTAGTGAAGGGGGATTTTTGCAGCTCTTTGTGTGCTGATCATTTGGCCGTGCCTGCAGAATTCAGTGGGGTCGTCCTGGCACTGCTCGTGGGGGAGAGCAAGCTCTTGTCCAGCTCCTCTGAAGTATCCTCCCCTCAGAGGGATGGAAGATGTTTTTCCATGTCATTGCAGGAGACAGCATCATGTCTGTTACTACCACTGCTAGCAGTAATACAGGTGAGACTGTTTAGTTGAAAAGACTGATCTGCAGGTCAGACTGAAATTCTGTTTTTTTTTCCTTCTCGTTCATTCTCAAGGAGGAATAAATGAAAGCAAAAGGTAGCACTACAATCGAAATCTGGCAGACCAAGTTGTAATCTTTGTCTTCCAGTGAAAATCTGGAATCTCCCTTTGGTTTGCTAGTTACTCTGAAGTTACTATGCTGAGATTAGAATTTGATCAAGCTGCTATAATTTTTGTGAACGGTAATTAATATCTATCTGTCTTTCTACCTATCTACACATACATAGGTGATACATGGACAGTTGCCTGTACTTGACTAAAATTGTACTTCATTGCTGAACTAATTCAGTTCTGCAGTTTCTGTGACTAAATCCTTTTTACTCGAGTGGCAAAACTTTAAGGAATTGTGCAGTCTGAGCCATAGCGCCTGTTCAGTTTGCCAGTGAGAAGCAGTGAGGTGCTCTGTCCCGTAGTGCATCCAGCCAGGCAGGTAAAGCAGAGGCAGAGATTTGGAAAAATCCTGATCACTACCGTTGCTGAGTTTATATTAAGTTTCTGAGTTAAACTTCACTCTCACTAGTAGAGCGTTACACAGATTCCTTGGAGAAATGTGTTTGAATGACTGATTCTCCTTGTGTAATGTACTGCAGAATGTAAGGTTTTGAGGTTATCTGGATTTTGGATAAAAAGGAACTCTGAAAGAGCTGTTTAATCTGGTACACTGACTATACTTAGTTCTGTATTAGACTGTAAGGAAGAAGTTACAGGCAACATATTTTCTTCTTTTTCCTCGGTAGGAATTTTTTTTCTTCTCTTTGTGTGGACAGCTGCTCAGCTGCAGGTAAAAAATGTTATAGTTTATGGGACTGCCAGCTGGAGCCAATTAAAATCTAATGGACCAGAGTTGGCACTAAAATATCTTACTCTGCCCTAGCAATGTAGAGGTTTTGTTCTGCTGCTTATACATGATTTAAAAGGTTTACAGTGTTGTTAAGAAACAAATTTACTTACCATTTTGCAAACCAAGACATGTTTGAATTTAAAATCTGACACAGAAACATTACAGTTTGGATCTGTTAATGAAGTCATGGTTCCACTGAGTGTGAAGAGTTGTGATGGAGGGACTTTCCCTGCCTGATGATGTCCTCCCCTAAATATATGAGACGGAAGCAGAGAGCTAAATGACTTGCTTTGGTCACACCGAGGATCTGCTACATACCTAGGAAAAAATGCGGGTCTTAAGACAGACGATGTGTCTTTTAGTTCTGACTGCCTCAAGCAAAAGAAACCTAGGACAAGACTAGGAGCTTGAGTTACAGTATTGGAGAGCAAAAATCATTATTATTGAGAGTAACATGGGCAAAGGGAGATCTGGATGAGGTATACTAGAGGGACAGAACAGAGAGTAAGAGCTCAGCAAAAAGAATTGATTTTTGGAAAAAGAACTCAGTTCAATTGAACTGGAAAGAGCTGTTGTTTGTTCTTGAGAGGTATGATTCAGACTGTTCTCTTTGTGCAAACCTAAAGGCTTAAAAGGCATTTTTAGCCTTTCCAAAATGAAGTATTTTCAAAGATTGAATTGAGACTTTTTCACTTTGCTTTGAAGGTGGGGAGAAATTTTTTGTTCCAAAACATACAAATTTCACCAACGCTGTATGAAACATGGCTCATTTAGGCAATCTTTCTATCTACAAAACCTTTCTATTTCTTTAAGTGCATTTCACTTCACATTTTCAGTGACAACATTTGATTGGTTAGCGACCAAGGTTCGTGTGATAAACAGGAACTCAATTGCTTGTGATCATTTCTCCACATGCTTAAACACTCCTCAGGGCACAGAAGATACCCTGATAACAGGTACAAAAGTAAACCTGCAGATGCATCAAAAAGGAAAGAGGCATAAACCTGGAGCATATTGTCCCATCGTTTCCACAAACAAGAAGGCTGTGCATTTGAAAGAGTGGAGAATGTGAATAGTGGGCATTTGAAAGTGTGGTAAACTTAGGCCTGATTTCTCTGTTTTGGTATTCATGGGGCAGATCTAACCTGCTTTGCATTCTGCCATTTATTTGAAGATTAATATATTCAAGGACTGATCAACATAGCTGATTTTAATCCTGTACTGACTGGTTTTAACCCAGAAATGGGTTATTCCATGCATGTGTTCATACCTGCTGTGGGTGGTCAAGTTGCTTTAGAAGGCAGGAAGAAAAGAGGTTTGGGAGGACAATAAAAGAACACGAGAAATAGTTGAGAGATATTTGTATGGAACAGATTATACAATGCCTGAAAAACTTGTGTACTTGGATGAGGTACTTCCAAATGTCAAAGGAGGGTCACAAGATCTAGGGTGCATCTAGCGTAATGGTAACCACAAACAGTTGATGTTTGTCCTGCTTTGACTTGTCATGTTTCACTGGTTCCTGGGTGACCAGTCTTCTTGTGGACCAGTCTTCCCATGGATGAAGGACTTTCCACTGCTGTTGGGATTTAGGCATTTACTTGCTATCTTAACTGAACGCCAACCTCAGATCAGTTTGTGTTGGGGAGCATTTACTGTTAGACCACTTGGCGGCGAAGTCGCGGAGCTCAGAGAGAACTGTTCTCAGATTAATGAGACTGGGGCCAGGCCTAATTTGGTCCTAATTTTAATTTTTCTGAAATTTTCCTTTTCTAAAGAGTTCGGGAACCATTTCTATCTGTTTTTGTGAAAATAAGGTAATGAAATTACAAGTAATTTCTTAGAGCTTTACACAGTTAAAACTATGCAGTTTTCCTTATGATATATTCAGCTCCCCTCAATACTGAAACCAAGGATTCAAACAGAACTGGAGGTTGTACAGCTGTAGGGTGTTCCTCATGCACAGGACTGAGATACTCTCTCAGGAAACCACTGGAAATACAGACATAACACAACCACCTATGCAGTATCATAGCCAGAGCACTTCCCTCTATGAACTTGTGAATGTGTCACTTCTAATAGGCATTAAATTGTGGAGAGACACACAACTTCATAATATTAATAACAGCTTCATAATGTTAAAGAGAAAGATATAACCTAACTGGAGAATGAATGTAGACTTCTTTGGCTGCTCTTCAGGCAGGAGACTTATTAGAAGCACTGTAGTACTCTAATTCCTAATCCATCTCCTCTCACCCAGTTTACATTAAGTCACTCCATTTGCCTCTCTCTCTTAGGAGTACTCTTGAAATGGCATCTTTTTATGTACCTGTTTTTTAGAGAACTTTGTGGAGGAAAAGGAAGAAGTAACCAGTCCAAACCAAAGTATGGATGATTCATAGTAAGAACTATTGAGGCTGTAAAAAACCTGGTAGGGATTCCGACGAGTTGGCATATCTCCTTCCACATCGATAAATTTGTCACTGGTGAAAGTGTTTATCCCTTCGCAGTTGTATGATTTATGCTGGACCTTTTGTACTGCATATGTGGACCTATAGCTCATCCTCAAACAGTAGAAGATGAACACTGACTAATAGATCTCAGTGACTATCCTGCAATTTATGCAGGATTAGTATTTTAAAAGGGTAGTGTGCATGATTTAAGTAGGATTTGAGTATATAGCCATGGTTTGTCCTTTGCTGTCAGCAAAGCCATCCTAAGTTCATTTCTTTATAGAAGCTCCAGGCCAAATGTCAGGAAAAATTAAATCAAGCAGTGATGTAGTCCCATAGGGAAAATGTATTTCAATTGTGAGGTACTCATGGATATAATATGTCACCCAGTAGTCTGTGACTGTTGGGTGCACTTACAGGCAACGTGGCTTGGTAATTGCTACTTGTTAAGAAATTTGGCTACGATAAAAAATGACCTGCCAGGGAGAGAGACAGTTTTGTTAATTTTATTTATGAGACTTTCATCAAAATTGGAAGGATGTGTGTGTGTGGCGGCAAATCCTTGGTGATACAGCATCTTTTATTAAAGAACATTGTTTTTGTCTTCCAGCAAGGAGATACCATAATCTTTTAGAACTTTGGCTTCAGCAGTCTAAGAAACAAGTTGGACATAAGCCCCTTTTTTTGCTCAGCCACCAACATTTTGCTACTCAATTCGCCCTTCCTGAGAGCAAGTGTAAGCAAATTTTCCATCTTTCCAACAGATGTGGGACAAAGCTAGGCTTGTCGGATCAGCCCGGATCCAAACCTGGAAAGAATTAAGTCCACCCTCTGTAGTTTTGTTTTCATAGAGAGTTTCTTTTTTTTTTTCCTGGCATATTCTAAATAAAACAAACCAGACCCTTGCAGTTCAGATTATTCTTTAGTGTGGATACCTGACCCAGGAGCAAGATCGTGTAGGCCATAATTAGAGGCCTGGCAGGCTGAGATGGAGCCACAAACTGCCTTTCCGTGAAACACTTCCCTGCCCATGCTGTTGTATTAACTTATTCTCTAAGCTTTTCTGGGGGCATAGGGGCTTGCAGTGGTTTTCTTTATCGTCTTTAATTACAGATGGGTTAACTTTGTGGTATCAGTAGCCATAAGCACTGATGCGTAGCATTCAAACATCAATGTCATTCTTAGCCCTGTTATTTGATTACTGTGAAGCATTACATGTGGAGCACACATATAATTTAGGAAGAGTATCTTTTCAGATGCAAATGGATGTTTAAATCAGAAGAAGCTGATGCACTTTTGATAGTAGCATCCTTCCAGAATGAAAAGATTTATCACCTATTGAATCGTTAAGGAACAATAGACCTGCTCCCTCAGCTGGCCAAAATCATTGTCTTGCTTTGGGCTTTAGCGACCCTCTCACATTAATGATCTCACCCAGTATTGTTCCTATACCTAAGGAAGAGAGTAATGAAGCCACGTTTCATGGATTTATTTTAAGGATGTGAGAAATAGAAGGGGACACATTCTGCTTCAGCTTGTGCCGCTCAAAGTCCGGAAGAGATGAATTAAAAACCCAAAGTAATTTTAAGCAGAGCACTTGTGTTATTCCACAGTAACACTTTCCTAGCCAGAAGCTTAAAAGCAATGACAGAAAAAGATTGAATCATAAGAATTCCTGAATACTTTCATTGTGTACTAGCACAATGCACGAGATGTTCTGGTTAAGGAAATAGGATGCACAGAGTTTTGAATAGGAAAAAACCCTTATGTAGGTAACCCTTTAGAGTCTGCAGACATGGTGAAGTGTCACACCAGCTGTAGGTAGGAAAATTAAGGATGGGCTGTCACCAGACAGGTTAATTGGGCCCTTGCATGTCTGGCAAGCCAGTCCTTTTGGGGAACTTTTTATTATTCGTGGTCTATCTGCAAAATAGTTCTTTTCATGTCAGATTCAGCTTTGTTTATCACTTTTTTTTGTTTGGATTTCTTGAATTAAAAGACCCATCTAAAGGAAGACAAAGTTTTTGTTCCTTTAGTATTCATTCTTCTTGTTGTGTCTTAGAAGAATCATTAATTACTCAGGGTCTGTTGGAACTAAAGTACTTTGTGAGACAGTTAACCAATGCCTCTTCACTGGAAAGGAGGTTGGTTGATAGGTCAAAGTGCATCTTTCCCATAATAGTGAGCAAAAGATTTTAATCGAGCTGCCCATATGACCATAAAAAGATGATCTCTTTTCCTGGGGGACTCAAGGCTGATTTTGACTTCATTGAGTCTTTCCAAAGTGCCTTTCATTACGGTGGCTTTCCTTTGTTACATTGCTGGAACACTTTGCTTTGCTTGGTTTTAGTAGTTTTCCCCAGGTTGTTCCAGGGTCCAACCTAAATGATACGTTGTCACCCACAGACATCTGTTTTAACTATTTAACATAAGCCCAAAGTTACTAAGAGTATGGAAGCATGTCTGTTGATTTTAATTTCTTATATAAATGCTTTATATATTTCTTATAAAAAATGCTTTTCTAAACATCAGTACTGACTGTTTAGACCAATACCTAGTGTTCACAGCTCTTGGGTGAATAAGCATTCATTTCCATCCTTTCTTCCACAGTTTCTCCTTTAATTTTTTTTCCTACTAGTTTTCTTGTCTTCTTTGGTATTACTGCCTGCAGTATTTTTCTCCTTTGGTTTGCCTCCTTTCCAGCTATTTACCCCTTCCTTTATTGGAACGAATAATTACTCAGTTTTTCCTAGATAGTTAATTTCCTCAGCTTTTTTACTAGTCCCCTTATTTTTTTTCATGCTCTCTTTCTTTTGTTTATTGAGAGGTTCTTTCCTCCATCTTGGTTATATTTTATGCAGGTAATTCAAATATATTTCCCTGTTCTACCTTGATTATATTGGTTGGTGCTTGTAGTCGTTGTTACCTCTTCTACAGTTGTTCAGCAATATCTGCAGGTATTTCCTTCCTTTTTAGAGACTCATCCGTTGCCTATTGGCCCTGTCTGAGGCTCTGATAGATGGGAGGTCTCACTGAAGCTATTAAAAAAAGTTTGTTAAGAGTCAAAGAAAAGAGTATTCTGCAACTGGTAAATGAAGCTATCTTTGTTGAAGAAGATTGAAGACAGTAGAGTTGTTGGCAGTTGTGATTTCTACCCCTTCTTCTTTGACAAAGCAATTTATGCAGATGTTATCAAGTGGCGTTCTAGGTACACTGGCCTTCTTGGAGTTACAGAGATCTCCCATGCATGTACCGTCTAATCCTGACCTGGATTTGCTTGTGGGAGGTGAGGAGAGCACAGCCCAGAGCCAACCTGTGCTGCAGACTGACCTAGCTGTCCAGGGCTGCAGCTTCCTATTTCTTTGCATTTATCCTTTGAAAAGTGCAGTTAAAATTTTCAGACTCATTTATGTAGTTTGGTGCATAATGATAAGTATGCTTTTTTACAGAAGCCATTTGTAGCACAATGGTTATGTTGCACTTTTATTTCTGAAGACTTCAAGGATTCTTTCTGGGCCATATGACTCACAACTTTGAAGTCACTGAGCAAAGGGTCAAGCCCTTCTTCATTCAATAGATGCTTTCAGCTCCAAGTGCTACTAGTACATTCAGGGCTAAAAATCTTGTCTATTGAAACAGCTGTAGCTTCAAAATGTCGTGAAGCTGCATTAACGCTTCATTTCCTGCAGTGAATCATTTTGCTTACGAAAGTATAAGAGCTAGGGACACTTGTTAAAAAAAAAAAAAGGGAAAGAGAAAGAAATAAACCCTCTGTGCTCTGGAATGTTTTTTTATTATTATTTTTTTTCCCTCATTGGATAACTTTATCCCATCACAGGAGTAAAATGCAATTATATGGAATAATTATGTATTCCCAAGCTTTTCCAATTGATCTACTGTTGTGAAAATATATTCAGTAAATTCTCCTGAGTGACTTTGGATAGCAAAATACAAGTACATTACAAATAAAAGAAACACTTATTTGTCTGATGTAATGGAGTGTTCTGACCACAGGAGCATCATTGTCAACCTCTATTCTAGATTACAGTAGGTTTGTTGTCAGAAAATTGGGGGTGTGGTTCAGAAGGTGACTGTGAAAATGACTTGTGGGGCTTCATATTTATTTCCTCCCTCTACTTTCTGGTCTTAAAATTTAATTTTGGATTGGAAAATCAAGCTCTCTTCTTCCTATTACTATTAGCAGGAAGGTGATTTTTTTCTGAGAGAAACCAAATGGCAATTTTGCTGGGTGAGGAAACAGGAAAAATAAAGCCTAGCTCTTTTCTCTTGATCAGCTTTCTGTTACTACCCATATTTAAAATATAATTTAGCTTTAAAAATACTCAGATTTAAGGGAGCAGATACTTGGAAAAAAGAATGAGCCATTATTAATGATTTCCTTCTATCAGTAGCTGCATTTTGAAGCAGCGCTGTCTTCCCCAGGCTGTATTAGCACTGTGAACAACGAAAACAGAAAAATGCAATGTCATAGATAAAAAGTATACTCATTAGTATTCCCCTATTTTCCTGGAAGTATTCATCTTCTGCATTTGTCAGCCATACTTTAAAATACGAGGTAAAAATTGTTTAAATGTTTGTCAAATGGGGATGGAGGAGTTAGGAAATGCTGTAATGAGAAGTTATTCCAATACATGAGATAATATATATGCTATACAATACACACAGTTTGATATTATTAAGACATTATTGCAGAATTAACAGATTTCAAAAATACATTGTGTAACAGCCAATGAATATGATATATTGCAAATAAGGTCATCTTGTTATACAGCTAGAAGTAGTAAATTTATACTGCTCATGATTGTTTTTCTATATACAGTTATCCTTCAGTGGCATTTGAATTTTTTTCTTTGTGTCTTAAAACAACAAAAGAACTTACTGTAAAAGCTCAGAAACAATGAAGACAGAAGGAAAATCTGAGAAAAGAAAGGAGGCAAAGAGCATTACAGAGGATGGGTAGCAGAGGACAATGCTCCTTCAAAAATATATTTTTACATATTTTAATTTCAAGAGTATAATTTTAATGGGAGATTGTAACCTGTCAAGATACAGAGTTGCCTAAAGAAAAAGAAACCTGTGCTTTCAGTTTTTACACTATTTTAATTTTGAAAATTTAAACAGAAAGTTTTAAATTTTGTGGGTTTATAATTAAGTGTTTGAATTTTAATTGCTGTTTCCATTTAGCTGCCTCTCTCTTTTTTATTTCACTACTGAGAAATGAGACAATGTGGAAGGATTTGGGAAAAGGCGAAAAAAAAACCCAAGTGTGGAGAAGAAAAAAAAAGGAGACCTACAAGTTTTGTCAAAGTAATTTAAAAAAATCTCCAAACCTCTCTTCCAAATTTTTTTTTTCCATATTTTAAATTATGCAGAAGTCCATTTTTGTCTACAAATACCTACTTTAAAAAAAATTGACTAGTTATATTTGTTAAATTATTATGGTAGAAGTGAGAACATCTAGCATGTTTCTGAATGGTGTGTCAACTATAATTACCCGCACAGGGAATAATTTTTGAGAGTAGGGGGATCTTCAGCCCAGGTGTCAAAGACGCAGCAAGATCAAGTGGCTGGAAACAAAAGCTAGACATTCAAGCAGAAGGTAAAAACAGAGGTTTTTAACAGGGGAGTGTGTGGGTGTTATCCATAGGAACGTCTCGTCAGGGAATGCTGCTCTGTCTCCATCACTTGACATCTCACATTGGTAGGAAGGCTTTCTAAAAGATGTACTGGAAGGAATTGAGGGATTTCTGGGATTCATATGCTCCATTCTGTCAGGGGCAAAGTCAGATGAGATATCACAGCAGTCCTGCTGGTCTTAAAGTGAGAATCTATGAAACATATTTTCAGGCAGCTTTATGAGTCTCTCCTCTATGGCTGTGAGATTCATCCTGCATGCTGAGCCGGAGGAACCAGAAGCGTTGCGGGGAAAGGCTTATCTGACCATTTCAAGGGGACGGTTCAGAAGACCCGCATAATCCAGTACAGCATGTGGTACAATCAGGGCTGCCATGTCATCTGTGAACCACTTGACATCTGTGTGTGTTGGCTTGTAAATGCATACAGCTGGGACACCCTCATTGCTCCTCTGCATGTGCTTCTCTCCTCTTTATCCTAATTCCCACCTCATCCCCAACCAGCTGGTAGACACACAGCAGTATCTTGATGTCCCCTCTGTCACATGAAGAACGTATTGCTTATGTGTTGCTGCAGCCCACTTCTTGAAGAAACCTTCATTTGGGAAAAGGAATTTTTGAGCCCAGCAGCATCTGCTGTCTTCTGTAGCTGTTACCAAGGATGCTAATTGCAAAGCCAGGGGGAGGAAGAGGAGGGTCATTTCTGTGAGGTGGGCAGCTCTTTACTGATGAGTAAAAGATGTCTTGCTGAGAGCCGAGGTCAGCACTGGAGGAGGTACATTTTTCACCTGGTTTTAATGTTGCGTGGGGTTAGATGTGGTGTCACTAGCACTTCTGTCCCTACAGAAATATACTATGCAGGTCACAATCTGTAATTTGAGGCAAAGAATAGGTGGAAGAGTCAGACTTGGCTGCCGTCATTAGTTACTGAGTTATAAGCAGTGTGAAAATAAAGATATTGAGCAGAGGGTGAACATCCCCTGAGTAAAAGAGGCTGTTGCATGTGAACAGGAAGGTTTTACTTTAATCATGTGAAGATGACTGAAGAGTTGAAAAATTATTTAAGGATATGCAGGGCTAATTTCATAGTAGCTGAAGGAGTGCAATGGGAGAAGAATTTTGCTCACTTTTTCTTGGTTCTCTATCACTTCGACTGCAGTGATAAGAACCAGTGTAGTATTACAGGTTTGTGGATTATGATACGCAGTTCCTATTCATTAAATAACATGGCTTTATACTTGTCCAGTTGATAAAGAAAAGTAATTTTAGGTTCACATTGTAAAGGGGCGAGGTTGAGGCAACTGAAATTTATCTGAATTTTTCTCAGTACAATATCTGATGAAGAGAGGAGCCTATCTTATGCTAGGGTCAGCTGCAGGTGGCTCCGGTTCCTGGTTTGCCCAAACTTGTCCCTGTGTGATGGAGCAGCCAGGGTAACGTGCTGTCTGCCAGGGTCCACATCTTCCCAAGGACAGGGAAGGGCAGCTGGGTAGGGCTGAGATGGTGGCTGTGTGCCTGCTCAAGATTTGCTCTTGGGAGGAGACAGGAGACCTTTTAGTGGGTGGATTTTTGCTATCCCAGTGGACAAGACGAAAGTAGCATCAGGTTAAATTGCATGCTCCAAAAGAATTCATTAGTTAAATCTTGATACATCAGAGGGTTTGTGTGGGATTACTCAGCATTAATACTGGGCCATTAGGAGTTAAATTATTTTCCCAGAGTCTCAGAAAGGAGTGGAATCAGAGCCAGGATTTGAAGCCAGCATTTGAAGCCAGGTCCTGTGGTTGGACAATGAGCCTCGGCTCTCTTTTCATGGGGTACGGAGTAGCTGGGTAGAAACATCTATTATTTGTGATATACATATTCAGAATATCTGCACAATTAAGTTGTAGCATTGATCCTTCAGCAGTTGCATTGAGACCTCTGTGGACTAGAGGATTCAGACCTTAGTAGATTTTATGTTTCCTAAATTGATTTTGTAATTATGTTTTCACTATTTCAAATCTTCCCCCTGAAATACCGACATTTGATATACTTTCTCCATCTGTCTCTGTCCGGATTCAAATGGTTTGTGAGGTAAATTTAATCTCTCTGTTGCATCATTAGATTCAACAGCTTGTCAGCATTTCCATCCTGAGCCGTGTTATGGAGGTCTTTGTAACTCATCTGTGTACCAGTGAAATTTGAGTTTAAATGTCTAAGATGTGAGTGGTTTTCCCCCCTGTTGCTTATGGGTAATTAAAATAAATTGGTATGGAATGCATTTTTAAGGTTGAGGAAGACCTAATGTTTAGACAGGGAATTGCTTAGGAGGTTGGTTTTTGCTGCTTACACTTAGATAAAGCCTGCCTCATTAGTGCAGTTTGCAGTTACTGTTCATTAGTCCATGCAAAACAAAACAAGATTGCCTAATTCTCTTCTATATCTCACCTTTTTTTAAACTGGTGTTATTCCAGCATCTCTAATAGAATTACTGTAGATTTACACTTAATAACTACCATGACATGCTGAATAATGCTCTCAAAGTCAAATGTGTTCCTTGCTTGGTAAAACCTGAACTCTGAGATCTTCAGTTGCACTGAGTAGTATCTCAGGTCAAACAAGGGTACAGCTCATTCCCCATGTGTACTCTGGGCACCTATATTTTATTCCAGGTATTTACTGCTGTAAGCACTGTATGCCTGGAGGGCACAGATTTCCACAGCTGTGTGTCCTCTTACATGCAATTCATTTAAGCTATTCACTGCATCGACACATAGTGAGGCAAAGTGGTGACCCAGGGCTAGTGACAGCATGAGGTCTGAACTTTGTGCTGGCACCTAACTCCAGATATCCTCACTTGGAATAATTTTCAACTTTTGCTATGATCAACCTTATTTGTGCCATCTCATTCCTCTTTTCAAATCTAGGTCTGCACAGTGTGTACGTTAAAGAAATTAAATCAGCTGTTGAAGTCACAGCTTAGCACCCCTGCCTTGTATGTGTAGTTCCATGCGTGCCCGAAGAACCAAGTATGTGGTTACCCAGTGTGAGATTAATTCACCAGGAACGAATAGGACAGAAGTAAAGGTTATGAAGACAAACAAGCAAATGCGGTTACTTAATACATTTTGAAATAAATTGCTGCCCACAGTAAGTACGTCTGGGACAGATCTGTGGTGTGCTGAGATGGGCCGGGCCTTGGCATGTTGGTGCAGATTGCATGGCATCTTTTACTAAGACTGACATAAAAGTGGTAATGCAGGACCATTAGAAATTAAAAGTATAAGTTTTTATGTGCTTCCAATCACAATGCAGAAAGTAGAGACCTAAAGGGAAGTCTACTTCTTCCTCCCAGAGGGATTTTAAATGAGAATAGCATTAATGAGGATTAAAAACCCAAACGCTTGCTCTATAGGAAACGGGAGCCAGGCCTGTAACATTTGTGCCTTTCTGCTGCAGACAGTGTCTCTGTTTCACCACAGCCCGTGCATCCTGCATCGGGTTATACCACTGTAGCTGCTGGAAGGAAAGAGTTACAAAATCTTCTTAACCTGATAACAGTCTTAACTCTGCTGGCTGATGATGCCCAGCTCAGAATCCCTTTTTGGTGGCTCTAACTGTTGAGTTTATAGCAACATACTATAAACTCATTATTGCCTCTGGCAATTTGCTGGGCTGTTTATCACTGAGAATTGACCTGCGTTATACCAGTGCTGTATGTAGGACAGTCTGGGGCCCCTCTAGGTATTAGGTGCTTGATGATCAAGGCTAATAAAAGACCTTCTCTGGAGAGTCCTGCAGACTTAGGAGGTTGTTCATCAGCAGTCACATTCTGAAGCTGCATATGTTTACTTGCTTTGTGCTTCCTTATGTTTGCTTGCAAAATAAATCTCCCATATTCGGTGTCGGATGAAATGTTGACTCATCTGAAATCATTGGGGCCAGCATTTGAATCCAGATCTTTCCAGTCCTCATGCTTTCCTCTGCTCTGGGAAGGATTAGAGTTACTAGCCTCTGTACAAGAACTGAAGATGAGCTCTCCCTTTCCACTCCAATTCCATGGGATCCTTATTCAGGAATAGTCCTGATCTTGTCAGAATTGTTTACTGTATACACTTTTGGTCTTACTCAAGCATAAATAATACTTTTTTATGTTGTCAAGCTCAGTTGCATGCACATAGCATAATCCAGTATTTGGAGGACTAGGAAAACTCTCCAAAGTGCTTCTGGCTTTTCAAGAATTTTAAGCTTTGAAAATTAACTTAACTTTTGGCAGAAGTCTAGTATGAAGGGTCTGAGTAGAAAATAACAATTATTGCATCTCTACTGTCATTGTTTCTGTGTTTGTTCAGTGTTAGTTTGGCAGTAAGTAATGTGCTGAGTTTCTTAATGTTTATTTTATTACATTGTGGTATACTGAATAGTTGCAAAAGTACACTTGTTTGTTTTAAATTTCAGAGGAGATGTTCTTGCTTTATTGGCAAGATGGGATGCTTGTCAAAATAAAAAACTGAAAATGTGCATAGGCTGGGACCATGAACCCAATCCTCATCTTGCTTACAGTGGTCCAACCATTATGTTGTGTCTCTCAAGCTCATGCACATCTACTGGATTGATGACACTGCACTCATGTACAAAACTGGTGAAGAAAAAGGGGTGCTGACTTAGGTGGTGGTCTTCCAGGTTTTCTGAGGTATTGGTAGGTTTTATTGCCACAGCCCTTTTATCGAACTCACTGGATTTACAGATAATTGTACTTGCAGAATACAGGGTGCTATGTAGTAGCGTTGTGCTTGACTCATTCTGTTTTATGAGGGAGTAAAAGCTAGTGGCTGAATTAAAACAATCAAACCTCTGAAGAGGTCTTTGGTAACTTAAATTAAAATTAGTAAATTTGTAGTGTAGGCCTGCCTTATGCTGTGTATTTTTTCAGTCAAATGAGTGGCATCTTTGCATGATATTTAACAGGTAAACTATGTGAAAGAAGATGCCTCCTTAAAGTATGAAGCAGAGAAGGAGAAAACTGTATTGGTGCTGTTGTCTCATTTAGGCTGCAGTCTCTCCCTACAGCCTGAGAAATGTTATTGCATGATCTCCTGGTGAAAGCAGTTATCATTAAAATAGTTAAATTCCATATGGCTCAAATCAAGACAGAGGCTTTATGCAATAGTCGCACAGAGAGTCTCTGCTGCTGCTATAAGTATTTACGACTAAATAGCTTTATATTTTAGATGACAACAAATCCAACTATTCTGACCAAAAAAGCTTGTAGAAATACAAAACCTATGGATATGACATATTAAAAGTGACCAACGTCTTGTATTTAAGTAACTAAAATACAGCCTGTATGCGTGCAGAACAGACTGGTGCCAAAAACCCCAAAGTTGCACAAGCCTTATCTTAGTTTCTTACTTGAATTGTTTTCCTATCTTGAAGGCTGACATATTTTTGTCATTAATATCTCTATAGTACCAAAATATTTCAAGGTAACAAGTTCTAACTTGATTTGTGGAACTTGACTGTATGTATTTGTTGGCTTTGCCACTTCAGGTGAAGCCTAAACTGCAGATAGGTAAAAAATGAATGAAAGGGTATTAACAGTCCATTAATATTAACTTTGCATATGGATATTACTGGGGAGTCCACTGACAGCTGTGGCTCCTGGGGCTTGTGGTGGAATAGGAAACTCAAACCAAGAGATTCTCTATTTTGGTTTAGCCAAAGGCAGAAGGGAGTAATATTTCTGAGGTCTGCTGGTTTGCCGCAGGAAAGTGGAACTGGGCTCAGTGCAGCATCAGGGATGAAAGACATCATTGTTGAAATCTTTCTTGCACACTCAGGAGAGGTTTGAAAGAGCTCAGAGACCAACACAGAGGGGGACTTGGTAAAGGACTTGCCAATAGGGCAGTGGGGGAAGCTTTTGCTTTCTTTTATGCACTTCTAATTTGTCCTACTTCATTTGTTGGTATCAGTATGAGGTTACATTTATTTTGCATTTGATATGATTGAGCAACTCTTTTCAGCTTTTTAAGACTTTCTTCAGCTTTCTCTAGATATCTTACTTCTAAATGTATGCTTTCTGTCTGTGACAAATGCTGGGAGGTGGCAGCCTAAAAGGAGAGGTAGCAGGAGGTGGGGGAGTTCGGTAAAGAAAAGATAAGAATTTGCCTTCAGTGTGGAAAGAAAGATCAATAATACCTTTGATCGTTGCATTTTTGTAAATGATTTGACACAGATCATTGGTGACTGGAGCATGCTAAAGCCATGTGGTCACTTCACACAATCAATATATAAATACAAGGCAGACAAGAATGGCATGAATAACTGGTTTTCTTGAATACTTGGCTGCTTCTTGCCAAGTGCAATATATAGGTGGATTTTAGGGATTGATGGATGAACATAATTTTTGTGGTCTCATGTGTGGGAGCTTAAGCTACAATGATAAAATCCAGTTTAATAATTCTTCTTTAGTGAAGGTCCAGCAAGATTAGCTGTACTAGCAAGTACCAACTGCAGTCTCACCAAGGCTGGTATACTTCCAGCTCATCAGTGGTGGGAAATAGGAGGATAGACAGAATTAACCATTTCCAGTTCTTTTTGACTCCCTCCATTAGATTTCTTCTGTGTTTAGTGGATTGCGAGTGCCATCCTTGCCATTTTTTCAGTGCGCGTATGTGAGTGAGTGATGCTGAGAGGTGAAAATGAACTGTTTCATCTCCCCCCCTTCTTCTATCTCTCTTTTCTTTCTCATCTATTGTACTTTTATTAATTAATCTATTTTCCTTTTATTAATTCTCCTTTCATTGCTATATGACACCAAGGAATGGCATTTACATTGAAGGCTTTTGGGAATTTGGTTAAAGAGGTAGGGAGTCCGACATGGTGAATATGCAGACAGAAGCTGTGCGTGTGGCAGATGTTTCTTCTTCTGCTGGTAAGCCCAGCTCCTGAGCTTTTGTTTATATCAGAAATCCAAACTCAGATCTGACTTGGCAAAGAGCCCCTAACTCTGGAGTAGGCTGACCTCAAATCTCAGGACAGAAATCTTCCTGGTTTCCTATCAGCTACAGCTTTGAAATGTAAATAAGTTGTACTGATTTTGTGTGTGTGTGAATGTGTGCATACCTACATGCTTCCTTCCCCCACCAACCAAGTATTTTAGAATTCTCTTTTCTGTAATTTTTCTTTCCTTCTATTTCGTCTGAGGCCTTTCTGCCATTTCCAACATCTACAGGATACTATGGAATAAAAATCCATGTAGAGGTAAGCACCTTAAACCAGCAGTCTGCTCTTTACCTGCCGTGTGGCAGACGCACAGACCATTTGAAGGCACTCTAGTTTGAGGAGAAAGCCAGCTTCAGAGGAAAGAAAGTGTTTGAGAAATAAAACTCACACTTTCAAGGACTGGGGCAGAGGTTGGATGCCATTTAGATTTTTCTTCAGCTTATCCTTTCTAAAATTTCAAATTTTAGGTCAAAACCATGTTTCTTGCAGGACTCCAGCTACTTCAAAGTCATTCTGCCTGCACGAGTTTCACAGCTTGGGCTGAAGTCACTGATATGATGGAAGCTGCTGTGGGCTTTGAGATCTCGTGGGGTACTCTAGCCAAAAGGCTCTTGTTCATTAAAATTTGAAGTGGAGAGTTAAAAGCAAGCCATGGGAAAGAATGTGTAATGTTTCTGAAAAGTCTAGGCATTTCATGCTTCCTAAATTTTTAAAATTAGTGCATTTTATTGTGTTTTCCCAATGTTAAAAAATGCCATGCAGCATTCAGAAGAACCCATTTTACTGTTTTTATGCTGGTGGCATCTACCTGTTCCGCCATAAATTAGTACCTTGTCTGTTACAGAAACAGACAGAGAAACCATTGTGATTGAATAGGTTTGCAGCCTAAATATACAAGTATTAGCAGTAGGCGAAGGAAATATTAGTATCTGCCTTTTGCAGATAGGGGTATAGGGATGGGGAAATTCAATGATTTGGACTTACGTATTCTGCATCTGCTCAAGGCCTGAATCCCCAGGAACAGAGCCCACATTTTGCCAAATCTCGGAAGATATGAGTCTGTTTTATATTACTGGGTCTGCCATTGAACAGGTCAGAATTATTTAAAAACCATGCAGAAAGTAGTCTCCCCAAATACCCGCAATGTAAGTTAACTGTTGGTATTCTAACCCCCGTTTTACTGAAAGGAGAACTGACAGAGAAGTGAATTGGGCTTTCTATGCCATTCCCAAGCCACTTCCCCCCCCACCCCCCCCGCCCCCGAATGCAGGAATTCTCTTGCTTTCACAGTAGTTACCTGCTCAACTTTCACCACTGAGATATGATCGGAATCAGTCTTCAGTATTAAATGCCACTGCTCAGTTAGAAGGCAGGTATATGAAAGACTGCAAGCTGCTATATGCTTATAGATGATCAAAGCAGCTGTAAAATTCCACCACTATTCTAAATAAAAAAATGAAGTTGTATCCGTTAGTGTTGGGTTTGTCCATGTTCAGACTATGAAAACATTGGAGTTTGGGTCCTGCAGAGCCTTGGAACTGAATCACATAGTATTGTAATCTGATAAATAATATTATATTTTTTATTATAATTTATCTATTTAATTGTTTGTATTTATTCCTATCTGTATGCAAAAATCAATCCTTTCTTTTATTAGCTTTGTTAATACTTTAATTGATCTCAAAGTCAGATTTTTGTACAACAGCTTCTCCTTGCTAATAATTCACTGAGTTGGTTTTAAGGCAAATGAAGTCTACCTTTTTGAGAGTGGTTTTCCATTTTAGTTAATCATCTTTGTATACAAGGAATTCTCTAAATGCTGCTTCTTGCACTAAACATTTAGTTCATTTCCTTCCTTGTTATAAAACCATTTTCTGTAACAGGATTGCCGTTTATTTCAATAGTACAAAAATGTTCTGTATCATTATCAAAGTAACCACCTGGACTGCTATAAGTAATGCACATACATGGAACAAAACTCTGCTCTTTATTACAGATTTTTGAATGCAAAGTAGCTGCATGTCAATTTAAAATAACTATTGACTTAGTAGAGTTGCTCAAGATTTATACTTGTGTAATTGAGAGCAAAACGCAGCTTCATGTATACATCTAATAATGCAGCAGTATTGTGTGAGGAGTAAATCTAAACTTTATTGCTGTCTAATAAATTATCTGGTAAGCACCATAATTAAACTACAAACCAGTTCATTAAATGCAGGCAGTATCACTAGATTGGTTCTAATATAAGCTAGGTAGTTGCAGAATGTGAGTGGCTGATTGTGAATATTATTGCTGTGACAGCAACAGTTAATTCAAATAATGATGGAACTTTAATAGATGAGGTTGTGTGACAGAATTAGCAAAAGCAGATTTGCTGAATAATTGGTTCTTTCTTGGTACAGTAAGTCATTGATTTCTATTCCCTTCTTTCTCCAACTTCCTCTTACAGTTGTAATCATCAGTCTGATTATATGCGCGTAACGCCCTGAGACTTCAACTACAGCTGTAGCAAAAGTTCAGTGCCTATTGGAATAGAGCAAGCCTGGCAGAAGAAATGCCAAACCAAATCTATCACCAACCCAGCAGGCATGTGGTCCAGGAGGTGAGGGTTGTGAAATTAAGCGAGGGAAGGCACTCAGCTGGGAGTAACAATCGACCACACTGTGCTGCAGCCAGAGCTGGGACAACAGGGCAGGTTCTGCCACAAGCCTGCTGAGCTGTTCTACCTGCTCCTACTTTTTTTTAAAAATGAAGTTGCAGCCTAACGTAGTGCTTTCCATGTGTAAATTGCTGTGCCTGCACTGCAGATTTGATGTAGTTCTTTTCTTCATTCACTTTTCCTTGACTTGATCTGGTGCTAAAAAAATCAGTCAAGCTATTTTACTCACAGATCAAACACTGTTTCATGCTGTCCTTTTCTCCTCTTGTACATTTTTATATACATGAGCCATTGCGAAGTGTGTGCATGCATATGAGCTCATGAATGTATACGTCTGTGAGAATGCACGTGCTACAGTGTTTTCAAAGCTGTAATGCCATAGTTTCTCAGCAAATGCTTTCAGGGTGTATAGCGTGATCTAGTACATAATCCCATTTAACGTATTTTTTTAATAGCACCAGACTGTGGGTTGTGCTGCCAGATCAAATGTATAATACTTGTAATAGCCATTTTAAGGAGAAGGACCTGAACTAAAACACTGGAGGCAATTGGTTAAAATGTGGCTTGATAAGCAGGTGTCCAAAGATCAGATGTAGCTCCAGACTCTGTAGTGGGATAAATCAATTTTCTTATACCGTAACATTTCTCAGAAAGTTTAGAGTTGGAGCTATATTTAGTACCCCAAGGGCCCTGCTTCGGTTTTGTTTTTGCATGCTGAAAGCTTTGATTGGACCTGTGTGTTAACTTGCCATCACTTCAAGGAGGTGTTACATAGATTCATCAATACTCATTTTACTGCGCCTTGACTACCTGACATGTTTTCTGCAGCAGACGGGGGGAATAACAGCTCCCTGCTGCTGATGCCACTGCAGTCTCTACACTCTTCTCACAGATTCTGTTTTATAATGCCATATAACTGCATTTAGGAGTTCAGAAATTTGGGACATCTACTTTGCAAACTCCAACAGTGCTGAAACAAGGCTCCTGAATAATTCTTAAAAATAACATTTTTCATAGGTCTCCGTACACTGGAGTGACAGGTACAGACTGTGCAGGTACAAAGAAAACTGTTCCTTTTCTACATGCTCTGTGTCATATCCTTGCCATTATTATATTTTCTGGATTCAGGCAAGATTCCACCTGGATTCTAGAATTCCTCTAATTTTGGGTTAACCTTTTGTGGTTCTAATTTCATAGAATAATGAAATATTGACCCAAACCATGGAATGAAATGTCCACACAGCTTGAGGAAAGAAAGAAATTATTTAGATAAGATACATGTTTTGGTTCTGCTTTTACTAGCACACAATTTTTTACTGGATCCTGGAGTGCTGAGAAAGTCAGGGTTTTTAATTTGCAGTCTGTAGGATTCTTGCAGATGCTTTGCAGATAGTTTTATACTCTGAGAGCTCTGGACTGATCTTCTGCCAAAATCCAGGAGATACTCTCCTGCTTTTTCTGATAAAGCAGGCAGTCTTTCCTTGGAATCCTGTCAACCAGGATCTAGACTAGCGTAATGAAATATGTGCTGCTCTATTATAAGCTTAAGTGATTGGATAACATTTAAAGTAATTTCCAAATGGTAAGCTCAGTTGCAGTTCATCATTATGGTCCTTGTCGTACAGAGAGACAAGATTAGGTACAACAGATTAACAGCTCAAAACCTTGTTTAAATATTATAAAATCTGAATACTTTCTAAATCTGTAACATTATACCTTGATTCTGAAAAGAATTAGCCAGATATTAGTTACATTGTGTGCAGACTTCTGTCATTCTTCCTTTCCACCTGAGGAAGGTTTTTAAATGACAATGATTTTTGTTTCATAATTGTTTGTAATATACCTAAGACAATCTGATACATACCCTTTTGCAGCATTTGGATGCTACTAGATAAATTCAGCTTTGAGTCTGGACATTCGTGTTGAAAAAGCATCAATTGCTGTTTACACAGTTGCTAAATAAATAACAAACATTTTATTTTCCATCTTCTCTCTTATGGACCCTTTTTTACCAGTGCTGACTGCAGCATCCAGTTGAGAAGTGCTGCCGGGTACCATTGGCATGGTATTTTGATAGTTTATATAGAAACATTAGAGATTTCTTGGTTTCAAGTTCTCTTCATGGTTCCAGTTCTTCAGCTGATAAAAGCCATTCTAGAAAAGAGCAGATGTTCACATTTCTTGTGAAAGTCATGGTTTTGCCTACACTTTCTCTAGGTTTAGTCTTTTCCTTTCTGGAATGATAACAAATGTAAATTGACAGACAAATAACTCTGGTACCAATCACTTTTTGTGATTGTCAGTACTTGTGGAGCAGAAATCCACAGACTCTTGTACAAATGTGTAGCTTTCCTGGTTTATTTGCAGGTGTACCAATTTAAAATTGTAGATTTGCTGCTTGTACTATTCAAATTAATATCTTTGTCGATGATCTGGACGAGGGGATCGAGTGCACCCTCAGTAAGTTTGCAGATGACACCAAGTTGGGCAGGAGTGTTGCTCTGCTTGAGGGCAGAAAGTCTCCACAGAGGGGTCTGGACAGGCTGGATCGATGGGCTGAGGCCAACTGTATGAGGTTCAACAAGGCCAAGTGCCGGGTCCTGCACTTGGGCCACAACAACCCCATGCAGCGCTACAGGCGTGGGGAAGAGTGGCTGGAAAGCTGCCCGGCAGAGAAAGACCTGGGGGTGCTGGTTGACAGCCGGCTGAATATGAGCCGGCAGTGTGCCCAGGTGGCCAAGGGCATCCTGGCCTCTGTCAGAAATAGTGTGGGCAGCAGGAGCAGGGAGGTGGTTGTCCCCTGTACTGGGCACTGGTGAGGCCGCACCTCGAGTACTGTGTTCAGTTTTGGGCCCCTCACTACAGGAAAGACATGGAGGTGCTGGAGCGTGTCCAGAGAAGGGCAACCGAGCTGGTGAGGGGCCTGGAGCACAAGTCTTATGAGGAGCGGCTGAGGGAGCTGGGGTTGTTTATCCTGGAGAAAAGGAGGCTGAGGGGAGACCTTATCGCTCTCTACAACTACCTGAAAGGAGGTTGTAGTGAGGTGGGTTCTGGTCTCTTCTATCAAGTAACTAGTGATAGGATGAGAGGAAATGGCCTCAAGTTGCCCCAGGGGAGGTTTAAGTTGGATATTAGAAAAAAATGTCTTTACTGAAGGGGTTGCCAGGCATTGGAGCAGGCTGCCCAGGGAAGTGGTGGAGTCACCATCCCTGCAGGTCTTCAAAAGCCCCATAGACGTGGCACTTCAGGACATGGTTTACTGGGCATGGTGGTGGTGGGTTGATGGTTGGACTTCATGATCTTAAAGGTCTTTTCCAACCTAAACGATTCTATGATTCTGTGAAATCGTGAAACGGCATGTTATATACAAACCTTATAGCAAATCGCTACCAGGCAGTTCCTGAAGGATTTTTAAATTGAATTAAACATGTCTTGGCTGGATTAGCTTTCATCTCTTAAGTTAGTATAATGAAGGATCCCCTGTAAAGTTGGGTATAAAATAATATGATTTAAAGAATAATGTGGGTAGTTGCTGTTTGACTCTTTGATAATTATTATGGTTTTTAATCCTTAAAGATCCAAGAAGCTATGTGAAGCTAATTGAGTATTTTAGAGCTCTGCTATGTTTATCTAACAGTTTAAGTACTTCTAAATTTAGTTTGAAATTGACTTTTATTTAAGAATGGGTAGAAGGAAAGGGTTGTATTTAAATGGATGCATATTCCTCCACTCACAGCTGTATATTGTTTTAAAACCAGTTACATCAATTTAATTTGCATTTCAATGTTTACTTATGGAAATTGAACCTACCCGAGTCAGATTTATTTTTTGAGGGCAACCACACGGGGTTCAGTAATGCAGTTTGAAATTACATTGTTTATGATATGGACACAACTGAGTATGGAATGACTCTAATTGGAAGGTAAAGCAAATTCATTTAAACCGCCTGTAGTGATGCTTAATGTAAGTATCCACACAGTATGGTTGGTAAGTGGTAACTTCTTAAGTGATTGTAACTCCATGACTCTCAGTGAAGTGCCCATATCATCAGGAGAAACTTAGGGCTCAGGTTTGTAATCAGTTTATTACAGCTTAATAAATTACCATGCATCATCTGAGGCGCAGCAGTGAAAGCCCAGCAACATAATCTACCTTAAATCTCAGTGTAAGAGGTTTGAGCTACATGGGATTACCTGGCTGTGGGCTAATAGTGTGCATAAGGATGACAGAGTTGTGGTAATGTGAATTTGAGACGATAATGAATAGCGCGCAGGGATAAGCGTTTCTGTTTTTCCTAGCGCATTAAAAATCTCAGTGGATTACAGCCACAGTTTGTAAATGAAGAATCTGTAGTAGAATTCTTCCTGTGGTACTCTCCAAAGCCCGTAAATTAATTACATAGGTATTTATTTGAATTTTCTTTGCAAATTCCATTAAGCCTGTGTTTAGAAGTTTAAATTATATACTTTGATGTTTTCAAAAATGCTAAACTTCCAAAGAATTGAAAGGTGCTACAGGTTGAGCACTTTTTAAAAACAAGCCATGTGTTTAGGTTCTTAATAAAATGTGTGAGCCTAGTTTTAGCACCCTCAGGATATGGTCCAAAGTCTATTACATTAATAAGATACCTTCCATTTATCTTAAAGATATTAACTCAATCTGTAATTGATTTTGAGCTATTGCTGCACATTTAAAAAGACCTTTTTTTAAGAATACCTCGTACTGCAATGGAAGGGATTCTGGAGACGTATTCACATACAGCGATCACCTCTGTGTAGCTGTACAAAACAAACCAGTGACTCAGGTTAGAAAGAATTGTTCAGGGACTGAAGTCTGTACGATACAGGTCAGCAGGTGAAAATACAGACTCTGTGTAATTGGTAGCGTTTCTGTTATTTACAGATGTAACGTCTCCCCTGAATACTTCTAAAAGGTAAAAGATGATAAAAACCAATATTTTGACTTGGGCTCCTCTCTGTGAGGTGAAACAGTGGTCCCAATTCACCTTCTGTTTCCCAGCATGTCAAAAAGTAGTCTAAAGTATGTTTGTTCACATAGTGCTTAATTTGAAAAAGGAAAAGAAATCAGGACCTCAGGGCTGCAGGCATCCTCCCATTGACTTGAATCCAGTCATTTTAGTTAATACAGCCCAAGCTGGTGTGGAGTATTGTTATTTTCCCAGTTGTCTAGGTTGTATGAAGCAGGCATTAAGACCTTACTCTAATTCTTCCTGCACATGCATTTATCTTGCCTTACAAAGCTGTGGCAATCTGATGGCCACACCAGCTGTGGGAACCAAACCAAGCTCTCTTCTGTTGAAGACCCTTCAGGTGAGCTCAGAGGCTCGCGGTTGGGCATGCTGGACCTGCTCTGTTGATAGCCTGAGGATGGCAGGCTTCAGGCTGTCACTCTGTCATCTCTGTCCATCTGGGTCTCTGGTGTCCTGTCTATCAGAGTGTATAGGGAAGCAAGTAAGTAGAAATCTAGAGCACTCTTTTGAGACTTCAACAATTTAGGGCAATGCTCAGGTCTTCTGTTTCTTTGATTAAACTTCTTTCCAGATCTAAGTACTGTGTGTTTTAAAATTAAGCTGTATAGAATCAAGATGAAGTAGTAAGCTGGAATGATATTTTTTAGGAAATTAACCAAGATAGGATCTTTACTTTCATGTAATAGAATATTTTTTATGACTGCATTTAAATAGTCAAACTCAGATATGATCAGAGAATTAATGAGATTACTTTTGATGTAAATTTCAATTTGTTATTACTGTCACTGTGTAGACTCTGTAATAACGTCTGTGTGCTGTGCTAGTTCAAAAGGACAACTCTGCCATGGAATGCATTGAGTGAGCATGCACAGTTGGGAAGTGTCTTGGAATGAGTCACAATTGTGTATTTAATATTGAAAGATTTCTGTGATACTGTAGTGATCTGTAAATATTAAGACCGAAACAGTAGCTAATTAAGGCAAGCCTCTCTGTCTTATGAACAACAGTTTAGGTAACAACCCCAGCCTGGGTTAAGGGGAGATTTTGTTTTGTTTTGTTTGGTTTTGTTTTGTTTCCAGATTTCACTTACTTCCATTAATTATTGAGCAGAAATACCAGACTGACCAAGCTCCATTGTAACTTTTCCAGAGGTTAATATCATCTCAGGAAAAAAATAATCCACATACATAAACAATATAACACATTTCTTTTTCTGAGGTTAAGAAATAAGGAAGAGATCATAGAAGATTAAAGAACTAGTAGTTTCTCAGGTTTTTCCTCTTTTAACTTATAAAAGTTATTTTGACTTGAGGAGCCTCCATATGTATTGCACTTCCAGCTCAGGTCTTCTCTGCCCTTATTTTTGAAGACAGAAATGTGCTTGCATTTTCTTTTTGGGATCGCCTGTTTTTCTCCTCTTCCAAGCGATACTTTTTATATCAGCGTTACAATCTGCAGGAGAAAGGGTCCAAGACATTACCTGAAAGCGCAGGTTTAAGCGTTTGTGCTGCGAATGTCATTATGTGATTCTGTTTGTTGGTAGACAGTCTCTTCGTCATCCTTCCAAAAGGCTTATTTTGGTATTATTTGAAACTAAATTAAGGTAGGAGAATGGTTATGAAAACCCATGCAAATGTTGGAGTTGGAAGTGTAGAGGAGCCCTTTCAGGCCAGTGCCTGTGAATAATGATGTCAGCAAAGTAAAAAGAAATAGGACTGCACCTGACTTGTTTACTTTCACCATTTCTTGTCCTAGTTTTTCAGCAGCAAACTAGAGGCTGGAAGCTGCTCAGTGGCACTGTATGGTGGTGCTGTTGCTCTCGTGACAAGCCTGTTCCAATGTTATCTGGGTATGAAAAAGCCTTTGAACCCTTTTATAGATGTGGTCGAGTGTGACTTTTTCTGGTAATTCTTTTCCATGTTTTCTTATTCAGAAAGGGTGACAACTGCCTCTTTCCTAGAAGCTGAGATCTGAAATTGAGTAGCTTTAGTAGCTGTCTTTCATCATTCTGCTAGGAGGAAGAGGTCAGGCCACTTAAAGATGATGAAGACTGATGTATCACAGGCAGGGTCAGAAGCAGAACTTGCTTCATTATCATAGAATAATGTTAACCCTTGAAGAGCTGGATTTTGCTCCAGCTTCTACTCTGTAGGCAGTATTTTCTCTCAACTGTTCCACAGAAGTCAGCTGAAAGTGTCTACTGTCAAGCTGAATACATCACCTTCATCACTGATTATATAAATCTGTCTTTTCCCACCTATCATCACTTCGTGAACAATCATCTTACATTTCCCTTCTTCAGAATTTTAGTTTTCTTTTTTGTTCACTTTAGTTACTGAATTACATAAAAAGTCTTTCTTGTAGCCAAAGTAGGAATCATAAAATTCCAGTGCCTAAACTTTCCTATAGTGCCTCATGTGTCCATTGATATCAGCAAATTCAGTTGTGTGAAGTACATGGCATGGAGTCTGTTCTAAAACCTTTACTGATGGGAGGTTGGTCAACAGGCACGTCTCAAATCCCTGGTAGAGAGAGCAGTTGACAAGGTGAGGGTAGTGACCATGGACCCAATGCTTGGCTGAACCCAGATTTTGCCGAGAATCTTCAAAGTTTCAGAAGGTTGCTGCCATGTGATAACTGAGCAGTGACCTGTACTATTGCTTAGTCTTTGCATGCCAAGTCTTCTGAAGCCAGTGACTTGAAAAGGTATGTCCCATAATGTTCCTATGCAAGACCAGGTTGAAACATACTGCTGCTCTGATACAGAAAAGCTGACGTTGCTACAGCTTTCTCTACCAATTCCATGGCTGTTGAGGCATTGTTGGTCTTTAATGTCATTAATGTGCCACATTTAATAAAAGTAACTACTTCCATTCCAGTTTAATGCCTTGACCCGGATCTGACAATCTCAGAATTGTCTATCACACAGGAGTTTCCCATCTCCTCCTGTTGGCAGGTCCTGCACCTTTGTTCCAGACAGAGTTGCTCTCTCCTCTGATGCAAATGTACAGCCACTTCCCAGGTAGTACCTCTATCCCATAAAAAAGTTTTATTAATTCCAGAAGTCCCTTTCCAGATTGAACTAGTGACTCTCTTTAACCAATTTGTACTGGCACCACCTTTCTTACCCATTTCCTTCTAAATAGGTTCATAAACAGTATAGTTGACAGTGAATTGACAGCGAATGTTTAAAAAGATGAGTCGATGCAGGTCTGGAAGGTCCTAATAGTGGCACAGTGTTCTTGTTACAAAGGTTTAGTTGTTGTTGAAATCCAGTAAATGAAACTGGAGCTTTCAAACTGAATGTGGCTGCTACCTAGAACAGTTTGCTCCGTTGCTTCTTCTAATATGGTAGTGAAAGGGTATAGAACACTCATTTGTCATATTCAGTGGTTCATAATGAACCGTAGTGGAACAAATTTTGGGTTTCCATCTGAGGTGGTAATTTTCATGACAATTGGTCATCAGGGATATGGAAGTTGATCTTGTCAGTCCCTATATAAGTAGGATGGAGTTTTCAAAACTGTCTAGTATAGTCTGCTCCCATTGGGGCATCAAAGGTAGTTTTACCTCTGACTTCAGTGAGAATAGAATTACGTGCCTGCTCTACATGCTTTTAACAGTCCAGTTCTCTAGTTGTTTTAAATTTGGATACACTTATCCCTGGCAAATGTACTTTGCTTAATAAAGTTCCTTCTGGACTTGGTTCTTGACCATATTGCATGACCAGTATACCCTTGCTAATAAGGAATTATAAACTTGTAAATGATTTTGTCTGACCTAACTTTCCATGGAAGTGCTTTTATACTCTCACTTTCACTATTTGATAACATTTTTGCCTTACTTGAGCAAAGACTCTTTTAAAACGTTTCAAGTCTTAAAGGAAATTCAGCGTAAAGAGATTTAAAAAAAGTTTCTTCTTGAACATCCCATTATCCAAAGAATACAGAGAGGGAATAGTTATGGTACCATGAGGCTTCATATGAGAGTAATTGAAGGGAAGGTAGTATTTTAATGGTAAGATTTATGCTGTATAAAAGACTTGACTGAGTGTCGCCTTGCATTGAATAAACCAGTAGGTGAGATCATCATTTAGGTAGTCACAGACATGACTGGACATATCTGTCTCTCTCCGTGTTATTCTCTCCTTCATTCTCTGCCATTCTTTTCCTCTAGGTCTTCCTATTCAAATTCACCATGCAGAACAGGTGCCCTAGGCCAGCTCCTGCTGAGCCAGGCTGATGAGAGAGCGCAGATTTTTGTTGCTTTCTGTGATAGGTTGTGGATGGATGTTGGACATAATGAACCCAGACAAAAAAACCCGAAAAACCCACAGAAAAATGTACTAAAACCAGAACAGAGCCTGAGCACTTTAGGGGAGGGTGGGATGGTGTTCTGGGAAAATGCAATTGCCATGTATTCCATCTGTGCCGGCATCCGAGAGGAATGGTTATTAGAGCAGGACCCAGAGCATCACACCTGCAGTCCAGTCTCTGTGGGATCAGTAATTACGTGTTAATTAACAAGTCTGGAATGAGTGAGAGTTTGCATGTCAGCAGATAATCTGTATAGTGACTAATAAACTGCAGAATGTTTTCAATTAGCAGGCTTGAAAAGGAAATCCCAGTGAGTGTTTTGCTTGGTTGGGAAAGGACTGAATGAATGCGCTCTGTTGTTAGGACCCTCAAAATAGGAAAGTGGCAGATATAAAAACTACATTGTAAAGATTAAGATCTATGAAACACATATGCTTAAGTTACTTGCTACTGCTGTGCATTGATGAAATCATACAGAGTAAACCTTAGTGAAATGAAATTTTTCACTTGATTAAATAAGAGCAAACATGGAAAAATTCCACTCCTGTATAGATTCATTAAAGCATTTTAGTAGTCTAAAATGTATTTTTATTACAAGTTTTTTAATGGACTGAAGTAGGGACAACTCCAGAATCTGTTCACTTGGGATGGAAACAAATGTTGTATTCTTTCTTTGACACAGATTCTGGAATCACTGACTATACTCCACCTCTGTTAGGCTTTTCACTGTGATCTCCAGGTGTTAGATTCCCTCCATTATATGTTTACTTAGTAATGTAAGGAGAAAAGTTATTTCCCAGTGACCTGGCTTGTCTATTTTGACTTGACTTTATTTCTGTTCTGTCCATATTTGCACTCAGGGGCAACATTTGCAGAGGTAATTTCCAGAAGTGTTTGACCAATTTTATCATTCTTTTTTTTCCTAGGATGTTATTACGAGGGCAGGCAATCCGGGACCCTATTTTTTAATTAGCTATGAGGAAGGAGAGCTCATACAAGGGAAGAATGATTAAAATTTGTTTGGGATGTTACAATTTTTAAAAGTGGACTATAAAACTTTTCCATTAGATTGGACAAATTTAGAGCTTCAAGATATGTAGTGTATAATTTTGAACAACTTTCAGGCACTGCAGATGGATCAGAACTGGTCAACTTAACCTAAAGGCATGGTTTTCAAGTTAATTCTTGGTAAGTGGACTATATTCAAAATGACAGTCAGGCAGAAAGACATACACTGTGATGGCCTTGGTGTATTGAGAATTACTGTTACAGAGATACATTCAAAGTATGAGAGATTTTCAGACTCGTGAATATCCGGAACTACCTGGCTCTGGCTCCATGTTGTGCAACTGCTTTTAACATTTTCTGCTAGTGAGGATGCTTTTTGGGAAAGAAAGGCTGATAGAGACTTGCTTTGTCCATTCCTCACCTGCCATGGCTCATCTTCAGCTCCTTCCAAGCAGGATTGGAGCTGTGCAGAGCCCACCCTGCCCGGGCTGAGCTACAGGAGCATGAGTCCAAACTCCACTCCTGTGCTATTGCCATATCATACATATCTGATAATGAACATTCTGCAGCAAGTAAGATTTTTTTTTTTTGATCTTGGAACAAGTGCAGCTTGGATATAAATAATGTCAACAGTTGTAGCTTTTCTTCTTAATAATCAATAAGGTTGGCGGTGAGCTGTTGGCATGTCCAAAGTGCAGAACAGAGAATCCCTCCTTTTCATCCCCGGTGGTACCTCTTACCCCATGGAAACCACTGAACTACTTGTAGTGTTCAAGGCTTGAGTTGCCCTTTATGGACCTTTTGTTAACTTCAGGGGCACTGCTCCACCCCCCATCCCTCAGATTGCTGCTGCTTCCACACTTAGGGAAGCAAGGCAGAGGCACATGGAAAGGTGCTAGGTCGTTTCCACGTGGTGAGATGTAGCAGAGTTGGGCTCGTAACTTTAAAAGTCCAGATGCTGCAAGAAGTTTTCCCCAATTTGTCTTCGGTGTCTTCCTGCAGATCCCTTCCTAGCTGCTACACTGAACTGATGTTGGTTGTAAGAGATCTTGATACCATCTAAGGCATGATCTCCTTCATGGAGCTAAAATTGTTATTATCTTCTAATTCATTTGTAAGGTTCTCTGTAGTACCTGTTAGGAAATTGAATTGGATGTACAGATTTGGCCAAGCTCCTTCTAGAGCAGGCAGGCAAGTGTTCTGCCATGTCCGATAAACTATGATCCTTGACTTCAAGCCTTTTTAATTCTTATGGGGCTTATTAGTGCTCACCTCCATCAATGGCATACTAGCAGGTTATTTTTAATTAAATTAATCTAGTTCAAGATCTTCCCCTCCTCCTACCAATTTCTGACGGATACCTGAGCTTGTATCTCACTCAGATCAGCTTGCAGATTTTTTAGCCTTCTCTTGTCATGTTAAAACCAGGATTGGTTGGTGCCTGGCATACGTTTTTCATTCTGAAGACAGCGTGCATCTAGAATTATGTCCTCGCAGGTAATTGAAGTTGCAGCTGTTGTACTAGCCACGTCTTTTCACACTGTCAGGGAAAAGAGGCACTGTGGAAGACTACTAGCATCTCAAGTCAACAGCTGGTGTTTCTGACACATGCAGACCATTATGTGTATAAATGTGAAGATTTTTAAACACATTAGAGTGACTGTAAATTGGCTGACATCAGAGGTTTCTTTGGATAGAAAATGTCATTGCAGTCATCTCATGTTAATCCTTCTGGTTTTCCATCAGTCTGACAGCTGTCCTTAGCTTATTGTTGAGAATGTTTGTAAAGTGATGACAAGTCATATTATTGTCCCTTACATGGCTTGTTCCAGATTCAATTAATCTAATGTAATAATTTTAAAAGTAATTTTCCCTCCTACTTTTCGGTACATGTAGAAATGATCTAATTACTTGCGATTTCTCTTAGAAAGTACTGGGTGCATTCCTGCCTCCCCTGCAGTTTGATGGGTTATGTTATACAAGATGCTAAAATAAAAATGCCAGTGAAACAATAGCAGCAGTTGCCAGCACATTGTGTTTGACACTGCTGTACCACTGAATGAACGGACAGGACTTTTAAATTACTGTGAAATAAAACCACATAGAAGTGGAGTGTAAAGGACTTGACTTAGACTTTCAGATGTTCATTCAACCTCATGGAAGTAATTTAACTTCCCTGTACCTGTTTGTCTCTTGTTTGCCATCACCTGCGTGATTTACAGTTTCTAGAAATTCCTCTCATGAATGTCTCTCAAATGCTGTGAGACACCTGGATGCCAAAGAACTATAAATATTAACAAATACTATTCTAATTCTTAGAGCATTCATGCTGGTGTCTGAACTGGGGTCACCACCGTAGCTATAAAAACAGACTCTCAAACTGTGCAATCTCAAATGAGAAGTAGTTTTAAAAAGCTGACACTTCTCCCAAGGTCTATAAAACCAGATAATCCCAAACAAAAGCTGATGTCCTTAATTCATCTCACTGTAATTTCTGCAATGTCAATGCCTCTTTTCCTGGCTGTCGGCGTGGCTCCACGATGAATCTGTCTATATGCTGTTAGCAGGGGCTGGTTGAAATGGTGTGGGATTCCTAAACTGTGGAGGCTGGCCAAAATCCCATCCTGCTGTCTGCTGCATGAGGGTGCTTTACCCCAGCCGGGCTGAGGTGGCATGCGGAACCTGCTGGGTTTTTAACTAGGCATCATGAGTCAGACACTTTACTGTTATAAGTGTAGAGTTTGGGCTATTTAATTATTTGTTAGCCATAAGAATCTGAGGATTCATGAACCGTCTCTTTTGAGGAATGCAATGATTTCATCAGATAAATGTTTAAAGCAGGGCTAAGATAGCAGCCAACCACAGCAGAAAAATATTTTTTCCTTTGAGATAACCTCTTAAATATATACATATTTAAACCCATTTTATCTTCTCTGTCTAATTCTAAGCACTCCTTCTGTCAGCAGCAGACAGAATTAAAAAGAGAAAACCCTCGGTGGATGCCTTTATTTTTTTGTGAAATGTGTCAGATGATAAGCAAAATGTAACTGGGTATTTATTTTACTTTTCATGTGCCCTGCAAACTGTGGAAGGCAGCAAGAGATAGAGCAGCAACAGCCCGATAAGCGTGGTTTTCCCCTTTTTGCTGGCTTTCTGTTTATACTGCCTTTGAGTGAACACTGGGCTAGAGACCAAACGTCTTTACTCATCTGGGAGATTTCAGAGCTGCTGGGAATAAACTGGAGCAAAAAGCAACTCCTTGATTACAAGATCTGTAGGTAAATGTTACCTTTGCAGTAATCGCCATTTCCCCTCCATCTCCTCCACAGCACATTCTGTTCTAGCAGTGCCTAACAAACAATAATAGCAAAAATAAGGCGTATTTTTTATACTGGTTATTTTCTGTCTCTTTACTGAAAAGAACACATAATGGAATGAATCTGGCTTCCCATCTGTTGCTAGGTGCAATTCAAAGTGGCAGTTTTGACCTATAAAGATTTGGCTGGTTTGCGTCATGCTTACCCTAGAGACAGCCTCTCCCCTTTAATTTCTCTGTGTCTCCATTCTCCATCTGTGAAAAATCAGGATAACACTACTTTCTTACTTCACAGGGATTTTACAAGGACACATCTATTAACAGGCACAAAGCATAGGCTCTGTATTAAGACATCACAGAAATATCTATCTAAAAACTTGCTGCCACCCTCAGTCCCACAGAACCGAAGTCAGTTGACCTTCATTACATGGTAGAAGGTGATTTGTTGTCATAGGCTGTATTATGGATTGCCAGCTCCTAATCTTGCCATTTTTAAACACATGCATAACATGATACTTGCAAGTTGTCCAGCTGAATTTGGTGTTTCCCATTAAATAGATTGGGACATCCCAGGCGTATAAAGTATGTTTACATGTTGCAGTTTTGGGTCCCAAATAAAATAAGGGACAGTGGGGACCACAAACTGTTGGGTTGGATATGGTGTGTGTGAGATACTTACCTACTTGAGAAGGTTTCCTTGGAGCACATATATCTAGAGTTGTGGTTGCCGGTTGTAATAGAAGTGGAGTAGTTCTTCAGTTAGCTTCATAAATCAGTAGGTCTCAGGTGCATTTCTGCAGTCACGTGCAGTCACATGCAGGTCAAGTTTAAGCAGTTCAACATGCCTGTTTGAGAGAAGACGTTTCCAGGGCATGTTGGATGATTAAAGCAGTATGTACTGTACGAAATTATGGACTCAGTCCTGCAAGAGTTCAGGGGATGGGTAGGGGCATTTTAAGGAGCCTTGGCTTTACAGCAGCAACCTTTCAGTCCAGACTTACGGCATTTCATACCTGTCCTATTTCCGATGTGATTGTTGGAATGACGGAATTCAAGCTCAGCAGTGGTAGTAGTTCTGCAACTGAATGGTGGACAGGGCAGCAGTATTTCTTGTGGTTGATTACAAGACATGGTCAATCAAGCTAGATGGATTAACTTCCTCATTGGTATGGCTCTTATCTTGGAAAAAGTGGGGTCTATCCTTACTAGACCTTTATAACCCTTGGTAAAATCTTTGAGTCTTATCTCCCTGCTGTGCATGGATAGCGTATATACTACAATGACGCTAGCCCTTGGTGGGGATTTTGGTGGCTATTCCCAAGCTCACAGAGACAGGGAACATGCAGGCTGTGCCGAAGTAGCACGTGGGAAACTGTTATAAGCTCTGTTAAAGGTCATTGCCATATTTTATGTTTTCCACCACCTTACATCCAAATATTCTACTTTTTTCATAATATTATCTTCATAACAGTGATGAAATTTGACCTTGTTTGGTATGATACTGTTCTCTTAAAACTCCCTTGCGTTATGTATGTATGCATACACATGCTTTGCAGAAGACTCAAAGTCTTCTGCAGAGAGCTCCACCAGCTAAAAACAATCAGAGCTGCCACTCTACCTAACTGAGTAACTCCCCGTAATTCTATTCTTTGTGGTTTTGGTAAATGTAGGATTTTATCCTTTTCTGGTCTAGCTACACTTTAGGAATCTTATTGAGAGAATTTTTTAAAAATTAAGTAATATTAAACTGCAGCAGAGTTTTTTTTCAACCTGTGTTTAGGAACACTTTAAGAAATTGCAAATAAATGGCAAATTAAAATTTAGCTTAAAGTGTATTCATTTTAGTTAATGAAACCCAGAAGCCCCTTCATTTGAACATCAGTGATGTGGAAGCTGCAGTTTTGAGGTTTGGCAGTGACACAGCTTTTGAGAACTGGAAATAAAAGTATCAGGGAAGGATAAAGACAGTGCCTTGTCTTGCAAGGCTTTACTCATTTGAATAGCTCTTCTTATTTCCTTAGGGCATGTTTGCCTGTAGCACTGCGTTCCAGTGGAAGGGCTCTTAATTTTACTCAAAGAATGGGGTCAAGAGGAGGTGACTTCTCCTTGCATATGAGGGAGCAGGCAGGTTGAGCTGTGCTGAGCCTCCTCATGCTCCTCCTGCTCAGCCAAAGCAGCGCTTTGGCTTGACCATGTGAGCTATCTCACGGCACCTCGTTAGGATGGGATGATGGCTTTATTGGGGGAACGGGTCATAAAAAAGCTTCCTTTGGTTAAAAATGAGCAGTTTCATTTTAGCGCGATGACAGCCTGATACTGAGGATTGAATTTTTGTGTTAAAGCTAGTTTTTTGTGTGTGCAGGCAAGAGAAGGGAACTGTGGACAAACATGCCTAGAAAGCAGCCACTGCAGGGGGTAAAACTGAAAGAAAACCTGCTATGATTTTTTTGATTTTTATTTTTTAAACTTCTGAGGTTTTCACTCTCCTGTCAGCTCAATGGGCATCTCTTTAAGTAGCAAAACCCTGGTGTGGAAGTCCTGTCCCTGAATCTCACTTATAAGTGAACATTTGCAACTATGGATGAGCAAAGTACCAAGGGTGAAGGTATCAGATGTGTTTTTAACTTCTAGTCATAAAGCAAACATTTAATTAATGTATTGTACAGTCCTGTATCTTGTCATCGTGGAAACACAGTTTACAGAGTTTCCATCTTACCTGTTCTAGTGGAAAAACCTAATGTAGGAAAATGTGTCAACCCCCCCTCCCGCCCCGCTGCTGTCATGCCAGTTTTTAAAAATCCATGTTCACCTTTCATGTGAGCATACCAAAGTGCTTTTCAGGTGAGGAAACTGGAGCACAGATTAATGACGTAGTAATTCTGGCTCCCTGTTACAAAACATTTATTGCATCTTTCTTTTGTATCTTGTTACCTAGGAAGACCAAGCTTGTTTTTTTTAACGGTTCATACCATAGTAATGCCCCCACCCTGCCCTGGTCCCGAGGTCTCCAGAAACTACTGTAATGTAAATAATACATATCAGCAGGGCACCTGATGAGTCAGGGGCAGAGGGAACAGAATCCAGGCTCCAGGGTATGTTTTCCTAGCCACTAGACCGGACTGCCTCCCTAGTGTTGGTTTTCATCATTGACATTATATTGATGTCCAAGGAAAATGCCACAGAGAAGCAGTCATGCATTTGCTGAAAACAGAGCCAGCATAATAGTTATTAGATTTAGAAGCATAGTGCATGCAAAGCTCACCCAAAAAAGCATGTGATTATCTGTGGTCAATCACAAGCTCATATGTCTGTCACTGGATAACCACAGATATGCACCATGAAGGACATTATCTAAGTTCTTCAAAACTAAAATCACAGACCTCTACCTGGCAAGTCAGCATAAACTAACATATGTGAGAAGAGATCTGACTCGACCTCATATTAATTTCTGTTTATTTTTTGTGATGACAGCCAGTAGAGGGCACTGGTAGATGTCTATATAGTACAGAGCTATGAATTCACTTTCTGTAAGAACCCAAATAGTAACACACAACTTGGTGTGACTCACTGCCAAGAATATGTTGCATTTCTCACCACAGTGCTTTATCTACCCATAGTTTAGGTCTGCTTGAGCTACCAGCAACTGGATTTAGTTATTCAGCATGTGTTGTAGACCTCATGCTTTAGGTCAGGAGGTCTTCATCTAACTCCATTGAAAACCAGAATGATAGTTCTTGTGATAGAGGATTTTCTGCTGAAATAGCAAATAATGTTTGCAGATAATGAGTTGGGATATCCATGCATCCATAATTGGGATATCCATATCATAGAATCATCACAGAATGATAGAATGGTTTGGGTTGGAAGGGACCTTAAAGATCATCTGGTTCCACCCCCCCTACCATGGGCAGGGACACCTTCCACTAGATCAGGTTGCTCAAAGCCCCATCCAACCTTCTTCCTTATATCTAATGTACATCTACCCTCTTTCAGTTTAAAGCCATTACCCCTTGTCCTATCCATATATGGATAGCTAATATCCATATTTAGAGATTAGGTGGGGAAGGGGGGAAAGTGCTACATATGTTGTATAGTTTAGCCACCTTGATTGGAGATGGACCTAACTGGAGACACTATACTTCTGTCCTCATTGATGAAGATTTTAGGTGCAGCTCTTCTCTGTGACATCCCTACTTGCCATCGTGTTTTCGTGTATATCTAACATACAGACATACTACCTGCAAGGGAGGAACTAATTTAAAAGGGTTGTTTGGTTGTGGGGAGGTCAGTAAATGAATTAATTGACAGTATGGACCCGAATTCTGATATGAGACACTGTGGCCCTGAGGCCTTGACTAGTTCTCTGCTATCTATATATTTAATATATTTTTTATGTGATGGCTCCATTTATGTCCCATTCTTTGTAAAATAACTAGAACAGTGGTGCCCATGTTGTGAGCAGAGCCCCTGGGCATTATCATGTCATGAATAACAGTGATGTCATTTCCACCTTTAAAGCCTGTGATGACCTCATCATGTTCTTTTATGAAATATCTACCTTTTCAATGGTGTTCATTGTTACTCTTCGTAAAGACTGCAAGAGGAACATTGACTTGCCACTGAGAATATTGAATCTTAGAGTAAACAGTTATGGCCATTTTGGGGTGTTTTGGTGCCTTTATATTCTTCAGGTTAAAGTGCTATTTATTCTTAGTGCTGTTGACCAGATTTTAATCCTAGCTAATGTCTTGCAGCCATTGAATGGAATATGTTGAGTAGAAAAATAAATTCAGTCTTACAGAATGATGCTATAAGAGCAGTTTAAAAAGGTCAAAGATGGAATTTATTTTCTCTGTGTTGCTGGAACTCCTGTGTTTGAGTGTTTAGAAACTTGATATGCTTTTATAGCAAGTGAATAAATCAGAGAAAAGCTAGAGTCTTATATTGGCAGTTCCTGAATACCGCGCTGAGTAGCTTCTCCTTGGAGGTGAATCAGTGAGAGGTAAAAGGTGTTGAATGTCTTCAGCTATTTGTGGATGTGGGACAGATCAGAGCAGGATGGAATAGAATCCATCCACGAATTTAAGTCACCGCAAATGGTTTTCAGTCAATGCACAGTTTCTGCACATACTAGAATAATAAAGAATGGGGGTGGCCGTATCAGAGGTCATAAGAAAAAACTGGTGTGTGTTAAATGTTCACATCTGTCAATCCTGCTCTTTTTGGAGTGGATGGAAAATAGCTGAAGAAATCATAATGCATGTCCCAAATGACTCTACACACGATCTGGGAAGTCTCCAGGGATAATATTTGATTCTGAACACACACTATTTTTTCTCATCAGTCATCAAATTGGCATTGCACACTGTTATTAAGCTATTACCCAGCTTTTGTGAAACACACAGAATCTTCACATGATAAAGCCCTAAATGAAAATCTCAGTGGCTCACAACAAACACTTGTTGAACAAAGCAAAGTTCATACTACTGTTTTCTTTTCAGGGTCATGTACATTTAATACACTAACGTATCAGTAACTGTAATCAAAATGGGAGTAATAGAGAGTCTAAAGACACGAAAGTATTTCATGAAACCTACTAATGAAAGTTAGGATTTTGTAGATTGCTCCCTGGAACAGTAAGATCTGTTGAGCACTTATATGTGATTCCTGTAACATGATCAGGGCACAAGGAGCTAGTCATACAGGAGAAGGGAAAAGGCTTCCTGTTGATACAGGACAATTTGTTAAAAGGATAATTCGTGATTATATTAATTAATTGACAAATGCTTTCAACTGTACCAAAGTACCAGTTGACTTGTGGATTTAAACAAAGTGCTGATGACTGATGATAAATATTTTTATTGTTCTGGAGACTATAAAGACAGTAGGTTTAGTATAACCTGGCTCTGACTTCCATTGACTTTGGTGGAATAGGCCCAGAAAATGTTTCCCTATTTTAGCGGGAAAATACTTTGGCTTTTTCTCTAGTGCTTATGATGTTTAAGTTTTGCTTTCCACTTTTTAAATGTTTATTGTTTATCTTGTGCTGGTTTTTGCTCAAACTAAATGGAGTTTTAGTTTTGTCTGCTCTCCTCTTGAAGAGAAAGAGGAAGCTTATATTAAGTATGGTATTTTCATGCAATCTTAAAGTATCAGAAATACTTAATTTACACAAATTTTTAGAAAAAAATATGTTCTTTATTTCTTAAATGCTGCGTCTGCATTTCAGATTTATGGTACCCATCTCTTCTGAAAATGGGAAGTGTAGACAAGGAAGACAGGAGAAATGATTCCCAGTATTCATTTAGTTTTTAGACTGAAAGATATGAAAGATTCTTTTGGTGTTCAATTTTCTACAGATAGTTTAGAGCATATATTAATCTATGGTAGGGGCATGTGTATGTAAACCATTAACATTTGGGAACAAAATCAACCTTCTTATAATCTTTAGAGAGTTTTTTAAAAAAGACCAAATTCTCTTCCCTGTTATTCAGCAGAAAGGGCTGTGTTTGCAATGGGACAACAGCAATTCTAGCAGAATTTTGCCAGATATGTAGTAATGCCTTTGTTTCACTTTGAGAAGGTGACTGTTTTGAAATGGCTTTTCTACTTCAGGATATTTTGATATTCAATAAATAATTTAAAAGTCTGGATTAGGATGAATGCCTTTAATAAATGTATTTTAAATTAAATAGGATTGAAATATTAATTTATTTTTTCTGCCTAGCTCCAAATTGCCCATCAAGTCTTTTTTTTTGTTAGCTCCAAATTCTTCCCTGTGTAAAGTCATGGGGGTCAGCAGAGTTAATCCATGCAAATGTTTTTGCCCGTTGTCGTTTTTGGTAACTTAATTTATGCTTAATTGTTCAACATAATTGCAAAGGTACTTTAGTGATAGTTTATGAGAAATTGTCTCAATGAACCATTGCTAACACCATGGCTCCACAAGTGAAACGTTGCATCACAATCTGCTAGTTCTGGCATCAGTTTTTTTGTTAAGTGAATAAAAGGTGACGTGAGTAGATTTGGTGCTGAGCTCAGCCTGCAAAAAAGAGTAATTTCCCCCATACCACAGCAAGATTTCTTCCTCCTTATATCAATTCCCTGCACTGAGTGTAACGGGACTCTGTATAAGCCATCTCCCCAGTAGAAAGAGTAGCTTTTCAAATAGGCTGGCGCATTCCTGCTTGATATCTGTGGAACATGAATGGACTATTATAATGACACGGCACTAGGAACTGTTGTTATAATTGTATTGGAGAGTCTGCTACTTGAGGGTAGCGTTTTTATAGTGCGTGTGTTGCAGGGGGCTGTATGATTTGACTTGGGCACCAGCATCTATTACAAAAGATGAGACTGAATGAATTGATACTGCAACTCAGAACACTAAGGAGAATGACACAACCAGCAGACGTGGAGCTTTATAAAAACTGACCTTCATGCTACTGTTAAAAATAACAAAACAAAAGCTCGACACGGAATCCTAATGAATGAGATCTTTTTGTTAATTCAGAGAATTTAATATGATTTTGTAGACCTTTTCAGGTGCCCAGAGTAACTCTACTGCAGCTGTGAAAGGACAAGTCCAATTACTGGTGTAATACTCCTTTTCTGAGTGCCTAATAGCCATTCAGTTCCTTGATCAAGGCCATTGTTGGCCCTTTGCTGTCCAGTGAAAATGATATCAAAAATATTAAAATATTTATATGTAAATGGTATTATCTATTCATATAAAAATAAGAGGAATAACTCATACCTGCTTTGTAGGTTATCTGGAAATATACCTGTCTGTTAAGATGCAAATTTGCAGTAGATTTGTATTCTCTTGTCTTCACCTGGTCACAATATTTTCCTTTATTTCTCTGTATTGCACACAGATTTCTGAGGTTCCTTTCAAGCTAGTTCCTTGAATATTTGCTCTAGTTAGCCTTATGTAAATACTAGAAATCTAGGGCAAGATTCTGGTCTATTTTCATTTGCCAAGGTCTGGAGTAACTGTGCTGAGCCGAGTTATTCTAGACTTGTGTGGCAAAGGAGATCGCAGTCTGGTCCCTACCAGTAAACATGAATTGTAGTCTCCCATTTGATTCATGCACATTGTTCCCATTATCCTTAATGGATGTTGCACCACATATATTAGGAGAATAGACCCTATTAGGAACTGTCTAAGAAGTGAAATGAAAATGATAATCACTTTGTCTTGGATGAGGTATTGTATTTATTCTATGGGATTTTAAAGGATATTTTAGTGTTTAAATTATCTGGTGCATTAGAGAATGGTTTAGATAGGCTTTGGTTGATTGACAGCAGTGGGTATATTTTAGAAAATTATTATACACATTGGGACTTTAATTTTGCTGTGAATTATATTATTTTTGGAGATGTAAATTGCCGTCTCTCCCAGGAGAGAGAGATAGTATGCTGCTTGTTTGATTTTTAGCAATAATTAAAATGATGTGTTAAATTAGGCTCAGGTAGTGTCATGAAACAGGACAAACCTACTTGTGTGGGGGAGCTCAGAGTCCTTGACAAAGCCGTGATTTTTTGCAGTAAAAGAAACTGGGTACCTTGTGGTTCATATCCTAGAAATCACCCTTCTCCATGTGATCATCACGTAAGAAGGCCAAGTAGTCTGGCAGAGAGCCATGGGTGCTCTCCAAATGAGAATTAAACTAATTGAAGAACAGATGAGTGGACTGGAGCTATTGCCTTGCCTTACACTTAGCTGACACAGAAGACTGTAATTTTGAATGCTGTCGATCCTTTAATTTTCATCCCATGCCATTCAGATCAGACGAGGCTGTGACTGAAGCAGTAAGTACCTACGTAAGGGCTTCGAGGGATAATTCACTGCCAACTGAATAGTGCAGAGATCTGCAGGTTACATCTCACTTTTCAGATCACCGGGCTTTGTGGTAGGGCTGTAGGAGGGAATAAGGTTAAAAGAAAGATCATTGGGTCTCCTTGTTGTTTGGACTTCATGGCTTCCTACCAGCAGCCCCAATTTAGTTAAGGTTGTTATTTTCTCCCCTAGAGAAGAGAAATCACGAGAAAAGTAGTGACGTTTGTTACGGCTGATGGGAAGCAAATTGAGTGCAGTGGAGTGGGTGATCTTTATTGAGGACTAGGTGGCAATGTCACATATCACCCTCTGTGGAGAACCTGGCAAGTGTAAAGATCCTCCTTCCTTCCTAACTGGAGCAGGGGATGGTTGTCACACTAGATGGATGGAGCGAATGTGAGAGGACTTGGGGAGAATTTTTATGCCTGTAATTGAGGAGAATCTGAGATAAACTGTTAATCTCCAAGGGACAGCAAAAAAAGTTTTATTAGTCAGTTGACAGCTTTGTTCAGAAAAAGAAAAAGATTTAAGTGTGAGTACTATCAGAGCAGGGTAAGTTATTTCTAAATAGTGGTGGGTGTGTTTGTGCATGTGCATCCTTAAATGCTCTAAGCACAAGGTGTTTGTCTGAAGCACAGGGCTGGGATTTGGAATAGCATTCAAATAATTTCCTAAATTCCAGCAAAGAAAAATATAAATCTACCATATCAGGGAACTACAGAATTCAGACTTAAAATAGTTTCTGTTGTACTACATTGTCTGCAGATGCTCTATGTATAATGTCACAAAAATGGAAATGCTCTGCAATTTAACCATGCCACTTCTTACTGAGGTGATCCAATGCATTGAGACCACTTATTATCCAAACACTGGAAGCAGCATCAAGAATGGATTCCTAGCATTGATTTTGAATTTCTTTCCATTTTTGTCATGGGCCTTATAGGTATGATCTTATCTCAAAAGGCTTGTATTTAATTACAAATCGCTTATGTGTTCTTTAATCCTATAGTTGACAATGTGTAGTCATAACTTAGGATGCTACAATTTAGCTGTGGTAGGAATCTACAGTCTCTGGGGCCTCAGATTATAATTCTCCATGTTTGGGGAGAGTAAGCAAAAGTTAGCAATGTGGTATTCAAATTCTGTGGAATTAGGGACCATCCACCTAGGCATCTCTTTAGGCAAAACTCTGAACAAGACTGTAAACCAAACACAGTCAGGGAGAATGCAAAACTTGCAATTTTGCATCAAAACAACTGTGTGATTCCTGTAGTCTCTATTGCCAGGTAGTACTTGATTTTTCCAAAGGCTAGGATAGAAAATGGCCAGTAATAAGTAACTGCCAAATAAATATAAATTTCAACATTACTGAGGCTTATCATACGCAAACCGAAAAAAAGCAGAATAGTATTCTCTCAAAAACATTATTTATAACATTAGGTGGTGTATTGACTGGATATCCTCTCAACCACTGTTTTTATTGACTTTATGTTCTTAGCTGTTCATCAAAGTACTTACTCCTTTCCTCGTTCCTTTTCTTTTTCATCCTTTGAGGCAAAAATGTCATTTCATCTCAATAACAATAGGACTTGATGATTTTTGCATTCATAAAAAATAGAAAAGCCTGAGAGGTTCCCCAAATCCTCTACATTCTCGATTCATATTTTTCTGTATCACTTTCCCCAGCCTCCTGTACCTGCATCTTGATGACCACTTCCTTGGCAAATCAAAAAGTCTTCCTGCTGTCAGAGAAACTCCTTATTTCTGGCTTCTATTATTTGGAACAATTTCTTCACATCTCTCCACCTCATCAGCTCACCTTATTGACTGTCCCTTGTGCTTCATATTTCATCTAAGAACATATCTTTCTCCCTTGTCCCTGTCTGTATCTTCATTTCTTTGTCATTCTGCTCTGTCTTGGTATTACAGTCATTACTTGTATACTTTCAAGGTAGAAAACAATAAGGGCACAGTTTGTTTGAAGAACTCAGTGTAAGATGAATTTGTATAGTATTTGCTTTTTTCCATTAATTCCCCAGGCTGCTTCTCTCCCTGCAAAAATGAGGCTCAGTTTCTGGAAATGTTCCCTATAGGTTCCCAGCTCTGTTGTGCAAAACTGCATCTTGAGGTTGACTTATCTGTGTTGATTATGGTTATGTAGAAAGGGAGAGCGAGCAGCCTTATTTTTCTACTATTTCTTTTAGACCAAATGAGAAACATTCCTTCTCAAAGCCGTAAGTATTATGCAGCCATTTGCTGTGTAGCACATGTAAGGAAAAGCCATCACAGGAAAATATCTTGATCAGGAAATACTGATAGCATTTTTCTAGAGCTGAAACTTTAATACAGCACGTCACTGAGATCTCTTGCACCAAAACAGTGCTGTTGAATCCTGTTTTGCTTTTTAGTTGGATTGAAGTCTTTGGAAATACTTTCAGAATTGAACGTGAGCAGAATGAATTTAAGTATTTCTCCTGATTATTCTCTGTTTCCGCAGTACAAAATAATGATACGTGTGGGCTGTGACTATCATCAGGTGAATGGTAGATTTACATCCCCTTTGGACAGCTGTCTGTGGCCATCGACAGCGTGTCCGCAGGCAAGGTCTCTGGGACAAAGTACTGCTGGACAGAGGTAAGGTTGGCAGCTAAGGTAGCTGTGCCAGTAACAACCTGGGTAAAGAGCACGAAGTGTTTTTGCTGAAAGAGCCAATATAGAGCTAAAGGGAAATTTGAGCTGGAATAACCTCTGTTGACAAAAAACTCGGGTCCCTTTGAACCACTTCTTTGCCATGAGCAATTTTTTGCTGTAATACAGCAGTATAGCTGTAGTGGCAAAACTTTCCCTATACAGATGTGGCCAAAGAGGCCAGGCTCTGCTGTAACCCTACCTAAGCTTGCTGTGTCTGTTAGCACTCTCACCTGTCCTAGCTGCTCTGTAAACAAGAGCATTACTTTTCCATCATGTGAAATGGCTTCATGTTAAGAACTGTGCTGTCCTGTGGGCAAGCTGCATTTCAGACAGCGTCTTGGCAGAGAAGCTGTCTGGTCTCAGGGAGTGATGTTTTCCTCTGCTTTTGAGTGTATCATATGTTTTTCACAAATGAATTTCTTAGTCTGAATGTGATGCCATGGTGCGTGGATCAATACTGTTCCTCTGTGGCAAGGTGTACAGAATGCCAAATGTGTTTGGCAGTCTGTTATTATAAGGCAACTTAGCAGAGCCAAGAAGCCTGCAACCACCACTTTCATTAAGGGTAATTATCCTTGAGCAGCTGAGATAGGAGCAGGAGCCTGAATGGTAATTAGCTGCAATTGTTAGGAGGTGCATTTTCAGGTTCCTGTACCATTTTTCTCTCTGTTTAAAGAACAGGCTGAGGGAATTGTGATAAATCCTGAGTCCTTGCTGTTGTAGAGGAGCTAGCTGCCTACTGATCAGCTGAAATTAGGATGTTCTTTGCATGTCCATGTGGTCTTGCTGCAGTGAGAAATCATCCTGCACTTGGATGGTATGGTTCTTTGCAGCAACGTTAACATTTCCCTATCTGTTTTCTCAACAGATGTATTGCTTTATTCTTGAGTTTTATGTTGTAATAAATTAAAGTGACAACTACTGCAGATCTGTTTCAATTCAGGTTTGTTATACAGGTAGAGAGATGTGTATGCATGTCACCAGTGAACAGAATTACCAGACTGGTAGAACCAGACAGGTACAACCTCAGTCACAGATAAGATTGATGTGTTTCTATCCATCAACAATTTCAAAATGTACATTTTCAGTAGAAGTTTGGTGCTAGATTTAAATGGAAGAATACCTTTTTATTTTTAAAACTTTTTTTTTCCCCCACAACCTTCTTTGGTATTATGTTTTGGTGTCAGTAAATAGCGTTAGAAGAGCTTGACAAGTAGTATGTCCTTGCTGAAACATCTTTTCATGAAATGAAAGAATTAGTAAAGCTTTTTTCATGCAGCACAAATCTGCTAGACTCTTGATCACCCCTGCTCTATCCTTGGATAATAACAGTTGGCCTTATCTACTAACATTCATTGTCAAAACTTTTTACAAGTATTAGTTAACAAACTCTTGGAGCACTATTTAACCATTAAAAAGAGGTGCATGATGGAAAACTGAAGTAAAGATGTTAGGTTCTTTTCCTGTATTGTATTTCTGTGTAGGAAACACTTCTTGTTAGTTTGGAAGGAAAAATAAAGATCGAAGACTTGCTTCTGTGCTTTGCAAAGCACGCCTAAGGAATTGTGTCAGTGAGAACCAAGGGCATTCAGCATGTCTGTGCTAGATGCTGGGTCCTGGTAAGATTTGTCCTGCATGTACAGTTGTCTTTTCTGGTTGCCCAATTATATTTTCCATGACTGGCATTTGTAGTGTACTATGCAGAATGATTATTGACTTGTTTTCACATTGTGTGTGAGAACAAACTATAACAATCTGTCTGCAAAGCAGGCATAAATTTCATAATATTACAGATTTGACTGTATATCCTTAGAAATGCCTTTTTTTTTCTGTGAGTTAAGGTTTTTCTGCTTTCTGTTGGAAACCTAAAACAATGGTTTCATCCCCTCCTCCAGTTCTAGCACAATTTCAACATACGCTATTTATGACAGTATTGAGAATCACTGATGCATTGCATCGGTGGGAGTGGAGAGGACTCCAGCTGAGACTGAAATGTTTGAGGAGCCAGGGACAGGTCTGATTTTTGCTGTATGCCTTGAAGTGAGTTTTTCAGCTTTCTGAAAGCCTTTTTGGAAGTTTCCACTGATCTCTGGAGGGGAGGCCACGCTGATCTATTTGTTAATCAGTAGCAGAAGTTTTCATCACCAGGTGCATTTCTTTCTTTGACACTTTTCCTCTGCAAACCACAAAGTCCAGCAGTTCATGTTCTGTTGTAAGTGTGCTTTGTTGGTGCTGGTACTGTTTTGGCTGCTGCTTCTTTGTATAGAAAAGAATGTGGTAGGAAGGCTTGGTTATAGTGAAGCCTAACAGAGGAGAGCTCAGAGGATGGAGGAGAGATGTCCTGAGCTTAAAATAATGATCCATTTATAAATAACAGAATCTATCCAAATACCTTCCTTTGCAGCAACTCTTCTTCCTGCCCTCTTCCTTTTTTTGGCTATTCTTCCTGTCCAACAGCTATTTGCGTGTCGGTTGCATGAAGTTACAACTTAATAATTGAAATTCCCCCATTTGTTGGCTACATATAGGCCCCCTGGTGCCTTGTTAAGTGCCCCGTTACCAGTCAATGTTCTTAATTATGTTCTGGAAGAGTTGTTCAAGTCACAAGTCATTTACTCAAGGTTTGGGCCCAGCAGGTAAACATTTTCAAATTAATTTAGGTTGCTAAACAGAAACCACTTAGATCTCTTGAATGCTGATAACTTGCATTTCCTACTGAATTCAGTGGGAGATTATTTACTGCATTTTGAAATCAGGCTGATTGTTGGTTAAATGACAGAATAGGCTTTTACTAGTCTCCCTGTTTGGATTATGTTGAATATGATTTGGCTAGAGAGAGAGGTGTCTATAAAGTGTCTGACTTGCATATTTAGAAGGGACATTGGGCATGTGCTAATGAAAACAGTAGCCTGTAAATTACTAGGAACAACATCTGATCATAAATGACTGAACATGAAGATTTGTTGTCCTCTATCTTACCAGTTTTACGTAAAGTAAAACAATAAAGCTGTCTTAAGAATCTCTGTTATTCCTTTGTGCATGCAGATATGTACTATAGCAAATGCTTTAAATATTGTAGATACTGAAGGTATTTATAGGTGAATGATCTTTTATCCTTTTATGTAAGGACATTACATTGTTTTTATGGACCTTTGCTTAATGTTACTGTGTGGGTTTTTTCCTTTCATTGAAAGCCATAGAATCTTTCTAATCTCTTTGCTGTCATTATCATCTTCAGCTTTGTCCTTGTGCCCTTACTAATGAATGACAGCCATTAGAAACCCAGAGTCAGCAAAATTTATACAGGACGATATGCAGTAGGAAGGGCAGGGCTCCCAGGGCTGCACTACCGATGGACCCGGAGCTTTACAACAGCAGACTTACATCTTGACCAAAACCAGACGCTGACAAATAACAGGGGAAAGTGTTCCCCTGCCCCCCATATCTGGTTGTAAATCAATCAATCAATAAAACTAGCAAACAAGCAAACTAAAAAACCTCTGAACAGATATAAATCTCCTTTAACCTAGCTTAAATAATTCCATGAATTTTTAGTAAGACGAGAATGCCCATGTCCTGCTGACCAATTAAGAAGTGGAAGGTTGGGAGTTTGACATGAGCACGGCCTCAGTTTCTAATGCAAGTACACATCAATTATGATGATACCTTAATTTCCAGAATCTTAATTTCAACAGGGTCTGTTGGCAAAAACATAGCTTCTATTAAAAGTGATCACGGTGGTTTATGTACCAGACTTCAACCTGGGCATGGGGTTTTTTGTTGTTGGAACTGGGGACTCCTGTTACTGTATCTTGAAGTATATGCAATTTTGTTTTTTTTTATTCACTCCCACAGTTGGTAACATGTCCACCTTTGGGAAAACATGTTAGCTGTTTTAATCTGAGCTAATATCAATACTTTTTTAGTGCTATACTTTGATTTCCATCTGTGACTTTGTTAGTATAGAACTTCTGACTTCAGCATAGCGATCTTAATCATAGAAAACATTGAGCTTGCAGAAAAACTGTCAACAACAGAATTTAATTTTATAAATAGCTGTAATGCTATACTTGTTAAGATTTCTTTGGGAAAATATCACTTCAACACATGTCCGCATCCACTCATGGTAAAAAAGATGATTTTTTAGCTAGGAAAAGCCAAAAAATTACTGTCAAATGTCATGCAGGTTGTTTTGTCAGGGTTTATGAAGTAAAATCTATCTATTTGTAAGCGAACTTACAATAAAAATCCAGATTTTCATTAGTGAATCTTGCTCAAAATATTGTACATGTAGGGGAGGGACTGGAGACATCAGACCCTGTGGAAGTGTACAAGAAATACAACCCCTGACTGCAATCTCCTGCAGGCAAGGGGGGTGCCTGAGGCATCTGACAGGAAAGCTGTATGTGGATGAACTACTTAGTCACCAGGAGGTGGGTGGCACTGAAAATGGGTTTCTGAGATTGGTTGTGTGTATTGAGATCATATAGGTTGTGTGGGTATTTGACAGCTGGGTGTTCGTGGAAACTGAGGAGCTCCTACTGGAAGAACACATAAATAATGGAGATTTGGGCTACTTTGGATGGAAGAGCAAGTAAGTGCTTAGAAAAAAGGGTACTGGGTGCTTGAGGGGTGTGTGGAACAGCTGGATTTGGAAGAACATGAGACTGCTAAGTCAGTACAGTAGACCCTCAACCTGATGGTGGTGCTTCCATGTCCCTGTGGCTTCTGCTAGTAAGCATTAGGCAGCTGGAGGGGAGGTCCCTGACTGCCCTTTCTGCAGTGGTGATGGTGGCTTGAAGTTCTTGCCATGCACTTGCCGCGCTCAGCAAGACTTGAACTATGGGTCAGAACTGGTCTGGGCTGAGGAGTGATGGAGGACCTCTCTTCTGACAAGAGAGCAGTCCACCAGTACCAGTAAGCAGTTAGACACATGGTTAAAATGAAAAAATACCTTAATAGAGCTGGCAAGAAAGACAAAAACTGCAGACATTGTGGATGTAGTGGTTGAAACAGTTATCAAAGTGGAAACTGATTGCTCTATCTTTGCAATGGAGACTTCAGCCTCTTCATTTTTAACATCTGGGATGCTCTCTTTAGTTCCCTTTTTACTGAGAATAAAGAGGTGACATGCCTCAGTCAGGTTCTTCTGCCCTGCCATCCTCCCAGGTCAATATAGATATGAATTTCTTTCTGCTTTCCCAGCTGCTGCTGAAATCAGTTTTATAAATAGCTCCCAAATTTTTCTCCCGCATCTGAAGTTCCATTTGCTTCTGAACAGCCAGCCATGATGTAGCTATGTCCCTGTGTGCCAGATGACTTCCTCAGTTGTTTTTCCCCCTGAAGAATTTCCACTCTTTCCCCCCACTTGCTGGGGATGTGAGGATGTGCCTCCGCATTTCCTAAGTGACCTAGATCAAAAGGGACAGAGTTGACAAGAGTTATGGTAGCTTCCCCTTCAGCCTATTCATCCTACTTGCCTGCTGATCTCCGCATGCTTTCCTCTTTTGCCAGTCTTTTTAGTCATTTCAATGGGTAAATGTTTCCTATAATATTCATACATTGATATCAAAGGGTTTATTGGAATTCAAGAAGCAGCAATTGCTGCTATGTATCAGCAGTAATTAACATTCTTTAAATCCTTGATCCTCATCCATAACGCTATAACATCAAAGACACTGAAGATAAAGGAGCAGTAGCATCTAATAGTGCAGAGACTGTTTTCACCAGGTCATATATCTGCATTTGTTTAGTGAGAGTTTGAAAGCAAAACTACAAGTCCTATTATTTTTATTACTTACAGGAATCCAACTACTTTAGTCTATCATCTGTGCAGAAGGTGTGCATACCTGCCCATTACTATGAGGAATAGCAAAGAGATCATGGTTAGGCAGCAAAAAGGTTTTTTGAAGACTTCTGTGAGTTGAGTCTCTGGGTTTATTCTGCCAGTTCTTCAGAACTGATACCCCACTGCTGTGTAGTGAAGCATGCTGGGGTGTTACCATGCTTTCCTCCCTGCGTCCCTGTGGGATGGTTCATCTTCCCCTTCCTTTCATAGAATCCAGAGATGGTTTCTGATGTATGAACTCCTCCATGTTTTTAATCACCAAGGATAATCTAAGTAGCTTCTTAATCACTATGTGAAAGCTTTCTAAAAAAAAAAAAAAGAGTATATTCCATTTTTTTCCCCTCTGGTTACTTACTTGTTCAGTTGCAGGACCACGTCTTCTTCCTGGTAAGGTATGCATTTCTTTCTTTTCTCTAACACTTCTGTTTTTTCATATTCAGGAGTGCTGTCCTTAAGCCACAAGGCACTGTTCTATTATTTGCCTGTGAGCAGAAAGGACCTTTCCCACCCTTGTTGCCTGAATAGTTAAATCACAGTGGAACATATGTTTAGAGAGGCCAAAACTAATCTATGAGGTAGGGGGCAGCCTGTACTCTACTGGCTGGTGCCTGGAAGAGATGGCAAAAGTCTCTTTGTTAACATCTTATTGGTGTCATTCAGACTCAAAGCCCGGAATAAATGGTTTATCATCTCCCATCCCAAGCTACTTGCATTGAGGGCAGTTCTAGTCCTGACTCTGGTTATTGGACAGGCACTCTTCATATAGTATTTCAAATTCTTCATTTATTGTTATTTTAGTGGACTGGTCTGAAGTATTACATGTTTCACTGCTGTATCCGTAATTGTTTTAGTCCATTTATTCTAGTGCATCTGTTCCACTGCATGCTTGGAGAAGATAGCAGGCCTTTCAAATCAGCTTATATGAACTGATAGGGCCTCAGAAAAGGTATTTTTCTTAAAAAAAACAAACCAAACATTCCCCAAAAGCCCAAAACAACAACAGGAACCACGTGGTAGCCACATCTGAATAGCTGCAGATACTGAGATCTGCACTGAATATCTGCATGGTACTCTCCCCAAGAAAAAACCTCTGTTGTATTATGGAAACTTCCCCATACTGTTTTGGGTGACCTTACCAAGAACACCGTCCTGTAAAACCTGCAAACAGAAGCAAATTGTTGACTAGATCAGTAGACTGAACTGCTATTGAACTACTCCAGGCTCAGCAGCCTTAGGTTCCTTTGGTAGATATATTGATGAGCCAACACTAATTCTTCAAGCTGTTTATGCTTCATGTTGTCAGAAGTCCAATCTAATGGGTTTTTTTTTCACTCCCTTGAGATGGCTGAGAGAATACTAAACTACTTTTTTCTTTCCAAGTTAGTCTTACACTGAAAAATATGGACAGCTGCTGAAACTAGCCAAATACTAGTATTTCAGTCTCCCCCAGATGTACCTACTGATCACTCACACTAGTTTCCCTTACCCAGCCTTTATCTTTGTCCACCTGGCATCAAAAATCGGTAGATATAGCAGTCTCAGCTGGAACTTTTTAGCTTAAAAACACTCTTCCAGGTTCACTGCAACAATATCCTTAGGGACATGACTTGATTACACTATATGGAGCTTATCTGAACCACCAAAGAGAGGAATTGATCACTTAGTAAGCATGCTAAAAAGCCTGAGAATGAAAGAGGACTGGTTTGGAGGGGCATCTAAACCCCTTAAACCTGATCTTAAACATCACCCAAAAGTAAGTTTGTTCTGTTAATATGCTAGGAATTCTTATGATGCTGTCATCAAGGGGTGAAATTTCTTTTTAGGATACCAGTATTAGAAATATTGTTTTTTAAATGTGTATATGTGTATATATATACAGTGAGCAGAGACTTCTGGTTCTACTGAAAGTAAATTTTTCTTTTTCATTGCAGAGGCTGGTTGTCATGGTTTAAGCCCAGCCAGCAGCTAGGCACCATGCAGCTGCTTGCTCACTCCCCTCCCCGCCAGTGGCATGGGGAAAGAGAATCGGGGGGGGGGGGGGAAGTAACACTCATGGGTTGAGATAAGAATGATGTAATAACTAAAGTAAAATAAAATGTAATACCAACAATAATAATAAAAAATAATAATTGTAATGTAAAGGAATATAATAAAATAAAGTAAAAATAAACCCCAGGAATAGACAAGTGATGCACAATGCAATTGCTCACCGTCCACTGACCGATGCCTGAGCAGCGATCTGCCCCTCCCAGCCAACTCCCCCCAGTTTATATACTGAGCATGACATTGTATGGTACGGAATATGCCTTTGGCTAATTCAGGTCAGCTGTCCTGGCTATGATCCCTCCCAGCTTCTTGTCCACCTGCTCGCTTGCAGAGCGTGGGAAACTGAGAAATCCTTAACTTGGGATGAGCACTACTTAGCAACAACTAAAACATCAGTGTGTTATCAACATTATTCTTGCACTAAACCCAAAACACACCGGACCAGCTACTAAGAAGAAAATTAATTCTACTCCAGCCCAAACCAGGACACTGGTGAGGAGTTATGACTAATTGTTAACTTTTGGAAAAATAAAGAAAAAAATCTCAATTCATTCCCAGTTCAGGAGTTTTACCCCATGCATAGACTTGCTTCAGAGTCTCATGTCAGACCACACTGTGGTTTTGCTGCCCTCAGCGTGTCCCTGTGTCTAGCAACAGGTTATCTGGGCAACTCCTCATGCAGGCTGCTCCATTAATTGCTGCTGGTTACCCTTCTGCATCAGCCACTTCTCAGTTCCCTGCCATGACTTGACTCTGCAGTTCAATCTCCGGTGTTCCTTGACTTCGCATTATCTCTAAACGTCAGCTGGTTGGGGACTTGCCCTGTAAATGATCTTTCTCGTCTGATCCTCAGGATACCAGTGACTACCTTGCACATGGACCTTTTCCAGTTTTTTTATCCCCTTCCCTAGCAGTCGTTTCTTGAATTGTTACATCTGGTGTGAAGTAGTTGCCCTGAGGCTAAGAATTAGAGCCAATATCTTTAAGAAAACTTCAGCTTCAGCGTCTACTTTATAAGTCTGCATACAACTTGGTCTGTAGGTTTGTACAGTGTGTTTGCATTGCTTACCAGTGCATTAGGAAGCTCCCTTGCTAATTGTTTGCAAACTGACTTTTCACAGACGATCTCTTATGTCTTACATCTGGGCACAGAAGTCTGGTTGGGATGCCCTTGCCAGGTCTGGCACAGCTGGCTTTGCCTCACTTGAGCTGTCTCTTAAGACAACTGGCACAAAGAAAACTGCATGAAAGTATTTGCAGTGCATACAAATAGGCATACAGAATTGCTCCTCCTGTCTGCCTTCTGGCTTGCCATCCCTTTCGATGTTTCAGAAAGCCGGTCTTTCCTGCCTCCTCCCCTGCTTGGAAGTGCTGTAAGCTTGCACAGCTATCTCTAAGACCCACTGAGAAATTGCAAGCAGGAGGTTTTGCTATTACTATTGAAAATTCTGATTGATACAATGCAGCTTTTTCTTTAGCATTTTCATATACAAAAAGCAGTAACTCCAAAATTCAAGTACAGACATGCTTGGTTTGATCAACCTGATCAGTAAATTTAATCTCATGTGGAAATGCTTTTGCCATCTGAATCTGCTGGCAGCACTTATTATTAATTTGAAAGATAAAAAATTTATGACTTCAGCAGACATAGGTAGGATGCAACTATGTGTTATCTACTGTAATAGATAACTACTGTCTTATCCAGCTTCAACACTAAGATACAGGTCCACTCGTTTTTTTGTCTGGGTAGGTATGGTTTTACTTGGCAAATGTGGCTGGCTCGATGTTTTAGTTCACCCAGAAGTAACATAGCAGATTATGCTGGTAATCACAGCCAATATGGTATGGAAAAAGCGAAGAATTTCAGAATGTAAAAAGAGTAAGAGGGAAGAAGAGTAATTTTTATAGAAGGTTACTGTTTACTCTAAAATGTGATCTGTGTATGCTTTGTATTGCAAAGGTGAAAAGGCAAAGGGCCAAGTCAGCTTGGGGCTTATGTTAGTATAATTCCGTGTCAGAATAACAGTATTTTCCCGTTATATGAAGAGTTTGCAACCAAGTTGCATCCTTATACTAGACGCTTATAACCATATAGTGTTGGAAACCCTGCACTTTAGAAAACTGGATTTAGCAATGAGTGAAATAAATAAGCCAGGAAAGGAGAGGACAGAAATCTGGGTGTTGGTGGTAACTGCATCAGCGGCAGTAATCCCAGTTGCCCAGCCATTAGGACAGAGTTCTTGTGTGAGGCAGATGAGATGCATAAAGCAGTTTTGTAATAAGAAAGACAGCACCTTTTAGTCTCCTAAAAACTAACTAGCCAAGGATGGCTTGTAGTCTGGGAAAATTGCACCATATGCTTGTGGGTTGTACTGAACCTGAAAGGCGGACGGGTTTCTGCGCCTCTGCAAAAGCAGAGTAGGTGTTTGGAGAGCAGGCTGACGGAGGTAACAAAATCACTGCGATGTTCTGCTAGGTGCCATCCTAATGTGGCTCAGGGCCAAGCCCGAACAAGCTTCCTGGCCCCATACCCCCCGCATAACTGTGTCTCCTGCTGCTTAAGGACCCAGCTTGTCTGCACAGCCTGCCAGCATCTCCTCGCTGCCACAGCGGGCAGAGCCTGGCGGATGGAGGCTGCCCACCACGCTGGAGAGGAGCATGGGGCTGGAGCCAGCTTGGCGAGTGGTGCAGCCTGGGCTGGGAAGGCAGGGTGGGCACGTGCTCCCAGCGCTGGTGGAAGCTGGGGGTGAAGGCAGGCATTGACTAGGAGAAAGGCTGGGGTTCCTCTGCGGGCTCGGCCAAATGCAATTTAGTCTACGCCTCCCAGAAGCTGAAATATGACCCAGCTCTTCTGAAACAATTTAGCTTTGAAAAGCTGTGCATCCTGCAAGCAGTTGTTCAGCTTTAGAGAGCAGAAAGTCTCATTGGTTCAGGATGCGTCGCTAACGCACACGGCCTTGGACTTAGCTTAGTTTTCCTGTGTGCAAGAGAGATGCTGTGCGTACTTCATAATATACAGAGAAAAAAAACCCCAAATGTGAGCATGGTTTCAACACTGTGCATCTTGGTGAAATTCCTCTTCTTCTAAGCTCAGCAGGTAGCTCCACTTAGGGTGCTTAGCACTGGGGGAAGGATGTGCAGCAGGAATTAGCAGAGACACAAATCAGACTCCCATGACAGAAGCTTTCTCTTGACGTAGTTTGCCAACATGTTCACAAAGGGACTTGGCTCCTATGGTGAGAAGAGCCCATTGTTGTCCATACCCACTGATTTACAATTTGCTTGAAATGTTCTGTTTAAACTGCTAGATTTTTAGTGCACATAGGGGCTGGTGACTTGAATCTGTCACAAGGTACAGGAGCACAGGACAGTGTCTGAAGAGCCTGCTTGCTTACAGACGTGAAGGAGCTGTTCAGGTTTTTTGTTTTTTTTTTACTCATCACATGCTTTAAGTGCTAATTATATTTTTTATTCATTAAAACAACACACTTAAACACATTTCTTAGTATTGCATTGCCTGGAGCTGTTACATACTCCTACAGAGTAATTAGGTAGTTAAGACACTGTTAAACGTGTAGAATTTGGAAGGCATTTTTTACTTGTAAGGCTTTATATATACATGTATGCACACACGCACTCAACCAACAAAAAAAGGAAATTCCACTAAGGAACATAAACCAACATTTAAGTAATAGTGAAGAGTCTGGCTTCAGCTCAAAATTCAAGGAAATTCAGAATTAAGGCTGAATATCCATGTTGACAATCAGCCCTGATTTTTATTTCGGTCTTTATTTTTACAGTAATGAGAATGGATGCTGAAATTATCAGCACTTTAGCTTTAGCTCAGAATCCCATTCTAAGTCAGACACTTAATATTGAAGAAGAAGGAAAAAAAAAATCAGAGTCTTGTAAATCAGTTGTAAATCAGTTTTTCTTGTAATAACACAGTGCACTATTTCTATAAAGAGGAGAAGGTCTTAAAGAAAGCTATTCTTCCAGGTAACAATGTCTCCAGCCTGGCATGCTAAGATGCAAGCATGAATGCAGTCTCTCAACAGCAGCAAATGTTCATAAGGAGCACAACAGGATCACCACGTAGGCAGAGGAGTGATGTGAAAGCGGAGAGGTTGCAGTATTCTGCAAACTGCAGGTGATCAAAAATGAGAAGATTAAACTCATTCAGAAATCAGTAAGCATCTTACTGAGTGCATACATATGTGTATGTATTCTCTCTATGTGATCAGTATATTATATACAATCAGTGTAAACATAAACATATAATCAGTGTATATGATATTTCTATCAGTGTTTACTTTCTGACTTCTGAACAGCTAGAGTTTACTTGCTGAAGTCTTTTGAACTTTTCTTTGAGCTTAAATATTATGTCACAACCAGCTAGAATTTAAAAATTGAATAATTTTCTGTAATAAGTGTTTAATTGCAATAAAATCCTAAAAGTTAAAAATAGTAGTTCTAAATTACTGATGCTGAGTTCATTTCCGTTTGGAAAGGTCATTTAAGACTTCTCTCTGATTTGCATTTTATTGATGTGGAACTGTAATATTTACAAGAACTTAGGTGAAATGGGAGGCAGAGAGAAAGCTCCCCCCCCCCCCCCTTTTTTTTTTTCTTTTTTGGAAGTCTAAAGAGAACTTGCTATTCTGTCTCACTGCTTAGCTGAACAGTGTTTCCCGCAGATGCGATGAGACCTCCTCCTACTGTGTCATTTTATTTTAGACACTGAGTGCACTCAGTGTCTGCACAGGGGATGAAAATCTCAAACCCTTTGAATGAGAAGTACTTGAAATCATACAAAACAGCTAGTGCACATTGATCACTCATCTCATCCCAAATGGCCATGATCAAACCCTTTTCCCCAGGAGAGATGGCTTTTCCTGCCGGGCTCCAGTGCTTCCCATTTCAGCTATGAAGTAAGGTGCTCTGATGGGAATATCTTTAATGCAAGTTCCTCTCAAGTCTTCATCGACTGGAGTCAAGGTTATTGACATCCACTGCCTTTGAGATGGAAAATAACTCTCATGATCTAGAACTCAAAGAAAATGTTCCTTGGATTTCCCTTGAGGGAACTAATCCCTATTTTTAATTGGAGGCAAAACTTTAAATTGTTCCATGAAGTAAAAGAGCAATTTGCACAGCAGCAGTCATAGTGAAAGAAATGCTTGAAATGGGCATAAAGGTTGAACAGAGATATATTTCAAATGCGTTAAACATAGTCTAGGAAAATGTTGCTGACATGCTGTGTTGTTGGTGTGTTTGTTGGTTTGGGGGGTTTTGTTTGTTTGTTTGTTTTGTTTTTTTTTAAATGTACATATCCCTCTAAGGAATAGGCTGTATTTTAAAAAAGAAATCTACTAGATACATCACTACAAGAGCTATTATCTGTTGCTGGCTTCTTCACATTTTTAAAGTTGTGGAGCTTTCATATTCTGAGCATGTCTGGGGAAATTGCCATGCAGTTCAGAGTCATTTCGGGGTGTTTGAGAGTTTAAATTCGCTCTATGCTCGAGCTTTTTTTTTTTTTTTTTTTCTTTTTTTGACAAACAATGGTAATATGTTTCATCGGGAGAGAAATGTCAGAAACCTCACTGTTTCTATTGAAGCTAACCTCCCTGCATTATGCTATAAAGAAACTGATACTCCCAGTTCTCTTGCAGTACTAAGTTGTCGTGGGTAATGTTCTTCCCTTCTCCCTCAATCCCACTCCAATGTCGCACACTTTATAGCCCCTGTAGATATGCGTGGCTGCTGTGAGCTGGATGCAGGCAGGCTGTGCTGTGACCACAGACATGCTTTGATTTTTTTTTATATAGAAGACACACGCCTCTTGAGGATTTTTGTGGGCAAAGAAGTTCAGTTGCTGGCAAAGGAAGGATAGTCATGCCAAGGACAAACCAAAGTAGCTTTGTCATCTTACAGCATGGAGCTTTTTATTTGCAGAGGAAAATATATTGTGGTTAGTCTGGATCTATGGGTTGGAAGGATTGACTTGAACTTCTTAGAGTCTATGCTGTCGATAAGTATCCTGCTAAGGCTGGCCTTTTTCCCTAATTCCCTTTTTAAATGCAGTTGTAGTAAATTCTTAACTTTTGGAGCTTACAATATTTCTGCCAAACTTGTTGCATGGGTGGTGAACTTTCAGCTGTGAAATTCTGAACAAAGGGTGTTGCAGGGACACAGAACCTGAGCTAATTTCCCCTCATTTTTCTCCTCCCCCTGAAAAAAAGGATGAAAGTCTTTTCTTACAGCATCTCTAATGTGTTGTTTGGATTCTACATCTCCCTCTGCACCTCACAATACAGAGTAAGCAGTTGGGACTGATTTTACCTTAAGAGCAAATATCTGTTTCCAGGGGAAAGCAGAATCTTGAATTTACTTAAATTCTTTAGCAGCTCCAAGTAATTCAAGACAGCACATCCCATGTAGATCTGCTAGCTGAACTGTGTATCAGAGAAACACAATTAAATGTAATTTGAATCACAGTTTGGCCTGAATGTAACCCTGAAGTAAGTGTCTTATATTAATATTTACAATAGATATCAATCATTGCAATTAGTAATAACACTAATGAGACAGAAGCAAAATAGTAACCTTATTAAAATTCTCATTTCAAGAAAGTAATGTGACTCAGACATTTGAAGTGAAAACAGATGCACAATGATTAAATTTGAAAAATAATTTTTTTGAGTCTTTTTCTTAAAAAACTCATTATAGTTTGATTTGTCACTAAGGTTAACAGTTACCTGTAGGGGAAATGCAGAGTACCATTAAAATAAATGGAGATCAGGAGAAAGAATAGCTGGGAAATCTAGTCTTGTAGCAGGCTCCTGCTGGAGCAGGTTTGGTTATCTCTGGGGTTATGTGTCTTGCAATTTAAATATAATTTTGCATAACCTAAAGTCATTAGGGGTTAGGAATATTTATGGTAACCATAAAATATGTGATGATACTATCAGATGTAGTATGCATAGGATCGGGTGTGGTAAATATGTAGTGATCAAAATACTGAGTTTTCAGGTACTTCTGCTACTTTTCTAATCAAAACAGCACTATAAAATAGAAGCACTTAATTTTGTATTGCTGTTATGATCTTTCTGCTAACTCAGACAGTAAAACAGTACAAATACTTCTCACCACATCTTAGCCAAGAAATGCACGTTTAAAAATGGATTCTTAGTAGTTTCTACAGCATTCTATATTCTGCTGCCAGGAATCCTCTGTTCTGATCCCGATTATTTTCAAGCTGCAGTCATGTAAGCCATAATGATAATGAAAGATATTTGGTGCTCTTTAAGAAAATATCATAAGCAAGAGAGTAGAATATGATTTCAGTGCTGTCTTGGACTTTGCAAGCTTAACAATGTGACCCGTCTCATGACTGCAGTATTTGCAAACCCACTTTGTCTCACAGATTCTTTCCCAGCTTTTCATCTTAGACAGTGTCTCCATCTTCTTTTTTTCTCTCCATTTCAGACTTTCTTAATTGCTACAAAACCTAGCACACAAAAGTCTCATCTGAATGCATCATGCAGAATCTTCCTGGCTGTAGCAGAAATGTCTGTCCTGGGTTTTGGGGTTTTTTTGTTGTTGTTTGTTTGTTTCATTTTAAACCCCTACTATAGTAATTAAAGGCTCCCTTCTGTTTATATTGTAGGGGTTGCATACAAGTAAATTAATCAGTTTTTGTCTGTAGTTGTAAACCTGTCTTTTCTGTTACTAAAAACATATTTTCTGTAGTGGTGAATGCTGCTGTTGCCTGATCCTGTTGGCTGTCTACATTTGGTAGGTGTGGAGAAATACAGTTTGCAAAATTCTAGATAAACTGGGATTTTTAAGCCACTGCCTTTGGTTCTTTGCTATCAAGAATCTCCATTACTCCTTGGTTTTGGAGAGATTTCCCTTCCAGCTCCCCGTTCTGGTGTTTACAGTTTACAGTCTTTGAGGATTTTCTTTTTTTTTTCTGTAATTATGCACTCTCTTTGACTGGTCAAACTGCTGACAAGACCTGGTGAATGCTGCTTTTCCATCTCATCACTGAGCACAATATATGATCTTGAAGTTACCCTTCCAGAGGGGTGTTGTGTTTTGTTCAGGCTCTTAGCGTGCTGAAATAATTGCTTATGGAATGAGAAAGAAACCTGTAATCAGTCTTTGGGAGCTTCTGTCTCATTTTTGCAATTGGATCCATACAGGTAGAGCTCTTTTTCCTGAATGTGGATGTACAGGTTTGGCAGCTTCCCTGGGCCCATAAAGATGGTTGACGAGAGCTGCTGTCTCTTGGGTGCCTATTTCACGGCCAGTATGGAAAGGTTGGCTTGGCTTTTCAGCTAGAGAGGTTGCTGTGTCTGAAAAAGCACATTTTTTGACAAAGCAAAGACTGAGCAACCCAAAGTTATTTCTGTACACGTAAAATGAATTTCTTCTTCCCTGCTCTTCATGCCCCTCAGTTCATGGGTTAGGCACACTGGCTTTAGGGTTCTGCAATATTGTTGAATATGCTGTATATACACTTTATATGGTATTATCTAGACTTCTAAGTTCTTTGGGCAGGGATCTTTTGGGCTTGGTGTTTGTGCAGCATCTAGCACAGTGGGTTTAATTAGAGAGCTAATGTGCAGTATCATCATGAAAAATAATGGCCTGTTAAAGTTCAGCGGACAGCTTAAGTAAAAAAAAAAAAAATAGATCTTTCTCTTTACCTGTCATTTACCAAACTTTAGGTTCACTGTCTTCTCAGAAGATCTTTGCATTTTAATAGCTCCAGATAAATCAAAAGCAGAGTATACAGAACAATTATAAAGGAGACACAGGGCTCTATGCTACACGCCAGACTAACCATCCTGACTGCCTTCCCTGTCATTCCTATTTATTTTCACATGCTTTCAGATTGCTTTCATCCTTCCCCATCAGTTTGAAAATCAGTTATTTCAGTTTTTTTGTCACAACACTTCTGAATTCCCAACCCGTTGTTAGAGGCCCATCATTGTTTTGTTGGGTTTAGGACAATTTTCCTTACCCTTGATTGGACTTTCATTGCTAACCAGGAATTTGATTGACAGGTGAAATTGTAATCTTTTTCTTGCCTCTCTTGCCAGTGGTTTGGAAGAGAAATTTCCAACCTATTGCGCAAGGATAATACCTGTATGGGGTTCCATATAAATTTGGTCTTATTACTGCAAGCTTTAGTTTCCTGCAAGTCATTCCTTCACAGGAGATGTTTTGGCACCTTAAACTTTATTTACATTTGGATATTGTTCATGCAGACTTACCGGAGTAAGATGCTGACTGATTAAAAGTAGTGGTTTTGTATTCCAGTTGAAGTATTCACCATCTGTGATCTATAATTAGACTTCTTACTAATTAGATATAACAAAGCTGCATAATGCCAAGTTTGAGGAAAAATTTATTAGAAATACGATGTAATATATGGCTGGTTGTTTTTATTGCTTAACTGTAAATAAAATGTTCCTTTCGTGTCCTGGGCATCCATAGTTTCCTACCCCTGTAGACTTAAAAAATTCCTTTCAGTCATTCATGACACTACATTGGTTGCTATAGTGATACCAATTTCCTGTCTCAAATTATTGTACTTCAGAGGTACATGAGGTCTTTTAATCTTTTTTTTTTTTCTCTTTCCCATTTCAGTCTTTGATTTTACAGATGCTCTTACTCAAGGACTGGAATTCCTATATTGTTGGTCTATTTTTTCCACTATCTGATGGAAACCAGAATAAATACATACCTTTCCCCCATAGGACTAATGAAGATCCTGCTGCTTTATTGGTACCCTTGCTGAACATTGATCTATATCAAAGCCTTACAAAACTTATATTTAGTTTTGTTATGGGTCACTAAGCTAGAGAAGCACAGGCTGTTCACCTTGACCAAATCAAGAGCAGCTGTACCCAACCAAGTGGAATTTACACACTTAGGAAGAGCAGCTTGTCAGCCATGATAGATGTTATGTTGAGTGAGATGCTACTGAAATCCAATGAGAAGTCCAGTTGGGCCAAGCCTCCATAATGCAACTTAACGGGTATTGAACCCTGACTGAGACAGTTTGCTGTTTCTGTGATATATGTAATAGAAAGAAAGCATAAAGCAGTATTAGCTGATCAATGTTCCTTTTGTTTCTCTACATATGATGACGTTTGTGTGGCGGTTGAATTTTCTGTAAGGATCAAGCTGTTTCTGTGGGGTTGTCACTGTGATGGGCACCTCTGTAACGCTTCCCGCTGTCTCTGTACATCCCTTCGAGGGCTGCTCTCATCAGAGATGGGTGTGCGTTTGGCCTGTTAGTCTTTCGAGGCAATATTCCCGTTCATTATGTGGTCTAATTCCCTCTGCATTTTGTTCTCCTTCCCACAGTACAGCATTGCCACCGTAACCTCAATCATCAGCATATGTGGAATTTAGTATGTTTTGTGAGATGTGTAGCCCTAAGCAGGCTCAGTTCAAAGGTCTGTATTGCTAAATGCCTTTCTGCTCAGGAATCACTCGTACAGATGAATGATGCTGTTTCCGATACAGATCACATCCTGAAAACTCTGCGGAATCAGACAGACTGCTAGAGTTTCTAAGCAGCACGAAAAAATCATTACTCAATAAGGTAAAAAGGAAAAGATGCCAGGTGGGATTACTGGATTTCCAAATGGACAGAAACTGCGTGGGGGAAGGTGCATATAGAAAACATTCAGGAAAGTCAGGAAAAGGAAGGGATCAGTGTGGCTGGAAGCAATGGATGTGTTTGTATTCTAGTGGGTAATACATGATAAAACTGAAGGAGAAATGGGAAGTGAAGAAGATGGATGGGTGTGGATCCCAGGATGAATTCATATCCCATGGAATTACACAGCAATTAAGCAGGGTGGCAACGATGTTTGTATAACTGAGAAGGAATGCACAACATTAATGTCTTTCTCATCTCTCTATATACGATTCTACCCCATTTTCTTTCTAATTTAGGCTCTCTTATGATTTCTGTCCCTTGAGTGGCTGCCTAGCATGGTGGATTTATGCTGTTTGTTCAGCAACATTCCTACTTTTCTGAATTCTGTCCCACATGAATTTAGCATAATCTTCATTTGCATTTCCACTTGCTGCCTGCTTGTTTGGCTTTTTCTCCCAGGCCATTAGTTCAGTTCTGTCTTTTTGTGGGGAAAAAAATTTCATTCTGTGGTAGAACTAATTAAGTCTCCTACACTAAAATAGTCTTCTCCAGGATACTCCAGATTTACTCTAGTATCATTCCCTTGGAATCCATATGTGATGCTATGGATTGGTGAATAGAAAAAACTTGGCTTCTCAAGCTCCTTTTCCAGGCAATGGAAGTTTCTGTGGCTGAACTGGTTGGCAGCAGGTGGGTCCCAAAGCAGTACCTGCACCACACCATTAGCAGCTATTTGCTTTGGCAGCCAGAAACTTACCCTATGGTGTTGTCTTTTTTTATTTGTACTGCTGTTCTCGGGTAGCAGCTGCTCGCTTCACTATCTGTTTTTAGCTGCCTGTGTGTGGGCATAAAACCCATGCAAGGATCACTCTACTGTGGTTGTAATAGCAGAAAATAGATGTATTTTTATCTCTCAAAAGATCTTCAGATCTTTTCAAAGTGAACTGAACTGTGATTGTTCAGGGTGAAAAGGGTCTTGTGCTTTTTAACGTCTATATGATGACACAAGGGACAACTGCATTTCCTTCTTCTTTTTCTGTTCCTTTTATTGATGCTGGGAATTCAGGGCTTGTCTGGCTCAGGGGAATCCACGGGATTTATCTTTTCTCTCTTTGTTTTGTACTTATTTGGATTCATACCAATGATTGGTTTAAAAGTATTTTTATTAGCTTTTTAACATTAATTGAATTGTGGTGCTATCTACCTGCCTCAGCTGCCAGTGTATGCTGTAACCCCCTCTCTGAACCTTGAAGAATATTGTAGAACAAGCTAGGAAGAGCAGGTCAACCAGTGTCTGAAAATTTTTGAACTTTTCATTTTTTCTTGCTTTTTAAATTTGATGTGGGAATAGCAAACCTAGATTAAAAATGACCTAAAATGAATATTTTTGCAGGCAAGGTAACAAGTCAGGTCTGAGGTCAGGCCAGGAGATCCAAGCAACTATTCAGGAACATCAGGGAATGGGAGTGGGAACAGGCACCCCTATGCCATTGCTCAGGCCAGGACCCTGAAGCTGAAATGAAGATCCCAGGCTGTGGACAAGAGGGTGCATGGGTTGGGGTCCAAGGTGAGGCTGCCTAGGGCAAGTAAAGCCTGTTGGTGCTTTTGGGACCCTGATGAATTTAACTTTCTTTCTCCCATTTACTGGGAGATTCTTATGGCCAAAGTCACTGTGACAAGTTAGAAGTGCCCAGTGGAGCTGAAAGGTGGATGATGCTGACTATGTTGAGAATGAGCACGAGGAGCTCGTGATGAGTGAGCTGGCTTTCAAATGGAGCAATTATGAGAAAAAATTGAGAGAAGATATCATTGCAACAGCGGGCTGGATGAAGCCCACAGGGACCTATGATTCCAGTTCATGCTGTCTCTTACCAAGGCTTATATAGTAGAAGAGCCTCGTAATGGAAGAGGATAAGTATATTTCTTGGAACAGCTAAAAAAGATGATAATTATAACTGGATTACTCTGAACATAATCAATGGACTTACATCACACTTGCTACAAAAGCCTGGCTTTCCAAAATCTTTTTGTACTTTTGATCTGTGAAAGGAACTGCAGGTGATACTCAGGTCATATTCATATCAAAATACCTGATTTCAGACAGAAATCAAGTACTTAATAAGTAATTTAAATTGCTGTCATTGTAATTTCTATAAAAGATATGGATGCAAAAGGAGATGACAATGAAGAACCAAGGACAAAAATCAGATTCTTAGTACTATCTGGCTAATTGTAAAAATTTGGTTTCTTGACTAATTTGTCTTTCAAGTAGAAGACTCTTGTGGTAGGGGTATTTTTTACACAATGCACTTGGCCTTCTGCCAACAGATGAGCGCTCCAGATTGATACTAATGAAAGAAATATTAATGCACCGTAGCATGTCAATTATCTTGAAAAGGTCTCCAGCAACCATTTATCACTTAAATTTCACATCTTATAGCTGGGGACCAAATTGTGTTACATGTTAGAATAGTTCTGCCAAATTTGATCCATCATTAACTTTCATTTGTTGATAATTTGAACATGAATTTTTATTTAAGTTATGCATCTTTGTCAACTTGATGGAAACGTCCTGAATTGTCATGTTGTCATAGATGAGTGATGCTGTTTCCCAGTTGAGACTTGACTGTATTCTGAAATTACTTTAAAGATATATCCCCCCAGGAAAAAATCCTGAGGCCAGGGACTTTATTTGTTGCATTTGGGGTGGGGGGAGAAGGAAAAAAGGACTTTTATAACTTACATTGGATTCTCAATTGCTGAATCATGCACAGAAACTTAGTTGTTTTTTTCCTTCTTTAACTGCATCAGTATGATGGCTTTCATTGCTAGGGTTACCAGGCTTCCAAGCAAAACAGAATAGTTATAAAGGGGAAAGGTAACACCAGAGTAAATTTTATTTGTCTGCTAGGTGGGTTTCAGTGGATTGGGTGACATATCTCAGGTGCAAGAAGGCAAATGAATCCATTGTAGAGGATGTGATGAAGTCACATGTCTCAGCACTAAGGAACATTAACATAAATTGCCTCAGACTTCAAATAAAGGCAATACCCTAGGCGGGTTTGACCAAGGAGGGTCAACACAGAAACATCCTCCCATCATAATATTGAGGGAAATCCTTTGGCTAAAGGAGTTTGTTGGACTTGTGTGGTATGGGATGGCTATTCCTATTTACTTGTACGGGGTAATGTGGTAGGCTGTGGAAATATGTATCTTTCTGTGTAATATTGGACCATTGCAAAGTTCATCAACTTCTTTTCCCTGTACAAGGCATAATTTTTCTGCTTGCCTTTTTAAAAGCAAACACATAGCAGCCTAGTCTTGTGTTATTTTTTTAAAGCTCTCAAATAAAATTCTTGGTGGCATGCAGAATTTTGACTGGAGGGAGCTCAGAGAAGGCTCATACACAACAGTTTTCAGGAATGTTGTATAAGATGCCTGTGTTGAGTAAATAGAATGGGAATCAAATAAAATGTACTTAAGTAGCAAGTAGATAATTTAGCAAGATCAGGTGGCACCTTCAGATAATATGAATTAAAACCAGAGTGAAAGAGACAACAGAGGGTTAAACACTGATTGTAGCTGTATGAAGTGCCTTGGAAATGGAAGCAAAGCCTTGGCATTGAGAAGAAACAAATTTGTTTTGTTTTTTTAAAAGCTATGTCTGATCAGTATTCTCGCCTATGTTTAAATGGACAGTGCAAATGGATTCTTCATGCAAAGCTCAGGATTGTTGCATATGTTGCATTTGTGCCTGTGTTTGATTTAATTTACTCTTCTGAGAATCTGTAGCAGTATAAAGGCCTTAGGTAGCCTTTCTCGTCACTTGGTATAGTGATTAGATCCTTGCATTATAACTGATCATGGTTGTAGTCATTTCTCCATTATCCGGTGTATTGGGAGGTTGGCGTAGACTTTGGATAACATACCTCATCCAGGATACGCTTGGAGTGCAATTTAAAGACCCTTGAATCACTGTACTGGGCTCCCCAGGTTTCCAGAAAGGCTAATTAGCTCAGGTTGTGAACATAAAATACCTCTGTTCTGCTTCTAGACAAAACCTGGGCAAGAAGCAGCAAAAATGAGTTGTTGCTGCACCTGAGATAATAAACCTTAGCATGCTCTGCAGAGAGCTACATCCATAACCCTGTACAGTTAATTGGCAGCTTGAATAATTTGACCGCTTCTGGGCTTAATTGATGGATTTGCCAGCATTTTGCACCTTTGTCACGTTGTCCCAGCCTTCAGTGTCCAGCAGTTGGTTGTCACTATCTCTATGAATTGTCCTGACCCTACTGCAGCAGTTCCTGTGTGTAGGGTTATCTTTTACCTCAGTGTAAAGTCCTGGTGTCTGTTAAAGGCCGTTGTGCTGGGTACAGACTGCAGACAGTTATATTTCTCAAGCATCATGCTAAATGTAAATCTGACTGTTTGTGTGGTTTTATGGTGGTATCTCTTTAGGTAACCATGGTACTTTGCAGGGGAGTTCTTTTCTGCTGCCCTTAGCCTTTAAAGCAGAGGGGCAATGATAGTATGCCAGGCTGGGTTTAGAGAGAGCGCTGCTGAAATGTAGGCTCAGTTATGGTGCTGTCACAAATGCATAAATGTCAAGTCACCTACACTACCTGGTATTAACATCCCTGGACACTTAATACATCTGTTCCTAACTTTCTGTTGCTTTAAAAGCACCATGATCCATTAGTGGTACATGAAGAAACCCACCCCAAGTAATATCTCAATTTGCTTGTTTTGCAGCATGTTGAGTAGTGCTCTGACAATGGACATATGAACATCTCTTTTTAACTAACAGTAGTATAAAGATTTCTCATACATGTATCTTTCTTAGTGTTGCAGATGGAGTCATGAACTTCACTCGCAAGAGAGAAGCGAAAATATATTTTATTGATACAAGACAGTGAGTTAACAAAGTTCAATGGTAAATGCGGCAGTGGTTTAACAAGATTTGATGGCAAGGTACACTTGATTATTTACTGCACAGAGGACAGGATCAGACAAAACTGTCAGGGAGACCCTCCTGTTGAGTCATGAGGTTCAGAAAGGACCCCCTTGGGTTCTAAATTCCTTCTCAGAGAGGAGTGTAGGTGCGGCTGGATCCGGACTTAGTCCTAGACTTGGTCAACAGTTTATGTCTATATGCGTAATCAGTCCTTTATATCACTTAGCTAAGATTTCAAAGTTTCAGTGTGCTTATTCCCAATTCACTTACGGAGTATCTGACGCGATAAGGATTCTCTCAGCCTCAAAAAGTAACCTTGAGAGGCGTCCCTACTCAAGGGGAGATCCTGGCATGCAGCCCGCTGCCGTGCAGGAACGCTCAGCGGGCCCTGGGCTGTCCACTATTTATGGAGTAAGATGATTGGCTTATAGTCATATTTGCATACCAGATGTATTTCGGTTGGCGCATGCTCAACTAGCCCTCAGCTGTTGAGCAAGATTTATAGCCCTTAGCTATTATGTTGTTATCTATCTCCCCAGAGTCCAACTTAAGCCAGATACAGCCATTACGACTGCCACTGATGGCTATTGCTTAAGCTGAAAAGGTGGTGGTGGGGCAGCACACCACCACAGTTAGTAAATACTAAGAAGAGCTTTCGAATTTTCTTAACAGTTTGTTATTTTCTGGGTTGTGTGATTCTAGAGCCTATCTTACAGTTTTTGTTTGTATTTTATATGTATTTTGTACATCTTTTTACATCTCTTGATATTTACAGTTTATTATGTTAGTATCTTATCTGCTTAATCACCTCATCTCATCCACTTAATAGCATTTAGAGTTGTGCTTCCTGTTTAGGTTTGTCAGAAAAACAAATGTGTGGGTCATCAAAAACCACAACAAACCAACCCCGGTAAAAAATTTCTCCCCACTCTTTGCAAGAATTAAAAAAAATATATAAACATCGGACAGTGCGTGTGTATTGCAGGACTCTGTAATTGTGTATAGCCTGAGGCAATATTTTGGTATCTTATCGAGAATGGAGATGCTCCTTTAGTTCATGTACGTCTCTGAAACAGGGCGGATTTGAGTCTGGCAGTCACTGTTGAAGGAAGAACTTTAGGATTTTTTTCTAATCATGATGCATATATTTTATTTAAAGTAACTAGGGAAGGTTTTGGTGAAGCTTATTTACTTACTAGCAAAAAACGTCTGTGATCCTAACATGAAAAACTCCATAGCAGTTGTAAGACTGTCTTTATATTAACAAGCCACTTAGCTCATCACTGGATTAAATGATGTGACTCAGTCACCTTCATTCTTGCTGTGCCATGGAAACCAGCTGGATACAGAAACTTGTGGTTTTGGAGGACAAGTCATGGTCAGTCACCTTAGCAGGGAGGCACAGGGGAATTGTTGTGGAACTGATTTTACTCAAAATATTCTGTAAAAAGGAATAATTGACATTTCAGTTGTTATAAACCTTCTGCTTATTGGTAACATAAAATAAACTTTGCAATGGAAGTGCAATGGAAGGTCCTTGGGGAAAAAAAGAGTGACAACATAGTTATACCAAACTGTTGCTTCCTACATCCCCTATGGAGGTTATGCTCTCTCCCCTTACACACATTCATGGTTTACATAAGTTTGTTATTGACCCAGAGTGCCGCCATTCCTACCTTGGAGGTTTTAAGAAAAAAAGAAATTTAAATGCCAGGGATCTTTGTTATCAGCTTACAACACCGTTAAGTTGGATCCAGTAATGGGGTCCCAGATTGACAGTATGTCTTCACGTTTTCCACTGAACGGCAAATAACCTGGATGGCATCTGAAATACACGGCTGGGTTTTGTAACACCACATGGTCCAGACTGGTCTGGTCAGAATTACACCTGTACAACTCTGCTCAATCGAGGGTGGCTGGGGAGTGAATCCACCCGCACTTGTGGCTCCGCAGCGCGAGCAGATTGCTGTGAGGCTGTTGCTCTGTCCCAGTGCCCACTTTAGGTACGAGAAGTTTGACTGCTGGAGCAGCGAACAGGCTCTGACCACCTTGGGATGCCCGTGACCGGGGTCGCCTTGGCACGCGGTCCTGGGGGAAGGTTTTCCTGCAGGCTCTGGCATGGCCCTGCGTGCTCTCTTCCCCGTAGTCCCTGGGCTGGGCAATCTTGCAGGACAGGAGCGCCTTGGCCAGCACGCTGTTTCTCTGTCCTCTCTGGGAGCCTGTTGCTTCTCCCAGGTTGGTGTGAATCAGAAATAAGAGTCCGGCTCCATGGTCGTTAATCCCAGACCAGGCACTCCTTCATCATCCAGCAGCCCAAGTGTGATCTGGAGCAGTGCTGTCAAATTAGCCAGGCAGCACAGCGTGAAATCTGTGCTGGCTCCGTGCCTGATGCTGGAAGACAGATGTTACCTGATCCATAGGGGTGATTGGAACGGTGCGGGCGGATAATACCTGAGCCAACATAAAGCTTGACAATGGAAAATTAACTTTGCAGCGTTTGCTTGTCAGATTTGAACTGTCAGGGTGAGTTAATACTGAAGCAGTGCTTTGGTGTTTTTTTTTTTTTAGGAGCCTGAGGGGTAGCTCTGCTGTGGTGTCAAACTACAGCCTAACCCTGATTCAACAGCTGTTTATGTAAAGCTGGTGGTGAAACTTTAGGTTAAAAGTCCTTGACTGCTTTTGAAACCTTACCATGAGAGAGGTTTGCACACAGTGAGCACTGTAGCTCTTCCTAACCAGCAATTGGAGTCAGCTCATCTTAACTTCAAAGTAAGCAGTCTGAGTCTGATGTGCCGCCTGTATGCAATGCCGTTAAATGAAACCAACTACAGTTGAAGCACAACTAGGCTCATTGCAGAATACTTTGTTTTTCTCTCTTAGCTTTAATTTTTTTAGGAAATTTTACTATTATTTTGAGCTTTTTCCTATTTCTTTCTTCTTTTCCACAGTGGGAGAAGAGGATTACAGTAAAGTGAGTTTCTCTTTCACATGATCAGCAACACGATTTGCCATTTTAAGGGCAATGTTTGTAGTCTAGCAACGTGTTAGATATGTTCATAAAAGAACAGAATGCTTGGAAATATGGCTTTCTGCCAAAAGAAAAAATAGCAGAAGTGCATATTATACTGACTTTTGTGAGGAAAATCTGGCTGTAAATTGGTGCAAATTATTTGCACAATTTTAAGAACTGTTTAATAATTTACAGCTAGCCAACACTCTCACTTCCAAATCCTGTTCAGCTGCAATGAAGCATCATTTCAACAGACTGTAATTTTACAGTCTGCAGAAGAAGTTGCTAGAAAGTCATCTCTGAGAGAGATGTCCATAGCAGGATCTCACCAGTGCAGATAATTTGTGTAAATTTTAAGGCTTATTCTTTACAAAATTAGTTCATTTTCTAGGCTGAAACTACAGCAACTATCAGAATGTTGTCTTAATGATATAAATTGGTCTTAAAGGATGATTAGTGGAAGGACTCCTTTTCCTGATGCAGTGTACTATTGCAGAGTTACAACCAGTAAGGGGAGACTGCTTGCTTTAATGTATCTGGCATTATCCTCTCGGAGACAGGCTGCTGGTAGCTTTTTTTCTAATGTGACTTACAGCACTTCGTAGTTACCAGATGTTACAGCAGTAGAATATATCATATTTGAGATTCTTTTAAAATATAATCTATAGGTATGCTGAATGGCTTGTGGACAGATAACATCTTAAAAGTTTTTTTCTGAAGCCAGCAATGCTTTCTGTTTAAAGTGAAGTGATCTGGTTCAGAAAAGGAGATGCAGGTTTGACAAGGTAGAGGGTTTTTGATATGTTCATGTAGAATCTAATGGGACTTATTCTGATGCATCACAATGGACTATATAAGTGATCACATTCATGTAACAGGAGATATTCATGTAACACTGACTGAGTCTGTAGAGAAGAAAAGAAAAGAGAATCAGACCAGCCAATTTTGGTTTTGTGGGAAGAATTTTATCCTAACTGCAACTGCCAGTCTTATTCTTTCACACTGAGACATTCTTAAAAGCAGAAATTCATCAGTGTAATGAACATACAGTCATCTTTGTGGAGGCGAGAATTAGATGCTGAAATGAAGTGTCTGTTGTTTGGTTTTGGTTTTTGGTTTTTTTTTAAATAAAAAATAGCCCATGACACCTCTGATATTTTATTTAGAGAAGCGTGACCTCACAGCTTATCCAATTACACGTTAATACTATAAATAGATTTGAAATATGGGGTGCGCCCAAGGTGCTACAGGCATGTAGGAGATAATTTTAAAAAATCTTCTGTGTGTTATAAAAGAAATGTTAGTTGAGCATCAATTAAATGGCACTCTTCTTTATTACATTAAAATTCAGTCACGTTTGAAGAATTGACTCCTGCACTAGGAATATCAGAATTAAAAAACCCCTTGTTGCAATGCCTTCTTTCTTTAATTCTAAATTGCACCTGCTCAATGATGTTCGCTAGCCCACGGTATGAATAGAATAAAAGTTGGTTTGGAACGAATTGCTGCTGTCTAGGTCAGCAACCCAGTTGTGCTTCAGAAAACGAGCTTTAGGAGTTGAGTCCTAACTCGATGAATACTTGGTATGTGCCTGGGTGCTTTGCTGAATCATGGTTTCTGTGCTGGAAGTACAGGCTTGGCTCCTAATTGACTCCCTTTGGGCTGTCACAGATTGTTGGCTGGATGGGATTCCGATTCTGGGAACCCTGCACACTTAGACTGAGCTTTTTTTGTTGAGGGAATGTCTTGTGCAGTAGGGAACTATGTGAACTTGCCTGTCCCTTCTGTGGCACAACTAATATATTAAACTCCTTTTGTTAAATAGAAGCCTGTGTTTCCATGCTTCCTAAAGGTCATGATTTCTGTCCCCTTTGAGCACCCTGCAGAGAGTGGTAGGGAAGGGTCATTTTAAGTTGATGATGAGTATTTGAGAAAGTCACCATTCAGGCTTGGAAAATGTTGCTCACACAGCTGAACAAGTCCATGCTTGTAGCAGTGAGCTGTGGCCACTTGCTGCAGCTGTGTTGCTTTTCTTTAGTTTTTTTTTTTTTCTTTTCTTCCTTAAGCTATGGGTTCTTTTGCTCTGAAAGGTTCTGAGGTTTCTCTGTGTGTTTGTGTGCAGTTTAACAATAAAAATACTTTGTCAGTGGCTTTTGTTTTTTTTGATTAGCAGCGTTGATTAGGACAGCGATTCATGACTTTTTTGGCCATTAGCCTCCATTGTGGTTTTCACAATACACCATTATTTTCTTTCTTCTTCATAGCGGGCTACTAGCCCAGACTCCTTCCACTTCTGCTGCAGCAGCAGAGTGGATTTAACAGAAATCTCTCCAGGCTCAAAAAGAAAAGTGACTCATGTCCTCTTGCTCATCCACTCATGTACATCTTAATAAAAAGAAGTTTGTTTAATCATTTTGTTATGAATGTAGGGTATAGATTCAGTCTTATCTTTGCAGTCTGTTCATTTTTTCACTGAAGCGAATGTGTTCAAAACGTTATCTTAGAGCCAAGTGAGCACTCAGGGCAGATCCCGCTCCCTGACCCTGCTGTAGCAGCCCTGCTGCCCGGTCTGGCTGCCCCACCTCATTGCGGTAGGAGATGTGAAAGACATGCTTTGCAGCTATAGCCCTGGTCGCTCTGGGAAACCAGGCACCCTAGCTAAAAATAGTCTCCTCTAAGTTAGCAGCTTTGCTTGTGAATACACAGGGATGAGAAGCTGATTTGGGTAATAAGAGATTCCCATGGTAGACTGGGAACCAGGGCTATCTGGGAAGAGACAGACAGGAGAAAGACAGAGATGACGAAGACATAGTGGTTTTAATCCTAGCATTGCCAGTCTCTGGAGTGGTTGATGTCGCATCCTTTAATTTTGCTAACCACTATGTATTTTCTTAAGATCTCGGTCAAGGTCAGAATTTCATCCCACTAAATGCTTTACACATGTATGAGAGAGAGCTTTTGTCTCAAAGACCATAAAGTTTTAGCAGACCAAGGACTATGTGAGGAAAACAAAGAATTACTGTATCTTTACTCAGCTCATGGGGAGTTAAGGTGACGGAGACTTCCTTAAGAGGCTGAAAATTTACCATCAGAGGAACTCGATCTGAATTTTCCGTGTTCAGGATGTGAGCCACCAGACCAGTTCCCCTCTTCTCCTTATTCCCTTTGACCTGGCTTCTTCCCCCTCCCTCTGCAAAGCTCTCTGTAACCCCCCTTCTCTTCACTTGTGCAGCTGAACTGAACTCATCATGCTGCCACGGGGAATTCCTCTGCTGTGGGGTGAAGCTGTACTCATCAGTGTTTTATTCGCTGGTGGAACCCCCTCACTTTGTCAGCTATGGAAGATTTTCAGTTAGATCATCAGTGGTACAAGAAGGAAAATAAAGATGGGGGTTGGGAAATGCAATAGATAAAGGCTTAAGTGGTCAGAATTTAAATCTTAAATTGCCAATTGCATGGCTGGCTAGAAAAAGGAAACGTAGGAAGAAAAAAGAGGCAGTAAACATGATGATTAAGTGGATCTTACTCAGAGTAAATTACAGCATTCCTGAATGAAACTCTTCTCTTTAACACGGAAATCATTAAATGTTAAACTCACACTATTATTTGCGTTTCGTTGGGTAGACTTGCATGTGCAGAAATATCCGTTTTAATTAGTGTTGAAAAGAAGTCTCGTGTACAGAGCACTGCCTGGTAGGTATTTTTATACTCTCTCTCAGTGAACTCATTTTATATGATGATGATTTCCTCTAATTTTTAATTAACATGTCTAAGTTAGAGTTGGGGAAAATGATCAGTGTTTCATTAACTGCCTCACACTTGGAGATCTATGCAAACCTAATTGATATGGTTGCTACAGGGTACTTTGTCAAACTGAACCATCCTGCCACTACCTTTCACCCCTTGCTTTTCAGTTATATGAATTTGAGTGAAAGGCATACTGCACTAGCATACAGTTTTACCTCTCAAGTGACAGCATATGATGTGGCATTGTATTTCAGTGCAACGTTTCATCCAAAATATTTCAAAACACTTTATAGACTGTGTATTGGAAGATCATTTGTTTATCACTGGTATATAGTGCCCCCCCTTCGCAAAGCGTGTATATAACAGTGCTTAGGAAAACAAGCAAGAGTATTTCTTGCTCCTCCTCTGGGGAAAATTATTGGCTCAACTCTTAAGCATCACAATTAAAAATATACTTGCTAGTCTATAACAAATACCCCTAAATTCATAATGTTTGATATCACAAGTTATTAAAGGCTGTTGTTGATATTTACTGATTTATTTAACTATATATACAAATGAATTATAGTATCTCACTGGAAAAAATGGTTGAGATGTGTGAAGGCAGGATGGTCTAGGGGTAAAAGTGGCTTATAAGTACTTATAAGGCCTCGGCTCTGGTCCCAGCTCTGCCACTAACCTGGTTAATGACTGGGACCAAATCACTGCATACAGCTATTGGTGTACTAAAGAAAGTAATTTTGGGGGAGGAAGAGACTGGTTTTAGTCATACTCATTAGTAAGTAAGTATATTCATATTAAATATTTTTCAAGGGGCTTAGGTTAAGCTATAGTTATTGTAGCTATAGGGTTTCTGTTGTGATACTGTGATAATGGGAAAGGATATGGAAACAGCAAAGGTAAAAAAGAGCTGAAACCTAGCAATGTTAACCTAGCAGTACTCTGCCCATGAATTATGCCATGAAACTGAGTTAGAGATTGTAAAGTCTGAGTAGAAATGCTATCTCTGAACTTGCTTTATGTCAGGAAAAACAAGACTTTTTACTGTCTGCTTATAGTGAGAAGAGCTAACTGCAATAGCAGTAGTAGAGCTGGTACATTATAAATTGTTTAAATATATTTTTATGAAGTCATTATTAAAAGGAGAGAAAAAAAATTGTTTTCTTCACAAAGTGGTGAAAATGGTTACGGTACTAAAATATACTTGGTTTCTTCTAAAGTTTTGGACTCGGAAATTTAACAAAGAAATCTTTTGTCTTAAAATAAGATATTCAGAAGAGATATTACGACACATGAGATTAATTTAAAAGCAGTTCATGTGACATAGAACTGCAGAATAAGTGAGGTTGGAAGGGACATCTGAAGGTCATGTGGCCCACTTTCCTGCTCAAAGCAGGGCTTATATCAAACATGAGATGAAGTTGTTAAGGGCCTGGTCCAGGCACATTTTGAGATCTCTAAGGATAGAGATTCCTCAGCCTCGCTGAGTGACCTGTCCTAGTACTTAACTACTCTCATGGTGAAAATATTTTTCCTTTAATATCCCACTGGAATTTACCCTCCAGCTTGTGGGTTTTCTTCTCTTGTTCTCAGACTCTGTGAAGAGTCTCTCTCTTTCTTCTCTTCAGGTAGTGGAAGATGCTGCCTTAGTCTTCTCTTCACTAGACAAATGGAGCTCCCTTACTTTTCCTTATCTATCATGTGCTTCAGCTCTCTAACCATGATCCTCTAATGGACTCACTCCAGTCTGTCAATCTTTGTTGCAGCAGGATCCCCAAAATGGACATAGTATCCAGATTTTGTATGTAGCTGTAGATAGGGAGTTGCTGAATGATAAATATGAATGGTGGGATCCCTACAACTACCTGGATGTAAGGGGACTTAGTTTATATGCCAAACTTGCCATGAGAAGCTGAATGCAACCTGGAAGGACGAGTTACATAAATCTTTGCCTTTGCACTTGTATTCCAGTTCTGAGAAAAAAGGGATAGGATAGAAACCCAGTTTGAAAGAAGAGAGGAGGATAGAGAGTGCTTGGTTATAATGGTGATATTAAGTACAAATTCTAAAGCTTCATTTTCCTGGTGAGATGACGAAGAAGCGAGTTATGGAGAGATGAGTGAGAGTCTGTCTTTTGATTGGAGCAAGCACATCGCAAGCCCTCAAGCTAACTGAAACATTGGAGCCACTTTACTGCTAAGGATGATGTAATGCAGTGAACAGTTTCCTTTAACTGTTTCCAGTTCTGCAAGTAGGAATGTAACCCATTGCATTATGAGAATAAAATTTATTTTTCCTGGTAGGCTTTTTAGTGTTGGGTAAATATGACAGTCAGAACACATGGTGTTTCCTTAAAAGCTGTGAATTCAAATGATGGCTTAGTGTTGAAAAATTATCTTGGGTGTTTACAATCCAAGGCAGGTCTGTCAGCTGCAGAAGTCAGAGCGTGTTTTCCACCAGCTAGAATAGTCCATTTGGGGTAAGTGCCAGAAAAAAAAAAAAAAAAAATCTCCCTTGGGGAAGCAGTGGGGACTTCATTCACAATTTTGTGAAAACTCATTACCTTCTTTTCTAGGCTTCAGTTCTGAATCCAGTGATAGTCAGTATTTCCATATTTTCAATCACTGATATGGACACTGACGTGAGCTTTGCTGTTAAGTTTGTAGATGGCACAAAAATTGCTAAAATAATGAAGGTTGTTGCAAAGATTATCTGAAATGGCTGATTAGATGATGAACTTCCAGCAAAATTCATTTTAATACAGCCAGATGAAAAGCTGTACATTGGGAAGTAAAAAAAAAAAAAAAAAAAAGGATATAAGACTCTCAGGGTGGAAGGCTGCTTTGGGAAGTAGCAAGCCTGAAGTCAATGTAAGGTTATTGGGAGGGCAACTTGCTCAACATGTACTTAAACTGAATTGGTATGGCAAAGAGGGCTCATGATGTTTGTTCTTGATGCTGGAATTCCTATCTGTATTTGTGAACTGAACTTGGAAGATTGTTCCCCCCCCCTCCCTTTTCTTTCCCCCCTCCCCTCCTTGTCTCTGGCTGCAGACTTTTTCTTGACAAACTTGCTCTTTCTTCTGCAGAAAATCAGTTGGGTTCTACTGGCAATTAGCCCAGGGAAGCAGAGACTAATTAGAATAATTATTGCTGGAGGTGTAGGTGGAGGTCTACAAAGCCTAAGGATAAACAAGAGGAGGTAGATTAGAAACAGCTCTTTGGAGTCTAAGAGATGAATAATGTCTGGCTTGGAAAGTTCTTGGATTCTTGGGGAGAACCTGGTGGCGTGGATGAAAAAATGCTGATTATTTTTGTATGTATCTGCATTCGTTTAATCCCCCTTCTGCATGCCCTGATTTTATTAGGCGTGTTTGCCAAGTGATTTTTCCCTTTTAAGGAGAGAACAAAATTTTTAACATAGCTCTCCAACAGCAGCACTATGCTGGCTTATCCAAGAATCACTACTCATGGAAACCTGTGATGAGGTTCCTGTAAGCTGATTGTGGGCTGTCCATAAAGGGTATATCGAGTATAAGTTGGAAAATTAACTGGCCTTTGCCTCTGATAGCTGCTGCTGTTCAGATCTGGTACCCTCACCTCAGAAGTGCCCTCAATTCTAGAGGACATACTCTGAAGATAAGGGGTGAGGCGTGGGGAGAGGACCCATAAAAAATGATCCAGATGCTGGAAAATAAGCTTTATGAGGTGAGTTGTAGGCAGGCCAGTCATTAATCTTATCAAAGAGAAAAGGTCAAGAGGTAATATGATTGCTGTGTGTAAGTACTTACATATGGAGAATATATTTGTCAGCAGGGGCCTTTTAATCTCTTATACAAGGACGTGGCAAGATCCCATAGCTAAAGATCGAAGGTAGACAAATTTAGTCTAGAAATAAGTTGTCATTACCTGGCTGTCCACATAAATAAATACTGGGACTCTTTACTAGAGGAAGATGTAGGAGCTGTATGTTTTTTGAAATGTAGGTAGCTGTATTTTGACCAATGATGTGCTTTAAGCATGTTTCTGAGTTATCTGTATTTAGGTCTGGGAGCAAAGAAGGAGAGGAAGCTGGACAGGAAGGACCAGGCGATCCCTTCTAGCTTTAGACTTGGTGTCTGAGATGCCTTCAGTTTATTCCTTTCATTTGAAGGCCATTTAATTGTTTTTGTTTGAGTGTTCATAATGGCTGCAAATCTCAAGCAAGATGATAATTATCTGACACTTCAGAGCATCAATGTGCAGGAGGTCAGGAGAGATCCGTTTTCCTCCTTGACACATGCTTGGCTCTAGTTGCAGTCCCCCCTGCCCAAGTTCACCCCCCAGCCAGCGTATGTTCCTTCAGGGAGTGGAGGAGAGCCACAGCCTGGGATGAGACAGTGCCTGAGATAATGGATGCAAAGAACTTAGATCTTTGGCTTACCACCTCTTTATAAAGAGAGCCTTTTTAGGAAATATGATTGTGTTTTGTGCTTTACGAGGGCCATTTCTACTACCAGTAGAATACAATACCAACAGTATTGTTGCTGCCTCATTGCTCCAACAAGAGACCATGTTCTCCTTACCCCTTGTCACAGGCAAACAGTCTTGACTGTGGGAATTTTGTTCCTGTCCCCCCTTCCCAACAAAAGAGCAAAATATCAAATCAGTAATTTAGAATAAATCAGAATATCATGCCTGTTTCTGATGTATAAACCTTCAGGAACGATCAGGATCTTACAGAAAATACAAATAATATTAGGGTAAGTTAGACCACAGGTACATCTTAGGAGCTAGAACCTACATTTTAGTGAATCTAAAAGCTAGATTACAAAATGCCTTACAAGCTGAGATGCCTAAGTACAGAAATCATACACTTTACAGTAAAAATAAACCACCACTGGGAGGCAAAATGTTTTATTTTTGTAAAACCAGGTATTCTTGTGTTTTGGTTTTTTAATTTTCTTCAATTTATTTTAGTTCAGGAAAGAATTACCTGGTCTACCACCCTAGTAAACATGTACCTTGTAGCCTTTATCCACTTCGATTCATTATGAATTTAAGCAGAAAGCATTTAGCTTTTGTGATCATTATCTTCCATTACCTGCTATGAGGACTGTTATACTTTATTGTATTGAACTTTACTGGAATTAAGGTTGCAGTTGCAATTCCTTTAAAAAAAAATCTATTTCCATGGATTTGTAGCTCAATTCTAACCATTCTGGATAGGAAACATTTAGCTACAGGCAGATATTTAATTTTTTATTTCTGTCCTTTTCCTTTGGTGTCAAAAATAAAATTTTAAACAGCATAATCTTCTGAAACTATAAAATAAACAGATTGTCTTGGAGACTTACTGATTCCCCCCCCCGCCCCCCCGTTTGCTTTTGTCCCTTTCCCTACCACTCACGTAGCTGAAGTGGGATGGACCCTTTCCTCTAGTCTGTCTGTGTGAAATAACCATGCGAGTCACTGCAAAGCTGAATGGTAATTAATAATTAAAGAGCAATCCAGAGGAATGTATCTATAATGCATTGATTTGGGGGGGAGGGAGAAGGAGTTTGTAAGTTGCTTTTTCTTTCTTTTTAAAGAAAAGAAAGACTTAGCAGCTTGTCTTTATTTTAGACACAGATCCATTTTACAAACTTCAGACTAAGCTTCTTATTAGAAATAACACCGCTCCTAGGTACGGTGAGTTAGGTATTCAGTTTGCAGATCTCTCAGTCCTCGTTCATATTAGCCGGTCACACACAGCCACAGATCTTTAGTATTCTTTGCTCTGTAAAAATAAAAGGAAAAAGGAAGGACAATCCTAGATACCAGGGTACTAAAACCAAAACAAAGACTTGCCTGAGCTGTGATCAGAGACCCTGCACATTTCCCTAAGCTATTTCTCTTAAGGCACTGAGGAGTCAATATTTTTTAGGGCCTGACAGTTCTCCAAACAGCTTAACCCACTGAGAAAATGGACACTGCTTGAGTTGGATGGGAACCAGAGAACTGAACTGACGTGTTTGAGCATCCGTTTCCCCCTTCCTCATTGATACATTTCTCTAGTAGCACATTTACTGCCTTTTCATTTTATTCATAGGGAATTCACATTATTTCTAGATATCTGATGATTCCTATTTTTTTCACTGTAGTCCTCTATGTCCTTTACAGCCATACTGTGGACCTCTTCCTTCTTTTGTTCCAAAAATTTTTGATCATTGTCCAGTTGTGCCTTAGTTAATTAGTACAGCTGATTAAGAGCAGTATGTGTTATGTCTCCTTCCTGAGAAATGCGCTTCAGGCTGCTTGTGTCATGACTCGGGGAAGGGAGAGGGAAGCTACAAAAAATACCACTTCAGGTAAATTGCTGTCTATGTGTTGTCACAGAGATTAAAGGATGCTTTCACCTTCTCTGGAGCAGGGAATATGGATGGGACTTGATTTCTTTCCCTGCTGATAGGCAATCAATGCCCTTGAAATTGCATAGGTTTCTGGGGGTACCTCCCTGTGCTGGGAGGTTTGTGAATATAGGTAGGAAATATCTGGACTGAGTTAATGTCTCCCAGCACTGAACTTTATTATTTATAATTTCTTTCTTCATATAGCAGTAATAATGATGCTGCATTAACTAATTCTGTATTGTTTTATGCGTGCTCATTTTAAGTCTCTGAAAGAAAGCCTGAGCCATTTTGATCTGTATTTTTCCTATATTGTGCATAAGAGTTTTCACTGGGATACCATTTGCACTTTTGATTGTTGAAAGCCAAGTTTTAGCTGAAAAAACCTTTTGTTTCCTTATTTTTGACACTGCTCTTCCTGAAGAAATGTCACTGTTCTCTTCTCAATTGAAGAATTGGAAGGTAAAATAGAAGGTTTTTTTGTTTGTTTGGTGGTTTGTTTTGTGGGTTTTGTTGTTGTTATTTGTTTTTTGGTTTGGTTTGGATTTTTTGCCTAAACCTTGATCAGCTCTTGACGTGCTTCTGTCTTCAGGAGGTGGCTGAGTAATCTTGAATGGATGTTTTATTCATTTTATCGTGTCTATAAATTAAACTTCTATAAGCTATTTGTTGGGCTGGATTGAAAGCATCTTTTCCCTTCTACTTGCTGTTGAAAAATACAGGCCTACTGCCCTATCTAAGAAGATAATGTGATTGGGAGAGTTTGGAATATTCTTTCTGTGTTGATGAAAAGATATTTTTTGTTCCAAAGTGGGGAAATTAAAGGAGTTGAATGTTGTTTTGGATGTATGGGTGATATATTTTTCCAGTGGCCTTTAATCTTGTAAAATTCCTGCAAAATACAGTATTTTTAGGAAAACAAATATATGTAGGTGATCATGGATTGACATAATAGGTCTGAGGTAATTTCCAGTAGTCTACCTCTGCTCACTTTCTCCTCTACATTGTGAGTGAAATTTTACTTTAAGAAATGTCGGTTTAGAGAGATCTTCAGAGCTGTAAGTTCCCACTATAGCATAAAAAAAGCTTGCATCATTAAGTATAACCCTAGCTGTTCTCTTTGAGTAGTCTCATGTCCCTTGTAACTTGACTTTGAAAGTAACAAATTTGTACAACTATGTGCATTTTGTGGAAAATACAGTGTGGTTGTTTCTGCTGTGCACAGAATGTATAAAACTTCTGCAAATACTGGTTTTATCAAAATTGGATCCTTCCCTTCATGAAGGAAACTTCAAGATCTGATTTGCTTTTAATATGTTTAGAATGGGCTTAATCCAGATTCGCATTGGTTTAAACAGACTTTGGATCAGACTCAAAATAAATGCATGGGTATGGAAGGGTGAGGAGGGATCAAAACATGTGTTTGCTAACATCATTGAGCTGAAAAATTGCCATTGGGTTTGGGCTGTATCCTCTGCACTCTGGTTATTAGTGCCTTTCTGTCATAGCATCAGTTAAACCCCAAACTCCAAACTCAAGAAAAACAATTTGCAAGAATTAAAAGGTTCAGATTTTTTTATTTTGTTTTGGGATAAGGTAATTTCCATAAGAAAAAGACTATTGACTTGTAAACAGAGAAGGCTATGCTGTAAGTTTCAGAAATAGAATATAAATAGAGACAGTCATTTACAATACAAATATAGAACAAACTCATTAGAAAAAAAGATTGGAAAATAAATAGCAGTTCTAGAGAGATGCTCGATATCATGAAGGACAAGAGTGAATGTTATGTACACTGTACAGAAGTTTTAACTGTTTAATAGTATTAAGTTCTGTAATAAAGTACCTTGGTATGAAACACATCATAGTGATACATGCCATTTTGAAGAAATGATTTGTGGTTTTTTAGTAGTTACAAAAACTAGTCTGCTGTACCTTCTGAGATGGTGTATAATTGCATAAGTTTCTTCTAACTCTTTCCTCAGATTTCCATTTATTCCTTGCCAGAAAGGCAGGTAAAGGGAAAAATTAATTTTTCCCCATATTGAAAATGTTGACTTTTTGGCACAGTTCATATTATGTGTCAGTTAGGACATCTGTGGTACAGAAGCACGTAACTGTACGTGAGACCTCCTAGCTCTGCCAAGTGCTGGTGCATTGCTCTAAGTCATGGGTACCTGTGTTAGGATAAGAGGTCTTGAATGAATGCAGGACTTGAGTCTGGGAGCATCATGCATTGGAAAAGAAGATCCTTAAGGTTAGTGGCACACAGAATTTATGTTTTGTCTGTTGATCGTGCTTCTCGGTTTGTCTTCTTTTTATATGCTGTTTTCTGTTCTGCCTGGACTTCTCCTGCAACTTGTTTAAGCATGGATTCATCCAGTCTTTCTGAGAGGGTCAAGCTGGAAGTGTAAGTCCTCAGCATGATAAATCAATATAAAAAAAGAGTACTTCCAAAGGAGTATTCAGATCTAGATAGGCAAAACTGATCTCCAGAGGTATCTGTCTCTGACCCTATTGGCCGGTACATCCTAACGTTAGGTGGGATAAATCAGAGTGATACATCTCTGCCTCCATTTCCCAACAGTAAAATAGACAGTACTACTACCTTATGTTAAGGGGATGCGAGAAGCCTGAAATTACTGCATTTCTACAGAAAAGAGCCATGAGAATATGTAAGTGTTAGAGATAAATGTTAGAAGTCTTCTAGGGATGAATTAAAAGTATTTTCCTTCTAAGTCTTGTGCTGCTTAACTGTTGTACCTGTCCTTATATCTATGAAGACAGAAAAGAGTAATTCTCATAACACGAAGAAAGAAGTTCTTAACATATTTCTAAAACAATCTGGGATCACAGGGGAGAGACCAAGCATGAAAAACATCAGTCTCTAAGGGGGAGAATTTCACATTAATAGTTTGTTACTGAAACTGCTTTGTAGCCCTAGCTACAGCCTTCTAAATGCTGACATACAAAAACAGTCTCCAAAGAATCTGTTGAATGCCTAAGTCTTTGCTGGAGTGAAATAAAGAAATACAGACCTCATTTATCAAGGCCTACAATCTTTTCCTGCTTGTATCTACTTGATCTGAAGGTCATTTAAAATGTATTAGAGGTTTAAGATTGGAATGCGAGGCTAATTTGAAACCTGGCTCTAAGATGACCGATTGTGTTAATATTCTTCATACTGGTTAAACTAAAGCTTAGTGTCTGTGTGACAGGACAGCATTAGCTAGGGATCCAAAATGGTGTGGCATTGCCTGGTGAAATAGCTGTTTCTTTTCACAGATAATGCTGTATAATTCCACTTAAATTTAATGGCCCCATGGCTCTTAAAGTAATGAACACCTAGGGTGGAGGCCGGGTGAGGAAATACAAAGAGCTGGCGAAAACTCAGTGCTCGCAGATTGGAAACGTCCTGGTTTGGATTTGGACTGAATGTGGAGAACTCTCCAGCACTCCCCTGGCCCCTTCCAATGTTTTCTCTGACATATTTGGCCCCCGACCAATTTTCCCAACTGCTCCCAAGTCCTTTCTAATAGTTTCCTAACCCAGTTGGATGTTCCCTCGGCTCCTTTATGCCCTTTCCATTGGCACAGGTATGAAGTTCTGCTGCTTCAGGGATAATGCTGAAGATAAATGTGCTTTCATCCTTCTTCCTCTCAAAGGGGGTCATTCCCAGTATTTTACAGTAGGTGAATTCTGTTAATGTCATTTGAGGTGTTCCAAATTGATTCTGAATGTGGCCACAGGGAGCAGGCAGGCTTCGCATTTGAGTGGGAATGGTCCCCTTTCACGCCATACTGGGGGCACTGTGTTGGTATTTCTGCTGAAATTAATTATTTTAGCCAGATAAGTAGGGATGAAACAGTTAAAATGAAAGGCAGATGGAGAGAGACCAACTTCCACCCAGTAAAAGGACAACGACGGGGTTGCATTGGGCCTAGTCTGGCCCAGTGCGAAGCTGCAGAGCAAATGGTCCTTGTTCGGAGAGGGACCCAGGCCCACCCCACCGGGAGGGTGATCATGCTGGGAGACCAGAGGGCTTTTTTAGACAGCACTCGGAGTAACGTGCCCAGATCTGTTTTGTGTCATTCCTGTTTTGCTAGGCAACCTCCTGACTTTTGCTGGGGTTTTTGTTTTATTTGTTTGTTTTTTGCTTTTTTTTCTCTCACTTTGTTTTTGTGTTATTGTCCAGGCCTGATTTTGTCTTTGGAATACGGGGTGTTAAAGTACCCCTGAGCATGTGTTCAATGCAACACGCATGCTCCAGATCACAAAAGGTGCAAAGCCAGTTTTGCATCTGCCTCTGCTATGTCTCTGGTCTTCTGACTAAAATATTAATCAGCATCCTTCTGTCACTAGAATAGAACTGCCTTGATCTTTAGCATGTTTGTCCTGGCAGCACGCCTTTCAGGTAGGAGTGTGCTGTTGTCCCGTTCTGTAGATCCTGTGGCCATGTTTATCTTTCTCATTTGTAAAGAACAAGTTCAGGTACCTACAATATTCAGGAAATAAAAAGTCCAGTCCTTATTCATGACAAGAAGGATATTAAACATTGTGACTCTATGGCTGATCTTGATGCAGTGTCATAGTCCTTGCTCCCATATACAGCCTTATAAAGTCTCTTTATGATAGGCAATTAGGTCCTATTTGAACACCGTAAGCCATTCACAGAGATAATTAAATGTAATTTTGAGGTCAGTGTAGGTTGATGCAACCTCTGATAAATATGATGTTATCTGGTACAATGATATTTAATCCTGTGGTTTGGGTGAAGACAGAGCAGCTGTGAGGGGGAGTAAGCGGTATGAACATATCTGCCAACAGCCCTGCGTCAAATGAACAGTCTTCCCAGCTTGTGGTATCCTCTACAGATGTTTCCATATGTCTTGCATAATAATTTCTTTTTTGAAATAGAGAGTGTAATTATTTTTATATGGTAATGTTAAAAAAAAAAAAAAAGCTCTAGCTTTGAAAAAGGATTTAGTGATGCAGATTGGAAGTTCACTTTCAATTTTTATATTTTACTATTGGGCAGTAACACTGCATAACAGACTGGGAGTATTTCACAAACAACACTTGGTGATCTTTCCTTTCTGGTAGTAAATAGCTGTATAACATTGATGACCAAGGTGAACTGCCTCTCCGTAATATTGGATTCCTGACATATTTGGAAGAAGGTAAAGATGTTTTACATATGTCTTCTATGGATGTCAGCTCTGCTTCCTCTTGAATTTTCATTGGAATGGAAAAGAATATTCAGACAATAGGTTTGCTTCTGCAGGAAGGATTGTTAATTCAATTTAGAATACATTATTAAAGGAGATAAGTAAAGCTAGTCTATATTTCAAAAAAATTTACAATTAGGATTCAAGCCAGACTAAGAAAAAAATATTCTTGCTTCATGCTTTAGAAATGTATTCTCTTGGGATGTTCACTGATGTGGTTTTAAGAGCTTATTAAATGCTATGTTAAATACTTAAACCTAAAAATATTCTGCTTGTATAGAAAAAGGCAATGGCAGAAAACTGGAGATTTTTGTGTCAGAGATGACATTGTTTTGGGCTCTTTGAAAAAGAACAGGAAGTTTAATTGAACAAGTAGTTAAAATGTTAGACACTGTTTCCCAAGCTGCAGATTCAATCTAGAATTTTGGATCCTTTAATCCTGTGGCCTTCAAACTGAGTTCCTGTTTGCTTGAGCGAGCTCTGCATCTGCAGCTCGCCCAGAAATCTCAGAGCTGCATCTAATAATTATAGAAATGAGCAGCATGAATATGTTAGAGTAGCAGCAGTTCACAAATTGGTTGACCAATTTTACATATGCTTTGACTTTTGAGGACTGCCTATTAAAAGTTACAAACACAATAGTCTCTACTGTTGTGCTGATGGGTCAGCCAGTACCACCTAGAAGCCTGAGCTTATCCAAGCAGCCAACTGCTAAAAACTGGAATAACAACAGCCCAGCTGCCTGAGTTGCAACTACTGAAGGCTGGAAAATATATTTGGGAAGCATCTTTATTTATATGCTTCCCCCATTCTTATACTTTTGTATTTTTTGTTTGCCACTGTTCTAGATGGACCTGTGGTATGAAACGGTATGGCTACTTCAGCCATATGGCTATCTATCTCTCTGTTAAATACAATTGAAATCAGTCAGTGGATTTAGAATTATAAGGTAGGGATGAGCAGCCAAAACCATATATATACAGTGTACATGCAGTGCCATCACATAAACATAATTTTCTAAAGAGCTTGCACTGAAAATCTGACATCAGTTGACGATGTGAAGACTTCTCTCTTTCTGAACTTGGACTGTAGGCTCCTGAAGGCAGTAGGTGTTCTTTTTGTTCTGTGTTTGTAGAGTGCTAACAGAATATAATCCTGTTCTGTGCTATATAATGGATTAAATATATTGGATATCTTAAAGTTACTCTTCTGTATAAATGTTTGCAGGGTCAGTGTGTATAGTACTATATTTAAAATAGTTTTGAATCAGGAAGCAATCACAGCCACCACTTTCAAAACTATGCACTTATTCAGCTCTTGTAGATAGAAATACCTCTTAGAGAATAGGCATTGAGCCATTACTGTGTCTTGCCTTGAATTATGAATAAATCCACTGTACAGAATTATTACTAATGCTTAAGACAAGTGTACTGGTCCAGTCAGTGACTTCAGACACGGTAAGTTCTCTCTTCTCCCAATATAATTTAGTTGGAAGAACTATAAATCTAATTCTTTAAGTCTTTCATGTTAAGGCAGGGATTGGTTTTATGAACTTTATCACCAGAGAGGAGTAGAAGCTTATACAGTGAATTCTTAATAGCTTTAGTAATGGTATAAATGTTGTCTTTTTCACCTTTCATCATAACACTGCAACAGAGTAAACCTAAATGCTCTTTTTCCGTTTACAGTTCTCCCAGCGTAATCAAATTATTACGAAGTTGTTAATAGTATTATGACAGTTGGTCCATATAATAGACTTGTGATAATATACCTTCATGTTAATAATTTCTTGGTTTTTACTTTTCTCTTAAGAGTCTTTGTTTTAAATAATGAATGTGAAAACTAATATCGACCTTAGCGTGATGATTGAAGAGCCTGCTGCTGCAAAAGTGGACGTGGCTTGAGGGATTGGAACAGTAGGTGGTTGCCTATAATTTGCTAGGGAGTTTTTGATTATTAGTTGTAAATAAAGTTTTGGAAGTACAGGGGGTGGTGGTGAGGAATTAGTAGTCTGTGCCTAGAACACCTTGATCTCCCTGAAATAGTTACAGTTTATAGTGAAATAGTTTAATAGCTGAAAAGGTGAGTTAGGCTGTGTTCTTGAACAAAACAGCAGCTTCCGTTCCAGTCATACAGAGTATTAAGTGCCTGTTCAAGTGACTCTCATAAACACTTCTCTTGATTTCAGTGGGTTCATTCACATGAATTAAATTAAGCAGATGCTAAAAAGTTTGCAGAAACTGGAGTCTGTCTAAGCAGTATGTTTTCCTGGTAGCTCTGGCTGCCCAGAAGTATTTATAGTGTGCCCTCACCTTCTAATAAACTTGGGAAAACACAAAAACTTGCAATCATACTTGCAATTATGCGTTTGAAAGTATGAGTCTTTTGCTATTAAATTTCCAAATAGATGCCAAAAAAAATAATTACTTCAAATCACAAATGGCAGGGGTCAAATAAAGCTTAATCCGTAAGAGTCTCCATGTAGATAGAAAAAGAGAGATCTCTGTTAAGAATGGTCCATGAAAGAAAACATCATGGAGGGAGCGGGGGAGGGGGGGGGTGGGGGTGTAGAATTTTTTCCATAAGTCAATGTTTATCAAAAAGTGAAGGATCTTAGCAAATCCTTCAAAGAAAAGGGAAAAAACCCAAAGATAAAATATAAACACCAGGGAAAGTGATTGATCTAGAATTCGTTCCTTTTTCCTTTCTCGCCCCTCTTAGCTGACATGGTGATGAAAAGAGAGGATTAAAATGGGCTTCTTTAAAGCCAAAATTTTATTAGGAAATGATTAAAAGCACATTGTATCTCTTAAAGTGAAGTTTTGCTCTTTTTGGTCCAGCCTTGCTACAAAGCATTTTCGGAAGAGAGCAAGAGAAAAGGAGAGGGGAAAAATGGAGATCATTCTAACTTTAATTATACATGTATCTGTGGAATTTTCCATTTGTTTTCCCTGTCCATCATCCACCAAAAACCCAGTGCACTTCTGAAGACAAGTCTACATCCAGAAAGGATTTTTGGGTCAGAAACTGCTACAACTCTTGTTTGGAGAACAGTTTTGAGCTGTAACTACCATAAAAGTGAAAATCTACCCAGGCAGGAACTAAGTTATGGAAGCAGGGGCATGGCATGGGGGGGAATCAAAATTCTCTCTGTGCACCTTCCCCCCCCCCCCCCCCAAAAGGTGGGGGGAGGATGAAAAAGTATAGGTAAAGAAATTTCTGAACTTCAAGGTCTTCCAGCCTAGACAAATTGACCAAAATTACAGTTATTACTTCCACTGAAAACTTACTTCCAATGCACATTGCATATAAGTTTTGGAATCGTAAGGGATTTATCTTCCATGCCTTGTCCCATATGGAGAAATACTGGCTACCTTTGGCTTTATGGAGAGGTCAAGGTCTTTAGTAAAGAAGCAGGTAATAGACCACTGATTTTGTGACAAAAGCTGGAAGTTTTCATTTCCTTTCTCCCTTTTTTTTTTTTTAAATCTGTATGGTGTGACATGGTTGGTTTATGCCTGTCATGTAGTATCCAAATAAAACCATTTTCTGGAAAGAAAAGGGTGAAAATATTGTCTCCTGAATTCTACGCAGGGAACCTGGCAGGGAACTGGAGATACGATGCTCTGTTTAGTCTAATGTTCCTGAAGGGAGGTGAAACTGCAGTGGTCTGCCATCTTGCTGCAAAGGGGCAGAAGGCTCTGGGATCAGAACAAGCAGTAGAAAGGTAATCAGAAAGCTGTGAGGTACAGTAAGGACTTCTCTTAAGAGAAGTCTGATGCTCCAATACTGAGCAAGGGAATCTGTACTAGACATCTATGTCTCTATTTTGGACCAAAATATGTATGTATTTTTACTTGTATTTACTTAAAACCTCCAAACAACCAAAGTTCTGTGAAGAAGGAATGCCTAGGGACTTTTGTTTCAGGGCAATGAAAGCAGAAGGGATAAATTTCTTAGGTATATTTGTCCAGAAGCACCATCAGGTATTCATAGATCCCTAGCATACAACAGAGAATTACTGTTGCCACCTCCATTGACATACACTGGGGATTAACTCAAAGAACTGTGGCTGAATTGAAGATGAAATCGTTTAAAAGGGTTTCACAAGTCTCCTCATAAAACAGGAGACTGGATGGACTAGGAGAATCTCTAGGTAACCCTATAAATCCATCTTTAAATAAAGAATCTAGTAAATCCAATTCTCTTCCATCGCCTGCATTTATTTTAGTTATAAAATAATAACACAAAAAAGCTAAATTTATTTTAGCTATCCATGACTGATGGTAGTAGTATGAGCTGGTTAAGAATCATACCCTTGATCATTGCTCAGTTGCTGTTGTGCTTCAAGCCTCTCCTCATCTACAGGCCACCCAGACGCTTTCCCTAGGACAGCTGTGTGTGTATGAACCATTGGCTTCAATCCAACCTGTAAAATGCTTGTAATTATGGAGTCCCATTGAAATGAAATCAGTAAAACAGGTCTCTGCTCTTAGAAATGATGCACAGAATCCAGAGATACTGAAGACCTTTATGTTTTTATTGTGAAATGATTCCTCCTGTTCTTTGCATCTGTTTGTTAATTGAGGAAAAATACCGTTATGGTTAGCAGGATCACTATTTAGCCTGAAAAGATGCCCACAATCCACAAGACAATGCTGTAAAATCTGTTAAATAGCTGACCTACATTTTTCGGATATTGGGATGAAATCCACTGGCATAGGTGAAACAGCAGTCAGACCCCTGGCAGCCTCCTACTTCTTAAGCTGCAACAGGACCCTCCTAAGAGTGTTTAAGAATTCAAAGATTTCTCATTATGGCTTTGTTTTTCTTACTAAGTCATTCTCCCTGCTTCTGAAATGCAAAATAAGGTCTTTTAATTTTTAAATGCATTTACCGGTCAGATTGGAAAATACTGACCTCTGTTTTTCAGAGCTGTGACTCAGATTAAGGCACCAATCCTGCAGCGTAAATAAGCCATTTTACTGCTTATGGCTGCTCCCCAATACAGTTTGCAATTACCTGAAAGCCATTCATTTGAAGTGTGTGGAACAACAGTAACTTTCTGATTTGGTGTGTGCATCCCCTAGATGAACTACTGCTAGCAAGCAGTACAGTGAGCCTACCCCTTGTTCCTGAAAGTCTTTAACACTTAGGACAGGTGCTGAGTTACAGAAATGGCTTATCTGGAAGGTGCTTTGTTGATGCTTCCATAGAGGTTAAGTTCCAAAGCAGGTGGATTGAAGGTAACCCAGTAGGATCTTCTGTGTATGATAGTAACCAGTTTAATTCAGGAATGAAATATTGGGCTTACCCTGTGGCAAGGTGGCTCCAACATACATTGCTGAAAATCATCTGAATTTTAAAAGTTACAGCTTTAGGATGCACAGGGATGAAAAAAGTTTGCTAAGTTCAGGATTTAGTCTCTGGTTCTGTGTGAATGTAAGGAAACAACATGTAATCTCTTATATCTTTCGATACTTTCTATTTTATTTTCATGCACCAAATATGCATTCTTGTATGTCTTAAAAAAACCTCCCAGGCTGATTTTTGTGGCCTAAGAGGAATTTCAGTTGCTCAGAAAAGCACAGTCTGAAACTTTTTCCTTAATAATTGGAGACAATAGATGCTCCCAGTAGTGAAGTTTCTTTCTTTTTCTCCTTAATTGCAAGGACCAGCAGAAAGCTGTAGTTAAGACACTGACAATAGAATAAATAGCTGACCTGATGGAGTGTGCTTGGGCTGTAGCCAGGAATCTCATCAGTAGATACTCTCTTCTTTGGGAAATGGTTCTTCCTCTTGGCTTTGTAAGTCTTCGTAGTAACCTATTTAAAAGTAAAAGTTTGGTCGTTTGTTTTTTTTTTTTTCTTCTTGCTTGCTTTATTTTAAACCAAGCCTTTATTTCTAAAAATCATCAAATTCCAGCTAAGTGATCTGGTAGATTGTGGCTCTTTTGAGAATAGGAGAGAATAATACTATTTGTGAGTTATGAATTGGTTCTGCTTTTACTTATATCAATATACATCCAGGAATACGTGTTGTGAATTTATTAGGTTTAGATAACCCTGAACGAGACTGGTATTATAGCTCAGTTCTGTAAAACATTGTGTTATTTCCAAAGCGCCATGTACCTAACACCCATGGTCTGGAATTCTGTTCTCTCAAAAGCTCCAGTGTACAGAGACTGCAGCATAAATACATCATCAGCATATTAATTATCTGAATAATCAAAGTGAATGCCTACAGTTGCTGTTTGCTGGAGATTTCATCTGGTGGTTAGGAGCAGAGGAAGTGCCAGCTCAGTAACAGTATGCCTCAAACTGTGGGAGACTGATGTTGACCCCGCATTAAAGAAAGCCAACGGCTGTGCAAGGAACCAGAGGTTCTTCCCTTTCTACCTCTATGGGGTTGCTGTGGGAACGTGGGTGTAAGAACCACTACTATGGACTGGCAGCAAGCGAAGGAAATCTGGTTTAAATGATCTGAACTTAAACCATAGCACTCAGCTTGATACAGCAGTCATGGACTAGTGCTTTATGTTGTTTGACCAGTGAATTTGTCGTTTTGAGTGTATGGAAAGTGTTTCTTGCTGACTCTTCTCATAGGCTGAGATGTTTTGTGGATGAAATTTTTTTGTGTATTTTGTTGGCTGTTGGTGATGTAGATGAGTAATTTACAGAGCACAGAGCTGGTTCTTGAGGGAAGAAAAGATGATACTTCTAGGAACAAAAAATGACTGACATGGAAGTTGCATTCCTGATCTTGCAGGGAAGACCAGAGCTCATTTTCTGCCTGAATTTGTTATCCAGATAATCAGTTAATCACCATTGTTTAACACTTTGGATTTTTATTCTGTAGATGTACAAGAGAGTTGCCTCCTAAATTTAAACTAGCAACCAGATTGGTTCTTCCTGCTGAGAAAGTCATACAAATTGCTTGGGGGCTGTCATGTGGTGGGGGGATTTATGTGACTATTCCAACCCCACTGCTCATGTGAAACGGACAATCTTTCACAAAGTCACCAGGTTTGCAGAAAAGTTTGAGTGCTGAAATCACTTTTCTCAGAAAGAGGAAGGAAAAAACCCAGTCTGAAAGCAAAACTGGAAAGAGGTTAAAATAAAGTAAAATACAATTCAGATTTTCAGGAGCCTCACTTTTGTGTTTACCAGAATAATGCTGCCCATGATCTACTTGTGTTTCCTATATCAGTTTACATGTATAAATGTATTTATTCTTGTTTTCTTTTTAGGTGATCCTGATCCTTACCAAGTATTATCATACTGACATGGGGAAAGTGCTGGAGAGCTCTTTGTGGAGGTAAGTTCTCTGCTTTTTCTATGACCACCTCCCCCACCCCATTCTTAGAACAGATCTGTCTCTTTTCCTTGTCCAAACTGCTGCTGAGTTGAGTTGGTAGCTGATTGTTGCTAATACAGCAAGATTATCCAGATTGTCATCAGCTTTTACTCCTTCTCTTCCTTAAATGCAGTTCTTGCAGTTCAATAACAAAGAGTTTGAAATTAGTTTTAACAGTAGAGACAAACAATAATAGAGAGTATAAGATACTTTCCGTAATGCCACTTTGAAAGGTGCCACTCTTTTCTTAGTATTTTTGCATCAAAGTTACTTAAAAACTTTGAAATACTTACTGTGTTTGGATGTGTCTGTTGGGAGTTCTTGCTGCTATTGAGTACTATATTGAGGTTAGTAAATAATCCTGATTTGGAAGCAGTCACGATTGTCTGGATGAAATGTAACACCAGTGCAGGTTATATTGTGTTTTATGACAACTGGGAATATGTAGTAATCCCAATAAATTTTAAATTGATTCTCATTCCCTTAACATTTGTGAATTAAGATATCAGTATGCTTGTTGCCTGTGTGTGCACAAATTGCACACTCAGGTATATGTCAGCACAATACCAGGGCTAGGGTAAGCCTATGTTATACTAATCATACTGGTTATCTTCTCATGTGTTAATTTGGTTTTGCTAAGTGGGTGTTTTGTGCGCTAAGTTTCTGTGTATCTATATAAATCTTCCACCACAATTTTTTGCTAGACCCAGTATGTACACTTCAGAATTGAAAGTATTTCACTGGTATCAATAAATATAATATTGCTCCAATGTTTGCTATGCTAGTTTTGCTGGGTTATCTGTAGCGGTAAAAATATTCTTGAAATATTCTGCTGGAATATCTAAATAATTGTTATATATGACAGGAGACTTCTTTGAGGAGTATTACGTGAAGTTCTTAAGTAACCCATAAGCTTCAGGTCTAGAAACAAATGGGGTATACCTTGTGGCTTAGGCACCTGTAAACTTCATACTGTCCCGAGAGCTTGTATGGGGACTCAATCTTCATCTGTGTGTGTAAGGAGCTTTACAGAAAGAATCCAAGAAAAGGAGTGGGCAAGGGAATAGGGAGTAAGAAAAGCCTGTGACCAGGACGTGCTGCACAACAGCTTTGTCACTTGTTTTGAAGAAGGCTGCATTGTTTTAATCTTGTGGGATTTCTCATAATGACAGCGTATCTTTGCAATACCTTGTTTTCATACTAGTGGCTGAGTAGTCCAGTCTGGCCAGGGGCAGTGGTCCATGCAGCACAAGGGTATTTGCAAGTAAAAAAACCCCAACTTTAGTCATAAAAAGGGTGTGTTCAGGAAAGAGAGTAAGATCAAATGGAGACTGCTTAGTATTGGCTCAGGATTGGCATTTTTAGGGCTGTGATGGTTCATTTGTAATTATCCTTTAAACTTTTAAGATGCGAAATTAACTGCACATTTGTTTCTGTTTTAATTTTTGTCCAACATCTTGTGCAAAGACGACAACCAAATGGCAATTCAGATACTCCCATAATGGCGTAAGCACACATTGCTTTCCTGTTATATGCCCCTGGCCTGTACAACATGTGCAATATGTTTCAAGTTTTGCTATCCATGCTTCAGTGTAATCTATCATAGAAGTCTTTTAAACTTATTCAGTTGGACTCTTCAAAATAAACTCTCTGCTCTTTCAAAATAAACATAAAACAGGCTTCAGATAATCTTGCTTTCTTTTGAGAACATAAACACTTTAAACAAGGTCATTCAGACCTTGCTGACAGCTGGTGTAAAGAAGAACTGGTGTGAACTGCATTCAAATAAAATTGATGCTAGCGTGAATCATAGGGAAATCAGGCCCTTTTACTTACAACTAATAGATGTACCAGATGCTTTGGTTGTTTATAAAACTAGGATGGAAATGCTGAAAGGAAGCAAGTGCTTAAGATTAGCACTTGGGCCAGGGGTGGTAGCTGATCCATCCGAAGATACGTTCTGCTCTGGGCTCACCTCGTTCCTCTGCCTCCGCCCACTGTGGCGTAAAAGCGGCACATGCGGTTGTCATACTGGGGGAGTTACAAGGTGCCTGGATCTGGAAAAGCACAAATGAGACCAACTGGTGCAAAAAAAAATCAAATTTATTTATCTATCAAATTAGATAAAATGAATCACATTTATTTATCAAATAGTGCCTCTCTCTGTTGAAATGTAGCTCGTTATTTGTACTAAATAAAATAAAAATAAATACTGAACGAAGCTGTCCATGAAGTCAGGGAACTTTTGTGGTTTTTCTCTGTGTAAAATCGTTGGGTGTAAATTGATGAAGCTCCATGTTTGTTGATGGAGCCAGAGTGTTGTACTCACATTGGCAGCCTGCCCAGAATGCACAGTGTACATATTTTTAAACTTATTTGATTCTCTTTTGCATTCCTCTCATTTGCATCAGAACACATATACAGTAAAACAGGTGTGAAAAATGGTATAGGGTTTTTTGCCAGCAGACAAAAGCCATTCATCTTTGTGAGGTTTCTGTGCCCTAGTGGGAATGGATCCTGTCCGGTTATTTCCTCAATCAGTCCAATGTTTTTTCTTCTTCCTATCTTGCCCAGCTAGATCATACCAGACACTTGATATTCTCTAAGTCTCTAAGTGCAAATAAACTTGTTTTATAACCTGATCAATCCCCACCATGTAAATTTTTTAATGTTGTTAATCTCCCACTTTTATCTTGCCAATCAGTAAATATTATCCTAGCTTGGCATTTATCAGTTCTTTCTTTTCTTCCTCTAAAACATATTTCCTCTTCATCTCTATCTTTTTCTCCTATCACTCAAAAGAATATTTTTTTTTTCCCTTCCTTAGTGGAACAGGGATTGAGAAAGGAGGGCTGACTCAGTAGTCCAGTGATGCTTATTTGTTCTTAGCAGTCTTGAAGTTGCAGTCAGACTTTTAAGAGTAATGCAAATGGTGGGGGAAGACACCAGTCGGAGATACGTGCCTGACGGGGCTTTACACGAAGAAGATAGATTTTTTTTTTTTTGGAAGTGGATCTAGGTGATGAATTTCTATGCCCCTGCAGAGCATTGTTAATTTGTGTAGGTAATTTATGCCTGCCCACACAAGTCGGGTTACAGGATTGGGAGACCTAAATTTTAATTACCTTGGAATTTTTTCATTGTTGAATAAACAGGGAAAATGGTGCTGGATAATGAAAGTCTTAACAACTTTTTACTAGTAGCAGCCATGTCTGGTTGCACTGAGGAGGTGGAGGCATAAATCTCGGTGGAAGCATGTAGTTAGAAAACACCAGGGTGTGCTTCTCTAGTCAGCTATTTCTGATACTTTGCTAATTTGCTTATTAAGTAAGTGTTAAGGTTGGGGTAAATTGTATAGTTATTTGACTCAAAATAAGGTAGGGAAATAAACAGATGATATTAGCTGCCTCTTGAATGTAAATTAAAATAACTTATTGAGAAGGAACAGGATTTTTTTCAGGTCTATTTTTAGAGTTTCTAAACTGCATTACGTATTGGGAATACAGGTTGGTGGTTATGTTAGGCCGCGTTAGCATAATGAAAAAACTGATACTGTGACTAAAACTTAAAATTCAGGCAATAAAATTATCTCCAGAAATTGTGCATATATTGAAGATACTTTGCATACTAGCTCTGTTCCTGTCAGACTCCATACACATCTTCATCCAGGATGTTTACAGTATGAAGAACCTGAATCAAACAGACCATTTAGGATAATAGATACTTGAGTATGTGTTTTCATATGCTTTATGGACCAGTTTGTGCATAAATATATAGGTGTACATACTTTACAACCTCAGGTGCCTGCTTGCATACATTGCATGCCTGCAGCTTTAGGTGTATGTACTTGAAACTTGCAATCAAATGTTTTAATTTTGAATTGGTAGCCACTAAGAAATTAATGCTAATACTTATCTGTACACCTGATTTAATCCTAATAATGTCTCTTGGAAATATAAATATTTATTGTTGTTCCATTTTATACACGGGACAACTGAGATGGTAAGTGATTGCTGAAGGTTATGCAGTGACTCAGCACTATGGCCATGGAACTGGCTTCCAACCTTGTGCTTAGACTGGCTCAGAGTCCTGTTTCTGGTATGCACGCAGGCTTCCCCATCTTAGCTTGATCTAAGCAATGAATAATAGATGCTGCTGATGATTGCTAATAAAGTTTTGATTGCATAGTATCAAGCTGTAATGATATGGTAGTGCTAAAGCAACTTGCTGTGTAATTGCCATTGTTCCCAATGGCATCACCAAGTTGTTACTGCTTCACCACAGCAAAACAAATGACATTATTTGATGTTAACTGCACAGTTAACTCCTGTTAGCATTGCATGCTGAACCCTAGGTAGGTCTGTTTCCAGAGATTTTGGGATAATTTGCCCCATGTTGTCGATAAGGAACCATTAAATGAAGAAATAGACTTCCCCACCTGCTTAAATATGGTTGGATATGCTAGCTGAACTTCCTGGGACTCCTTACTCCAGATGGAACCTGAGGAGGTGTCGTGGTTTCAGCCCAACCGGTAACAAAGGACCACGCAGCCGCTCGCTCACTCCTCCCTCCCCGCTCCAGTGGGATAGGGAGGAGAATCGAAGGAGAGAAAAGGAGGAAAAAAAACCAAAACAGAACCTCGAGGGTTGAGATAAGGGCAGTTTACTGGGACAACAAAAAAAAGAGAAGTTACAACAATAACAGCGGTACTAATAAAAGAGTATACAAAAGGAGTGATGCACAGTGCAACTGCTCACCACCCGGAACCCGACGCTCTGCCACTTCCCCCACCGAAAAGAAGAGCCCACCCCCTGGCCCACTCCCCATTTATATACTGAGCATGATGTGACATGGTATGGAATAGCTCCTTGGCTGGTTCAGGTCAGCTACCCCGGCTATGCCCCCCACTTCCCAGGTTCCTGTAAAAATTAACTCTATCCCAGCTGAACCCAGGACAGGAGGGAGCGAAGTCGCAGTGCTGTGCGAGGAGGTCATGAGTCCAGGACAGCGTCTGGGCACCTGGAGGTGAGAGCAATTAGGTGAGCCTCACGGACAGCACGAGACTTGGCAAACCTCAAGCAGTCAGGCAAATCCTATCTTTAGCAGCACAGCTGTTTCTGTCTGCATCCACAAAAAGCCACGTATTCAGGGCAAGACCTGTTTGTACAAGCCCACTGGCCGTCAGTAGCGATCAATGCACAGTGACCGCATGGTGCTTTGGGCATTTACACAAAGGTGCATGCCTACACTAAGGTTAAAATCCAGGCTACAAAGAGCAGGAGCAGGTAGATGCAGTGAACAACACACCACTCAGGAAAGTAAAATTTCCAGACCCTGTGTGGCTCACAGAGTGCGAGAAAATGAGTATGGGCATTTGTTTCCAAACTTTTCACCTGTGTCCTGAAATTAATTTAAAAAGCAAAATAAAAAAACCCCCCAATATAGAGTCTGGTGCCCCAGTAAAATTCTTTCTTGGTGTGAAGTGCTGCTTAATAAGTGAGCAACTATATTCTGCAGCAACTTGCACTTCCAGATGGTCTTATATTGTGGTTCTGCTTTGAAAAGTGACTTTGTAGAAATGGCCCCAAGGGATGGAGTTATTGAGTCTGTGATTTCCATATCAAATTTGCTCTCTTTCCAAGTGAAAACAAAAAAAGAAATGGCTTTCTAATTATTAGCCCAGTGAACTCAGCTTGGGATCTAATGTCTAGCTGTGCTTTCTCTGGCTAATGCATCATCCTGAATAATGCAGGTTCTGCAATCAAAATAGACTGCCCTCAGTTATACCTGTGCAGCTCTTTTGTCCTCCTGTTATATCCTTATTTACATCTGTTCCACTTTGAAAAGGTTTTGGGCAGTACTGTTGAAAAGGCAGTCCTACAATTAGAACTTTATTTCTCTTATTGAACAACAGATTTTTATGTTCTATTTGATCATATTTCCATATTCACCTAATAGCATTACAAAGACTTTCATTATCTTTGCTGCAATTTCTGTCTTGCTAATGTTCTACAGTGCATTGTTATGAGCTGAATTGCACAGGAAAGTCTATTTTAGATTTATTTTGGACATTTAAAATGAGCCATAAAACCACAGTTAGAACGTGAACGTAGTGGATTTGAGCCTATCAGCAATGTTTTATCATGGGTGTCAGGTAAGAAAAATACATAAAGACAAAGGAAATGAAAGGAACGTGTCTTGACAAACTTTGGAATGTGCAAGATATTGAGGAGATGATTATTCCTGTTTTTAACAGCTGGTGGTACTGATTTAGGGACCTAGAGGGTGCCCATGTTGCAGTGTGCTTCTGTAGTGCGTGCTCTAATGGACACACAACCCACCATGGTCTTTCCTAAGACCAAGACCCATTACACTGGCAATAACCTTACTGTTACCTTGGTGCTGCACTCATCCTGTCACATGCTTTGCCTGTAGCTTTTGGCCATTAAATAAAGGAATGAACTTTGGTCATGGATGTTGGGAACATTCTCTGAGTTGTGACCTGTAGACCCCTCTGAAGGAGATGGGTCTTTTAAATGGCTCTCCTGGGCACGGGACTTAGCTTAAGGAGGTCCTTTTATGTCTGTGTTAACATAATAGCATTTAAAAAATATTTTTACATCTAGCATGTATGTAACTGAAAAAAATAAATCCCCGCAAGCAAGTAAAAGCTACCAAAGAAGTCTATCCAAAATTCTTTACTGAATATCTGTTGCACACAGATGAGAGTGCTGTGTCATAACTATTTTCCAAGTCTTTGACAACTTGGAGTGGCGATGATGATTTCAAGTGTTTACAGATTTCTCCACTAGTTAGTGAATACACAAAGAAGATATGAGATATAGATTAAGATCCAGTTGGAAAGCTGTGATTTATATAGTTAAGAAAAGGCTCTTGCTTGCAGTACACTTGGGTTTATTGGAGCTGGTTGGAGCATGGCTGCTGAGCATGTTAAATATATCTTGCAGCATGGGAATTTTGCTACATTACAGGTTGATTTCTTTTTTTCTTTCCCTTTCCCTAACCCTCCTTCTGGAAAAGGAATTAAATCATTGTGAGATGTAACTCATTATGAGCGAGTCAATTTATAAAGAAAGAATAAGCATTTCTTTTAAATAGTTTAAGAATCCTGTCCTATTATTTGAGTAACTTGAACCCAAGTCATAGAATTTCTGATTGCTTTAACTGGAACTGGTATCATAAACATTTTTTATAGGCACAGAGTGTGTGGGAATTGTACCACAGGTTCTTGTTTTAAGTAGATTCCTTTTGGCTGGGACTGACGGTAATAGAGTAAGCAATCTTTCCTACCCAAAACCCATCCAGGTCAGTAGCAGTAGGAAGTTCAGGAAAGCCACTTCACTGGGATTTCCTCAGATCTGTCATGGTATCTTATTGCATAAGCCTGCCTACAAGAAATTATCATCTTTCTTGCTAGCCTCAGCAGACAGGCTTAAGGTGAGGAGTAGATAAAAAATGTCCTTCTATGCATTAGTTGTCTGTGGGGTTTGTAGTTTTATGTGTGTGTTGCTTTTCTCCTCCCTCCCAGCATAAAACAGGGAAGCTTGCGTTGGCACTGCCCACGATCCACTTCTATATGATCAAACCAAGAACTGCAATCTAAGAGCTTTTATTGTGGCATGATTCCTCTGTACTAAATTCATATAAAAACAGTTGAGCCATCAGCTTTTAGCTAATCAGAAGTACTCTGCTGCATTGTCATCCATTAACTCCCACTGTCAGCAGGCCAGCACAGCAGGGAGGTGCTGGGCCCGTAACCGAGGGGCAGATGGAATGACACCATATATATATTAAGCAATGTTTTCCTTTGCCACTCTGCAAAATGGAATAAATAAGAAACCACAATCAAAGCAGCTAGTTTCATTGCTCATCACATTTTTATGATGATGAATGAGGTATGAAAACCTGAACAGGATATATTTTTAAAACTGAAAAGGGCGAAGTCATGGCTTAGGGGAGCATATGGTAAGGTAGAAATGACATTGCACTCACCAGCTAGTGATGCTGCTGGTTCCACCTTCAGCCTGCTGTGTGACCTTGCTTGAAGAACCTACTGTTCCAGTGCTTTCCTCCACTTGGTCTTTGCCCAATTTGTTTCTTTGGAATGTAAGTAATTTGGAGAACTGATTGTACAAGCGCAGTGGGACCCCCGTCAGTGCTGGGGCTGTATGAAGGAGCTGTAATGTTTAGGAATGTTTAATGTTTGTCTCCTTAAAGTTTTCGGCTTGAGCCGTGAAGGACAGAAGACCATAGAGAGCACTGACACAAGACTCATCTGAAAACACTTGCTCGTAGTTTCACTACAAGGCAGCTAATGAAGAAGTGCCTTTTCTCAGCTGCTGTTTTGAAAATACTGTTTTGCAACCCCCTGTTGCTTCTCTTAGTGTTGGGCACCTTGTGTTACTGATGTGGTATGTGGCATGCGAGCAGCTTTGCTTGCTTCTGTAGTGTGTGCAGTCTGCTCTTGTGCATCCCCTGCGAACTGATTGCAAATTAATTTGGTTGTTGGGACTGAATGAATGAACAGCTGCATAGTTAATTATGCAGAATGGTATAGAAAAATGTAGTGTTAACGTTTTATACTCTCATTATCTCTGCGGTATGGAATATATTTTTCAGTGTGAAAATAACAAAGGCAATATTTCCCACATAACTTATTTATTAGGAACTCTGTATTGTTAGGCAGCTTTCTCTGCTTTAATTTACTAGGGATTGGGACAATGAAAAACTCCATACAGGCCAGTTTTTAAAATGTAAATATAATCTTAAGTGCTGAAGAATTTTGGGGTGTGGGTAGTTTACAAAAATTAAACCCATTTTACAGTAAGACTTAAATGTCTTGATTAATTTTTGGTGTTCTGAAATACGGAAGGTTAGCTGAGAGTTTTTCATTCTTCTCCTGGCAACCTGTCATTGAACAGATGACTGATAAGTAGTCAATTAGTCAATTGAATTTCTGTTCCAGCTACTCTTGAGGGATTTTTGTTTGTTCGTTTTGTTTTCATGTGATATTTGGTTTTGTCCCTTCCTACTTCTGCTCCCCCTCTTTTTCCCCTTGGCATCATTTCCTCCTATTGCATATAGAGCAGGGATAACAACTTATTTTGCTTCAACAAATAGCCATTCTTGAGCTAACTTTCAAAAAAGATATTTCATTTTCTTACCAGTTTCCTCTCCTAGTGGCCTTTTCTTACTAGCTGTTACCCTCCCTCTTTCATAGGACTGAGTTTCTTTCTCTTCCAGGCCTGACTTCTCCAGACCAGACTGGAGAAGTTGCTTTTTGGATGAGGGGTTAAGCGCCTACCAAAAGTTTTTGCATTTTTGCCTTAGGTGTCAGCTCCAAGGCTGGCTGTTGAAGCTGTTCCAGAGCTGACGTCCTTCTGATGGCAGGGCTTTTCCCCTGTACTTGCTTTGACAGACTGTAGGTATTTCCATGACCTGTGAGCACATTTGATGCCAATTTTCTATCATAGGATCTGAAATTGTAATTTCAGTCTGGGGGTGGGGGAAAATACCTGCTATCACCTATTTGTTGAAAAGCACCTGTCTGTGTTAATATATTTTTTTCACATCCGATATGTACTTTTTTTGCCAAATGGATATTGTTTTTCTTGAAGAGGGTGCATGCAGTTTGAATTACGCCCCTTGATAAAAAAGCATTGCAGTATCAGTGAAATACAGCCACCTCTGGGCAAAATCCAGGGAAACAAGTAAAGCAGACACGCAGTAAAGTGTGCTTTCTTAATATCAGAAAGACTAACAGTTCAGCTCAAAAGGATCTACATCATTCAACCTTTTGATATCCAGTTTTTCAAGCTTTCCTTTCTGGCAGGAAGAGGATGTATGGTCGTGCTTTCTGTATGATTCAGATGGTTTTCTGTAACGCTGATCTGTCCTTAGGATCATTGGCTGTTCTGAAGACTTCAACATAAAATGGTAACACATGGGAGAGAAAATGATTCTAAATTTTACTCTCTTCCAAGAATTTGGAGACTTATCACTGCTTTATCTTAATTCTTACCATATGCTGTCCAGTCCTTAATTTTGTAATGTCTCTTTGGGATAGAATTTAAAAATAAAGTTGTGCTGTTCTGAATACAGTGGCTGGAGTTTGAGATTTCTCTCCCTTTACCCTACCCGTAGGCAGTGTCGGTACTAAATACTGGACTCTCAGGTTTCAGTAGTTTTTAATTTGCTTTTTCTTCAGCCTGACACATAAAATTAGAAAAATAGCAATATTTTAGGTTTTAGCCTCATTTAAAAATAATTGGAAGCAAAATATACATGTGATGGAGTTTGGTATGTGTGATGATTTCAGGTGCATAATACTTAAGCTCCTCGTGCTATTTTGGTGCAATTTTCAGCTTGGCTCAGGCTGCTTTGTGCTAATGGGAAGGACACATGAGTAAAATATTATTCCTCTGTGCTGTGAGAGGGCAGCGCTTTCTGGCAAAGGGCAGAAGCCCAGAGTGAAAACTCGCATGCCTCGGCTTTCCATATGACCTCAAGTGAATATATGAATCTGTCGGTGTTCCAGAGTGGAAAGTGTCCAAGACGCGCATATTTAAATAAAATTAAAGAAGGAAAGAAAGTTAATTATTTAAAGATCAGAAAAGTGTGTTACAAATATGCTGCATAAAGCACCATGACCTATAACAGCATTACCTTAATAGGTCACAGTTAGAGGAGACCTTGACTCCTTGCTTAATATACTTCAGCTACAATATCTCTTAACATGCAGTGGCATGTGAAATGTAGGGTTGGATTTGCAAGAACTTTGCAGTGGTAATAGGACTTAACTTTTCAAAACGCATGTTAACATTTGTAGAGTACTTCAATAAGTAAAGATGAGTAAATATTTAAGTATCAAATTATATTTGATTTCCATTTTAACTGCAAGTCTTGGTACTTCCAAATGCTTGAGTTTTTATAAAAAATTTTGAGATTTCGTCTTGGGATTTGATACACGTTGATATTATTATAATAAACATTATTATTTCTTTTTTCTTTACCATGTTTGGCAGGGCTGGGAATAGGACCTAAGTTTTCTGATTCCCAGTCGATCACTTACATAACTGCTTTACTGGGAAGTTTTTCCATATTGCATACATTCCGAGAATGATTTTGGTTGCAAAGGAGCTCTGGTGGTCATCAAGTACAACCCCTGCCCAAAGCAGGGCTCTCTGCAGAAGTTAATCAGGTCGCTCATGGTCTTATCCTGTCCAGTTCTGAAAATCTTCCAGGCTGAAGATCCCACAGCTTTGCTGGGCAACCTCTGCCCATGCTTTGCTGCTCTCGTTGCAAGGGGTTATGTCAGCTGGAATTTCCCACCTTGCAGCTTGTGCTTGCCATCTATTGCCTTTTCACTGTGTCCTGGTTTCAGCTGGGATAGAGTTAACTGTCTTCCTAGTAGCTGGTACAGTGCTATGTTTTGAGTTCAGTATGTGAAGAATGTTGATAACGCTGATGTTTTCAGTTGTTGCTCAGTAGTGTTTAGACTAAAGTCAAGGATTTTTCAGCTTCTCATGCCCAGCCAGGGCACAAGAAGTTGGCACAGGTCACAACCAGGGCACCTGACCCAAACTGGCCAACGGTGTATTCCATACCATGGGACGTCCCATCTCGTTTAGGAACTGGGAAGGGGCGGGCAGGGATTCGCCGCTCGGGGACTGGCTGGGTGTCGGTCGGCGGGTGGTGAGCAATTGCCCTGCGCATCATTTGTACATTCCAATCCTTTTATTACTACTGTTGTCATTTTATTAGTGTTATCATTAGCATTATTAGTTTCTTCTTTTCTGTTCTATTAAACCGTTTTTATCTCAACCCACGAGTTTTACTTCTTTTCCCGATTTTCTCCCCCATCCCACTGGGAGGGGGGAGGGAGTGAGTGAGCAGCTGCGTGGTGCTTAGTTGCTGGCTGGGGTTAAACCACGACACACTGTATACCCTGGTCCTATCTTATTTATAACCTCCCTTTAGATACTGGAAGACTGAAATCAGATTCCCCATTAGCCTTATTTCCCAGACTAACCTACCCCGGCTCCCTCAGACATTCCTTGTACATCATGTGCTCCACTACCCTCACCATCTTAGTGACCCTCCTATGGACTCACTCCAGGTTGCTGATCTCTCTCTTTCATGAAGTGACACAAAATTATTTTATCCCGTTTGTAGAAGTGGGATGATCTGTCCTCTAGGGGTCCCTCTCTGCTGCTGTCCCCACATAAAATAGACTGTGCTTGGGTGAATGGTTTAGAATAGTTACCTTATTTATTTGAATATACAAATAAGTGTGAAAATCACTAAATGCTGACATCATTAACAGGGGAAATTCAGTTCTGTAAAAATTACTTAGACACCCAAGTCACTTCACCTCTTGAAAAAGATAACATTGGTCTTGTTTGCACTGAACCTCTCAGCATAAGAACAGCGGGGATGCCAGCATTAACTTTTTGTCCTCACTTTTGTTATGCAGTATGAATTCTTGATAGGTTTTGATTTAGTTGCTGGTACATTATTTATGACAACTCTTGGCTGCAGCTGCTGTAATCCACGAACCAAAGCCAAGCCTATTGTTTCTAGTTGTAGAATTGTAGTTTGTTGTAGAGCAACTCCCAGGTAATTAGGCAGGATGTGCTGTAATTGGTTGTAACATGGGCTCTTCTAAATATAGCATTAATCAGACTGAATGACAGATTAAAGTTTGGTGGTTTTTTTTCTTTTGAAGATTTGTCTACCACAGGTAAACATTATTGTGGCCACAAACGTTAGGAAGATTATTTTGCCAGGAAAGGAAGGAGAATTATGTGGGTTGGTTTTTTTTTTTTTTTAATGATCCTTCACTTAGAAGAGAGTTCTTTTAAGTGAGAATGTTGAAATGTGCAAAGCAGTGTTTTTGAAGGCAAGAATTCATGTACTAATCCTGGGATGTGGGTAAAGCTAAAGTCTTATTCAAAGAGTGGACTTCATACAGCAGTTTTTACTGCTATTGGATTTATGAAGTTTTGGACAATTTTGAGTCATCTTTAGCTTGACCTGTACTTTTGTACATGTATATTCTTGACTGGCAGGGTTTCAAGGGTCAAATGCAGACACCTGAAATTGCTGGAGTAAAAACAACTGATTACTTTAAAAAGATTATGAACTGAGAAGAACTTGTAAGAGGCGCAGGTTGGTGGATTTCTTGTCTTTTGGCATCTTCCCATCAAAGCTGGGTTCTTTTGTGGAGTATGTGATGGATACGAATTAACTGGAAACAATGCAAAGAAAATGGGTTGAGATTCAGCATTAGCTCTGAAAATCAGAATATACAGTAGCCACCCCAAAATCTTTGAGAAGCTAATGGATTTGCCTCACTTAGTGCAGCAAGCTTGTAAAACAGTCTTTACCATGAGAACAGTCAGAACTGGGGATGGGAAAAAAAAGGGAGTCAAATGGCATTTGTTCCATTGAAGGTTGTTCCCTTGAACATGTTATTTTGTCATAGTGTTTTGTTAGGAGAGAAATTAAAGGGCCAAAGCTTTTCTCGTTTGTGATTCTGTCCTGTTCTGAATCTATATGTTCAGTTTCACTGGCTGATGGGGAATGGTGTTTATGAGGAGGCTCTAGTCTGTTCTCTCGCAGGTGGCAATGCAAAGTGAATTACAGTGTCACACATTACAAAGCGAGTGTTGGGATGACACTGAGGCAAAGCCTCAGACCAGGCAGGGGTTATTCCAGTTTTTGTTTTGCTCCACAGAGTGCTGCATATTCAGTATTTATTTTTCCTTTGCACCCTCTCTATAAAATTCCCATGAGAAGTGGCAGCTGTTGTTGCTGCCGCGCTCACAGTGAGCTGGATTTCGCCAACAGCAAGTCACAGAGTGTTTTTTGTACCAGAAAACAGTCACTCCAGAAGAAGTGAACTGTGTGGTGTCACCCCTGGGGACAAGCTAACCCGTATGGCCCTCCACCTTCTCTCCTTGAAAACAAACCATATTTTAGGGCACAAATGCATGTGCCCTACTGAAGGACAAGGCAATAAATTGGCGTAATTGGTGTAAAGAGTGCTAGTGCTTTTGCAAGCAGTGGGGCTGTAATGATTTGCACAGGTTACAATTCAGGTCCTAAAACTAAACAATAGACTTTAACTGCAGTTTGTACCAATTGTGGATATTTTGAAGCAAACATTTGTGGAGTGCAGTGTTCCTTATTATGGAAGTAGTAATCGTCTGTTCCCATTCTGTTTTCCCTCTGCTTGCTAGCCTCTGAGGAGGCATTCCTTTAATCACTGGAGTATCTGCTCCACAGATGAAGCCCTGCAGCAGAAAAGGGGTTAAACTTGAGCTCAATAGCAGGAACTTTCTCATCCTGACAGTTCGCACAGCAATTTTTTTTGCATCACAAAGCATTTTCATCTAGGCAGAAACTGGGTGATCTTACCTGGGGTGGGAGAGTAGGAAGACGGCAGTGTCAATTGTGTACAGGTTAGAGTATTCTGAGTAAAAACTGTAGGCTTGAAAGGCCTCGGGCTTCCTCCATGCATCTGATGATGATTGTGTTGGTTTGGACATTAAAATGGAGAGAATTGGCGTGTTAGAACGAAGTCTCCTCATCCATTTGTTCTCAGCTCCCTGATGTATTCTTTGCTCTGTCACAAGCAAGGATCTTTGTTGAGTGTCATCCCTTATCATTCATTTTGTCACTTAGTGTAATGGGCAGAAGATTTCGAGGAGGCACACTGGAGTCAAAGTGGCTCTGGAGTAGATTCTTGGCTCCTGGTTTCCTTCTGCATTTAATAGCAAATGGCAAGAGTCCCAGTGTTGAATCAAGTCCTTCTCCCCCAGCCAGGCTTAACTCAATCCTGCCTAGGGAGCTGAATGGCAGCAAGACAGCTGGTTGCAGAAAGGCAATAGTTTCTGTCTGTCACAGTGTGCTCACAACACCTGGCTTAGCTCCGTATTGAAAACAAGTGAATGGATCAGCCCCACCTCTGCTTAAAGATATAAATATCAAAATGTAAGCATAAGAGATCTGATTGCCTCCAGCTGTCTGGGGCCACTGCTCAGAATTTGGTCAGTGGTAGGGTGCACGCTTGGTGTGGCATCTGGTGCTCTCATACTTTATTTAAAACTCAGCACATGACTTACCCAGAGTCTTGTAAGACTCACCAAAGCTGTTATCATGTGCCTTAAGTTGGTCACTGTATTTTTCACATGCTAAACAAATTAACACAGTATTTCCATAAATGAGAAGTCATTACTGGTAACTCACCTAATTTTCAGAAGGTGGATGTTCAACAATTTCCAGTTACCAATTTCTTCCTTCTGAGTACTCAGAATGGGAGTTACCCCAAATTTTTATCATCTTTGAAATTAAATGGTGAGATGTCCTTGAGAAAAAACATTTGATAAATGAACAAAGAAAATGTACTGTTGATAAAGTTTTGTGTTTTAGTTACTGAGCACCCAGAACTCTTGGGATCCAGTAAGGATAACAACTGTTTTGTTTATGCAATAGAACAAGAAGTATCACCAGAAAGAAATTAGAAGTTGAACAGGTTTTGTTGATTTCCACTTTGGTTTTCCACATCTTTACCAAAATACTGCTTAAGCTTTTTTCTTTAGAAATTAGTCTGGGAGTTATTGAACTGATATATTCTGCTTCACTGATTCTTTTCTGTATCACATTCTGGGAGTTTGCTATCTTTTAAAATTGAAATTTTCTGATACTTGTTCTCTGTTTGATGGGGTGGGGGGAAAGCACTGTGCAGTATCGATAAGGCACAGGTTAAATATATTAAAAACTGGTTAATTCACAGATCTTTAAAATTAAATTAACATTGAGTGATTGTAACTACCTAGAGTTTTGCAGTGATCAGTATCAGCCTTGCTCCTAGTCAACATTTTAAGCACTTATTTGGCAGTAAATACAAATCATTGCTGATGACAGTTATGGGTGACAAAAAAGAACTGACAGCGTTATGAGGACTGGACTGACAGAAGAGCTTTAAGTTGGCCCATTAAAACCAAGTTCAGCTTAATGGAATGCTGTTTATCTGGGAACAAGAAATGTGGGATATGATGTACAAAATATGTTGGCATATGGAGGAAAATCGCGATGGTAAAAAGGCTCAGGGGATCAGAGAGGCAACCTCCATGGTTGTGTCTTCAGTAATTACGAACTTCGTGTAAACTGCACTCATGAGTAGAGAGAAGAGCATTATCTTGCTTTCTGTGTACACTGCTGCAAGGGTGATGCTGAAATACATCAGGGCCTCTTGTCCATACATTCAGATGCATGTAGAAAATGGAAGAGAGTCACAGGAGCATCTGAAAGCTCGAGAAAATGGCCTGCTGCAAGACATGCACAGAGTTCAGTCTTTCAGCTTACCAAAGGAATGTAAAGGGCTCTTTAATGTAATGGTTAAGTTTACAACAGGGCTTGACGATTGCTCTGCTCAACCCTAAGTGACCCTGGATGTAGCCAGTAGGCTGCAGGGAAATGACAGCTCTGTCTATTCATTTGTTTTCTCTTTCTGATATCCCCCATCTTACCTGTTTTGACCAAAAATGTCTTTCTGACTTCTTGCTCCTTAGCCAAACAGATTTCTCTGTAAACTTTCCTTAAAAAAAGAAAGGCAGGCAGTAACTGCTCTGTTGGATGGGCATATTCGTTCTCTGAGTGTTTTTGCAGGGGTGGAACAGAGGGAAGGAAGGCCAAAGAGTAGTAAGAGGCAAGTAAGAAAATAACTACGTGGAAAAAGTCATCGCTATCCTTTACAAAAAGCTTTCTAACATTTTGACATGCCAAAGATGCATTTTAAACAACATTAACTTAGTTTATAAATGTCATCCCACTTACAAATTAACACTACATAGCACCAATTGTGCATTGGAAGAGTTGGTAATCTTGGTCTGATTGCTCACAGCAAAGTTGTTAAAACGATCAGGAGCCCCACCAGAGTCAGTGCTGGTCTGTGTTCCTGTAGGAAGCAGCAGCAGAAGGACCAGGGAGCTGATACAAGCGTAGCCATGAAATATGCTCTTCTTGGATGTGGATGATTCAGATCAGAGCTTCGGCCATTAGCACAGTGTTTGGTTTTATTTTCTTGTCTGTTTAGTTTCATCAGTATTTGGTTTTGAAACCCTGAAACCTCGTTAGTCGATCCTTTTAAAGACCATGTGAAGTAAGAAAGTATCACTACGTCTGTACAATAGACAGGAGGGAATCCAGACTCAAGCATGGGTAATGTTCACTGAGAGCCTGCGTAACTAAGGTGTCTTAGCAAAATGCAATGTGTACACGCTTCTGTGTGCCTTCAGGTGCCTATGTACTCTCAGGCTTTGGAATTTCCTTCTGAGAGTAGAGGCAAAGATATTATTCCTATTTTGTTTGCTTCTCATCCACGTATTCTGTCACTTTGAATAGGAATATTTCCCCAAGAGACCATTAACTAAAAGGAAACAAGATATTTCAAATTGAAAGGTTATCAGCAAATGCTGCATGAATGAAAACGTTAAATGAGTGAATCTCCCGCATGTCTTCTCTGTCACTGCTGCTTATAGGAACTCCCAAGAAAGAGACAAAATGCCCAATGGCTTATATTGGTGGCATTTAACAAGTTGAAATACTCTAATTACCCACGTACTTGTTAGGAGAAGGGGTTGGTACTTGGAGGGAGAACTTACATGGTTCAGAAACACTATAAATTGGTAAACATGGCTTTTTTTTTTTTTAGGTTTAAATAGAGATGTTATGAAATTATGTTAGACAGCTTGGATGTGGGGCATTTCTCTGAGTGGAGAATGTATGTTTTTGGTAGATTTGAATGGTCAATTTGAGTAGCATCCACGCCGGCTAAGCAGTCGTCTCTAATTTGAAAAAGTTATTTAAGTTTTGTTCTGAATTGCACTGTTACGTTTAGATGGATTTAAAATTATTATAATTTAAAATGAATGGGCAGGAAGGGGAAAAATAAATCAAGATGAATTTTCTATTGGAGGATATGGTTTTGAAAACCTATATATACACTATAAATACCCTCCAAAACACCTTGTACATGCAGAGAAAGCTTTTTAGGACATTATTGTTTTAGTAAAAACTTTTACATTTTCCCCTTTCTTGCGATTCTTTTTTTTTTCCTTCTTGCTATCAGACGAGGAGTGAGCGAAGGTGAGAATAAACTCATTGAGTATGGTGAGAGTCAGAATGATGTAGTACAAAGCAATATTAGAGTCCTTCTCAGCTACACATTCATCATTTTCAGCCCTGTATTCTTTGAATTGGGATAAGGAGCCATTGGGTCCTTATGAGTCAGCTCCAAGCACCTTCTCCTTTAGGAGGAAGATAAGGAAGAAAAATAGATTCTTCAAATAACATAACCTCCATTTAAGTCCTGTGGAAGTTATATTAAAAGGAGAATCACTCCCTGGAAAGCTTTTGCAATGTGAGAATTGAATTTAACAGGCTAAGCTTTCCGTGATAATAATTGCACAGCTAAGGATGATGCAAATTTAATGGCTCTAATCAGATGAGGTGAAACAAAGCAAACATTAGGTTTATGCTTTAATTTGTGATTTGCTCTACTGTTAATTCTTCCGTGGAAGAAGAAAGGTATGTTATGTTTTGTTCTTTTTTTTTCTTTTTCTTTTTTTTTAACCTGGAAAGCTTTGGAAAATATTAATCAAATTGCATGCTCTTCATTAACATAAACTGATTTCAGCTAAAATGATACATTTTACAACATTTAAATTAAAATAGTTTACTGAAAATTATCATCTAGAAAATGAGAGTGACCATAGCAGGTCACAACAGAGTACTGAGCTGGACAGTCCTGCATCTGCCAGCAGCTCATACCAAATACTTATGAACTGTACGAAAAGGACACAAGTCTATAGTGGAGTTTCACAGAATCACATAATGATTGGGGGTGGAAGGAACCTCTCAAGATCATCTAGTCCAAGCCCCCTGCTCAAAGTACGGTCGACTATAGCAGGTTGCCCAGGACCATGCTCAGCTGGGTTTTGAATAACTCCAAGGATGGAGACTCCAAAACCTCTCTGGGCAACCTGTGCCAGTGTTTGACCCTCTTCACATTAAAAGGTCTTTTTTTGATGTTTAAATGCAAATTTCTGTGTTCCAGTGTATACCCATTGCCTCTTACCCTGTCACTGGGCATCACAGAGAAGAGTCTGGCTCAGTTTTCTTTGCAATCTCCCCATCAGGCATTTATACGCATTAATAAGCTTCTCCTTGAGTCTTTTTTCACCAGGATAAACACTCCCAGCTCTCTCAGTTTCTCCTCATGTGTCAGATGCTCCAGTCCCTTAACCATCCTTGAGGCCCTTAGCTGACATGCTTCAGTATGTCTGTCTCATACTGGGGAGACCAGACTTGGACTTAGGACTCCAGACGCACTCAGCAGTCCTGAGTGGGAAGGATCACCTCTCTCGCCGTGCTGGCCATGCTCTTCCTAATGCAGCCCAGGAGGCTGTTGCTGTTCTTTGCTGAAAGGGCACATTGCTGGCTCATGTTCAACATGTTGTCCACCCTTGTTGAGTTTCATGAGATTCCTGTCAGCCCGTTTCTCCAGCCTGTGGAGGTCCCTCTGAATAGCAGCACAGCCATCTGATGTATCAGTCACTCCTTCCAGTTTTATATCATCTGCACACTTGCTGAGGTTACAATCTGTGCCATCATCTAGGTCATTAATGAGTATATTGAGCAGTATTGGCCCCAGTGTCAGCCCGTGGGGTACATTACTAGTGCCTCAACTCCACCCAGACTTCGTGCTGCTGATCACAACCTGCTGGGCCTAGGATTTCAGCCTACCTCACTATCCACTTATCTAGCCCATACTTCATCAGTTTGTCAATTAGAGTGTTATGGAAGATGGTGTCAAAAGCCTTGCTAAGGTCAAAATAAACAATATCTACTGCTCTCCCCTCTTCCTGTGAGCTACCTAGAAGGTTATCAGTTTGGCTAAGCATGATTTTCCCCTTCATAAATCCATACTGACTACTCCCAAACCTTCTTGTTCCTATATGTAGAAATGGGTTTCAGGATTATTTGCTCCATCCTTCCCAGGGATGAAAATGAGATGGATATCCCTGTAGTTCCCCAGATCCTCCTTCTTGCCCTTCTTGAAGGTAGGAGGAACATTCATTCTTCCTGAACACTCTTCAAGCCTCTAACAATTTTTGACTCAGGCAGCTCCTGAGCCTGAGGTGCAATCTGTTTGTTTAATATCCCTTCATAGATCCCCCCCCCCAACTCTGTGGTTCTTTTTTTTTTTTTTTTTCTTTAAATTTGGGCACATTTTTTTACCGCAACTGTGGGTTACGATAAAGCACATCCTCAACTTTATCCTGTAAGCTTTTGATTTTATGAACACTACAGTTTTTGGTCCTTGAAGACAAGTCGTTTCATTCTTTTGCTCGCCCTTGTCTGTCATATGTGTATTTCTTGTGCTTCCCTTGTGTGCTGTTTGAGGTAAGTAGAGTAGTATTGAACACAGTGTTAAAGGTAAGGGCAGAATGAAGGGGCTAATACAGTGCTATACTGGCATTTTCTGTTTGGTTCCCTGTTACCTTCCTAAAAATTTCTGAATTTATTTGTTTTTTCAATTGCTGTTGAATGGCAGATTGATGTTTTTATGGTACTCTGCATCATACCGCTCAGGTACCTTTACAGAATGGTAGTGGTTTGTGCAAAAGCCTTCATTTTGTATGTAATGTTAAAACACCCCTTTAAATTTATCTACTATGAATTTCTTTTGCCATTTTAATGACCAGTCACTCAGTGTCATGAGGTTCATTTACAACTTTTCATACTATCTTACTTGATATTTGTCTTCATTTTACTCCTTTGAATGATGTTGTGTTATTCACTGACTTTTGTCACCGTCTGCCCGTTTCTATAATTATGAATACATTAAATAGGACTGACCGAAGTATCTTGTGGGACTCCTTTGATGACTTTTTCTCAACAGCAAAAATGAATCAAACCTTATGTTACCCATTTTTAGAATAATTAATTCTCCAAATGAAGACCTATCATCTCGTCCTCTTATCTTGTAGCAATATATTTTCTTGAACACGTTTTGTGGGGGATCTTTCAGAAGGATTTTTAGAGTAGGCTATTTGGTTGAATTTTCCTTTTTATATATTCATTGATTCTGTCAAAACTGAAGACATTAATGAGTCATGCATTCCCTCTCCAAAGTCATGTGGACTCTCACTTGGTACCTCTTATTTCTCTGTGTGTCAAATTACAGAATTGGAATAGTTTTTACTAATTTGCCTAGTGCTGACATCAAACTTTACTGCCCTGAAGAACCTCTCTAAATTGCTCTTGGAGACCTTAAAAAAATTGGAATCCATATTTGCAATGTCGATTTCTCTAATGCAAACATTATTTTAAATGAGAAGACACTGCAATTAATGGCTTAGTGATTTCATCCTTGAGTTCCTTTAGAACATTTGGATGAATATCATCTGGTTTGGGCAGATGAGTAGTGTTGACTTGTGTAAAATGTCTTTCACTGACACTTTAATATGAGACATATCTTAATACAGCGACAGCAAAGAGCTCTGACATGGGAACCTTTCAAAGCAGCTCCAGGGTGAACAAAGATGCAAAATGTTAGTTTGCTTTCTCTGCTGTGGCTTCGTCTTTGGATGCTCTTTTCTCACCTTGCTCATGTGTTGGCTCCACAGATTGCTGTGACAGGCTTCACATCTTTTGGTAGGTTGATAGAAGATTTATTATTAGAGTGTAAACTTTTTCAAGTTGTGTTTCAAAGGTTTTTATTTTGGCCTATTGCATTACAGTGTTATCCTTCTGAGGATTACCCCCCCCCCCCCCCCCCCCCCAGTTATCTTCAGCTGGACAAAAATTCAACTTGTTAAAGTTGTCTGTCTTTCTTCAAGTAATGTTTCTTTTTAATCATGCCTTTTTTTTCTTTGGTCCACTTCAGGTAGTATGCACTTGCCCTGAAATTCAATCTCCTGCCTTTAAAAAGACATTTCTGATATTTTACCTATATCATTGCTTCTTTTAGCTTTCTTTTTTTAACCAAGCTTCCTCCTTTTTGTGCAAGAATCCTGTTGAACCCACTCCCATTGTGGATATTTTGGCTTCCTTGCTTATGCACAGATGTTGACTCTACGTCCATGCCGATCGTGATTGCAGAGTGACTCACTGACAGCCCTGCTGAGATGTGGTGAAGAGTTGCTTCCCCTCAGAGTTTCCTGGCTAGCTGCTCATGAAGAAGGGTCTGCAAATTTGCTCTTGGCATCGTGCCCCAAAATAACATTTAAGCAATCTACGTGGGGTTATTGAAATCTCCCATTACTGCTGTGTTTCCTGATCTTGCAGTTGTTGAGTTCACGAAGTAAATCAGAGTCACTGCTCCCATCCAGGCCAGCCCTGTGGTGGTATGCTAAATACTGCATACTGCACTCCCAGCCCTGTGTGGGACTGAACTTGAGTCCACAGGGATTGCGTGTTACTTCCTACGGTTAACTAACTTACAGGTTTTAGCTTTATGCTTTTCCAGATGGATGGTACCATTGCTAGCTAGTCTGTTTTTTCTGTATTCCCTAACCCCCGCCCAGTATTTAAGCAATTTACTACTTGGATATCTAACATGTATATAGAAGGACATTTACTTACTTTATCCTCTGGTCTGATTTTCTGTTTTTTTCATGTTTGATTAAAAGGAACTTTCTTTTATGTGAATGCTTTTAAACATCTGCTCTTTCAGATTTGCCAACATCTCTCCTGTTCTTTGCTTAAGAATACAGTGTTTGACTCCCTTCTCAAAAAGACACATTGTCCCAAACTGTGTGCCCTTCTCCACCTTTCAGCATTCTTTTTCTATATGTCTTTTCTTAATTTGCTTTCCTGTCATGTGGCTATCAACATCATTGACTTCAAATCTACTAGTAAGTAGAAAGAGGAGAGGAAGAAATCCACATTATTTTTTTGGTTAAAAAAAAAAAAAGCAAGTGATGCTAAATAATATCACATACATTAAATTTTTTTATTATCAATCTATTTTTGGGGGCTCTTTTATTTTCTCTTTTTCCTATGACTATGAGTTTACACATTGGAGATGTCAAAAATGAAGCAGCACTACATTTCTTTTTTAGGGAAGAGGATCCTTAACTCAAAAGCATTCCTGCCTTTCTCCCTCACTCCAGTGGCTTCCCTGGGAAAATTCTTACTAAGAGCGAGGAAGCCTTTGTAAAATCCTTGGCCATGTGTTTTGTGTACATTTGTCATCTGGCCTTTTCCTTTTTTCTTTTTTCTTTCCTTTCTTTTTTTCTTTTAGTTATACATATTTGGTATAAAACCAAGTTGAAACTAACCAGAATTCAGAGGCTTCGACTTCTCTGGTGAATAAAAACAAAGATAGTGCACATGAATAAAACAGACTTTGCGTGTCTGCAGCAGCTTCCCACACTCCTTCCATCTAGCAGCCAACACTTTCTGTTGGCTTTTTAATTAAAGCTCTATGCATAGGGACAGATTTGCATCATTTAAAATAAAACTGCTGTTTAATTCCTCATAGACATCACCTCCAGAACATTATTATTTGTTAATTTTTACGGCTAAAAACCAGCTTAGTCATCTGGATTGTAGTTTATCTCACTACCACTTGTGCCTGTAATAGATCCTGCCTGTCTGTGATTTGAGCAGTGATGTTTGGTAGTCCTTTCCTTGCCATCTGTGCCTCTTGCTTCTGCCTTCCCCTTTATAGGGAGACATTTCTTATGTTCTTTCACTTGAGAAGAGATCTCTCCCCATCTTCCCTCACCCATTTTTTTCAGGGTATTTTAAAACGTAAGCAGAAGTGTTAATAACAGGAGATCAACATTTCTAAGAATAAATACAATTCTTGGTTGTTTCTAAGAGGGTAATTGTGGATCAAATTTCCTAGAAATTTTGTAAGGTTTTCATGCGTTTCCAAATATGAGTTCATATATTTTTAAGAAAAGGTCTTCCCCCCCCCCCCCCAGTAGTAAAACTCTGTCCATGACCTTCCTGTACAGTGGAAGGTCCTTTTCTTGCTAAGGAGCCCATTACAAGAACAAGTCTTTGTATCAGACCTGTCAGGAAAAGAAGAGGAGGAAGCCTTGGCCCCTTGTCCCTGCATATCTTTCATCAGGTGTATTCTATGTCTGAGGAAGAGGAGAGGATAGCAGGAGCTGAAAACTTGGGGGGGGGGGGGGGGGGGGGGAAGAGAGGTGGGAGGAATTACTAGGAGACTATTTCATACTTTCTCTCTTTCTCCCCAGAAAATACTAATATACAAAATATAAAGAAGAGCTGCATGCCACCTAAACAGTGTATTAAGGCTTATTAGATTGTCAGCTTGTGTACGTCATCTCAACTGTGTGTTTTTAGGGGGGGTATAGGGCTGCACGAAGAGCCTACTTGGGAATGTGAAGTGCTTTGTAAGCAAGGACTGATTGTCCTTCCTTTGGGATTTTGCACTGTTCCTCATCATCAGGACCAAAAAAAGCTCTCTTCTAAATGCTTTTTAATGGGCTTTTACTGCCACTGTCAGTGGTTTGGGATGGGACTTCAGGATGTGCCAGGTATATACAGAAAATGGACTTGTCTGCCATGAGGTGGAAATCTGTTCTGTCATTCCGCAGTGGAGCTGTAATCACTTCAAGCTGTGATCTTGTTGGACCCCATCACCAAGCGAGCAGGCCTAGGCCAGGCTTCCCTACTGCTATATCAAACCCCCAACGACGTGCTAAGTGTAGTAGGGAGAAGAGGAGGGCACCAAGTAACTGATACTGCCCCTCTGAGTGGCGAAAATTGATGCTAGTGCTGTCTCTTTGATAAGGCACTAAATAAAATCTTTAACTTCTGTTATTAGCAAGCCAGTCATTATAAAAGGAGAGCACTTAACCCTGTTATCCTGGACGCACTTCAACTGCTACATGCACATTTTTCAGACTTTGTAAAGATGTTGCTCAGAGGTAATGGTGATGTGATACTCTGTGTTTGTATATGTGCATTTCTGTATTTAGATGTATACCGTTTAAAAGAAATTGAATGTACTCTCAAACAGAGGAAATACCAAGTACCAAAGAGCTTTACACTCTAACAAAAAAAGGCATGAATAGAATCAATGGGTAGGAGTTGAAGCAAGAGAAATTAAAATTAGAAATCAGGCACACATTTTTAAGTGGAAGCATAATTATGTGCCGAAACAAACCAACCAGAGTAAGTGATAGATTCCTCTAGTCAAGACGCATTTAGAAAGACATGCATTGGTCAGAGAAGAGTTACTGTCCTCTTGTGTAGCTGTACTTGAGGGAAATGCTCTGGCCGGTTTTATGCAGCAGGTCAGGCTAGAGGCTTTAATGCTTCTTTCCAGATTAAAACTAAGTGAATCTAAATACTAACAGTATTGCTGCGAGACAGATATATCTAAAACTGGAAAACAGCAACCTTATTAAAATGTAGAGGGGCAAGTGTTGAAGGAAGGCTCATGTTAAATTCCTAGTTTAAATTCCTAATTTCTAGCTGTTTGTAGCATGATTTTTAGGTTTGGGGTTTTTTTTTTCCTTCTCATGGGCATGTTCTTTACCTGTGTTGGCAAAGAGTTTGAACGTAGAACAGCTTTATAAGTTGGGATCTAACTGCTTTTCTTAATGTACTTTTGTCATTGGTTGGATTGGGGGATACTAAGGTGCTTTCATTTTCCAATGAAGAGGAAGGAGCAGCAATTTAAAACAGGATTTCTTTTCCTTCCTGTTTTTGGCACATTTGACCCTTTTCACACATAGATGTAGGAATATTTTTCTCAGTGCTTTTTCTATTGTGTTGTGGGGGCTGTATCCTCCTATTTGACATTAGTTTGTGGCTTCTATATCATATAGAAGCTTGGAGCAGAAAATTAGACAAAGTGTTTGAGAAATTTCCAGTGGTCTTACATTGGAGGAGGCAGCTTATCCATTTCCTACACTGGTTGTTGCTCCATCAGCCTTAATGTTGGAAGGAAAAAGCAACATGCCAGCAAAGTGGGGATGGGGGAATGCTGGAAGAACTGAACTGTGCCAGTCTCCAAGGAAATTGTAATGATTGTCCTTTTATTCTGGCAAACTTTGACTCTGTTTGTATGTCTTGGGGGAATGAAGGGGAATAAGATTTGAACAGGCATTTTAAACTGTTTTTCTGTTCCTTCTTCTAACACTCACTGTTCTGCCTGACAGTATATTGGCAGCCAGGGACTGCTGGCATCCCCTGGAGGAGGAATCCTGCCTTGAGATTATACGGACATGATCAACCTTGAGCAGATGTAGTAACTCAACCACCCAAAGCTGCTGTTGCCATCTATCTCCTTAATTTCAAAAAATTTGCTTTTGAATGCATTTCGTCAAAGCTACAGGAAGACATCATATACCTCTTAGTACAACAGTATGCAAGATTTTATGTACGTGGTACTCTGGGAGACTATGAAATGTATAGGATCTCTTAAGGGGGTGTCTGTTTCTTCCTCTTCTTTTTTTTCTTTTCCTCTTTTTTTCTGTGTTATAGAGATTACACAGGAAGTAAAAATACCCTTCCAGCTGCTTTCCCAAATTTTAAATAGGTTTGGAAGCTTCCTATGAAGTCATCAGTCACCTAGTTACTACACATAAATGTGTTCCTAAATGTAACAGGTTTCAGATTTCTGGCTGAATTCCTCTTTGCCTGTGTCAGAAAAGCCCCACAAACTACAGACATCTGGAGCTAAACAGAAATAATCATTCTCTGGAAGTGCCTTTACTGTGTATGGCAGACGGACAACAATTACTTAACTGCTTTTTAGGTTTGTCTGTGTGTTTTTGTGAACACTGTACACAATATTGAGGAAGTTATAAATTTTAAATTGCCCTTTTTGCTACTTTTCTTACAGTCAAAGAGTAATTTGGAGTTGGGGAACTTATTAGTAGAGGCTTGAATACATTTGTTCTGCCCAGCAGAAACTATGTAAAATATTTAGCAGTGCTACTAGAAACAAGGAGGAAGGCAAGCAAAATACAGATACTTAAGCTTTAATGAGCAGAGTTGTAACTAACTCCATTTCCCTTTTCTCCTCTTCATGTAGGTTTTATTTTTTAAAGGAAGAGCTCTCCTCTAAATGCATCAAGTGACTGTGAGCCCCAGACATTCCTATTAAATTAAATGTCTGAATTAGGTAGATAGTCACCTAAGGTCATATGTATGGCTAATGGAGATGAGTAGAGGCCTCCCGAGGATGATTAGGAAGATAGGAGTGATGATCTCACCATGGCAGTTGCCTTTCTCTGTCCACTGATTTCTGCAAGGTGAATGTTAAGTGGAATGGACCTGGACCATTAGTCCCACTGGGAAAGGAGGAGTCAGTAGGTACCAGCTCTCCAATTCTCTTGTTTTGGAATCAAAGATGGTGATCTAAGATACATTTAGGGGAAAGGAGGAGACAAAAATACAGCATGAACAATTCTGGGGAGGTGCAATCCTTGAAGTTCAGCTTGGTGCCTTGTTGAGCAAGAAACAGTAAAGAAGGTGGGAGGGATACAATAGGAGAATGACTTAGTCATGGAGTGAGAAAAACACTAGCAGATCAAATTCATCTTTTCAGAATACCTTTCAGATGATGCTCATGTCTGGTTCACTCCCATCACTTAGTCCATGCAGGACATTTCTTGAGTAGGGAGAGATTTGAGGACTGTATATTGTAGACTTGCTAGGTAGGCGATGATAACCACGACTGTAGTCTTTTTGATGCAACAGTGATGTTGCTGCCATTGCTTTCTGCCTTGTTCAGTGAGTTGCTAGATTTTTCTTTCCGAGAAGTATCCAAAAAAAATGGACATTGCAGTCCTCCCCAACAAATTCCTGGCTGTTTCTGTCTGGGTAGGGAGAGTTCTGTTTCTTATGGAAAGATACAGGTTAGTGTGCCATCTCCATCTGCTGGTTGAGCAGATTGGCAACAGGAGTATCATCTGAACTGATTTCAGAAGAAAGAATTAACACACTGGAAAATGCAAGTAGGAAAGTAGAAAGCATAATATACACTTTAACTCTTACTGAAAAGTGGAGTTTAATCAACAAGATACTTAAAATTACAGCCTTCCCTTGGATGATTTCAATAATCTTTTCTAGTTTCGTGGCAGGGATATAATTACATATTGTTTGATTAATTGCATAAGATATTACTGTGGAATATAACTTGACTGATACAGGCATATCGGTATATCTATGCTACTGAAAATATGGTAAAATAGGCATCTTTATTTGGAGAAGGTAGCATGGTTTGTTTTAAAATTCAATTATGTGTAAAGCAATTATATGAATTGTATGTTTTATAAACTCTGTGTGTTTAGTTTCTAACAAGGGGTTTTATAATTTCATTGTTATCCTTGGGGTGTAAAATTACTTAATTGCTAATGCAAATGTTCAGCCCACCTGAAAAAAATGTATTGCCTAAGTGCTTCTATTAAATATTTTCTGTTCTGTACAGAGCAGAGGACGTTCTCATTTTTAAACTGGTTGTCATTGAAGTATTCACTTACTGTTGCTACACTTCATCATTTGAAATGTGCTTAGAGGAGGAACTTAGGTATTTTCCTTTTCAGATTTCAGTACATAAAATAGTCTGAGTGGCATGCTGGTAACCTTCAGGGCAAAGGGATTTCTTCTGTGCCCAAATAATAGAGGTGCACATTCAAGACTTTCCTGGAGCAAAGTAGAAACCTTAAAAAGGGTAGAGGTGAGCTCTACCAGCTGGCAAATTTTCTTGGCAGGTTGACTTCACTAAAACAATGTATTAATGAAGTCATGATCTGTAACTTTGGAGTTCAATCATTAAAAGGTGCATATTTACATATATTTAAATTTATACATGTGTGTGTATATTGCAAGCAAGTTCCTGAAGTTTAGCATTTGGATCTTCAGCATAACATTAAATTGATGTAGTTTCCCTGCTGTTGTTTTAATCTATATTCAAAGCAAAAAAAGGTAAAGCTTCTATAAGCACCCTCCTTCCCTTATTTCCAGGGAATACGATTACCTAGATATCAGTCTATCCCTTTATTCAAACGTTTTGGGGTTTGGTTTTTTTTTTATGCATGCGTATATGTAACTACATAGAGAGGTAGAGAGAGGCATGAATTTCTCAGCTGCACATTTCAATGAAAAGAAAATCAAAGTGATACAAGAGCAATTACTGTCATCATCTTCTGACGTCTCTGTTTAGCGTCATGGTTTTGCATCTGGATATCATAGTGACTTTTTGATGGAAAAACAGTGTGGCTTCATCTTTCCTGAATCCATTGATTTGAAAACAGTGAGAGTCCAGCGGGCTTCAAGCATAGGCAACATATATTAACCACACAATTGAGGACAGAATTAATGTAATTATTATTATTTTTTTACTAGAGGGGTAAATTAAAAAAAAAATCAAACCAAACCAAAACAGAATGAGTGTTTTAGTATTTTGGAAAATGTTTGAGGTATAGGCTAAACTGTTGCTAACTGTAAGTAAGGACCAAATTAAAAAGTTATTGTGGTGGGTCTAAATTGAAAATAAACCTCATGCTTTGCTTTATGCTCCTTCTTTTCCAGAGTGGCAGACAATGTTGTTAGTATTATGTAATTGCAACATGCAACCTTAATAGTTTGGTGTAACTAGAATACAAAACCTTCATCCAATAAGGAAATGTTAAATGTTTGGACTTGAAGTCACTGATGCTTAGTTTTCAGTGTATTAGCTATGAGTACCAAAAGCAGCAGGATATGGGAAGGATTTGGTGTAAACCTGATCAGCTATTCATTCCTTAAGAGCTGGTTATCCTTAGGTAAGTTTCTCTGTCCAGTCTTTGCCAGTTTGTAAACTGTGACTGGCAAGAATATATATCCAGTACCAAAAGAAATTGCACTTTTCATGAAGTGGTTGTCTGATATATGTCCTTTTACCCCATTTGAGTTTCTCTCCTGTGAAAGGAGGTAGTTTTGCCTTCATGACAAATATTTCCTCCCAGTAGGCACACCTTTGATTGAGACCATTTCTATCTTAAAAAAAAATTCATCCCAAACAGAGTTTGAATAACCAGCACCAGCTGCGCAACATTTCCATTTTGTCCTATTAGAATATGCAGTATGTACCCTGGTACTGCAAGCAAGAGAGTAAAATACATAAATGCACTTTGAAGAGTAATTACAGTCAACCTTTTCATATAGCAGTTGATTGTGGATTCCCTGATAACATACCACTACTAAGAACTTCAAAACCTGTTATATGTTGCTGCCTGGATTGATGGAAAATATTTTAGCAATGATAAAGCCTGTGAATGTTGGGTCAATGGGCCTATGAGTGGGGCTTTGTGCTAGCTCGCACTTCAGAGGCACTCACTGATATTCCTTCTTCAACTTTGCCTACAGGAAACTTAATTAAAAAATGAGAGCTTGTTCTATTACTCCAAGATTTCAAATCCAAAGAGCAGAAAATATATTCAAATGGATCTGAAAGGATATGCTGGTATGTCTGCCACAGAAATATCTGGTTTTGATGTCTTTCCTGGAAAGTAAAATTCATTTTTGCGATACCCCTCAGGCTTTTGAACTCTTAAGCCATTCTCCAAGCCACAGATTATTTGAACAAATGACCCATATCTTTCTAGCAGGTCCTTCCTACAGGGGTGATAGCATTGAAGATTTTTTTCCTTTGTCTTGCGTTTATTTCAAATGAGGATATAGACTTCTGGTGATGTCTAAAAGAGGCTAACCATATTTCATATACCATATACCAGGTGCTTTTTGTAAAATCCTCTGAAGGGCAAGATCTACCCCAAATCAGAATTGCAGCTAGAATTGCCCACTTGCACGATATCTGGTGTCATCTTGGCTGAGCAGGCCAGAGGCAGGATTCCCCACTTTTGGAAATGGTGACTAGAATGAAGCCTCAGCTGTGAGAATGAGAAGTCACCAGAGGATCACTGTGTTGCATGGCTAAGTTGTGGAGCTGATGTAAATAGAGATGTGACAGGGAAGGAAAGGAGCTTTCCCAAGGGTCCTTTATGCTGCTGAATTTCTTCCTCCATTCGGTGCCAGAACTGAGCGTACAATGCTCGAGTTTCTTTTCTTACTGCTGTCTTTCCTTGGAAGAAGTATGTTTGAAACTATTGTTATTATATCGTTAGCCTGGGGATCTTGGGGACCTGGATGTCCTACCAGATGAGAGAGACTTCCATGTCCACGTGCTACAGAGTGTAATGGAGGCAGCAGGTGTCCGGATGAAGCTGAGCTAAAGGCACCTCCACGGACATCTCCGAACGGCCCCTGACCCAGTGGTGGTGCTTTAAGGAGAGATGGCGTGGCACAGAGGTAGTGCAAGAAGTCTCTTGACAGCAGATGAACACAAATTGCCTTTGTAGGGAGCGGAAACAGATTTGTTTGTGTGTGGTCTAGTCTCTGAGACTTCATTAACCACAGTTTAAAGCCCATAGGAAGGGGTAAGTGAGCTGTAGAAGCAGGATCATAGAAATCACAGGCATGTTGGCTGGAAGTGACTTTTGGAGATGATGTAGTGCAGCCTCCCGAGATCTTTGCATTGGGCAATTTCACTATCAGCAGCTGTGCAAACTGAGGTGAGGGATTACTGCTAACGTATCTGTGGGGCTGGGTATTCAGCTTATATTTCTGCATATGTTTTAGCATTTTCTTATTTTAGTACTGTTTCTTTTCCTCGTAATAAAGGTACCTTATAAAGGGCTTATGAGAGGGATCAAGCCACTGAGGTGTACTTATATAAGTAAGAACCCTTGGATGTTTGCATCCTTCCACCTTTGTTGCTTACAACACTGCTCTAAACAAGAATTTCAGGACTTGGCTCCAGACATTTGGCTTTGAATGAAGCTGGATTTTGGGAGGGACAATGGCAATATTTCACCGACACGTTAGGTGAAGACAGACTGGTTTTAGTCTGTCCATATAAGAAATAGAAGTGCATATATGAAGTGATAAGGGAAATAATATGGAAGTGGAAATCAGGCTTGCATACTCATGGGGCACACCAGGATTTATTATATATCATATACATTTATCCCTTAATGTTATTTTGAAGATAGATAATAGCTGAGAAATCCCTCTTGCCCTGTTTCTGAAGTATCTTACGGTATCTGAAGGATAAATATTTAAGAAACACCTAGCGGTTCTGAAATATGAGAGAATCATAGTGTTGGGAAGTAAAGGCCACCTTTTATCTGCAGAACTGGTTCACTGAAGGTCATGGTAGGAACCATTTCTCAGCTCAACGCTGTTTGGAAGGATGACTTCTAGCAGAGGGAGGATGCAGCCTCTGTTGCTGTTGCCCGTTGAACCACTAACATCTAGTGTGTGATTGCCAACAAGGCTGTCAATTACTGCTAATTGTGTTGGTAGTTTTTGTGAGTCTTAACTTTTTCAAGCCATTCATATTGCTTTCCTTGGTCTTTCTGGATTATTTGTTACCCACAGTCTGTGAGAAGACTTTTATGCTTAGGTTGCATTGGTGCCAAATTAGATGGTTTAATGGCTATACCTTGTTGAAAACTGATGCTTGTGGCTTAGGAATATCTGGATGGAAATAAACACTGACAGCATCTAGGAATAATAATTTGGTTTTGTCATTTTTAGTTGCAGGCATTTGCACACAGATGACACTTGCAGGTATTAACAAGCCCATCTGCTCTTCCAGCATTTGCCCACCAACTCAAATAAGCTGGTATCATAAGCAACTAGAGATAGATGATGGGCTATGTCTTTGAAAATGTGAGTTTGCCTCCATCAGCTCTGATGAGTTTTACTTTAATTTATGTTATCTAAGGATTTGTCTGGGAGTGGTGTAAGGGAGTGTCCATGTTTCTGTACATATTGGAGTAGGGACTAGGGCTGAGAATTTCCAGGATATAAAAAAGTGAGATCTCATGGCAGGGGGGATGGTGCAAGCTGTTAGTCCTCTGCTTCTTAATATAGTTCAAGATTTTTCTTGGTTATTGGAGGAATCCCCACATTGACAGGACCACTCAGCTGAGTGCTTTGGCATGTTGCCATTTACCAACTTTCATTTGAGTCTAATCTGCAAAGCAATACTAATTTTTCAAGTAAATGTTTTAAAGCTGCAGGAAGTTCCCACACTGAAAGAAACCCCAAGGGATCACCTGTTTCCTCTTTCCTGCTACAGCAGGGGAGATTATTTCTACCTCTTTCTTTCCATACTATTCTTTCCAGCAGTACCTATTGTCCTAAGCCATGCAGTAACCTAGGTACACAGCACTCCCAGTCACAGGTAACCCAGACTCTCAGCATTGCAAGTCATAAGCAGAATTAAATATTTCCCACCCTGTATTTGGCTATACAGTGCTGGATGGAAAGAAAAATGTTATTTTGCTTTAGGAAGTGGTGAACCTTTATGCTCCATAGATTAACTCCCTGTGTATTCAGAACTTGATATATTCTGGCTTTATGTCCTTTATAGAACCAAGCGTAAAATTCTTGTTCCATAGAAAGTTGTTACAGCAAGAGGCAAAAAGGCTATTTAGTTGATCTTTGAGGGAAGATATCACAGAAATATAAATATCCATTTGCGTTTTACTTATGCATAATTTAAAAATGAAGGAGCTAGAAAGTGTATAAAGTTTCTTGTTTGAACATGTTTTTAGATGAACTAGAAGTTCCCATTACACTTGTTCTTTCTTATTAGTGATCTATCCAAAATGAAAAATTTAACCCTGGATCGAAATGCAGTTTGTGAACATCCTTTCTTACTGCAAAAAGCCATGGACCTTATATTGAGTCCTTAAAGAGATAGTGTTTAAGGACTGAGGGCATGTTCAGAACGTGGGCTGGAGCCCAGAGATCTCTCTCCTCTATTGTCGATTTGAGAACCTTTAAAAATTCTAGGGTTTTACCTTTCTCTCAGCAGTGCTTTTACTCCTTAGGCCTATTTTGTGGAAATGAGTCAACTGGGGAAATTTTCTTTTCTTCTTTCCTTTTTTCCCATATTTTTTTTTTTTCCTTTGCATTTATGAATACTGCTTTTTGCTGTCAGGGCACAAGAGAGTTTCTTTAAGGAAATTTATGGCTGAAATAAGGGAAGAAAATGAAATTGTGCTGGCTGCCGCTTAAGACTTATGGACAAAGAACATACGGACAATAATTACTTTTAAAGCCTCCCTGGAAAACAGAAAAATCTCTTGCTATTAACTAAACTGCCTTTAAAACTAAAGAAGGCATGTGCAAGGCCTGCACAATTTTTTCATGTGTGTCCATGTGTAATTCTCTGTAGATTTTTCATTTCAAGTCTACATTTGCAGTATTCTCAATTTCTTTCCTCTTACCCCTTTAAAGAACTTCTAATGCCTGTTTAGACACAGAGAACACGTATTGTAATCCAGAATTCCACTACTGAGTTTATTTATTTTTCATTTGATTATTATGTTTTATTATAATATTGCATGGGCATCTTGGTTAGCTAAATATACCTGTGTTGATCTGATTAATTTACAGTTGGAGCATGTGTCTTAATGTAGGCAGTTCTTCTTCGCAATGACTTTTCTGGTAGCTTGCAGTCTATTTGTACTTTCCTTGGTAATATTTCCCCGAGGTGGGATTTAAGGAAGGAAATGGAGCAAATCTAGATTCAGACTTTGCTTTTGGATCTCCTCTCTCTAGAGGATCAGAACAAATCCCTGAATTTAATGATGCGCTCAAATGTAATGAAAATTTGGATATTAATCATCACTGGGAACCTGTGTTCTGTGCTCATTAAATAGCAGATTTTGGTGAGTGCTTCCCATTCCCTTATGAGATACCAGCACAGCAGGTAGACACCAAGCAATGTCAGGTCATAATGCAAATTTTATTTGAGGTAGAGCAGTGCATATTGCATTAGTTTTCAATGAAACTTCAGATTCCACTTTTCCTGATGTAATTTTAACATCATAAATATGCAAAACGGCCTTATCATATGCAATATGGGATTCTCATCACTTTTGTTAGTGAAAGTCTGGACTATTTAGAAAGACCAGTTGTTTGAGTTGACATGTGAATTAGATTGAGAAACAGATTTCAAGAGTGAAGAATAATAATTCAAGTGACATAGAAATAAGTGACCGTTGAAATATTTCCTGACTTACTAGTGAAGTATATCTTTTTTAATTAATTATATTTATATATAATGCAACATGAGCTAAATCTTTGGGGTCATACAGGACTCTCAGCAATGTTGTCAATCCGATGCATTCAGAAGCCAGAAACAAGCTTGAGTTACTCAATTTTGAATTCTTTTTTGCTTGTCTTCTGGCATTTTTACCCTTAGGACCTATATTTTGAAGTTTCTTTTCTACTTTGACAAAGAACAGAAATTTTATTTTGCAATGCTTAAAAAAACCAAAACAAAACAAAAAAAACCCCAAAAAACAAAAAAAAAAAAAAAAAAAGAAAGAAAATGAAAAAAAAAAGCTGAGATTTTTGGGTGATTATGTATCTCCCTGAAAGGAAAGAGGTCATTTCAAGGAAAAAAAAATAAATTACCCTAAGTCTCAGGATGATACTCAGATTTCCTATAAGGTAACACAGTATGAAGCAGAAGACAATTCCCAGGGCTAGAGCTGTGTCTTGCCTGTTCCCAGGACAGCGTTCCCTTCTCTCTCCATAATGCCCCATGCCTGGTGCAGCCGAGTCATGGTGCAGGTGTTTCCTATTCCGATGGGTTCTTATGCGGCAGGACTCTAGGAAGACATTCAGAATCCAGCTGTAACTCATGTTCCAGGTTGCTTCACCTGCCGCAATCCTCCCTCCCAACCCCAAATAGCTCTGGCCTTGTAATGTGTCCTGGTGTGGGGCTGTCATATGTGCAGAGGCAGTAAGGACTTGCAAGTTTTAAACAGTGATGGCTACATATGGATTGTGTCACCGAGCATTTCTGCAGAAATACAGTATTGGTGTGATGGTTCTTCCACCATGCAAGAAGTCTAGCTTTTTATATTCTGCATGGACATGTGGAGTTGCCCCTGAGTTATTGGTTCACACTATAGGAAGCAAATGACAAATTGAAAAATGATTCAGGATCCATGTGTTGCATCAGAAGAAAAAAAAAACCCAAACAACAAATCCTGAAGGTTTTTTGGGTAATCAATACAGGGCACTTAGGAGCAAAGGAAATACCACAGTGAGTTTAAATTGTCTCTTCTCAAACCATTTTAACATTAGAAAAGCAATATCTATGCTAACCTGTAAGAATGCAACTGAAGGATGTAACATCTGAAATTATTGAGTGCCAGAGGTAAAACTGTGTTTTTAGAATACAAGTATGAATTCACTAGTGCATATATTTTTAAACATGCAACCCCCCCCTGCATTAGGAGGAAGCAATTGGATTCATGCTGTTGGATTTCCTGTAAACCTTGTTAGGTATCACATGGGTAGGGTTTTGCTCAAGTGGATCTGGGGCAAAATCTTGTTTTCCTTCATTCACCTGGCAGCTGTGATGTTCTAGGTTCAGGACACTGCAGTTCCATGCAATGGCTGATGAGTTGTATGTACATAAGGCTTGTAATCCTAAATCCAGAACTCAGCAAGGTTATAAAGGACAGTATTTTTAGATGCATTCCCATATACAGTATAATGTGTTGTATGTTTAAGCCTGTGTTTATAAGGATAGATTATTCCAAATGTTTAAAAAATGCAAATCAGACTAGAACATGTCATTTTTAATGCGTATTCTTTGTCAGCTGATGTTATTTTAAAACAGACTTTATATGTATACATTACATATATATGTAAGTTCTTTTCATAGAACAAAAATGAAGTTTGAAATTAATTCATTTTTAAAGACAAATTACTATGTTTGTACGCAATAGTGTATTAGAACATCATGTATTAATACATCGTATGTTATTTATTAAAAATGAGGCCTCTGAAGAAGAATTTAACTTAATTCTCATTGCTTGGTACTGATCTCATGCAGTGGAACTTGAATATTCTTACTTCCAAAAGCTGAATGGGAAGAGGTGGAATGGAATAGCGTTAATTCACCAGCAGCACTTTCTAATTGTTTGCATCTTTTGGCTTTTTTGATTTAAAGAAGTAATATTTGTTGCAGAAATACTAGTTATGTTTTCATGTTTGTGGTGGGTGCTAAGCAGCTCTCCTTCCTAGACTGGTCTGAGCTTGCAAAACTATGCATTCTTATACTAATGAACTTTAATATTAGATTTTATACAATCTGCTTAAACCCCAAATGGGAGTAGACTATTGAAGACATCCTTCTAAATCCTCTTCTGTTGTGCAGTTTCGTACTGATCTATGTAATCTATAGTAAAAGAATATCTGCAATTACTTGCTCAGTTTGCATTTTTTCCTAAATGCCATCTTCTTGTTTGCTTGGTTTGTATGCAGGAGAGGACTCGGAGGCCTTTTTTATTCTAATGTTATAATAACACATTTTAGTTTACTTGTGTACATGAGCAAATGTATGTTCCATGCTCTAAAAGGGAAAAATGAAACCTCTTTTTCTAGTATTTAGCATGAGTTGCTTTTGTTGAGTCTAGGTTTTAAAAACAGAGATCTTCTGCCCAGTATACCCATTTGTCCATAATTTACTGACTATGAAAGCCTGTTAATTTGCTTGTCCTTGCCATCCCGTGCTGACTGACTGGTTTGAATTTCAGGAGTAAGTGAATTTGTGAGCAATGGTTTGTTGCATTCTGGCTTTAAGGCTTAATGAGACTCTAATGTATCCAGGCTGAGGTTTCTGTTTGATCTCGTAATAGTAGGAAACGGACAAATAGATTGCAGTAATCATTAACAATTGCTAATACATTTGTTTCTCTCTATTCTGACAGAATGACTGTCTGATGCATGGGCTGGGGTCGGGCACATGGTAAAACCAGAAGGGTTATATTATCTTACTTATGAAATGTCACTGGCAAAAAATACATGGTTATGGAGAAGGCTGGCCATCTTTCACGTCTTCCTCCGTAGGAGTTGAAGATGGAAGGGTCAGTGCTGTTTAGAATAGCAGGATGTTTTTATTGGGAACCTCCTCCTCCTGCGAGCTGCTCTTCAGGCGAGACAGAGCTGATCCTAATGCCAGTGGAGGAAGTGGGATGCTTTCAGTCATGCCTGGTGGGAATTAATGGTCCAGAGCATTGTATTGGAACTGGTGGCACATTTGTCCTGTTAAAGTAAAAGTTCACCTTTAATGTAGTGACTCTGGTGCTCATTCCTGAGACTCAGTCCTTTTGTCCTCTCATAGGTGTTGGAGTGAATTATCTGTCCTGCCAGAACACTCTGAAATGAATATACTTCCTTTAGGAAAATTGCAAAATTAAATTAAACTTTAAAGAAACCACAGAATCCCTTTCGAATATTTAACTTAAACCTTGACACACACACCCCCCCCCCATTTGGCATGACATGGGACAGAATCAGAACTGAGGAATGGAAACCAGGGGTGGGAGGGCAGCCCTGAGCTGGAAGTTGGGGTTTTGAGTGGTGGCCAATCATGGGAGGAAGCCAAACTGGAAAACTTGCAGAGGTGTTAAAGGCTCTGAGCCCACAAACCTGTGGCTCACTGATCTAAGCTAGAAAAAACTGCTGATCTGAAAAGGTAATGTGAAATGTATTGTAAAACTTCTGGATGATGAAATAATACATGCAGTGGAATGGGACACAATCTTGGACTTTTCAAAAACATCTGGATGATCTGGGGTGGTTTTCGTTGTTTTCTTAAGTTAAATAGGACTTTAAAAATCCGCAGCATATAGGAGCTGCAAATTCCCACCATGTGTTGCTGCTAAGTGTAAGGATGTATGGTTTGTGCAGCAACTTCTGTTGTTTTCAAAGTGTCCGTGTGATTTAGCTGCTTGCTTTCCTTTCCCCTCCGCCCCAATGAGTGAAGTCTGTCAGCTTGTGGCAGGACAGAGCATTAAAGCCATTGCAGATGACGTTGTGGTGCTCTGGAGATGGACGTAGATCCCGGCAGAAACAGACCCTGGGAGCCTAAAAGTTTCCAGTGTAACTTGACTGCCCAGCTCACTTTCCACAGGCTCTGTCAGCAATACTTAACTGTGGTGCCGATAAGTACTATAAAATGTCATGGATGTTGTCTAGAGCCAAATCCTGATGGTGTTGCATTAGATTTGATCATGGGACTATACATTCTCTTAGAAACAGTTCTGATATTAAAAAGAATCTTTTCTTGCACCAACATTTGGCTGGCAGCTATATAGACACTTCTCAGTAACAACACAGACGGCTTTATTTGCTTTTGGAAGGTTTTGCTGCCTGAGTTCATGCTCCTTCCCTGCCTTTCTCCACCCAATTTTTTTTCTAAAATAGGGCTAGATCAAGACACAGTGGGTTTTGCAAGAAACCTTATGCTTTTTGGTGTCTTGGTGACAAAACAGATAAGTCAAGTGTCTTTTCCTGGCATACAAACACTTACTGACTTGAAGAAACAGTGTGTGTGGAGTATCCAAACATTTACAGAGAGAAGAATGGCCATGGCAGCTGCACTGTATTTTATAACTGTGATAAAGATAAAATCATTCTGGTGCTTTTTCGAACGTAAGGAAATGATTTAGTTGAGTAAAAAAAAAAAAGACATTTTCTGGTGTATATGAAGAAACCTACATGCACACTACATTTAAATTGCAGTGCAACAATTTCGGCAGGTTTAAGAGGGAGTGTTTCCCTCACGACACAACGTTCCCTGGGGACACATGGAGCAGGGCCTCGCAGCGCAGACAGGGTGTAGCAGGTTCTCGGGGATCCTTATGCCTTGTGACGTCTTTTGTTTTTAAAGGGAGTACAAGATGAGGTGATGCGGTTTTCAGGAGTGAGTACTTAGCAGTAGGCTTTCCTTTCTTTGAAACATTGTCAGTGTTTGAAACACTGGGATAACGTCACAGTTTGGAGTGTGTTACACACATTTTGGTGGCGTGGTGAAAATACTAGAAGATGCCAGATGGGTGATATGATATTGTGGGCAGATGACAGGGACTATGACTAAGACTTGTGGAGGTCCAGCCATGATGGAGACCTTCAATAACAGATGCTATATAATTTTCTAGTGCAAATGTAATGAAAAGTGTCTCCCTGTAACTCAGAGCATTAGCATCCTGTTGAGTAAGCAGATGGTTCTGGAAACCACCAAATGAAGGCATTAAGTACCTGTTGTATATGCTAGTCTTTGCTAGTAATGATGGTTTATTAGTCTTAGAAATGAGGCACACATTTTCTTTGTTGTTTCTTTTGAAAGATTTCTTTGCAAGTGGTGATTAATGTTTTCTTTGCTTGGAGTTTTCGTTGAGGTTTGGGGTTTTTTTTTTGTTTTTTTTTTTACTGCTTTTAAAGACACTAAACGTTGCCTAATAGTCTGCAAAAACAGTCTGCTAAGTTAAGAGTTGTATCACAGGATTGTGCCTAGTCCTGAATAATGAAAACTAATCGGATGAGAACAAAACGCAGTCTGTTTCTTGCCTTGTATTCTGGGAGATAGAATAGATGGATAATCTTCGAGTTCAGGCATAAATCCTGGGTTTGGCTCTGCTATAAATTTCATACATGGTACTCTCAGAGGCTGTTCAAAGAGCGTTCTCTAGTCATCTACAGAGGATCTCAATGGCCAATTTTGTGCGTTTAGGAAACATGAGGCTTCAAGGTCAATCATGTCTCTGGGAAAGTGATTCCCTGAGCTGGGTACACAACTCTCATCACTGACAGGTTAAGTCGTACACGGATACTGCATTTCTCAAGACCCATGCAAAGTGCTCACTTTTGTGCAATCCTATCTTTTTGGGGCACTATTCTTGGTTTATAATTGTTATAGTCTCAGTACAATTATGGCCTCTACCAGGGCTACTCAGAAAATGTTACCTATCTGTCATGTTATATTTTGACATACTGAAACTTGATACGATATCCATGGAAGCAGCAGATCTGCTAGGAGGATATGAGCTGTACTTCACAGGGTTTCAGGGCCAGAGGAACCACTAGAGGATTTAGTTCTAATTTTCTTCAGAGAAAATCATAGAAAAAGATCATTTTTTGTTATAACCATGTACTCCTTTGTGAAGACTAAAGAATTTTTGTCTTCTGGAGACTAAATTCTTTGTGCCAGATTGCAGGAGAGATCATGAAGCCTCCAATACTCAATACTCTTGGAATGACAAAGAATATTTATTAGGTATGATTACATGAGTCTATCAGAAAAGAAAGAGTTCGTAGCACCATTTTTCTAATTTTACCTTTTGCTTGTTCTTAATCTCTGATGCTGCAGAAGAAGCTAAATAGAGTTCTTTCCTTTTCTGCCTTTGGAGTATGTCTAGATAGCTGCATGGGAGGGAGAAGGTGTTGTTTCTGACCTCAGTGGGTGATTCTGGAAGCCCTAAAATATGACATTTCAATAAAACAGTTTTCTTAATGGAGAACAGAAGTCAATCTGACTCTTTCGAAAGGCAAGAAACTGTTTTCCTGTGACCTGTGAAGGAAGAGAGATGAGCAGAGGTTTTTGGAGTATGTTTACCTTTATACTCTTTCTGTCCCTGAAAGTCAAAACATGATGTTTCCTGTCCAGTCCAACAAAGCATGTTAACTGCAGAGAATTTCTCCAAGAACCTGTGGGAAAAAAATGAAAAAGAAGAGGAGAAGTATATTCTGGAAGGATAGCATAATTTTATTTTAAAGACTTCAAGCAATGCAGAGTCCCCTGGTAAAATATTTTGATTTGATTTGCCCAGCTGTGAAGGTAATCAAAAGCTTCTTTCAAGGTTTAACTTGCTAATGAGATCCAGTGACTGGAAGTTAGTTATGCCATTGCCTGCATGATTAACTATTTCTATCCTGTTATCAGGTAGCTTTTATGTGTGAAAATACCTGTGTGTGGTGATGAAGTCAGCCTATAATATTCTCTTTGATGATCTGAATATGTTGCGCTTCTTAAGTCTCACATCATGAATCATGTTTTCTAGGCTTGACTCAGTTTTCTGGCTCTCCTTTGAACATTTTCCAGTATTTCTACACGTTTCTTAAATTGTGGACACTATGCTGGTATTCTGTCAGAAGTCTCACAAGTAATGTAAAAAAAAGTGAGATGATTTCTATTTGCCTAACCTTTACTTGATTCTCCCCCCCCCGCCCCCAGAATGTCATAGATGCTTTTCACAAAGGTCTTTCAAGAGTTTATCCTGAAGTTCTCATCCTTCTCTTTCCTCCAGCTTCTCTTTTTTATCTCACTTGCACTGAAGCTCTTATCGAGGTTCCCAAAGTGGGTGGCTACCATGGCAGTGCCCAACTGATAGCCTTCAGGCATCCATTTCTTTTTCTGTAATTCTGTAGAAAACATAGGTTCTTATTTTAAAAACTTTGTCAAGCATCTAAACTAAATTCCTTAAGTAGGCAAGTCAAGTACAGTCCTGAAGTTCCCATTAGGCACATAAAAACTCCATTCTTAATTCCCCTTGTGTTGCTGTGCATTTGGTTCTATTAAAATGAATTTCGTTAGATTCTCCTTGTAGGCAGCAACTCAGATTGCTTCTCAGACACCACATTTTCTTCCCTAACCTTTGAGATGCTGTCTCAGCTATCACTGTTACCACATGAGATCTTATATTTTTGATAAAAATAACTTCAGATGAAGAATGAATCCCTTACGGCTCCACTAAATGAGGAGTTGTCGGTATCAAGAACATTTCGAGACCTGTGAGTATACTACAATTGAATCCAACTGAAGTACACTCTGTTAATTCCACATCATCATTTTTTAATTGAGATGTCATGTTGTACTAAGTCAAATGCCATGGAGAAATCAAGTGCACTATAGCATACAATTGCCTTTGTCAACCAGACCTGTTATCTCTTCACAAAAAGACAATAGGTCTGTTTTACAAGACCAACTTTCCATTAAACTGATTGACATTAATTAGATTTTTAGCCTCTAATTCTTTGTTGATGAAATTCCAAATTAATCACTCCTTTTACTGAATGTTAAATAACTATTCTAGAGGTCTGTGGCCCATTGCTTTTATCCTTACTTAAATATTGGATCTCCTTTGGCAGTCCTTTATTTCTTTGGAATTTCCCCGGTTTTCAAAGGTTTGTTTAAAAATTAATATTAGCAGTTCAGGGAAGCTCCTCAGCATGTCCTTTTAACACTCAGGGGTATGTGTTATCCAGGCTGCTGATTTGAACATTGTTTAATTTTAGCAGATGTTGCCTAACATCCTTCTTTATCACATATGGCAAACTTTCTAATCCATCCACAACTTTGCATGAGGTGAATGCCTCCTGCTTCGTTCTGAATACAGAACAGAAAAAAAACTATATGAGCATCTCTGCGTACTTTACATCACCCTTTACAGCTTTACTGCTCGCCTCTTGGAGATCTCCTGTGTCTTTTCTTCCTACTATTATCTTTTATGCATTGCCATTCACTTACCTTTCTTCAGCTTTATATGTCCACACTTTCTCCTTCTTCCTATGTGTGTTCTATATGTTCTAGTTTCTTTTCTGTTTTCATTCTTAATTCCGTGTCTCATTTTAAGCAAGATACCTTCCTGGCTTTTTCTTGTGTGCATCCAGGTAATGATGACTTCTTGGGAATTTAGAAGGATATTGGTAAAGACACCCTCATATTTTGTGAAAACTTGCAACATAAATTTATTTTGTTGGTTTTTAGTTTTTGTGCCAACAGTTGCTTTAAATTTTGGAAAAATGGTTCTCCAGACTTTTCAAATTTCCTATAAAATATGTGCTTGTGTTTTTAGATAGAATTTGTTTTTCTGTATGGAGGTGTTTTACACAAGGTAAGTGCAGTGAAGTCATGATCATGAGTATCGCTGTCTGATGTTGAGCACATTTTTTTTTAACGATGTTTCACATTCAGATATCTGAAACAGATCATGGGTGATGAACCTGGAGTTTTTGGGGTTCTGACATGTTGATTTTGTCAATGGATGAGGGCAAATATTTGTCTTTGCTAGAATTTCCTTTACTTTTCTCAGCGGAGCTGAGCAAATCAGCTGGTGCAGAGCCTACAGAGAGCTGTGCCACGTGGAGGCTCCATGCCATCAGCAAATTCCAGCAGCTGGTACCTGCTAATATGACATTCTTTTGATGATACTCAGTGGTATTTACACAATATTACAGTGAAAACTGTTCATTCAGGCCTTCTTGTGTGTGAGCTGTTAATGCAACGCATTAGATCTCCTGCTTGCCGTCCCTTCTATGGTACAACTGCAATGATATATTAATGTTACTTCCTACCCTGCCCGTGTTTGAGGAGGTGTGCTTTTGGGTCTCACTAAGCTGCATTGGCTCCCTGTGGCATCTTCCATGTGCCACTCTGGCACCCACTTCTGCCCTCAGCAATGTTTAGTCTTGTTTGGCAGCAAAGAGCTCTGTAGCCCCACAGGTTTAGATTTACATTTAGGAAATGCTATAGTGGGAGAGCAACTACCCTGAGGCGGTTGATGGCCAGTGTGAACCCAAGACAGAGGGCACGACCACCCTGCAGCAGAGTCTGTTCCTGATGGGGCTCCGATCACTCTTCTTTCCATCTCTTCTGTTGTTCAATGAGTCCAGGTAGGCTCAGGACGCTGCTGCGGTGAGAAAGGATTGTGTGCAGGGAGGTTTTTGTGGGGCTGTTTAGGAAATCTGCTCCTCAGACAAAGGGCATCTCCTGAGATTTTTTTTAAGAAGCAGAGAAGAGCAGAAGAACAGGGGCTGATAGTTGAAGGTAGAGGGCACATCTGAACTGAGGAAGCTCATGTGCACACCGCAGCTTGGTCTCACAAATCTTCCTGTAACTCCGACTGGATTGCTTCCAATATCTGAGTTGTGGGTACGTATCTTTAATACCTGTTTCATGCAGAAGTGGCTCATATAGCTGTATGTTGCTCTGAGCCCCAAGAGAACAGCTGGGGATGAAATGTAGAGACTTAAGACAGTGCAGACTTGATGCCCTAAGTGTAACTGCCTCCTTCAAAATCTGACATGTTTTTACCACAACATTTTCTATACATGTCATCCACCTCTTCAGATTTTGGCTCCGAGTCCTGTGCTTTCTTCCCTTGCTCATTAGTAACTCCTGCAGATATCGGTGCATCCTCGACTGCTCTGACTGCTGTGGTAAAGATGGCTTTATTATGAACACAATTACAAATGTTGTTTATGGGTTTTTTTTGACCCTTTTTAATCACTTTAATCACTTCCCTTCCCTGAGCTGCTGGCTGCTGACAGACGGACTTTGTTTCCTAGCTGTCACTGAATGCGTGGAGACTAAATAACCTTCAATCACATCTTCAATGCTTGTGTCTCTAATAGAAAAATGATTGATCAACTAATTGATAAAATCTGGCTAAAAATTCACTAAAGTGCTTGTGGACCCAAAAGAGGTAAGGAAAAAATGGAAACCCTATTTATTCTAATTAACTCAGTAAAAAACTATTTCAGGAAACAATGCCTGCCTCGGTTGTGTGGAAACCTACAGATGTAGGCAAAATAGCTTTATATACTGTTTCTCATTTTGTTAAGAGGGAGTTTCTGATTTGCCAGAGGGGCTCACTTTGCAGTGTTTTTGCAATACAAGTAAGGTAGAAGAAGAAAATTGAAACTAGAGTCCCGGCAGCTTGAATGTTAAGTGTACTCACCAGTGGTTTTTGTTCTTCTCGCAGCCCCAAGCACAGAAAATCTCCCGTGCTGTTTCATTTCTTGCCTCAATGCATATATTTGAAGTAAGGCTAAGAGTCAGTCAGTGGTAAAATTCAGTGCCTGAGACATGGGAGTGAAATGAAAAGGAGCTGCAAGACATCAGCCACATGATTCTAAATCTCATTGATTTTATCTCCTTCTTCGTATGTTGGAGCTCAGGAGAACCTTTTACCCTTGCAACCTGCTTCCTCCCCAGGAATGACAAAAGGGTTGTTTTGACCTGTAAATGCTTTGGAGTCAGAGTGTGTGCGCATGTATGGATAATTCAGTCACTTTCTACAACTCTTTGTGCAACACATAATATGCTGCAGTTGATTCCTTGGGTTAAATCTGGTCCTGTAGCTAAGCTTTTACTTAAAAAAAAAAACAACCACCAAACCACCACCACCACCACCAGCACCAAACAAAAAGCCCCAAACCAAACCAACAACCAAAAAACCCCAAACCAATCAAGCTCCTCTTCAGTAATTTCTTTCAGTTGTTCGAAGTGTAAACCAACAACTCTTTGCTTGTCTGGTTTTAAAGCCTGACTGTAAGACTAGTCTTTAAGGGGTGTAAGCATTTATTTCACTGAGATGCCAAACTTTGAAAAAAATCAAATCGTACCAGTGTGAATAGCAGCTCTTTCAAGTTTAGTTAATTATTTCATTGCCTACATCAGGCAGTGAAATAATTAACTAAATAATATGCTTGATTTCCAAACTCAGACGGCTTCGTCAGGTATTTAAACCTTACAGTATTTCCTCTCCATCTGTCAAAATTTCTGCTTTCCCTATAGCCTTTCCTGGCAGGATTTATAATGTCCTTGTGCATATTCAGGGCAAAACTTTCTCCATGTTGCCATTTAAATCTTCAAAGCCACCCAAGTTAATCAAATGTAGTATAAAATTAAATAAGGGAGTAAATGCAGACCCGATCATTTAATATTTAGTTCACTTTAAAATTTTATTTTTTAGTGTGCCACAAGATTTTCCCTTGCGTTGCAATAAATGCTAGACTTTTATCTTTGAATTGAGGCATTTCCCCCACAGTACGCGGTGCTTGCCTGCAGCAAGGTTATTCCCCATGTGCAGGGCTGGGGTGGGCAGCAATGGCCACTTGCTAATGTGAGCTGCAGTTCACTTCTAGCCCTAAACAGGGTTGTTATTATCTCACTCTGGCATCTTTAACAGATGTACTTTATAGATCAGATATAAAAGATATATCTTTGAGGGGGGTAAAGGACATTTTCTTCCCAAAAACTTTTGATTCCTCCTCTCCTTTATGAATAGCACAGGGCTACTGCTGTTACTGCAAGTGCTGCATTGAGTGGCAAATAAGCTCATTCAGTACAGCTGAATTTCCAATCCGAAAATGCCTTCATGCTCCTCCTGGCTGCTTTGGATATGCCTGGCTATTGGAAAAACCAGGAGCGATGTTGTACGGCTTTGACTAACCTTAATTTAAAAAAGAGGGAAATCTTGAAATTAAAGAAATAATATATTTCTACCAAACTGTCTTGAATTTCCTAAAAGAAGCATGACTATATTTTATAGCTATATTACAAGTATGAAATAGGATTAGATTTAATACAGAAAGGCTGTGATTTCTTCAAAGAGTTTGTCTCATTATGCTTCTGTGTACCATGAGCTATATATATATATTGTCAAGCGAGTATATTGTGTCATGGAAGTTACAAGTTCAGTTCAGGATGGCTTAGCTTAAATTGCTGCAAACTGAATAGTTCTGGTTCAAGGGTCTTATAAGCTCCTCAAGTCTGAATGTTCTAGCTCAAGATATTTATATCTCCTGCCTGTGGAGGCCAGTGTAGTTTGTTTGTTCTGCAAGAAGAGCAGCTTGAGACTTCTTTTCTCCTTTTATTTCATAATGTGTTTGCTTGTGTTTTTTTTTTTTATTTTCTCTAGGTTTTTCTCACTTCTGTGCACTCACGATACTGCTATATAAGGAAGTCACACACTCATGACTTCTGTTCAGTAGGGATGAAAAAGAACATACACAAACATCAAGAAGCTGAAACTAAAACTTGAATATCCAATTCTAATTTGACCTAAGTTGTGTCTGCAGTAAGATAATGTGTCACTTACTTTGACTTACATTGACTACTTATCATATAATAAAATTGGTAGTGCTGTAAAAAGTTAAGATTGTCAGATATATCATACATTTATCACAGGCTTTGAGGGCAATATAAAATTTCATTCATAGACAAGAGAAAACTAGTCAGTCTGTGAAATTTTTACATTCTTTAAACTTACATTCTGCAGACTTAGGGCCTTTAAAATAGCATTCATTTCTTACAACTAAAACCCTAACTGGTATGAATATTTAATATAGCAAATTATATTTAGTGTTTGGAATGCATTAATTACTGATTATTTTAACATGAAAATTTGAGGCGATGTTCAGGTTAACCTTGGAGAGTTGGTATGATGTGAGAGAGTCAGGGAGTCAGGTGAAAGCCAGTACTCTGGGGGACAGGAGACCCTCTGGGAGGCTGTATAGCAGCAGGAGGCTGCAGATGGGCTCTATAGGGACCACAGGTCCTCTGTGGTACCCGCAGCTGGTGCGTGGTGCCAGGGCGTAACAGAAACCCTGCACCGAGACCACGAGTTCCCCACGCCGGGGCAGGGCAGTCACAATCCTGAACTAATTTGGGGCAAGCTGCCAGTTCCTCTTAACGCCTTTATAAATCTTCTGCTGGTGAAACCAATAAAGTCTGTTGTGACTCACTTCAGCAAGGTGTGGACACCAAGCAAGTAGAAGAAAAATCCTTTTGCAGGTCCCCCCCAGGAAAGCAGCTGTAGGAGGGAGGGAGCGGGGTTGCAGGGTGTGCATCCGATGCAAGGGATGCTTGAGCACCCAGACTTAGTGGGAAGCCTTCTCCTAAAACGTTGTGGTTTCGTAGCGTAGGTCAGGCTCCCACCTATCTGTGATTTCCTGGAAGAAACTGCCTTTTTTTGTTTAAAATCCAGTCTTGTTGGAGTTTCTTACTTCGGTTCACTTGTCTGAGATTCCTGCTTTACAGATGGCGCAGGCAGGAGCCCCTGCCCTGAGTTCAGAGCGTTTGCAGCTCAGAGAAGTGAGCTGCTCCACCTTCAACTCCTGGTGCAGAAACCATTGTCCAAATACTGCACCCAAAATATGTTGTCTCTGTGGGAACTTTACCTGGCTTTGTACTAATGAGACAAGGAAAAGAGGGAATGTTAGGAAGTCAGAAAGCTTGCTTTTTTTGAAAACCCTGTGTAAGACAGCAGTAATGGTGAAAAAGGGAAATGGTCTTCTACATGTATACTTTTGCCCTAAGCAAATCCTTGTCAAAAGTGTGTCTTCCTTAGCTCAGCATTTTTGCCTTATTTGGGCATTATTGTATAGCATTATTTACATATGCTTATGTAAATAAGTTTACTGATTAAAGCTGACACATTTTCTTTCCTGTCATTTTCTGATACTGCCTTCCTTTCTTCCTTCCTATTCCATTAATAAAAAGAAATTAATGTTCTTGGAATTCAGACCCTAAAGGATGAAGATAGTATCATACCCTTGCACATTATCATTATCTATATCCATATATGGATATAAGTATAGATTTTTGTTATGAGCAAAACTTTCTGATGTTCCAGAAGTGTCACTGAGAGCTTTTGGTTAAAAAGGAAATAAAAGTAAAGGTGAAAATAGAAAGACAAAAGTTGCGCTTTGTCCTTTGATATCTTACAAATAGGAGGTATGTATCTGAAAAATGACTGCCTTCTGAGGCCTCCCTCTGATTCAACTAATCTTTTAAAATTGGTGCTGATGCTCACTTTTGCTCAAATCTGGGAATAAAACCTGTTCTAGCGATGACCTCTGATTTGCTTCTTTTTTTCTCTGCTTTTTTCTCTGCCTCCTCCCCTTCATGTAAAGCCTGCTTGTAATGGAAAGAAATGGTCAATGCGCTATACACAGCTGGTTTTGAAAAAATGCAACTATGTAAAAATGAGTTCACTTTGAGCAAACTCACCCAGTTCCTCTATTTTTCTATTAATGCCATGCCAACAACTTACATGCAAGCCCCCTGTCTAGCTGAGGGTCATCCATTATTTTTTTTATCTTAGGTTTGTGGGTTGAAAAGATATGAAAGATCTGGTCAATGCACACATATTCTCTGTAATAAAATGTGAATTGGACACAGTTTAAGCAGAAATTTTTGTATCTGAATTCTGGGCAGAATTCTGAAGTGCACATACTTGTCTGCAAACAAGGGCCCTAAATGGTAGTTCCCATTTATTTTGATTTCTTTGAGGTCTGTTTATATGGTTTTGGAATAGTTTAGGTGACAAAATTAATTGGAGTTTAATTCATGATGAAGGGATCAGCATTATTCTTTCAGTAAGTGTCCAAGTCATGGTAAATGGACTATACAAGGACTAAAAATACCTTCCAGTGTATTCCACAACCTGCATGTGAGTGCTGGTGAATTCACTTGTACTGGATTAAGTCTAACCAAACTTTTATTGAAGCCAAGCATTTAATGGAAAACTTTGGGTTTTAACGTACAGCCAAGACACAAATGATGTTTTGTATTTCACAGACTTTAACACCATCCATTGCCCAAATGTTCTGCTCATTTAACTCTCAGTATGTCATTCCTGTTTCTATTAGAGCAGGGAGGACTGAAGGAGGCCCATGCATAGTGGGAACATGGTAGCCCACAAAGCTAATGTATTGAAGCTTGTGGAGTTGCTTTCTTTTCCAGCACTTTCAGCTATGAATACAGTGGCTACTCTAACAAAGTGGACAGACTATGCGTATCCTTAACAGATCGGTCTAGGAGACAATGGTAAGATAACTCATGGTCTGTGAAATTGCTTTCTACGAGGCCAGAACACAACTGTTGAAGTAGTTGGGTGTCGGTGGCTGAATGCAGCCCTGGGAGTGGAAGATGAAATGCTGTGGTGTAGTATGCACATTGGGGTGGGCTGCCACTCAGTGCGGCCTTCCACAAAAAAATGATAATGAAACAAAACCTATGTGTGTTTTGCATAGCTCAGAAGTAGCAGCCTTTGGTAGCAGCTGTTGAAGCAAGCAGAACATGAGGAAGATGGGAGGATGGTGGCACCGAATTCCAGGGTGATATTGCCTATAAGTGGAGCTGGGCATGCAAGAGCACAAGATCGTCTAGGTTGTGGACAGATGTTGTTATGTCTCAGAGATTTGCACAAACGGTATTGTTTCAGTGCTACCCATGTACGGCTGTTGGCTCTGCTGTGCGGCATGTTCTGCGGGAAGGCAGTGTGTTAATACCATTGGTTAGAAAATTCAGCCAGGTGTTAAGTTGAACAGGAGTCAGATGATGATCTTGAATAGTTGTTTTTAGATGGAGGTCTTGGCCTGTTATTTAATGTCTTCATACAAACACATAGCACTCAGCATCATATTTGCATCTTTCGACAATTAAGGCTTTTTATATGCTGCAGTCTTGATGCAGATGATGATATCCATGGAGCAAATACTTTCCGTGCTCCAGCAATTGCTGTTACATCTCAAGATAACCTTTTTCCCAGGAAAAAGACATTTCATAACCAGGAGATGTGTCTTTCTCAGAGTCAGTTTGCTGTATATCTAGTGTTACTCTTGCAGAAGGTAATGTTGAATAACTGCAGATGTGATTACAGCCCTGTCAATTTTGATATGAAAAGGTGTCTTAAATTCTTCTCAGCAGTTTTCCTGGATCATACTCTTGTTCCTTATAATGGAACTGGTATTCTCATGATACTGTCCCTAAATGGTCTTGATACCCAAATGGGATTATATAGCAGAAATTGAGATGGGTACACTTTTATGCCAACAGTGTGCAAGAGAATTACAATCTTTGCATTGTGCTCAATTTCATGGGAAGTTCACTTTTACCAAACTAAGGCAACACAATTTTAAGTGATTTAAGAAACCTAAATCCTTGTAAAAAAATTGGAAAATGTTCAGCACAAGGATTTTTGAAGCCCAGTGTCCTCTCACTAACAATGACCGACAGTGGATGCTTAGGAAACAGGATGAAAACAAACATAGGTTACACATTCAGAGACGCCTCCTGCCTTTGCCAACAATCAGCGTTTTACACTCGCTGAATCGGAGGTTGCATCAGGATTAGTGCAGCTACTGCAGCCATTCATGAATCCTCCTTTGCTGATGCAATACAGAGCAAGAAAACCTACAAACGAACCAGTAAGGTCGAAGTCTGTCCTGTGCGCTTCCAGGAATAAGAATCTGCTGCCTCTGCTATGAGCACATCTTTTGGAAAGCTGTCCACCTTTTTCTATAACCTACTTTGTCATAATCCCTCTTTCACGCATACAAATTTTGCTATAATACTCCTGTGAAACCTTATCTTCCAAATCATATTTTTCAAGAGGATTTATCTTTTCTTTAAAGACAAAGGTTTGGTTTGTGCAGTGTGCGTCCCAAGTACTTCGTTCCCAACTCTGCCAATGATCTGCTTTAATTTTGGACAAGACTGTTTATCCACTTTGTGGAAGCAGAGGTAATATTATTTTTCTATAGAGATGAGTTTGAAGTTTTTTAATTTTTAAAGATACTGCACTATTGTGTCCACACTATATCACAATATTTTATTCATGAACTGGACAGTGAATAAAGCTTATAGTACAGTGAGATCATGAGATACTGCTTGGGAGCCAGCTTAAATTTACCTAGTGGTGAAAATTCAGTACACAGCTGAATAGCTCTGTGTGGCATTTCAGAAATACACATCTGAAAAACGTTGAGCTTTTTTCTTAAACAACACTTCATTGTGGATTTTTTTTAGTAGAAGTAAATAGAAGTTCTTTATGTCATATATATACTTGCAAAGAACTTGACTGCTGTGGAATGATGGTTAAATATGCTCTAATTTTTCCTGTGATGTGTTAAACCCCTTTTCTTTCAGGCTTTGCTCTCATTCTTAAAATGTAAAAAGCCCTTTGGTTCCACCAGCTTGCACTGTCCGTATTTTCCTGCTTACCCAACCTGGCATGCCAAAGTCAGTTTGCTGATTCCAGCTCTTCTAGAAACTGTTGAAAGAGCCAAACTATGTTTTTGCCTTGTAACATGTCAGAGAAATAGTGACTTATTGCGTTTATTTCCAAGTTGAAGTATTGTGCAAGAGGCTGGTTGTCGTCATGTTTTCGTCTGGTGTAAAGCACACACTAAAATGGGTGTGTGCTTGCGACGCACAGGGAAAATTATTCACATTAACTGGCATAAGTGGCTACTTGCATGTGGGCGACGCTGAGCAAATGCTTCTAAAATTAACTGCTGAAACCTAATAAGAACAAAAACCTCTATCGTGCTGTAAGGTTCCTGTAGGAATCCTTTCTCCCTCATCTGAAATGTGGAAAGGATGTTATATCCTTATAACCACTGCTGCTTCCACCTCCTGCCTCACAGGATGATTCTTTTTTACGATGGCAACATTTTGTAGAAGATTGGGAAAATGTAAAACATTACAGCAGAAAGAAAGATCACTCACTTCTCTGGCTATATTTAAATGGATATTTATCCTCTGTTGTGGTATAAATTAACTGAAAAACAACTATACTAAAAATAAATGTACTGTTGTGGTAAATAAGTCAAAATTGTATTGTTTCTCTTTGCATTATTCTAAATGATGCATTCTATCCAATCCTATCCTCTCCTAGTCTAATCTGTTTGGGGTTTTTTTTTGTGGGTTTTTTTGTTTGTTTTGTTTTGTTTTTTTTTAAATGATACCATATTCCTTAAATGATAACACTGAGTTCAAATACAGCAAACAATGTAGTCAGGAATAGTGCAAAGCTACTGCTGTGCCAGTTTCTCTGTGCCAGCTCGGGACTGAACTACACTGAACTGAACAGCCTCTGTTTTCAAGTTCTCCATGAAAAAAACTGGGAAATGTTTTAATTGTTGACCTTCAGAGTGAAAAAGCTGGTGCAGTAACTTATAATGTGTCCTACTATACTGTGCTTATTGATTCATGGGGACAGAAGTGTAAATAATAACAAACTGATATGCTTTAACAGCAATTTATTATACTAACTAGTCACAATTATTTGATGGCACCTCTTCTCCTTTTCCTTCCCTCCTGCAATACCATTTCATTTTCTATATTTTTGCTATATTTCTCCCTAAGTCCATTGGTTCATCTGACCTCCCTATTAGTGTCTGTTAATGCCAGGAGCATGAAGTTTTAATCCCTCATTAGATAATCAAAGGATTTTTTTAATGTAAGTACAAAACACAGGTTTTCATAATAACATATTTACAGTTCTTCTCTGGGTCTAGTTCAATAGGAAAAGAAAATATTTACTGGATACCTTATTTTAAAAGTTGTTTTGTATCTTCAAAGTAGTGCAAATACTGTTTTGCTAAGAAATGGAGAGCTGGTGTAGACTGACTTGTATGCGTGCTAAACCACGTATCTTTTTTTGCATCTTTGCTCCTGATTTTGGTCTTGGCAGGTTGAGAGCTCTGCAGGGAAAACTTGATAAATGCTTTACAAATCTTCAGTAAATTAGGCTTAAGTTACATCAAAGTAACTTTTGATCTCATTATCTAGAAAAAGCATGACTTGCTGCAGAATTTAATGGTGATTGTTGAATTAGATGATGGTTTTTATGCTGGCTACTATTATCTCTGGTGATGTAGATGGATAAGCCATTATCCGACATGCAGCTTATAGAGATGTAGAGTAGATAGCTCAAACTTGGAATGGAAAGTGCTGAAGATATTTTTTGGGGAAAAAAAAGTGATTGATCAGTGAATGCTTATTTTTGATGCATTTAATCATTCTCATAATGCACATGGTATTAAATAGATCTGGCAGATTTTATTTTGTAGATGTAATGTTTAAAGAGGAGAATGCCTAATTCATGTAAGTGTGAGTGGCCTGAACTCCCACCAACAGGATGTACAAATGCTCGTGTCTGCCAAGAACTAAAACCTTGAAAACACACACGTTGTGACAGGGACTGACTGCAGCTGCTGTAGGTGACTAAGCCACAGTAGGGGACTGCTATAATGGTTTGTTTTCATAATTTCTATTAGTTCTTGAGTCTTTCCAACTGCTGATCACACTAAGTTTTAAGGGTGTTTTTTTCCAGTGTGGACAAATGTTTCCTTGTCTGGATTTGAAGTCAAGGCAGTGGAGTGTCCTCCTTATCAAATAATATAAAAAACCACAAATTATTCTCTTCATTCCCTGTCCTCTATGAGAAAAGATAACGCAAAAACTTCTGCAGGTATGAAAGGCCAAAGCAGACTTGTAAAGTAATTTAAAAGGTTAGTGAATTACATGCAGTTTCCCCCCAAAAGTCTTTCTGTATGCGTGGCTTTTAGGCAAAATTTGATATGTGATTTTGATAACTGAACATCAGAGTGTGGTGATAGGTCAAAGCAGAACTTAATCCAGATACTAACCAATGCATTTGACTGTGAATTATCAAATTGCTGACTGTGTTTATTCCAGCATTGCACACTAGGTTTCTCTGAAGCTCTGCAGTCAAGAGAATGAAAGCAGCATGTCTTGTTCAGCTACAACCATTTGTTACTGCTGGTGCATGTGGTTGAGGTCAGGCTCTGGAAACTGTAATGACCATTGTGTGTCAGTGGAGATGGGTAATAAAGGTCTCTGGAGGTGAAATATGTTCCGTCATCTGCAAGGGCTCTAGTGAATTCTCACTGGTGCTATATGGGTTATGTTTCTAGTGCTGTGTTGTAGTGCATGATTATGAATTGATTTATCATGGGCCTGTATCAGTTGTTGCGTTTCATTGTATCACTCCTGGTACAGAGATAGTCTGATACGGCTTCTGGATCAGTTATTTTGCAGTTACTTTACTGGCTTTTGAATTGTGCAATGTATTGGTTAAAGCACCTTCGCAAGATCTTAATTTTTCATACGTTACTGCAAGAGAAGAAAATATTTTAGTGCAACTGCACTACCTGCTAAGTGACTTGATGGAAGATGTAAATAGTTACGCAGAGAGCAGAGAAGAAAGTTCTACTAGTGGTTGCAAAGTATTTATATTCTGATTCGTCCTTTCCAAGACTTACTCTACAAAGGCTCTAATTGTCTGTGCTTGGTCTCTGCCCAAGAGCGAGGGTTTTGTTGCTGTGACAGGGGGATCTATCCGCTTTTGTTTTTAAACTCAAGCCAAAATGGTTTAGTCATTATACAGAGACATGAGAAAACGAAATAAAACAATTGTCCTAGTTGTCATTATACAGAATTAGACAAATTTGAAAAGCCTAAATAAAAAATAAGGCAAAGCTAAACTTTGGGATAAAAAAATCCTTCCCTTGGAAGGACAGTGTGGTGTTTTGATTAGGTTCAGCAGTGAGAAAATGTTCATTTTTGTATTGACTAATACAGCTCTTTTAACCCTCATATGTCGAAGTTCCTAGTGAAATCTGGATCAATTATACATACTTGAGTATCATTTTCCATGCATCATGAAGCTTGCCTGTATTGTGATGTACTTACTCCTAGTCATATTGTTTGTTACGCATATAGAGGGTGTTTTTCTCAGACCAGGGAAAAAAAAAATTAAGACCTTTGCTTGGCTGTTGGCCTGAGTGCAGGGTAATCTATCCGCTGTGTGTCCAGTTCCCCGACCGTGCCTTCTGCTCAGGACCTAGGCGTGTTTCTCCTTAGAAATGTTCTTCTGAGTGGTCCTGTGGCAGCAGGGCATCAGTGCAAGGGTGGTCCTTGAAGAACAGGGGACAAGGTGGGCTCTGAAACATCTCTGTTCCTGTGGACCTTTAAGAAGGGACTGGTGAGGGAGGTTCGAATAACCTCTGTAGGACAAGAAGACATTACATCTGAAGACTGTGACTCTAGGATGATAGGTTTCCTAGATTTTTTTGTTGAGCTTTACAAAATTTCCAAAATGTGGCAAGTTCTTACAGTTCACTAAGGGCAACCCCCTTCTGATCTCCTTAGTAATTTGCCTAATGGACAAAATTAATACCAAAAAATGCCCCAAAGAAGATGATAACAAAAGCATACTTTGCACTGGCCCAGTATGTGTTTTCCTAATACAGAGCTTTGATTTTTGGTTGGCATTGGCGGGGGTCTGGGATGTTGTTTGCTTTGATTCTGCGATTTGAGCTTGGATTGAGAACAGTCAATTATTGACTAATTGTTTGAGACAATTTAGCCTTAAAGCAACCTAGGAAGCCAAGTGATCATAAATGATAGTTGCTTAGTTTCTTAAATAAAGCTATTCACAAAGCTCTTTTAAAGATGTAATTTAAATCTTCATGATACTATGCTTGTTAGTTCTCAAAATAATAGTAATTTCCATTTATAATACTAGTGTGCAATTGTTATACTATAACAGTATGCTCTGGATAATATTTATTCAGTGTTTTTAATTGGAAGAGCTTAAAGCATTTCACAAAGCATTAATAATCCTTGCAATTGCCCTCTTAACGGAAATATTCATAGACCCAGTTTCCATATAAAAGAAGATGGAGACATTGAGTCATTTCATAGAGTTGTAGAATGGTTTGGGTTGGAAGGGACCTTAAAGATCATCTAGTCCCATGGGCAGGGACACCTTCCACTACACCAGATTGCTCAAAGGCCACCACATTTGCCCTAGGTTACAGATCAAGCCAGTGGCAGAGTGAAAATATAACATATGGGCTCTGATCTCTGAGAACTGAAATAAATCGTCTAACACAGGCAAACTTTTTTCACTGCATGAGAATTCCTTTATGTGAACAGGGGGTAGGTTTTACGAGTGAGTGCTTATGGAATTATGTACTGATTTTCTTGAACTCCTTCTCATAACTTTTTTTTTTTTTAAAGTTCTTTTTGAAAGAGTAGAAGTAAAATTTGCTAATAGGGCTATATAACAATGGTTATCTTCTGTATTCTTTTTTCACTATGGCATTATAAAAAATAAAAGCACATGCAGTGCTTTTGTGAGCATTTGAATTGTAGATTAGTATTTAACTGTTCAGCTGTAATGCTATCAAGCACTACCAACCAGGGCTGACACAAGTGATATGGAAATATAGAACAATGCAATTTTTGCATCTCTGAGGAGATTCAGATCATTAGCCTGTGTAGAATAAAGTATATTTGAACAGATATCAGCCATATGAGAATAGACACTTTTAATTGAGTCAAGCTTAGTCCTTGAATATAAAAATGCTTTATTTACATAACCAAAATTATGCTACAGTAGCATTTTTTTTCTGTATGTGAGAAGTTTTCTGTATTTAGAGCTATAAAAATGTGAAAGTTCAAATTACTGTTATGGTTTTAATAACATTCTGGTGTAAATCAAGTGTATAGCTTAGTTTGATGTTTTTATATTATATCAGTTTCTCAAGAAGTATACAACTTAAAAATTAAGCTTCACATCACAAAAAAGCAATTCTATATTAAAAAGGAAATAACTAGCATCAAGAGTTTATGTGTCTGAAGTTTCCTTTCTTCATCTAGCACAGGGCATTTTATTCTCAGTTTCTACTCAGCAAAGAGAGATGATTCCAAACCTTTCCATGGTCTGCACTATATTGAAATAATACTGATGGCTTTTGCCTTTTGGAAGGTAAGAAAGAAAGGTGCAACCCAACTGCACTTATGCTCTGCCTTTGCTGTTGAAGGAAAGGTGTTTGGTGCTGTATTGGTTTCTAATGTAAATTTTGCACAATTTCATTGCATTACTCTGCTCTAGTGATACAGCAGGAAACGAAGACTATTTTATAGCCGCCATGGAGAAAATAGCCTAGGAGGGTGCTCTGCCTCTCAGGTCCTCAGACCTGTGCTAACACTTATCTTTTTTCTGCTGCTAGTGATTTTGGAAAAATGCTATTAGTTCACACTACTGTGATGCTTTGTAAAAGGAAAAATACTGAATTTTAAAATAAATTGAGAAAGAAATATACATCAGTGGTGGCTTTGGTCTCTTTCTGTGGGGTTGGGCACCTTACTGAAAAGAATCTCTCTATGAAACACACTATAACTGGTTCTGTGCTGACTGGCTTATGAGAAATGGGTTGTTGGTATTCAGATTTTCAAAATCAGTATTCAGTCTGCAGTGCTGCGTGGAACATTATAGATTGAATATATTATGAATAAAGCTGTCAGATCTACTTCAGGAGAAATAATTAATGCTAGTTGCAAAGCATGCTGTCGTCATGACAAAATCCAAATGTTAAGTTGAATATACCTGATCTAGTGACCACTGATCTTTGTAAGCATCTCGTTTGGAGACTGTTGTATGTTTGTGGTCCATGTCTGAATAGCAGCTATTCTTCTATAGTCAAAAGAATAAAACATCAGCAACAAAAAATTTTCGCTTTTAGAGATATACCTTGGAAGAAAAGTCACGTATTCAAGAGCAACAGATACAGGATTGCGGATAAGCATAAGAAGAAAAAGAGAAAGGGAGAAGGGGAGAATTTTGCAACAGTGCAGTTACACTTTCAAGTAGCCAAATTACTTTTTCTTGCTGGTACAAGAAAATCTGTATGTTGATCTTCCAGCAGCTCATGATTACTAGGTGATCAGTGATCCAGCTAGTCCAGTGTGTAACATGAGTACCAAGTGCTTAAGGAAAAGTGCAGAACATGGTAAGATGTTTCTTTGGTATCTAAACTGGTTGAGACCCTGAAGAATTGGGTTTGATAAGGTTTCCAAAATGTGCTGGAACACTTGCCAGCAACTCTAGAAATTGTTATTTCTCTAAATATCATGCCATGACCTAAATATCATTCTTAGTCTTTCTCTGCTTGATTTCTTTACTATGTGAGAAAGAGATCCATGGATCGGTTGCTTGAGAAAGATTGTTTGGCTTAATCAGGTTTGATTTGATACGTTCTTTGTTTTGTTCAGTATACCTTTGTCATGGTGCTGCATTAAAAAAAGTGTCACATCAGCCCTCCGTAGCCTTTGCTTTTGTTATACAGCACGGTTATCATGTTTCCTCTAATTTTATCTTTGTAAAATAATCTTTCAGTCTTTTAAGTCACTCTTTTTGAGGGAGTGCTGCTATCACGCTACAATTAATCTTATAACTCCCCTCCCTGAACTCCCTTCAGCTCTTTAATAAATGGATTTAGCTATTTGGATTAAGCATAAAGCAGACTAATTCTGCAGCTAGAAATGGATTTAAACTTGTACTTTAATGTTTTGCTGAACCTTGGCCTAAATGAATACATTGGTTAAATCAGGAGTGTTTCTTAATTAGTATGCAGAAACTGGTGAATGAATATTAATTTCTTATTAGCTATTTTTGGATTAAGTTAATAAAATTACCAAGCATTTCATAAAGGACTATTTTTAATATTTTTACTCTTGTACACTGCCAGCTAAGTATGTGAAGGTTTTTTCAGATCTTGAGTGTTCTTTTGCTTTTTAATGGATCAACACATTTCAGAAACAAACTTGGTTTAGTATAGGGCTGAAATCATACAGTGCTAAATTTTGGCATATAAAGAGTTTGAGAAAATAAATCCTCCACTTATCAAAGGCTATAAAAGAAACCTTCACTGACCTTTAACTCTAATGTCATAATCCTGACTGTATAGCATAGAACACCATATAGGATTTCAGGTGAAATAACTTAATTTATGTTAAAACATTTTAGGACATTGGAACAAATCCGTTCCCTTTGGTTCCAACAAGCCGCATGCTGTAGCAGCTTTGTTAATCTTCCAATATATGTAAGGCACACCACAGTTTAAATCTTTGCGAGGGATAGGTACACATACAGAGACAATAAAATGATTGTATGAATTAGGTAAAAAAAAGTTTTATAACGTGGATTTGTTAGGATTACCTTCTTTCAAGGCCTGGGCTGGCTGTGCAGTGGGAGTGCAGTGGGAAATGTAATACTGTTTGGCTGATGGGTCTTGTTCGCTCCCCGGCTCCCTCCCCCTTTTTCTTCGGTTCCCAGCCCGAAACCTGAAGCTTTCCCAAATCCACGTCCAATCCACAGGGATAAGTTGCTGGGAGTCAGTTAGCCTTCCAGTGAAACGTGGCTGGTCTGGGGCACCGACATCTGTGGCCGTGACCTTCCTATGAACCCTCTATGGCCGTTTTTCTGCATTCATTCAATATATGTGGCAAAGATTCACTAATTGCATTTGCTGGGCTATGCTACCTTTAAAACATTGCTTTTACAATGTCCTTTCCCCTCATCCACTGTTTTTTTCCCCTTTCCTGCAATATCTGGAGAGTATCAAACTGATAGTTGCAAACTGAGTACAAGCTTTTGAAGTCCAGACATTTGGAATATTGCTTGGCTTTAATGGTGAGAATAAGTATGTTACTGAGAGATATTAAAGACAACTGGAGTCCTAATGACGTCAGGCCTGAAAAAATGATTATTCTATGAGTAGAACATTTAATTTCCGAAAATTAAATTATGCATCATTTCCACATTTGTAATAAAATAATTAGTGCCTGCACTTTCTCATTATCAACTGGTTTGCTCCAATTTCTTTATATGAAAGGGGCTTTGTCATTTAGTGAGGAGTCATATTATAGTCAAGTTTTACACATTTTATTGTCTCGACTTCAGCTCCAAGAACTACATGTCTACTTGGGAAATGAATTCACAGTACCACAGAGGCTGGCAAGCTTCCAGATTTTAATTGCTTACCAGTGAGGTTCAGGGCAGACTGTTGTTCCTAGGGTGGGAAAACGAAAAAGAAACAAACCTCAGTGGTGCTAAAGAAAATGAAAATCACCTTCTTGAAAAGAGTATTCGCTGATACATGAAACAAAGAACTGCATCGTAGTTATCATTGCATAGTGGGCTCTGTGGCTGAGTTAACAAAATTGGGGAACTAAGCAAAGCCAGAGCTGTCGTGATATTTAGCCAAGTCTTATGGCTTTCTGTAACTAACTTTTTAGGCAGACTGAGGTAGCTGATGGGAAAAAAAGGGACCTAAGATCAAAATACATGGGAAAAGTTGAGAGGAAGTTGAGAGGCTAAAAAGCTGTGTAGTAACAAAGCAGAGAAGTAGCCCCAAACACATCAGCCGCAATGTAAAGGTACTGCACAAGGAGGTCAAGTGATGAGATCCTGTTACCGAAAGCCAGAGATTTCCATCTTAGGCTCCTCTGAGTACCTGTCATGCCTTGTTTCTGGTGTGCTCTGTATGCAAAGAAGGAATATTTTTCCACCTTTTGCCTGAAGTTCTCTTCTCTCTCTCTTTTAAAGAATTATTTTCCATTGTATAACTTCATATCATTGCTTTCATGTCTCCGTCTTGTAGCGTGCAACCATCATGATACCAAAAAAGTAGTGAGAGTAATAAAGGACTAGTGAAGGGTAAATATCTGAAGTGAAACAGTAACTGTAAGTGTAGGAAGTTGTGCTGGTTTTGGCTGGGGTAGAGTTAATTTTCTTCGTAGTAGCTAGTATGGGGCTATGTTTCGGATTCTTTGCAATTTATTGCCATCAAGCTGTCTAGAAAACAGGTTATTTATTTGATAGAGCTTCAAAAGGGATCATTGGTGCTTTGAGGAGGAGGACAACGTTGTGTTTCACCTGCTGACACTACTGTAGCAGCTCCTTAAGAATGCAAAAGGGATAAAAAAGGAAAGAGGACAGTGTTGAACAAGCTCAAATTTAGGCTCTTCTAGAAAGAGTGATTCCACAAAGTGAAGCAGTTAATAGGTGATAAAAAAGTGAATTTTTTGTTTGCTACAAATGTGGATAGAGAACTAGTGGAGCTCTATTAGGAAGGATCTTTATTGCACTGTGCATGAATAGGTGAAAAATAACATGCTTGAGTTTGGATATGAGCAGCTTGGGAGATTGTGGAGGAGGTGAGATGCAGTAATCAACAGCTGTAGGCAAGCTTGGCAGCTGGAAGGGTGGCTGGATTGGTGCAGGGGGGTCTCTGTTCCAGGACTTGTTTACTTGGAGCATGGACAACCTGACATTTGGTTGTCTTCTAATGAAACTCAGAGCCTCAACTTCATTGCCTCTCCTGAGCTTTCCTTTCATACCTGTTAATTGGCTTATACTAATATTTGAGCAACCCCTGTATTTTTCATTCTTCTTTTCATTGCCAGCCTGGTAAATGACAGGAAGTACAGTTTAGCTGAGAGAAAAATAGTTCCCTGCAGTGCAACATGGGCACTAAACTATATTAGCCAAACAAGAGCAAACATACTGCTTACATGACTTAAGATCTCTTTATCTGTCAACAATTCCGTGCTCCAATAGGTACTGTTTAATCTCAAGATACTAATAATATGCATTCTAAAAAAAGCTCTAGTTAGATTTGTCAGATCCAAAACTTTATAAGCCTTGCTATTCGTTCACTAATGTTCACACTCACCAATGTTCATGCTTGTTAAATGTAACAGTCATTAAAAATATATAATACATATTCATCATTTTAGTTATCCATCACTAAATCAGATTAATAGATCACCATACAATTTTACATTCTTTTTACATTCTTTTTACAACTTAATGGAAATGATCCATTATTCAAATACTGAGCATTGCCTATCTGCACTCTTCTTTTTTATTTTTTTTTCTCCAGCTGAGTCACTCATTAATGAGTGACAAAAAAAGTAATGCTGACAAATGTATTTGGAGATCTTCAAGATCCCTGTTGTAAGGGTTGGTCAGCCTTCTGAGTCAATACTCTGTGCTTCTGGCTTCTCGTGCATCCTTGGGTGGGGTACTCCTGTTTTGGCAATGCCTCTGAAGAATGGGATCTCTGTGATTGGATTAATGGATTCCCTTATTATGTCTGATGACTTTTCGTATTTCTCATTTTAATCCATTTTTTAAAAATGGCCTCATGTCTTGGTAGCCTCTTTCCTATGAGAGGAGGTCTGTTTTAATCAAAACACTTCATTAAAAGGATTTTTGGGGGTCAGTATCTCATTCTTTTTGCCGATACTACCATATAAATACCACATAGCATTGTCACGTATTTTAAAATTCTGTGTATATGGGATAGGCAGGACATTGTATCTGTTTCTATTCCAGTTTATGGTTTCTGAGCATACTAGGGAGGCAAAAGACAATATGGTGTCATACTTAACTTCAATATTAATCACAACAATAACTAACTGCAAGCATATCCCTCACTGATTTGTTTCATCTGGGTTTAGCTCAAGGAAAACCTTCGCTCCAAGAGATTTCTTCCTCAATGTTTCCCTATCTCTCTCTGTTATTAATTCTAATTGTTTTTGTCTTGAACATCTCCAGAGGAGGTGGTTGCTGAAAACTAGTGTGTAGCAGTCAGTCTCCATCCCCCAGACCTGTCACCATGAGGCTTGGCAATAGGATCTGAAACCTTCTAAAGCGTTAGCAGCTTCTCAGCCACTGTCAATGCTAAATGATGCAATTTTAGGAGAAACTCCTGGCAATCTGTTCTGCTATTCATAGTCAGCAATGAACTAGCACATATACAGGGTGCCTCAGTTCCTGGGCAGTTCATGTCACTCAGTGCACAGGGATGAGCAATAATAACCAGGCTTAAGAGTTTTACAAGAAATGCTAAGGGAGAGGGGTGAAAAAAGGGTGGGGGAGAGTTAAAGTCTGGGTCCGGTCATTGCAAAAAAAATTGCTTTCCAGCACCTGTGAAGGCTTGTACAGCTCATGATGAATCTTGTCTCTCTCTCTCTCTCTGCAGTGTTTTTTTTGTGTGTGTGTATTTCCTTTGGCCAAGGACTGACAGGTTGTAAACATAATATATTATTTTAAAAATACCATTCAGTAAATCCATCGCATTCACTTTTATTCTTTTGTCCTCCTTTACCCTTCATTTTGCCCCCGCACGTCATTCTATTTACACTTACCAAAGAGCTGCTTGTTGAGGGTACTGTCGGTAGGGATGCTGGGCAGGCGATGTGCTGGGGGGACAGCGGGGACACCTTTTGCTGCTGGCCTTCCCTCGCTCAGCCAGTGCCCAGGAGCACTCCCAGAAGCGGTACGGTGCCCTCCTGAACCTGCTTCCCGCTGGGCTCATGGTCTCAACTGGCTGTGCATGGAGCCAGGTCTTCAGTTTTCTGAACCTGTTCTTTTCCCCTGGTTTTCCTTTTTCTTTCTACCTTGTTTCCCGTGTCTGCCCTCTGCCTTCCCTCCTGAGCTACCTCCCAAGAGCTGCTCTTAAGGGGAGCGGGTGCAAGCTGGGCTTGCTGGCTGTGAAAGGTTTTCACAGGGGAACCATGTAGGAGGCTGAAAGGTGAGAATTGTTTTCTTTTTCCTCAGTAAACACTTGAAAAAAACAGCTTTGACAATGAAATAAACCTTCAGAAGTGATACTAGGGTAAAAGTGAAAATTTTCCACAGTGTGGAAAACATATCAGGCAATGTGTGTTTTAATTACAGGAAAGCAAACAAAGAAACTGTGAAGTCTGCAGTTTTTGATTTGGTGCTTCGTGAATTGCTGAGAGAGAAGTGTTGCCATGCTGTGAAATCATCAGGTTCCCCTATACTTGCCCTATATCTGTAAGGCAAAACCAACTCCACTTTATGTATTTATTTAAAGCTTACTCACCACTGCTGTAAGCTTCTTCACAAACCAAGAGTGGATCCGAGTTATTGATCACTCAAAACTGAGGTACTTTAATAACAGAAAAATAAAGCAAGCAACAGTAGATCCTACATCAATATTTTAAACATAAAGCAAACATATTTCATACACATCCTTTCCTAATCATGCATTTAGCAGCAGATTTTTTCTATGTAGGTCCAGTGATTCAGTGAGTGGGGTTTGTTCACATGTTGTCCAACAACATTTGATTTCACCTGCATGTTTTCAGCTTAGGAAAAAGTGGTCAGATAACCTGTACAGATAAAAAAATGTGATGACCCAGTTTGTACTTACGTTTTGAAGTGTTTGGACAGGCTCTTACATTATGAACATTTTCTTCTAACATTCAGTGGTTTGCTAAGATTACTATTTGCATTTCCTGTTCTCATCTCCCTGCCTGCTCAGCCTTCATATTTCCTTCCCAAATATATCTTTTCTGTATGTCCTTGTGCCTTTTGCTCTGTCTTTATTCCCTGTCCTTTCTAATTTTAATTCCTTTATTCTCTGTCAGCATCAAAGAGCCTCACCTGCACTCTTACCCTGACTCTGTAAAGCCTTTCAGGAGCAATCCTCCTCTGAGATCCCTTAATGTCAGAAATTAAACAAAACAACAAAAGAAAGAGCCCAACCGAATGATAAATGCACCTTTCTGAATTTCAGTATTTAGCCCGCGTTGTTTCGTTGGGACTTGTGTGCTTTGCTCATACGGTAGAGACACTTCCTTGGAGAACTTACTGGCTGAAAAGCACCACTGGAGAAACCAATTGGTTAAGGAGGTTACAAGCACAGTATGTTGGACAAAAAAAGCCCCTACTAGAAAAGGAAGATTTGTTTTTACACTGTCAATGGTAGTAGTGGGTCTTCAGGAGGGATGTGAGCAATGAGGAATCTGTAGAGGAATCATTTGTTTAAGAGAGCTTCTCATGTGTAAGGGGCATGGGAAGGAGGGAGGGAAGTCACGCTGCTGGCGGAGGAAGGAGGTTGGGGAGCAACTTCATGAGACATCAGGATGGTTTCCTGGACTGTCTGCTCCAAGTTCAATGGAGCTTCAAAGTAGAATGAAGAATTTTGGATGACAGTCTGGCCTTTTCAAAAGATGAAGGGGTTTGTATCCTCCTTAAATATTTAAAGAACACAGGGAGCACTTTGAAAAGACTAAAGAGTCGAACTAGGCAATTAAAAGAGAGAAGATTCTGCTGAGACCTTGTTTTTGAAGATGTACTGGAGAGGTAAAAAAGCAGGCTAGTCCAAATGCTTAGTACACAGAAGATAGCACTTAGTAATTGCTTAAGCAAATGCGTGTTGTAAAAAAAAGTGAGCAATACAAAAAAGGTCAGCGTTCCCAATTTGCTGTTGAGAACCTGAGTACAGTTGTGCATGTTTGCATTAGAAATCCGTGCACTTGCATGGCAGTGTGTAATATGCCTTTGTACTGCTGAAATTAGGAGCCTTGCAACATCGTTCTACTTGGATAAAATTATTTTATTCAGCCTCTGCCCATCCTGTCATTGAGAACTGGTGGGATATCCTGAGATTTATTGTGCTTTGTAGGTTTTTAAAAACTCACAGATTTTTCATGGCACAAAATCTCTCCAAAGGAGTTAATTGTAAGAATTATCAGTCAGCGACAACCCCCACACACCCCCTCACCTCTGCTAGCACATGGATTTTTCTCCTGACTCAGGGGATCTTTGATATAGCCAGTGGTACCTGTAAAGTGTTTCAGAGAAGCATAAATGGGAAAGGCATAGGTCATTCAGTAGCGGGTATTCACAATTGAAAGAATCCTAGGAAAATAATTGGCTTCAGAAGACTTTGGGTTTGTGATTAATTATTCACAGCACAATTTCTCTAGCCCATCTTGGTCTTACACTTTAATCTCTTCAATTTGTCTGGCCTTCGTTGGTTTTATTTGTAAGTTCATTAAAATTAATCTTTCTGAAAAAGAAGTCTGACTTTGAATATAATCTTGCTTGCATGATGAATGTGGACATTTTGCTTTGCTTTGTTATATGCATATATATTTGGGGGAGCCGCCTATGAAAGGGTGGATTAGATGAACGTGCAATTGGTTGTCTCTGAGTGTAATATGCTACACGGCTTCCCTTCTAGAAGACAGTGGAGCATCTGCGTGGACACATTCCACACGGCAGCACTGCCTTCATGTTGCTGCACATTTTTTGGAAAAGATAAAAAACACTACTATGAATGCCTTCAAATTACTTGTAAGTGGGCTGCAAGTGCAAAGCTGGGGTATGCTTTAGGTGCTGTGTTTGATTTTTTTAGTCCTCATTACATCCCGTGTGCTTGCTGCTGGTATCTTAGGGCTGGGGTTGCACAGGCATTTTAATAACGAGAAATTCCCCCGGCACAGAAAGGGGCAGCTCGTTTCCTTCTCCTTTCCCGGCTACGGGCCACTGGTACCCGCATCGTCCCCTCTGTGGGCGCTGGGGCTCGTGCAGCTGCGGGGCGAGCAGGGCCGAGCGCGGGGCTGGCCGACGGCTTCGCGAAGGGGAGCAGTTTGCAGCCAGGGTTTTTTGCAGCAGTTTCTTGCTGTAGCTCGCTTCTCTCGCCTGGGGTTTTGGTACGAAGGTGGGAGCGGTGGCCTGTGGCAGGGAAGCGAGGCTACAGACAGCCTGTGTGTCTACCTCTGAAGGCGTCAGCAAACAGTACTTCATTTAGAGAAGTAGGATAGCGTTGCGGTTTGTCAAAGGAGGTGGAAAGGACGGACAACATAGGATGTTTAGGATGCTATTAGTGCTAACGAATTTAGCTACTAATCAAGATTGATGCATGGTTTGCTAGAGTGGTATTTTAATATATTGGTTGACAGAAAAAAGTGAAATACTGCTTTGACAATTTTGATATTCTTGTTCCTACATCTCCTCTGGTGTATTTGACTGGAAAGTGGCATGGATCCCCTCTGATTTGGGACTCTGTTTTATAGCTATTTGCTCAAGTTTCGTGCACCTTCTTTTGATCTCTTTAGAAAGTATTTCTGTACCCCTCAGCAGATAGATACATTCTTGATCAGGTAAGAGTGTTTCATCTGAGCCTTCTTCAAAATTGTAATGATGCTCTGCTAGTTCATATTCCAGGAGGAGAAAGTATCACCTTGTTCTAGTTGCTATGAAATTATTACTTTGCTTTTGTCCTCTGTATAGATTTTAAATGTGCTTTATGGCTCAGCTGAATATAGTTGGGTTTGCTTAGCCCTTTTTTGTGACCAAAATAATAAGCCTGAATTAATATTTCTTAATTAGCAGTCCCTAGTCTTTGCTGATAAAAGTCACTTTGAAAATGAATCCAACAAAGGTTGCTATAGTGCTAGAGATACTCATTAGGTATTTCTGTCTATAATTCTGTTCCAGATGTTCTCCCAGGTTTTAGTACTGATATTTGGAATGACTGGCAGTGGACGGGGAGGAGTTTGGGGCATAAGTCCTCAAAACAGCAGATCTGCAATTTTGCAGTTGGCCAGTATGGACCAGAAGTGAGGGGAAATAGAGTGGAAGTGTGTAACCAGCATGAAGGGAGATATGGCAGACCGGTGGTCATGCTGTTTAGGCACTCTGTTTGCAGCCAACTCAGTGGAGGATCAGTTTGCTTTCTTCTTGCATTTCAAATCTTTACTTGGCATGAAGGAAGAAGGGAACACGTAATGCTTTCAGGGTCCTGTGATAACGAACCTCACTGTAGAGAGCCCTGCTTTAACCCATCACATATCTTAGTGGAGTGTTTCAGAATTGCACAAAGGCTGGCTATTGATCTCCGGTCCTAAAATCTGAAAGCACTGGTGAAAACCTCACCACTCTGGGGTGATGAGATGTCCCATGGAGGTAAGGGGAAGTTTTGCAGATGAAAGGAAGAAGTTGGAACTGTGAGAGTTTCCAGTGTTCAGCTGGATCTGGATAGGGGACAAGTGGGGAGTCACAAGGCAATATGGGCAGTATGAGAAGTTTCCTTGCAAGACACAAGACAGTGCTGTGCTGTGTGGTCAGCTTGCTTGTTCCTCTCTTCTGGGAATTTTAAAAGTGGTTTATAGAGACAAAGGGGCCAAGCCTGAGGTGAAGTGAATTCATGCCAGTAGCCTTCTTTTGGGGTAAAACTTAAGGGATTCTGGAGAGAAGCATCTAACATCCAACAGACAGGTGCCAGCCAGTACCAAATGGCTGTACTGAAAGCAAGCAGCACATACCAATGTGTTTTATGGAGGGACAGCATGATTTAAACTGCATACAAAAAAGGAAGCGGGTGTTTACATGTGGTCAGATTATTCCTAGTATTCCACTCTAACAGGAGGAGAATTTAAATTTTCAGAAGTTTGCCTTAACTCTTAATTTTTTAGCTTCCAGAAGCTTTGCTGAACTTGAGATTCAGAAAAGAGACATGATATTATCAGGCAATGAATTCTTTTGTTACAAAATACTGTTATCAGCTCAGCCATTTACATATTATTAATGTAGAGTTAAGCAAATATTTAACTTCAACTGTACTTGCTTTGCCAGTTGCTTTCATGGACAAAAGTTGCAGCTGGTATATTCAGAATTTCACAAATTTTATGACTTGCTAAGTCAGGGGTTTTAATTTTTGTGTTGCTTGCGTGGATATATTTCAGACTAGAGATTGCTTTAGAAATCTGCACTAGCCTGTGTCTAGAGAGTTAAACCTGCTTTGAGTGTGAATATGTTAGCAGCATTTTCTTATAATGCTATATCTGAAAAAATGGAATACTGGCAATCCTTGGCTAGCCATACATTAATAGTCCTCGCAGAAATTCTGCCACTTTGGCCATCAGGTAGTGTGTGGTAGAAGAATGATTGTTGTTACTCTTCTGGTCGATGGCTTTGTCTTGGTTCACTGAGTTTCTGTCTTCATAAACACATTGCACGGGAATCGCTACTCACCATGTGTCCCAACCGATCTAGCCAATATCGTCTCCTTTTTCCAAATGGGCTGAAATTGGGCAGTCAAATGGAAACTCCTATTCACAGTTTGTGATGAAAAAACTAATGAAATGCTCCATTAATCATTTAGTTTGCCCTTCATTCCCACTGTAATGAAGACTGAGTGGCAACATTCACCCATCTGAAAGGTTTAAGCGTTTGAGAATGATCCTGAATGCAATAAGGCCATCAGTGATATGATACAGGATTACTAAAGGCTTACATAAATAACCCATGTCTTATAGTTATGTTAACATAACAATCAGTCATACGTAGTACTTCTAGGTATGGTATCTAAATTTCATTATTGAAATGCCTCTCACTGCTGGGAGTTTTGTGTGCTTGCTGAAAAACTTGGGAAGGCTGCTTACTTTGGCTCTCCAGTATTTTATTGCACTACTTATAATGCTGTGAATGTTAATAATGCTAAGTGAGGCAGGAATTATTTTTTAATACCTGTAAAATAAAAACACTGCTGCTTTGTGCAGAGTTTCATCAGTCAGTGTCAGCAGCACTCTTCTCTTCGTGGCAGATGATCCCAGATCCAAATCCTACTTAGAGACATGGACATCAATTGTCTCAACATCTCAACATGGTGTCTTGTGTTTTTTGTGAGGCGTTGAACCATATCAATGCTTGAAGTGCGAATTCTGAAATTACAGGCACAATATGTGGAAAGTGTAGAGGAATTTAGGGTACAGTGTAATTTATATTTTTCTTTTGTAATACTTCTTTCACAACCTTTATAATTAGGACAGAGCATCTATGGAAACAAGCATTGGTATTCAAAAGACTTTCCATTATAAGTGTCTCCATTAAGTAAATAGATGTAGGAGTTATAGCAAAGCAATTTGTTGTTTAGCTGTATAAAACAGCAGTGATTTGTGCTTATTGAATTTTAAAACAGCGCAAAAAAGTTAGAGCAGAATTTAGGAAATCGCTGTGGAGTTCTTGTTCACTGTTACAAAAAGTTGAGTGATGCATACAAATAGAACTAATTAATTTTTCAGTAGGAAACCAACACTTCATGCATACTGATTCTTCCAACACTGGCATGAAATTGGTTACACTATTGCTATACTGGGAGCAAGAGGCATTGCTGCCGGGAATTATAATGTGTGTAGAAAGGTGTTATGCAATCAGCACTTCTTGGAGCTGCAGTCTCATTGACTGAAAGCATTAAAAATGGGAAAATGTATCATTCTGGTTTTACCTGTTACTTACTTTGAAAATGTATGAAATTGAAATGTAATTTTCTGATTTTTTACTTTAGGTAAATTATGCTATGATCAGTCTGTAACAAATGGAAGGATTACTCTGGTGCTTGAGCCAGGGTTGACAGCAAGCTCTAGGCAATGATAGTCTTTAAATGAGCTGAACTTGTTGCTTGTCAAACGATGTTTGTCAGTAGAGCAGGTTTAATGTGAGATTTTTAGTAAGACTTTGTGGTTTTGTAGAATTCTGTTTAAAGATCTGTAGAGTTTCTTTCTTCCTATTAATGAACAAAGGCTCAGAATACTTTTTTTTTCTTTTTTCAGCCTGCAATATTCAAGATAATAAGCCTTTAAAAAACCCTAAGAGGTAATTAAAGGCTGCAGCTGTTAATGCTACTTTTTTGCATTTACCTTTTTTCAAATGCAGTGAAAAGCAGAAACGTGTGTGAAATTTCTGTACAGCAGGAAGCTGAATTGATCATTCTGACGATAGGGAGAGTAAACTTTCTGAAATGTTTTTACAACAGAAAAATGCATTAAAATAATAAATGAGTCATGATAGCTAAAACTTCAAGTCATTGGGGCAATGCCTCTGCATATCCACTATGGACTCAGCCCATTAAGTACTTTTCACCTGTGGATGACGAAGTATGAGAAGGTGGAAAAGCACTGTTACTGCCAGAGGACAGAGATAAAAATGTTGCAGGGCTTCTCACAGTCACTGTCACTTTGCACTTCCCTTTGATATGGCTCTACATACTTTTCCTGGGACAAAAGTACAGTCTGCTGAATTAGCAGTTGATGAGGTTCCCAACTTGCACCAAAGAAAATCTTTCTTTGGCTCTTGTATTGAAATAACTTGGAACTAATTTAGAGTGGGCATGTTTGTGGCTTTGTGAGTTGACCAAATTGTGTTTAGGCCTTTGCAAAATGTCTACATTACAGTCCCTGGCTTGGATGCAGCTTCTGGGATTATTTGTCTGGACCTGGAACAATTAGAAAGTCTTTTTCTTCCCCTGCCTGTGTCAGAGTGCTTACTCTGCGAGTTGCTGCTGTAATCTCATATTTCCCAAGAACAGGGTGACTTGCTATTGATATATACCACAGCAGACATTTGGTTCAAAGACTGTAGGATGTTGAACAGTCCACCCACAGAATGCAACAACAGAATTGTAAAATTTGGGGTGTTAGTGAAATAATTGCTATCGATTTCACTGAATGCAAGCTCAGGTGTTAGAAATGTAGAGCATGATACAAATTTCAATGTTAACATTTTCAGCATCTGCTAAGAATAGTGATTTCTAGCTTGTTTCCAGCCTTTCTTAATGTCTTCTTTAGAAAGTTCCCCTGTTGCTTAATTGGCTGGTACAGAATGGTTTGGTATATTTCGGAAATTTCTTTTGTAATTCTCTCTGGCAATAGCAATTCATCCTGCTAGGCAAGGGGCTCGAACAGTTATCACCAAGCTGATGTATCAGGACCATTCTTAAGTACCGGCGTACATTGCTGCTGTGAAGCTCTGGGAGCAGCAGGGAATTTCATTTCACAACTCCAGTGCTCTAATGCATAGCCAGGGCCTTTTTAATAGGGCAAGACCTTTCCCCAACTGGAAAATTTGAGCCAAACTGAGAATTAGCTAAGTGTTTCTAATGATTTTTCGGCTCTACCTACTTTGTAACAAAACACCCAACTGAACAGACTTACTGTATAATATTATATTTCTTGATCTGCTCTATCAAATTTTGGGTGCATTAAATGATTAAATGACTCATTCATTCTTTATACTACTCAGAATGCAAAGTGCTCTGTGGTGGTGGGACAGAGTTTCTCCTGATGCAGAGTTCAGTGGGAAGAACAAGTTTCAAGTCCCATTCTATGAGGGGACAACAGAACGTTGTTGTTGCTTTTTAATTAGACTGTGTTAATGTTAGAACAATACAAACTCAGAGTAGCACAATTTCTATCTGAACGACGAAAATGAAAGCACTCTGACCAACCCAAACAAAACTTTATTGTCAGATGGTAAGGATGGGGTAAGGTAACACTGTTGAAAGTGATATTTTACTCTTAATGCTAGAGCATTAATAGAGGTATTGAACTTGCAATAAAAAGTCATTTCAAGAATTCAAATCTGTTTTATAAATACACATTTATTTGTGTCGTAAAGCTTTTGATGAAAGTAATTATTATAGTCAAGTAAAGGGGGGTACAGTTTGTAAGAGAGAGGAGGGTTTTGTCACCTCTCACTAGATGCCAGACCCACTGGGAAAGTGTGCAGAACAAAAGGTTTATTATGAAAGAAGTGAATCTGATGGTTTGCTCCCCTCCCTGATTGAGCTGTATTACTAGTTTTATGCCCCAGTATATTTTCTGATACTATGTTTTAAACCCCCTATATGAGATCCTATAGCTACCTGACAGCCTGTTCTATATGTTGTACAGACAAGTATTTGCGTAGAATGAATACCTCTAATGCTTTTGTGGGCAGCTTTCCCCCTCCTGTCACAACATATCTCCTTTTATTGAGTATGGTACTGAATCAGGCTGTCTGATCTGTTCCTTTTACACTTTTGTCACTTAGATTCTTCTTCCCAGTGTCTTGTGGCAGATGATTATTAAGGTTATTCTTCTTCCATGTTTTGGGTTTGGTTTCTTTTTTTAATTGTAACCTAGGCTTCGTAGCTTGCATTTCTCTGTAGAGTACAGTAGAATTTCTGAAATACTGATCTCGCCATGTGTCTGAATTTCTAAGTCATTAACAATTTTATTATTGCTTCTGTTTCTATTAACTCTCAGTTTATATTATCAGTAATTTTTTTAACCTATTTAGCCTCCTTCTGAGTCTTTGATCAGCTTTAGTACTGACCACTTTTAGATTCAAGCTATTACTCCTTTAGTTCTCTCTTCTACCATTTTAAATAATCCCTTACCAGAAGGAATTATTCTTAAAAGGCGTACTCTCACCTTTCCTGCCAGGTATAAATGAAGCTTTCTCATTCCCTCTCCTCTGGGTTTTATCTTTACAACCCTTTCATTGTTTTGCTTGCCTGCTTTAGATTCTCTCTAATTTATTAATGTCCTTTTTGTAATAAGTGCCCAAAATGGCATGCAGTACTTTAAAGCACAGGTGCTAAATAATTTATTTTCTATGAATAATTCAGTCCATACTCTGTTAATGAACTGATCCTGCCTCCACAGAAGCAGCCATTGTTCGTAAGTGTGTGCCAAATTGTTTGTGCAAACAAATTTCAGGTGATGTGATCTTGAATAGTTCAGCTGTTTGGTTTTGGTGGTATATGACTATTAACATAAGGTCTTGTCTTACCGCAGTTTTCCTTAGTTAAATTCATGCAAAGGACTTACTTATGTATTAAGAGGACTTTAACATGCTCTTGAGTATTAGTAGTGTTACAAGTTCAGCTCATCAGCTCATTTTCATCAGTAGAATCTATGTTGTTAGTCCATCACAAATGTGCGATGAGATTTTTGCCTCTCTTTCAGATAAACAGGTTTAATCTAAGACCCTGACTACAGCTGTTACTGCTCGTGAGTTTTCAGCACATACATCTGTATTCTTGGTTGCATGTCTAAGCTTAATTTACCCTAAATATGTTCCTAAGCAACTTCAGCTAAATTGAAATAAACACATGGTTTAAGCTGAAATGAGAGCAGATGCAAACACCTTGCAGAAGTGCAACGCAATTCTGCAATCCAGTCCTGTCTGTGTGCCAGGATTGCAAGAGTGAAATTTGTCAGTGCAAGAAAATGGGATTATAGAGTGCCAGTGAAAAGAAACCAAGGCAGGCCTACTAAAACAGGGAAATGCAGGAGTTATCACCAGAATCCTTTATCTATTCCAATAATCGTAATATGAATCCTGTTCCAAGAATTAAAGCTGAAGTGACATCTAATAACACAAGGACAGTCTTTCACAGAGTGTCAAGAGTAAAATTTGGAGTGTTTCATTCATGATTATATCATTTTTAAAATACAAGGTTTAAAAAGAGATGTAGCTGGGACCTCATCATTTGTCAGTGAGTCAATGAAGAATAACAGTGCATTACATTTTCTGTTATTAATCTGCTTTCCGCAGTCTGTGGGACTGGAGACGTTGAATTTTGACAGGGACATTGAATCTTGTAACAAGCTGTTACAAGAATATTCTGAGGAAAGTATCACTTAAAATTATTTAACAAGCAATTTGTTATTTTGACTTCATATTCAATGGCTTAATTGCCTAGACTGTAAGACGTTGTGTCAAGACCATTTTCCTCTTCTACACTTAGCTGTCTGCCTTAGGATGGGTGATACAGATAACGTGGTGATACAGATACATAGTAGTACTGAAATTCTGTCTTAGCTTAGCTCTATAGATAATTTGTATTTTTAAATTCAGCTACTCCAAATAAAAATTCAAAATATCAAACTGTAGATTTAAAACAGTCTTGCAGCATGTAATATGTCTGTATTTAGAAGTGAAGTGTCTCTGATACTATATTCTGAAGGGAAAATTCAACAGACTTTGGTCCTGAATGCTAGATATCAGCTAGGCAAATCAGTTGTAATTCCTCTATCTGCAAACTGAAACATCATTCTGGTCTTGGTTACTACCTCTGATTTTAGGATTTTTCAACTAAGGAGGCCATTTTATAGTGCATTTCAAAAGTAGTAGAAAAATTTTATTCCATCCCTCACGAACAGTTATAGGAGATGGTGTTTCTTTGACTGATGGGCTGATTTTGACTTCTAGTAAAAAAATGAATTGCAGCCATAACTATGAGCTCTCTATTTCCAATTCCCATAAGTGCTCTTCTATTGTATATTAAGGACATGAGATCTGAAAGAAGATTTAGTAAGGAGGACTATAATTCAGAATTAATAGAATATCTGGAGTTATATCAAGGTATTTGATTGGCTAGTGTACAGCTTATTACTTCTTTAGAGTTCATTTAAAACACATTGCTTCAAAATAGCCATATGTCTATCACATTTAATTTTTTTTTATGACAGCAATAAATTCAGTACAAGTAATTTCTGTGGAATCGATTGTCAACAAAGGTTAAATGTCCCAAGAAGTACCTCGTGTCTCAATCATTGTGCCTGAAAGAGGTGTGGATAGCTTAAAAACTTGAAAAAGTGTTGGCAAGTCTGTTCTAAGGCATAAAGATGAGAAACCGCATCAAAAGGAAGATGTGGGATGGAGTATAAAGAGGTACTCACGTTTGGACCAGGAGGGGTTAAATAACTGAGACCTGTTCTACAAATGGTTTCTGAGAAACTTTAGGTTGGTGTAATGAAAACCAAGCATGTCACACTGAATTTTAGTACAAAAATGTAGCTTGGCTTTATTATGATTTGACAAATAGAGAAAAGCAAAGACAATTGCAGGAGAAAAAAGGTGAAACTTTAAAGTATTCAGAAATGGCAGAAGTAAAACAGAGAGCAACATTTGAATCCTTTTATAGTTATTTGAGATTTAAAAAAAACACTTCAAAGATTTGCTTTAGCGTATCTGTGGCAGCATGCAGCTCCCAGCACACTAGAACTCAGCTTTTTTGGAATTCTTTGTGTTTGATGATGATAAAAATACTTCCTGTTAATGCATCAATTTGTGAGCAAGATTATTTGGTAAAGTGGTATAAGTAGGTGACAGAAAATTGTCTAACGTACTTGTGGCAAAGTTATTTGCCGCTTTTTGCCCATTGGACCCAATTCTGTAGTCCTTGTAGAGTGTTAATGATTCAGTGTCATTTGGAAAATCTTTTAATAGCAGTTAAACATGGACTTTCAAATGTGGAATGACAATTTGCAAGACTTCTTCACAATTAAAGATAATATTTAGTTAATACCCTACGATTATCTTTTAAAGATCTGATGGTATGTGGGTTATTTTCACAACAAAGTCTTTGAAATTTTGTACTCATTATGTAATCATGAATTGAGAATCAACAAATAGTAGCATCTTCTGTAGGAAAACACCTATATCCTTTCGTTATTTCTAAAATATAATACATTCTAAAAGCAAAGCATATTGAATCCTCCAGATTAGAAGGACATTAAGAACACGAACTACATGCTCGGTTGCCTGCTTCTGCAAAACAATTTGAAGGGAATGTCCTATCTGACAATGGAGATCTGAAAAACCACTTTTCCTTATACTGGTAATTAACTTCCTGCTGGGAAAAGTGCCATGTGTCCTGTTGGTTTCTAGAACACAAACCTGAGAATGAAGAGAGATCAACCCATCCAGGGAGACAGAATACACTGGGCTGAAAAGTTTCAGGAGATCATAGTCAAAGACTTGTTTTCCAATATTGAAACTGCAGTAAGTACAAAATTGCATCTGTTAACGTAAATACAGTGCCAGGGATGGTTGAACTTTTTTCTTTACAGGGTGTTTTGCCTCTATAATTTTTCTGCTATGGTGTTGTGTGACTCTGTAAACCCAGTGGGATGTTGGTTTTGATTTTTCTGAAAAAAACCCCAATCCAAACAACCAAACACAAAAAACCCCAAACAAACTCAAAGAGTTTTCTGTTATGAAAGAAAAGCAAATAATTAAGCAGTTTTGCGAAGAGAAACTGTACAATGATCATACCAATTTAGGCTGATTTATAGTAGAATATACAGCATGCTTTCTAATCCAGGTAAATACTGATAAATTCCTAGCCTAATCCATGGAGATTTTTATAGGTGAATATGTAAAGACCTATATTGGAGCTGCAGGCATCTTCAGTGTGGTCCTTGTTTTTACTCATTATTCTTATATTCCTGTTAAAATAAGAATGGGAAATTCAGCATCTAGGATGCTGGCACATGATGTGGTGGAGCTTTTCAGGGAGATGTGGCAGCTCTACTTCAATGGATGTAGCTGCTGAACATCATTGTGGTAGCAGCATCACTTAATCAGTTCCTTCTCTGTGCTGTCTCCTTGACTCTCTCTGTGGGCTGCCACTGCCCTAGTAATAATACTCACTTATTTTTCTAATGGAATTGTTCTACAGCTTGACCAGTTCCCCCATTCTAGTTATGAGATGGGCACACGGACACCTCCTCAAGCACAGCGCTGCATGCTGTGCAAGGGCAGGAATAAGTGGCTGGGACTGAGGGGGTGATTACTTAAGCTGCTATAGGCAGTACTGCTGGGGAATGTGTAATTGCAGCCTAGCTCCCATTGACTTTCAGCCCCTGTCACTTGTGCTTATGGAAATCTGAATCATTGTGTATGGCCCAGCGATAATTCCTGTTGTAGACTTCCAGCATATTTGATCTGACTACTTGTTGTTTTCAGACTGAAATACCTGACCTCTTTTTGGCTTATCTGTCTTCATGTGACCCCCTGAGTCGACAATGACTTATTTCCTCTACAATGTGAAGACTGAGGTGCAGCTGTAATTACTGGCTCGCTCAAACATTTTGGAGGATCTGAGCTGTCGTAAACAATTGCATTAGGTGAGCACTTCGCCTGCTAGTGAAACCACGTGCAGTCACTTACCACAGCCTGCTCTCATTTCTCCACCTTGGAAGAACTGAGTTTTTGCAGATTACTGCCGCTTAACAATTCTCAATGTTCTTTCAGCTCCTTTGCCCCCCCGCCAGGGGGGCCATGATCCATAGTGTAAGACCACATTTGTATTCATAAATTGAATGTATGAAGTGTCTAACTTGAAGTGAAATTGAAAAGAGGAATATGAATTTTGGAAGAGGGAAAAAAAGCGTTTCAGAATGTCTTAATCTCTTTTTGAGCTTCATCATTATAAGAGAATACCTAGAAGAATATGTGTCTTTTATTAACCTGAAGACCATACTGCTTGCACCTTATATTATTAAGTCATCCTGTTGCTTTCACTGGGGCTATTTAAGAGAGTAAGACACAAATCAGTATAACATTGTTCGAATCTTGCTGTGTGTAATGCATGAAATTATATTTCCAAGGTGTTTTCTTTTTCATCCGACTTGGTCTGCCTTCTGAACACATTTTTTTAAAATTAGAAACGACCATTTAACATGGCTTTCTGAATCAGCTATGGAAGCTTGCTGTGTTTCTGTGACCGACCCGTGAGCAGGCTTGAGACCACAATCTGAGAGCCCATGACAGTTTGAGAATAACTTTCCATGGTTTGTTCTGAAACTCAAGGTGGGATTGATGATAGTAAAGTTAACAGTATTCTTGTTCTTTGGTTTGCCTTATGATCTGAGAAGGTGAAGAAGCAGTATCTCAGTTCTCTGAGCCAAAGACAAAATGCATTTATAGTCTTTAAACTAGTTCAGAGTTTGTAATATATAGAAAGATTCTCCCTCTCTTGCTCTCTGCCTAAGGTGATGGTTAGCTCATTATCAGCCACTAACAATAAGCTCTTGGCTTCTGCTAGTTCAGTGTACGTGTATTTTGAGGTGGATGATGCTCTGGTTCTTCTCTCCCCAATTTATTTTTTTAATTATAGAAATCAGATGGAATAAACTTATTGTAGAGATGTCTGTCCTTTGAGGGATCCCGCCAGTTTTTCATTATTACGTGCTCTTACATTACACTTTATGCCAATCAAATACATCGTCTGTCAAGGGTTACCTTTCACTCTCTTTTCTTTAAATATATAGTTACACTTCAGAACATAGCGTGGAGAGTTTCTTATGAGTCTGATCGAAGTGTGATGGCTCCCTGTTGGCTTGTGCAGGAGATGGTAATGGAAATCTTCACACTCTTGTCTTGAGCTTGAGCCGGGGTCTTCAGCTGTAGCAGCCGTGGACTGGACCAGCATGTACTGCCCAATGGCTTAAACGAGCACTGTAAAACTAGATAAGAATCTTTTCAAGAATTCAATAAGGTCTGAGACTCAATCCTAAATAAACACTAAAAAGTTTGAAAGGGACGTAGTCCCAAGATATGTTTTACATTTATGAGCCACGGGTTTTCACATGGACCAGAAACAGGTTTTGATTAATGAAACGGCAGTAGTTCAGCTGATGGTGCTTAGAAATACATTGATTGCATGTAAGCAAATAGATATTTGACTAACGTGTGGTTTAGTGGCCACATAGTGTCCTTCCAGGCTTACATAAGTTATTGATAGAAATGTTTCATGCCTCCAGTATATTTTACCCTTCAATTGGAAGTACATTTATTTGTGATCTAGTAATTAGCTCTACTGAAATTGGCACATGTATTTTGCCATTTCGAGGGGATATAATGTCTGTGCAAAGCAAACAACTTGTTACGTTGTAGTAGAGAGGTAGATGAGTTCTTCAACTTTCATTTCTGTAAGAAATATTTTATGGGGCTTAGCTGAAAGCCAGTCTCAACTGCTACTGTGGAGTGATAGTTGCTCTATAATAAACTTACAATGCTATCATAGGATGAAATATATAGATGTAGGCATACAGTTGTGTTATAAATATTTGATTCTGTGTTTTTTCAAAGCCTCATAGCTTGAATCATGGGCTTTTTTTTTTTTTTTTCTTTGCAGATTATGTGAGGGTAAGTTGATTGCACATTGTACAATAAAACAGCTTTGGAGGAGAAGAGAGAGATATTGAATATTGAGTACAAAAAGGTCTATAACAAACAGTAAAAGGAAGACAAGCAGGAAAAAAGGAAAAATTAAGATACAGAGCTTGTGAGAGTCACTCCATCAAGCACTGAAATAGACTTGTTCTTCTCCAGTGTGCCTGCTCAGTCTATACTGTTTCAGGCTGCTGAATCCTGTACCCTGTCATACTTCCCAGGTCTTTGGCTCATCTGTTCGTTTTTTCGTTGTTGTTCACAGCAAAGAAGTCTTCTCCAGAGGACTGTAGTGATGAATGAATAGAAACCAGGACATCCATCTTAGTTATAATTATGACCTTGCAACTTTTAAGAAGTATTGGGGGGATTTCTTGCTCAAAAATTCTCCAGAAACTGCTCATTCATAGTAATGACATTCCAAATGAAACTGGCAGTGAACTGTTTATAACACAAGGTCAGCAAATCATCTAATGCTAGTTAGCTGTGGAAAGAAGTATTCTCTAATGTAGATGCTGTTAGAATCTTAATAGTTTCTATCTGTAAACATGGCGTTGAATGCCCATTATCCTCTGTGAATTACCATTTAGCTTAGATACATGGGAAAAAAAGTTCCATCTAAGTCATATTCCTGTCTTCATATTAGTCGTGGTTAACACTGTCACCTAACATTGGAGGCTGACTAAGCTGTGCAGTATTCAAAGACACTGCATCCCTTTATAGTGCCTGGGGTTGCAAAAAATTTTGTTTTAGAAGTGCGTGATACCACTTCTACAGCAGGAAGCATTTGTACACGCAGGTTGCATCCTTCTTGCTGTGCAGGAGAAGCCTCGAGGCCAGACTTGAGGCCAAATTCATCACCTATATACTTCATTTTCTCCAGTGCCTTCAGGGTTGCCTCTGAGGTAACCCAGCAGTGTTTCTGGGAACTCCTGTTTCAGCGCACACTCAGGCGTGTATTTATTTGTATGCTGGCAGTCTCCTGTGGCTCTGGCACACGTGTAACAGACATACATGCAGTACTTCTTAAATGGCCACCAAGTTTATGTGCCAAAAATGTGGATGGATTTCTGCAGTAGCAGCTGTCCACAAAGAAAATATGGAAGGATGATGCAAGCCTAAGTATAGGCATGGCCAGAGCACCTCTAGTGGGACCAGAATCTTTGATGAAATAGAAACAACAAAAATAAAGAAGGAATTGGTGGTGAGAGGCTGTGTGCCATCCAGGCCTTGGAGTATAGAGGAAATACAAAAAGGTTCAAGCTAGGTTATTGCTTCTTATTCCTCTTTTCTCATTTTTTTTCATTTTCAATCTGATGTCTCCTGTGGATTTCCACATCCACCATCTCTCTGCCTTCGTAGAGCCTCCCCAGGTGTATTGTCTCCAATAGTTTCACTCTGTATTCTTTTGTGTAGCTTTCCTTGCTACTTCTATTATTGGAGCTACTTCTGGTCAAATATATCAGTCCAGATAAGGGAATTACTTCATGGCTCAAAACCTAAAATAGTAATAAAAAGGAGTACTGGGAAGGGAAATCAATCTTCTCCCTTAATCATATATGTTAACTCTTCTCCAAACCATCTTTTGTTTGTAGGCATAGCCTTACATAGGAGTTATTGCCAGCAAGAAAAAACCCCCTAAATTTTTAAAAAAAGCAACCCCCTTTTTGTGCTGATAAAATTATCTCCAAATATATGGCATGTGTTTGCCTAAACAGTACAATATAAATAGTAACACAAATGTGAGATAGCAAAATGTTGCAGTAGCAGTATCTTTCCCTGAAGCAACCAGGAGTCCCATTACCTTCCCTATGATCATTATGATAGCAGTAGGACTGGCTTGGTTAGTCTGACAGCTGTCCCTAAGTGTGCAAAATGAGATATGGGGACAGAGGGGAAAATTGTGTGCAAAGAAAACACATCTCTTAATTGAGCTGGGACTGAAAGTGAAGGAGTCTTTATTAGAACACCTTTTATTATCTCTCTCTGCATCAGGTACGGGGAGTGACCTGGAGCACTTTGTGTTAGAAATATTTTCCACTGTTAGCATAAGCATAGCAAACAACATAGCACAACAGTCAAGATGCTAATGTGCATTGGCAGTATATGCAAATGCTCTAAAAAGAAGTTTTCATTTATTTATATACACTGCTATCAGTGTAGTGGAAATTGAAACTAGTAATGTCTGAATTGTTTAGTTGTTTTTTGGATACATGGAAAGAGTCGTATGTAGGAACCTGATAGTATATATATTAGCTTTTTAGATGGGATCATTTAAAATTTTTTTATATATTGTGTTCTAGAAGGTGCTTTGCTGCTGAAGAAACTTGCTCTGTTCTCTGAAGAATTGCTATGCTAAATGAGGCTGTATTTATTGACGTGTTATCATTTTTCTACTAGAAAATGGGGCGTTCCTTTTCTAGCTACTTGGAAGCTTATCCTCTAAGGAAGGGTGTCCATTACTCAGGCTAGTTGTCCTGATTCCAGCACCATTTTCTTAATCCGAGAACAAGTCTTGAATTTGCAGGACAGAAAAAAAGGAGGAGGATTGATGTAGCTCAAGCTAGACAAGAAGAAATTAAAGCTTGGCTGCTTTGAAAGATGGATGCCTCCCAGCAGGAGCTCAGAGAAGAATTGCATGTAAGAATAGAAAGTGGGGACAGGTTGCTGGGAAACGGATTAATGCGCTGGAAGATAAATCGAGAGGAAAAATTAAACAGCAGATAGACCCTGCCTTTAGTGTCACAAAGACTGATGTCCAGTTCCCTGTAAGTGAAGAAGCTGTGAGTAAAACGTCCACCTTAAATCCTCATGTTCCTGATTTCCACACCAAATCGTGTTCTGTAATCACATCTGGTGGTGGGGCAGGTTGGGGTGCGTTGCGCTGCACGTGTGTAGTCCTGCCTGCTTGCAGTGGTTTCAAGACCTGCCACAGTGAATGGATAATGACACTGTGATGGTGTTACATGGGAGAAAGGCAGAACTGGGCCCTAAAATGAGGACAGTTACCAATAGTGTGCTCTGTTAAATTACGTTTGGGTGCACGTACTTTACTTCTCTTGAGCAGATGGGAAACTGTAATGTTTTCTGACATGCTTTTAAGGGGAAAAAATGCTTTCTTAATTGATTTAAAAGTTTATCTGTAAAAATGAATGGAATACCTAAGCCATTGCTTTAGAAAACAGACTACTAAGATGCTATGCATGATGTATATGCATTGGTACTGAATCACTTTGTCATCATTTTGCAATCTACACTTTGAGGACTAAGGCTAAGTCAGCCTTAGATCACTAGGGAAACCTTTGACTGTCACAAACCTCCTTTTGTTTGTCAGTAATGGTGCTGGTATGTCATTATGAGTGAGCCAGTGAGGAAACTTGTAAGTAAGAAGAACATTTTGGATATGCATGGGAGATCTACTGCAGGTTCTCAGACAAAAGGAGAACATGTCCCATTTGGAGAGACAACAGTGGAAAAAGCAGATTATGGAAATGGCTCACGCTCTGCAACAATATGTGATGCCTGAGGGGCTATCTAAGAAGCATCTAAGAGCTGGAAATGTAATGACATGGTTATGGATGGAGCCGCTCTGCTCATCCATTGGAGCAGAAAGCAAATACATCACTTTTCAAGAGCAAGCGAAGACAGGTGCAACAAGAACTGAAGCGAATAAGAGTTACATACTGTGTAAAGCTCTCCTGTGCTACGGCCTTGGCATTGAGTCCTTTTGTACGCATTTCCCAAAATATAAGTTGTAGCATTTGTTTTTGGTAAAACCTTGTATGCCTCGATTATGCTTTCAGTTAACCTGATGCAAATTTAACATCAATCTGTTTAGTTCAGTAGAGTTACTTGCCATTTCTAGTAAGGCAACTGAAGCAATATCTGGCCTCTATGGATGCTCTACATTTGAATGCAGAAGAGGGCAGTTGTGTGAAATGATGCTCTTGTCAGAGCACGAGAACAAGAATGTTAACAGGAAGGAGGTCATCCTTCTAAATTTATAAAATTGCATTAGATTAAGTTTTCTAAAATTCTGGCCTTTAACCCAAGTGAAGGCTAGCATGGGACTGAATTTTATAGGCTAGGTAAATAGGAAGATGAAGAAAGCAACCCAGCTGAAAACAGGCTGAGGTGACTCTGTAGAGAATTATATTACTGGTTTTTTGGCCTAAATCTGATCACATTGCTCCCAGTGATTCAGTATCTAGGCTACAGGGAGCTAGAGACAGAAATATTATGGAAAGTTTGGGCAAAAGCTATGTGGCAGACTAGTTAGATTCGAAACTATTTAGACCATAGGGATCTAGTAGGCAAAGAAAAACAAAAGAAAGAGAGGGAAGCAACACCTGAAGTATAGCATTTTTAGATAACATGGAATATTTTACTGCTCTATTTCCTCGTCTTGCAGGTGAGAGAGGGAGGGAAAACATGGGAGTTCATTTTGTTTAACCATATAACATATACAGGTAACGCAAGTAATTTCAGATTTTGTGCCATTTTGCCACTTGTCAAAATATGCGGATGAGCCCTCATTGTCCTGATGGTTGATGTACTGCGCAAACCGCAGCCAGAGTTGGGTGATGCTAAAAAGATTGGCTTTGAAAATACAAATAACCGCTTTGCTGCTATAGCTCCCCCAGCCTCTTTCTGTAGTCCAGCAAAAGATTGGAGACAGCATCAGCTTTTACAGGGGGCTCTCAAATTTCTACTTTCTCTTACTGTCTGCTAAGTTATGAACAGTCGTATGCCTGGTGCAGCATCTGGTTAATCTTTAATTCTGTAGTGAATAAATTCTCCTGCCTTTAGCACTGATGTGAAATAATGGGTCTGACCTTTAATTTCAGACCCTAGTCTTGTGGGATAAAGTGAAGCATAATGCTTTTTTCGCAGCTCCAGGAGGTTCCCTGTTTAATATCGGCAAGGGTACAATAGGATCTCATGTCTCATTACCATTGGGCAGTTTTAGGGATTTTTATTAGAAGTATTTAGAACAATAACAAGAGATGCCCTTTGTAGAAGCTCGTGTATAGCATCCTGATGAAGCTTTTCAACTGAGGCTCCCTATGAGGCATCTCAAGGCCTATTATTAGGAAGACACCTGTCTCAAGTCAGGTAATTGCACCACTTTTTCCTCACTCTATTGTATGCAAAAGTACGAAGAACCACTCCTGTCCTTCAGCTGTTTTTTTTTCCACTATAGTCCTATGATTAATAAGATATTCACCTTGAATCAGATGTAAAAAAGAACTTAAGATGAATGTAAATTTGCAGGCATAATTCAGAGTTCTGAATTCTCAGATCCCTCGTTATGAAAATGAAATTCCCCCAATGCAGACATTGGAAATGTGGTATTAGGAATAACTTTACTTGAAGAATATGGGAGAAGTGCTCAAAGGAAGTGCCATTGTATTAGGATATTATGAGGAAACACTATCAAAGATCAGAAACATGCACTAAAAACTTGCTTTTGAACCCATAGTTATCCTAACAAGCTTCAAAAACGTGAGGCATTTATGGAGGATTTTTTGAAAAATGGTCTTGAAATTGAAATTGCAGAGGATTTAAATATGAACTCATTGTGTCTTCATTGTACTGTTAGGCAGAAACTTTCCAGTCCTACTAATCTGGACAGACAGAACTTTTTCTCATTTTCTCTTCACACTGACTTATTTCTGCTTATGTCTACTAATGTGTCATTTATTGCCTGTTAAAAATGCAGTCGTTTTCAGTAACACTGATATTGGTAAAGTAAATCTCAATAGAGTAACCTAATGTACAGATGAAGCATCTTCAGCTCTATATCTCTGCTGTTAAGAAGTCACATTATAATTATGTCAGTACCTAATAATATTTGTGAAGATTTCTTTTTTTTTGTGAACTTCGCTATTGGGCATCAAATTAAAGAAGAAATGACAATGCCCAACCCTGACGTCTATGCACTCTGCATTCCAAACACGGTGGTTATGGGAAAAGACCACTATCTTTCATTTGTATTTTTTAAGGATAATTTCACTTATTTTTATATCATGTGTTATAAAATATACCCTTAAACCAGTTTTAGTTTTGCTCGGTGTTGTTAGTCTGATATGTATCTAAAAAATATAACTAAGGTATTTATCTCCTTTCCTCTTCTACTTTGAGTTTGCCATAGGAGATGATGGCAATTGCAAAAGCCCCATTGCTTTCAGGGAGGCCAAAATTTCACGTTTCTGGAAGCTTATTGAAGCCAACAGAGACAGTTGTCATAAAATATTTAGTTTTCTTTTCTTCTGATTTAAATGGCTGTTAAATAGAATTTTCCAGAGTTTCAATTTTAAGAAAAGATGGGAGAAGTGGAAATTTGAGAAGAAAATAAACCAGTGGAGGCTTTCCTCCCTGCAAACCAGTTTTAGCACCTGTACTCCATGAGCATGGATAGAGGTGTATGGCCCTCATTCATAATCCCCCAAATGGTCCATTATGAATAAAAGTTATAAGGACATGGCTATTAGAATTTAGTAAGAAACAGTAATATTTCCCATTAATTTGGCTGTAATTTCAAAAGAGCCATCAGCTGGAGTATTGCTAAGACATTGATAACTGATTAATTTGTTTCCAGTTAGACTTGTTCTCATTTATGGATGTTTCCATTTGTCTGACTGCCAAAACTGCAGTGAGATGCAATTTGTTGCTAAAATGCCTTGAAGTCTATAACATGTCTGTCCTCTTTAGAAGCCAGTGGAGAGATTCCTCATTAATTTCAATAGGAATTGGGTTGATGCAAAAATTATTTGGCTTTAATATTTGTTTCTACTTTTTTTTTTTACCAGCGCATATTGTGTGTTGTGCATTTTTTTCCATACTTCTCATTAAAAAAACCACATTATTTGGAGAGAGAAGCTTTAAGCATTGTGTGGTTGGGAGACAGGAATTCTGCCTTTCAGCTCTTAGTAAGAAGAATTTCTTTCTGTCTGAGGAGACTCATTTGTCACCTATGAAGACATTTCGACTTTGTCACGATCAACCGTTGCAGTTAATATTGTTTGTTCTATTTAATTTTTATTTCTTCTCCAGGAAGGAAAGATAACCATGGGATTCCTAAAATTATGAGATAGAAAACAAAGAACTGAGAAGACAGATGGAGAGTGTTAGGGGAGGGCCAGGGTGGGCATTTAGAATTTTGTGTTCTTTTTAAAATCTATAAACAGAATACCGACTTCTGCCTTTATAGTTTCTGAATGGAAAAACAGTTGTGCTCTACAGGAGTCTGCTTGCCCTAATGTAATCTATACACAGGCTTAGAGTCAGAACACTCAAGTTTCAAATGAATCCATAAATTGAACTAAAATCATATCTATCTTTTCAACAATTAAAGTATAAATTACATTAGTTCTGTCTTGGAGAGAAGGGAAAAGTCCGTGAAATGTGGGTGGTCAAAAGTCTGTGCAACAGACGAGAGCTCTAATTTATACAGAGGTCATGATTTTAGGGGATAAATGTTTATAATCCCAGATGGGAAAAGGTCTTAGAAAATAATTTTACTGTCATGGGATTGCTATTCAGAGAAGAATTACCTTCTTCTGGACATACCTTCAGTTATAACTCAGTTAAATATATGTATGTACACTAGTAATAATTTAACACCTTCCTGCTGTTGTGTCTTACTATGATGGAGAAAGGCTTTATTCTTCACTGAACTCTCCGTCTCTCTCTTTTCCCATCTCTATTGGTTCTTCCAGATGTCTGTAATAGATGCTATGAAATGATAAAAGGATTAAGGTTTTAAGCCATCTGGTGATGTAAGTCTTCCTAGAATTAAAAATTCTAATTACACATCTCAGCATAGTACACATTTTTTAAGACAACCTTTATTTCATTTTCAACGCCCTCCTTGTAGGGTCTTTTAAGGCATAGATTTACTTTTTTACCAGTTTTAGAGATCAAACAAATATTCAGTACCTTGGTTATTTGGCAGCCTTCTCTTACTATTTTCACTTACTGAAGTGTCCTTACAAATATTGGAATAATTCTCCTATCTTTTTGTTACATAATTTTAGTTGTGAAGCATATTTATTTAAGTTTATTTCATACTCTGGGTTAATTAACAGCATTTTAAGTAATCTGCCTTTTACTAAAACATCTAAGGTCCAGATTTTTTAACTGCATCCCTTTGAGGATCTGGGCGTGATTAACTGCAAGGTCCATAGAGTTCACGCAATACAGTGTGATGGAAATGAAATGAGAGTTAAGCTTCTTACACTGCACTTCATACAGTTGCTTTAATAAGCAAAATGCTCTCAGTGTAACCGAAGCAGGCAGCTCACAAATGGCTAAGAATTGTAATTGTAAAATTATCCAGTCCTTCAGAGTGATCTTCTTTGCAAATGCTTATGAGAAAAAAGTGTCTGTGGATTGATGTGTGGAGAGATTGCGAATGCATACCATGTTTCTAGGGCTCACTGTCAACACCCAGGCAACAGCTCCCACCCGATTTTCAGAATGGGAAAATATCTCATGGGTTGTAGTAGTATAGGAAAGCACTGCAGGCAGAGGAAGTTTCTAAACATAAAATGGTCAAAGTTATACAAGGCCATGTTTTGGTATTTTTACTCCAACTAAGTAATTTAAATAAATAGGAATAAGTTGGCAGTATTGGTGGAAACCTGCTTTTTGGTGTAAGGGTATTGCCGTCAGATACTTCATGATCTAATCTGAATGTCAGTGATGTGGATGTCCATGTTCGTTGTCTGGATTTCTATTTTATATGTGTTTGTATAAAGATTGTCTGTGTGCTATTGACATAATTCTAAAGCAGCTTTCCAAACCTGAGCCCTCATATGCCTGTTTCTCCTCATTGGTGATAAAGTGAGCACAGGTGACTGGCTCAGATGTTGGCATTTACATTGTAGAAGTATAATGTTTGGCAGGATGAGTCCCACCATTGGCATGGCAAAGTCAGAAACCCCCAAACCTTACCTGATTGCTGATTTTAATATGCAAGCTCACTTCTCAGCTGAGAAGGCTATATAAAGGCCACGTAGAATATAAATTGCCAAGTAATTTATTGAAGTGACACATTGCACTTCTGTTGAAATGGGCTGCATCTCATAACATGTTTTACAGAAGAGTAACTTTGAGTTCAGTTATTAAGGCTCTAAACCAGTGGGGAATCACGTCTGCACAAGAAGTCATCAAAGTAGCTACGATGCGAGAGCCACTGACCGCAGTGCCACATGAGTAAGAGCTTCTTAGGCCCGTATCTACAAGGACCATTACCTGCAGCAAATCAAGGAAAGTTGTCAAAACTCAAAGTAACAGGAAGACTTCAACAGTTGGAGTCTCCTTTCGGAAATGCTGGTCGTACCCATTCATAACAGAAATGGGATTCAACTGCATGAAATTCAACTGCAGCTGGAATTTCTAAAATGGAGAACGATGTTGTGGGTAAAACCGAGATGCAGAGGAGGTTCTGGCTGACCTTTATAATATAAATTACTGATATATTTTCCTTGCTTTACTACAGCCAGTTAGTTACATAATACCAGTTGCTATATTCTATACCTAGAGTCTATCTTACTTTTTCTTAAAACTGATAAAGCCCTAACCTGAGGCATCTGATGTCAGCCAACAGTAAATTTTCATCCCCTCTTTTAAAATTCAAGTGAAACCACTATCCTGTCGGATACACAAAATTCTTTCCACTTTATTAATGAACTTCAGCCAGGTTTTTGTTTTTGGGAAGGTTTGACTTTTTCTAATTTAAGTTGGCTGTTCAATGTTTTTTTTCTACCCTTACGGTTTTAATCAGAAGGCTGTGTTTTCATTTTAGGCTTTAGGATACCATTCATTCTGAAAGACACAGGATAACTCTGCTGTAATTAAGAAAACTTATATGCAGCCCCCCGGGTGACTGTCAAAACCAATCCATAGCTTTTGTAATCCTTTTCCTTTGGGAAGGGGAAAAATGTTTAAAGCACCCCTGCTCAACTCTTCTGTTAGTCCCTTCACTAGTTTCTTTAGGCTTAACACTTACCAGTGATGCCAAAAGGGAAGGGATAAACCTGGATAGGGTATGTTCAAAGTCTGAACCTGATACAGCACTGAAATATCAGAAAACATGTTTTAGAAAACTGTATTGGAAATACGAATGACTTCTTAATTTGTGGGTTTTTTTCAATTTCCAGCTTGGATGATTCTGTGGCATGTGCTGTTTGTTTTCTTGAGCTTCCTTTTATAGCTGGAGAATTTGTGTGCACTCGTTAGCAGTAAACTGGGATAGGACTTGGTATCTGTTTCTCTTGGCCTCAGGTTTGCTTTTCTTTGGAATACCTCCACTTTTTAAAGATTTATAAATATCCTGACCCATTTCAGTAAAACTGCAAGATCACTAGCAAGGTCATTGGCCAGTTCCTCCTTCCCTTTTCAATAAATCTGAAGTTTAACAGCCTGTAAGCAGCCTTTCTCTCCAGAATGTGTCATCTTTTTTTGCTTGGAATGTCCTTATTTTGCTCAGGAAGGAACATAAGAACTGCTGCTCTGGTCAGGGCAGGGGTCCCGCCAGCCCAGTTTCCTTTCTCCAGGAAAGATCAGTACCTTATGGAGGAATATTAAAAACAAGGCATTGAAAAGAAGCTTTAAAATACATTAATTTGTTGTCTTTTCCATGGTTTTAGCAGGCTTACACAGTCATTAGCTCTGTTTTATGCTGAAGCATAATAGGTGCTTATTAATTTTCTCTCTAGACTCATATAAATTGCCATATGAAATATAAAACTTTGATAAAAATGCAAATATAGGACCTACAGAGTCCTCTCTTCATAGTAGAAAGTTTTTAATGTATTAGGCCCACGTACAACAAACCTTAATCTACTCTGTTTGCTACGTGCAGAAAATATTCTCCAGCTGTTGAAAACAAGTGTAAATAATGTTGGAGAAAGCAGAAGCTGACATAGATTAAGTGACCTTTCTAATAAAAGGAACAATGATTGTAAATTAAAGTTTCAATTACCCAACATACTTATGGATCAATATCTACAGATGAGTCTCCTGTTGTGGCAATAAATACTAAGGGAAAGGTCCTATATACAAGAGGAGTTTCTTTTTAAGTTGTCTTCTTTCAGCGTCTCTGATTTTTTGCATTTTTTCAACTGTAATTTCTTGCATGGAATTGTGTTTCTGTCCCCAAAACTAGAACTTCTGTTCCTTATCTTAATTTCTGATGATGTGCCCTTGGCCTCTCTCCGTTCTTCATCCCTCCTCCTGCCCTCACAACTGCTCACTTTCTTTTTCCCTAGATCTCCTTGCTAGCAAAACTATTGTCATCCATTTATATTCTGCTCTCTGCTGCTGTTTACATTTCTGATTTTCTCACTTTGTATTTCCACAGCATGCTCTTCATATTAAATAATTTCTCTAAAATTTGTTTTATTTTTTCACTCTGAACTTTGATCTCTTATTTACACCTGGAAGATTTTCCCCATTCAGTGGGGGAATAAGCTCTCTTCATTCATACCCTTTCTGAGAACTCATCTCCTGTGTATGATTGATACTGATAAGCCATGCAAATTATTTTAGGTATTCTTAAAATGATTTACAGTTTGAGATAAAGTCATCTTCAGCTCTCTAATATCTTATGTGTCTTTCTTGTATGTGATGACAGCTGCCTTGGGGCAGGGTTCCTGTCTTTGTTTCTTTGGCATGCAGCTCTGAGCATGTTATCATCACTAAACAAGTCATGTTGTTATTGACTAATAGATGGGGTGTTTCACTTCTCTGTTTTCTTAATTTGAACCTGTGTGAAAAGTGATTCCCTTTTTTAACCATTTAAAAAATATCTTACAGCTACTTTTATCCACAGCCCAATGGAAACAAACAAGGTATTTTGTCAGCAGAAGCATTTTACATAAAATGTACTGTTGGCATGACTCCTGAATCTTGATTTATAAGATTTTTAGAACAGACATTTTCAATAATTTCTAAATGAAATGTAGTGAATTATATGCTGTGTTTGCTTCAGAGAATGACTGACATGCAATCTAGAGTTTCTTCACAGTTGTATAGTTATTACTTTTGATTTTAATGTGAAATTCAAGCCACCACTATCAATTTGATTAATGGAGTAATACAACTTCTGACATTAAAATAAGTTCAATGGTGATAAAGATAGCATTTTCCTAGGAAGCTGAAAATATATTCTAGTTATTGTTGAAGAGTTACGAAGTCTGGTCTCTTGAAAATGTTAGCAAGATTCTTAATGTTACAACTTTAAATAATACTTGTCATCTGAATATTTGTGCAGTTCTCCATTCTGTAAGACTTTACGCCGAAGTCTTAGTCTCTGCAGGGGCAAAGAACTTTGTTACATAAACTAATTGGTTGTGAAGAAAGGAAAAGGGCATAAAATTGACACAAGAATAAGCAGAAATGCCACTCTTCTTGAAATCCACTGATTAGAATAGTTCTGAGAAAATTACATCTACAATATGAATATGCAAAAAGGATCTTGGCCTTTTTAATTTTAACATTTATTTTTCTTTTTGTGTACAGTATGTAATATTTTAATTATATTTTACTATTGTGGTAAACCAAAATATTGTCTATCTATAAGCAAACACACCATTTTCTGTACAGGTGAAGTGAAACAATGCAATTACAGAGGGAGACAGCAGCACTCCATACAAAGTGTAGTTTAACACACACACACTATTCCAAGAGGTGACGTTTCAACTGTAGAGGTGAAACAGAGAAAAAGAAGGAAGATTTAGGAGATTAGTGTGTAAGGGTAGATGAAAATAGGCTATGTAACAGGAGGAAACTTAAAACACTTTCCCCTCACCCCTCCCTCCTTCCTAGGCTCAACTTCACTCCCAAATTCTCTACCTCCTCCCCACCAGCGGCACAGGGGTATGAGGAATGTGGGTTGGGGTCAGTTCATGACACATTGTCTCTGCCGCTCCTTCCTCCTCAGGGGGAGGACTCCTCACTCTTCCCCTGCTCCAGCGTGGGGTCCCTCCCACGGGAGACAGTCCTCCACGAACTTCTCCAATGTGGGTCCTTCCCACGCGCTGCAGTCCTTCAGGGACAGACTACTCCAGCGCAGGCTCTCCCATGGAGTCACGGCCATCTTCAGGGGCATCCCCCTGCTCCAGCGTTGGGTCCTCCCCAGGCTGCAGGTGGGCATCTGCTCCCCCGCTCCCCTCCACGGGCTGGGGGGGACAGCCTGCCGTCTCACCACGGGCTGCAGGGGCAGCCCCTCCTCCCCCGCTCCTCCTCCCCCTCCTTCTTCGCCGACCTCGGTATCTGCAGAGGGTTTTCTTTCACATTCCAATCTCCTTCCCTGCTGTAGGTTCCCTTTCTTAAATCTGTTATGCCAGAGGTGCTACCACCATCGCTGATGGGCTCAGCCTTGGCCCATTGTGGGTCCAACTTCGAGCCAGGGAAGCTTCTAGCAGCTTCTCACAGAAGCTGCTCCTGTAGCTCCTCCCCCACTACCAAAACCCCGCCACACAAACACAAAACAAACGCCAATACAGTCACCAAACTAGACACTCCTCTCAAGAGGAAGAAATATGGCCATATGCAATTAATTCATTTAATATTCTATTGTTTTCATAGCAGAGTAGAGCTATACTCTGAGAAAAATAGTTTTGTTAGCTGTGAAAAGAATGTTGATTCCCATGTGCCGTACTACCAAGTTGATGCCCGTTAGTTAATATTTCTTAGTATACATTGACATCAAGTGTTTCTCTATGGGAGAGGGAGTCCTCTCTGCCAGAGTGTGTAGGTGTGTGCAAGTACTGAGTGCGTGTCTGTGGGCAAATCTGACTTTGTATTCTTATCAGGCAAGAGGAGTTGTGATTGGGAAAAACCAAAATTTTACCCCCATTTATTGCTGCAAAGCTGAAGAACAGAGATATTAAGCAATTTGAGGCCACAGAACTAATCTCTGGGGACAGAACTAGGACCTTCTGAGCCCAGAACTTCCTTCCATAGCAGGAGTGTTATTGCTGCCATTCCTCCCACTCTCTCCTTGTAGAATTACAAGCCTTGGACTAATCTTGTCCATGAGGCACTCTATAGGGCTATTAAGATTCACATCACAAAATACTTCAACTTTTAGGAAACAGCATCATCCTCAGCGTTGTCATCTTGCCTCCTATCTCTTCAATGACTTGATTAATCTAAACTTGTCTGTAATATAAGATTGGTACTCCTTACGGATTTTGTGTTTTTAATTATCCTTGATTTAGGGAAGATCGGCTTGTTTTTAAAGTGCTCCTGTAAATTCTTTATGGAAAATAAGGAGCCTCAAATGGCATAAATTGCATGTTTTATCATCAGTTTTCTCCAAATAAATTGACAGTTTCAGAGATTGAAATACTTACAGCCCTACTCTCAGTTAGGACTCTCAGCAGGCCCAAAGGGATTCATGACTGTGTTTGAATAATAAGATATCACACAGAATGAATGAAAATAGCAAATGCCAGCCCTGTGCTGTTACTAAAATGTTGATGCACCAGAGGCATATAAAGTTTTGACTGAAAAAAAGGCTTTGAAAAGAAAGCAAAATATAGACAACTATGAATGAAGCTTTAAAAGTACAAAGAAGATGACCTGAAAGGAGAGTAGATTTAATGTACCTCTTGCAGAATGAAAATTGCATCCCTCACCTTCTCCCCACTGATATTTTGCTCGCATGCTTTTAGAAAACAGCAGTGACAAGTTAATGCTTTACACCAATTAACATCTTCTCTATGGTAGACTTCAAAGTTTCTGCATTCTTGAGGAAATCTAAATTGCATGGTAAAACATTAAAATGGTGGTGTTTAAATTCTATTGTCTTATGCTTGTGACAAATGAGAAGCCATTTGCTTCTGTATTTTCACTCATTTCATTCAGTAGTTGCCACAATATTGACTGTCAGTTCCCACACCCAGTAGGCTAGAGGGTTTTTGTATGATGTTTGAATATGGATTGGTACTATAAGTACCTAAATCCAAAATATTTTCCAAGGTTGAAGCACAGATGTTGCATTCATTTAACTGAATTTTTATTTCCTCTGTACAAGTGCAATTCAAAGTCCCATGGGGTAGGTTTCCATCCTCTCGGTCCTGTAAAAGAATATCTCTGAGACTGTTGAATCCAGTATCTGTCTCCAGACAAAATCCATTCTTCAGAGAAGCTGTCGTTGTACTGGCTCTGAATTGACTGATGCCATCTTTATGTTGATTTTCACATAAGATGCCCTGAAATATGAAAGTTTTCTTTATTACATAGATAAAATCAGGAGCAGAAATGTGTGGAATTATATTGCTTTTCTTGGTGTATGGTATTCAAGTGTAATGAATCTTTATTTTTTTTGCTTCTTAATCACTAGCTACTGGTATAGTGAACTCAAAAATAAAGTTGAGCTTCAGTATGTTTTAATGTAGCCGTGCATCCTGTTTTACTATTGTATCTTTATATCTAAATGATTTCTTCTTCCTATTTCTGTCCTTAGTGTTCTACATTTATATGTCCAGATTAAGTAGTTTTATGGTTGAGAGGTTTTTTTCTAAAGCAAATGATGAATGTAGCTTTACACAAGAATTTTAATGCAACAGATGCATTCACTTATAGTAGAACCTCAAAGACTCTTTGACAGCAAAATGAAAATATATTAGCGTGTCATTAAAGGAATTTTGAATTTCCTACTAACTTGGATAAATGCAACAAAGTATATTTTTGACATCTCATTAGTTAAGTTGATTCCAATAGAGTTGTTAAATATGATAAAACATAACATTAGACCGTTGACTGGGAAACACAGTACAGAACAAACTGCAATTGATATGTTTTGTGGTTTTTTTCTGCACCCACATTTTACACATGATCAGCATGATTTTACATGCATTATCTTAAAATCTTACAGAGATATTACAAAAATATGAATTTTGCCCCAGTTTTTCTTTTAAGTGCAAATACAGCTATGAGATAAATCAGTCTCCTTAGCCAGTGGTCATACTAAGCCTGCTTACAACCACATTGCCTAGCCAGCAGACAGACACTAAATGCACAGTAGTAAATTAGACTTTTTAAAAAGAATTTTTTCACTACTTTGATATCTGGCACCCTGTCCTGCTTCCATTATCCTGCCTTCTTTTGGTTCACTGGTGGTCCTTACTTTGTGATCTTGGTTTTGGAGTTTGTTTTCGGTCAAACATATCCCAATACTCCCCACTTTTACACTGTATTATTATTATTATCATAGAGTCTTAATGAATTGATAGGCATTGTGGTTGTGGTGGAAGCTTGAAAAGGTGAAACACTTTAAATGCAGCAAAAATAAACTAAAGAATTAAACAAACTAGGCCCCAAATTCATTATTAAAAACAGTCATATAAAATCCTACTTTTGAGAAACCTGACCTGGTAAATTTACATATTTGGGATTCCCAGTGCAGTGTCACAGTGTAACTTTTTTTACATGTCATCATTGATTTTAATCAATATCAACAGTATATTTAGCATTGGTAGTGTTATTTCTCACTTAAATAAAATGTTTACCTCTGGATCCGCTGCATGGTACATGCAGTTACAGCCTTTGCCGGACAGCTGGCTAGCTTGCATTTCTGCAGTGTCACTTTATCAGATTTGTTACTGGTTGAAGGTATCCTATTCAGAAACAACTGGGAACATACAAGTAACAAGTCATACTGAAGTGTCATTCTTTAAAACATCCTTGCAGAAAACTCAAGGGAAAAAGAATGGTAAAGCGAATTAATTGTATGTACTGTGCAGCAAGCCCTTCTAATGGTCATTAGTTGTCTCTTCATCAAGGTTCTAACACTATCCTTAAGAACCAGGGAATTTGAGCATTGATTTGAAGGAGATGGTATGTTAACAAGGATTGTAATGATAGTAAAATATTGTCTGATAGTTAAGAAATAATAACTTAAACAGATGGATTACTTTCAGGAGGAAGAAAGAACAGTGGGAATGACATGCTTGCCCCAGAACCCCATTTATTCATGTACTGCATTTTTGAACCTATGAATTTGACTAAAGTTTATTTTGTTTTCACCTACATGTTCTTGAAACCATTTTACGTCTCTGCAGATGCTTTGGACTTGCATCCTTCTGTAGCCATGTCCAGTCAGTCCTCTGTATACAAAGCAGATTCATCAGAATCATCTAAGAGGAGTTAGGGTTTCTTGGGGGCTTTTTGCAAAAGGTGTGCAGTGTTTATTTTGAGGCTGGTTTGCTTAAACATTTCATGCCAACTTCTGTTAGTAAATACAGAGAGCTATAGTTTAAACTGTCCTATGTGAACATCCAAACACATTGACAATATCTGGCTATTAGTATTTTACATTTTAGCCTGTTGCCGAAGACAAACTGAGAATAGGCCCAGTTCCAGACAATACTGCTTGTCCTACTGAAAATATTCTGTTGGTCATCTGATGGTAGGACATCCCTAGGTCCTTTTTGGTTTTAAAACAGAAGACACTCACTGTCTTTTATTCATTTGTCATCCCTAATTAATAATTGCTGGTAATGTTGTCCCCTGAACATCTTTTCCCTCTTTCATTAAATATAGTTGCCCATAGCACTGGGGGCGATTGATTGAATGCACAGTTTTCTGAAGAGCTGGCAGACTAGTTGGTGATTGGTGTTATCTCCTGGGAACTGGCTTCGTGCAGCCGTAGCTCAGAGCGATCAAAGTTGAGGACCTCAGGAGCATATTGCACAAATGCATCTATACTTTTTTGGGGGGGTGGGACACCTGGCTTCAAACTGACGCTGTGTAGTCTATCACCAGCTTGGGTCAAAGATAGGTTGCAAACCCCACCTCGATCCTGACCACACTGAACAGATGAAGCCCTTGCCTCTGCCCCACACCCCTGATCTGGGGGCCTTTGGTAGGGCTTCATCTTGCAGTTTATAAGCCCTCCTTTTGCCATGCGTGAGCCAAACGTCACGAAGCTGATGCGTATCCAGGTCCTGCTGGGGTGTCTCTGCATACATTCCCACGCTCCCATTTCTAGGAGGATTTTCATTTGCTCTCTTTCGTGATACTGTGCCTATGGTAATGTAATGCAAACACCCAAGCCAAGCTGGCTTCCTGCAGACAGGTGTATTTATTACAGGAACAAGTCAAATCTCCTACAGTGCCTGATCATTTGGGGCTTTGCCCTTCTTGGGAATGTGCCAGCCCCCTTCCTTGCCTTAGATGATAATTGGCTTATTTAAAGGATCTACTAAAATGATAGACTAGGGACTCTTTCAAAGGTGATAAAAACAATTATTTGCGCTGGTAGTTACTCTCTGTAGTCATATTTTCCTTTACAACCTTGAGAGATGTGGAACAGGGCCTAAGAAGAGGAGGGTTGTGTGTATGTACAGAGACATTTTCACTTTCATTAAGAATATATGGGGATATATTAAAAAACATGGTCTTGAGACATTATTTGACAGGATTCAGTCTTTCCAATGCAGACAAGATTGAATGCTACTTCAGGTATGTCGTTGAATCTTCCCAAGATGACATTATGGTCAACTAGTCTCGTTCTCTAAGTAAAATCAGAAAATGTGCAGAATTGCTGAAATGTTCATTGCTGAAACATAAAGCGTAATTTAGGGGCATGAATAAAATGCAGATCAGTCCAAACTACATAGAAGTACTAAATTTATTTTTACTTTTGTGCAGTGAACCCGCAATATAGTTAACAATGTGTGCAGGAGCAAGGATGCAACTCCTTTTAATAAGATTTAATGGTTGTACAGCTTGGTTTTATCATTTCTATATGTATATGTTTCTAGAAATAAGAAAAATGAAGAAATTCAAAATGGCTCAGTCATCAAATTTGCTAAAAGTAAAGAAGAAATTAAGCAAAGTAGAGATGCACAGTGTTTTCACAATGCTGCAGAAAGACAGGTTGGACAGCATTATAGGAGTGACCAGTTCATGGCAACAGAGGTAATGAGCAGGAAATGAGCCAGCAAAATGGAAAGGTGGAAAAGAGGAGATGTGGAAAGAATGATGCAAAAAGAAGGTATGCTGTTTGGCGAGAGAGAAATTACTTGATGATCTATTAAATTAGAGAGGAAAGAAAGATATGATGAAGTGAAATTGGATTTAATGAGGTAGAAGAAAGGTGATTAGGGACAGAAGAAAAATAGAATTTAGTGATGAGAAAATCCTACTAAATTATCCAATAAATCTTCTTGCCACTCAAGGATTTCCCTTCTTTCTCCTCCTTCTCCCCAGGATATTTTCCAGGGTAGTTGTGTCAATATCTAACAATATAAGAGCGCCATTTTCCATATGAAGCACTTCACCATCTCTCTATAGGGCCAGGAAAATGATGCAGGTGTACTCCTGGCACATAGTCATAGCTTCCAGGCTTGTAGTCTATGTAGTGTGTTAGTGTTTTGTCAAGACTGTGTCTAAGAGACTGGGATAACTTTTTTAAGGGCTCTTTCATTTAGGGTGTTTTTTGAGGGGATTATATCTGTTCATTATATCAGATACTATGTATGAAATAACTGCCTTTCCATTTTTCCAGTAATCTCCATTGCATAAGCTAAATATCTGGACTTTGTATGGTTCACTTGCTTTTAACATCGTTCGGTTCTGTATTACAGTTTTTTAAATCCAAGCAAAGTAGATAGGAACAGCAATATAGTGTGCGTAACAGGTGGCTTTCCATTAGGAAATTATCAGTTTATCTGAATTATACTCAGAAGGCAAAGTTCATAGTATTTGTGCAGTCTCTTTGCTTTCTTTTTTTTTATGGATAAACAGGAAAATTCAACACTTCGTGCCTTAACAAAACTACTCCTAAGACAGTCCATCAAAACAAGAATTACAATGCAGCTGCTATTGCATTCTCAGTGTGTGACATTTCTACCTTCATGTCCTGTCATTGAGACCTTGTTTGGCAAGAATTTGCCTATAGGTTAAAATTTGATATGTTTGGACAGTAGGATGGAAATGCCAGCAAAATTACATATTTTCCACAAAAAGTGGCTTAATGAAACAAGCCTGGAAAGACTTCAAGGACAACTCATGCTTTACTGGTCTGAAACAGGGCTCTCTTTAAGTCAGTGAGCTAGTAGAGATGGAGGCGTATGATGGAGTGGTGTCCTGAAAAAGCAGTACAACTAAACTGCAAAGTAATTAAAGTTTAGTTTAATTTGCATATAGAAAGCTTATAGTTACACTAGATCTGATGCATCAACTAAAGCATCAGTCTTAAAATGGTGTGTTTTACTGAGTGGAAGGCAGCTAAATTGACCAGTGTTTCTGGAGGTCTCCTGATCTGTTAGTGACAACTAGTCACCACTTTTTAAGGTGTTTTATTTTTATTTTTCCTTTGGCAATTGTTTTAGATGTTCTAGAAGACTTTTTTGAAGACTGTTTCGCAGGAAAAAAGAAATCCAGGAACTGAAGTTAATGCAGTTGTCATAAAAGAAATATGTTGGTTTAGTCAAATCTTAAAACTTCATGGAGTGTACCGTTATGCTTATCCTACAAACTGGGAATACTGAGCAGAAATAAATGTGTACTAACCAAGTCTTCCACCTCTGTGTCCTTCATGGGAAAACGTTTTGAGTGCTGCAGTTCCACAAGTCTGTTTGTTCAGCTTGAAGCACATTTCAAAACTGTTCTGGTCAATTAGATAAGGCTGATGCTGCTCAGCAAAGGTCTTAATTTTTAGTGCTATAAAGTTGCAAGGAAGTTCCCTTAAGTAGTAGTCCCCATGACATGGAAGGTGCTGAAATCAAAACTGAGCAAGCTGCTTTCCTTTCCTATAGTGTCTGGCTGATAACCCTGTCTCCATGAATTCGTGTTACTCACCCATTGTTATGCTGAAGATGCAGTTGGCAGCATCTTAGAGAAACAGAATTGTTAACTTATTTTAACAAGAGAACCTATATCCAAATAAAGGCTGTGTATCAGGAATTTGAAAATGTGTGTGAATACGAAGTAAGAGCATTCCTAATGACTGTGAAGAAGAAAAAATGCTGAAATAATGAGTCAATTTAAAGAGAGAAATACATGTATACTTTTAGGTCTGTGCTGTATCTGTTTCTTAAATACTTGGTATTAACAGTAAGGTCTCTGCATATTAATCCTAAAACCTCTCTTTACTGGGTAGATGATGCACACAGATATTGCTATGCCAGTTGTTTTTCCAGCCATATGAGTACAGTCTCTCTTTTGAGTGATGGACCAAACACCCATTCTTCTACCAGTGATTATTGCATCAGGTTGTGGGCAGGTTCCTGTGGTGTGTGTGCACCAAAGAGTGAAACTGTATGTAAAGTGAAATTTGAAAAGAAGACAACAAGTAAAAATTTCTTAAGGAACATAAAATAAAACAGGATAGCTGTGGAAAGCTAAAGGAAGCTTGAAGTGGCAAGAAGAGAGGAAGTATTCTAAATTTATAATGAAAATTAATTATGCATTCATTGCATTTGAAGAGGTCAGACATGATGAATTTAAATAGTACATGAGAATGAAGGCCATCTTTTATTTTAAAGGCATTACAACAGGGTGATGTGAGGAGAGGCAGAGAAATAAAGGAAGCAAAGGGGGGAAATTGCAACACTGAGGCAGTAAGTAGCAAGAACATTAAATCGAACAGATCTGCTTTGTGAATAAATTGATTCATCATTTTCAGGCAATTCAAAATAATGATAATTTATTAGCCATAAATTTGTACTGGAAAAATGTTTAAAGCTGCTGAGAAAGTTAGTAAAAGAAGGAATTTCCAAGTGGATTCTCACCAGTTTGCAGCAACTTTTACAACTTCTGTACAGTGGAGTAATTTTTTCTTAAAATTTGTTTTTCCTTTCTTACATATAGTTGCTATATATGCTTCCTGCTTTTATGGGGAAAATACTAGGGTTTTTTCCATGTTTTTGCTATCTCCTGTCACATCTGTCTTGCTTTCACTACTCTGTTTCATTTGTGAATATGGTATACGAGCAAAGAGATTAAATACAAGCCTGTGTAAATGCTGTATGGGATAACTAGCTGTAGGGCTAAAGCAGAGTATGTTACTCCACTTTCTGGGTTACTGGAGCGTAGAGTTATTCTTAGCAGGGATAGACTATACTGAATAACACCAGTAGAAATACAGCGTAACCTTTCTGCTTAACACTGTTTTAAAATACATATTCTGGGGTGTATGAAGATAGCACATTACTCAGCCACCTCTGTGTTTAGAAACTCAGATGCTTTGGAGCTGGGGACCCTATACCCTCCGTGTGGAGTCGGCCAATACTTATATTGATATCTAAACACTGCCATTAGACCCAATAGTTTATTTTGACTCAAGGTATTGCTATGGAGCTTGTGGAGATGCAAATAGTATGTGTATAGTAGCATGACTAGAAAGTCAGAAACTTGCACTGACTTTCCCAGCAAAGGCATACCATTAACTATGGAAATTCCAGGTGAAGGGAGTCCTTCAAGAATTTCATTCCTATGGCCTTGAGCTAAGCATTGTCAATAGCAAGTGAAATCAGAGAGGCTTAGTGGTTAAGAAGGGGGGAAAAAAGGTAGAACAGCAAATAGTAAATTGTCACCTCAGGCTTTTACAAAGTACCACATAAAAGAAATAAAGAGTATTTTTCCCCAGAGGGTGGTTTCATGTACCTAGTTGTCCATGGGGTGCAAGGTTACCGGAACAGTATAGTGTACCAGATAATTCCTCTATGGCAGCTGTTATGATTCACTGGTTTTAATATTATCCCCAACTTCACTTGAGGGAATTCTCCAGGCAAGCTTCTAAAGCATCGCATGTAACCTAATAGCATTATTGTTTTTATTTTTTTATCACAGGCATATTCTTCATTTATGTACAGTCTATACTGAAAACTGCACCGTAATTCCTATAGCCACAATTAGATAACCACAGTTAGATTGAATTAATACCCATTCTTCAGAAGAATATTATACTGAAATTGTGGAGTATGGCTTTCTTTGTCCAGATAAATGCAATTACCACAGAAATCCTGGTCTAAAGCCCACCTAATTAATGTAATTAAGTTATTTACGAATTAAATAATATATTAATAATGGAAAAGTTAGTATTTAACACATGTATGCTGTCCTTGTATTTTAGAATCCTAAGTGTTCAGCATAGTTATCTATTGATGACTAGTTATTGCACTATGTTTGGTGAAAATCCTAACAAGTTTAACAGCCAAGAATGGTGTTGTTGGGCTTTCAGCACATGGGATTTTTGACACCTGATAAGGAGTTTAGGGTTTTCATGTTATATCTCCTTTTCCCTTTTATTTTCCTTATTCTTCACCCTAGAAATGAGAGTAATTGTTATTATGAGGGTAGAAAATTTGTATGATGTGTCTCCTTACCCCCAAAGTGCTTGGTCCTACTTCTCTTTCGAGCTTTGCATTGCATTTTGAACTGACAAATGGTTGGGCTGGCATGGTTCTACTAAAATCATCGATGGTGAGACCACCCATATTAACCTGTCGTTTTTTCTTTGAGGACTTCACAGTTCACTCCCTTTAACGCTGAAAAACTGGTTTACATCGATTTACCACTAGGATTTTTTCCTTTGCAAGGCACTTCTGCACAACTGTGTGTTAGCCTGCTAGCACCTGCTAGCACCTAATTTACCGTTGGGTTTACAGCAGAAGTTTGCTTCTTGGAGAGGCAATACATAAACCAGGACAATCATCTCCTGTTTTGAGCTTGCCATTTTAATGCTTTCCAAGGGTATAATTCGATTCCAATCATGACTTAAATTTTGCCTTAAGTTTGACTTCAAAATCCTATCCATTTCCAACTTCTTCAGGGTTTTAAAATGTTTCTACATAATTTCTCTTATTTTAATACCTCCATCTTCAATCAGAAGTGGATTTTTTTTTTCTTTTAAAAAAGGCACAACAGGGAAAAATCCTTCCCTGCTAGGACCCAGTCAAATTTTCCTCATCAGTTAGGTTGACAGCAGGTTTAGCACATTTATTAATTATGAGTGCAATTTGTTAGAACAAGCAAGATTCCAAACCTTTAGGAGGCCTAGCATGATTATAAATAAATAAAAAACCTTGAAAAATGCTTCAAGGCAAGAGGTCAGCAAACAAGAAGAAGGGACTCTACTTTGAGACTATGCCAGTGAAGTGGAGAGTACCTTCCCCTTTTGAAAAATTATGTCAGGTACCTTAGCAGTATGTTAATGGTCTACAAGTGTATATACAGTTTTTTGCTTGCTAGACATTCATCAAAGCAAAACATGTTATGAACTTGTGTATGAATCTTCTTCTGAACATCTTCTGCCTTCAGGACAGGCAGTAGTCCTGTCCTCTTTCTTGTGTGTCTGATTGTATTTCCACCTTTGGGGCACCTGTCTATGCTACTTAGCAGATAAAATTGTGCAAGAGATTACTCTGGGAAGTTGGTTCTGGGTTGGCACATGCTCTTCTTTTTCAGGAGGATGGGTGCTTTCCAGGCCCGTACAGGGATCTCTGGAGGTCATCTATCTAGTCAAACTCCCTACTCAAAAAATGCAACCTTCTTCAAAATTACCATCTGTCATAGTTAACCAAAATGGGAAGGTTTATTTTCAGACATCATTTTCCATGTTGCATTTGTTATCTAACAGACTACTTACTGAGCAGAACCAAAATACTAATACTGGGGACATCAGTTGTCATAAATTACTACAGAGCTGCTTTTTGTATGCCAATAGAGACAAGAGATTTAGGTGCTTAGCAGCTGTTATGGTCAACTACTGTATTTAGAGAATCTTAACTGTTCTGTGTTAGAGGCAGGCAGTGTGGCAATTTAGTTGGATAGCACTACGATTATTGATTTCAGACCTTGAGAGACTTGTTGAACATATCATGAAGGCCAGTATTCTTTTTTTTTTTTTTTTTTAATGAACAGACATAGAATCATAGAATGGTTTGGGTTGGAAGTGACCTTAAAGATCATCTAGTTCCAATCCCCCTGCCATGGGCAAGGACACCTTCCACTAGACCAGGTTGCTCAAAGCCCCATCCAACCTGGCCTTGAACACTTCCAGGGAGGCGGCATCCACAATCTCTCTGGGCAACCTGTGCCAGTGCCTCACCACCCTCACAGTGACAAACAACAGCAACAGTGAAGTTCATCAACACTGAAACAACGAAAGTGGACTGTACAACAGTGATATAAATAAACCTCATGTTAATATCTTCAGAAGCAGCAAATACCTCTTCGTAACAAGCACAATCATGTTTCCTGTCCTGACCTGCCCTGTGTCTCCCTATTTACGAGTATTTATGATTCCTGTGATCTCCAATTTTATATATCTCACCCTGTGAACATATGCCTTCCAGTGCTGTAGCCACTCCATTTCTTGATACAAAACCAGTATGAACAGTTGTGTCTTGTTTTACTGTCTTGGGATTAGTATATCTTTATTCTCTTCTATGGCAGGGGATTTGCACCAAATACCTCTATCCCATTGCTATACTTTCTGCCATGAGAAGCAGAAAATAATGTAATGCAACCAAATAATCTGCTCATCACTGACAACAGAACTTCAGAAATGAAAATATTTTTTTCCATAACTAACCTGGATAGCCTTTTCTCAAGGAAATGTAAGGGCACTTGTGCTGTGAACTGGACTCACCTCTTTGTTACACTGATGTTAAAAAGGGTTCTGCGGTTGCATTTCTGGGGCAGTTCCAGTGAAATTCAGGGAGCTACTCCAGCTATACAGCTTAGTAAAGCAGAGCTGAACTTGGCTCATTAACATGTTTTTCTTCAGATGTAAGATTTGATTTCGACGATGTGCTACTGTGGTGTGCTGCTTTTGTAACTGCATTCGTTTCTTTGAGTTGCATATATGACAATGACATACTGTCAAGGTAGGTCAGACTCACGGAGGTGTATGAGATAGTCAAGAGGAGGATATTGTGGGCTGTGAGAGTGTCTGTGACCCAGAAAGTAGCACAGAAGCGCATTTACTCTGTGTGCTGATGACATAGTCACTTTGTTTTTTCAAGAACTCAGTTACTCATTTTCCCACTCTATTATGTTTATTGGACAAGTTCCACATAGTTCACGATCAGCAGAAAACTGAGGTCATACCATTAACATTTTTTTGGCATTCATAGCTAGACACATTTTTTTTTCCCCTTTTAACAGAACACGGCTTTGAAATAAATAAAAAACCCTGAAGCCAATTGTGGTACCTTGTAGGTCAACGACTTGGTTTTCCAAAAAATGGTGGTGCCTGACAATACCTGTCGGCAACTGCTCAGCCATTCTGAAAATCAAAGCATCTGCTTCGGTACATGAGTGTAAATGCCACCATCTGACTTAAGGATTCTGTTATTTGTATTTTTTTTCCCATAATTTCTTCATGGCTTGGAGGGTCTTTTCTCTCATACAGAAGTTAACAACCAAAGAAAACAGACTTACATCTGAGTGTCCAAGTATAAATCACCAAAAAAGTGAAGGAGTCTCGGATTTTGGACATTTAGTATCTGAGCTGTTCATCTTTGTCTGTGAAGTTGCTGCATTGACCCAAAGGTGTGTGGGATCTGCTGAAAGGCTGATATTTATGTCACAGCTTTTAAAGAGCCCTAAATGAATTGTGCAAGCACTCCTGATTTTCAGTAAGATGTATTCACTTTCTGAATATTTATATTGAGATTCCTGAAGGACCAGATGGTAGAGGATTCACTCAGTGACTGACTTTCAGGCTGTCCTGGACTTTATAATTTGTGATTTCAATTCTGTTTTAGCTATGACCATTTATGACCATATTAACAAAGTAGGTTAGTTTTAGTATGTTTCAGATTTGAAGTCTACATTGTTCTTTAGAGTTTTAAGACACAAAGTAGATATATATAGTTGTCGTGGTTTAATCCCAGCCAGTAACTAAGCACCACACAGCTGCTCACTCCCTCCCCCCCCACCCAGTGGGATGGGGGAGAGAATCGGGGAAAAAAAAGTAAAACTCATGGGTTGAGATAAGAAAAGTGTAATAGAACAGAAAGGAAGAAACTAATAATGATAATAGTAACAATAATAAAATGACAATACTAATAAAAGGATTGGAGTATACAAAACAAGTGATGCATAACGCAATTGCTCACCTCCCGCCAACCGATGCCCAGTTAGTTCCCGAGCAGTGAATCCTCCCAGCCCAACTCCCCCCAGTTTATATATATATATATATATATATGAACATAACTGATAGTACTTGAAATACTTCTCCAAGTAAGTTGAGATTAGTTTTTTTAAATATGATTTTTTTAATTCTCAGGTACACAGAGATACGTTGTCCTATTAGCTGGGTATTCTAAAGGTTGCATTGTTTTGTATTGTATTATGTGTATATGTAAAATATTCTTACAAAGATATTTGTATTATTAAAATGACTAACATCTAATGAAAGATGTTTTAGGAACTCTGAGATTAATTCAATATTCAGAAGGTTGGTCCTTTATCTCAGAGCTTTGTGCTCTGCCTTGCGTTTGCCCTGTGGAGCCCTCTTCCTCTGCAGTCCTTTCCTTCCCATCATTGTCCTCAGTGACTCTGTCCCACCCTGGCTTTCTCCTGTGGCCTTGTCTTGCTCTCCCAATCACTTGTAAGGCCTTGAGTTGGGAAGGAGACTGTTCTGCATTTGGGTGATCACAGCTTTCATTTCAGGTGTGCAGACCAGACATGGTGCTTCCCCGTTGTAGATCAGTTTTCCCCTCTGTCACCCACCCCACACGTGGTCTGTGCTGCAGCACAGCTGCTTGGTCCTTACCAGGAGCTGCTCTCTTTCATTACCTTTTCTCTTGTTATGCCTCGAAGCAAGAAAGGCATTGTTTCAGCTGCTGTCTGCTCCTGTGGTTCAGGCAGTATAGAATCAGGAAGCTTTCACAGGACTCATCTGTGGACAGCTGTATTTAATGATGCTCTTTTGTGGATTTTGGAAGATCCTGTAGTTAAAATTATCATAATTCAGTCTTTACAAACACTTTTGTGAACATTTCATAGCCATGCCCAAGCCATTCTCCATGTTTTGTGCGGACAAGGAGAGGTGATTTCAAAGGAAACATTCTGTTCCTTTCTGGATGACATCCTGCTGCTTCCCAACCACTTTTTTTGTTTGCCCCCCCCCTTCCATCATATATTAATTCCATCTCTTCCTCCTTCAGAGACAGATGGTGAGCTGGTGATACTAATGAGCTCCCTGCTGCCCAGGGAAGGAAGACTGAAATGCTTTGTGTTCTGAGAACTAGCAGGCTGAGCACCCTCACTAAGGATGTAACACATGCGATGAAAGGTTTGATGCACAAATACTGTAGCAGGCTTTCTTCACATGCACCTATGAACTGTGTTTCCCCAAGAGAACAACTTCCTGAAACAGCCTACCTAATAGTCCAATCCTTACTGTGTTTATTGGGGTGTTGCTCTGAGTGGTACAATAATCCCTCTCTTTTATGGAGATAGAGAGAGCATTAGGTTGTGGACACATGGCAATTGAATGCCCTGCTTCTCTGGCATTAGCACACTGAGAAATAAAAACAAAGAGCACCTGCTGTTCCTCAGAATGAGTCTTTGAACATTATAAAAACTTTCTTGGCAGAAAGCCATTCTTTGCTGGGCTGACTTTAAAAAGAATGCAATTAATTATAGGAACTGCAGACCTCTAAGGTAACAAAACGCAATTATCCAGGGATTCATGATGGATTCAGTTATGTCTTGTTTAAAATGTAACCAGGCTGTCAAAACTGACTTGTACTAAGTATGCAATTAAAGGCAGATCCAGTTGGCCTGGAAGTCTAATGGCTGCAGTCGTGTGGCCAGTTCAAGGCTGCCTACAAAGTTCCCAGGAGGTGGTAGTTATGTGGATTCAGCATGATCCCAAGGAGATTTTCAAAACCTAATGAATTGGTTATGATTCTGAGAACTTTTGTAATGGATTGATTAAATGTTCTCTCTCCAGCAGAGATCACAGAGAGATGTATCCGTTTCTCCACATTCAGCAGAAAAACTGCAATAACACAAGATTTCTAATTGAGTGAATGTGAAACATTCACTTTTTGTGTTTAAAACCAAATCAGAGTATCTGTCTTTTAATGTGTGAGATGTCTTTCTCAAGAAACAGCATTTTGCCACTGGAATGGAGAACAAAAAAACCTAGACTTTGCTTTCAATTACTATGTTGAGATATATCACATAAGTTTAGGGGATGGATAGTAAATCTAACTCTAACCTGACCAGCTATTATAACTGATAGGTGTTGAGCTGAGGTGTTGGTCTTTTGTCAAAGCAGGTGCTTTGATATCTGTTGATGCAGAATAGTACCCAGTCCACATTTAAGTTAATTACTGTATACTAGCAAGTAACAGATGTGCTGCAGATGGCTAGGGTGATTAAAATAGAAAAGCTCACAAATGAAGATTTTACAGGTTTGGAAGCTAACAATAAATAAATGGGTTAAAAAGCAGTATATTAAAACTCAAATATTTTAGTAATTGAACTAAACTCATATTTGTTTCCTTATTGTCAATCGGTTGCTGTGAATAGGTTTAAAACAAAATGAGTTACAGACTTAAACCAAGATGGTTTTGCTATTTGAATTTACTAGTACTATGCCAACAGTTACTCTGGGAAAATGTGTGTATACTCTCTTCTTCATTCTGTGCTTTTACCAGCTTTCAGTAGGAACATAAATTGAGGGTCAGTCTGGAAGTAGCAGGTGGTCTTTTTTTTAGAATGTACCTTTACTTTTACTGAAATGAAAGCTTTTTACAGGAATGTACTGGTTTCACCAAGAATGCTTTTACCAGTGTTTTATGACTGGAAATTCCACCCTGAAAGGAGAGGGAGCCACATATAGACAGGCAAACACCTATCTCAGAAAAAGCAGGGTGGTCCTGTAGGCAGTGTAGGATCAAGAAGTTGAACCAGAGGTTCCCACAGGACTAGAGGGTATCTTCACCATAAGGCTTATTTCTCTTCTGGGATGTTGCTCTGTCTCTGGGTTTTGTTGGTTTGCAATTTTTTTGAGAAAAACAATGGCAAGTCTGATTCCATCCCTATTTTTATCCTAATTCAAACCATGACAATTTATGGAGTCTCAAAACTTTCATATGGCAAGAAAATGGTTTCCTGCCTAGCTGTGAGAGGCGTCATTGTAAGGTGAGAAAGATTATGAAATGTTAGTAAAGGAAATGATACAATCTCAGTAATTTATGTGTGTATGGGAAAGTTGACCCAATTTCCAAATCAGTAGTAAAAATGTAGACTACCTTGCTGTGAGATCTGATCAAGAAGAACTACTTAGATATGTGATGTCGCACTGAATTAGCCTAAAGGAGCTTAGTATTTTCAATGTACTACACTAAGTAACACGTACAGAAGACCCATCACACTGTGGTACTATGGACTGGATTAAAAAAAAAAAAAAAGAAAATTCATCTTTTAGAAATTGTTCATAAATAATTTTCTGTTTCTTTGGGTTTTTCTGTTTTCTCATGGGATTGTAAATGGTACTTAATAGTGTATGAATGTTTTGTTTTAAGAGGGTATTTTTAATATTAGGTGAAATAACTACTTTTTGAAAGAGATGACTAAACACAGGTGAACTGCTTTTTTCTGGATTTTGCTATAGCTACTTTTGCAACTGTTTATTAAGGGAGAGATCATAAACAAATAGGAAGAGAATACCCAGCTTCTACTATTTGTGGTTATAGACTGCTGTGTACGAGTGGGACATCAGATAACCTCACTCACTGCACAGAAAGCCCATGGAAGTTTCTCCCCATATCTTAAGGCATTCTACTTTTTATTCTAGTAAACCTCTGCACTGTGTAGTAATTTACACCATATTCACATGGGAGTAGCTCTGGTAGTAGAATCACACAACACTTTGCTTATGGGTTTTTCTCCTATCCACTGTAATAACAAACTTCCTTGCTATGTTCCCCTGGTCTTTCTCTTCGACTCCTGCAATATCCCATGGTCATCTCCATGTGCTTCTTGGAAAGGCAAGAGGCAGGACTTGCTGTGGCTGATGATGAGCTGTGTGACTGCTAGCAAGACAGCCGGTTGCTGCCTGCCAGATCCCCAGATAGCCTCTTCCATTTGCCTTTCCCTCAGTGGAGACGCTAATTGGGTCTGTATCCTTTATCCAGCTATTGCTATTCATAAAACTTGTAGGAGTTCAGGATTTTTGAGGTCTTTCTTCCTCTGAAATCTGGGTCCAAAAGCTATTTTGGATGGGGAAAGGAACTGGGAGAGAAAACAAATGATCACGTAAGTCTTGTTTCCTTAGGGAGCCAGATTAAAGATGGGTATCTAAGACTTGTATTACACTTTATAGATCAAGCATCCTCTGGTCTATAGGTATAGTGGACAAGCTTAATTACAGGGGTGATCAAGAATTTAAAACTGTGCCTCTATTGCCATGTGATAGCTCTGGGTTTGTGTTATTTCAGAAACGCAGCTGTCATTGTTCTGTCATTCGTTCATATGTTCTAGGTAGTTGTCACCTGTTTTCAGCTGTTTTCTCTCAGGTCATAGCCAGAGATGACATAATTATGTCCATTAATATATCTATATGAACTTTTATTTGCCAAAAAGTGTTGCACTGTGCAGTGTTCTGTCATATGAGAAGGTATGCATGAGACGTGCTACAGAAATACTTCCTTGCAGTGTTCTCTCCCTTATTAAATTTGTTTTTTATTCATGCTTTCTATTAGTTTGGATTTCTGCATATGGTGGAACATTATCAAGTATAATGCAATTGTGTTGTTCAGACAAGTATTAGGTTTGCATCATCACAGACACACCCTTAAAGAATTAAACAGGAAGGAGAAAGAATGTTGCCTTTTCCTGAATTTGTGTTATGAAGCACCTTCTTAGAAATAATTTTTAAATTTCCATCATGTCATATGAAGAAGTCCTTCCTTTCCCTTTAGTTCTGAGACAAATACCCCACCCGCTGCCCAGATGTACAGAAACATGTAAGCTGGAGAGGTATTTAGAATTAAGCTTTCTAGTTTGAGCATATGCTGGTGGAAACCTGGGAAACGCTCTCCCAGTAAAGATAAAGTGAGAAAAGATGCCTTTTCAATGCTGAATAAACCACCTCTGCTTTAAATATGGAGAAGCTTTGGTATTTTCGATTTAATGAGGCCTAAATATGTCAATACTGAAGGCTGTTTGCTTTTGTTAAATAGTTGGCACACTATACTGGCTGGCATTGTTGTATTTGCTCTGTCAAAATCCTCTGCAGCTCATTGTTTCCCAAGCTATATGGATTCAGCTCTTCAGGCCTGCCTTCATATTAGGTTGTTCTGTTTGGTTTTAGGATGAACTACATCTGCTCTCTGTTTTTTTTTTCCAAATGTCTTGCTATTTCTTCTTTTATGCATCCTACCAGCATTGATATAGACAAATTAATGTGAATAATTCTTTTGAATAAAGCCAGTGGAAGAAAAGTGATTCATTTTAAATGTGAAGTGTGGAAGTTTAGCTCATGTAGATACTCTAATGCAGCCTGATCGTATTCAGAACTGGCTTCTGAACGTCCAAGACTACAGTTCTTTTGGCCAGGGGCACAAGGCTCTCATGCATATGGAGGTGGATTGCTCTGCAGTCCCAAATCTGAAATCTCCTGAGCTCGCACTACAAGGGATTATACTTGTTACAAGTGACAACTCTATAATCCACTATCAGATTTCTCCACTAAAAATAGTTCTAGTCACAAGGCCTACTTGAGTTAGTGTCTAGAAAGCATATTTTCTCCATGGTTGCTGCAGTTTTAATTTCTCTTTCTGTGGTTAGCATGCAAAGGACTACAGTAAATCATCTCCTTTGCTGTTGTGTACCACATCTCTCTTGCAAGTACGATTCCAGAATTATTATGTGAATTGTTAATATTCCAATGCTGAGCACTGAAATCAATGGAAACTTGGCATGTAGGATGATGGGATTATCAGTATGAGTTCAGCAAAAGGCATGTACGTTTTATTGCTTTATTCAGTCATTTTCCATGAAGTAATTTTGGACTATCCAGTTCTTTATTTTTGTCCAAAGATTTTGATGGCCTGCTGAAAAACCCCCAACATTGAGGGGTTGATAATCAAATGAAGCTTACTACAGAGGGGGTGGAGAGCTGGTCTGAAGACTTTCTCAGAAAGAGTCGTTATTGCTTCACTGGGAAAACAGAAAAGTGAAATGAATGGGATTCTCTAGAGATCTGTGTGTTCAGAGTAAATCAATTTTTATTAGTGATCTGGTTGATGGTGTAGGCAGTGTATATATTAAATTTGTAGATGTCATGGACACTGAAGGGGTTGTAAGCATGTTGGAAGACAAAATTGGAATTCAAAATGATCTTGGCAAACTGAGGAAATGATTGGAAAGAGAGAGATCAATTGGTAGGTATAAGTGCAAACTATTGCGCTTCAACAGGAATTGACAGCTTCACAGCTACTGATTAAGTGGAAATTTTACAGAGGTAAAATTTGAGTGTTAAAATGGGCCACAAACTGAACTTCAGTCCTGACTTGGTGATGCAGAAAAGCCAAATGTCACACTGGAATATATATATATATATATATATATATATATATATATATATATATATATGAGTTTACATGCAAAAGATACAAATTACTCCTTCTGGTCAATTCAACTTTGTAGGGCATCAGACGGGAGTGAGACTAGAGAAGAGCATCAGGGATGAAGGAAGGTCTAACATGTGACCTATGGCAAAGACCAGAAGAACGTGGGTTATTTATTTTAGAGAAGAACAGTCAATGGGCAATGTGTTAACAGTCTTCAGATATATTAAAAAATGTCAGCAAAGAGGATACAGTTTCCAAATGCATAGTGCTAGATGATGAAAAACAGGCTTACATGTTAGCAAAGAAAACACAAGTTAGAAATTAGGGAAAACTTTATAAAATTGTATGCCATTTGGAATTAAATGTAATTAAATCTGGCCAGTGACATCAAGGGCAGCAAGAAAAGCTTCTATAGGTAGGTTGGTGATGGAAGACTAGGGCAAATGTGAGCCCTCCCTGGAAGGAAATGGGAGACCTGGTTACCCAGGATATAGAGAAGGTTGAGGTACTCAATGACTTTTTTGCCTCAGTCTTCAGCAGCAAGTGCTCCAGCTACACTGCCTGAGACGCAGGAGGCAAAGGCAGGGACTGGGAGAACGAAGAACCGCCCACTATAAGAGAAGATCAGGTTCAAGACCATCTGAGGGACGTGAAGGTACACAAGTCCGTGGAACCTGATGAGATGCATCTGCAGGTCCTGAAGGAACTGGCAGATGAAGTGGCTAAGCCACTGTCCATCATATTTGAGAAGTTGTGGCAGTCTGGGGAAGTTCCCACTGACTGGAAGAGGGGAAACATAACCTCCATTTTTAGAAAGGGAAAAAAAGAAGTCCTGGGGAACTACAGGCCAGTCAGTCTCACCTCTGTGCTTGGCAAGATCATGGAGTGGATTCTCCTGGAAATTGTGCTAAGGCACATGGAAAATAAGGAGGAGATTGGTGACAGCCAACATGGCTTCACTAAGGGCAAATCGTGCCTGACAAATTTGGTGGCCTTCTATGAAGGGGTTGCAGCACTGGTGGATAAGGGAAGAGCAATGGATGTCATCTACCTGGGCTTGTGCAAAGCACCTGACACTGTCGGGCATGACAACCTTGTCTCTAAACTGGGGAGACATGGATTTGAAGGATGGACCACTTGGTGGATAAGGAATTGGCTGGAGGGTCGCACTGAAAGAGTTGTGGTCAATGGCTCGATGTCCTAGTGGAGACCAGCGACAAGTGGGGTTCCTCAGGGGTCAGTATTGGGACCAGTGCTGTTTAACATCTTTGTCAGTGACATGGACAGCAGGATTGAGTGCACTCTCAGCAAGTTTGCCGATGACTCCAAGCTGTGTGGTGCAGTCGATACGCTGGAGGGAAGGGATGCCATCCAGAGGGACCTTGACAGGTTTGAGAGGTGGGCCCATGCAAACCTCATGAAGTTCAGCAAGGCCAAGTGCAAGGTGCTGCACATGGGTTGGGGCAATCTCAAGCACAAATACAGGCTGGGCGATGAGTGGATTGAGGGCAACCCTGAGGAGAAGGACTTGGGGGTATTAGTAGATGAAAAACGGAATATGAGCAGGTAATGTGTGCTTGCAGCCCAGAAAGCCAACCATATCCTGGGCTGCATCAAAAGAAGTGTGACCAGCAGGTCAAGGGAGGTGATTCTTCCCCTCTACTCCACTTTTGTGAGACCCCACCTGGAGTACTGCATTCAGCTCTGGGGCGCCCAACATAAGAACTACATGGACCTGTTAGAGCGAGTCCAGAGGAGGGCCATGAAGATGATCAGGGGGCTGGAGTATCTCCCTTATGAGGATAGGCTGAGAGAGTCAAGGTTGTTTAACCTGGAGAAGAGAAGGGTCCAGGGAGACCATATAGCGGCCTTCCAGTCCTTAAAGGGGGTCTACAGGAAAGATGGGGAGGGACTATTTATCAGGGAGTATAGTGATAGGATAAGGGGTAATGGCTTTAAACTGAAAGAGGGCAGATTTAGATTGGATATTAGGAAGAAGTTCTTGACTGTGAGGTTGGTGAGGCACTGGAAGAGGTTGCCCAGAGAGGTTGTGGATGGCCGCTCCCTGGCAGTCTTCAAGGCCAGGTTGGATGGGGCTTTGAGCAACCTGGTCTAGTGGAAGGTGTCCCTGCCCATGGCAGGGGGCTTGGAACTAGATGATCTTTAAGGTCCCTTCCAACCCAAACCATTCTATGATCCTATGATTCTATGATTATTTGCCTGATGAGATTATAAAATCTTCATTACTAGAGGTTCATAAATATATAAACAAATATCCATTAGGGACAACAGAGGTATAATTCACCTGCCTTGGCAGTGGTGGAAATAAAGTAGGCTTCTTTTGAAGAAACTTGCAGCCTTTTTTTCTGGATTTCTGTGTTGGTTTGTTTGTTTGTTGTGATTCTAATGGCAAATTGATATTAGCAGACAATAAATTTTGGGGTTTAGGACTACTTACTGCTTTATGTACTTAAAGCCTGAAAAATTTCACACCTACAGGTAATATTGCTTACGTCTAACTGATAAGAGGGTTTCTCAAATTAGGCAGATCAATACTGGTATGCTGATCAATAATTATTTAATATATCTGTGAAAAATTTAAAAAAAATCTTATCATCCTTTCAGCATGTGCTAAATTGTATCTTCCTTCTGGAGAACTTCCTTTTATGACCATGCTTAAAATAAACACTTTTATCTGCTCTAACATCTTGATGGTAAATAAAATATATTGTTAGTATTATGGGTCTTTTTTAAGTGTCAGATTTATTCTGATTACTCTTGTGACCTCCTGCAAGTGGTAATTTGGAAAACACAGTAAGAATGTTAATAAGCTCCACAGGCACATTAGCCTACAAGGCATTAGCATTTATTTCTAACTTCAGTAGAAGTTTGTACAGTAAAGCAGAATTTGCCTCTGTGCCTTTGGTCTGATTCATACTGATGTGCTCTTTTATGTGGCATAATACTTCTGTGTTGTGATTTAACCACAGCCAGCAACTAAGCACCACGCAGCTGCTCACTCACTCACCCCCACCCAATGGGACGGGGGAGAGAATCAGAAGGAAAAAGGTAAAACTCGTGGGCTGAGATAAGAACAGTTTAACAGAATAGAAAGGAAGAAACTACTAATGATGATGATGATAATAATAATAATAAAAGGATTGGAATATACCAAACAAGTGATGCAAAATTCAATTGTTCACCACTCGCCAACTGATGCCCAGTTAGTTCCTGAGCAGCCATCCCCTCCAGGTCAACTCCCCCCAGTTTATATACTGGGCATGACATCACATGGTATGGAATACCCCTTTGGCCAGTTTGGGTCAGCTGCACTGGCTGTGTCCCCTCCCAACTTCTTGTGCCCCTCCAGCCTTCTTGCTGGCTGGGCATGAGAAGCTGAAAAATCCTTGACTTAATGTAAACACTGCTTAGCAACAACTGAAAACATCAGTGCGTTATCAACATTCTTCTCATACTGAATCCAAAACAGAGCACTATACCAGCTACTAGAAAGAAAATTAACTCTTTCCCAGCTGAAACCAGGACATGTGTAAAGTAGTATAAACTCAGATTGGAAAGTAATGTGAAATCTTTATCGGAGAGGAAAAACCTACAGCAGGATCTGCTGGAAATTTGGGAGAAGCAAAGGATTTGGTTTCTTTTGTCCATGTAACTGCCTTACCCACGGTGCAGATGGGCAAGGCAGAGCAGGCAGGGCACCCTGTGGTGTTTGAGGTAGATCAGACACCTGAATTAATCCTCTGTAGAGGTGAGCAGTTCACCAACAGTTGGCTGCCATTCTGCCTGTGCCCTGACCTTTCATTTTTCATAGAGAAAGCAAGTTTTTGATCCTGTGAGGTGCTTCCTTTGTGTGGATTACAGGTATGCTGGAAAAGTGTGTTTAGATCCACAGTTCAGTAATGGAAGGATCGAGGACTGAAACACTTTCGCTGAGAAGAAAGTCATTTTGTATACAAGAGATAAATATTTATTGGCACAGTGACAGGAAACTGGAATCCTGACTGCTAATTGTGATTTATGCTCAAATCAAGAAGCTTCTTTTAGATTTTTCATGCTTTGCATATGTTTGCATTTCTGCCTTAATGCATTTTTAATTCCTTTTATTACCTTAAATATCCTACATATTTTAGATTTGGAAGAATGGACAATTTCCACCAGGCTCATTTGTTCCAAGCTGCAGCATTATCTCATAGTTTTATCCCATCAAATATAGTAAACACTTAGCTCTGTTAGCTCTCCTGGATCCCTATGTAAAGTTGTAAATGAATTTGATATTGTACACAGATGTCAACTCCATTATAAAGGTGGAACACTGAAATCAGATCCCACTATAGCTAAGCTTAACATTCAGTGTAATTTAAAAAGAAGAAAAGCTATCAATGGCTTTCGTATTAACAGTGCCCCACTGCAATTACTGGAGGTTTTGAGCATTGTGCATGGCAGTACTTGCAGGACCAGTTGGAGCTTGGTTTATATGAATGTTATGTTGTACAACCATTACCACTTGAAAACATTTTCAGACAAATGTGAACACTCTCCAAATGTATGTGAAGAAGAGGAGCCAAGAAATGTTTGTGGTACTGACTGATGACATTTGTAATTTTCCTTAGTGAAGTAAAATTTTCATGAAAGCTGGAGTGTTCCAAAATACATTAGAAGAAGTAATTCCAAGGTTAAGATTTAATTTGGGATGTTTCCAAGTGGCAAAAGGCACAAGTGTAGACCAGGTGAAGAAGCACTCATTCTGTGGTTAAGTTTGTTGGGACAGGTGTGGTGACAGTTTTGCATCTCCAATAAATGCAGCACACATCACTTGTGTGTCTTACAGTTCTGTTCAGTCTTATTATCGCTTGTAGTTTTGTTCAGTCACTATTAGTTTCAGAGATAGGAGCAGTGTGTTTGGGGAGTACTTAGGCAAAAAGGTGTGCATTATTTAGTGCGTATGCAGCGTGTGAGGATTAATTGAGAGGCCTTGTAGAAAGCTCGGTTGCAAGTGGTTCATCAGGTGAACTAAGAAACCTTTTAAACTGCTCCCCCTGCATGCTCCTGTTGAGTTGGACTCAGGTTGTTGGGGAGAAGAAACAATGATTTTTGATTATGGAAATAACTTTTGCTTTGAATGGGAATATGTTCTCAATTGAAATGATTCTTAACCACTTGGATAAGCAGATTTCAGGATGAAATCATATATTTATAAATGTCTCTATGTATTGAATGAGAATAGGAAAATAACATTTACATTTTGAAGCACTCTTTAGAGAATTAATCGTTAAGTTAAAAAGCATTACTGTTCCACATCAGCAGGGATAGTGGTAGCTGGTAGAGAAGTGGAACGATAACGCTGGAATATTTACTCGGCCCTGGATGAGCAAGTGCCTTTACTCTGGAGCACCAAGTGTCGAGGAGCTCTGGCTCCTACGATAAACCTCTGTGACTGACAAGGTCTACTGTCATAGATCTTGCCTCCTGCGAGTTCTGCCGAGCTCCTGTGTGTACTTAGGATTCACAGTGTGGCATTTAAACAGAATCAGCACCAATAGTAGTTGTTACCACATACATTATGGCATGTAGAGCCAATTCTGTTTTTCATATCACTTTTTCGAAACGGAGTGTTTTCTAGGAGCAGACTGGACCAAGCATTGGTACTTTGCTTTCTGTCTGCAGATGCTTATTCTGAGGTTAGGAGCTGGCATCATTTTGTTCTGTGGATGGTGTGATTTGATGGACAATATTCCCTGCAACACAGAGCCTGTTAGCAACACCAACGGCAAGAACGGTAGCATTCCTCTCACACTGAGGATTAATTGACAAGCCAAAAGATACTGTTGTGGAACCAGTGAGGGTGAAACCCAGAGGAGTGACTATGGCCATTAATTTTCTCTTGGAAGTCTTCCCTATATCTGAGTGTGTTTACAGTTGCAATTGAGTTTGGTTTCAGACAGGAAGCATATGGCAGTGGGCTGGGGAGCTAAGACTTTGCTGGGACACAGACCCAAAGAAGCCACGTGAGTAATTGAAACTCTTGTTCTGCTTGAATCAAGCAACAGAATATTGCAAGTTTTCTGTGAATATTAGCTCATATTTGAGAATGAATTTATTTCAATCCTGTCTAGACCCGTCCTGTGTTGATTTTCTACAAACAGACTTCAGCAAATGGCAGGATTTGCCAAATCAATACATTTTAACTATACAATACAGAATACTGGAGGATGGCAATTGGAATTTAGAATCACAAATGCTTAGGACAGAAGTCTGATTCTACAAGTTGCAAGTTGATCACGCAAAAACAAACTTAACATGTTACTTTATGCTGTCAGAGCTCAAGTATTTTATAGGTAACAAGCTACAGGTCAAGAATTACTTTACAAATAATCTGAGACAACTTTTGTTGATTTTTCAGATAATTTACAAACAGAGGAGTCATTTGTCTGAATAAATAATGTAATGCAATGTTCTGTGATATTCTTATGTACCGAGATGAATTTAGTGCTCATATACCTAGAAAGCACAGGGCTTGATTCCAAGTGATTTACTTAGATGCCTTTTTATTGGGGACTTAGAGGATGGACTGTGTTCTGCCTCTCAGCATCTCTTCCTTTCCTGTATACGTCTTTGCAGAATATTAGGAAATGCAATTTGCCTCACCGTTCTCAGAGCTTCACCTTTTCTCTATTATAATGGAAACTAGGGTTGTGAGGGTGGAAGTGAATTCAGAAAGGACAGGCCAAATCCAGAGGAAGTACATGGAGATGATGCAGTTAAATAAGCAGACTACTGTAGGTTTAGATGAACAGTTTTTCCAGCCATCTGTCCTATTTTTCTCTTCAGAATTCATGGCAGAGTATCAAAACTGTTGAATAGTTAGCAATAGCTGTTAGAGGTATCTGTAAGCTCCCTATATAGTGGTTCACAAATAGTTGGTACGGACCACTGGTGGTCTACAAGTTCATGGGCCAATGCTTCACAGCTGAGCTGTGGAACTACATTGTAGGTATGTTGTTTTCAGTTGGAAGTGTAAAGTATACTGATATTTGAAATATTCTGACAGAGGTCCACTTATCCAAAATTTTTGGAACCAGTTGCCTGCCAACAGCATACCTGATATTTAAGGTATTTGTTTTCTCTTCTCTGAGATGGGACAGTAAATTGACACCGAGCACTGATATGCTAAAAGAGAACGTAATAGAAAATTCCAAAGCAAATACAAATAGGCCTTCTCGTCTGTGTGCCAAGGATGCCTGACATTGCTATCAGTACTGTTAGTGATGCTCTACCTGCAATTTAGATGAAATCTGTGCCTAGCATGTCCAGCTTTCAAAATAAGGAATAATGCATTTCTCTCTCCTTGCTGATGCTACACACAGGGTCTTGTGTAATCAATGCCAAAAGATAAGAATGGAATGGGAAGAAAAAGTAGCAAGAAACAATGCTGTTCTGATGAGGAAGGCAACGAAAAGATAGGTATAAAGGAAAGATTGTATGTGCAGTTGGTGCTGTGATAATAATTTGAAATGCAATTACTAAAGGTCAGCCATCTCCAAAGGCAAATTTTGTTCTGCTGCTCGTGGACTTGTAAGCTGCGGCGGGAGAGGCTTACACTAAGTAACAAGTAGGGATGGGGTGGGCAGCAGAGGGTAGCAGATCATCTTTTCCTCCTCAGGACCTTAGATTTTCTAATGGTGAAATCACATAAATCTCTAGTTGTCATATACCTGACAGTTTGCATATTCACTACAGCTTCAATGCATGGATAACCCCGCTCCATTCCTCTTTCATTATACCTCTGCCTTTGTGAATCTGCTGCTCGAGGGATGGGGGAACAGCAGAACTAATTCCCTCCCACATTCTTCTATGCCATTTGAGACATTTAGGAAAAAAGACAACTTATTTTTTCCCAAAAATCTATACCTAAAGATTTGAAGAGGCAACTGCAAAGCATGAAATTGAAGCCTAAAAATCTACATACAGTATGCATAAGCCAAGCTGCATTTTCTTTAAGATATTCCATTGAAAATATGACATAAATGTTGTTTTCTTTCTTCTTTCACTTGACAGTATGTGCGTAAAGGTGTGAGAGTCCAAATGTGGCATTATTTATTATTACTGTTGTTGTTATTTAGTAAAGCCACAGAGCTAAAATCATAAGTAACCAAAACCTCATAATAATAAGTAGGCATGACTCATGGGTTGCTCATAAAGTATTTGTTCTATTACTCCAACTCTGTTGTTTGGTTTGAAAGTAATTACATTTTGAATATCAGTGTGAATAACCTAATGGTTTGGAATCACTTGAAATTTCTTATCAATCTATCAACTAATATCCCTTACTTATAATTTGTATTCTTAACAGGACAAGTGACTCAAAGCTACTTCTTATTTTATTTCTTTTTATAATAATTTACGGCTTCCTTTGATCATATGGTAATATCCTTCACTTTTACATCCTTCAGTGTCTTAGAGGCAACAGGTATCAACTTTATTCTATTTTTATGCTTTATTGAGGCAAAACAGAAGTTTTTCTGCCCTCTTCTAATATTTGAAGAAATTTGAGGAATCTGAAGCTCAGTTGTGTTGAATGCATATTTATTTATTTAAAATATGCAAGTTGTTAGGAGAATCTGAGGCACATCCAAAAGCTATAACAAAAAAAAATATATTAGAAACTTTAAGTGCTAATCGAAATGCTGTCCACACAGCTGCCGAATAGGCCGTATGTGGCCAATGCAAATAATACAGGTGTGACGTGACTGTTCGTTGTTCTGCTAGATTAGTCAGTTCCTGAAGACACAGCACTAATGTTGCAGGACAATTTCTCTGGGATTTGATGGGTCATCTGATTATCATATTTTGTATTATTCTTACTAATGTCATGCTGTAGAATAGATGAATTTGTGAGAAGGTACATAAGGAGAGTGCAAGTATATTGGAAGGAGTTGGAACAAAAGATCACTTCTCCTCCTGAGACAGTTATGCAGCAAAGCAAAGGGTCTTCAGCAAACACAAGAGAAAATTATTGCCACATGTAATTTTTAATGTAATATTGCTAATGAAGGAAGGAAAGTATTACCACCAGAAAAGATTTCCTTCCTCCATCCCTCTCCTTAAATCTAGATGTCTCATTTTCACGTATCTGAAGTGCAGGAATGCGGGGCCCGGCCCATGTTAATGACTGAGGGACAAAGAGCCAGTTTTTATACATTGTACATAATGATGAAACAGTACACCAGCTTTAAGTCATGTAGGCTGCTTCTCAAACTTGCCCAAGGCTTGCTCAGTAAGAGGTAACTAAGCTTTTTAGGTTCTGTAGCTCTTTCTGGAAAGGGTGTTGCATCTGTCAAGTCCTATATTTGACAGTATAGCTTTTTTCTTGTTCGCATGTAATGTGGTCTATGTTGACCTCAAAAAAATAAAGAATGTTCTTCAATAAAAAAACCCACCAAAGAATAAAAAGTGGTTTAAGAATTGTTTTACTTGTCTTTAATCATAAGGTGGAATAATGACATTTGTCTCTCTTTCTTAAAATACATTACAGATGACCCTACTGTCCAAAATCATTTACTATTATTAGATCTTTTCAAACCTGAGAAGTGCTGACATCCTGTCATTAATACTCTTGTAAATTCTGAAGTAAACAGATTTCAAAGGCACTCAACTGTTAGAGTGAAGACAAGGTCAAAGAGTTGAATGACAAGTCCTCCTGGTACAATAAGACTACCCATCAATCAGTTTTACTAGCAACTTCCTAATAAAGAAAAGAGATCAGAACATGACAAAATAGTATCTTGGAAAATATATGTGCATTACATCCATTGTGGTATCCTTGGACTAGTAGTTAATGATGAACAACTATTATATATGGTCTGGAACTATGGTAGTCTCCTGTAGGAGAACTTCTTCTGCAGTTTAAAACTATTGAAATTCAGAAATTGAAAAAATCTATTATGCAAAAACTTTCTCAACAAGATAAAGTAACTAAAATAAGCAAGATGGTTAAATGTCATTTAAGAATTGCCAGGTTTCAGTATTGATAACTCAAGGATGATCATTTGCAGCCATTAAAAACAATTTTATTTCCATTATTAAGTATTCTTTTGTATGAGTGTGCAAGCTTCACCGTCAATGCATTCCACAAATACACAGCTCAGAAGCTAGGTCATTTTCCTCTAACTTTCTGATTAAAGTTTTTGGAACTTTTTAGCCTGCCCTGTGGTGCCACTGTGTTTCATTTCCTTAAATCATCTGTGGCATTTATTCCACAGGGTTAGATGTTACAGACAGGTTAATTAGTGGTGATGTTAAATACAGCCAGTCTACCAGTTTAATAGTAGGACATGGTCTAAAGTTAGACAGATGGTTCTGGAAGAAGGAATTTCCTTTATCTACTAAGTAAATATATAGGAACAACAAAATTATGACTCAGAGCTCTCATTTTTATTAGCACAGGATATTAAAAATTAGAGAAAATATAAAATGCCTACATGTGAAAGGACTTCAGATGCATTCAACAGTCAAGATATTACATGTGTCTTTAAGATATATTGGGAGACCTTTTCACTTGGTCATTATCTCATGCTGATAATGAGAGTTTGTCTCAGTAAAAAGAAAACAAAAGTCAGTTCATATCTGGAGATCCAGTCTGATCCAGTCTGAACATAAGATACATTTACATGTAAATTTACTTTACTATATGAAGCTGAGATAAGGAGGGCAGACTGCAGTCTTTTGTGTTCCATGGGATTACCCACAAATGTGGGGCAATAGGCATTGCGTGACTCCTCCTAACCACCGTCCTTTTGCTTTCTCCAGTAATAGCTGGAGTCTTGATTTTTTTGAAAAAGACTGCCTTGGATTGGATGTGATTTGGAAGTAAGAACAGCAAACATGTCTTAGTCTCTCCTCAAATACTGGCATATTGGTTTCCGAGTCATGTATGAAATTATGTATTAGTAAACTATGCCCGGTGGGACTAGTGGCTAGTGTTTGGGATCTGTACATTTATTTGTAGAGTAGTGGTGTTGTGCTGAACTTTCACTATGAACCTGAGGCTTGACCACATATGCCAAAAGGTTTGCCAAAGCCTTTGTAGGTTAAATTCCCCAAAGTGCTGGTTTTGAGTGGAATCAACACCAGCAGGGAAAAAAACCCCCAAACTTTCATTAGGCAAACCCACATTTTTTTTCTGTAAGCTTGACTGCTTTGGGCAGTTAAATAAGGTTTAGTTATATGACTGCAAAAAAAAAAGGTAGATAAAACACTTCTGTGCCACCTCTCAAACTGCAAATGTAGAGTTTGGGATGTGATTATATTTTCAGACTTCATATCCAAAGATTGTGCGGGACCTATGTTGTAGGTACTTTGCTTATCAGTAAATGTGAGGGTATCTTTTGTTGGCTTAACCAACACTGCTGCACAGTCGGGCACTTTGGCACAAGCAGACTCCAGGCAGTCTTCTGATTCCCACTGAACTTAAAGACAAAACAAAATGGCAAAGCTTTTGTTTTTAGTATGGTCAAGACTTCATGTGAAGTTGTGGATTTCCCAGAAAATATTCAGCTATGTTCCTTCTGTGACCTGGTGATGCTCTAATTGTGTTGGTTGTCTGCAGAAAATGGTTTTTGTTACACAGTATCTTCAACAAAGACAAATCATGGTGTAATTTTCAGTAGCTGCAGAATCACAAATTGATTGAGGTTGGAAGGGAACTTTTGACATTATTGAATCCAGCCCCCTTGCTCAAAGCACGGTGCTCTAGACCTTGTCCAATTGAGTTTTGAGTATCTCCCAGGATGGAGATTCCACAGCCTTCTGGGCAACCTGTGCCAGTGTTCAACCAGCCTCATGGTTAAAAATATTTTTTTCTTATGTCTAAATGGAGTTTAATGTATATCAATTTGTGCCCATGGCCACTTGTCTTGTCACTGGGCACTGCCAAGAGTCTGGCTTAATTTTTTCTCCCTCCTATTAGGTATTCATACACACTGATAAGGTTTCCCCTGATCCTTCTCTTCTCCAGGCTGAACAGTCCCAGCTCTCTCAACCTTGCCCTATGTGGTAGATGCTCCAGTCTCTAATCATCTTTGTGGCTCTTTGCTGGACTTACTCCAGTATGTCCATGCCTCTTTCATACTGAGGGGCCACAGGACTGCAGATGAGTCTCACCAGTGCTGAGTGGGAAGGGTCACCTCCCTTGGTCTGCTGGCAATGCTCTTCCTGATGCAGCCTGAGAAACTGTTGGCCGCCTTTGCTGCAAGGGCACATTGCTGGGCTGCGTTCAACTTGATGTGCACCAGGACCCCCAGGGCCTTTTCTGCAAAGCTGCTTTCCAACCTGTTGGCCTCCAGTATGTACTGGTGCATGAAGTTACTACTCTCCAAGTGCAGGACTTTGCACCTCCCTTTGTTGAGCTTCATGAGATTCCTGTTTGCCCATATCTCCACAAGATATACCACTTACGTATCAGCCACTCCTCACAGTTTTGCATCATCTATAAACTTGCTGTCATCATCCCATGGATCTTTTCCCCATCATCTCAGAAGCTGTGAAGTCTGCCGACCTCCTTCTGCAGCTCTTCACTTGGCGATGCAGATCTTCCACCACCACAAGGCCCCAGCAAGGAAGGAGCCCATCTCCTGCTGTCCCAGCCTCAGTGAGGGACCCCAGACACCCCAGCAGCCCCAGACCTGCAGAGCTGCATCCTCTGCTGGCAGCTCCATCTGAGCTTGAATGGTAGATGCTAGGGGAAGCAGGAGAACACATAATAACCTTCACTCCTACAAAAAGAACTCCGTTTTAGATGCTGGGTCACTTTTTTCTCTTCCTAGTCTCCCTTAATGCCAGACAAGAGTGTGATTGAATTTTTGGCTCCTTAAGTGTTTTGTGTTATTTTCAATGTAGAGAACTATTCTTATTCTGTGGGGGTTGTTTTCACTTGCATTTGAAATTACATGGCAACAATTTATAGTGGACCAAGCTTCCGTTAAGAGCAGTTAGTCATCATCAAGTGACCGAATATATTAGCACGTCACCCTGGTATATATCAACCCTCTCTCCTATAAAGCACAGTGTCAGCTGTGAACACACTCTTAGTGCGACTTTCCTTTTGCAAAATAGATCCAGCATGGCACGTATTCAGAAAACTTCTGCCAAGGATCATCTCCTTACTGACTTCTTTTTAGAACATTCATTACCATGGCGTGGAAGCACCGTAGATCCATGTGAAAGTGTTAATGGCCATAAAAGCGCCCGCTTCCTGTACTTGTTGCTATGAAGTGTGATCTTCTTAGTTTGGAAACTCCTATGTAAATGCGTGTATTTGTCTTAGGATTCTGTTTCCTAGCAAACTGCGGTGCAGTGCAAAATGTGCTGCATTTGCTGTGGCTGGCCCTCGTAATCTGTCAGCATAATTTATGGGAACACTTCACGGCACCTTCTGCTGCTAATGGTCTCTCGGAGTCCTGCGGAAAAGGCCGGTTCTGCCTCCTAATTTTAAGACCCGTGATGGTGGCACTGTTTGTCTCTTTTCTGGATCTATTTTGGATTTATGTCTGGGCAAGGGTTTGGAAGAGCTGCTATAAAAGCAGAAACATCTGCTGGGGCTTTATGTGCTGCTGGCTTGCCAGGTTCAACAGCAGGCCAAACTACAGCTGATGGGCTCGGCCCTCCCCGGGTGTCACTGCAGTTACAGGAGAACGACTGCAAGAGAAATTTGGCTGCTGAAAGCTCTAAACAAAATAAATTTAAAAAAAAAAAAAGCTTCAGCGATTGTAGAAGGCTATTAGGAGGTAGCGGCTGGGGTCATTAGCAAGTCCAAAACGAAATCCTGCTGAAGTGGTTGTGAGGACCTGAGTTCCCCCAGTACTGCAGCACCCTCAGGTGTGCCTCGGCTTTCCCACCCTGGCCTGCAGACCGCCAGTCCAGGCAGCACAGACGCAGGGTGATTTTAAAGGCTGTTAGGAAAACCTAATCTTGGTTAACTCTCTGAATGCTTTCATGACTTCAGGCACGTCGTGGCAACCTCGTTCATGGGCAGACATGAGTGAGACAGGCAGTGTTTTTGACGTGGACAGTGAACTCCTGTTGCAGGAGAGGAATTCAAAATGATGGGCCTTAAAATTCCTTGCAAAGATTTTGTTCCTGATGCAATTGTAATAACTTAGAATAATCACTCCTTTGACACTGGGGACAAGGCAACCAATATCCTCGTTGAACTTGCGCTGCATCTCAACACTGCCCAGCCTCCACCCGATACCAGTCTATTTATCTGTATTTACTTACTGTTTAGGATATTTTCATTCTTTACAAAAATGTCCAGTTCCCCCCTTAGTTCTGCCAAGTGTTTGGCCTCAGGTGCAGAGTACCACAGTGAAATTACTGACAAAACATTGACTTCGTTTACCTTTTTATAAAGTGCTACAACCTGGCCATATAATTCACTCCTCTTCCCACCTCCCCCAGAACAATCATAAAGTTGAGGTCAGCACTTCAGCAGCAAATGCAAAAACTTCTGCAAATGGACTTAAAGAAGAGTTCCATTTACTGAAGAGTAAGTAGCTGACTGTTGTAGTTGGCAGAGCCCGTTACTAGAGGAATACATAATCGCATGCGAATGTGCACATACAATTTATTAAATTGTTATCAGTGCTTTTTTAGTTTTGTAAATGTTTTTGTTGCAGCCACATCTATCCAGCAATTACAAGAAAACTTGCTGTTCTTGTCAGAAAGCACAAGGCCAAATTCTCTCTTCTCATACATCCCAACATTCTTCTTGCCTTCCAAGGAGCTGCCTGACTGACAATAAAGTTGTTTCAGAAATATTTCAGCAGTGTGTAGTGGTTTAAATAAAAAGCTTGGGCTGTGGGAAATACCTAGCATTTTTCCATGGTGGAGGATTTTAATGTTCCTTGCAAACCTCAGGAAAATGTTCTTAAACCATCCTCTTTCCCCAAAGGACACAAGTATGCGAGATGAGAAATTTTCCTTTGTAATTACTCATTTCCAGTCACAGCATTCATAAAAGAGGAATTGTACTGGAGGTGATACAAGGATGTTTCCGCTTCTGGCAAGACAGTTAGTAAGCATAATTTTGGAAAATTGCACTTTAGCACCAAAGGCTTTTCTTTCTTTTTTCTTCTCCCTAAATGTTCAACAAACACACCTTTTTTTCAAAGGTGGTTGGTTATTAGTTCAAATTGGTGGAAGTTAACACTTCCTAATATAGGAAGTGAAGTATTCCTTTCTTTTGTAGGTAGTAATTAAGTAGTTAAGTGAAGCCACTGGGGTTTTTTCCCAACACAGTACTTTCAGAAATAATAAACTGAGCTTATAGAGGAAAGCCTTTTTACTAAAAAATATACACCTACCAGTAAAATTATTCCTGTACTCTAATTCGGCTAGCATTTTTATGGTACAAAACCCCCAAATTAATATTACTCATTTTTGTAGCACTGTGTGAGTTATCAGTTCTGGTATTTTATTTGTGTTTCTAATATGCCAGAGCTGTCTCTCAGTAGCAAACCCCTCAAACGCTCCATGATATACTCCATTCCTTGCTGAGACCTACTAATGCAAGGCTGGATTTGCAGCTGCTGAAATTAAATCTACACAGGACTGTTTCTTAGGATAAATGCACACTAATGTTTAGTTACATGATACACTGAATTCAGTGAAGAAAGTGTGGTAAGAAATTGATCTTTCCCTATTTCCCACAATTTCATTCTTGTTTTCTACTCCCTTATTTAGGTCACTACAACTGTTTGTGGGACTGAGTTGTAAACAGGATTACTGAAATGATCCAGGTTGAAAGCAAATCTTCAAACCCATTAATTGGAACCTGGATCATTTCAGTTGTTTTTGTTTTTAACAGGAGCAAATGGCTGGAGTAGAATGATGGTGAGGAATTTTTCAGGTGCCCCCAGGCCTGGCTGTGTCCAGCGACTGCACCTCGAAGGCTGCGTGCTCCGCTGCCTGCCCCAGCCCCATCTGGGTTTTAAAGCTAAGAAAGAAGAAATAACACAGAGCTTTTACTTTTTAGAGAAGTAAGACGTAAGCCTGGCAGTGTCTTGTCTGCTTTGTCACTGTGACACTGCTTGTTTCATGGTTGAACGGATTCATCACAAATATCTGTGTACTGCAAGCGTGGCTACAGGCTGTGCCTTCCAAAACGTGCTGTCAGGAAGCGCTCTGTGTTGGTGATGGAATTAATGCACAAAGGCAGCAGTTTCAGAATAGGTGTCTTACCTAAACTAACAGTTTCTGGGAGAAAAGGTGATGGCTGCAGCTAATAGAAGCTAATGCGATGTTTTGCGGGCCTGTAAAATATGAAGGCTAATTATTGGAGCTGTGCAGCAAAGTAATGAGGAGCTTGAAAATGTAACCGATAAGCAGCGTGATTATAGGCTAACGAGCAGGATGTTTGTGCTATACTGAAGGACTAATGAAGGGCTGCAAAAGATAACTGTGGTGGTGTACAGTGAGACTACGCAGAGTACGAATGTATAAATACAGCACTGAAAGATATGTAGTTTATACTAAAGACACAATGCTGCTAACTATTGGAGTTTAAGTGTGTGTGTATATATTGTAGAGATTAAGTAATTAACCAAAAATGGTACACGATAAATATGTGACAACAGATACCAGTAAGGGAAAACATGATACAGTACATAAGTATGTATTCTATAGCTTGAATTTCTGCACCAAGCAACACCCCCACCCATACACAGAGCTCTGTTTGTCACCTTCCATGTTCCCTCATAAGAAAACATGAATTCCTGTACTATGTGACACTTTGTGACCGGAGAGCTCTGAGACAGGGTAATTCCTGGAAAATGTGGGCTTTGAAACACTTTCTGCAAAGGTAATTGCAACGTTGGAATAGAAAGTTGTAGCCTGGCATGCCAGTATGGGGCAGTCAGCCCAGGTACTGTGTAGCATCAGGGGAACCAGTTGTCAGACCCTCAGGGGAGAAGCCAACATGTAGCATCGTTTAGCATTTGTCTTATGTGATTTTTACATGCATTGCAAAATAAGGCAGTGTCCTATTCCTCACTGTGAAGCTAGTAACCATAGTTCCTGAGGAAGGATCTGACTCCCCTAAGTCACCTAGCAGGGTAATCTTTGCTTTTATTATCAGCTACAGAGGACTGGTTTTCCCTCTTAGTGCAGCCAGTCGAATTGGGTATATGTAATGCATTTAATAAAAGTCCAGTTCTAGAATTTGTGACGTTTTGACCCTCCTTGAGTTCTCACTTGATATGAATGTGGCTGTTCAGTGTTTTGGTTTCATTTGAGTTCTTTTCTGTGGATTTATTTAGGTCAGTATTTTACAAGCAACTATATATTTACAGGTCACTAAAAAGCTACTATGAATGGCCACTTGTCCTTTATTGTGCTCCCATGGAGTGACCGAGACTGTAGGGCTCTTCATGTGCACATAATACCTGTAAAAATGGGAAGGAATCTCTATACCTATATAAATGCAGAGTTGCACCATGTTCTGTACTCATCAGAACATTACAGAGCAGGTCACTTCAGCTAAAAGGGCTGTTGTGATAATCCACAGTTCTTAAAAATATCTATGTTATCAGCATATGTGATCAATATATGTTATCAGTAATGGATTGATAAGTAAAAACAGGATACACTGGTCTTCGTAGTGCTTTTGGAAAAAAAGGTGAACTCTATTGCCTAAATGTGAAGTTGCTAAACTGTTTATCTGTTAGCTCTTGCCTACACCATTGATTCTTTAGTGTAAAACTGGATTAAGGAAAAAACATTTCTATATTTCTGTTTTTGAGAGGAAAAATACATAACTTCAAAAAGGTTCAACTTTTCTGGAAAGCAGAGAGAGAGGTATTTTCAGAAAGTTCTCCAGCAGAGTTTATAGCTGATGAGTAATCTGTTAATTGGATTGCTAGGAGTCATACTCTTCTACAGCCTTTGAAGAAACTTTCACCTGCACAAATTCCTCAATACATGAGTCAGGTATTGGAACCTAATGTTACAATGTGTTTCTACTCTGAAGAAAGGCTTTAGGGTCTTGGAGGTTTTTTGTTGATGTTCAAAAAGACAGGAGGCTAACCAAAGTCTTCAATTTCCACATTGTACGTTTAAGAGCCCTTGAAGGCTTCTGTGCTGTTTAAGTAAAGAAGATACCTTAGTGTACCACTTCTTAAATGATATTCCTCTGGTTACTTCCCTTTCAGGCAGTTTGTCCTGGCATTTGTTGTTGGAACTTCTGATGTAATCTCTTTTAGATACTCCATCAGCCAATTCTTCGTTACTGTACTGTCCTGTAGATACCTATTTTCCTTACAGACATTTGAGGTATAGGAGATAGTGTTGTCTCTATTTTTCAGGTGAGGGACCAGAACACAAAGGAAATCCTGGTGTTAGACATAAGTCTGTGACAGAGCAAGAACCTGAATTAATTTCTCTTGCACTTTAAAGTTCATGGTGTAAATACTGGATTGTTCTTCTGACCAAAAGGAGGGGAAGGCAAGAAGATGACATTTGCAATACAGTCTGGAGAATATTAAGTGGGAAGAAGTCCAGTGAGTGTTACACTCAGATCCACTCTTCCTTGAGTCTCCATGTGATTCTCAATTGAGTCTTTTTTTTTTTTATCAACTTATCAATAATCTAAACCAGCAGATCTTTTGTATGTTTTTTTTCCAAAGGCTTTCTTTTTGTTTCGCTAGTTAAGTAATCCATGTGTCATTTAAAATCTCTTCATTGTTGTCTTCTAGGATTTTCAGTTAATAGGGCTCCTACAGTATGGCTCATTTGGCTAGAATGGAGCTTGAGTTAATCTTCAAGAAGAAAAGGTAGAGGAAATCTGATGAACATGTGTGTTAAGTGTTCAAACCATTCTTCTTCCAGTGCGTCTCTTCAATTCATTAAAAATAAAAGAAAATGGGAAAGGAAGCATTTGCAGTTGACATTTCTTTGAGTATTAAATTTGATTTGAGAATGTAATTTTCATCTGTCTCAAAATTTTCATTAACATCTTACTATATACATTTTAATGTTTCTTATATATATATTTTAATATATACTTGTAAATGTAATCTGGAAAAACAACTAACAATGAGGAATACTGAATCATAGCTGTGAGTCATCAGTGGAGAGCTGTATAATGGTAGTGAAGTTCAGACTGGCAAACATTTGGTTCATGTCTCTTTTCGTATCTGTTAAATTTCTTCTTCTTTCTCAATATTTCTGTTGGATAATGTCCAGACTCAGCGTTTAGGTACAGTTCCAAATTATGTTAGGCATAGATTTATTTTAGCTCCAATATTAAAAAGTTACATTTTTAAGGAGACCCAAATTTCCTCAAAGTTTAGGGGCTTTGGAAGTTTGTTTCATCAGGGTACATTTCTATACCACTTGGAAGTTTTCCAACTATCATTTGAGCTCACAAGCTAAAAAGACATCATTCTGTCTGGGCTGTAATATCATTGTATGGTTTTGATGATTGCTATTTGAACATTCCTTAAACAAAAAAGAATGGCACATATTTCAGCAGATGTACACACTTTCAAAGAAGCTATTACCCAGCTGCAAGCCCTGTCAAACACAGGTTGTGTGATATCTGCATCAGTACATGAGTAATCATGTTGTTCCAGCATCTGATGGTCCTACTGCTCTTGAATGGCCCATCACCTGAATGCTGGAAGATGTGTTTCCTATGAGTCCTCCCCCGAGTTTTGCTCTGCTAAGAAACATCCATACAATCTATAGCGTGTAGCACACAGGTGGATAAGCAGCAGCAGGAAGCAGCCTGTGCATAGCTTGCTGTGTCCCCTGGAATGTCTCACAGGAAGCCAAAATGTTCACTAACTGCATGCAGATCACTCAGAACTGCAGATCAGGCCCATCTTTAAGATAGCAGACTTTACATTTCTTGCTCTGGTTTATGGAGTTCTGCTGTTGTGCTACCACTGCAAATAAACCATGCTATAGAAGAATGTTTTACTGTTCTTATCAAATACATGTGTAGCCTTTTTCGATTATACCTTGAAATATCTTTTCATGAATTTTTAGGGAGGAAAGAGAATGTATTTATCCTGATAAACACAGATGGTTCATTTCTGTGGTTTTTTTTTTTCCCCTTTCCTTAACACTTTTAACAAAGCACAAGTTTGGATTTTAACACGCACACACGAAAATCTCTTTATGACTGCAAGAGCATAGAGGGTTCCTCCTCTCCTGAATTTGTACAAAACACATTTTGTGCTTCTTCTTAATATGTTCTTGAAATAGGCGTGCACTGAGATCCCAGAATTCATTCTTCCACAATCCTGTCTGTAGCCCAGTAGTACAATTACAGGGAATTCTGTTCTAGCTGTGCGCTACAAAATGGTAATTCTTTATATATGCAGAGTCAGGAACTTGGAATTTATAACTCAAGTAAAAAAGTTGTGGTGACCTGTTTTCTCTGGATTATAGCTGTTTTGGTAAACCAGTTATTTTGGACAGTGCTTCCCTTGAATGATGTCCTTGAACTGTGTCCTCTTGTATGTAAATGTCTCAAAGAGTAGCTGACATTCCTGCGCTCGCTTGAGGCTGGGTTATAGTAAAAAAGATTTAGGAGTCTGAATAAATTTCTCCATAGATCCACAGATCTTCTGCCAAGCCGTGTCTTCCTGCTTAGGCATGGTGTACCTACCTTTATGGATATGCATTAGCCTGTTGTCTCAGGTTGGAACAGGATTTTTTTTTTCCCCTTGAGATAGCTAATTTGTACCAGAAAAGAAAAGATTTTTGACTATATAGTTCTTCTACCTTTGTCTGAAAATACCTTAGTTACCTTAGCGTACTCTTTTTGTTGCAACTTTATTCTTTTCTGGCAGTACTTTTTATAAGTCATGAGAATTCGAAGAGTAATTTTAGACTGGAACTTTTTATCTTTGAAATGGCCTATCCTCTTTGGGCTTTCTGCCTGTACTCTTTTCATACCTTGATACAGTTGCCGCCACCATCCCTCCTGCAGTGTCACTCTCCAGTGGTCCCATTGTATTAATCCTGGAACTGCCTCTTCAAAGTAAATTGGATCATCTTTAAGGTTCAGAGAATTATTTCAGGTTGTTATTACTGGGCAAGTCACTGACCTGATATTCTTTCCTCAAAGAGAATAGACTAGGTTCTGTTTCCATCATACATACTTGTTCTGCATGATTTCAGTACATCTGGCTGAAGTCAGTATTTTAGTCTTCAGTTTAATTTTTTTTCTGTCAAACACCTCCAGCAAATTAGGTTTCACACTGTCCGTACTAATCCCTTTAGAATTTTAATTAGCTCGGTGCTGAATACCCAGTACAGTGCAATTGTATGTATTTGATTTCTACACAATTATTTGTCAAAACTGAATTGCTATGATTCCAACTTTTGTAATGCATTGCTGTATATCTGCACGCGAAGCAACATTATGGGGGAAAAAAACTGATCAAGTGATTCAGATGTCTCTATAAAATAGATAAAATCTCAACTTTAGTCTGTGAGTGTGGTCTGTGTGTCATAGGCTTATGCCCTATCATTTTTTGACTGGTAGAGAGGGAAGGACAGCAAGGTAGATATGAACCCTTTTTTACTTGGTGTCCCTTAGGACCTGATCCAGGCATATCATTCTGTGCCCAATATGCCTGGTGATGCCAAAGACATAGAAAGCTGTTCCACAACCACAGTAAAAGTTCTCATATCATGTGGAAAGCTGAATGTGTGAAAGCAAAGTAGCCGCCTCTGGCTTCGTACCACGTGCCCTTTGACTTAATGACATCCTCAGTGGGACTGGGACACGGGCAGGCAGAAGGTGGGCACTCTGCTCATGGCAGCCTCCTGTGGGCACCTGTCCCTTGGGGACCGTTCTGCCTCCCGTGGCTTGGAGGAGGCCTCAGGCTGTGGGCCACCTCAGCCAGGGATTTGGTTTCTCGCTTTTCTCTCTTGCTGTACTCAGTCATGTTCCTATGAATTTCAGCAGTGACTCCTCTGGGCGAGGAGTATGAGACAACAGAGCCCACCGAGGAGCAATGAACATGTTAGAACGGGGCTATAGGGCAGAAATCACTGCATAGGCAGTCCTCAGTGTCACACTGGGAAGGACAAAGGTCTCATCCTGGTTCTGTTGGACATGACAGCTGTTGCGTGTTCCCAAATGTTTGAGTGATGCAGAGGTAAAAGGCAGGGCACCTTCAGCCCTGTTTGTTAAAGGAGATTGTTATTCCAGTGAAAAAAAAGGAGTATAGAGTGTAAGTCCTCCCACCAACCATCTGTCCTAGGGAGGGCTTCTTGGTGAAGAAGGGATAGGTGCCTTAGATGTGTCTGAGTCCCCTTCCAAATGTGAAAGGCAAAACTGTAAATATGGAGAGACCATATGGTGCAATTCGATCCTATATAGAACAAGTGAGACTTCATCCGAAGTGATTTAATTTTGGATGTGACTTGCTTTGAGTTTCACTAACTAATGTTTTCCTCTACTAACATTTTACTTGTGCATTCTTTTTATACTAGACATTGCCAATAGAGGCGCGTAGCACAGATGCCATTTTTCATTGTAGATTTTTCAGGAATACGAAACAATTTCTGCAGAGTGCACACATTTGAAATATTCATAGATTTGTGTGTATGACATACTGCTGACCAAGTGCTGACTTTGGTTTTATTCATTCAAAATTTAGTGATCCTCGAAAAAAGAGCTGGAGGAGTGGATGGATACTTTTATCAAGTACAAATTCTGGTAGTGGTCCATTGCGAGTCTTCCAGATTTCAGGCCAAATTGTTCTCTTATGCAACACCAGGCTCTGAAGTCAGCTCTTCTTTTTCTGCATAGCTGAGGAGGTGTTGTTAGTACTTGCTGATGAGCCTTTGCGCTACTTACCTCTTTTTTTTCCCACCTTGTGGGTGGTGATGGAAAGGTATAATTGTTGGGCTTCTGTCACTGCACGGTGCAGTGTCAGAATGAAAACTAGCATCACACAGAACAGACAGAACTAGCCATGTTTTTTCAAACCTAGAAAAATATTTTTAATAGTGGCAGGTTTCTTTTAGTAGCTAATGAGCACCAAAAAGAACAAAAGGATGGCAGAGAAGCACTGAAAATGGATAGTTAGTGCTACAAAGTGGGTGTTTTTTCAGAGTTTCAATGCTGAAGCCTTTAGAAGAGAGCACTTACAGATGTTTGATTTCTTTCAGGTCCTCAGATTTTGGGACGTTATACACAAAGTTGAATCTACAGCCTGGAATTGCCACTGTTATTGACAATTTCTACATTTGTCCTACCAACAAAAAAAAGGTATGTGGCAAAAAAAATGACTTTTTATAGTGCAGCTAAGATTCTGCAACTATGTGAAGTGTGTTTTACAGGTTTTCAAAATATAGGGAAGTGGTTTTCACAAAGTTGCAGGTTACCTCAGGTACATTTTGTGACATATGGAATTGGGATATTTATTTCTTCCTGTATAATTTAGAAAGGAAAAAATGCCTTGATGGACTCTGAAAACTTCTGAGGCCATTGACTTCTGGCACTTGAACTTCTGTGGAGTTTTCCATGGAAAAGAAAAGGACCTCCTGTAGGTTTTCACACATCCACACAAATTCTGGGACTAACATTCAACCTCTTCAACCTTTATGCACAATTTCAAAGTCCTTTGCACGTTCCTTAATATAAAGCACAGGGATTGGGCAGGCTGTCATTGAGAATGATGTTTATCCTGTGTAAAACCTTAATTAAAAAATAAAAACACCCTCTCCTTGAGACTCTTTCTTAAAAAATGTTCCTGCATCATTACTGAAGCAAAAAGCTTTTCATGGAGCCTAGGAAGATTAAGTGGACTTTATAAGTGCGAGCAAAATCGACCCATTGAGTGTATTTACAATGGATGTTATATTAGAAGCAACAGGAAGAGTGATTATGAGGAAAAAAAAAAACAATAACAACCCTTCTATGTCTGCAAAATGCCCGTGATTTAAACGGCAAGAATTGTGAAATGCATTGTGAATAACACAAGCACAGTAGGTCTTTCATGAAATAAGAATTTTCTCTTGATAAGGGCCTTTTAACTCCAGTGTAATACAGAAGCATTGATTTCATGCAGAGACCACTGATTGGAAGGACACTGTTAGTTGTGTTTATCTGTCTGTTCTGCTTAATCAAAAATCAGTGGAACTCGGCGAGACTGCCTGGATGATTAAGTACATATTTTATTTCTCTTGCAACGGTCACTGGAGTTTTTTTGCCAAAGCTATGCTACACCTGAGCTCAGTAATATATTTTTAATCTGCTGCAAAGTCAGAAGTGATTTTTTTGTGTCTTGAAGTGGAACTACCACCAAGCACAAAGTTTCTGTAGATTGTGTGTCTCAGAGATAAGATCTACTGATGATTTCAAGTCCTAAAGAATAAAACCAAAAATCTTTGCCCATCTCAGTTTCTGGAATAAAGGCTAAGTGTATGAGATGGATGAAAGCCCTGTGGAGGATTTTTCCCAGCTTACCCAGCCACAATGTAAAAGCCTGCACAAGCACAGGGGGAGTCAGTGACAATGTGGTTGTGCCAGTTGTCTGGCAAAATAAACAGTGGTAAGATCACTGCTGAATTTCAAGCTCGAAGGACACACCAATGTTCACCAAAAATCTCATGTTAACCCTATCTTAGAAAAATCTGTGTTCTGCTCAAGACAAGTTGGAGTTCTTAGAGATACAAACCCTGCTTACTAAACTAATATCATATTGGAATCCTTCTGTTACAGAAAGTCCCTTTGAGTCATTAAATACGCTATTTTTATGCTGAGATTTGCTTCTACAGGGATGTTGTTCAATAGTATACAAACAACAAAAACAGCAGAGCAGAAAGGATTTCTAGGGCCTGTAAATGATGCCAGAGGGAGATATTTTTACATGCGAATGTACATACATATATGGGTACATGGTACAAAAATGTGAAAGCATTGGGGTTAAATGCTGTAGCCAACAGCTTCAGAGTGGTCTTGGAGGTGTTGCAGCCACATGTGGCAGGTAAGGGGGAATTCTCCATGTCAACTTCGTCAGTCATCATGGGAACTTTTCTGGTGCTGGACATTTGATTAGGACACTAAGACTACTGGCTGATTTCACAAAAGTTATTTAGAAAGTTGGAAGAACATGTCTCCCTATCCACCCATTTCAGCAGAATTGCACTGGGGTGGAATAGAACATTTAGAGCTCTGACTCCCTTTTCTGAGCTGAGCAGAATTCTTGGGGTTTCACTCGTTCTTGGTGTTACCAGACTTCAGATTATTATGGTGTGGGTTTTCTTCAGCAAGTTCACATCTTTTGAAATGTGCTGAAAATGGGAACTGGAGTGCTGACCGTGCATACTGGAACTGAGCATGCACTTTAAATTTAAAGCATAAGTAGTCCCATGCTATGACTTAGCATTAGGGACTGGGAATATGCATGAAGGCAAAGATAAAAGACACTGATGGGGATTTTTTGAATACTTTGCATATTAAGCATTATTCTGTGCTTTCATTCCATTTACCCATTGTAGACCTCATCTGTGAAAGAACTGATACTGCAAATTTAATGCTCATAATTTCCACCTCAATGTCATCAGAGCATTAACCTCACCTGATTTTAGCTCTGTGGAATTCAGGTGTCTAGTCAAGCCCTCTCCCTCTACAGTCAAAGGAGGAATGTGGGTACCTCCAGGCAGTTCATCCTGTTAAAATCATAGTTCTTTGTACTTATGAGAATAAGATTGAATGATCTTGTGGAGGTTGCTATAAATGGCTTTGTGACTATTGTGGGTCTGAACAGAATCTCACTGCAAAGACGTACAAAGAGATGCCATGGTTTAACCCCAGCCATCAACTAAGCAGCACACAGCTGCTCGCTCATTCCCACTGCAGCGGCATGGGGGAAGAGAATTGGAAGGGTAGAAGTGAGAAAACTCATTGGTTGAGATAAGAACAGTTTAATAACTGAAATATAATAATAATAATAATAATAATAATAATAATAATGAAAATCATAATGAAAAGGAAAATAACAAAGAGAAATAAAACCCAAGAAAGACAAGTGATGCAAATGAAAACAATTGCTCACCACCAACCAACCGATGCGCAGCCAGTCCCTGAGCAGCGGCCCCGCCCCCCGGCCAACTCCCCCCCTAGTTTTATCACTGAGCATGATGTCCTATGGTCTGGAATATCCCTTTGGTCAGTTGGGGTCAGCTGTCCCAGCTGTGACCCCTCCCAATTTATTGTGCACCCCCAGCCTACTCAGTGGTGGGAAGGTGTGAGGAGCAGAAAAGGCCTTGGCTTTATGCAAGCACTGCTCAGCAGTAATGAAAACATCCCTGCATTATCAACACTGTTTCCAGCACAAATCCAAAACATAGCCCCATACTAGCTACTATGAAGAACATTAACTCTATGCCCACCAAAACCAGCACAAGATGGAAAATTTTTTGTTTTGTTTTGGAATGTGATTAGATGAAATATTTTCTAGAAGGCTCCAGTCTACTTCTTGGACTGACGTTATTTCTTCAGTTTATCTCTGCCGGTATCCCAGCTCCTGGAGTGACTTAGAGTTTCACTCACAAAAGTTTATACTTCTTATCTTCCCTACCCCATTGTTTAAGAAGTTAAAATTCAAAAGAATTATAATATTGCTCATGAAGAAGTGCATTAGCAGATGCAGAAGGTACAACATCATCCTTTTCACATAGTGCTACAAGGAAAAGGGATTATATTAAAAAAAAGAGTAAGATCACAAGGTAAGATATAGGAATGCTGGGGGCTTTGAATTAGCTGGTGGAAAGATAGAAATAATTTGTAAAACCCACTAAATCCGTGCAAAGAAGTGGAGCATTCCTTTTCTCTCTTACCCTTCGATAAACAAGTTGCGACGAGTACTGTTCATAGGTCTAAGAGAAGAATCAGGAAGGAGTTGTTGTGTCAATGTCATGTTTACACAATCTTTTGACGGTTGAGGTAAATTCACTCAGTCTTTTTCTGGCTGAACTCTGATGCAGAAATTGTGTTGCTGGGGTTACCATAGGACTCAAGCTATGAAACCCAGTTTTGACAAGAAATTATGACAAACCTCTGAGGGTAGAGCTTTAGAGGGCTTTGTGTATCGCTCTGAATGGGCCTTTCTGATGAAAACATGGGATGGAGGCGTGAACTGTGGCTGTATTGTTTGTGTTTCAGAGCTGAATTGCAGTCAGCCAGCAGCACAAGTAGAAGACATTTGCACCTACCCACAAAAGACTCACCCTAAATGCTGTGAAACAATAGAGTAATAGGGGAGGTAACACTGTCATTAAGAGTTCACATGTCCTAAGGATGCATTAATATATGCTTTGCATTCTGGCTGGTTTTTAGTGTATTATAAACCTGCAACTAAAGACACTGAGACTTACTTACTCTGATATGGTTTTGGAAAGATGTAGAGTAATGAAGGTGAGTTCTCCTATGTAAATTCTCTGATGCTAACTTCTCCATTTGAAGCACTTTTTCATTGATCTGTGACATTAAAAAATACTCTATGCAGACCTTGAAGTGCTGTGCATTGATAAGGGATGTTCCTGCACTTTAAACAACAGAACTTACGTAGTTATCTCCTTTTCAGTAATTACTCTATGCCGATAGCATCAAATAGTGCAGGCATCCCATAACATACCATGTAGGGGAAATAATTTGATTTGTATACTCTGTTTTCCAAAACAGCATTATAATTGTGATTTGGAAGTGATGCACATGATTCATGGAGTATGGGATTATGCTTTCCATAGTGTCAATCTGGAGTCAGCTGAACAAAGTAAATTCTTTCTACAGAAGACAGAAGTTAGCAGAACTCAGCTTCACTAAGCTAAATTATTGACCAAATATTTAACGTTTTTGTAGGGCGTATATGCGGTTGGATGTAGAAGTTATGTATTTGCTTTAATTCTGTGTGTGTAATGTTGCTGGGGAGGAGTTGAATGAACATACTGATTTTTTCCCACATTCAGCACATATTTTAATTTTCATTGGTGCTAATGCAACTGATGCATCCATCCTTCTGTTTATGTGCTTCTGGAAAAGAGGCAGCTAAGCAGCGTATATCGAGGCTTTTCATATTAAGAGAAAATAAATGTTGATTGTGCATACACTGACTTATTAGTTAAATGGGTTGAACACTTACATTTCCCAGCTGTCACAATAACCAATAGCTGGTTTTCCATTCTAAAAGGCAAGATGACAAATGTGTATTCTTGCTTGACAAACCATGCAGAACACTTAAGATAGTAATAAGGATATAGGCTATCCTGTACCATATTTTAACTCCTGATACTTTAAAATAGTATAAATTACACGTGATCGCAAAAAGGTACTTGCCACAGCTATAAAAGCATTTCCCAAGATGCAACTGGCTTGAGCAATGTTTGTAAGCACTTACAGGTAAATGCAGCCCTACAGCATTTTGACATTTGTCTTTCAGAGCAAAACAATTGGTAGTGCAAGTTGTCAAAATGCAGTATGACTACATTTACTTTTAAGGAATAATTCTACTCAAGAATCAATTTCCTTAGAGACCATACCAGAACATCCGCAAACATAGAGAGCAGAATTATCTTACACTTTTATTAGTAGAAGTTGTCAACTATGGAATATTCCTTTCAATAACCTGAGTAGTTACTTCAGGAAAGTTTCACTGTGAAATTGCACAATATGAGTCTGTATGTTGTGATGCATCATCTCTCTACCCTGATGCATTCTTTCCTTATAAACAGTGTTACCATTCAGTTTTATTCTAGTGATGCACCACCAGAGCACTGATGTAACCTGACTGCATCATTTTGCTTAAGACTTCTGTCCAGGACTGTTCAGTTCATCTTAAGATTTTCCAACTGCTTCCAGAAGTATGCCCAGTAATTGAATTTTTTTTCCACCCAGTTTGCTTTGTAAGTGGATTGCTGTGAGAGGCAGTCCTATACAGAAATCCCTGATGAGCAGTTGCCTAGCTGACAGCCAGGAAGCTATTAAATACAAGTGGAACTCAATAGGTTAAAACAGTCAGAGCTTTCACTGAGCTCTTAGCTAGGAGTCACCATCCATGGCAGAGGTTCATGTAGCACCACCAAAACCAAGCCATACTGGGGGAAGATTTAATGGATGCTATTTGATGGGGTGTGAGTATGTATATGTGGAGAAAGTATGATGAAGCTTTGACAAACAGAGAATGGAACAGTTGAAAATTAAAAATATATATGGAACAATCACTAGGAATCTGGCTATTAGAAAAGTATTTCAGCTATTTACTGGCTAAATACAGCTTTCCCTATCTAACTGATTCCTGCTATGTTTGAGAAAACGGCTTTTTTCACACTTCGTATGTAAACAGGGCTGCATCAAAAATGTGTAACTCTTATGTGATTTTCATATTCTAATTCCTTGTAACACCTCCAATAAGTCAAAGGTAGTAGCAGTGTTACTGTTTTGTTTAAGTATACCCTCTCTCTTAAGCAGTAGACCATGAATGCATTTTTTTATATATGTTTGGTTTGATTTCCATAAAAATTTTGCACTTTCTGTGCATTTCTCCATCCTGGACTTTTACATACGGAGCTAGAAAGGAATCCGCAGCTCTTGTTGATTAGATGCATTGTTTTCTTTGAATACGTTTTTGCATGCATGTCTACCAAAACATTGAACCGTGCATTCTGAAGCTGCCTCTAAACCTTTTTGTTTCAGTTCTGCTCCCTTTGACCTACAAATGTTTTATAGTCTAGCACCTGGAGTAGACTGTGGTCAAAGGCTGCACCTCATTTAAGAAAAGAAAAAAAAAAATCCACAAAAAACCCCAAATCAAGAAACCTGGCTAACAATACACGTGAACAGTAGACTGCCATGACTAATGTGTAGGTTTGCCATAGTATGTAGGATAATTACTCATCAAGGTAGAAGGAGGGTGTGTGGGCTAAATGAGTGCACACTTGAACAGACATTCTGTGTTATTATTCTATCCTATAATTTATTTGGTGCTTAATGTAGAAATCTCAATTGAATTTTTTGAGATTGACCTTCTGCTGTGATTTTGTAGCCTAATGTGGAACTTTCCCATTCTTTTGTGCTCAGGCATACAATTATTCTAAGGAAAAATAGTCCTGTCTTTACTGCATGGTTATTATAGATTCTTTTGTTCTGTTTTTATGAATTTCCTGTCTAAAACTCATTAATCATAAAAGCAGACCAACAACTACCAAAAAGCCATAATGTTAAATTAAGTTTACTGTAGTGAAGCCAAAAATAAAAAGACTAGTTGGTGGGAGTACAACATAAAAAAGATTTATGTGATAATGGAAAAGACCTGTGAGCAGGTGTTAAGAGACCATTGTGCATATGATTCTGCACTTGAGAGACATCCATTTCCCTCCCGGTAATTCTGGGAAGAGAAGGAATCCAAGCATCATATTTTCAGCAAGGTTTTATTTCCTATCATGATGAGCAGGGGTCATTGCTTGGAGAAATAGGAAGAGTCAATCAAGAACATGTAGTAGAAAGCAGGTCTGAAGCTACCCTCAGCACCTGAGGCGATGTGTGCTGCTGAGTGGGTGGCTGGTCAGAGAGGAGCTGTAAACGGGAAAGTGTAATGTTCCACACCAGAGGGGTTTTAAGATTTGGGATTTTGATTTGGTATGTCTGAAAATAGGGGCAATTTTGGAAAATTTAGACCAGGCTGTCATTTCAAAGCTCTTTATTTTAAAATGCAGATTGTTATACTGAGGCCCAAATCTAAATCTGAGCCATATGCCAGAGAAGAATCTAGAGCGGTGGTGGTAGATTTGCTGTGCAGGACACCAGGCAAGTTGTGTGTTTGCCTTGTCCAGCTTGCCCATGGGCTCATTGACCTGAAAGTACTTCTCAATTCCTCCTCTGCTTGAGATAAGAACTAGGGGGTAAACCAAAATCAACTAATCAACCCAAATTGTCTGTGGTTGGTCTCTAGACCTGAGTGAGACCTAGGCTTTTCTCCAGCATGGCAGAGACTTTCTTGTGTCCTAGCTAGAGCCACAAATGTTTTCTAATTAATAGCTATGAGGCTCATGCACATCTTTTTTTAAGGATGTACATTCCCATAAGAATATCATGCTGGAAGATTTTCTGATACAATATGGAGCTCACAGAATTAAATATAACAAGGAGACAAATTATGGTATATGGGATAGTGTCCAAAGGAGAAAGTGTCCATATGAAGAGTGCATAGAGAGTTACCAATTCAGGGTTGCGTGAAATTTGTGACAGATAAAACCAGAAAGGAAGAGGTGGTTATATTAGCAGTGCTGAATCATTGCAAAAGGAAAGAGGAGAGAGAGAAGCTAATTGTAAAGAGGAAATGGTAAAGGATTAGTAGCAAGCATCTTATGGTACTTAGTAAGTATTTAATTGGTTGCCCAGTATGCTAGGAAGAAATGGGTACAGGTCAGTCTATAGAACAGAGTCGGGTTTCTGCTAAACTGGCATACACAAGATGAGGTTTTTCTGTGATTAATTTAGATTATTTATAGCTATTGCAATTATCCTGTGTGTTGAGATTCATCTAATTATTTACTGAACGTCACAACTTGCCTACAGGCGTGTCTCAAGGTTCCGGCGTTACAGAAGGGAGGAAATTGGCGTCTCTTTCATCTTAACTCAAAGTCTAACCACAGCAACAACTAACCAATAGGACAATGTTAAGGAGGTTATATGAAAACTTCTAAACAGTATTTGAAGAAAGATGAGTATTACTGTTCAGGAGGTCTGCAAGGACAACGTACAGTAGGCATATTTCCCAGACAGCCCCAAAATAATGGTGTAGTGTGTTTGAAACATATTCATCATGCTTGCTGATGGATCTTCTGTATCTCCTGGAGACCTGTGCATTTCCTCCTCATTTCCCCAATGATGGAACGGCAGCACAAGTCCCAGCTTCCACGCTTCATGCTCTGCTAGCGTTTTCCAATCTACTGATGTGTCAAATTCTGCTTCTCTTCACTGCAGCTGTTCAACTTCCCTCCACTCGTGCTGACCACACAAACTCCTCTGGCTCTCTCAGGATCAGACATGCAGCAGCGTTTTTTTCCCAGGGGTTGGCATGGAAGCACAGTAGAAATGAGCAGGGTTTAAATTGCTGCCACGGCCATTTTGCAGGGCTGGCAGCGTGCTCACCCCACTGAGAATCCCCGTGGCTGCAGCCCCCCTACACTGCCAGGAGTAAAACTGCTGCTTAAACCAGTCAGCTGCTGCAATCTTGCTGTCATGGCACAAATATTTGTACAGGACTCCTAAACTACTGTGAAAACTAAGTATTCCAGTGATTTTGTTTAGTCTACCCACTTTGTGGCATTTACTAGAAGGGAGGAATGTAACTGTTCTCTTACGTGTTTCTAACCCTGAAATGAGCCCTGATTCCCAGTAGCCCCAGCACCCAGCAGCAGCAAACTTCTACTGAAAAGGCAGGACCTGTGGGATACATATGTTTTAATCATAGCCTTCTCATGCAGCCGGTGCCCATATATTTGAATATAGTCAACAAAAATTCATGCAAACATAAAACAGGATTTTTTTTTTTTTCATTTCACACTATGTGTTTCTGTCAGGCAGAAAAAGATTCTTACTCCTGGAAGCTGAAATCTCCTGTGTTTAACTAAGTCACCTCTGAAGCCTTGACGGTGGCCTCTTCAGGCTAGTGCTAGAGACAGATTTTTTCCTTCTGTGGGAGTAACGCACTAGGTTGCTGTCATCCCTTCATAGCATAAGATTGCTGTCAAATGAATGGTGATTCTTCATAATTCCTGATTTGGTTTTGAGGAGAGATCTTCTGCAAGCTTGTTTTGTTTTGTGTCTAACTGGTATTTTTTTTTTTCCCCTCTTTTTTTCATAATTTTTTGCAACCTTTCATCACCTCTTTCTACCCTTCTGTCTCTTAATCTCTTTCCAACACTTTCTTGGTTTCCTGCTTTTCTTTCTTCATTTCTGACCATTACTCCTTTCTACACCTCACATGTAGATTCTGGACTTAATTAGACCTTTTTCTTTCATAATTACAATTACTAAAGAAAAGTATTATTTAGAAGACTGTAGCTGATGGTCTGTGTTTCTATTAAAAAATCACAATTTTCTTGGGATAATTCTAAAACTGCTGACACATCCCTAACTATAATTCATAAAATGAATCTCTTCAACAGCGGTAGTAGGATGATTCGATCAGGGAGCTGTTAGCCAGGAGACCTGACTTCAGTTTCTATGACCTTGAGCAAGCCTGAGCCTCCCTGAAGCCTGACTTCCCATTGCCTTGCACCTTGTAATATCATTTGCCTTGTGCAAAAACACTGTGACATGACATGATTTGACAGTCTACCCTGAGGTCAAATTACAAGGTTTTGCAAAAAGTACAGAATTAGTCTGGTTTAGTTTCCTTATTTATAAACTTAAGACAATAATACTGAAGTCTGCAGAGCACCTGTGATCCCTAAATAAATGCTAAGTATTTTTACGATCCCGTTTCAAGAGGAATGCATATTTATAAAGTATTTTTTGTGTCACATCCCTGCAGTACTGAACAGCATTTTAAGATTTGCAGTATGCTGAAAATAATTGTTATAAATATGTTCCTATGATTCTCAAGATTGTTTAGCATTTATCAGGCATGGCTGCTTCAGGACATAGGTAATAATTTGAATATGATGATAGTACTTCTACTCTCAGATAAATGAGGAAATTAAGCTACTTGCCCCAAATGGAACACATTTCATTTCTGCTGCAGTTGCTGGATCTACAATTTACAGGTTTTCAATCTTATTCTCAGTTCTCTAAACAATATTATCAGTCTGGACATTGAAATGGCTTTCAGATTTGACTTTAAAGTGCTCTTGTTCTTTTCTAAAAGACACTAAGTGTAAACACGGAGATCTGGTGGAAAGGTCTGGTGAGGGAAGTGCCTCAGGTAGCACTGAGGGATTGTGGAGTGTTTATCTTGTCAGGCTTGGTGCCAAAACTGGACAACTGCTAGTTGCATAAAAAGCTGTACTTTCGGTGTAACTATGACTACAGGAATCGGACTGAGATCCCTGGGAATAAGCAAATATCTCATGTCAATTTAAGATATTAAATGCACTGATATATGTTCTGTTTGTTTCATTCAGCCATACCTGTGAACTAATTTTTTTACACATTGCATGACTTTATAGGATTTTCTGTATTTAAGTGCTTTTACAGTTTGTTTGTGATGCAGTGGAGGTAGGCACAAATTAGTGGGGGTTTGGCTAAAGGTTCCAGTCTGTCCATGAGAAGAACAGTGTCCCGCACTTTGTTCTTTCTGGGGGTCCAGCAAAGACAATGGTTCTCTTACTTGCTGCACCTGAAGGTTTGAGAAATGCTTTTCTGCTCTGCAAGGTGCTGTAACACAGGAGCAGGAGATCTGGGCCTCCATTTCTTAAATCTTTGCTACGTAGAGCTCAGGGATACAGGGCTTCTGCTGGGCTTTGGGATTGTGGTGCCCAAAGGCTCCTCTGAAACTCTCCCACATTCTATATTATTGCAAGGTCCAGCCATAACTTTTCACTTGACTTAAGCAGACAAAGTCTACAAAACTGTCCTTTCCAGAATAAAATGACTTTCAGAAGGTAGTAATGGTCCATTCTAATGTTGCTTGGTATATTGTAAGGCCATATTAAAACCACTTGTGAGTTGTGCCTGCCATAAGATCTAAAAATTTTATATGCACATAGATGATTTGGTGAATCCTGTTAATAACTTTGGGAATTCTGAAGATGTTATAGGATTTCCCTTTTACAGATGTGGAAACAGAAAGATGTAAATGACTTGCCTGGGAAAGAAATGAGAGAAATTTAATAATATGCCACACATCTAAGCCAGCCTCTCAGCTTGAACCACAAAACTACCCTTTTGCCCCTCAATAAAATAATAGGTGAATTAAATCAAATGTATTTTTACCAGTTCAAGGGAGAGTATGGCCTTGTGGAAAGTCTATCAATACCATATATATTATCAGTAGTCAAATATACAAAAGCTTATTTTTGAAAAAACAAAAACAAATACAAAAACAAAAACCAAAACAAACAAACACCACCAAAAAAACAACAAAAAAAAAGAAAAAAAAAATTCAGAATGGTTAATATTTCCAGAATGAAGGACTGAAATTTGGGAAGTATTTTCAACAGTAAGATCATAATTAGCTTTAAGCAAGGACCAAATAGATTTTTACACTCTTTTTGTGTTACCGTATTGAAAGATTAAATAGATGAATACACAGAATTTGATAAAATATTCAGCAATAACTCTTCTAAGACTAAAGATGCTACTTCTGAGCCGAATTTCTTAATAACTTCATAGAACGCTAATCTGTGATGATAATGAAAGAAATATTAAAGTTTTTCTAAAATGTTAGAGGCAATTTGAACTACATCTTTAAAAAAGTTATACTTGGAAACAAAGAAGGGAGCTGAATTTACATCCAGGACCTTAATTTTAGATACTCTGTTGGAAAAATATTGGCCCTGTGTTTCTGCTTAGAATTCACTTTTTATTAACACTTATGTACTACAAACCAGTTACCATTTAAAACATGGGTGGGTTAAAATAAGGTCAGAAATGTTTATCAGTAGTCTGAAAATTTCCAAAAAAATTATATCCTGACTTACAGATGAAAATAAAAATCTTGGACAAGAGTTGATGGAGCCAAAATAAGGAAAAACAGATAAGAATAAGTGAAATATTTTGTTTAAATTGTGGCCCTCTTAAATGTAGTGTTTTAAAAGTATGTCAAGGTTTACTTATAAAATAATAAATACTCCTAATTAAAATTAATATTTGAATTGGGAAACTTGTCAAAATTAAAATGTGCGCTGGAAAACATTGCCTTTGCTACTTCAGCACTTTCTGAAAGTGCCCTGGCATTTTAATAGCCAGTAAAGTGCCAGAATCTTATACATTTTTTTCTCTGATAGCTGGTAAATTTTTGACTTACATAATATTTATAACTCTTGACTTTATCTCAAAGCTATAATGTATTCTGCTTTACGTATATATTTTTCTCTCCATGGGATTCTTTGATTTGTTGATAAGGGGATTATCCTCTTCCCCTTGTTTTTTTTTTAACTAAGATGTTAAGAGGCAAATTCATTAGGCTGATGCTTATAGTCTGCAGGTGACACTGCTGTGTTTTTCTTTTTTCCTGTATTCACTGGCCCATGATTTAGGTAATTGCCAGTTATTTTTCTTTTTTGAACATTTTGGTAGCACACTGGGTTTTGTTTACGGTGGCTTTTCACCCTTTTTCTTTTCTGCTCTCTTTGGCTGGAGGAACTACTGCAGCTTGTCAGTGGATGAGGTTGGACACTTCGCTGTTCCTTAATACTACTGTGTCACTTGCCACTACATTTAAGCCATGTTCACAAATGTAAGCTAAATATCACCCGGGTAAAAAACAGAGAAAGGCTAAATCTCTAAATGTTCATGCTAACAAATAAGTTTATTTAAAAATCACCGAGTGATGCGATGGCAGAACCCAGGAGTCCCCCTTTCTGCCTTCTCTGAAAGTCAATTTATAAGCTTCAGCTAACAAAATTATCCTCAGAGAACACTGTGGTTATAAACTGGCAATGACATCTATTGTGGTAGGGGCTACAGGCTTTTACCAGAAATCTCAAAAAAAGGTCTGTTCTCAAGGCTGTAGCCATTTTTAGTAGATCTTAGAAGGGTGAAGAATAACATAAGAATGCACAATAAATTTTCAGTCCATTTTTTATCCAGTAACTATATGTTGATGGCTGCACAGTAAGATGTTGCGCTTTTCCCCTGAAGGATTTGAGTTTCCAGCTTATTTTGATTTCTTAAGGAACCACAAAAACCAGGAGGAAACATCCAATTTAGGCTTGCCCAGCTCTGTTGTAGTATATTATATGGTAATTGGGGTACTCCAGCTTGATGACCTTTCATCTAGGGCTGTTGTTTAACAGTGTACAGTGCTGCAATCTGGGCTTTCATGTGTTTTGAGTATTGATTTTCCAGATAGGGAGAACTGCAATAATAACCTGGGGACGTATGGCATCACTGTGACCTGGTTTGCTTTTATTCCTCACGGCTCTAGGCAAAGCAGTCAGTCCCTGAGAGCAGTGGGCTGCTGGAAATGGCATGTCACTGCCCACTTTGCTTGTGTGAAAGCCCTGAAAAAATGTTTCCCTTGTGTAACTGGCTCTCCCTCCTGCTTTCCTTTCCAGCTTATTTCCATTCCACTTCTCTTTTTCTCCTCCCACCCTTCCAGTTGCAGATTAGCCTGGAGGGGGCTTTTCCTGGCACCCTCACTCCAGGAGCAGCAGCATTCAGCTCAGCCTGTATTGCTGGGCAGCCTTGCACTGGCACTGCTAGCAGCTGCAGCATTGGAAGCTGAGGGAGTTGAACATCAGATGCAAAATTGCCTATCAGATGCAATTTTGGTCAAGAATCACCTCAAAATGGTGCTCTGCTTTCATAATGTATTGTTTCTTTCCTTCAGATAAAGAAATGTGCTGGCATCATCTCCTTCAAATCTCTATGTAAATTCACTTCCTCTCTTTCTAAAGCTCTAAAGAATGAATCCCATTCACACTTGGGGTACCACAGAATCATAGAATAATTTAGGTCAGAAAAGACCTTTAAGATCATTGGGTCCAACCATAAACCTAACACTGCCAAGTCCACTGCTAAACCATGTCCCTAAGTGCCATGTCTGCGTGTCTTTTAAATACCTCCAGGGATGGTGACTCCCCCACTTCCCTGGGCAGCCTGTTCCAATGCTTGATAGCCCTTTTGGTGAAGAAATTTTTCCTAATACCCAATCTAAACCTCCCCTGGCGCAACTTGAGGCCCTTTCCTCTGTCCTATCACTTGTTAATTGGGAAAAGAGACCAACACCCACCTCGCTACAACCTCCTTTCAGGTAGTTGTAGAGAGCGATAAGGTCTCCCCTCAGCCTCCTTTTCTCCAGGCTAAACAGCCCCAGTTCCCTCAGCCGCTCCTCACAAGACTTGTGCTCTAGACCTTTCACCAGTTTCCTTGCCCTTCTCTGGACACGCTCCAGCACCTCAATGTCTTTCTTGTAGTGAGGGGCCCAAAACTGAACACGGTATTAGAGCTGCGGCCTTATCAGTGCCAAGTACAAGGGGACGATCACTTCCCTAGTCCTGCTGGCCACGCTATTTCTGATACAGACCAGGATGCCGTTGGCCTTCTTGGCCACCTGGGCACACTGCTGGCTCATATTCAGCCGGCTGTCAACCAGCACCCCCAGGTCTTTCTCTGCCGGGCAGCTTTCCAGCCACTTTTCCCCAAGCCTGTAGCGCTGCATGGGGTTGCTGTGACCCAAGTGCAGGACCCGGCACTTGGCCTTGTTGAACCTCATACAGTTGGCCTCAGCCCATCGATCCAGCCTGTCCAGACCCCTCTGTGGAGACTTTCTGCCCTCAAGCAGATCAACACTCCTGCCCAACTTGGTGTCATCTGCAAACTTACTGAGGGTGCACTCGGATCCCCTCATCCAGATCATTGATAAAGATATTAACGATCTGGATGAGGGGATCAAGTGCACCATGGTGATGGGTGGCTTCCAAATGCCAAAGACAAAAAATATGATGATGGTTGCTGTGGTGTTCTTAATCCCCTCATGATCCCCTTTATATGAGACAAGTCCTATGTGAAGAACCTATGATCCAGACTAAATGCTCTCCATGCCAAAGGAACGACAGTACGGGGAGCCGTGGTGCCTCATGGGGTTGAGCTGGTGACCAATGAATGTCAGTACTCCAGGTTTCTAAAGCTATGTCACCACATGTCTTTGTAGTCTTGGATACATTTACTCGATCTAAAAAACTCTTTGTAAATGGGGTTCTTTCATGTGAATGAGAGAGTTACCTACTGACTGTTTCAGAATGCATTATATTGTCAATATTTGTTCATCACATGTAATGGTGGGCATGCAATATTTATAGTATTTCCGTAAGGATTACCATTGGGAATAGCGGAGTCACAACCGATTGCCTCAGCTGCTACTTACAAAAGCGAGCTCAGTTACCATACCTTGGTTGGAATAATCTAGCCCTGCGTTAGAAGTATATTACCCAGAAAACACAATGCAGTTGATGCCTATTTGAAGAGACCTCACTCATTTCAAAAGTCTCAGGGGACAAAATAAGTTATTTGTGTGGCTGAATTGCTGAACAAAAGAGAAGACATTTGTTATCTGAAGTAACAGGACAGCATATGTTTCACTGCAGTGTGGCTGGCAGCCTAGAGTCTTGAAAAATATGTTCTTGTCTTCAGGGGAGCATAGACATCAACTTCATGCATCTCAAGAGGTGTTAAAAGAACATCTGATGAGCCAAGTTGCAATCAAATGAGCCTTGCTAGGGAAGAGCAAGCAACATATTCAAGATTTTGGCAACTGCCATTTTACCTTTGCCTTTTTTAATCGGAGAAAATCTACTGTGATTTCTCACAAGTTTTCTTGAGCTTTACAATAAAGAAAGATGCCCTGAGCTATTCTCTTTCTCACCCAACCATCCTGAAACTTTAACCTTAGAAGTGAAAATAGAAAGGTAAAATACAGCATGTATTTTAGCTTCTATTCTCTTACCTATTAAAAATCACTAAGTTTGTCACTTAAGATTTACTGAGTTAGTCACCAGGGGGGAGACCTGTGGAATCTGTCTTTATTCTGGAAAAAACAAATTGTCAATTTTTATTTTTTATCATTTTGAAGAACACTTTGACTGCCAAACAAATGTCCTGGAGAGTCAGTTCTGCAGATGTACGTAGTCCTAAATTTGTTGTGTTTGTGTTCAGATATGCCATGCCATCTGTCTTCATGATTATAAGAAATCTATTACGTGTAGCCATTTGAGTAGCTTAAAATTTGTATTTTGTGGTAGAAGGTATCAATGATGCCCACATTTTTAGCACCCTCACACTAGTGAAGAAGAAAAGATGGTAATGATTAGAGACATTTTATGCCCAGCAGCTTGCAGACACTGTGGAAAATAGCCAGTCCTTGTACAAGATAAAGATGAAAGGTGTGTGAAATGGTTTTCAAAGTCCGTATGTTTCTAGAAGGTCGAGCAATTTCATCACCAGTGCTAGGCAAAGATGAGGGACTTCATTTGATGCTGATGAAAACAGCCTGGTCAAAAGAGGTAACAGTCGAAGTGTGTGGAGGAGTTCTGTGCTTTGGCTGAATCTGTAATTTCATTATGCTGTCTGAGTAAAAGGTATGTGGTAAAGGAGTTTCACAGCAGAGCCTGAAGCACTGATTCTTATCTGGAAGCACAGGGAAAGAAAAACCGTATTCTGCCCAGATTTGGCTGGCTGAGGTTGGAAGCAGAGGTTGGTTCCACAACACCTAACTATGGATTATTGACTGGAAGAGCCTCAGCTGGGACTATGACACATTAATTAATAGAGAAATCCAGGGCCATGTTGATATCAAAGGCTCAGACTGTTCTCATCTTCGGGAGTAATTAACAGCGTCTTTGCTTGAATATGTCCACCTAGTACTATTATGAACCAATCAGTTCTTATCATGGTGCCATGCAATACGCTTGCACATCCACTTAGAAGCAATTGCAGTAAGAGGTAAAAAGGTAGATAACTTAGAGACCTGATCCTGTTTACATTTTGCTTGATCTCAGTCAAAACTGTTGTGCTTAGTTTCCTATGCTACCCTTTGCATTAATTTAGCAGTACTAGTACTATTTGCCAAACAGGGTGTAGGCAAATGGGAGGAGATGCCTTGGGTGTGAGGCCTCTCATTTCTGATGATTTTTCACCTCAGAATTCCTTTTTCCTCACAGAAGTCATATTTATATTGGAAATTAGGAAGGTTTTAAGGAAATCCTTTCATCTTCTGTCTTCTTGCCATGTTGAGGAATTATCACCAAAAGTAGAAACACTGACTTTTTCCTCATTCAGAAATAATACAGAAAATTAATTCAATCAGTACAGATTATTTCAATACATGTTGGACAAAACTACTTAGTTGTGCCATACCTATTACATCATGGGGAAATTGTTACATTAGGATGGCTAATAATTGCCTTGATGAATGATTGCCTATTTTGTTAGCATACCTCATGCTGTTGCATGATTATTGCAATTATCAAGGTAATGGAGTGGTTCATACATGTGACATTGCATTCTGTTGACATCCTTTTATCAATACTTGATCACATTCTCAGGAGCAGTGGCTCAACTGGTTCATGGGTGACAGTGATTAGTAGGTAAGGCAGCATAGACAAGTCTTCTAAATATTTCTACTTTTTTCTTTTTTGGCTTTTCCATGGCTGTAAGCAACATTCAAGAGCATCACAGGCAGTGTGTTGCTCCCACTGCTGCTTTGCAAGCTGATCTAAAGAGCTTGGTAACTAGCTGAATACTGTAACAAAAAAAAGAAAAAAAGAGGTAAATTAGGTGGATTTACTCTTCAGGATGTAAGTGAAGGGGCATTTGTCACAATATTGTCCAGAACTTCTGCTGTGTTTACTTGTGTCACTTCATTCACATGTCATCACCCTTCTCGGAGCCTAAACCTTTTGTCTGCCACTATAACTTGAGTGTTGAAAATAGTTTCTTAGTTGTTCTATGGACTATGAGTATCTTTAGTATCAGATTATATCCTTCTGACACAGAATATAGCTAGAGATGTATGATATGCAAATATGATAAGAAGTGTCACTAGAGCTCATCCTTGATTAAGAATTTATTTTACTCTCCTCTTAACAAGGATTGACTGGATCACAGGCCATTGCATTTAGGAGGCTGTATGTGAGTGCTTTGTTGATTTTTAATTTTCCTCCATTGATTTTCAACATCCAGAGAGCACTTGTTCTCTAATGGCTCTCTGTGTTGGTGTTTGCTTGCAAATTGAAGTAAAAAATAAACGGCTTTCAGGGTAACACCTCCCCAAGGGCTTCCACTTGAGGCCTGGTGGCTGTTAGCAGAGCTGCAGTGTGTTTAGAAAAGTTCTGTGCTCAAACAAAAGCATTCCTGAGTCTCTAAGTGTGGTAAAATTGTTTTAGGCCTGCTGTGACAACAATCTCTAGCCGATTTAGAAATCTTTACAAGGAATAGCCAAATTTTTCCACATTTTTCTATGAAAGTGAAATGCTCTGCACTTTTCTTAATGGGGATTCAAATGTTTTCCTTGCACATGTTGTTCCTCAGCAAACAATTGATTTTTCAGTAAAAGAAGGGGAGAAGAGCTGCTGGTATTTGGTTAGTTACAAACAAGTATTTGTACTAAAATGCAGTAATTTTTTGTTTGTGCTAAGGTTGAAAGTTTTGGCGTGTCTATTGGAAAACAATATTTTGAAACTGCTATAAACTTAGTTTTCAAAATCTTTGCTTGCTTAGGAATAATAAGCTCATCTATAATGTAAACTTGCTTTATATTTGGACATTTCAAGCCTGCTTGTATACTGTTGCTGTGATACATCACTACATTATGTAACAGTGTTCTGCCTTATTACCACTGCTAATGAAAGGGTCCTGCTTAGCGCCCCTTGCTCATTGCCTTCTCAGACCAGGCTTCACTATTTAGAAAAGACATATCCTTACTCTAGGCTTGAGTTAGAAAACCATGGAAGAAGGGGTGTGAGGCTCTTGGTGCTCCAGGGAGATGATCCTGTGGATCGTGAGCCTCATTTCCCACAGGTTCTGGGCAGCATCTCTTCACATTGACTCCTCTGGAAATGATTGCTGTTCATTGCCTCAGAAAGTTTTATTTGTGTGTCAGATAGCTTTATACAGCATGTACACACAGACTGCAGTATGTATTTTCACACACTCAAATTGTAAAATTAGGCTAATACAAATTTTTAAGAGAGTTCAGTTATTAAACATATACTACTTGTATAGCATCCATGTGTGTTTTTTCTTAATTAGATTTTCAGCTTTTCAAGTGTCCTGTAAAAATCAGTAAAAATTTGACTTAAGGAACCTGTGATACATTTTTGTTACTCTCTGCTTTTCATGCCACTTGCATCAAGCTTAATTCAAGCAGCTTCAGCAAAGGTCTGGAGTAAGGTACGCATTCACATGTCTGGATCAGGACTGAAACAGCTTAACAAACTTCTCCATTAGTGTATAGGTCTGAGAAATTAAAGACTCGGTCTGAAATGAGGAGGAGCTACAAATCCTGGGCTCCTTTCTCTGTTCTGCTGCTGTGTCATTTTCTGTCTCCAAGATGGGTATTAAGGACAGTCTTAACAGTCCCCTCATCCTGCAGTGTTCAGCATCAGTTGGAATTTCATCAAAACTGAAGAAACTCAGGAGAACCTGAATTTCAGGTTGGTTTCTGTGTTCTGCTTCAGCAGAAGTTTAAACTGTTCATGTTTGGCATTAAGTGTGTGGATGATGCTATTGACTTCAGTGCATAAGGTTAAGCATTTGCACTACTGCATTTGGGAACTGGGGAATAAAATGGAATGCACAAAAATTAGTCTTTACCAAAGGAGCGGGACAGTAATCTCTCCACATCTTAATTTATAAATGAGAAGAGTAGCTTTCTTCCAAGCAGATGAAGTCACTGCTTTATAGCAAAATGCAGTTTATCTGAAGCCTTCCCTTGGCTCTTTTTTTAAAGTCATAAATTGCTGATGGCTGCATGTGCCACAGGGCACACAAAAATCTTTTGCTGGAGGCTTTGTTTCAAGCTTGTGGGGCTTTTCCTTCTCAGTAGCCAGGCTTATTACATCAGATGTGCTTTTGTTTTGTTTCTTCAATGCGGCTTTCAGGGTGACCTCTGCTGAGATAAAAGGACTAAAACCACTGTGTTTTTTCCTGAAGCAACATCTTCAGCAGCCATGGGCAGTTCATTGCTCTGGAAGCAGCTGCACGCTCCAGAAAAGAACCCAAACCAGACCAGAGCAGACCTGGCAGAGCTCTTGCTTTTCTCTGTCCCTCCTGTATTGCTTGTGAATCAGGGCAATGCTAAATCTTAAAATACAGTAGTATAGGTAATGACCATAGTAATGATTGAGAAAAAGCGTTGTCTTATTTTTTATTGAGGAATTTAAGGAGTATCGTAATGTTGTTACATTCCTGGCAGGCTGTTTGTTGGGGTCTCTTCTGGAAGAGCTTGAATTTTGGACTGTATCTTCACTGCATGGCTCAGTGCTGTTTAAACTCAGGCAAATTTAATGTGAAGGGGTCTGAAATGCTGCCAATAGTAAGGACTGGCTCTAAGCTACTGTTACGAGAAGCACCACCGAAATAGGGAAGAGGACTGGGTTTGGACTATGCAGAGGTTCTGCAGCTGCTCTTTAATGAAGTGACACGTATGTGCTGAGGATCTGTCCCAGGGCTTCATTTCCCAGTCAGTGAGATTAAATATGGTTTTAGGCCAGCACAGAGCTCCAGAAAAGGATCTTCTCCTTCTCCCTCCTAAAAAGGGGGAGCAGCAGGTTCGAAGGAGCTCTTCTCACAAAGAGAGAGATATATCCCCCAAATGACTAAAGGGGAAGGTTGCAGACCCAAGGGGCGTTAAATGGAGTGAGTCCTGGTGTTTCTTCTGTTTGGCTTTGACATAAAGCCTGACGCAGCAGCCTTCCCGCAAGAGGCGGTTGGTGCTTGTCCCTAGGACGGTGTGGATGAGGCTGGCTGCTCTGCCGACACTGTAGGAGCTCGGTAGGGATCCAGCAGTTTTTGGTGAGAGGGTAGGGTAGTGTGTATTTAGCTTTGCATAGCTGTGAATGGCTGAATTGAAAGCCAGGGATTAGAGAAATGAAACCTCCACCTGTTGTGGGAGTGGCAAATAATAGTCTCTATTGTGAAGCTGACTGTTTACTTTCGTTGCAATAGAAGGTAGGACATTTTGTAAGCAATGTTAGATGATTTTGCAGTCCATAAATCAACCCATGTTCTTTGAAATGGAGGTGGGGGTGGGGGTGCATGTGTCTGTTTATCAGCAATAGATGCCCTAGAGTATTTCATGGGAAACAGGTAAGGCTGATATCGGGGAATAGTCCTGGAATAAAACTTAAATGAATAAAACAGTGAATATTTTTCATAATACTTCTTTTTAATAAGATGCCTAACAAGGAAGTTGAGGGAGGGCAATGGAGTGGTTTGAAGCTGAAAATCAAGCATTTTTATGGAAATAGACTCATTAAAGCTGCCAGTTATAGAAGTGCAACTGCTTTTCTATGAACATGATATTTGTTCAATAATTGAAATACGTTTCTTAAAAAGAAATATACTGTCAGTTTTCTTTTTTTTTTTTTTTTTTGGTTATGTAATTCATAAATGCCATTTATAAATAGACTATATACCTTGCCCTGGAAAGCCTGGAACACAACTACCTGCTTTTTACTGGTCTGGTAATCTAACCAACCTGCAAAATAAAGGCATATGTTATTACCTTTGAGTAAATTACTAATGTGAATCCGTAAGTAGAGATGTGGTTCTGCACCACAGCATGTATTGTCTAAAGTTGATGAACCAGACTCAAGTTGCTTTAAGTTCTTTGCATTATTTAAAATACTTCCTATGAACTAGTAACATCTTTTAAAATATATTTTTAAAATTATTTTTAAAAAAGCAATTCTTTCACTTTGAAACTTTTCTTAGATCTTAAGGAATAGACCTTGCTATCACCTTTGCACACAGGTTTCGGGAAGCCTCTTGATTACTTGCTGTAGTTATACTGTAATTTTTTTAACCGCCCTATTGATACTTAAATTCTGCGGAGTGCTATTTAGTTTTTATTTCCACCACAGAGTGATAGCCTTGGCTTAAGGAAGTCTATGCAATTTATTCCAGCTTCAGTGTTCAGCGTCAGGGCACAGCGCGGGGTGGCTGCTCCCTCTGGGATGGGGAGCTGGGAGCTGAGGGGGATCCTGCGGCCAGTGGGGCAGGGACAGAGATTGCCAGGCACAGCCATGGTGATGAGGCCACGGGCAAGGGGCTCGGCCCCGGCTGTGGCCTCCCCACATCTGGGAGCCTCTTCCTCCCTCCCACCCCAAGGTTTTCACAAATGTTTTCAACCCAAGTTAGCTGCTCTGCTAATCCCATCAGTCAGCCCCCAGGCTTGAGCAGGAGGCTGGAGTGGAGACTCCTGAGGTCTGCTGGGCTTCTGGGGTTACCGAGTGCCACATGCGTTCCAAATTCAGTTTCATGGTTTTTCCAGTCAGAGGTTATGATTTGCTTAATGTGTTTTTATTTTACATGTCCAGTTGTTTAACTTAAATTCAAAACTGCTTAAGACTCTTCTTTGGATAAGATGAGCAGTATGAATTGGGCCATTTATGTATACAATCTGGTTATATATTGTGGAGTTAAAGACACCATGGGAAAGGAAAATGCTATGAAGCATGCAGTATAAAGCCTTGAAATAGATTCTCTGAGTCTTGAAGTCACCAATTTCTCACTGCTCAGTGTACAAAAACATATTGGTTCAAACCTCCAGTTGGCCACAGACCCCATTTTAAACATTTATTTCTCATTTCCTTGATATCCTTTCCCTTTTGTAAGTATCTGAACTAGACTTTTCAAGATTGTAGCATTTCCTTCCTCCCCTTCCTCTGATGGGACAAAAGATTGCTCCTGTTGTGCCCCCCGAGTGAGACAAGAATCAGTGCCTTGTTAGGCTGAGAGCATCCCAAATTCTCCAGGGATAAAAAGCCATGCTGTTGTAAGCAAGGTGACCCAAGTTCACTTGGTTTTGTTGCATTATGTATATTGATATTGGTTCTTTTGTCACTTGGCTGACTTGTCACTTAACAACCTTCCTGTTTTGAAGTCTAGTGGCATGCTGGAGACCAGTTGAACCCGAGAGGCACTGGTGATCTATTGTGTGGGAGTTAAGGGTGTCTGAAGCTGTGGTTTGCAATTCAGTGAATGCTGATCAGTTCCTGTGGCAGATGCCATTAGTTATGGTCTCCCTTTAAGCGAAAGGTTTGCAAGCGCCTTTGTACCAAGTTCATTGGTAAAAGAGAAAGACGTAGTGTGCACATGGAGTATTCACCCCCTTCCAGAGCGGTCCACTCTTCTGCAGATTTTTTTTCTTTTTCTACGTATTACATACTTTGCTGTTTATTGATGGATTTTTTTCACCTCTTCCACCTAATTTAGTTTTGAATATGACTATTTGAGTAAACTGGTTTATACTTTTCACTTCAGGTTGTTCATTCAAAGACATCAAAGCACTCTACAAATCTGTCTAACCCAAGGCAAAACTGAGTGTGAGGTGCTGGAATGCAATTTTTCATGGAGAAAGAGACAGAGAAAGGTAGAGTCCATTGAGGTGGGTCACACCCCATGTGTGACAGCATCAGGGATCGCTTGCAGAGTGCTGATTGCATGCCAATTAATAGACCATGTTCTCAACCTTTAGATTCTTAGGTGTATATCCTCACTGTTAGTGTATGAACTGCTGGGACTTTGGCTGTTCACACAGGGTATTGAAAGTAGACTGTATAGACTTTTTTTCTTTTTTTTCTGAAGTTCAAAGCAGGCAAGCTGTGAGAATCTGCAGTGTACCTATAGGCAAGGTACGTTCTGTACAGCACATTTGGTGACCCCTTTCAGCTCTCCCCTAAACAGTAGGGCACCTATTGATGGACTTTGTGTTGGCATTTTCATCAGGTTTCTGAAGAGGCAACACTGCTGGCTCGATCGATAAAACTCAGTTAGATTTACTGATTACACTATTCTCTTTTCCCAAGACAAACAGCAAGTTCGTAATTGCTCAGTGTACTATATTTTCTAGCAGCTATATCCAGCCACACCTGTCAGTTTGCATGTGTCACAAGACCGGATTCAGATCGCTTCAGACCTCTGTCTTCTCCCACACTGCTGTAAGCTGGTGGACTTTCTTCAGCAGAAAAGGAGAAACATGCTTTTTACAATCTGAGCCTATCATTGCAGTCTTAAGAGCAGTGACCATAACATGAAACAAATGTTTTGAGATTTTAAAAGGGTAGATTGTGGCAGCTGAATGTGCTACCTTAAAAAAGAGATAGACTGTCTCAATATAGCATACTAATCCTACGAATTAATAATAACAAATGAAGTTACTATAGTACATCCAACTAACCTACACTATCCCTGATTTTAATTTTATTTCTGAATAAAAACATAATTTTTGTTGTTTACAAGACTATGCTAGGAACTGTGAGATACATTATGTGTTGTTACCTCTACAGCTGTATACCTGCTCTTTTCCTGTACATTAGCAGACACATCTGTCTTACGTTTTGGGAGTCTTAAGTCTCCAGTACACATAAAAACTCTGGGCTTAGTGTAAGTGTTGGGCCTCTTGTGCAAACTAAATGCCAGTCAAGAAAAACTGATAGTTGAAGTCTTGGAGCTGAGGGTAATTAATTAATTTAATCAAGCCTATCTGGATATCTGCAAACCACTGTGCTACATGTTAATGGGCAAGTCTCTCAAACTGCCTTTTTCTCCCTGGGTTTGGTAAAGCAGTCATTCTCCTCTTTGAAAATGCAGGTCATGTACGACATGGAAAATACGTGCTAAATAACACTAAACAGTTAGATGAGAACTTCCATTCCTGTAATCACATTTTCCCTAGAATTGCTGTTGCTTTTTAGTAATCTATTTACTGCTGTAAGAATGCTGCAATTACTGGACTAAGGTGTGCTTACTGAAGTACTTCCTAAGTAGCTCTGTTAGAGGCATGTCCTTCTTTAATTTTGCTGCCTGGTAGGGAATTACAGCCATTCCCTTCGTTTCCTTTCTTCTGGAGCACAGATTCTCCGTTGACATGAACAGACAAAGCTTCACTGATAACAACACTCGATTTTGAGCCCTTTCTTTGCTATGTCCTCTCCTGCACTTCAGTTGTTACTGCTGCAAGAAACTCTTCTCATCAGCTTGCATAATTTGTTTCGGTATACGTAATAGCTTGGCCACCCCTCTTACTGGGTGTGCAAACCTGATATCCCTGGAAAATCCATGGAAAAAGAAGGGAAGGATTCAATGACACTGAACGGCTGGAATTGCCTTCTCTTAGGGGTTATGTCCTTTTTTCTAAATAATTTTGATACTCTTGGGGCTTGATTCTCCACTGTCCTGAAACCTGCTTAGTGAATTCTAAAACTGTAAGGAGAAGCTTCAAGCACACAAGTACTCCGTCAGCTCTGTGACAATAGAAAATGGAGGCAGCAGAGAAACAGGGCTGGTTTTACACAGCAAACAGAAAGGATTTGAGGATCCTAATAAAAGGGTTAATAAATGTTCTCAAGGGTGGAAACAGACTGAGTTTCCTAATGAGTATTTTATTGCATTTCAGGCAACCGTTTCACCAAAATTATCATCTTTGCTTTCTTTGAAACAGACTGACCTGCAGCTGAACTGTGCTAAGACACAGCTTTAACAGAATTATACCAGCTGTTAATAAAGAGTTAGAAAAAAACATGCGCTAGGTTCGCAGCTAGTATAAATTGATGCAATTACATTGCGTTCAGGGGACCTCCACTCATTATGTGAACCCGAGAGTCTGGTATTTGGGGCTTTCTGAGGCTGATGTGCAGCATGTGACTGCTATTTTCCCCACATGCTGTGCGGTTTTGCTTACTGTGAGATGGTGCAAATAATCTAAGTTTAGTCTTAGAGATTCCTCTCTTGGATTTTGAAGAATCTCGTGAATTTGACCTTTTGCCACCTCTAATACTTCCTGGCTCTTGAAGAGCACAGCGTGCCAACTGCTTGCCTGGCTGGAAATGCACCAGCCGGTCACAGATATGGAACCTCCCTGAGGTAGGCATAAATACATGCGATACGTTATTTCACTGCATAGTGTAAAAGCGCTTAAAAGGAGGTCCCATTTTCAAGGACAAACTGTATTGTAACATGTTGAAGATACCTAAACGTGAGCAATATCTGCATTGTAGCCTTAGCCACTGGTTTGCAGGTAGGTAGAAATAAGGGGAAGAAATTTGTGGGCTCATCTTTTCCAGGTTGCCTGCTCCTCAGGAAAACTATAATTAAAGCTTTCTCCTTTAGACAGATTTGTCTCCTCTAGGTATCAGGTAGGTGGTTGGTTGTTTTTTTAATATCAGATAAAGTTTTTGATGAATAGCTTATTCTCTTTAAGTAGCCTTCTGGTAGTGCTCTTAAATTATAAAATCCCTAGGAGATGGGTGCTATCTAAGTCCAGACGGACCTGAAAAAAAAAGCTAAGCTGCTTTTGTCCAAACCTGCATTTTTCAGTATCTGTCTGCAATACTGCAATGTCTGTGGGAAGCTGAGGTTTTTCCCATGTTACTTTGGCACTGTGAAGTAATGGCTCTATGATATAGGTGCTATTTAGTAGCCCTTGCTTACTCCTATATGTAGAAGTAAAAGTCTTCAAAAGAAATAAAGGTAGTTAAATATATGCTAAAGACGTTTTGAACATCTTTACTTTTTTGGATGTCTAAACTGAGACATTTTTTCAGATGATTACTTCTTGCCATTTTCTAAAGTAGGGATTGTCTCCAAGTGGATGTGCTGGAATGAGATATCAAATCCATTTTGTCTTTGATTCTTAGGCAGCCTGTTACAGCTAGAGGGAAGGGCAGCCAAATGTTAAATGATGTGTCATAGGCCATAGTTACTAGTTTCAGAGACAGCATTAAAATTCAGAAAAATTAGTACCCTTCCTTGGACTGATAGCTTTCAGTGGAAAAAACAAACAAACAAAACCAAAACAAGAACTCCTGCCACCTCCTGCCATTGCAATGCTTTTGTATTTTTCTTTAAAGATTTGTGTGTGTGTGTGTACCTCCTTTAAAACTATGATTGCCTAAGTTACTTCTCTCTCCCAATATATAGCATCCATTATGACCAAAGGGAGCTATTCCTTATGTGTGAGATAGGAGTGTATGTATTTCTAGCCTGTTTTAATATGGTTTAGCAGGTGGAAGAGGGAGCAGAATTACCTTCAGGTGGCCAGGTACTCCTTGGTGTAGCAGCAGCAGGTGAACTGCTGGCCTCTAGTGGTAAATTGGGAGTAATCTGAGAGTCTGAGTATCTCTTGCTCAGAGATGATGTCTTCTGATGTTACTTCATGTAAGTTACACCAAAATTTGAAGTATGACTGAGACCATGGTGGTGATTTGGTTTCAGTTACATGAATTATTTTCAGTATGATTCAGATAATCTTGAAATGAAATACTCTTCATTTTTACTGGTGTAAATAACGCTCAAGCTGTGTGCGAGCACTGAAAGAGTTACATTCTAGTAGGGAGAGCCAAAGGTAGAGTTATTTTAAGGGAATATGCAGTCAGTATTTTATAATTTCTGTAAAGAGGAAAAGCCTCTGTCAGGCTGCTTGTGACAGAGAAATAGATGTCATTATAAAACATGTAATCCTCTGAAGATACTTATTTTTTTCTTTTCCAAGTGAATCTACAAAGAGATACGGCTCTCTCTGGGCTATATGGGCAGCTCTCTCTTTCTACAGTTAATGAGGAAAATAATATAAAGGCCAGTTCGGTGGCCTACAGGTAAGTGCTGTGTTACAGGGCTGATCTTTACCCTCCTGAAGAAGGCAGGAGCTGCAGAGGGGATGAGCTGCAACATTCCCATTTTTAACACATCACTGAACTGTGGTCCAGCCCAGCAAGTGTTGCAGTGGTGCTCACATGAGCTCTCGTGATGAAATGTAGTAGTTGTCACATGGAAATGGTAGCCAAAACATGCTGAATCTTTCCAGCAGTCTCTATTGCAAATGTTCATTATAGCAATACCTTAGAGGGTTTCAAAGAAGGGAGGAAAATGCAAACCTTTCAGGACAGTTGAGAGGAGAACAAGCTCCTTCATTAACCCCAGAAGCAATTAGTGTGAGAAGTGAGACATTTAGTCTTACTAATTTGTGTATTGTCAGATGTTTTTACATTGCTTTAATTTTCTTTGGTAAATATATCTGAGTTAAAACTTACTCATTGCCTAACTTGTATTAATACTAGATACAGTTGCTCTCAGCTTAGTTCAGTCCTTTTTTTAAAGGACAGAAATAATTGCCTTGAGTCCTAATCACAGAAAATGGTGTAATTCAGAGGTTGAGCCAAAGGATCTGTGCCAAGGTAAAACCAGAATGGAATTTGATTCCCTCGTTCTGAATGGTGAGCTAGACTTTGGCTTTAAGGTTGAGTTAGCGTTTTCGGGTTAGCCCAGACTAGCTGCCATTTCTGCAAGGATACTCCCTTCTGTAAGACCTCCTTCATCCCCTTTTTCCTCCCTCTCCTCAGTCACTGAAGTGACAGAAAGGATCTGCTTACGCTTACATGCACCTCAATAACAGTATTTGCCAAACATTCCCTGGCAGGACATTTTGTGGTGACTGAAAGTTTCTCTTTGTGTATCCATTTACTCCTTTTTTTTTTTTTTTTTTTTTTTTGTGTGTCTATTTGGAGACATGTAAGGTATCTGCTGGGTTTCTGGACATGTTCTATCCAGCAGAAGAAGGCATTGCAGATGGAGACATGCCAGAAATGCAATTTACTTTTCTTTATGAAAGATAACTTGCAGTGTAGATGGGTCAGCTGCAGACCAAGGGCTGTAGACCCCAGCTTCTCCCTGCCTGCCCAGCCGTGGGCTGGCTGATGGCATTGGGGTTGTTAGGACCTTGGGGAAGAAAATGACAAAAGCAAATTAAAAAAGCCCAAAACTGCAAGAAGCTTGAACAGCCAGGTGTTGTTTACCCAGTATAGTCTCTGTGAAGTTTCTATTACTGTAGAAATTTTCATGTTGAAGATTTGCTTCTGAAACTGTCAGTATTTCAGCAGCTCCAGAGTCTTTTGGAGCTTTTCCCCGGGTATCCCCATCTTGGAAGAACGTGTGGCTTTACTGTAGCTGCTGGAGATCAGGCTTTGTGTTTGGTTCTTAGTGCTGTTCCCCTCTTTCATAGGGAGCAGTGGCTTGGAAGAAAAGACTGATGCCTCTCCTGGCATTCATAATAAGATTTCCTTCCATTTACAGGGCCTTAACATTACTTACTCAGCTGTGCAGGGGTTGATGTCAGTGAATAGCTGGCTGAGTCATTTTTGGGTTATTTAAAATGCTGAGAATAAGCCTGAAGCTGTCAGATGAGTAACATCTACATAGGCTTTTTCTAGCTGCAGCCATTCTTAATTTCTGTGCTATATTAAAGCTAAGCTAATAATAGTACTTTGGGTGATACTTTGATGGGAAGCTTTGCTAATGCATTTGTGAGGACTAAAGAGGTCGGTTAATTCAGTGCTAGAAATCTTAGAGAGGCAATGATGCTAAACTGGAGTTTGAATGAATAGGTGGAGCAGCTAGTTGTTTTGCTAAAGAAGATAAAATATCTGTGTAGGTCTTTGCAGCCCATTAACTGGTGAATAGGCACAATAGCTGCATTGTCATAGTTGGAGCTGCATCTTTTCTTCTTTAAGAACAGATGCTTAGTATTTGAAGTAGAAACTGATTGTTAAAAGTGTAGACTAATTTTAAGAATATGGGTACAGATATTCAGTTCCTTGTTACACGTTGTCCTGGTTTCATCTGGGATAGAGTTAATTTTCTTTCTAGTAGCTGGTACAGTGTTATGTCTTGCATTCAGTATGAGAAGAATGTTGATAACACACTGATGTTTTCAGTTGTTGCTAAGTAGTGTTTAGACTAAGTCAAGGATTTCTCAGCTTCTCATGCCCAGCCAGCAAGAAGGCTGGAGGGGCACAAGAAGTTGGGAGGGGACACAGCCAGTGCAGCTGACCCAAACTGGCCAAAGGGGTATTCCATACCATGGGACATCATGCCCAGTATATAAACTGGAGGGAGTTGGCCTGGGGGGGATCGCTGCTCGTGAACTAACTGGGCATCGGTTGGTGAGTGGTGAGCAATTGCATTGTGCATCACTTGTTTTGTATATTCCAATCCTTTTATTGTTATTGTCGTTTTATCGTTATTATTATCATTATTCTTTTCTTCCTTTCTGTTCTATTAAACTGTTCTTATTTCAACCCACGAGTTTTACCTTTTTCCTTCTGATTCTCTCCCCCATCCCACTGGGTGGGGGGGAAGTGAGTGAGTGGCTGCGTGGCGCTTAGTTGCTGGCTGGGGTTAAACCATGACACACGTTAGTAGTCATTCCCACACTGAATCTTTTTTCAGAAGTAGCCTATTGTTTAGCCCAAGTTAATTAGAAGGAAGGAGCGTGGTACATCTCTGTCAGCAGATTATGTACAAAAGACACCCATGTCTGCACTACTGTCCAGCAAAATAAAGTAGGTCCATCTCCAAGCTGATCTGGTGACTTCAGAAAGTCAAGAAAAGAGTGGTGGCAATGAGGGGAGCATCTGTGCAGAGGAGGTGATGCTGGTGAGGATGGGGAGGGGAGGTGTACTGTAGGGCTTAATAAGGCCACTGTTGTAGCAGAGTTATGTGTCAAATATATCTGTGTCTGGAGAACCAGACCCTTTTTGGTGGCATTGATGGAGTCAGTGGAGCTGTGGTGACTCGCCACATTTGAGATTTTTGTCTCAAGGGGTCAGCTGCCTTATTGAGACTTCTGTGGGCTCAGAGGTGTGGAGTAGGTGACATTCACCACTGACTAATCCGAGAGAGACATCATGGTTAGGAAAGTAAGATTAGGATACCTAATAATAAACACAACAGTCACTGCAAGATTGTAACCCTCTAGAAATCACTGATTTTTCTATTAAAATTAAGTTCAGTTGGATGTTAATTGGTCATAAAAGCAAAACTTAGAGATATGTGCTTTCTTAAAATGAATAGTTTTATATTTGTATCAATAAGCTGTTAATAAATGTTTTACAGTATATGTTGACTTCTGTGGCTATGTGGTTTTTATGTGTGGGAGGAGTTGCAGGGTGAGATCTAAGTGTATCCTGCCAGGGTTATTTTGTTTACTTTCTTGCTTTCACTTACACTTTGGTGTCTCTCTGTGGAGTAATTGTACTGTATTAGGTAAATTCTATCTTTTGTATAAAATTGTATAGATAAGCTTGAAAACTATTTTGAAAGAAACTACTAAATTCTGTGGATGGGGTTTTATTTTCTTTGTTCATACTGAATGAGGCTATAGAGGAAGAATTATATGTTATATGGTATTGTTTAGTATTAGTAATAGTGGCAGAAAACAGCTTTATATATTTGAGAGGTATTTCCTTGGCTAAGTCTGTGAAAGTATGGAGGGCAGCACAAATGAACAGGCCAGGGTGAGAGTAGGAGACAGAAATGCTGAAAAAAGATAGTAAAAAATGAAAATACATTAGCGCAAAGAAGCTAAGCTTTGGATAGCCTTTTGTTGCGTTCTCCATAAATCCCCACATTCAAGGGTTAAGCCTAGCGTGTGAAGTCCTGTGGCAGGAAACCTGATGCACCTGTACTTGTTGCTGACTGCCACTATCAGCTTGTCTGTGGCACTTCCCATCCAAGCATTTTGGTACAATTTTGGTACAATTTTCAAGCATTATACAGAGAAGCTGTCACCCAGACAGGTTAAGAGAGTTGTCTGGGGCTGTCCAGGGGTGCGAGGCAGATGCAGAACCCAGCCTGTGGGAGACTTTCTTCTGTCTTCCCCTGCATGGCTCAGTGCGGCAGCCTTGTGGTGGGAACCACAGCATCTTTGTTTTGGGGTTGCATGTATTCTTTTGATTGCAGAAGATTGGTCAGTGTAGAGTCACAAAATGTGTCCTGTAGGTCACCTTCGCAGGGCTGTTGTGGAGACCACCAATGCATGTTACCCTGTGGGAGGTACTGTCTGTAATCTGTATAAAATATACAAAAGGAGCAGAGCCAGATCTTCAGCCCACCTAACAGTGGCAATTTTCCATCCAGACTGGCTCCTGCTTTGGATGTGAGGAAGGCAATGTGGTCAATGCCCCATATTCTCTGTATCCCCCTTTACTCCAACTGTACAGCTTGCTCACAGCGTATGTAAGCAGATAAGCTCCTCTCTTGTATTGCCTTTGTGATTTCCTTGCATGTTTTGCTTTTTTCCCTCTTTGTACATGGACCAAGCAATAAACCTTGAAAGCAAATGTGCAAGAATAAACAGATTGTCCACTCTCTGTATACCTTGCAGACAATACAGACTTTGAAATGTTTTTTCTTTCAGCTGGAAATGTCAAAATAGTCAGGGACTGGAGAACTACTGCTTTGTATTAAGGGAAAATGTTGACACAGTTTTCACTAGCATCAAGGCTCTTAATGAGCAACTGTTAAGGAAGAGAGGACCAACACGAGTAATTGTACTGCTCATTGGGATTACCCTGTCAGCTGTAGTTCTCCTTTTCAGAAAAGCAGAAGAATATTTTTATGATAATTAGAAACGTAAGATATACTGAGGACTGAGAGTCTTTTTTTACACCTGGAAAATGAAGCTTCCAATTGTCCTGAAAAATTGAATAACCATTTCTGCCACTGCATGTTGAGAGCAGTCTTGCAGATGTGATGCAGGGCCATTAACAAGTCGATGGTAGATCATTGTCCTAACCTTGTCTTGGCCTCCGTGTCATTCAAAGGTGAAGTGTAAATATCTTCAGATGATGTAACTGAATAGGATGTCTCTTTCTGAGATTTCTGAAACTCGAATAGTCTCTTGCCTAGTACAGTTATTCTTGCAGGGGCAATGGAACAGGGACATTTTTAGCAGTTAAAGTGTTGAATAATGGAAGCTAAGAGAAATAGTCCCACTTCTCTTTGTGGATTTAAGCATGTAAAGTCTGTTAATACCCATGGTACTAATGTTTTTAAATTCTGCTAGTACTCAAATGTAAAAAATATGCAAGTTGATCTAAAAAATGTATCTTTTTGGCCAGGATTGTCTGAAAACTGAAATATTGCTGTTCTAGAAATTTAGTGAAATGGCTTTTGTTTTTATGAAGAAATAGAGGAATCATAAGCTTTACTAAATGGACATCATCACTCACTGGTCTATGTACTGTGTAGCTGTGATACTTTGTGCTTTCTCTGCTGATTCCACTGTTGCTATCCCAGGCATAAAGGCTGTTTGGTTAATACTTAATACTGGACAGAGTCAGAAGAGAATGCCAAAGTCCAAATTCAGTCTCTCTAAAGGCTGAAAAATTTGGTAGGTGAACTAACTTAAAGATGTCCTTGATTCCCTGAGAAAAAAATTTATGTCCTAGGTATTTAGAAGTAATTTTTTTGTTGTTGTTTTGGTGGTTTTTTTTGTTGTTGTTTTTAGTATAGAAGCAGATTTTTTTGTGTTGCAACTTGTGCTGATAATATTTTAAGCAACACACAGAAAAAAAATAACATGTCAAGAGGCTGGATTAAAAAACCCAAATGTTACTTTCCCTATACTCTCTCTCATTACTCCTCTGCTTCTTAAATGATATTTCCTACTGAATTTCTTGATTATAAAATTATTTTAAAGAACTGTCAACTTGACAAAACTTTACAATTAGATTTGCTTATGCACATCCAGAATATTTACATTTCTTTTGTTAAAGGTTTTGGATTTATTTTATTTTTTGATTATATTATTGCTAAGGGCCTAATTCTAACAGCTACCATTTTTATTGGGTTTATATTTTCATGAACCTGAACTGTAGAAATTAGATTTAAACCTCATATCACTAATAAGGACTGACTTGTTTGCTACTGAATGCTTTGGTTGTACGTCCTCATCTCTCAGAAGGTCACATGTTCTGGCTGTCCCTCAGGTTTTGAACAAAATGAGATCCTTTAGATGCATTTTGTGGTTCAGCCTAACAAATAATATTTGGTTATGTACTTAATGAAGAAGATTGCTGGTGGATGCTCTTGCTCTATTTTCAGTTGTTATCTGTGCTCATCAATCCACGAGAGCAGTATAATTACACTAAAAATGAATGTCGATGGATGTCGAAAGAAATAAATCTTTTAAATCTGTATAGTGTACTTCATTGAAATAAACGACTTTACTGCCCTTCCTAAGACTACCTTTAAGAAAGGTTAAAATGGAGATATAATGTTCTGTGTTTCTGCATCCTTCAGCACTCACATTTAACCTGTCTGTCGCTACTTTTAAAATCAAGGGTTGGGACAATGAGTTGATTTGTAGAGGAGAGCTTTGTAGATTTCAGGTGATCTGTCTTTATGTGATATCTCATGTTTATGTTGGGTTGATTTGCTCTGGATTTATTTTAGCCACACTTAAAATGGCAAGAATTAGCTATGAAAGGGTAGGAAGTGGGCTTAGCTGTTACCCAGATAACATATCAAAAAGAGTTATTGACTGAGCTCAGCTCTGTCTCTTAGCTATCGAGTGGCAACATTTTGGTTGAGTGGGAACTGTAGACTTCATTCTGTTTTGCTGCAAGGAAGTGCATTCTGGAGGTTTTTCTTGAACATAATATATTGTTCAACCATCAGAATCACCAGCCGTGTTTTCCAAATTGTGGGATTCAAGACACTTATTTGTATGCATGTGAGGCAGAAGGGTAATTGATGTTTAGGTCAGTACCTTGAATGGTCTCTGAAAATAACATAGTAGTTGTGTGATCTGATTGTTGCTAATCTCATTTCCTGGTCTAAAAAGTGTTTGGATTTTTGGCTGTGTTTTCTGGCAGTCTGCTGAATTGCTGGGTGAAAATACAGTAATTTAGAACAACTCACATTTCTTTAACTCTATTTGTAAGTGAATTTCTCAGAGGGCTTCATAAAGCCTTTAATTACAGAGTAGCTGTGGAATAAGAATCCATAGGACAATGCAGGTACCATTTAAAGCTCAGCTACATCACCTTTATGGCAATCACACTTAATGTCAACTAATGAGCGTGGTGTTCATGAGAGAGTAGATATTGGCAGGATAACACAGCCATTGTTGCAACTATAGAAGGTCATTGGATTTTTAAGCTTTCAGTTAGCAAACAGCTACTTAAATGGGCAGGAACTGGGACTGATGTTTCGGCCATTATCACTGTAAACTCACTTAAATACCTATGTACAACCAGTGAAAACCTGACAACTTCCACCTTCATGGCAATCAGGGGAAAGCAGACCTGACCTTGGCAGCTCTTACCTTCCCTGCATGAAGTGCAAGGCAAGCGCTACTCAAAGTGGTTCATGTTTGTCACCCTCCCATGCATTCACTGACTTCAGACATTGACTCACAGGTTCAGCTGTCCCTTCATTTAAAACAAACCCCCAAACCTTTCTATTAAACAGGAATCAAACCATTTTAGAGATGTTTTTTACCCCCCTCTCTAACATTACAGTGTTTACTTTTGAAGCTGAGACTGAAGTGATCTTCCTGAAGTCAGACAGGAGCTGGGTTGTGGAGATGGAAATTAGAACTTGGGTCTGCTGGCACTGCTCTTGTCCATTGGGAGGTGCCGTCCCCATCAGCGGTGTGTGTCCAGTGTTTCCAGCTTGCTCCTCATGCTGGGGTTTTGGTAGCGGGGGAGGGGCTACAGGGGCAGCTCCTGGGAAAAGCTGCTGGAAGCTTCCCCAGCTCCAAGTCAGCCCTGCCTCTGGCCAAGGCTGAGCCCATCAGCTACGGCAGTAGCACCTCTGGGAGAACGTATTTAGGAAGGGGAAAACCTGCAGTGGAGGGGGGAGTGGAATGTGAAAGAAAACCCTCTGCAGATACTGAGGTCAGTGAAGAAGGAGGGGGAGGAGGAGCGGGGGAGGAGGGGCTGCCCCTGCAGCCCGTGGTGAGACGGCAGGCTGTCCCCCCCAGCCCGTGGAGGGGAGCGGGGGAGCAGATGCCCACCTGCAGCCCATGGAAAACCCCACACCGGAGCAGGTGGGAGACCAAAGGAGGCTGTGACTCCATGGGAAAGCCTGCGCTGGAGCAGTTTGTGCCTGAAGGACTGCAGCCCGTGGAAGGGACCCACGCTGGAGCAGTTTGTGGAGGACTGTCTCCCGTGGGAGGGACCCCACAGTGGAGCAGGGGAAGACTGATGAGTCCTGCCCCTGAGGAGGAAGGAGCAGCAGAGACAACGTGTGATGAACTGACCCCAACCCACATTCCCCGTCCCCCTGCGCTGCTGGTGGGGAGGAGGTAGAGAATTTGGGAGTGAAGTTGAGCCTGGCAAGAAGGGAGGGGTGGGGGGAAGGTGTTTTAAGATTTGGGTTTTACTTCCCATTATCCTTGCTTTGATTTGATTGCTAGTAAATTAAACTGATTTTGTTTTTTCCCCAAGCTGAGTCTGGGTTTTGCCCATGACCATAACTGGTGAGTGATCCCTCCCTGTCCTTGTCTTGACCCACGAGCTTTTCTTTATATTTTCTCATCATCATCCCATGGTGAGGGAGGAGTGAGTGAGCAGCTTTGTGGTGCTTTGTTGCCAGCTGGGCTTAAACCATGACACTCCTGTATTTGGTTTTATAGCCACAGTAATGAGTATTGCTCATCTGGTTTTCTGCTAGACCATTTATTGTATTAAAATCTGTGTGCTGTGTTATCCTCAAGTTGAACTCGAGGGCTGGTGTATAACAGTCCAGTGGCTATGGCTCATTTAACTCTGCAGTTTTTAAACACAGTTATTGATACTCCTCTGTCCTTTATTTGTAAGCGCTGCAAGGACTCAGTAGTCCTGTCTGATCAAGTGTATTGGACAGATAAGTAGCTTGCAAAATATTAAAGAAAATATGAGTGGGGAAAAAGGAACAGGTGCTTCTTAAACTGCAACTCTAGTTCTTCATAATTTAGGAAAAGCAGAAATTCTTCAACTGTATTTTTTTTTTTTTAAATAAAGACTGGCATTTCCCCCCCATAATTCTTTGATTCAGTGACTTGTAAAAAAGAAAGAATAAAATTATTGCTGCTGTAGTTCTATAGTCTTGTACACTGTAGGCCAGATCCAGAAGTGATACAAATGTTAATATTAATTATGTACTAGTAATTTAGGAGAGAGGAGGGACTTGCTTCCTTCAACCGTAGCGATCCAAAAAGTTAGGCATTTAGTACATCGTAGTTATCAAAATTAATAAAAACAATGGCATCTCAACATGAGATGTCATAGAGTTGGAGTGAGAGATAGTTGAAATACATCATTGAATATGGAAATTACGGAGGTGATCAGCTTTGCCTAGAGAACGAGGAGATCTTCACTGAGAGTCAGGTTTTTAGAAATAAAGAGTGAAGAAGATTTAGAAACTGGCCTTTCATTGTCATTATTGACTTCTTTTTTGTGTGTGTTCACTGTTAAAACCTTAAGCATCTAATCTTGTGTTAAGTTTGCATTTCTAAATCAATACTACCAAAGGAGAATTTTGCTTACAGAGTTTATTCTATGTCTGACAAACGAAAACTAATAATGAGGAATTCCTAATTTCCATCTGCATTTCTACTGTGCATCATAAACTGGCTTGAAATCGTAGGTCGATGCTATTAGTGGCTCAGTCATTCATGTCTTCTGATATAAATTGCTGTTGTTATTACCCTTAAAAATAGGTGGGCGTGTGGGTGTCTGTTGCTGTTGGTACTTCTTGCACGAAGAGGCATCTTGAACACCTCCCAAAGCAGTAAAATATGACTTTTGAACCTGGGGAACTGTGATACAGATTGCAGATCGCTGTAATGAGAGTGCAACAGTACAGAAAAAATAGTAAAACTAGAAGGGTCCCTGTATTTGGCAAGATCATAGCATGCCTGGAGATGAACAAAGTGAGCTGGGGATATCTGTTCTTTTAGTTTGTTAGTAGCTGATCTCCCTACAATCCAAGCCTTTTGTCTTTGGAAATGCTGTGTTCTTTCTCAATTGTGTGTGCACTGTTAAGCTTCAGGAAGAAATTACCTGAAAAAAATCAGAATTATGTACACACACAGCAGATTAGACTTGAGCTCCATCTCTACTGAAGTGACTTTTCACTCCTACTAACAGTAATTTGGTTGGGGTTTTTTTGAAAATTTAAAAGCTAGATGATGTGACACCATTTTAAATAGTCTTCGTTGTCCATGGCCATTTGCTATTGATTACAAGGGCATAAAAGTGTTTGCTGCATGTTGCCCTCAGAAGGCCTCTATTGAAGTACAGTCTGCCTCTTTTTCAAGACCACAGTGGTATTATTATTAAGCAGATTTTCCTGCAGACATGGCAAATAGAGGACAATAACAGTTTTTTGTCTAATGCTAATCGGAGATAGATGTTAAAAATGAATAGGCTGGTGGTCTCTTCATAAAGGTAACTCTGTATTTGTAGATCCATTTTGCAGTGGGCATTGTTTTACTAGAGTATAATGGTACGTTGCTAGTTCTACCAAGAAACTATGGTCAATAAGGTATGATTGAAGTAATTAAATTCCTTTAGAATTAACCTTTAATGAAAGTCTCAATGTGATTAATGAAGAAAGGAGAGTCTTCATAAAGGTTATATGTTAATAGTATTAACACTTAAGATGTACTGAAAATTACTGTGATGTATTTGTAGAACTTGAGTGTCTTCCTCAGTTGCATACCAATATGTGCTTTCTGAAATACATATTCGGTGGACTACTTCAGTGTGGTACATGCCAGATTTGACAGCAGGTGTGATTATCATCTCCTTTCTGAAGCAAGTTAATTGTCAGTCATTCAATTTAACACATAGGTATTTTCCACTGAAGGTGAAATATCAGAGTGCTACCTGCTTGATGAGGATATTTAGATTCTATGGCTCTTTTAGTAAAGGTGGATTTTTTTCTGTCATTAAGATAGTAATCTGCTGAAATCTGTAATTGTTAGGCACATTCTTTAGCTGTCAGCTGTCACTCTGTTCCAGAAGCTGGAGCTTTTCATTGGCACTGTACGTGACTTTGAAGCCTTCTGGGTTGAGCAAAACTGCTGTGTTAAAGTATTGCTAATAAAAATGTAAATACCAAAAGACACATTATCCTGGGAAATTCAGATCTGCGGAATGTGCAGATCTATGTGGTGAACCTTTGTGAAGAGCAGCAGCAATAGAGATTTGGGTATTGAGATGAGCAACATTGGCTTTTGACTCTTCAAAGTGTCACAGATGGCAGGGAGGCAAATTAACAATTCTTTGAGAAAACAGTTGTGTGTGCTACCAGACTTTTGACAGACGGATTTCTGCAGTAAGGCCTGCAAGCTATAGTTTCCGCTGCTGCTGTTGACTTACGAATTCAGGGGAGTTAGCACTGGATCAATAGGGATTTCAGAAGGCTTCAAGGCTTATACTGGGAGGTGAGCGAGTGATATTCTTGGACATTCAAGAGGTTACTCGGTAATAAATCAGGCAAAGATGTGAATTTCTACCACAACAGTGATATGAAAGAATGAACTTTGTAGCTTGAGAGACATTAATTCTTCTCTCTTCAACAAATGTGCATATGACTGAGATTCAGTTAATTCAGTCTGGTAATTGGATCAGCGGTTTCCGTGGTAAAGCCTGACTGCTGGTAGTGCTGATGACAAAAACACAGAACTGTTATTCCTCCTGAGAGTGGAAAGGCTAATCTTTTTGGAGCTGTTTTCCGTGAGGTGGCCGAGCCCATCACTGGTGTCCCTCTGGATCTGTGGGAGCAGCACCCCATGGTTCTGCCACGTGTCTGTCGTGTGACTCATGTGTTGAACCACCCGAGCTCCTGGAAGGAGGAAGGGGTAAAGGCTTTAAGGAGAAGACAGGTACCACAAATTGGTACTGACTGCTTATGAAAGAAATTGGAAGGGATCTAAATCTAAAAACTTGATAAAAACTAGAAAGAGGGACAAGTGCAGGGTCTTTGCTGTATACATGGATGCATACCAGCTCATCTTATAGGAAGAGGAGAAGACAGGTGTATACCGATATTCTAATGTCTTTATCTTAAGCTTCTTTTTCCAGATGTATTCAGGTATCTGCTAAAGGAAAAAAGAAAAGGCTGGATTAAACTGACCTCAGATCTGCTGCTATACAATGTTATATCCAACATAGAAGGAGAGTACCTCTTAAAGAGAATTGCGAGTGCTTATCTGAATGGTTATAGAAATTCTTGTCATGTTAGATAAAAGCAAACGTGCAGAAATGAAGAATTAGGAAGCAAGGAAAAAGCCTAATGTAAATAAGAGTGCTAGGAGTTATTGGTGTCAGAGATGCCAGTAAAAGACTTGTGTCACTTCAGGAGGCATGGAGAGGGTTGCATGGTGGGGTATTTGGTGGGCATTTCCTCTTGGATTAAAAATTGTAGGCAGAATACAATTCAACCTACTGAAGTTTCCATGTGAGAAAAAATTTTTAAAAAATCCTTTTGCTGGGCAACAAGAGCAAATGGGGCCACAGCGAAGCGGGCAGTGTACCATCCTTGCTGTCTATGGTCTGCAGCAGATAACCCAGTATATCCCTTTCCCAGATCACCTGTAAGTGGCCAGAACCTCTCACTTCTCAAATAAGTAACCCAGCCTCGCCCTTCAGAAAATCCTCCTTAGAGCCTCAGGAGCACAAGTTGGGAAGGCAAACCTATTGGAAAGCAGAGATGTTGCATGTTAATGCGTGACCATGTTGGATTCAGGGGTCATCAATGTCAAATTTTGACTGAATGCCTGGCAGGGGGGAACCCTGATTGCATCTGGACCACTATACAAATCTGCACCAAAATACAAATGTATTAATCATAATCTTAATGAAAGCAACAGCTGCAGATGCCATTAACCACTTTAGAGAAAATTTTAAAGAATTGCTGTAGGCAAATTTTCATACTCTAAAATTACTGAACTTTTAAGTAACTCAGTTTCCTAACACTTGTAATTCTTCTTATTGCACTGGATCAGTCAGCAGAATGCCTAATGCCAGGGACGGAATGCTTCACACTGTCAGGCTAAAGAAGAGAGGAGAAATTTAAAATTCCTTCAGAGTAAGAAGCAAGACAATTCATTGCTGATGGTACTTTAGGAAATGTTAGGAACAGCCCGTCAGGTGCATTGGTGAAAGCATCTTCTGGGCATACTGATAGAAAAGGCTAATAAAGCCAGGGCTCAAGAACATGAAAGAAAGAGCACTTGGCAGGAAGCCATAGGCAAAAAGTTCATCTCTGTATTTAGAAATGAGTAAAATTGCAGTTGAAAGGAGGTGGAAAAAAGCAAGGCTAGATGTGTAAGGAGAAGAACCAGAGTACTGATGCTGTTAGCACGGGAAGCACAGGGCTGCATACTGCACAGGGACTGACTGTAGACTCATCCTTATTTCACAGTGTCTGAGACCAGAAAGGGGAGAATGAAATCATGCAAAGTTCAGACTGGCTATTAAATTGTGTTGAGTAGTGTTGTACTGAGCCCAAGAGATTTGCTCAAACCAGTTCTGCCCCAAAGCACTGCATGCTACAAGCAAACAGGAGGCTCAGTCTTCTTCCCAATCCTAAATGGTTTATTTTCACTGCCACAATATCATGTCTTTTTATTTTTGCTTTCAGCCGTCATATCCTAACATACATACATCAACGAAACTGAGCATTTCTCTTTCGTTACATCTTTTTTCTGTCTCAGTACCAACAGTTTGCTCTTGCTGAACAGATTGAGCTCTGGAGGCCTTACGTGGTAAAGCTGACTTTTCCACCCTTAGAACATTTCTGTGGCTTTTTTTTTTCTTTTCTTACAGTTCTGTGGCATTATCACATTTTACATTTGAGCAAATTTATTTGCTAACTATACCCTCCCTTACCTATCTAATACTCTGTATTGGTTTTTTTGTCACCTACAAATGGTACCAGCAAAGAATCTATATAAGAATCTATATTATCAGTGAATGCTGCTTAACTATATATTCTACAACAGGGGCAGCTGACTATTTCTTGAGTTCCTTACAAAATATGTAATTGTAATTGTGAGGTTGGCTTTTCAAAGATTTTCTTGCTGGCCTAGTTCTGCTCCTGCTGGAGACCATAGTGAACTTCCTCCTTCTAGACAGTGGGAGCAAAGTTAGGTAGGCAATGAGAGCTTTAGAAAATCCCACCCTACAATTACAACCAAAAATAATTTTCTAGCAAGTGGTTGTCTCTGGTTTCTTTTTTTAAAGCTAAGCCACCCACTGGGAGTTTGATTCTGTAGGACTCTGAAGATGATTTGGGGGGGCGGAGGAAGGGAAATTCAACCTAAAATTAACTTAGAGGAGCTCTTTTATGCCTCAACAAAGACATAGTTGTAGGCCTGTCATTTCTGGATCTTCAGAGCTGAGAAGTGCTGGATGCTTTGGAAAGAGAACATGTGCATCTAAGCATGTGCCTCTGTCCTCTGGATGTATACACAGAAACTTTGTCAATTTTTGCCCTCCTTGGAATGAATTAGAAATGTTCATTCGAGAATCTGGATTACTGTCTTCTTTAGAATCCTTTTTACATTTGTTGTTGTTGTTGTTATGTAATACCCAAAGTACTGCAATTCATTAAGACTGCTGTTAGCTAAGTTGTTGGAAATCCTTTAGTTACAGTTTATAAAATAGTGAGACCGTTGATACAAGCAAGTGAATTGCTTTCAGCAGAACTGCAGAAAAAGTTGGATTTTCAGAAGGAATCTGAGGTGCTTCTTTGTAAGTAGAGCAATAGACACATGACCATGTTGCGTTCAGCACTTAGACTGGAGTTGATCCCGATCAGGTCCACTAAATTTACCAAATCCATGCTAACTTCATGGTGCACTTATGTGAAAGCAGGATACAACCTGTGGTGTCCTACTGCTTGATTCACTTGTGGGTGGATTAACAAGGTTCAGCACTCAAGCAGTTGCTGACTTGGGACTCCTAGTAGTGCATCTCCCTCTTGCTGCATCCCTGGCTGCAGCATTGTAGGAAAATGTCACTTGGGAATGAGGTAGCCAAGTTCCTGTGGGCAAAAGGCATTTAATTTTTTTCCTCCTAGGAGACAGAGCATGTCACCTGTTGGTTGCTTTCCATTTTCAGAGTCTATCTGGCAATTGCGCAGAAAAATTTTTCTCATGCGTTTGAGGTGAAGGACTTTGGAATACAGTCTTTCGGCTTTTCAGGGTGGGTATCATTGGTCTTGCAGTGCAAATGCATGCAGATGCCTGCAATGCTCTGCTGCTGTTCTGCTGGAAAAGCTGGCCATACAATGTAAGGTAAATTGAAAGCCTGAAACATAGCTGATCCTGCTTGAATTCTGTAGTTCTTCCACAAAGAGTTAATATTCTCTCATTTGTCTTAAAGTGCGATTTTTGCATTTATTTTACTTTGAGCCTTCAGCAGCACCCATCAAGCCTGATTATACAAAGGGTTTGCAGTCAGACGCTACTTGGGGAGAAGGAAGGATGTAAACATTGCTGCTTGCTTTATAAAGAAGCGTATTAATCTCACTCTGCCAGGCCTTTGTAAAACTTTGCAGTGGATAAATGATACTACAATTCTTCAAGCATGTAGAGAAGGGAAAGCTGGTTACTTCACTTTGTGCTGTCAGCTATCATTGGCAACATAAAGTCTGTATTCCTACAGCTGCTGACAGTTTGTAGAAGTCATGAATAAAAATACACATTTTTAGTCACATTGTGCTGCCTAACCCTAGTATGCTGTTAGTATGATATCCTATTTCTGGGTGGAATATAATAATTTGATTGAATAATTCTGGTTTGAATTTAATGTTTCATCTTTCTGCCTGTATTTTCAAGGCCATAAATAAATTCATGTGATCATTTCGACATTATCTTACAATAAAACTCTGTGGTAATTCCTGGATAAGAGATAAGAATTCATTTGTAATTTGATCAAATGTTAAATCTATATTTATGTGTATTCATCATTATGCAATATAATATTTTTGTCACCATATTACAAAAACTTATAATTGCACTCTAAGACTGTAATTTCGAGAAACATTCTTTGTGATAGTCAATGTTGACTGGCACTATAAAAGGTAGATTATGAAAAGGATTCCGTTCTTGCTTCTGGGGGGTCATAAATAGAATCATAAATATACCACAATAATATGAATTCTAATCCATATTTCTGTATAATTATGGAAAACATAGGTAGTTATTTGTCCCCTGTAATTTTCTGGTTCTATTTCCTGTAAATGCCAGCTCTACCATTTTTCTATATATTTTAATTTTCTTAGCTGACGAAAATGTCATTTCCCAGTAGACAGACTCCTCTGTAAATAAAGTAGAAACAGAAATGTAAAATGTCAGCAACTGTTTTCTTTTAAAGAAGGCCATTTTGTTTGTGTGTTTGTATGCAGTGAGTAGGGAAAAGGAGTTGCGTTTTTTTCCCCAGTATTGCTGATAAGGATGATAATTCAAGCAGCATTTTAAATTTTTTCTTCTCCAGGGGCTGACTGGTATAAAATGGTGATAATGAATTATTAGCAGTTTTTAACAGAGATGCTGCCAGTTCACAGTGTGCCTGTAATCCATGGTCGGATCCTGTCCTCCTTGAAGGAATAGTACTTTGTTCTGTGAAATCAGTGGGATTTCAGCTGGGGTCAAATGACCTTCAAGAAACAGCTGTAGTCGGCTGAGATGGTACCATCCCTGAACTGTTCATCCTTTGCACCGGAGGTTGGACTGGAGGACAGTCGAGGTAGCAGAACAAATTGTCCAAGCACTGTTTAGCAGCTTTCATGGAAAATGAATTCTCTTCGTTTAATCAGGTCTCATTAGTTATCCAAGTCAAGCCATCTGAGTCTGTGCTGAAGAAGAGGAGGGATTTTTATACATTCAGCTCCTCAATCAGCAGTAGGAGGGGTACTCTCCAGCCAAAGAGTTAGCAAAGACCTTATACAAGGGAAAGGATTACACCTTGCAGAAACATGTAGCCATTAGAGATGACAGCCATCAGTGTTTCTTAGTTTATTTTAATCTTGGAGAAGAACGTTGGGGAGGATGAGATTTGTACATTGGGGTCCAGATTCATTCCAAAACTGCGTAACTGTCTTTGATTTGCCTTCCTAACCTGCCATCTTAGTATTCCCCTGTAGAGAAGGACTGGCATTTTGAGGGTACATTTTCGTCCACCTAGGATGTGAATACTCCTGTGCTTCGTCTTTTCACTGACTGTAGAAGGACCACATGCGATTTCATACATGTAGATTAAGTATTACTCTTGGTTGTCTACAATTAGGTGGGATGAATTTGGTGTTAACAGCTCAAACACACAATCAAGTTATTGTGCTAACAAATTGCCTCCAACAAACTCATGCAAGTTATCTTTAACAGTCTCTCACTGTGTATTAAGTTGTAGTGCATTAATTTGCATTTATTATGGTCTAAGACTATGCACACTGATAGTTGCCATGGGTCTGGTGATATTTGGTAGCTGAATAAACTATAGTAACTTGATTTGGAATCTAATCCTAGGCTGAATGTGTGCATGAAGAGTATTGTTGTTATTGAACTTCTTTATTAGAGTATCTGTGTGCTAGGAAACCAAGAATTACATTAATAGATGTGATCTAAGGTAGATAGATGTGATCTGCTTAGTTTAATATCCTGTCTTCAAGAGAAATTTGTTTGGGAAAAGCATCAATATCTCACAAACAAGGAGTGAGGGGAAAGAGTTAATGTTTCCTATCTTTTTTTTTTTTTTTAAATATACCACCAGTCAATTTTTTTGAGTGACCCTTACTATTCTGTCATGAGACCGAGAACTAAAGCTCCTTTTCAATATAACTCATTATTTTTGATACTTTAATTATGCATCATCTCATTTATTTCCCTTCTGGGATAAACACTATCAATGTTTTCAAATCCTACTTCAAAGGAAGAAGCTCTGTTTACAAAGAATTCCTAATAATATGGCTAATCTTAAAAGTATGTTCCAGACACAAACTCTTTGATAAATGTTAACATTACTCTTGTAACTATTATAACAAAGTATTGTGAAAAAAGATGGACTCAGAAAATAATGCCCTTACTGTTCATTGACCTGATGCTGCTACCTTTAGACTGAAGATAGCTGGAGTTAGTATGAGAAAATCTATCTCATGTTTTGGAGGAGAGGGAAAGTGCAACATGTTTCCTGTAAAATCTGAAATTTGTATATTTAGGTTTTTGAATGGAGATGTTGGACTGCCCAGTTTTTCAGCACTGTGTTAGAAATGGATAACAAAGGGAAGCATATACCAGGCAATGCAGTCACTGAGGAACAAAGATACTCTACATATTTATGAGAATAAATAAGGACAATGTTTGGACTACTTCTTTTTGCTGTCTCAGTTGCCTCTTCCAATTATAGCATCCCTTTTTATCTGTCATCTTTTTCTTAATTAATACTGGTGAAGTCACCCTCATCCATGTTGTCTAGACATCTTTTTTCATACTTAAACATTTTAGTTTTTAAAAAATTTGTGTTGCCTAATGATCGCATCATACTCTGAGATGGTATGAATACCCCTAGTAATGTTTGCCTTAGGCTACTTTTTTGGTATATTGAGGTAGCGATCAGAGCACTGGAGTTAGAACCCAAGTCGTCTATGTAATGAGCAGCGAGAGCTATGTGACCTTGAGGGTGGATGAGGGTATATATATGAAGCATTTGAACAGAAAAGTGGCTCCTCTGTAAAAACCTCAGACTTTTTTCACATCTCAAAGCTTTAATATTTCAATTAGAAGTCTCTTATGCCAAGGGTGGTCTTTTAGATAATTTTTTTTTTTTTTGCTTGAGCACTAGCACTCAATTTATTATTACAGATGAGAAAGAGCATTCAAGAGCATTAGAATGCATATCAGGATGTTCTTCAAATCATAAGATTGGTTTAGTTTGCTGTTGCACAGGCACAATGATACTCTGAAAGGACCAAGGCATTAGAGTCATTTTAAATCAGGTTTTACAGCTTAATATATTTCTTGCATAGCGATAGATGACTTGTTTTACAATACAAATAAAGTCATTGGAATTAATTATGGGGTATAAAATTAAACATAAACTTGCTGAGTCCTTGCAGAATTGTGGCCTAACAATTATTACATCCTGGAAAATTATTAGATTTAAGTACATCTCAAAACTTGGCTTTCAGTTTGGAAGATAGATCTGAGCTGACTGACTACTTGATGAAACACTTTCCGTATAAAAATTGAAAAGACAAGTTTGATAGGAGCAGGTTTTTTCCACATATCAGCATTCATTTAAAAAATTGCTTCTGATCGTCAAATTCTGTGTAATGAAGTCTTAGTCAAAACCTGGTAACTGTTATGAAAAGATAGGTCAGAAAGAGGCAACTCATGACCAGCCCAGGGGCCAGTCAAAAGTTGTTGGTACATCTGCCTATATACTGCTTTTTATTGTTTGTCAAGGAGTCAGGAGATGCTATGAGGGGAATGAATATCCTTTGTGACTACTGTCTGTGCTGCCAGACCATGGCTGCATGCACCAGGGACTGCACATACCATGTTTGAGGAGTCTTTACATAGTAAAGAAGAGAGCAAAGAAGGACTTAATCTTTACTAATCATGTCTTTGAGGATACATTCCCACCATAATCTGCAATGGATTGCTGTTGCTGCTCTAGAATAACAGTAGAGGTTGCTTGAATTTTGTATTACGGCAGGGAAATTCAGGTAAAATGAGTGCAAATTAGACCATGTTCAAACTTGTTTTCTATAAATATAATTCAACTTTTAATATGCATTTTTGTAGACTTTTCATCATGGTTATATTTAGTAGTATTATCTTGCTGCAAGAAAATAATTCTTGAAGGATAACTAGAAGACTTTCTCTTCTGTCAGTGAAAATAAAAACACAATCAAAGCTAGTTTGATGGGAAAATGCAAAATGGACATCCTCCATTTTATATATAAAGGCTGAATAAATGCTAGTTTTGCATATTCTCTATTTGACTTAAACTTAGAAAATATTCCTTTACTGAATCTTGTACTTCCTTGCTCATTGATATTATATTAGTTATTCAGTACACACAATTGTACAGTTACATTAATCCATAGTCATTATGCAGCTGTCCTTTATTTGGGAAAGAAACCATAGCAGTCTGCTTCCATACTGGTTCATGTATTTGGGCTCAGGACTTAGGATGATGTAGCATTTAAATTGAAGGATCAATGTTCCATTTCTGCCATCTAAAGATATGAGCAATAATTGCTATAAAGATCCCAAGGATAACACTAGAGCTTCTCATGGGTAGTATCTCTTAGTGTTAGAGAAATCATTGCAACTTCAAATGTTTTCCAAGATAGTCTGAGATTTTGAACAGTTCTTCTAGCAATTACTCAGTTACTTAATGATTTAAAAGATGCTGAAGCTGTATTGAAATGCTCGAGAAGCATTGGTAGTAAGAAACTTTAGAATAGTACTTATTCTATAATAAAGTATAATATATTTGATATACTTGAGTATGATAGTAGTTAAGATATCTAAGAATGTAATTCTCAGTTATATTTTTTTCTCTTTTCTTTTCTAAGACTTCTCTACTGTTAACCAGCAGCTACAAGAATTGAAACTTTGGTAATAATTTTTGGAATTCTCATACAGGGAGAAAATAGAGAACTTTTTTAAAAGAAAAAGAAGAAAGGCAACAGCAATTAGTTCAGCTTGGAGTGCTTTCCTCCATGGCTGGACAATTTTAAAGTGACTGAATCAGTTTCTTTTAGCAGAGGCCAGATGAAGAGAGACCAGATCACAGTCCAATTTGAGTAGCAAAAGCCTAAACCCAGGGTTTAAAGTGAATAATACTTGCTAACCCCACAACAGGTTGCTGTTGTGTGCTACTCTACTTATGTATCTCCTGTTTATATGAAGTATTGATTTCTTTGTCAAAATTCTCTGTAAGAAGAGCAAATATACTTAAAAATGATTGATAGCATTTGGTAGCTTGCCTTTCCCCTTTCTATTCTTCTTGCAATTCCTTTTTGGTTGCTTTGCCATATGCTTCTGATGGTCAAGCTGATGCACTTGAAGGCACTCGTGCTGCTGAACTTGGTCAACAAGCTATTCATGATTGCAGTAGATATTTGTTGTATTTGAGTGCATTATACTGGACACATTTTGCTATTTGTTCTACTCTAGAAGTAAATGCAGGCATGGTTCCCTGAAATCACCATTTGGCAGCAAGGGCTAATGGCAGGACCAACCTCTCAATGTCCAAACCAAGTCTTCTAACCATCTGCTTGCTGATGGCTGATGCAGATCTTTGAGTTAGAAAAGAGCTGTGTCTGTTGTGAGAAGTATTTGACTAAAGGCTGCCTTTTAGAACTAGAAACTTGAATGGGCAGCGTGGTGCCTGGTGCTTTCACATAGCTAAAGGTGGTATATCGCAGACCGTAAATCTGACCATTGACTGGACATCACGATTATGTCATTAAATGCAGCTGGAAGAACATTTGTCTGGCATTAAACCAAACAGCTCAACTCTTTCAGACAGCAGCATACATATAACAGTTTCAGATCATTCATCCATCTAGTTTTTGATCTACTGTGAAAAGAAATGCCAGAATTTATGCACTTGGTCACACTGCTGACAGATTCCTCAGGATGCTTTGAAGAAATCTGACAGCTCCAATTTAAGTTTACTAATGTGATAAAGTGTTTTTTAATGGGAAAAAAACATTTTATATGGGGAGCTGCAGTCTTGCCAAGAGAAAGTGTTTGGCTTTACGAAAACATAAAGCAAACAAACTCCCCTCTATAAAATGACATGGCTTTACAGTAATATTGTTAGAGAAATTTATATAGTTAAATCTGCTGAAGAAACTAAAGGATTCCATAGGCAATTGGCTATCTAGGCCAAATCCTGAAACTCCAGAAGTATTCTAATAGAAGAAAGGTTAAATTGTGTGATTAAAAAACCAAAACAAAACACCTTCTGGTTTTTCAATTTTTTTTCCCTAAATTAAATGTGAAATATTGGCTTAAATGTGATTCTTTATGGAAAATACCTTTACAAAGGTCAAATCCAGTTGTCTGATATTTTGGTTGATATGAAACTTTGTATTTAAGCCATCAAAGCTACCGATGTTTCCAAACCAAGCTACTCAGTTCAGGACTGTCTCCAGTTTTACATCTGAGTAACTGGTTTAATGTCCTTCTTCAATCATTTTGAATATATGGAACCAGAGTGAGAGTGCAGTTAGTGTAACTGTTTTATCCAAACATATGGTGCAAGTAGTAGTTCAGGAGAGAAAGCTGCTATAGCGTGTCTGTAGGTGTTGTAGTGTCCCCTATACTCCTCGACAGCAAGGAATAAGAAAACTGATCTCTTCCTTCCCATTTGGTTTGGACCAATTTCCTCAATGCTTTTAACATAGCATGGATGAAATAGATTTTTAACTTGAGCTTGTGAAAGAACTTAATTGCTGTTCAGGATAATTACTTGTTTTCTGCTGTACTGTAATACACAATGTCCTTCTTGCAGTAAAAGAGCATCTTGGAGTAAGAACACTCAATAACAATTACTGGTTTTAAATTATAACCATCAATGGGAAGGTAAGCATCATGTTGTTCCCCACTTCACAGATGTACAGTGAAGATAATCAATTGGTTTGATTGTGTCTATTGTGTCAGGTGTAAACTTTGAAATAATCAAGAGAATAGAAGAAACTTGTATTGCCTGAAATGAGTCGAGAGGTCCTCCCACCAGCATCCTTGTTCACAGGGGACATGCAAGAGGATGAAACTGAAGTGCCAGTAGTGGAGGCATTAAATTGCCAGGAGCTGATGGTAATCACCCAGGAGGTGAAAGGAACTTAGGGATGAAATAGCTCTTCCTTGTACCTGTTGCTGAGATCTGATGTGCCACCAGAGGACTAGAGGGTGTCAAAGATACCTCAAAATTGGAGGGGGAAGAAAAGGGAGGATGTGTGATCTGTGGAACTACCCAGTAAGCTCAATACCCATAACTAATCATTAGAAATGCTTTTAAAAAATAAAAATCATAAATACATTCTTATCAAAGGGATTCTGTATGAATCTGAATGTCTCAAAAATGTTAGAGGTTTTTTTGCGGAACCAGCCAATATTTGAACAAGAAAGATTTGTTTGATAGTCTAATTGGATATTCTAATGGTCCTACTTTCCTCCTTCTCCAGCTGCTTTGTGTGTTTCAGTATTGGCACAGGAGTCTGTGGATGCTAAACATTTGCAATGGTATAAAAAGGGATTAAGAAATTCATGGAAGAAAAGTACATGTAGACTGTTAAATGCAAAGCTGCCACTCTTGTCTTGGAAACTACTGAACAGTGAGTTGGTGGAAGATGACAGTGTAGAAAAACTGTAAGGCAAAAAGTGTTGGCCAAAGATTTACTTTCCTATAGTATTTTTTTCTTAGAAATATATTCCTCTCCAGACCTAGAGAGAAGACATTGATGTGAACCCTCTGTCAGCACCAGAGTGGCTAATCTTGTGGATATTTGAAGAGTATAAAACTGCAAAAGTCCCTGCGTAGCGTCTGTATCTTCCACTGACCAATGGTCCCTGTGGCTATATTTTTTTTGGAATGTGAAATGAGAAATGCACCTAATATATTTTTTAGGTTAAATATTATAGTTGTTCTCTGAATAGATTATGATTGAATGTTTACTCTCCTCTAACTGAAAATACGTACTTAATTTAAAATCATTCCAGTAGAGTGAAAGATGTATCACACAGTGTATGATTCTGTTCAGAAGAGGATGTACCAGAATGCACCCGAATGCTCCTGAAATGATTCAACATACTCTTTCTCAATATTCTGAATGGAATTCCCTTATAGCTTTATCATGTAATGTTTTCTATATATTGTCTTTGTTAAGTGATGGATTCAGTAGATGAACATGATATTGGGTGCTAAACTTTCTCATCACTTTCTAAATCTTCTCATTTCTTTCAGCAGATAGATATGGATACAGTCTTCTATGTGAATATGACATACACCTCTCCCCAGTTACTCATTTCTTTGTTGCTTCTTATAGCACACTCATCATCCTTCTCTTAAGCCTAGCTCAAAATGTAGCATCTAGATACAATTCTGATGGAATTGAAGTGCAGGAGAATAATCCTGAGAATGTCACTGGGTGAGTTACAAACCCTGGAAGTCCAATTTCTTTCACTAGGGGAGTTATTAAAGTGCCTAGGCTTTTACTGCCATGCAAGCCCAGAGGTGCCTCAGTCTCCGCTGAGCTGAATGTCTTGGCACCTACCTGGTGCCTGAGGCAGTGTGCGGTTCACACAGCCACCATCTCACTGCTTAATCCCCCAAGCAAATAATCTAGTAGGTACATTCAGCACGCCTAACGTATACTGGAAGTGTTGCAAAGCTATGGCTACTGTAACTGCTACGAGTGGTCGTTATACCTGTAAGTAAGTGAGAAGAGCATCTGTCCAGGGAATGGAAGACCAGGATCTTAGGACTGTTTTAGCTAGAGGGAAATCAAGCCAAAGGTTGCACTTTTCAGAGGTTTCCCCTAAAATTCCATTCTCCTAGGAGAGTTTCTTTTTTATATTAAGTGATCAGTGAACACAAAATGTGCTTCTGAAAGCTGGGGCCAAATCCAGGACTTTGCCTTCCCAGATGATTCCCGAAAGAAGGGACCTAGAGACAGGATCCTGCTACTCCCCCCCTTCCTGCCTCCCTAAATCTTCTCTTCTTGCTGACCCAATGGCCAAGCATTAACATGTGCCCTTGTCCAGCTTGGCTGAAAGCTGATAGGTGGCATGCTCTTTAACTTTGTGAGTAGCTTACCATATAGTAAAGTAAATAACAATTCTTACACCCCTTCCTCCAACTTAAAAGGAAAAGCATATGCCACTTCTGTCTGTAAAAAGTGAAACATTCAATTTAGAGGAAAGCTGATAATCCCAGTCTTCTACCAGTATCAAGCTGGAGGCTTTTGCTCAGTATACAATCTCTAGAAAGAGGTGGTATTTTTCACCATTTTATCTCACTTACTTTAGGTGCACTCTTGATCCTCTGCCCTTTTCAGTGTATTAACAGTAGTTGCATTCCACTCTAGATGCCTCAGTCTCTACATTCAGATTAGAGTGGGTTTAAAAAAAAAATTAAAAAAAATTAACAGAGATGCAAGGTTAACCCAAATGTCCAGATACAATATACATGCCTAGAACCAATATGTCTGTGTTTGCATGATAGGTAAGAGTGTCAACTCAAGTGTCTTTGCGTTATGGTTCTGCTTAAAGGGCTGGCTCAGGAAGCCCTGTCGGGACAGTTAGTTAGACAAACTTTTATGCTTGTAAAAAGCAGGGTTGTTAATTCTGCTTTGTCACGTCGGTGTCTTGACTCTCCTTGCGGACATGACCAAAGGACCATGCTGATACCTGTGTTGAATTCCAGCATGTGTTTTCACCCCCTTCTGCATTTCTAAAGCATTCCTAAGCCTTTTCCATAAGGAAAGTAACTGAAGCTGTGGAAGTTTCAGAAGTAATTACATTGAAAATGCCATATAGTATGAAGAAGATTTGAAGACATGGTTCAATATTTTGTTTTAAATGGATTTATAATTACATATGGGGATTCTTTGCTTCCGCAGTCCTGAATGGGACAGAAGGAGAAGAATGACAGCATGTGTGGGAGTATTGATTTTATATAACTAGACTATTAAATGATAGCAAAAAAAGCATCACTCGGTAGATACCACTAAGGACGATACCACATTCATCTGTCACTGTGGAATGAAAATAAGTTTTACACTAATACCTCAGCTTTTGATATAGATTTTATAGACTTTTTTTTGCTTTTATAATTGGATTAGAATTGTTGCACTTGTAACCTTTTTAGTAAGTACTCATTCAAGTATTGACACATGTATGTGTTTTATTAGTATCACCCTTGTTGTGCAAGGGCCTGTGCTACAAACGAATGGATATCTGGCTCCCTAGAAATGTCTCTCAATGACTTCAAATTTCAAGAAAACATATAGTTTATAATAATATTGATTTTCATTTTTTCCCTTTACTTGAATTTAGCAGCATCTCTTCAGGTTGACAGTGCTGGCTATTCAAACCCTCTCTTTGGGTACAGATGGAACTATAGTTCTAAGAGCCTCCTTGTACGATGCCTAAATCATGTCAGCCCCTCTGCAAGGTCTCTTATGCCTCTTTAGTAGAGTTGGGAGGCATTATGTTGCCTGTAATAGTTGCATCCAGTGAAAAATGTGGAACTTTTCTTAAAACCACTTTTAAATTTGTGTTGAATTAATATCATTATTACATAAGAGGTTGAAAAAAGTGGTTATGATATTGTGAGGTACTGGTTTATTTTTTTTAAAATTGAGTTTCATTTTTAAGCTGTCCTAACTGGGGAAAAAAAAAAGTATTAAGGTAGGTGATTATGTTATGCACAGTTTTTAATCCCTTTTTTACTTTAAATATTCGGGAATAAAGGCAATGTGTCTTAGAACCATTTTCTTTTCATAGCAATTTCTAAATCTCCGTGATTTAGAGATTTAGAAATTCATGATCAGGAATTAGGAATTAATAGCATCACATAGATACAAACCACATTGGAACTGGAGAGCAGAAACATAATCAAGTTTCATCTGGAAATATGACAGAGAAGCACTCTGAATTTTCGTGTAGATACAGTATGTATTTGAGTTGGTGGAGAGGCAATTCTCAAAATCAAATGCAAACCTTTTATCCAAAATGCATAACTGATACGAGATAATGTTGATCCAAAGATGGCCTTTGTGATCTCAGATTAATTTGTTTAATATGTATGCACAACTTGTAATATTTTGAATTTTTTTGGTGTGCAGAAAACCACATAGCTGTCCTGTATTATCCTGAGGGATGAAGTTGAATGCATCTTAGTTCTGGTAACACTGCTGGGAGTTTCATGTGAGAAGGTGATATAACACCTTCCTAATGCAGAGAAATAGTTGGTTTCCAAACACAACATATTAAGGCCTAATCCTGTACTTGACTCGTGAGGTGTCTCTCAAGTGGGACTATTTGTATAGGCAAGGATAATAATTTCCTGTTCACTCTTTCCACAAATACAAGTATCAGGAGTTAGATTATGTGCAATGCCAACAATATGAAAGTGCTCACTTAAAGAACAATTTTTATTCTTATTTTAAATAAAACATACTTCCCAACCATAATTCTTTCTGTATGTTTTGCTGAAAATACCTGGGCTCAGCTGGGGAAACCATATCCATGTGAACAGTCCTATTAACATCAAAGTTTGTGGCTAATTATGCTACAGCATAACTGAACAGTGGCGCAGGCTTATGTTCTCAGAGGATTTTTTTAGGAGCAGGAAGTTCTTTCTGATTTTCCCCCTTTCACTCCATCCTCTGCCTTTTCCAGTGGCTTTTTTTGGTTGTTTGGTTTGGTTTTTTTGCCAGCCTTTAAGCTTTGAATATCTGTTCCTTTTAATATAGATGGTAACTTCACACACATGAGTAATCTGTTTTAATTCAGTGGGGACTACCTTTGAGTTTAAGACTGCACATCACCCTCATTCTCTGGGGCAGGAATTACTTCTCATCCATGATGGTGCAGAGCATGTCATCAGCACTCTAAACAAACAATAAGTACTAACTACATATAAAATATCAGGCTTAGATTTATCAGTGCGCAGAAAAGTACAGAATAATTTTTTTTTCTTTTTTTAAAAGACACAACTGCTTTCTCCCTGTGCTTAAATAACTCAAAACTGGCAAAAATGATCTTGTGTTAACCTTTACAAAGTATTTTCTTTTGGAACCAAGACCAGGCAGGAGAAAGATCATCCCAGACGTATGCTTTTTGAGGAGGTATACATGATGGAAAAGACCCAGTTAGAAGTGAAAAATGCTGTTTCAACTTGATCTTTAACATCCATCCCCAGAAGATGCTCTGTAAATAGCTCTGGTGGTTTTCCCTTTGGAAACTGTTGTTTTAACCTAATGGCTGGCATGCCAAGGCACTATGCAGTCCGCATCCTCAATGTGGCTGATGCATTTCTGATAATACAGGCTTTGGATAGAGGTCCGCTGGCAGAAGCTGTGTTGGTGACGGTAACGATCTCTATTTGTGGTGGTGAGAGTCAGGCTGTGGTTGTTTAGTGGGGACAGCAGAGGTCATTCACCTGGGAAACATGGATGAGGTGTGACTATATTTGTCCTTTTTGTTTGTTTGTTTTCCTAATGCATTGCAAGCATCCTTGTGTTAGTGTTTCTATGATGTGCATCTCTCCCACAAGACACTATCCATGCACAGAAATGACTTTTCAGTGAATCAAAGGCAGGCTATCTCCAGAATCATCACAATCTCTATCCCTAAAAATGCTTTTTTTGAAACAAGTCAAGTAGGCAAGAAACAGATCTTTTCTGGCTCATTATGTGTTGTCTTTCCTGCTCTGCCTTCCTTGATGTGGTGTGCATAATCAGGTGTAAGTTAGAGACGTGAACTTACAGCTGCTGCTTTAGGACCTTGCTGATAGGAACTCGCTTGTATTTCAGACAGCGTGTGGTGACAGTGGGAATGAGCACCACCACGATGACCTGACCTCTCCTTTCCTCTCCTTTCTGGTGGCATTCCTAAATTACATGCAGCAGCAGACTTGGCAACATTGGTTGAAGCAACTCAGGCTAATAATTTAGGTCGTTTATGGGATTTTTTTTAATCTTTCTGTTAACTTTGTTTTCAAATAACAGAAGGTTGCAGCAGGAGGCGGATGCCGAGTCCAGCAGCAGATGCTGCCTGCTACAAAAGGGGGCTGGAAGGGAGTTTGAGGACACTAAATGGGGATAAAGAGAAAAATAAGCTGCAGGTCCATTTTGAAAGCTTTTGAAGCCATAATCCATCTCTTATCATAGGCTTTTGTGGTGTTTAGAAACCCATGTCAGGGCAGCTTTTTCACCTTCAAATACTGGTGATGACATAAGGTTAAATGTAAAAAAAAAAAAAAAAAAAAAAAAAGTGGTGGGAAGTTGTAGTAACTCTAGTAGCAGAAAAAAGTTGAAGCCACAGGGGTGAACAACAGCTGAGATATCAAAGTGTAAAGTATGTTTTATCTCAGTTCTCAGTCCTTTTGTAAGATATTAATGGTTTATTTGAAATGCAAATGAGGAAGGACAAAATGTTATTGCAAAACCATATTCCACATCAAACTTTGATGTCTGATTATACAGAAAGAGCTTCTAAAATTTTTCTGTAGTTTTTAAAATCAGCTCAACGTATTCTTAAAGGGCCTGCATTTAAGATAAAAGACTTGGTAAGCAAACAGCAGTTGCTGTTTTAAGTGCACTTTCCTATTCTCCAAAGCATCAGGCAGGAGAATCATTAAGTCTCCTTTGTTTAAGTCGAGTGGAAGGAGAGGGCGGGAGGTGAGTAAAGACATTGTTATTTTTGCAGAAACTATTTTATACAGCCCTTTTGTACCACCTGACTGGGAATCAATAGTACTTTATTGGAGGACAAACAAGCAAAATGAAAAGCAAGGAAAGCTCCTGAGCACAGCTGTCTGCATTGCCATTGGGAAATGAAATCTTTCTCCAACTTTCAGCATTTGCACAAAAGGGCAGCGATGCCGTTGGAGTTTTACATTAAATTTTACTTCTTTTTAGAAATTTTTTTTTTAGAGAATGCATAGCCTATTATTTTTGTGGAATATAAATCACATATTCTCATATGTGCTGTACCAGTACAGTAACTTCAACTTGGAAAGGCTTTACTGTTTTGGGTTTTTTTTCCTTATATTCAGTTCTATCTTGTTCTCTTCCCTCTTTTCTTCCCGTGCTTCTATCCCCAACTCCACTTCTTTAGAATGACATAAATGGCAACCAGATTGCCAAGAAGTGGAGAAGTATTCTTAAAGGAAATCGTCTCAGAGAAACTCTTGATGTCTTTGATTTGCACTTTGAGTGTTGTATCTGTGTGCCTTCCTGCACTCAGAAGGTGTTACTGACTCAACAAAGTAGCAGAGAATTCAACTCCATAATTCAAGCTGGAAATTGTCAAACTGAAGTGGAAGCTTTTTTTCTAAGGAAAGAAAAAAATTGTTCGAACAATTCATCAGAAAAATGTGACAAAACTGAAAATTTGTGAATAGAACAACATTTATTTTGAAAAGTTGTCATTGAAATAAACATTGTTGACCCATTCTGCTAATCCTCTTTTTCTTTGGTTTGGTAATGAACCCTTTGCAAAACTCTGCCTTCAAGCCTGGGAGGAGGGTCCCCTAAAATTGTTATTGTGATTTTTGTTTTTCACGTGCTTTTTTGTTACTTCAATTTTTTAGTTTTTAGAAATACGAATGGATGGAATTGTAAAAATTAAAGTTGGTTAACATTTTGGGTAGGATTCCTCAGGTCTGAGGTATAGATGTCAACATCTCAGTTAGTTATTATTGGGTGGAAGGAACTGCACTTTTAGGATGCAGTTAAATTCATAGAATGGATGTCTGAATTTGTACCTTTAGAAGTGCCTATTTCTCTTCGTTGCCTAGAGAAGCTTGGATAACTAACTCAGGTCTAGGTATTTCTGTAGATGTCTGAATTTAGAAATTAATTTTGTGCTCTAACCTGATAGCATCTAGTAAAATATAGACCTTGGCATCAGTGCAGACAGCTGAATTCAGTCTTCTGTGTACTGTGCAACAGCTGCCAAAGAATAAACAAATATTAAAAAGTTAAAAGAATGGGAGAGAGAAAAATACTGAGAACACTATGGCTATGATTTTATTAAAAAACAAGAAAAGTCAGTGCTGTGCCCTCACCTGGCATATAAAATACTGAGAACACTATGGTTATGATTTTATTAAAAAACAGGAAAAGTCAGTGCTGTGCCCTCACATGGCATATTGTGTTTGGTTCCAACTGCTGCACCAGAAAGACACATTGGAGAAACAGAGTGCTTGAGACAGAAGATGAGAATGATGGGGATATGGGGAAAATGTTCTCATATGAAAAAAGATTGAAAAGACTTGGACTATTTAGGGAGAGGTGAATAAAAGGGAAACAGCAAAACTAGCCAAAGTAATGATTACAGTAAAGAAAAGCAGGATGGGAATTTGTATTTTATTTTTAAAGCTTGAATAGAAGAACAAGGAAACACTGATTGAAACTGGAAGGGGGAAATTGAAAACTGATGGAAGAAAAGATTTTATTCACACATCGCGTAATTAACCCATGGCAGTCATTTCCCTAAGATAGCATTGACGTTAGTGTTTTACTAGCCTTGGAAAAAAGGGGACTGGAAATATATATATGGGAGCAAGCAAAACATCTACAGTGATGATAATATGCAACATCTCCCCTCAAAAATAAGAGGAGCTTTGAGTGTTTACAAAGAAATTTCAATGCTCCTAGAACAGCACGACTTTGGGATGATTTCAGATTTCACACTTCTGAACCAAGTAGAAAGTAAATGGTTTTGAGGAATTTTTTGCAATAGTTAATTTGTTTATGCAAAATAAATGTACTGTTTGAAACCATCAGGTTGGATATTGCTTGGTTATCATCTGCTCTCATTTATTCAACTTTATGCAAAATCCGTTGTAGCCCTCTATCAGAATGAAGGCATATTTTTGTTTGTGATATATTAAGGGCAAAATAGCAGCAATATTTCAAAAAGAGTGGGCTAAATCAGTTTCAGTATATTGTCTGGCTGGGAGATGAGCTCAAAGGAATCTCAAAGCAATTCAAGCAGGTTGCAGCCTTTAAATGCTAATTGGGTTTGTCTGCAATGTTATTGATAGGGCCTCTAAGGAAGAGAATGAGAATTCATTATTCTTTATATGAATAACCGAAGGAAGAGGAAGTGAATTAAAGGGAGATATACTTTTTCTTCCTAAAGTCTAGATTTATCAAACTGATTTCACTCATTTCAATCTTGAGTCTAGTGGTCAATGTAATGTTTTAGATTTTGTTCTGTTTGAAGATCATTAAATATCTGTTGCAAATATCGGTGGTTTTTTTACTAAAGCAGCTAGCAAAAATGTGTTCTCTTGTTGATTGCTGCAGTTGTGGGATGAAACGTAGCAATGCAGTCCAGTTCTGTGTCTGCTTTGGTCTGTTGCACAAGGATTATATGAAGTCCTGTTTCCCTGAGTTAAGAACTGTTTTCTGAAAGCCTAAAGATTGTTTTAACCGGGACCTGCCATCAAGGTCCTCCTTGAACCCTCTGTTAAGTGCCTCCGTGCCTTTTTTTGGCCAAGGAGATCTGGATTTTCTGTCCTAGTCTCATTGCCCCCTCCTCTTGGTGGCATTGCATTGTGCTGTGCAATTCCCTGATTCTCACCTCAAGCTGGGATGGGGTTTGGGCTGTATGGGATTGGTGTGAGACGGCAACACAGCAGCTTCCCAGTCATTTTGTGGTCCATGGGGAAAAAGTAGGGAGAGACCATTTCCAGAAGGGTATGACAAATACGTATGAGGTAGCACACTGGTTAGAGGTGGTGGGAAACAACAAAAAAGGAGCTGCTTGGAACTGAACCATGGGGGGTTTTGCTTCCTTATCTGGAATGACATTCTGGCTGTGTGCACTTCTCCCCCCTTTCTCAGTGTAGTTTGCTGTGGTACAACCCTTCATGTTGTTACTAACCAAAAATTTCCATGAAGCTGCTGCTGCTGTGAGTGTCGAATTGGGTTAGAATGTGACTTGGAATGAGGAAGAAGGAGTTTAAAACTGGGAGCAATGGACCTGTATTCATTAGTGCATACCAGCTGCTCTGTTTTGATGTGAAGGGTATGAAAACATCGTCAAATCAGGAGATTAAACTAGGTTTACAGCTGCTTTCTGTTACTTCTGAAGAGACTGCTGTACTGTACTGGTGAATCCCTGTAATTTTGAGAATGGTTTGAAAAAGGAAGACCATTAATCTTTTAGATTTATTTTGTTAAACCCTGGGAAAATGGATGTCATTGAGAGGACTATTATTTTTCACAGACTTGCAGTAAAAACTGGAGAGCACCTGTAAAGATTGTGCTGGATACTGTGTGTGTGTACCATGAGTAGCTGTGCCTCGAACGTCTTGGGAACCATTTGCTGAAATGAATTTTTCTTCCCCCCCCCCCCTTCAATGATGAGCTTTCTATTCACTTCTTTTTTCATAAAAGAGATTAAAACAAAGAGCTTGCAAACTGTCAGATATTCACTGATAGAGTGTGTTAATTTTTTTAGCATTCTTTTTTATTGTGGCATTGGAATAAGTGATATAATTATGCTCTGTTAAACCAACCCAAAAAGCATTTCCATGTGGCTGGGCAAAAGTTAGTGCCCTTTTCGATAGCACTGTGGACCAGAGTCCATATGTATTTCTTGGTGTTCTCTCTTAATCTTAAATTTAAAACAGAAGAAGAACAACAAATGCTGTAGTAGTACAGAATTTTTGCCTGAGTGATTCTGGTTTCCTCCTTGTCACGGCCCCTCCCAGCTGCTTTTATAGGGTCTCTCCAGCCATTCTGGCTATACCTCTTTCTTACGTGTCTTCATACTGTTGATACAGGTGTAATGACACCTGCCAGGGCAAAATGATCCAGCACAATAGCTCTTCATCTTTGTGCATCATGAACCTGTCTTGGGACCTTACGTTAAACCTCTTAAATCCTTCTGGGGGCTGGACACACAGCAAATAAGGCCCGGATTTGCAAGGATCCTGAAGAGGTCTTGTTTCTTAGGACTTCCATGGGATGTAATGCTGGTTATCTCCCATGAAAATCAGTCCTTATGTTTCCAGGCCTTAATGCAAATGTGTAAGACTTAGTGGGACTTTCTGCTTGACATTTAACTGTCTTGCTGCCAGATGCATCATTTCTAAAAATAATAATAACAATTTCTTCTGAACTATTTCATTCTCACAGTAAAATATGTTTAATGTACTTTTGTCTATTATGCTCCATTACTAAGTACTATATCTATGTCATTATTAAGTGAAGAGTGATAAGAATGTAAGTAAACAAAATGCAAAAATTGTAAATATTTCTGCATTCATGTCCCAAGTGATAGAGATTTAAATACAATCAGGATATAAGACAAATGGTAGCTGCCAAATGAAAGAAGAGTGGATGTGTATTTAAACTGAACTTGGTTTGAATTCTGCAAGCACTGAACATAGACAGCTAGATTCATTGCAGCTCTTTTTATTACAGTTGTTGAGGAGAAAGTGTGTTTAGATGAAGGAGGGAGAGAGTTTGTAGGATTATAACTGCGCGAAACCCAAACTCTGAAACTAATGAGGATACTTGGCCAAGTTTTTCCACGCATATACTTTAGTATAGCCATGTATCAATCACAGAAAATCTATTCTGCCTAACAGGCAACCAGAAGTTGTCTATAATCAGTATGTGTGTGTGTATATATATATATTTATATATAAAAATGAAAGCTTTACATCTGTAGCAGAAGAAATCTTTCAGAATGAAGATTTAGGACACATGCATTTAAAAAAGAGTTGAGTTAGAGCAAAATAAAAGAACAACCCTGTGTAATAACCTGTGCTTTGCCGCAGGTGGGCTGAGAGAGAAGTGTGTCGTGGAAGGTGTTAAGTATTAGAAGATGATGAGTAGCATGGTTATCTTAAATTGTTAGTGCTCCTCTGTGTATTATAATGACTGACAGGCCACAGAGCATATCCACTTGGTCTGTTGAGCCAGCAAAGCATCTGTCTGTCCTTTTCAAATAATGCTTGTTGCTAACTGGTGTTGAATCGAACCATGGCATAGAGTTTTTCAGAGGGTTTTTTGAACCACTTAATATTGAAGCTTTTTGATACTATCTATAAGCCTCCTTCATGATTGTGTTTAAGTATTCTTTTGGTGCCGGTTCAACTATGATCAGATTTGTAGAGCGCACAAAGTGGTCACAGAAAATGTGGACAAAACCAGGAAAAAATGTCAGTGTGGCTTCAGAAGTAAACTGGGAGTAATAAAAACATATGGTTGGTGCAGAATGAAGGTTGATTTCCAAATAGCTGGATTTAATTCCTTTTTTTGACACTATTTTAAAACATAAATGATATTGATGTAAATTTGATGAGAAAGCAGAATATCACTGTATCTTCTTAGTGCCTGTCATGCTCCAATGATGCAAACTGAATGGCAGTCTGGTTTAAAGTGAGTTTAAAGTAAAAATAAACCTATTCCTATGTCATTGTTGTCACCAATGGAGTAGCAGTGACTGTAGCCCTAAATTTGTATTTATTTCCTTTAAAAAAATAATATTAATAATAAAATAAAATAAAAAAAAAAAGATTTGGGCTTGGGAATGGAAACACCATCAAAAAATTTGCTTTCATTAATGGCTTAGTCTTGACAATCAGCAGCAATAGTCATAGATATGTTCATGGTGCCACTAATGAAAACTTCAAAATTGTTGTTATCTCTCTTTGAAATGGTGACCAAAGCTTTCCTTTATCACGTTTGTCTTTGCCTGCAAGGGAGATGATTCTTTTTTCATCACTTTCCAAAGGGAGACACCACAAAATGTCAACATTAGGAGAAAGGTTCATTAAATGAGAATATGATGGTGTTTCAAGGCATTCAAAATTAGATGTACATGCTTAAAGTGACTATCTGCTCTCCATTATGAACCATATACTGCAATTAATTGGACGGCCTTTGAGAATATTTCCAGCCATCTGTATATCTACAAAAATGGTAGAAGAGCTTTATCTTTTCAGGTTAAAAAAAAAAAAAAAAAAGCAAGCTTGAGTTTAATATCAATTAGGGGTTTAACATCTGTTACTAGAACTAATAGTCCATAAACATCAGAATTCTCAACATCAAACATTAAAGGTTGGAATGTATCAGACTTAGCGTTAGCAGTATAAATGTTATGCATTTAGCTAGAGCTGATTTTCTGGTGTTTGTGTCTAGTCAATGGACAGAGGGACCTATGGAGGATGATTTGTTCTGTCCTAAAACAGATGTCTAAGATGACTAGCAGAAGTCCCTCTTTCAAGGTGCCTACCTCTCTGCCATGACATTAGAGAGAAACTAGGTGTTTGTCTTTTTAGATCACTAGGGTGAAGTCAGATTAATTCCAATGTAAGTACCAAATTGCAGCTTATTTTAAAACAGAAAAAAAAAGAAGGAAAAAAAAAACCCGGGGAGGGGGGGGAGTAGTGTGAAATGGTGATGGATATCTCATAGCAGGTATAAGTCAAGTGGCATATTGGGAATCTTCTAAATCAGCCTGGCTTTGGAATTAGTGCTATGTAGGGAAGGGGCAGGGGAAAAGGCTGTTTGGAAGTGGTTAAATAAGACATGCTGTTGTAACTGGAATACTATACTCTTATGTTTGTTTGTTTGTTTTCACTTGTCCCACTTAGGTCTGAACCCCAGAGAGAGCTGTGCAGTAGGTATTGTCTTGGCTATTTAAGTCCAACCACTTTTTAGACTGAATTTTTTACAGCTACTCAAGCATAGATGCTGATGATTCTGTGCTGTAAGGGTAATTACCATTTTCTCACCTTAATAGAACTTTTTCTAAAGAAATTAGAGCACTCCTATCTCCATGCTTTCTCAGTGATTTAGCATATCCCCAGTGTATTTGAATTGTTCATTAACCAGATGCTACCTAGATTAGAAGGGAAAAGGTAATCTACCATGCAACATGACCCAATACTTGCTTAAAAATGAACTAAATTCATTCCAAACCAAGGCAAATAACATGGGCTTGTCCCTTGGGCTTTCCACTGAAAATTTCATGCAGAGCTTATAAATGTCATCTCTGTGTCCATGTGCAGTTTGTACACATGCTGTTTTGTATAATGAGGAGTCTTGTCAGTCTTGAACAAAGTTGGGATAATGTTGTAGGGACAAACCACAGTCCATTCCTTTTCTTTTTTTTTCTTTCTTTTTTTTTTTTTTAATATCATGCCTTACATAGAGAATCAAATAAATAGTTTAATAGAGATTCTGGAATCAGATCTGGCTCCCTTCTGCATTGATCTGTTGATCTGTTTAGGATTTCATGAAGTTTTAAGGCCATGTGAATAGAACTGGAGATTCTGGTTAAGGTTTATAAAGAGATTAAGGGACCAAAGGAAGCAGATGGACTTCTTGCAGTATTTGCATAAATGCATAAACAATTTGGTGATTAAAACCAAAGTTTAGTTAAACCATTGTGGGCACTGCTGTAGCTCATTCTAAGCACATATTTATATTTGAGTGCTTTCAGTATCTTCATAAATCTGACTACAGGAGCTAAAACCTCCAATAACTGTGTACTTTGGGGGATTTTTTTTTTTTTATTATTGTCATTTACAGTCCATAGCTGCATGCAGATCACTGGAAGTGCTCAGAAAAGAATGAGTGCTAGGGGAGGAGCCAAGACTCAGTTCTCTCCACATGCTTACTTGTATTAGAGTTTTAAATTCTTATGGTACCATTCATAGTCTTTAAACTTTATGCCACACAAGCCACAGGAAAAGACTGGTACTTACCTGGGAAACCTGCAACATATTGAAAAAATGCAAACTAAGTATAATTACCATAGGTTTTGTGTGATGTCAGTAGTAATAGTAACGTAGTGGTAATGTAAGATAGACCCTAGATACCCTCGTCATATGTTTGCCATTAAAAAATGTCTGTAGCTTCTGTGCCTGTTTTGATGTTAAACCTAGCTAGAAGAGTAGCACTGAACTTCAAGTTTCTTCTTTTATATTATTGCCTAGTGTAACTCCTAATGTTTCAGATATTTCCTTTCATCTTTCCTCCTCTCTTTTACAGAGCAGGTAAGTGCTGCGATGTTTAAGATCAAACCATCATTATGAAGAGGGTTCAAATTTGGTGAAAAGAGTTCACTCATTTTTGATAATGATATATAAGATATTGGTAGTTACGATTTTTGAAACTGCTATATTTATGTATCGGAAAGGCTGAATTACTCTGTGATCTTATGAAAGTTAAGAAGTATTATAAAGCAATGCTTTTCTTCCTGGTGAATTTCTAATGTCAACATGCTATTGCAATGTTATAAGCACATGTTTTTTCTGTAGAAAGCTTAACAGATGGGTATAGTTTCAATGTTTTTATTCACAAAGGTGTTCAATAATTTATATGCTACCTTGCATCCCATTGTAAAATGCTCAATGAGCAAATTAAAGCTTAAGAAGACTGTTGGGTTTGCGCAACAGAATTCTGTTCAGTATTTCGGTTCTTTTATCTCAAGCCTCTCTTCTTCTCCCATCTGTCCTTACCACTACTGCTTCTGTTGTGTGGTGCCCATACCTTTCTGACCATCAACTTCTGTCCTCCACTATTCATCCTCTTTCCTGTTTACTGAATTTCCATTCCTGTAAAAACATCCTAACCTTCCACAGCCTACTCATAGTTTTCACATTCTATTTGGAGCCATGAATTTACAGAAAAATGGCAAAATTGCACCCACTACAACGGAGGGAGGTAGAAGTAAAATTCCTGTTCTCCGCTTAACATATTGGCAGATATTCCCTCTTGACCCATCTGCTGAGTAGTTAGACGTTCAGCCCTGTGTTCTCTCTAGAAAAAGGTAAATGACTCAGACAGACAGTCAGTCTCACCTCTGTGCCCAGCAAAACCATGGAGTGGATCTTCCTGGAAACCATGATAAGGCACATGGTAAAATAAGGAGGTGATTGGTGACAGCCAACATGGCTTCACCAAGTGCAAATCATGCCTGACAAATTTGGTGGCCTTTTACGATGGGGTTACAGTGTTGGTAGATAAGGGAAGAGCAATGGATGTCATCTACCTGGGCTTTTGCAAAGCATTTGACACTGTCCTGCATGACAGCCTTATCTCTAAATTGGAAAGACATGGATTTGATGGATGGAGCAGTAGGTGGATAAGGAATTGGCTGGTTGGTTGCACTCAAAGAGTTGCAATCAATGGCTTGATGTCCAAGTGGAGAGCGTGTGGTGTTCCTCAGTGATGAGTGGTTGGTATTGGGAGCGGTGCTGTTTAACATCTTTGTGAATGACATGGTCAGTGGGATTGAGTGCACCCTCAGCAAGTTTGCCAATGACACCAAACTGTGTGGTGCAGTCGATAACGCTGGAGGGAAGGGATGCCATCCAGAGGGACCTCGACAGGTTTGAGAGGTGGGCCCATGCAAACCTCATGAAGTTCAGCAAGGCCAAGTGCAAGGTGCTGAACATGTTTTGGGGCAATCTCAAGCACAAATACAGGCTGGGCGATGAGTGGATTGAGGGCAGCCCTGAGGAGAAGGACTTGGGGGTATTAGTGGATGAAAAAGTGAATATGAGCCAGCAATGTGTGCTCGCGGCCCAGAAAGCCAATCACACTCTGGGCTGTATCAAAAGAAGTGTGGCCAACAGGTCGAGGGAGGTGATTCTTCCCATCTACTGCGCTCTCATGAGTCCCCACCTGGAGTACTGTGTTCAGCTCTGGGGCCCCCAGCAGAAGAATGACATGGACCCGTTGGAGTGAGTCCAGAGGAGGGCGATGAAGATGATCAGAGGGCTGGAGCACTTCTAAGAAGACAGGCTGAGAGAGTTGGGGCTGTTTAGCCTGGAGAAGAGAAGGCTCTAGGGAGACCTTGTAGCAGCCTTCCAGTACTTAAAAGGGGCCTACAAGAAAGCTGGGGAGGGACTTTTCACAAGGGCATGTAGTGATAGGACAAGGGGTAATGGCTTTAAACTGAAAGAGCGTAGATTTAGATTAGATATTAGGAAGAAGTTCTTGACTGTGAGAGTGCTGAGGCACTGGAACAGGTTGCCCAGAGAAGTTGTGGCTGCCCCATCCCTGGAAGTGTTCAAGGCCAGGTTGGATGGGGCTTTGAGTAACCTGGTCTAGTGGAAGGTGTCCCTGCCCATGGCAAGGGGCTTGGAACTAGATGATCTTTAAGGTCCCTTCCAACCCTAACCATTTTATGATTCTGGGATATGATTTCTTTATTATTTATTTTGTGTTCTGCAGTGTGACAAATTGACTCTCAAGAATTCAAAATGAAGAAATTAAATGTTTTGGAAGGGTCTGCCCACCTCAGAATTAATGAAGTAAAGACCATCGATTTTAGTGGGCATAGTGCCATGTCAATTAACAAACAAATTACTTTGATAGATATATGATTTGAGGACAGTGGGAAGGTCTGAATGGCATCTAGAAAAATTGAAGTTGGTAATTTCTTTCTCAAATCAGGGTCTGTAATGATACCCATTGCATTCAGTGCATGAACTTTTTCTCCCAACTGCAGTACATTGCAAGGAAGGAGAGGAAGTCATTCTGCTGCACACAATATTTCACTGTGTTGAAATGTTAATAAATGTGACTTAATTTTGGTTAAACTATGAAAATCAGGAAGGTTCTATCTGTGGATAATTTGATTCTAAAATGTATGCACTCACTAATGATAATTTCCTTTTAAATGTGTTAAACACACATGAGGCACTCTACTATATCTCGGAGCAGGTAGAGATAATTTCAATAAAGTGCCATTGATATTCTGTCATGTTTTAATGGTAATCAATAGAAAAGGTTGGCAGCAACGTCACTTATATTAGCACATGGTTTTGTTTTGGTTTTCCATTTATTGAGAAAACAAATAGTTCACATTTTAATCTAAAACCCTTAAGTTGTTGACAGGTCCTGACTATTCTTATGACTGACAGTAAATTAATCAAGAGAAGTCTTGTCAGACTGGTGTTACCAGTTAGAATCTTTTCCAGGTGTGATGGTATGATTTTTTTTTTCCTGAAGACAATTGCAAAGGAAGATCAGCTAGTTGGAATTGGGAGCAGATGTCTCAGCAGTCACTGAATGGTCAAAGTTGAGCTAAAGGTAGATAAAAGTCTTGAAAGCAAAGCCAAGAATGCTGTAGTTCATAGGGACAGGAAAAAAGGAGCCAGAGAGGGAAGCAAAGAGGAGGATAAGAAAATTGTTTAGATGAGTATCAGTGGGAGAAGACTGCATTTGCAAACGCCAGGAAAAAGGAATCTGCAGTAATAGTTTGCCAATGTAATATACTGAACAAGACTGAATAAGATGAAAGGAAAGTCATATCTTAGATTTGACACACAATTCCTGCAAAATATAGGTGCATGATAAAAAGGTGCCTGAGTGGAAAGTTGGGTCTGAACTAGGATAACGTGGTGCCATCTACTAATCTAGAAGCTCTCAAATTGCTGAACTTTGCTGAGTTTTGTTTAATAAAACATGTATTTTGCCCAATAAGCCTGTTACTTAAGAGAGAGCTTAGTTGGTTTAAGCATGTATACAGTTGAGATTTATAACAAATTAATGAGATCAATTTAAAATTGATTCAAGTTAAACCAGTTCATTTTCTCATGAAGATTGAGTTTCAGATGGGTCAACTGCTGGAACAGGAGATTAAGGCAAAGTTTTTCCACAAAGAGAATTTCCAGGTAGTTGGCAGTTATGAAAATTAAACTTCTTATTGATGGTTAAATCAAATGTAGGAACTTTGTTCGCTTTTCATCTCTTGGCCTCAGTGACTTGCCCAGGGTCACTCTGTGAGTCAATGGCAGAGCTGGAAATAAAACTGAAGAATTATTACTCCCAGTCACAGGCACTAACCACAAGACAATCTTTCTCCTCAGTTCCCTTTTAATGGACTACACTTGCATTTAGCATTCCACACCAGTCAACAGGGGAAAATTATTGGCTATAGTTAGACAAGCGTATTAAAGAGTACCTCAGAGTTTATGGATGAAAACAGCTATAAAAACGCTCAGTTTTATTATTATTATTTATTGTTTGCAAACATGGAAATTCAATAAACGTTTACAGATAAAAGAGGCCCAGCACAGGACTTAAGTTTCCCATTATTTCTTTTCTGTTCCAAAAGCAATATGCATTACTTAAAACATTTAGCTGAAAGATGTTGTTGCCAACATTTTCCGATATTTATTCTTGGAAAAGTATATTAAAATATGGAAGAACTCATTATGAAAAATTATCTTAAATTATCCTGTTCCCATTCTTAGCTTCTCTACTTCACCTAGTAATTTTCACGTAGTTCTGTGCTAAGAATTTAAAACAGGACCTATTAGTGAAATCAAGAGTACCTATAGTCCTGAGTAATCTGTGAAGGGTTTTCTTTCATTAAGAGATCATTTTCACTAGTCTCAATGCCAGCTCAGTTCTCCACACTGAGGTCAGTTCCCAAATTTTTTAGTTGATTTGTCTTCCTGTCGTTGCCAATCAGTATGAGTGAGTGGTGGGAATGAGTTGTATGATCAAGTACCATTCAACATGAACAACCCATAAAAATTAATGGCTATATTTTTCTTTTGGTGATTCCATTAATTTAAATGTGAACCATATTTGACAGCAAACATTGACACCATGAATTGAAATAATTGAGAATTGAGATGAAAAGCTAAGGTTAGCAGGTTATGAAACTTCAGTCTGACTGCACAAGTTCAGCAAGGACATCACAGCATGTCCTTGAATGGTTAAGACACAAGATGAAATCTGTCTTCTTGGAGACGTAGTCACAAAATAAATGGATCTGCATACCTAGCAGAACCTGGCAGTGGTTGTAGGGCTGCAACAAAAGCATGGGGCAGCTAAACACTAGGCAGCAAGCGGTGTTTGTTTTGCATACCAACTGCCAATCCTGTAAATGAGCTGCAGAGATGTGCCATGCAGCTTACCAGGAGAACAGAGAATAACCTTCAGGACATGTGCAATAAGGGGACTTGAGGGCAATGCTTCATTGTGTTCAGGAATTGCAAATTAATTCCACGAGAAGAGGACCTATCCCCATGCATTCAGGGCGCTACATCTATCCAGTTGCAGAACTAAGAGGGAGTGGTGTAAAATAGTTACTGATGCTTCCAAGGGCCACAAGGCCCTGCAGCAGCTGGTGTATATTTTTTAATTCAGAATCTCTAGTACCTTTTGTTTGTGGAATGAGCATCTATGAGTGAGTCCAGGGTGGTGAAATGGGGAATTGGTGCTGATAATAGATAAGATGCTAGTACTGCTAAAAAAGGGTGAATAAATTAGCATGAGCAAGTAGTCCAGTAGTGCCACTGCAGAAATGAGACAGGTACTTTTGAATGCTGTGCTTGAGGAGGTCATATGCAGAAGCATAACATATACACTGGTATGTCTGGTATTGCTACCTATGCTAAAAGTGTGATGAAAATTACAGTTTTGTGAGGAACTGCAAGTACAAGTGTGTTGGTGTGCCTGGAACTATGTGGAGCTTCTTGTCATCCATCATGTCCACCGTGTGCTTTCTTGATTTAAAGGACTTTCTGTCTTCTCTTTCTGTTTATTTATTTATTACTAAAGGATTGAGAGTCTAATCAACCTCAGTTGGCCAAGAAACAGCAATTTTAAAGCCTCTTGCTCCTTGGTCATTTGTGTGACTCACATACTTAAGTTTTGTTTATTCTTTAATGCTAAATCCCACTAGAGTGAGGAAAAAAGCAAGCAAGCCTCAGAACCTGACACAAACCACAGTCAACAAGTAGCAGAATCCAATAGCAAATTTCAGGCTTCACTTGACTACAAATTAATTCTGCATTCTAACTGTGCTCTCTGGTTCATTAACATTCCAGTTTCTTTTGTGTTTTCTGAGCACTGCATTTAACTCTAACACATCCCAGTTTATTTCTGCATAACCTCATTCCACCACAACATTCCAGTAGCAGAAACCAGGCTTAGAGAAATGCAGCTTTTTTTTCCTTTTTTTTTTTTTTACCTCCCCTCCAACATATTTCTCATCAAAAGGTTTTGCCATCAGCTTCTGTAAGGCAATATTTCACCAGGAGTGCATTAAAAATGAGGATAAAGTAAGTGTGTAAGTGTGAATACATCAGTAAAAATAGCTTTCCTTTTTTTCCTTTTTTTTTTCTTCCTTTTTTTTTTTTTTTATTTGCAAGCCATTTGGATCTTTCAGACCTCTCTTAAAAGTCATTAATATTGTTATGGTACTCTCTAGTCTCAATAGAGAGCCTTAACTGATTAAATAGACTGGGGGAGGGAGGGAACCCTTCCATGATAGCAACAATACCAGGCTTGTTTTGCAAGATTCCTCTCACCCTCTCCACCCCTTAGAAAGGTATAATTTGTAACTCATAATATTGTTTTTAGTGCGAAAATGAGTACAGTAAAGTTTGCTGAATGTGAAATCATCATGTACTCTTGTTAATATAAAGTACAAATGATATAAACTGTCAAGCTTTGGGTTTGCAAGCTGATCAACTGGAGTAAGAGAAATCTCCTAATCTCCAGGTGCATAAGTTTTTATGCATTCCTCTAAAGCATTAGACCACAGCTGGAAACAGATGAGGATGATCTGCAGCACTTAGTGTAACAATTCCCAGAAAAATATGCATTTAGCATTTGCAGCCATGAAATGAGTACATTTATGTAATGGATTTCTGTTTTTTCCCTGGACAAATAGTATTCCAAAAATGAAATGTTTGGCAGACTGCAGTACAAAGTGTGAGACAGATTTGTTTGTTTGTTTGTTTGTTTTGGGGGTTTGTTATCCTTTAATAAAAGGTGAGGGATGAAATGTAATTCTTTCACTCTGTTCTGCTTCATGCACCTCAGTCACAAATACAGTAATGGAAATGCAGTGCGACTCACGTCACCTTCGCAAGCTGCTCTGTAGTCAAATGTCAGGGGACTCAGACCTGACTTTGGAGCCCTGCTCCTGGGATTATTTCTGTTTTTCATATGTTGGCTGTGTAATGTACAACACATAAACTAAGCAGACAGTATAACCTAGTTTCTCCCAGTTCCCACTGAGTACCGTGAGTACAAGGCCAGAGAAACAGCTCACTCTGCCTGCAAATATCTTCACCCCTCTAATGTGCAGCTATGAAACGCACCTTCACCAACCTCTCCCGTAGCCTGGTGGACAGGCACTCTGACTTGTATTCCTCCCACTAAATTCTAGGCACTTAATTGAAATGTTAAAAGGAGTTCAGGACCTTACCTCAATCATAGAATGGTTTGGGTTGGAAGGGACCTTAAAGATCATCTAGTTCCAAGCCCCCTGCCATGGGCAGGGACACCTTCCACTAGACCAGGTTGCTCAAAGCCCCATCCAACCTGGCCTTGAACACTTCCAGGGATGGGGCATCCACAACCTCTCTGGGCAACCTGTTCCAGTGCCTCACCACCCTCACAGACAAGAACTTCTTCCTAATATCTAATCTAAATCTACCCTCTTTCAGTTTAAAACCATTACCCCTCATCCTATCACTATACTCCCTGATAAATAGTCCCTCCCCATTTTTGCTGTAGGTCCCCTTTAGGTACTGGAAGGCTGCTACAAGGTCTCCCCAGAGCCTTCTGTTCTCCAGGCTGAACAACCCCAACCCTCTCAGCCTGTCGATAATGAATGGAAAGAGAGAAGCAGTTTTCCATCAAATATACTTACAGGTAAATTGCCCATGGGCTGTACACATATATGCGCTCTCTCAACCTAGAGAGACCCACAACAAATTCTTTCCAAGTTTAGGAAAGCACCTAGAATTAGATGGAGGAAGGCTTGCCTCTCTGAGATGCATGACAAGTGGGTTTGAGTTTCTTGTACCCAAGGGAAGATCCAGATCCCACCTCTTCCATTCCTGGTTTTATATGCTAAGCTACAGGGCACTGTGTAAGCAATTATTGGCACCCACCGTTGGACGTGGCTTATAGGTATAAGTCCTACCTGCAGGTGTTGTACCTGGATATCAAGTGGAGGAAGCCACTAAGCCATTACTCGGGTGCCTTTGCTTCAGAGCGTGGCAGGAGTGCTCTGCTCTGGAGACACCCCTGATATCTAGCTGTAGGTTTCTCCTTGCTAACTTTAGGGCTTTCTAGGTCATTCTTTGGAAGCTTTTGCTGCTGGTGCCTTTTTTTTTTTTTTTTCTTAAGGGACTACAGAGTCCTTAGTTAAAAGCAAAACAAGAACATGTGTATGTTACTGCCTGAGTCTGTGAACTGGCTTACATAGCAGCAACATTCACAGTCAGACTTAGCCAGACCAGGCAGGTTTCCTACACATTCTAGACCTCTTCTGGTCTTCAGCTCCTCTGCTAAAGCTGTTCTCTCCTGCTGTGCAGGATAAGTGGTAATACTCTTTTTGCTCCTCCTTCCCACTCTGGATGAAGTGAGTGTTAGCAGGCCTGATTACACCCATAGGAGATTACTAATCACTTCTGGCAGCTTGCTATTAATATACCCATCACAGCATCAAATCCTGGTGATGTGAAAAGGCATATGCATCTTCTTAAAGCTCTTAGCCTGGAAGACACAATTTAGTTGTGAATAGGGATATTTCTTTTAGAAACAGTCTCCTTTCCCCAATTTTACACTGAAGACAGTCACCTAGCTGCTTTTATGTGCAGTTGTAAGTCTGTAGTAAACTGTGTGACTTAAGCATGTTACATATCAATGCAATACATGTCAAGGTCAACTGAAAATAAGCCAGATCTTTGCACATGTAAAAATGTTACTCAAGTGAACAGAATGATCATGTTTGCATGATCTTTTTTCCTCTCAGTGTAAGCATTGAAGAGTGAAATGTCAATTGTCGATATGCAGTTATGCCATTTAATACTGTTAAAACTTGCTGGATTTGTGAACAATCTAGTAGTACAGGTTCTCCAGAATTATTTTTTTTCTTCAGCTGAAGAAGTGATGATATAATAATATCAGAAGATGTTACAGTAGCATTTTGGCCAATGTAGTATGAAGTGCCTTGCTGTAAATTGGAGTGCATGTTAAAACATTCTCTGTCAAACATGCAGTTAGGTGGCTTGCTGAGGAAGGAGGTCCTAAAATAGGAAACGAAAAACTGTCTGTTCCTTCTTGTGATGTCCCTAGTTTAGTATCTTAAACTTCTAAGGAACTGGGTATTTTAGGGGTTTTGGTGTGTTGTTTTGTTTTTAAATAATGGGGAAGAAGTGATCTGCCTCACTGTATTTTGTAGTAACACAATTCTGCTGACGTCTTCTTAGTACAGCTCTTTTACAGATCTTGTAAATAAAGCAAGGTGAGCATTGTCTCTCCCATGAAAGAGAAAGGGTTACAACCAATGTAAAACATACCTCCTGAGGTACTTTTTGTGCTAATTACACCTCTGTTCAAAGCCATGGTGTGATAACAGCTGTTTGGTCTGCTGTAGGGCAGAAAATATGCATACCATCTCACATGTCTTTATTAGTAGTACTTTCAAAGCCTGTCTTGAGTTTAGTAAAAGTTATAATAATTTAGAACTTAATAAAATCATTCCATTAAAAAGTTCAACAAATAATTGGCTGCAGCATGCTGAAACCTGTGTCACTGAAAATTGGATAGGTTTTTGAGTGTTATGTTTTTATTATGCTTAAATAAGTGAAATATTTGAAGATCATTTTCTCCAGCTCTTCACATGTCACAACTGTATTTCTAAGAAAATAGTTTGGGATTAAGAAGCCTGGGTATTTTAGGTTGCATAAAAATTGAATCAACTAAGCATTTAAAAATGTTCTTCATTTTAAATTAATAGCCGATATATCCATTCTACACAGGACTTCAGCAATTCCGTGTGATTTATTACATACTTGACTTCAATTCCTGGAAAAATACTGGAAGAAGTCACTAAAAGCACCTGTAAGCACCCAGAAAAATAAAGGACTTGCAGGATGGTAAACATATATTTGCCAAGAACAAAATGCGTCAAACCAATTTAATTTTCATGTCTCATAAAATAACAGGTCTTGTGGGTAAAGGACAGGCAGCAGGTGTCATATATTTTGACTTCAGCAGACGAAATTATTTTAGGTGGATAGAAAACTGTTGAAAAACCTATAATAGGGGAGTGTTATTAATATTTCACTGTCAAAAAGAAGTGTGTGTCAAGAATGTGCTTATTAAATCTGTAGATGACACCAACCTGAGTAGTACTGTAAGTAAGTACTTGGAAAATAGTGAAGCAGAAGATCAGGAAAAAAAGTTATAATGTGATTACATAGGGAGAGGTACCTGGGAAATGTAATGATGTTGCAATAAGTAGGGAATGCCTCAGTTTTGCTAAAGTTTAAAATAAATTGTGGCTGAATAAAAAGCATGGCAGATGATTACATTTGCTATTTTTCTTGATGATCACAATTGAAAAAGATTTGATTTTCAGTATTCATGTTAGCACTTAAGGTGTAATACTTCTATCTAATGATTTGGGTGAAAGAGTCCATGCAAATGAAAAGGGACATAATATCTGTTTGAGGAAAGTACAAATCTTTGATATCGAACTTTAAAGCTGTTTTATATCACAACTGCCAAAAACTTAAATGTCAGCATTGCAGCTGACACCTCCGCTCTATCCAGCCATCAGCTTTTCTTGTATTAACTGATGTTTTATCATTTAAGTGGGCAAAATACAATCTATTTGATCATTTGAAAATAGCAGAATAGAAGTTCTGGAAGGAGGCAATTTTCATCTCTCTGTAACAATAAGAAAAGAAATATCCCTGGTAAAAGTAGTTTAGCGTCATATCTGAATATTGCTGTTAAAAGGATGTTATCCACTTTTTTACTTTGTCTTCTTATCATATATTGCTTCTGATAGAAGTATATTAACATCTGTATATACATCTTAATATAGTGTCTATACATGGATCTCTATATGCATGTTATTTATACCTGAAAGTCTTACGTTTTGCAAAAGTCTATCCTTAAACCCTCCTTTAGGAAGCTACTACAATTTTAAGAAAATTATTTACTTACATTCACAAAAGAAATATGAAAGGACTGGAATTCAAATCCCAATTCCCTTAATAGCATTGTGTTAACCTCTTTAAAGAAATTCTGTTAAGTGTAGGAGTATTGTGGGGTTAAGTAAAGGATTGCTGAACAGTTTCTTTTCATAGTATCAAAATTATTTGACTTAAGTGATCAAGTCTTAGCAAAATAAATGCTTCCAAAATTTGTTTAACTTCAAAATAACTACGGAGAGTATTTTTATTTACTATATAAATGTGCTGCTTGGTTACCATGTTAGCAATTCATTTGTTGTGTTTCTAGACGATGCATTTTTAATATTAATCCCTTCAATGCATTTTACCATCTTTTTCTTAGTAAGATTGTTTTATCTTCACTGAAATAATTATATTTTCTTTAATAAGATGAACATTTAATGTGCTTTTGGCATGAATTAATTTTTAATAAACCATTATTAAGTCAGATCTCTGTGGATTTCTTTCCCCTAAAAATCAAGCCTCTTCCAGCAAGGAGTTTTTGATAGATCCTGGTATTTGAATTTATTGTAGCATTTTCAACATTATTCACAAGAAGAAAAAAGGAAAAATTCTGGTTAGTCAGACTATAGATGATTTTTCCTCTTTGATACATTTATGAGACAGTGTAAAATTTGTATTGCTAGAGAAACTGATTCTTTTAAGCTCTGGTGAAGCCTCAGTTATTATACCTTGTGTGCTAATTTCCTAGCAGAAATTAACAAAATTGCAAATTTTATCTATTTATCTACCTGTCAGGATGTTTGTGTTGTACTCAACTGGTGGTTGTTTGGTTTTTTTTCTTTTTTCTTTTTTCTTTTTTCTTTTTTTTTTTGTGTGGTGGGTTTTTGTTGTTGGTTTGGGTGGGGGTTGCTTGCATTTTGGTGGGAGTGTTGGTTTTTTGTGTTTTTTTTTTTTTTAAAGCACTAATTCACTCTTCAATTGGTTAATGAGCTACTGCTACAGTTTTTGCATTGATGCTTCAAAGATCTGAGGTGCAGAACTGACATTGTCTGAGTATGGAAACAGGAGTTCTACTTAAAACTTGAAAACCTACCTTGGTAAACTATAGACCTAGCCTTCTGTCTATTCTGTCCAAGACTTACAAAGGAGATAGCGTGAATATCTTGGTGGTTGATTTAATATTGTCAGCCGTCAGTCTTCAGACGCTAAATTAAACGTGCCCTGAGTTTGCATGTGAACTCCATGAAAAGGCTGTACATTCCAGCTCTCACGGTGGGAGTGGATGCTCTGTGAAAAGAGCTTATCTGAGTTACCTTTTGTTGCACTGACCGTAGAGTTGGGAAAAAGGGGACAAGCCTTTTGGCCTTCCAGTTCAAAAGAGAATTTTTTTCAGAAAGAACAATTTGCCAGGGTTTAGTTATGTTGATATCAGCTAGACCATTTGGGAGAAGGTAGTTTGGTACTTGTGGGATGGAGTGGAAAAGGCTGAGTTGCTCTCTCCAGGGAAAAAGAGGTCAAGACTGTAGAAATGTAAACTGTCCTTTTAAAAGAAAGTGACTTCTATGCTAATTCCTCTGTGTAAATTTAGGAAATCTGACAGTGGGTTTTATCTGCTCACAGGTACTCAACATTTATACCCGAGACTTTTGGTTGACCTCCAGTGGGTTACTGCACTTAACTGAAGTCGGTGACTCTTCCCACTCAGTGAAAGTTGCAGTCGGAGCTGTGTAACCTCTTGCACGTAGCCTGTTGTTTCATGGACAGTATTTCTGTTAGCAGAGAACTTAAAGTCATCAAGTGGAAGGCTTCTCTTCGATCATTTTGTGCAGCTGGAGCTCTGTTTCAACATAAAGTTGATGCAAGTCTTGTAGGTGTTTGCCTAAAACTTATGGAAAAATTAGGGAATTTTAGACTCTGTTGTATTACAGACTGGAAGGAGACAAGTGGGTACAAAACCACTTCGTCAGGATCTACCCTGAGGCAAGAGCTACCCTTGGTTCTACTTATAGCTAATGGATTTTAGTAACACTTTGAGGGATGAAGGCCTCACTGCATCTTAATATGTAGTCATCAGCTCAAATCCAGCTGTGCTGCCAGTTCCCTTGAGTTAAATGGGGCTACTGCCAGCCTTCCAACTGCAGCACTGAGTGCGCTGCATGGGATCAGGCCGTACATAAACTGGGATTTGTTGACTTTGCTGCTCCCAAGTTCTTTTCTTTTTTTTACCCCAAAGAACTTTGTGTTATTAATGAAATGGTGGTGAACCTGAGTTAACTTCAGCATTTTAAAGGAACTGCAGCAAAGTAGAGGAACTAATGTGTGTATATGGCAATATATACACTTCTATATTCTGCAGAAAAAATGTGGTTTTTTCTTCCTCCATTGCATTATGGCGACAGTGTTCTCCTCAGGTTTGGGCCTTTCTCGCTGCGCTCAGAAGTGTGGCTGCACATGTGGAATTCAAAGACAAGACTTGCTCCTGTGCCGTTGTGTGTTGAAGATGTTCTCAGTCTGAGCCATTAATTTAAGAGGAAGCTTAACATTTATTTTTGTTGAATTGGAGCTAAAGGTTTTTAGAATAGACTTCAAAGAGGAATAGATAAAACAGTCTGAAGAACTAATAATTGGCCTGGATTTATAAACTATGTAGCTATATATAACTTGTGGTTACTTCCAAAAAGCTTGTCAGCTTCTTGCTTCAAAGGTGCTGACAGTTTCTGCTGTGGTACAGTTTGAATAAGCCTGCAAACATGCAAATGCAATCCAAGATAACCTTACGCTAACACTAACAACCAATTGATCAGGTCAAGTGACAGAGACAAGCCATGTGGGGCTAAACCAAAGTCTGACGGGGCTTCTTATTGTTTTATTTGTATTCATTTTTATTGCTGCTAAATCACAGAGGTATAAGGGGAACACCCACAAGCATTCCCCTGTAATGTGGTTCTGTGACAATAAGGATCGTGACTTTTGCAAGTGTCTTTTCTAAGCAATTACTGATGCTTTGTATCTTATAATACAACCATTTTTATTGTTTTCTAACTTAGTTACAGTAGCTTTCTGTGCTTAAGTTACCTGCTTTCCTTCCTCTGCATGTACTAATTCTGTCCATCCTGAAGTAAGGAATCTTGAATAGTTTCCACATACTTTTGTTTTAATAGGTGCAATCTTCTGAGTTTGGTTGAGGGTTTTTTTAAGGTTTAAAGCAATCCAGCATGGAGGATGACTATGGTGTTCAGAAAATTGCTGTGTTATGTTAAATGCAGGGGGGGTTTGTCACCATTTTGAAGCAAATTAAAAATACCATAGACAGATACCATTAAAAGGTGTTTTTGTTGGGGGTAGGGGTTGTTGGTTTTTTTGACCATTTAACTGCTTTACAGGGTATGCTTGTTGAATATGATCACTGCTCTGTGTATATGGGTGCATTGAGCTAGGTATTTTTATGTATTAGGAAATTAATATAGTCTTTGTTCTTGCCGTTTATCTAAGGAGCAAGTAAGCATTCTTGCAGCGATGCTTTTAGGCATATAGAGTAACTATTTACTTTTAAGTGTATGGCCTCAGTGTTTTTCTAGCAAGGTGATTTCAGTTCTGCTGACATAAATGAATCTAATACCCTGGAGTGAAATAGCAAATACTTCTCTAAAGGGATTTGCTAAATATTAGCATTAACTTTAAGAATATATATGTATAATAATTGATATTTTTAAATATTGTCAATTATAATAGTTCAGACAGACCACATAACATGTGAAACCTTATTAGATACCCACACTATAGGAAGAACTTCAGCTTTCAGGATCCTTTAAGTATGTGGTCTCCATAATTGTAAATGAAAGAATTGTCATGAATCATGGCAAGAACCAATACCAAGATTGCTAGGAAAGTACTTAAGCAGGCTACTATACATTGCAGTATTTGCACTCATTGAGTTTGGCCAGTACAATAACCACATGCCTGGATTTCTTGCCTAGCCTGAAATAACACTGCAGTAGTTGCTGGAGCAGCCCACTCAATAGAAATGGGGCCAGGTGCAGAAAGGTTGAGGACGAGTGCAGAAAGGTTGAGGATGAGAGCTGAGCTCCAGCACCTAGCATTTAAGCTCCTTGTCTCTGGCATAGAAGCCATACTGCTGGGTGCACCATAGGAAGAATAAGGAATTAGGAAGAGCTAAATGTCCCAAATGAAATATTGAGCATGTTGGGCAGAGGGAGATGCTGAAGTACACGTTCAGTTGTCAGTTCCTTTGCATAATCTAATAGGAGAAAAGTGAGGAAACTAAGCCTTAAATCAGACAGTGGTCTTCTAGCTGTAGTTTGGAAGAATCTTCTGAAGATACTCCTGTCTTATGTTAGTGGAATATTTGCTTAGGAGATGAAAGAGACCACCGGTTCAGTGCTGTCATCAGCACAATGGCGCTGTGACCCTCCACTCCTGCCAAAACCGTCCTGTTGCACAGAGCACAGGGCACAAGAAGCAAAGAGAGAAGAAAGCAAGTGAGGAGGAAAGAAAACACAGGGGTGTTATGAATCCTTGTGACTCAGCTTCTGTATTTAGCAACGACTGGTTACTATAAAATATACAAGTGGTCTTGTAAGCAGGGATGCAAGGCTTCATAATGCCTGTTCCTCCCTGCTCCATCCTCCCCAGAGGTAATCTCATAGTTACAGCCACGTTGATAGGAGACATGGATTTGAATCCTTTCAGGTAGAGGAAGACGCTGAACTTCAGTCTTCTACTGTGTCACAGCTGCATTTTGTGCAGGTTTTTATGCTGGTGCTAAATGTTGCTAGTGCTTCGAGAACACTTACCAGACTGAGGCTCCAGAGGCATATAGACAAGAAATAATCTAGTTTTTTTGAAACTGGATGGTCTTCAGTGCCACAATAGTTTTTCACCAAAACCTGAGTGGAAAGGGCAAACATAATGCCATCTGTAAAACAAGGGAAGGAGGAAGAATCTTGGCATAACAAGGTTGTCAGTTTAACTCATTTCTTTAGAAAAGCATTGGAAAAAATAAATAAATTCTTTGTAAGCAACTAGAAGATTACAACGATGTGTAATAACTGTAATCAAGAAATCAAGATTAATCAAGAAAAAAATGTGTCATATGAATTTAATTCTCTATTCTGACATCTTAACAGATCTGGTAGATAGAAGAGAAGCCATAGATATCTGTATACATACACATTAGAAAATCTGTCAGAATGGACAGATACATCAAATGGGACTTTTCAGGAACCTGACTTCAGCCCAATTATTATTCTGTATTTTCATTAAATACTTTGAATGAAGGATAGAGACTGCTTATTCAGTCTTCAGGTGACAACAACATTAGAAAATGTACAAGGATGTTTGGGAGGAAAAGTCTGAATTCTGTGAATATAAAATCATTCTAGTCATTCTGTTACTGAAACACTATAGGAAAAATAGAATAAGCTTAGCTGGGTTGCTATGTAGAAAGGACAGATTTAAACTTCTGTATTTAGATAGGAATAATTAACTGTACAAGCACAGAATGGATAATGACTCCTTAGGCATCGGCAATACAAGAAGAAATGTGGGTTAACAGTCGATTTTAACTTGAACATAGGTAAACAACGTCTTGTTAATGATGTCAAACACCATCTGGAGTGTGTGACAGGAACATTGTGTTACACAGCAGAAAGAATTCTTTAGCCCTCCTTGAACGTCCTAAGGTCAAAAAGGATATGGACCAATTTAAGAGAGTTCAGAGAAAAATAACCAGAGTCTTCAGAAGTCTGTTTAAAAAAAAAAAAAGAAAGACTAATAAGAAAAGGTTGAAGGAACTGGATTTTTTTAATACAGAGAAGGTAAGACTAAGGTGTCATGATAACAGCTTTCAAATTTATAAAAGGCTGTTGCAAAGAGGTACAGAATACATTCATGATCTTTCACAGGGAGATCAGTGAGAAACAGACTTGAATTGCAGCAAGGAAGATTTAGGTTATACATCAGAAAAAAACCTTCTAACAATAAGGATGGTGAAGCTTTGAAACAGGCAGCATAGACAGAATGTGTAGTTTCCATTATTTGAGGTTTCAAGAACAAGTATCTGTACTTGGTATTAGGGCAATACAGCAGGAGCACAGGGAGCTCTTTGACCTAGGGTAATAGATGCATATGAATCTGAGGCATCGAGTAACAGATATTAGCTTTATGTTCAATTCTTAGAAAAAACGTGTTTGTAATTGAATGTTTGTTGTATTATACTGATACATGAAAATACTAGGATATAAAGCAGTTAAATATGCGCTGAACCTGAAAAGAGGAGCATAACTTACTCCCTTGCTCTCTCATTCTTCTGTGCAAAGGCATCTACCTGGACTTGTGCAAAGCGTTTGACACTGTCCCACATGACATCCTTGTCTCTAAATTGGAAAGACATGGATTTGATGGATGGAGCACTAGGTGGGTAAGCAATTGGCTGGATGGTCGCACTCAAAGAGTTGCAGTCAACGGCTCGATGTCCAAGTGGAGAGCAGTGATGAGTGATGTTCCTCAGGGGTCGATATTGGGACCAGCGCTGTTTAACATCTTTGTCGGTGACATGGACAGTAGTATGAGTGCACCCTCAGCAAGTTTGCTGATGACACCAAGCTGTATGGTGTTGTTGACATGCTGGCGGGAAGGGATGCCATCCAGAGGGACCTTGACAGGCTTGAGAGGTAGGCCCGTGTGAACCTCATGAAGTTCAACAATGGGTTGGGGCAATCCCAAGCATAAATGCAGGCTGGGCGATGAGTGGATTGAGGGCAGACCTGAGGAGAAGGACTTGGGGGTATTAGTGGATGAAAAAGTGAATATGAGCCAGCAATGTGTGCTTGCGGCCCAGAAAGCCAATCGCACTCTAGGCTGTATCAAAAAAAGTGTGGCCAACAGGTCGAGGGAGGTGATTCTTCCCATGTGCTGCGCTCTCATGAGACCCCACCTGGAGTACTGTGTTCAGCTCTGGGGCCCCCAGCAGAAGAATGACATGGACCCGTTGGAGTGAGTCCAGAGGAGGGCGATGAAGATGATCAGAGGGCTGGAGCACTTCTAAGAAGACAGGCTGAGAGAGTTGGGGCTGTTTAGCCTGGAGAAGAGAAGGCTCTAGGGAGACCTTGTAGCAGCCTTCCAGTACTTGAAGGGGACCTACAGGAAAGATGGGGAGGGACTATTTATCAGGGAGTATAGTGATAGGATGAGGAGTAATGGTTTTAAACTGAAAGAGCGTAGATTTAGATTAGATATAAGGAAGAAGTTCTTGACTGTGAGAGTGCTGAGGCACTGGAACAGGTTGCCCAGAGAGGTTGTGGATGCCCCATCCCTGGAAGCGTTCAAGGCCAGGTTGGATGGGGCTTTGAGTAACCTGGTCTAGTGGAAGGTGTCCCTGCCCATGGCAGGGGGCTTGGAAATAGATGATCTTTAAGGTCCCTTCCAACCCAAACCATTCTGTGATTCTGTGGTCTCTACCTGTTAGTCTTTCAAAGGTGAAGTAGACAACAAATCTGAACTGCTTTTCTTACAGATCTTTTCCTCCTAAAATGCTGGTTCAGCACTTGGCAGCTCAGAGCACGACATTTCCACTGGAGAGCTGTAGTTCTGTCCTAACCCCATCCTAATGGCCCCACAGGGCCCAATGCCTCTCAGCCAGTGCTTGTTATTGACTTTGATTTTGCAGAACCTGACAGCAAAGGTCCTGCAAATTCCAGCCTTGTTACAGTCTTGTTTCTATGTCTCATTAACTTCTTTAGCGTGCACTGAGATTCTCCACCCCCACCCCCCCACCCCCACCCCCCTTGCTTGTGCAATCCTGGTTGGGATTGTATCAAATGGTGTTCTTAAACATCAGGTCCAAAGCCACCTCTCTGCTTGGTCCTGCTTTTGTTGCAAAAATAGATCTCTTCTGGTTTTCTTTTTAAACAGCAAAGGACTTCACTTCAGGTCAGACTGTTTATCTGAAAGGCACTTCAGAGATAAAAAGAAAGAAGAATGCTGTATTTATCTTGCAGTAACAGCAACATCCAGCAAATAATGCAGCCATTTCCCTTGGCTCCTGTGCCTGAGACACAAACAAACCAGCTATAGAAAGCAGTTCATGTTGCTATAGACTCTCAGTTTAAGCACTGCCTATTAAAGAACATCTACAGGACCAATTTTTTTCTTGTTTTCCTCCCTCAGGAGGAAAGAAGACCTAGCTGTTTTTCAGTCACAAAAGTTCTCAGTCCCAACAGATGGAAGAGCTGTCATCTCTCTTCTCCTTAAGTGGAAAAAGGACATTCATCAGCTCTTGGAATTGGGTACAAAAATCGATAGCTCCTGTGTCGTTAAAGCCATTCAAAGCAGTAGTTTCAGCATATTTGTAAAACATCTTAATGCGGTGAATAAAAAAAAAAAGCATTGCAATAGGAAAACCTCACTAATTTCAGTATTAGCTAAAATATTCACTATTAGCCTACTTAAATATTAGTATAGATCCAAAATATAAGGGTTTTTCTTCTAATCCAAAACAGACTTAATTTTAAAACCCAGAATGAATTTCTCACATTTCTTATCTTCTAAATACTTACTTACCTCAAAATTCAATTTGTCACTAGCTTAGCTAGTGCTGTATGCATTGTAAGCTGTGACAGAATTGCTAGTACAACCTGGGCTGTTCAGAAGTGACTCAAAGGCAAGAGCGGCAGATGGGTGCTGCTTCACTGAGTTTCTGATTTTGAACTGATCCCTAGTATGCAGCTGAAACGCTACTGCGGTATCCTCCGGTGGTGACATTTCAAGGTACTGGAATTAGTCTAGGATAAATACATCGAGTCTTTTGGCAAATACAAACTTTCTTTGCCTAGGGAAGGTGAGAGCAGTAGTGGGAAATATTTTTTCCTGTATTTAACATTGGGTCTTTCACTGAAATTGGCCTGTCGTTTTTTTCAGAAAATACGACAAACTTCGGTTCTTTGCCGACACTGTTCATTTGAGACTTTGTGACCATCTGTGGCTCTCTTTAGTTTTTCTAAATTCCAGAATAAACTTTGCTTTTAAAGATAGGGCTTTTCATTATTATGTAAAATTCTCTTTAATCTCAGAATTAAGAGCTCCTGTTCACTGGATAAGGAAATCTGGAATTATGTTGTTCAGGCCTTTAACAGAAATATATTTCCCATCTCACATATGATAAAGCACATGTAAAAACATAAAGTTGGAATGTATGGAATCTGGGAGACTGAGATCCAAGTTTTTCTCTGCACATAGAACTGAGATATGGGTGTTTGCTTCCCATACAGCAGATGAGTGCCCTAACCTCTGTGTGTTGGCTGGTCTGCCTTGATGAGGCTTTAACTTTGGGAAGATCTTGGGTAGTCAGATGTGTCATGAAAGCTTTCATGCCCAGCACTAGTTCAGGGTTACAGCTACTCTTGGTAGTGATCACAGAATGGTTGAGGTTGGACAGGACCTCCGGCAGTCATCTGGTCCAAGCCCCCTGCTCAAGCTGGTTGCCCAGGATGACGTCCAGACAGTTTTTTAATATCTCCAGGGAGGGCTCCACAACCTCTCTGGGCAGCCTGTGCCGGTGCTTGGTCACTCTCACAGTAAGAAAGTGTTTTCTGATGTTCAGAGGGAACCTCCTGTGTTTCAGTTTGTGCCCTTTGCCTCTGGTCCTGTCACTGGGCACCACTGGAAAGAGCCTGGCTCCATCTAGTTTGCACCCTCCATTCGGGTATTTATATACATTGGTAAGATCCCCCTCCTGAGCCTTCCCTTCTCCAGGCTGAAGAGTCCCATTTCTAATACCACTCTTATACTGTATCATTCTAAACTTTACTATCATCATGAAAACGCATTAAAGTTTCTGTTTATATGTCAGTCAGATTATTTACTGACCTGAAAGCAGTTGTACCTGTAAAAATCCATTGAAAGCAGTTGGTTTGACATATTAGTAAAGTCAGGGTTGAGTACTATGTGTTTAAATAGATATAATCATAATTTAATACATGAAGCTTTATTTCTGGTGATGACAAACTTCTGAGCAATTCAGCTTGACTTTGAGATTCCAGATGGTGTTTGGAGTGGAGGACCAGTAAATAGTTGTAAAAATCTCTGAAAGAGAATGTCTTTTGTTACAAAATTTTGCGATTATATTTATAATGCAAATTGCACTAAACATGTACTTCAGGGTAAGCAGGAGTGTTCTTCCCCTGTTCAGACAGATTTATCCTATGCTACAGGGAAATCCCTTTATCTTATCACAGGTTTTCTTCAGTGGTAACAAGGTATTGTCAATCACATTACAGTGACATCAGATTTGTTTTCTTCTGGAGAACAAATGCGCTTGCAGTAGCAGATGCATTCAGTGTATTGTTTTCAAGGTGAAACCTTGAGAGATTCTCCTTTTAATGAGACGCCTTGAATGCTTAGATCTGATTATTGCTTAGATTTAGAGGAAGTTATGTTAAAATTCAATTGTGTTAGTAAAAATGGTCAATTGGTTAAAGAATTTACTCTTGTATCTGTAACATCTCCAAAATTGCACCTTTTTGGGTTCTGACTTTAAAGATTAAAGGTGACTTATGGTGTTGTTAGAAGTGGATTTCACGGAACGCTTTGAAGAAAATCCTGGTCTACTATTCAAAGAAGACACAAAGCTGGAATTCTTTCTTTGATGAAGTCCACCACTGTGAGATTTGACACTTGAGTCCCCATTGTATTCTATACATGCATGATGGATTTCTGATAAAAGTATGTGCTGGTCTCTCATCTGGCTTTGTGTGTGTTTACGTGTGGTTATTTTTGAGGACATATGACATCTCTCTCCATTCTTGCTGTCAGTGTTCTTAGGGTAAATAGTAGAACATCTTCTAAAAATTTTGTCATAAAAATTAAATTGTAGATAAAGAGGAGCGTGGTGGCTCATTACTACAGAAGAAATAAAATCTCTTTTTAATTGGCAGTATTATTGAGAAATTTGTATGCATAGTCTTTTGAGAATTTTATAAAGTTACCCTTAATGTAGTGTTTCCTCTCTTCTTTAATACTTTTTAATAAAGATGCAGAATTCAGTTTTGAGTACTTGATATGTGACAGTTAAGCATAAAAACTAACTAAATATAGCTTGGTCAGGTTCTTCATAAGAACATTAAGGAAATTTTTCTGCAGACTGGATAAAAACTAATTAATGCTTTATCATGACTTTGCCTTATGTGAGCAATGTTACTGGTGGGAAGATAGAATCTCTTCAACCTAAAGAATTTTTTACTGAGACTTCTACGTCTCATTGCTTTTAAAAAATGAATAAGTAAAAAAGGCAGCATTCTGAGAGCAGCATATTTTAAATGATCCTTTTGTGGCACGTACTCAACAAAAATGCCAGAGTGCAGTCTTGTGCTAATGGCTTATCTTAATGTTTTCTTCTGTCAGACATATTGGCAAGTATTTTATTTCTTCTCTCTTAACAACTCTTTGCTACTGGCCTAAGGTACAGCTTCAATTAAAAGGAGTGTGTTGGAGAGAAGTCAAAGGGAGCTACAATTCCTTATGGGCATGAGAGTATCACAGGTTGTATGACATCACATCTGCAAAGTATATGCAGGAATTTGGATGTTATGTGGCTTGGTTTTGGGGGATCTGGGTGCATGATGACAGAATATTAACCTTTAGATCTTCAGCTGGGTGCAAGGCACATCACACTGAACATTGACCATATTTACAGCTGGATTAGAAGAATGGAAAAAATTATCACTACGCTGGAGGGATATTTTTGTACTTGGTATTCAATGGGTTTTCTGTTGGACATTTGGTAAGGGAAGGTAGCAGAGGGGTAAGGGAGAAGGCAGCTGGGAATTGCAGGAGTCGTCAGAACCTGAGCATAGCCAAATGATTTGTCAGAGAAATAAGAACGGATTAGGCAACTGGGTGGCGGGTGTGCAACAGCTACAGCTCTGAGGCCGTAGGAGCTGCAGAGAGGAGGAAAGGTGCTAGAGATGTACCACGTGTATGCTTTCAATGTTCAACACCAGCTGAGAATGTGGTTGGGGATGCAGCACTTCTTCAGTCCTGGCAGGTTAACAATAAATCTTTCTGGTGTATCTTTCAAGTGGATTTTATGTGTTATTGGGATCTCTAAATGTCCACCCTCATTCACAGTCTCTCTCGCAGCTGCAGTTATCCATCCTGGTGATGGCTTCAAATCAATTCCTTTTTTGATTTGGCATCAGGGAAAGATTTGCCTATCTTTGTTTTATTTGGCTCGGAAAGTAAGATAAGAGAGGCACCTAGATTGAATGTGTGCAATTTTTTTTTTAAACTGTAGAGGTAATCCTCTCAAATGAGTAAAAATCACTAGTAACCTCCAGTACTATTCAATGGACTTGGGAGTTAGATGACAGTTTTCCGTTACCTGTGGTTCACCTTGCAGATCATGAGTTCATGCAGAGGTGGAATCTTTTGCAGTATAGTAAAAAAGTCCAGATTGTCACAAATTAGGTGACTGTTTTGCTGCGAGAAAGCTGCACATTTAGGGGAGTTTTTTATATTTTTTTTTATATATATATATTTATTTATTTAAACATTTTCAAGTAGTGCAATCTCATTAGTTTATCAGAACAGATACCAAGATATGTCATGACTATGATTTATGAGTATGGTAACAGGAGACAGTTTTCAGGAAACACTAAGACAGACAATTTAAACTTCATACTGCATGCAAATATTAATGAGTTGTGACTTTCAGCTCTTGAGGTTCCCAGCTTGAAACTAGTGACTTACGCTATCATATAAAATAGAATGTAGGCAAATACTAGTTGAACTTGAGAATGATAAGTGTGTTGCATAAACTTTACTGCACTGATTTCAGGCTAGTTCTGATGACCCCTTCCCTTAGAAACCTGTGAATCAATGATTCCCAAGTAATAAAAAAGCTCTGGCAAAACTAAGCTAACACTGACCTCCGAAATTCTTATTCAGAATAAATTGGCAAACTTAGACCAAATATTGAAACTAAGCTTCATTTGCAGAATGAAAACCTTTCTTCAGTAGATCTGGAAAAATAAGGGACTTGAAAGTCATAAGCTTTTCATGAGAACTTGGCAGTTACATCTGGCTTGTTCTACATTCCTACATCCCAACCAGAATAAGCAGTTGGCACATCATATTGTTACGGTAAGTGGAGCCGTCTGTGTCGCTGTTAGTGGACTCTATCCCAAACTTTGTGTCCAGTTCTTTAGAACTGACTGAACATTTTGTTTTCAGTTTTAAATTTCCCAAGTCTAATGGTGAGCTATCTCTTACTCTTCATTTGTTTTCTATCAGACTTGACCAACTCTGACTGGAATGGATGGTTGCAAATTTGTCCAAATTATCTCATTCAGAAATTATGTTCTTCTCAATCTTCTCTGAGCAAATAATAATGTTAAGGCTTGCTCCTGTAATAGCATGGCTGTCACTCTCATCACTAGATGTTGGACCTGATCTCTTCCTCAGGGTTTAACTTTCTTTTTCTTTTTCTTTTTTTCTTTTTCTTTTTCTTTTTCTTTTTCCTTATTCATGCAGATGCTATCAGCTTTACAAGGGTAATATTGCTTGAGTTGCAGCTGCTAGAATAGGCCTGTCAATCCATCAAGTTTTGATCACTTTTTGCCATTTATTGGTGTTTTTTCTTATTGATCACCCTAAACAGGTATACTTCTCCTGCAAACTATTGTAATAATGTTGTGATTTATTAGTTGCCTGCTGATTTGTGAAAGGTATTGAATACCTTTCCCATCATCCCTATCTACTGCTTATCACACCATTGGGAGGATTTTTTGGATTTGTAAAGGTTAAGGAAAGTGATATTAAATGAATGGTAAGAGCAGAATATCCCAGTAGATAACAGATGTAGAGGAAATTTCATAAGAAAATGCTTGTGTCTAACAGAAAAAGCTATCCAAGAAACGAAATAAAGTGACGATCATTTGATAAAGACATCAAGAGAAGGAGAGGAGGGTTCTCCACCATTCTCATGCTGTGTATTAAAAACACTAGTGAAGTGTGTCAGAGCTATCTCTTCTTTTTTGCAGGAAGATAGCTTTTGACCACTAGAATTCACCAAGTTACTAGGTCAAACTCAGACCTTTTTGGGGTAGAGGGAGTTACTTATGATCAGTGAAGAATATAAGACCCGAAACAGTTTGTGAGGAAGCTGTAACTGCTGCTGCTGTTGCGTTGCTTTTTAAGGGAAATGCACAGATTAATAAATCTTAGGCCTGAAGATCTATTGAACTTATTTGTGTATTACAGATCACAGAATGTCACCAGTGTGATGAGCTGAAGAGCTTGTCTGGAGTCTGTAGGCAAAGCAGTTTGTTTACAAGATGCCTTTATTAAGTCAGAAAAGTCTTACTAAAATATTCTGATTTATAAGGTGTATAATACCTGAAATGCAGAAGTACTTTAGATAATATACATAAGGGTTATAAAGTGTCTGCTATAGCATGAGACAATAACAGTAATAATAACTATTCTTCAGTAAGTGACATTTTCTGCTCATTGCAGGCATTTATTTAGGTTTTAAGATAATTTATTTTTATATTGAAATATAATTTTATTATAGAGGTTTCTATAACTGAGAACATCTATAATTTCAATAGAAAAAAACCCCAAACAGTAAAAACCAAACAAGAAAGTTCTCATAAAAGTGATTTCCTGGTACTGCTAGGCTGTTATATCTGAAATTGTCTATTTTGGGACAAAATCCAACACCAAGCTATACATCTGTACAAAGGCATTTACTTTTGTGTTTTGTTTGTTTGCTTTTTAAATTCATACTGAATGACTGCTGCTCCCTGTCAGTCCCTGACAACCTCTTGGTTTTTCTTTTTTTCCTCTCACCCTTTGCAGAGTGCAGTATTGACTCCCCTTTAGAGCAAAGGGATGCAGTCTGTGATTTCATCCATAAGCTTTCTTTCCAACTGCTTGTCATTCTCAACAAGGCCGAGGAGTCTGTTGCCACCTAATTGCAGTTGTTTTTGGAAATGAGCTCCATCATTTTTACACAGCAATAGAACCCAGCATTCCTTCATGTCATGGATTTTCTTGCTAAATTAAGGCAAACAGATGAATTGTGAAGGTGTGTTGCTGTATACTTGTCAGTGAGATATTCTAAAATGCAATTCAGAAGTGCTCCCTTTGCAACTCTGCTGTTCTTCAAGGGGAAATATTTGTACAGGAAACACTATAAATCAGTTTGCTAAAGTATGTCACCCATGATTCCTAAAGTCCTAGTTCTCAGCCGGGCGCAGGGTTCTTTTCATCGTGACTTACTTGGGAGGTTTATAATAATCTGTCATCATCTCCCTTTCCTCCCCACCTGCCCTGTCTGACCCTTTTCTCCTGGTAATCAGTGACTGAGATGTTTTTATTTCCTTGAATTTTGTCATCGTGGTGACTCCTCTGAAGATAGTGCTGAGTTCAGATAATCCATTTCAACTCAGAGCTCCAGACAAGTGCAGAGGAAGACAGCAGGGAGTGACAGAGAATGGCATTTGGAGGAATAGAGGATAAGCAATAAATTTTTAAAACCCAAGTGAACAAGAAGTGGGGACACACAGGGAAAGAAATAGCAGCAAAAATACTTCCAGAAATAGGACATCTTTTCAAGTCATGGATTGGAAACGATGGGTCATGTTATGATGTCCTAAATGCTTGCTGCACCTTTTAAAGAGACATTGCACACATGGCTTCAAAAAAGGCACTGCAGTGTTAACTGAGTAAATTCCTTATTAGTTTGATTTGTCTTTGATAAGCATCTGTATCCATTACTACAACATTATTTGTGTTTCACTGGTAAGCTCATGAATTTGTTACATCAAAACTGCAAACTAGGAGGATATTTACTTGTACTCAGCTTTTTTAGTACACCATAGTTTGAACTGATTGGAATTATCACAGTGATTTCTAAGTTCAGAATGTAAAGTTAAAGAAATACTGTGATTTAGCAAGCTGGCACTCCTGACTTCGCAGGATTGCACGTGCATCTTCTTGCAGTTGACAGTGCACATAACTTATAAAATTGAAATTCCAGGAATGTGCTCAGCCCCACAATACAATGGTGTTGGAAGGTGAGCTCAGCTGACATGCCACCTCCAATTTTCTGCAAGACCCGAGGTTTTTTACACAGATCTTTTTTTTTTCCTTTCTTTACCCCCCCCCCCCCCCCGATAAATTGAATGAATCACAGGGAAAAGTTGTCTAAGGTCACCCAGTAAAGTTCATGGTTCAGTGCCTAATTTTCCCTAGGCTTTTTATCTTCTGATTTAAGTACCTGATTGCATGGTCTCATTAAAAATGAACCGGAAGCAAGAACATATAGAAATCCTATCAAAAACAACGGCTGCAATTTGGTACGTTACGCTAGCCAAATGGTAAGCTTTAATATTAAATAGAGATGCAGTGCTTTCCAACAATTTCATTTCAGGAGGATGTAACTGGTAATTAAAAAATGATTACTCAATACTCAAAGTGATAAAAGCTATTGTATGACATAGCTAAGTGCCTTTCAAGCAGTGACATAGTGGAGGGTAGGTGAAGTATGTTTACTCTGCCTCTCCTCTTGGCTTATAGTTGCAACAGTGCCTTGAAGAAAGCAAAATTTATTATCATGTTTTGATCTTAAACTGAAGAAGTTGTTTAGTGGTGGAGTACATTAACTGTGCTTAACACATAAACACAGTGGATATATCTAAATGCTTCCAACTATGAAAAACTCAACAGCCGTTGGTTGCCTTCAACCATTGGATGTACTCAACCCCTCAAGAAAGCATGAAAGGAATTAAATGTAAAGGATATCTTTTAGGTGGTAGGACCAGTTGCGGTGGTAGGACTGCTTTGATGCCTTCTCTGTACTAACTGTTCTTAAGCATGAACGGTGTCTGTGCTGGACAAAAAAAACTCTGCAATGCTTTTGGTCTGAACCAGGCAGCTATTGAGCAGAGTGGACTTCAAAAAGCCTTGAGAGGGATTGATTGTTGCGATTTGCTTCTCATGAGTAAATAATCCAGATTACCAGACAGTAAATTCTGCTAATATGCAAATGAATCATGTTCTCAGTTTCTTCTTTTGAGATGTCAGAATAATCCCATGGTTTTGGGTGTTTTATGTATTTGTGAAGTAATGAAAGCAACAGCATATATTTACTTTCAGTTTCATTTTGGCATGGAGAGCAACTTTAACTCTTTGTTGGGGCTGTTTTTTCATTGTGCTGGGAGGGACAAAAAGCGTGGGGGGAGGCCTGATGCCACCACTGTTGACATCAATAGCAAATAGCCTGCTCGAAGAAACTGTTGTCACTACAGGTCTTCCTATTGACCTCTGTGAATTTTGGACCAACCCCATGAAAATGGGAGCAGGTCCCTAGCAGAAGAAAAGCAAAAAGAGCAGAAAAGCAATTTTCATCTTGACTTAAACAAGTTTGGAATTAGGACCTTGAAGTCTTGAATCCCCTAAAAGGACAGTGAGGCATCCTCACCTTCATTCCCTCAAAGCATATCATATCACCCAGCAGGTCTGCAGATGACCTGGGAGAGGACTTGCAGCATTGCTGAACATCATCACAGTTGTTTTTTGAATATCCAGCTCCAGGAACGGAGCTCACAAGCCCACCTTCCAGCACCTGCTCTTTATAAAGCACATGGAGACTGTCAGGTGTCCAAGCATGTGAGCCGTGCAGGACTGTCTAAGCCAGCTAAAAGCTGTAGCCAGTTGCCTGGGGCTGCAGGAGGTAATGCAAATGTGTCTCAGCAGCAACCGCAGGCTGTCAGCTGTATCACGAAGAAGTGAGGGGAGAGAGTGAGATCCCAGAAGGGACGTGGTTTGGGGGACGAGAAAGAGATCTGCACCCCTCTGTGGCTTGAATAACTATGATCCCTTGTCCCCCAAACCCAGTTCCTCCCAGTGGGGCAGATCCCAGTACTCTTCCTGCATCCTGCTGTCAGTCTTTCCCGCACAAGCCCCACCAGCCCCTCTAGCCCTTGGGATGCTGATGACTGCTTCTGCCTCTTCTGTGGTTCTCAACCCACTGTGTTGCCAGTGCAAAACTGAGTCGTGCTAACAAATTGAAGGCTGGAATCACCTGTGAGTCATTTGACAGGAAAAGGTGAACAAAGACAGGGTGCAAAAGTGTGTCTGTGGCCCGACTGGAGTGTTTCTGCGGTAGGCATTCATTGTTTCCCATTTTAGGGATTTAATACGTAATTAAATTGTCATTGTTTTCTTAATTTGTTGGGATGGAAAGAAGGAGGATTCTGCCACTTGTGCAATGGCCTCATGACCACACGCCTCCCCGCTCGCAGGCAGCGGGCTCCGTTGCATCCCCTGTCTCGGCAGCGCAGCCCTGCAGGGCCGGCTGGCAGGAGAGAGGGCAGCGAAGAAATCGGGCTGCAGCTTCTGTCTGACTGCGCTTTATGCATTTTACATTTTCACTCTTCAATGAGAAATAAGTAAGTAGTTTTCAGGCCAAGGTCTAGAAGCCAGGTCTCCTATTTCCTGGGCAGGGGACCCAGCCACCACACACTATTAGGAAAACGTAAGCACCGCTGCTGTTTTCTGCTCTTCATGTTCCTCCTTTTTGAGCTTGGTGCTGTCCATGCTCATGGGCCTGTGCTAAGTGCATCTCCAAGATTAGTAGACACAAATTTTAGGCCCACAGGTGCCTGAATTTATGAATCTGAGCTGGAGTTGGCATGCGTTTACATACACAGCTGAGGAAAGATAGCAAATGCATAACAGCAAACTCAAAGCACCCCAGTAATTTGTCTGGGGAAAACAGAAGTGCTCAGGGACCGTTAGGTATGGAAGGTGTTAACGATGAAAATTATTTTGCAGCTTTCACATTGGACTATGCCTAAATTTTGCCTAATTTGAATTTTGAATGCCTGAGTGCTTTTTTTTCCCCCTAAATATGGACAGATAAAGTCTGTCTTGGGCAAAATTGAGGCACGCATAAATAGTACATTTACATTGCTATAGAATGTTTTATGTTAGAAATTAGTTCTCAAATCTACAGATGGATTTTTTTTTTTACCTTCCTTTTTGTTAAAAATGTATTAGGATCCAATAGGAGCTAATGATGTAAAGATGTAATAGGCACTGAATTTTGCAAATTAGTGAGTATACAAATTCAATTTTTTTCAGGAAAGAAAAGATAATGCAACTCAATGTATTTTAGTTCTTTATTTGACAAATGCAGATTAATATTGAATTAAAGGCTTCCTAGAATACTAATAGATATTATTTGATAAATTTCAGTAAAGCTTGACATTCTTACAGTAATGTACGGTAAATAGCAAATCTCATTATGTCGGTCTTTAGAAATCCTTTCTGAGAAGAAGGTAGATGGTGATTATAATGCAAATTGTGGAATGCAAACTAAATATTAGCTAGTAAGGTGCTATTCTGTTTAGATTTTATGGTTCTTATTTTCTCTGATAGATAAACCTACTACATTCATTTTAAAAATAAACAGTGTTATGGAGTTTCCATGCCTATTGTACATTAGGATAAAGCACTAATTATTTTTTTTAATTTGTGGGGTTGTTTAATATGATTCCATTTATATGTGGAGGTACAGAAGAGTGCCCTCGTTTGCTCTTTCCTTCTGCTCTGAAATTTTTATTTTCTGCAGTGACTGTTTACTCTAGAGAAGTGGAAGGAAAGGTGATTTGAACTGGTGTGACATGGTTTTCTGGGTTTCCTGGCACCTCTTGTGGCCTTAATTTCTCTAGATTGGTCATGACTTTCCTATTGAGCTGTCATCCCATCTCTCCCCAAAGTGATGATGCTCACAACTGCTTTGACACCCTTTCGTGACAATGCGGTTGTCAGAAGCGTAACTTTTCCTCGGCATATGCAGTACATAATGAAACTGTCTTTATGTCCAGGGTGGATTCCCATGGCAACAGCAATGTGTTCACTGAGAGGTTAATTACAGTCATGTTGGTAAATGAAGAGCTCCAGGAGCCGCGTGGTGACTAATCTCATCTACCTGTGCCTGCCACTGAGGCGATGCTTGGTTTAGGAGAGCATATCATTCCCTATATTTTTGAATTATGCATCCCATGAAGCAACACCTTTTGCAACAGTCAGGGTGGAACAACTTTTGCCAGTGTTATTTTGATCGGATTCGGACTAAGGACACAGACCGGGGGGCTGCCCCACCGACGTCGGGTCCCGCAGGGCTGCGGGCAGCTGGTGCCTCTGAAGCACCTTACGGGGTATTTCCCTTGGCCAGCTTGGGAACCTGACAGCAGAAGTTTTTCACTTCTAACTGGGTATTTTGTGAAGGTTTTCTCTGGTTTCATTAATGCAGAAATGTAATGTCAAAACTAATAACTCTTACTGAAAACAGATGAACAAGAAGGTAGCAGCCCGGGGTTTATGAGCAGCCAGTGCGTTATTGCTTCTGCCTTGTTTGACCCCATCACCAAGAGTCTGTAAGGAACTGGTACACAGAGTGAAAAGTTTCAGACCAAATCCTTACAGTCTTACTAGAATCCATTTTATTGCTTTCTGACAACAGATATGAGAAAGTGTAATCTCCACATTAGCCCTAAAAAGGTATCAATGCGTGATGAATATATTGAGAGAAAACTCCTCTGAAACACCATGGAGGGAAATCTACAGCTGTCATCTTTAAGCTGTAACTAAACTTTTCAAGGACAAAAGGGATTGAATCATCAGGTGAAGTTTAATAAATACCTGAAATTTCAGTTAATTACTTTTTCCAGTTTCACTTGTTGAGTATCATAGAATCATAGAATATCTTGAGTTGAAAGGGGCCCATAAGGATCATCAAGTCCAAATCCCCACTCTTTGCAGGACTACCTGTACCCTTGATACTACCTATATCCAAAGATACCTGGTATCTTTGTTACACTGGTCACCATATTGAATTTCTACAATTCACTTCTGAAAGCAAAGACTGATTCAGTGATTTTTTGCTTTCATATTGTAAAATGAAGGTAAAATCCTTAGTAATGTAACTTGAACAAAACACAGGGGGTTTCTGTGTTAATAGGCAGCCTGGGAATGTGTTCAGGCGAGGCACTGGGATAGTATTCTACCATTTGGTCCCAGCATGGATGATACCAGTGAGGAGTGCATATTGCAGGATTCGTACACATTGCTGCCTACCTTTTATCAGGCAGTGACTTTATTTACAAAGAAATGTGTGCAGATGTGGAAGGAAAAGCAAATATAGTTGAACCAACAAAATGTGTACTGAGCTTAGCCATGCTTTTATCCATTCTCTTTTTTTTTTCTTTGCCTAGTTTGATTTTATGCCCTTCAGAATAGCGTCTATGTGTCTGTAAGAAGTACATTACTGTTTCTTTCTGACACTGTGCAAGTGATAAATACTAACAAAATTTCATCTGACCTGCAGTGAGAAGTCAGGGACACTTGGTCAGAGAAATTTACTCCGCAAAGTAGAAAAAACCTCATATAAGACAACTGAAATTTTAGACTTTGGAAGAATGTAATCACAATTTGCAAATGCATTTGCAAATTTCCTTCTAGAGATAATCAAGAAGATCCAGAATGTTTAAATTGGATGCACAGAAATGTCTGATTTTTCGTTTTTTTTTATACAAGTAAAGCTGTTTTATAGAGATCAGTCTTTTAAATGTATCTACTATGAGATGAGATGGCTTGGTGCTTATTTCTTAGTCCAAGCTCAGATCATTTCAGTGATGGATCCAGAATAGTTAGATATCCTATTTCTAGTGTGATTGAAGCCTGTGAGACGTGATAGCAGCCATAAGCAGGGATAGCTTGCAATATGTTTGAAGGACGTGACGGAGGTCACTTTTTAAAAAAATCTAAGTTCTGTCAGCGTTTTCATGTAGCCACTTCATTTATACTACAGCATTTGAGTTTGTTTAGTCTCAAAAGAAAGAAAGAAAGAAAAGAAAGGCAGATAATTACTAAGAGGTAGACACAGGGATTTTTTTAATTTATTTTATTTTTCCCAATACCTTGTCCCTTTGCACAGAACAGAGTCAGTCTGATCTTTGTGGGGACAAGGAGGTATATAGTAATAAATATGGCATCTGCATCTGAAGAAATGTGTGAATGAAATTATGCCCTTCCCCAGTTTTAGTTTGGTATCTGGAAAACAAATGTAAAACTGCATTGAAACAAATGTGGGGAAGGCATGCCATGGGTTACTGCTTTGTGTGGATAATGTAGATGCAGTGTTGAAGTAATGCTTTTGGACAGCTAAACCAGTATGTAAGAATTTGTGTATGGTCTGTCTAACAGTAATTTTATTTCCAAAAACTTCAAAGTTTCCTTGGGGGGACAGGATATGTCCAGCAGAAAAAAAAGCACCCTAGCTGTATGCTGTTATGATGATAAGGAGTGACTTCAAAGGCAGGGACCCTCATCAGTAGGTTTTGACCCAAAGCTCCACTTGCCCTTAGTAAGGTTTAGTCACCAGACTTGTATGTAAAAGCTAGAAAAGCACATATGTTTACGCAAAAGACATGAACATTGGCTGCTAAGTAAGTGGCTGGCCTGCTGCCGTCTTTGGGTAATCTACTACAATAGCATATGTTGGCAAGAAAACATGTTTATGTAAATGACCAATTTGTAGACAAGGAAGGCTGAGTGGGATTTGTCTTGTCTGAGCATGCCTGACGTTGGAAGACTGGAAGATTAGCCTTGTCAATAGTAATTACTCCCTCTTCCTTCAGCCCTTGCAGGGGAAGAATGATACCCCAAGCACTTCGCTGCTTGCTACCTGCTGTCATGTGATAATTGCTTTGGCTCAATCCAACTTTAATTAAAATGTTATTGATAATTTGGCTGCAAAGAAACACTTGGTCACATTTCTTAATGGGAAGCCAAATCTTCATCAACTAAAACTTTATTAGAAAATAACTAAAATTTACCTTGGTCTTTTTGCTTTGTGTTGGTCAGTAAGTTTTCACCCTGTTGATTTCGATAGGCAGAACTAACTGGTGAAAGCAAAGGGTACAGGATGATAGGCAAGGACATCCAGGGATGGCACGCAAAACAGACGCACAAAAGAGATAACACTTTACAAATGAGATAACAGATCAATTGCTTAGCAACTATAGCTGAGCAAAGTTCAGCAATTTTATTTCTTCTACAGCTGTTTAAAGACTTTCTCCCAATTTTTGGATCTGAAGTGTAACAATAACAATTTTCACTCAATATTCCAGTAAATAAAACCCATAAATCCTTATAGTAAAGCTCAAAACTGCTCAACTTACCTGAGTTTGCAATGAAATACATACTTGAAGTGATTTTAGAGAAAAATCACTGAGGTTGACTCCACTCAGGTTATTTCAGGAACAAAGATTTTCTAAATCTTAGCGTATGATGTAACACATCATCTTCTGTTTGGAATTTATAATGCGTAGGGATAATTGACTAATGTATTTCAGATTTGTTTGATTTGCTGAAAATAATAGATAAATTTTGTGTTTACAAATCAGGTAAATTTTATATGATTTCAAATTTGGTTGCCATGTTAGACACTAACACAACCACTTGCATGTTTTTAAATCAGTAGTAGATGCATGTAGAAGTCATAGATGCAAGTAGGAGTAGCAGATGTGTTAGTAGATGCAAGCAAGTGCCTTTAAATCACTTAGAGGTATGTAATGAGTCAACTTTTATGCACCAAGTATGAACTTAGAACGCTGTTGTTTTCATTAAGCTGCCTAGCTAGCACTGATGTTGGTAGCATAAATGTCAGTAAATACTCTTGACATATTGTGTGTGTGTGTATGTATATGAATATGTATATATCCGCATATATATTTATATACATATGAATCTCAAAATTGTATTGAGGTCATATAAGAGAAGAAATTTGTTAATCTCTGAGACTGATCAGATGTTTGGCCAAGGAATCCTGCAGCTTCCGTCCCTGACAACTTTGAGTCCCACTTCAGAGAATGTTGCCATTAGGTATGTACCTGAAGGGAATATACCTTGGCAAAAAGATTAGTGTGTGGAATGGTGCCAATGAAGATCAAGGGGTTTGTATTAGCTGTTATTATTGTATATACTTGTTTTGATTTCTGGTTGGAAAAATCCTTGGGAGAAAAGCTGTCATTGACTATACCCAGTTTGACTTTGGCTTAATCTTTCAACAAATATGTGATCAACTGTCTTTGCTGGATATACTTTGGTAAACTGTGGCAAGTTTTTGTCCGGTATTTACTGGTCTTTCCTTGAATACGCATTCTGCAAGTGTATAGGATGTTGCGTCCACCTGCTTTTTCAGTGTTTTTTAGCATTACGTTGTAGCTACTTTATGAATTTCTGTATTTTGGTATTTTTGTTCTGAGGCTGAAAAGCAATTTATGCTTTTAAACAACGAGGTAAGAGCAGTAGCTTGACTATGAGCTTGATGGAGCTAATGAGCTGGATTCTGTAAAAAAATGGTTAAGTAAAATCTGACTAGGAATGGTATTGATGCTGCAAGAGAATGTTTTATAGCACACTCTTAAATTTCTTCCAATACATGCACATGAAGGAGTGATTCTGTTAACCACATTTGTCAACGTACAACCTTATGTGTGTAATTGTTTGGGAGAAAAAAAGGACAAACTAATGTGTTAACTTCAAATGAAGTTTATCCAGAGCATGTAAGCACTTTCAAAAGCAAAACAGTTGTGCCCAGGAAAAGTGTTGGCTAGCTTGTGGTCTGGGACATCATTACCGATCATTCATACTGTGTTGATTATAGAAATTTTTCCAGCTGTTATTTTAGAAGGCATGGTTTTTAATTTGTAGAGTGATTTTCCTCTTTGGCCTCCATCTTCACAGATTATAGAAATTTTTCCAGCTGTTATTTTAGATGGCGTGGGTTCTAATTTGTAGAGTGATTTTCCTCTTTGGCCTCCATCTTCACATTAAAGTCTAAACATTCTGATTGCTTCTATGATTGAGGCAAATCTCTGTGGGAGGAGATTTATTCCACTATACATCTAGCAGATAGGGTGGGGATTTTCTTTGCTCTCATAAGTAGATTATGTAAAAGCAGGCATAAATTGAGTCTCATTAGTGCTGGATATAGGAAGGCCAGTTTCTTCATTCTCTCTCCACCAATAATTAGCATAAAATGTTACTCCATGCCTCAATATGCTTTTGTGATCTCTGTTTCATAGCTGACATAACTCAAATACACTTTACGCTTAAATGGTGCTCCACATTATCAGTGTGTTGTACAAATCATTAACAGTCCTTGTCATTTCCCTTTCATTGTGGTGAGGAGAAAGGTATTATCGTCATCATCTTTACAGAAAAGTCTAACAGACAGAAAAGCGAAGAGGCTTCTTTATCATGAGTCACTAGGAGAGAGTCAGCCCCAGATAATGACAACACCTGGAGCAGAGCAGGTGGTCACTAGGGTGCAATTCTGACTACTGAACCGTGCTGCCTTGCTGGAAGGAGAGGTAAGAAAGGATTTAATAAGAACTGCTAGGTGGCCGGTGGCAGCTACGTTAGGAAATGAGGCAGTATTTATTGCAAGATGCATATAGCTATTGTATTTCCTTGCCAGAGAAATGAAAGCATAAATATTCAGCCAGATTTCTAATTATTCCTATCCAGTTAAGGGACTATGCAATCAGTTTGGGGCTAAATCTCTGTGAATAGAATGGCCATTTTTAGTTGCAAGACAGCTTCCCTCTCCTATTCTGTTGTCTTATGCAGGGTCTGCGTGAAGCATAGCCATCAGTTTTCTGTAATTCCTCATTGTGCTAGTCCTATTTTCCCGCTTTGAATCCACCCAGTAGGTGACCAGTTTCTAGTTAGATTTTTCGGAAATGGTTTTGTTTCAGTGGTAGTAAGACCCACTTTTTACGTAAGAAATCTGGTTGCACATCAGACATGTATATTGTGACTCCAGTGTAGTCCTGCTTGAGGAGATTTCTTGCAATTCGCACTAGCCTTCAGTCAGTTGTTGTGTTACAGTGAGTATTTTTGTTACTGATATGTGAAGAAACAAAGAACTGAAGACTAATGATACATAGAAATCAAGCACTAGATGTTGGGTTGAAAAGTAAATGTTTGTCTCTTCCTGCCTTCTGCATTTTGGGTATGGCACATTTTGGTTTTTGTCTGTTTATGTGTGTAAGGGAAGGATAGGTGAAAACAAATGTGACTTTAGGGATTGTACAGTTGTGGATTTTGGACTATGAAAGTATGAAATTCCTTTTCTCAAGACATGGGTCATGAAATGGACTCATTTCCCTTTACTGTCTGCAGACCTCCTATTTAAATCTTTGCTACGTTCATTCTGAAGAATTTGGTTTACCTCATCCCAGCTATATAAATTAGTACTTTTGTATTGTGTCAATAATATAAAACAATTGTCTCTGAAAGTAGCACTATTCCATCTTCTCCTTCACCCTTGTGAGGACTGTAGCCTTAATAGCTCATGTTCATTTACTGTCTTTTCTGTTGTCTTGTCTGTTTTCAGACTTAAGCACACCTGTCCAGTTTACAGAAGTTTTTCCTCATTAGTTTTAGTATCTAAATTCTTTAACATTTGAAATGTGAAGCACATGTACCGTGCCTTGGGCTCATCTGGTGTAATTTGTGTTTCTTTGTGATTTTGTATTTCCAGCTAAAACCAGATGAGGAAAAAAACCTCAATGATGTGAGCATCATTGAACATGAAAGCAGAAGCAGAATACAGAACTGATGTCCTCTTTGTAGTCTAAGCACAAACCGAGCCCAGGCTAAGAAAAAGATGACCAACCCCAAAGGATCAGTTTGCATTTTCAGTCATCGTGACAAAAGCATCATAAATAACAGTGTCAGCAACTAGTAATCTTTCACAACCTTTTCCTTAGGAAATCCCATTGTTTTGCCATTAATATAGCATCTTACTTTATATCAACTACACTACTTATAAAGAAAAACTGTATTGTGTATAATGATAGCTTAGCATAAATGCTTCCCATTTAGCCTATTACTTTGAGATCCTGTATTCTTAGTGTCTGACACATTTATATCTCATCATAGTTTGACCAACATGACATAAAAGTATTAGCAAATTTCTTGAAGCTGCATAAGGTACCTTTCTGTGAAAGATAAGCTTCTCAAGTGTGTACCATATTAAAAGAGAAAAGCTGAAGGGGAATATGAAGTTGTGCGTGGTGTTTTGGATTCCTGTAGATGAAAAGTCCTAAGGACTTGTATAGTGAAATTTTACCATCAAAAAAATTACCCAGCTGAAATTCTTCCCAGTCTCCATATACCATGTAGCTGTAGTTGTCGGATCATACAGCACCCAACTAGTTGAGTCCTTGACAAGCTTGGATGTGTGTGAAAAGTCAAGTGATGAAATAAAGTAGATCAAATAGAGTAGAACCTCCTACCCTAGGAGGTTCCATAGTTCTGTAGTTTGAGGTCAAAACAGAGATGCCTAAAATTGTGGCCGTGGGTTTGTGCCAGGATAGCATCTCATGCTGTGGGTCAAGGTCATCCAATCTGCCAAATTTCTTTTATAGTCTAATGAATAATTTGTTTCATGACTGGGTGTGAGAATAAAATCTTAATCCAGGATCTGCAGAGGGGCACCAGTATTTTTATTCAAGTACTGATCATATTTGTTTTTACCAGCTGATCAGGGTTGTAGCTTGCGTTTATCCGTGTTTGTGATAGTGTTTAACTTGCAGATGACATGTAGAAGTTTTTCAGTAACTCCTCTTCTATTATACTTTATATTCAGCCTTGTGTTCTTGTTCTAATAGGCACATTCTTTCCCAATGAATCAGAAATACAGATCTTCCAACAGGATTTTTACAGCAGTGTTTTCCTGCCTGAGCCACTTATCTATTGTACAACTGTCTTCTGAAGAAATTCCAAAATTTCCTGAAATAATCATCACTGAAAGAGAAGGGAATGAAAAATTGTTGCAGTAATGGAGAATAGTAGAAAGAACGTGCAGAAGCAGATGAGCTTTTCTTTTGCTCTTCTTGCAAAGGTGTTTTATTTTCCTCCAAATGTTTGTATCCTTTTCAAATCTGGCCTCTAGTTGAAAGTTTGTTTTACATAATTGATTTTTTTGGCAGGGAAACCCTAGATGACATGTCTAATGTATACTGCAGGCATCTGTTCTTCTCTGAGAGTAAGTCCTGCTAGAACATTTTAAGGCCTTTCAACTACCAGATGGCTGTATGAGTTTTCAAGAGAACTTTTTCAGTTTGAACCTGGGCTCAGCTTATCTCAGTCCAATCATTTTGGTTTGTGAATTCTGAACAAAGCATTGGGGAAATACACAAGTACAAAGCTACTTAGTTTAATGATACATATTCATTGAAGTTTTCCTTTTCCTATATATTAACATTTAAAAGAAAGAGGCACAGCGGCCCATTTCATGATGGGCTTGTTTCCTCAGTATTACATAATTTTTGGAGTTTGTGGCAGCTCTTTGGTGATTTGGGAAATAAATGTTGAATTTTCATATTGAACCTGAGGAATTTAGCTATATTTGGCACAAAGTGATATGCCTTACCAAGCAGAATCAATGTGTCTCTTTGTGCCTTTTGAGATAAGGCCATGGTTTACCTGGGTTTTTAATTCAGTGACATGCTTTTTAGTTTAACGATTCGTACTCTTGGTTGTTTGCAAAAAAAAACCCCAAACCCAAACAGAACCAAGGAAAAAGTGAGAAAAGGCCATTATATTAGGATTTAATTACTTTAAATATTAGGTTCATTTTGAGTTTTAAAAACTTCATTAAGTAATGACAGTAGATATAGCACTGAGTCACTCTGTTTGATTTTTTTATTGCTCATCTTAACCATAACAAGGAGAATTTTTTGAAGTGACGAAATGACTTACTAGAACATGTGGCAATGAAAATGGTGTGCTTAGATACCTTTGAAAATATAGTATCCTGTGTTTACTGTAATCTGTGATAATGATGAACTTTACAAATGCATAGGGCAAAACATGCTACAATCAAATCGAGCATTCTGATGCATTCAATAATGATTTTGATAAAATCTTCATTTTCAGAGCATAAGTATTGCTTTAAAAATATTAAAAATATTAAAAATATTAAAAATGGGTTGATGAAACCAGAAGGAGCCTTGAACGTTTTGTACTCTCTATGAGATTTGCTGTAACGCTCTGTGTCAGTTGTAAGCAGAACCAGAAGTAACAGGAATGTTTTAAACAGCCAGAGGAGTTGGAACATCCGTAAATAATCGAGAGAATGGAATTGACCTTGACTGAAGTTTGGGTTACTATGTGGTCTTAAGTTAAACAGAATCTTATGTTTTGCTTTACTCATATGAGAGCCTGATTCGAAGCTGAATCTTCCCATATCCTCCACTGAGTTTTGAATAGGTTTCAGATGAATCTCCCATGGTTATTACGAAAGTTAATAAGTTAATGTTTGTGCATCGCGTAGAAAATGTAAGGTAATCCCTACTCAGTGAATATGAATTTAGAAGTGGCTGTAGTCCAGGTATAGATGGAGAGAAGGGAGGGTGAAAGGTTGAGGCAAGCTACGTATCTACACAACCATGACCATGTCATGTGATTCAGGAATATATACTGCTGTGTCTAGTGATAATTGAGGAGCTATAGCCTGTTTAATCTTCCTTATCCAATAAATCTATCCTAACTGAAATAAGCCTTCCAAAAAACTTAATGAACGGCAACCTCTGAGAAGACAACCGTTTCACGCGCCTTGTACCCATGAATATGGTTTTACTGTTCTTTAATAAGAATGAACTGTTTCTTTGGGAAAAAAAATTACTCTCTTTGAGCAAACATATAGATAAGATATTGTTGGATTATGCTAAATGTTAGGGATTCGAGGTGAATGCTTCTATTTTGAGGCTTTGTTATCTGCTTCTAGGCCAACTAGTGATGCTAGCATGTGGATTTTGTCTTGCCTAAGCTATTCTAGACAGGCAGATTTGATTATTTGCAAGCATGTCCAAAGACCAGCTGCAAGAGTAAGGTGATATCATGGAGTGAGATACTTTCAGGTTAACTTTTGTAAACACAATTTATTCCGTAAGTCAAATAAATACAGCCCCATTGCATTTGGGTTCCCAGTCATAATATGCCACCTTTGAATCTGAAGGATTGCCTTTGGGGGAGGAAGCCAGAAAGGGAGAGTGATGAAGATGGGAGAGGGCTGAACTTTGAGACTATTCAGAGCAAACCTCTGCTTTCACATGGTGATGTTGTGTTTGGAACAGTGAAAACAGTTAGCGGTATTATGGACTATTGAAGTGACTAAATGACTTACTAGAACATGTGGCAATGAGAATGGTGTGCTTATATACCTTTGAAAATATTGTAGAGCAGTCCCTATTTTTTTCCCAGTTTATTACCTGACATTTCTTTGCCTCGATTTTCAGTAAAGTACAATTGAGATCAAGGAGGATAGTCAACTTTTGAGGTAAAAATCAGGGACAGCTGCAAGGTATGTTTTACAGCCAAGGAGGATCACTTATCATCTGTGCTACTAAGAGCCACAGGGTAGCTTCTGTCTCTATACACATCTTTGCAGAAAAATTTAAAGATAACCAAAGATGCTGAGAAGCATTTTTTTTTAATCCTGCCTCTTACACCAGAAACGCCTGAGAATTGAGCAGAAAAGCTTAGAGAACATACTGCAGTGCTGTAATAAATAAACATATTTGGCTGTGGATAAAGTCGGCTGGACACATCTCCCCCCAGAGATGAATAATGCGGCCCTGTGTGGCAGCCAGAGGGGCCAGTTCAGAGTGATCTGAGCTGCTTGCAGCCCCCAGGAGATATTAACAATTGCATTTAATGCTTATGTAGCACTTTCCCAATGTTTAACTGGATTACTGAAGGCTTGTAACTTAAAGGCTTCTGGTGACTTGAAACAGAAGAATAGCTGAAATCCATTAAAATAAAAAATGCCCACAAAAAAGCACAGTGTTCCCTGCCTAAACCTCCAGCTCTGAAACAAGAGCATGATAAAGAGCAAATACAACCAGAGGGCAGAAACATCCTCCTCCTTATGGACATACCCTAGGACAGGAGCATTCAAACAGGAACAAAAGCATGAGTCCTCTCAAACCTGAGCTTTACCAAATGTAGCTTGTTATGTACAGAGTATGCACTGGGTCATATACTCAGCAATCAAATAAAAACCAGAGATGGCGTCATATCCATAGCAATGGTAGATAAAGGGTTTTTTTCAGCATGATAGCAATAAATTAAATGCAAGCTCTTGCTAGCCAAAATGTGATCTGGCCCTAACATGTCTGTAAAAGGGCCAGTAAGGAAGATATAAAATAACACTGAAATAAAGCTAGTCCATGTAAAAGGAGAAATATGTTGCAGTCTGTAAAGTTGGGAACAGCAGCTAAATATTTACTTTTACCTTAAGTGGAAGTGAAGAAGTTGGTAAAGTATTTTAATGGTGTAAAGTAAGAGTCCTCTCCGTGGGTTCCCTCTGAGCTGATGGAGCTAGGAGTTGGCTCATAGTACAAAACACCAAGCAACAGCATCCGAAACAAACCTCCTCCTAATATCAGGTACAGACTAGGTAGCAAGGGTTTGAAACAAATTATACCAGGCGTTTTTCATAACCCATTAATGGCAATATATTATCGCCAGAAGATACCGTGGCATTAGAAAATAAAATGCACAGATACCAAAACCATGGGATCATGCTGCCTGTGTTGTCCAAGGGATGATCCAAGTATTTGTGGTTGTCATTAAAGTTGTCTAGTATTTCCTAATACAGGACTTACTTTTCAGTTGCTTATAACTCTGCCTGGCTTTAGTTTGGTAAAAATTTAGACAGAATTTTTATGTTATGTATCTGCTATGTGACTGTTTTAATTAACTGTGAAAGTGCCAGCATTTTTTTTTTTTTTGTAATATTAGGCAGCAAAAGGCCTTTGAAGATTAGGTATATATTTTTTGCCAGTGAATGAAGGCAGTATGTGGCACTATGTGCAAGAAGGAAAGGAAAATATGCTCAAAGACTCATTTGTAATATATACCTAAGAGGCTGAGCCAAGGTTGCACAAGCAACGTAAGTGTAAATTTTGGCAATTAGAGCTCCAGCATTTCTTGTCCATGTCTCTGGGACAGGAGTGCTGGAACATTAAGAGTTAAATAAACACATCTGTGTGGGCCCATGTGAATTTAGCTCTGAATCAGTGTTCTGTGCCTTGTTCACTAAACAACTGAATCCTGGAGGCCTCTATCAGCTCAAGTGCAACACTGTGCCTGGGATAACCAAGAGGCATTCCCTGTTCTTGGAGTGCCAGAGAAGGCAGTGCTGAATCCCATGGGTCTTTCCTCATGCGCTGCATTTGCTTCACCCTCCCGTGCACATATGGCAATAGAAGTATTTGGTTTGCCTTCCCCCTCCTTCCTCCCACTCCCAAAATTGGAGAATTGACTCTAATGTTATTTTAGGCTATTTTCTGAAGAATATGTCCCTTGCTGAACCATTTATCCTTTTGACACAGGATGACAATTATGTGGTAGACATGTTACCTCTTTAATCTTTCCCATGAAGTGTAAGTGAAAACAAGTGTGGTTTTATTGTCAACAAATGACATGTTGGAGCCCAATTTCAATGACTTTACTCATGCACATTAGCATCTAGCTCTGTAAGTAGCCCTACTGGATTCATTAGTCTGCTTATTGAGCAAGAAGTCTCTCACCATGAGTAAATGTAGAGAAGTGGTACTCTAGCTCTGACTGGACAGAAGATCTGGCAAGAAAAAAAAAAAAAAAAGGTCTTCATTATTTCATTCTAATTTTGACTTCTAGCAAGTTCTGTTAAAGCTAGTAGGAGTGGAGGGAATAAATACTGAGGTAGCATATCAAGATTTGGCTTCTCCTGGTAAGGGGAAAAAAGATATTCTGATGCTAATAGCTCAGCACACTGCAAATATAGCAATGCAGAAGGGATGTGAGCAGTTATGGTTGACCAAACAAATATAATTGTGCTCGGTCAAACTGATGCAATGGTGACACATGACATGTTCCTTTCCAGCAAGACACGATGTGTGGTTTCATCATGCCACATTGCATGGGCCAGTAATCAACCTAGAAATGCTTTTGGTAGAAGAAATCAAGTGGTTCTGTTGTAAATACTAAGGAAAATATACTGTAGCTGTATTTCGGCTTGATGTTTGTGCATGCATTTTTGTCAGGTGAAACAGGTTTCGGTCTATAAACCTCAAATCACTATCCGATCCAATATGTGTTGTCATTTAATCTTAATCTTAGAGTTTTCTATTCTTGTAACTTGATTTCTTTTTTCTTCCAAACATAGATGAAACCAGAAGACTATATTTTGTTTTCAGTAGCAGTCTTCAGTGACTTTATTCATATTTTTGGAACATGTATGCATAAAAGCATATAGATCTCTACAAGCACAAAAACTCTAACCTATGTTCATAGTGATGATGAAAATTCAGTAGTTGCTCCTATAAACATCTAATTACATATCTGCATCTACTTGCATGTATAAATATGCATGTGACTTTTTAAAAATTAAGTCATCATAATTATGGTTACTCTGCCACTGACAAAATGGTCATTCATCTTAATGTTTCTAGAGCATGCTTGACAGTACGTCCATTTGTATAATACAGTTAGCAAGTTTATGATTGCAAAACCACTTTGGTCCCCAGATAGTTGGGAAAGCTGATAAATTGTAGATAGTGCAGGGAGCACTTTGAAAGCATGAGCACCTAAGTTTTTGTGTGCTGAACTCAACTGTTGGAAGCATATCTGTCCTTTGGGGACCAGTTCTTTGAAGAACCATCATTTGCTTGGGTTTGGGGTGTGGGTTTTTTTTTCATGGAAAAGATGCAGAGAAGTAGCATTTCCATGCCATAGTCCATAACCAAGCTGAAAAAAAGGCGGCTAGAATCCTCTCATGTTTTCTTTGTTAAAAGGCTTAAAATAATCAATGTTTTTGAAAGACTCTTTCTTTACTGCAAGAGTTTTGTCTGCAACAAATCAACAAGCTCCAAGACTCACATTTTGCTGAATTTTATGAGCAAAGTAATTTGGCTCAAACATCACACAAAGATATTTTCAAAATGCTAAGAGAAGCTCATAATACAATTTTCAAGATTTGAATCATACCCTACCTTCAAGACACTAATATTCTTATACTGAAAAGGTTTCTATTATATGTATGGTACTGAGTTCAGTGTTAAAGCTCCTCGTAATCAAAATGTTCATAACAGTGTTATTGCAACTGAGTTGCATACAATCAGATATCTTAGTTGATTCTCTGTATTGCTGCGGTGTATCAGGATAATAGATTGCAGATTTATTTTTCCTTCAGTAATTTTCCAGTCTGTTTATGAATATGCTGAAGCATTTTACATGTTACTTAGTGTAACTCTTACTGTTGAACTAATTATTATACAAATCCAACATGAAGTTCACTATCTGTAAAGTTTTTGAATTGGTGCTATTTCTCAACTTGTTTGATGTCAGATATTTTTCCCAGATATTAATGAGTGTGGCCTTTGCGGGAAGTTGTTTTTACAACGGAATTAGAAATTAAAAAGAACAACAAAAATTATACTAATGCCCACTAACTCGGCGGAGGGTGGGACAGACTTATACATTTCATGAGGTTTTCTAGCAAGTGTTTCTATTCAGTGGTGGATTCTCATAACAGAGCTCACTGGGAAAAGCTTGGTGTCTTAGTTTTCACCATTCACGTAAGTCCTTCATATCCTACTGTGAGTCTGAGGGAGAATCCTGCCCACTGCCAATTTTTTTCCCTTGCTATTCTAAAATGGTGTTAAAGTTAAGGATGTGCTCAGTGGATTGCTCATTGATTTCAGGCCCGGTGTGTAGCTTCTATGTATCAAGTGATGAATTTTTCTCTGGAATATTGGGGGAAAAATTAGGTTTAAAGGTTTTAAATCTATTCCAAAAGCACACATCAGCCAAACTTTATGCTTCTCAACCATCCTCATTTTATGAATACCTGCTGAGATGGAATCTTATTTTTATTTCTTCAGTGTTTTTTTTTCCTGCAACCTTGATTAAAAATGTGAAATGGCAATGAATTCTTCTCTTAGAATGTATCTGCACAATATTTGGTAGTAATCATGTCATCTGTCTGATTACATAGGCTGATTACAAAAGCAGGTGTTCAGACTGATTACATAAAACAGCTTCCCTTTTGCAAATAACTGTCATTAAGGGGCGAATTGTGCTCTCATGCTAGTTTAATTCCAAAGTCACTCCATTAAAATTAATGGAATGTCTTTGGATTTCAACCAAAATAAGGTGTTTAGTGAACAGTTCAGATGCCACACTGACAGCCATATGTATCTGGCATCTTACGGTATAATTTTTTTTTTCCCCCAGGTGTTCTCCTGAAGCCAGAGAGAATGTTTTGGGGTGATTATGCAGAGCTCATTATCTGAAACACAGATTAAAGAAAGGACCTATGTAAAATGGAATTTTGGTTGGGTTTTTTTTTGTTTTAAAGACCAGGAATTTCAAGTCTGGTATAAACAAAAGTATGTCGTTTTGTTGATGTCATTAATGGCACTGAAAAATTGCTTGGAAATAGGCCTCAGGCAAAAAATAGAGCGTACTTCAGGAGCACCATTTATTTGCCACGGCTACCTCTGCAATTCCTAATGTGGGTAATGCTCTTCCTTGACAGCTGCAGACCTTTCTTCAGCTGAAATATGATTCCATTAATGTAGAGATGCATTGAGGTTACTTGGATACAAATGGTGTCCCAATATCTCCTGATAAGACCTGAAGTATTCCTACATCCCCCCATAGGGGATTCATTTGCTATGATGTCGAGTAGGATGGTGTTAGTATGACTCTCACCAGCCTCTCTTGATCTTTGGATTGCTGTGCTTCATGAGATGAACTACATTTTACAGCAAAAGCAGAACACATGCAGGAGATGTTCCTAATCTAGGAAATAAAGTTGCACCATTTTGAAGTTTTACTCTACATCACAGTGTTTTTATGTAATAAGTATAGGCAGCATCATATTAAAGAGATAATTAGTAGAGATCAGGGGAAAATCCAGCAAGCCAGCAAAATTATGCCAGTTTAAAAGTGGTGTTAGAAATCTACAGTACTACCACATGCAGTTTCAGCAGTGTTGCACTCATAAGAGACTGTTGTAATGGCTTCTTCTAGCCTTAAAAGGTATGAATCTGTGAGGTTTTTTATAGTTAGGGAAAATAGAGCAATTGCTCTGTATTTTTATGGTAAATAAGTACTTCTAAAAATTGTTTGGTGTCAGTAATTTAATGCATAACTGACTCAGCTGTTTACATATGGGTTGCAGTCTGCCTTTTAGATCAATTCCTCCAACAAATGGAAGCCTCATAATAGATGTATTTGAGCACTATCTGGTGCTCAGGGTTAATATTAACGCACACAGCAAAACCTGTTATGAATTTCTTACAGGGCTTCATTGTCTTTTTTATATCACAGAAGCAGAGATGAAGGGTTCTATCCTTCAGGTTTTTCAGTTACTTGACTTTCTCAAGTATGCCCTGCTTTTGAACAGGAACACTGCTTAATGCTATCATATTGCAATCCAAGTTCATTGCACTAAAACCGACAGTGTCATAATTTGAGCACAGCTGAGTTGATTCTGTTGCCTAATCTGTAAACTCACAACCTGCTGTACAAGTGATAGCTTATCAAAACTTGATTAAGAGGTAGAAACTGGGGAGGCAGGATAGGAATCTCAAATGCTACACCTTTTGAACTCTCACTTGGAAACTCTGGTGGCAAATAGCTGATAGAAGTAGGTTGCTATCGCAAAGGCTTGAACAGGTCCAGTAAAGGGCAGTGGTGCACATCTGTGTCAGCTGTGTATCAGCAGTGATACCTGCCCCTCAATTACACTTACCTCTGAAGTTTCATGGGTACATACCACCTTCATAAAACAGACTAAACAAGGATATTCCATGCACAGAGCTCAGTAAAAAGTTGACTGTCTTGTATGATGCTGAGTTGGAAAGTTACTGACAGAGGATCTGTAAAGGGGGGTGAAATTCAGGGGAGAAAAACACTTTAATAAATCCTAACTCCTGACTCTAATGAATGTTGATTGACTGTGTAACTTTTAGGTAGGTTTGAGTTGGAATAAATGTCAAATATAATTCAGTTCACACAGCAGTGTGAAAAGAACTGTTACTTCCCTCGGAGAAAACCTGACAGCCCAACTTTCTTAAAGGGCTTTTCTGTCTTCGTTCTCTCTTTTTAATGAAGCCTTTCACAATTGTCACTTCCCTAACAAAAGGTAACACAGGTCATTCTATTAAACAGAATATTCTTCCATCAGCAACATAACAGCTGTAATCTGAGATCAGAAACTATTATTTCTCTTTCATCTGATGGAAGGGATGAGTTGTTACTCATAAGAATAGTGTGATGTTCTGAAGTGATGTCTCCAGACTGCAGGTGCTTGGTATTAATGGCACATGTTGAGAACAGGTATTTAACTGCCATAAAAAAAAAAAAAAAAAAAAAAAGTAATGAAGACGTGTGGTATTAAGCTCTTGAGTGAAAGAGAAAATGCGCTGCGTTAATACCCAACTCTGCAACAGACTTCACATTTACAGAATCCTTTTGGGAGCAGATTTGGGGGATGGTGGGAGAGGAGAGAAAGGATCAAAATTGCTTAGTGCCTATGATTAAGATCAGATTTTCAAGAGCTGAGAGTACCGAGTTCTGACATAATTGGGAAATGTACTCATGGGGTCAAAACAGGAGTTGCTGTATGCTCAGCATTTTTGAAAGCCACGTCTTTATTTAAATGCTTCAGTAGAAGGTAAGGTTTTTTGAAAGCTGGTCTTTTTTTTTCTCCATGAATTTACAACATGGAGAGCAATGGTAATGTTTTTCCCTTGTACTTCAATCTGTTTTCTTTTTTATATTACAAGTGATGGTCAGGATGTGAATTCCCTTCTCTGTGCTCACATTTCTGATCTGCTGTGGTTGGTACAGAGTCATTGAGGTATTCAGAAGTCCTTCAGATCCATCTGTTGTATTTTAGCCTTCTGGGGCAGGATCACACTGCTTTTAACTGTTGGGGATTTCTGAGAAGACAACCAGTACGTGTGCCAGTCAAAGTTAGGAGGAGCAGGAGTGTTAGATTGGCTTCTAACAGGGGAAGGACCAAGCCAGGGTGGGTTAAAAAAGGAAGACTTTCCTTCGAAGGGCAATCAAGAAAGGTGCAAGAGCAAGGAGAGAAAGGAAGAGCAGGAGCAGAAGGTTGTAGGAGCTGGAAATTGTTTTTGACGAGTGATTCAGGAAGCAACTGTCATGTCAATAATTCAGCCACATTGAACCAAGCCACCTACAGTGCCGCTCCTTGCTGAATGTTGGGAGATGTGTTAATTCAGCATGGTAATGAAAATAAATAAATGTGTCTGAATAACAGGGAGCTGGGTTGAACTACTAAGAGCCAGAGTTGAACTACTAAGAGCTAGGGTTGAACTACTAAGAGCTACTATTGAAACGTAAAAAAGGTTTGTCCCTGCAAAATGTAGGCAGTTCTGTTCTGGATGTAATTATATAAGCAAGACTGGCAGATAGTAAAGAGATGATGAAGGAGGAAAAAAGCACCTGTATTGTTCTCAGGTAAGACTGAGATTCATTTTGTATCTGTATTTTTTACAAAAAACAAGGCACATAGCAATCCAGTTTGGTGAAAATTGAATTACTTATGTATAGAGTAAGAATTGTGAAGAAAAATCTTTTCTATTATGGGCAATGTGTTTTTATACTTCTCTTGAGGTGATTAAGAAAATCATTTTGGTAGTCCTGTCTGAAGATAAATTTTGACGCTTGCCAATCATTCGTTAATTACATTTGTTTATGACTTAGGAGAAGCTGGCTGTGTGGTATGAGTAATGATGATATCCCCTGTGATTACTCAGAAGCCAGCAGTACTTGTAAGGTTCCCTGCAATTTTTGTCTACACGAATTGTACAAAAGCCACTCTGGGATATAATATTTCTCAAGCAGCCAAATACTGTTCCTCAGAGGTTCTTAAAATTACTCTAGTAAATATATTTTGTATGTAGATAAAACCAAAATAACTTAAATCTTAGAATGATTTGCACTGCTGTAATTCTCTGCCATATTTTGCTGCCATGGTATATATCCCCACTTGTATTGCAACACACTAGTACTGCTTTGAAGTAAGAATCATACTTGATTTTCCTTCATTTTAGCCATTTGTCTTTTACAAGATGACCATTTCAAGGTGGAAGGCTATGGTACACACTTAATGCTTTCCAAATTGCTATTGAGAATGGAATGGGTTGAATTCAGAATAGATATTGGGGAGTGAGGGAGACAAAAATTCTGATAATTCAGCAGTATTTCCAAACTGTGTATTAATTTATTTGCAGTGGGACTCCATGGGTATTAATGTCCTGCTTTATCATATTACTCCCTAGCCCACTGGGAAAGCTTGTCTTTGCAGAAGACAAAGCTTTCTTGGGATTTGGTCTGAGGGAACGTTAAGAACCTCCAGCAACCTCTGTATCTTCTCTTCCATCTGCAAAGGGCACTCTTGATCTTGTATTCTCCAGAGTACAGAAGTGTGTGTATTTATTTTAATAAAACTTCAGATTGAGACTGTGCACAAGTGCCTCTTGAAAAATATTTTTAAGGATCTCTCTGTGATCAGACTATATCGTTCCATTAATTCAACTAAACTGATCCAGAACTTGGCATCCAGAAACACCAATAACTCATAATGCTGATGGAGTGACCTTCTTTCCTGAGGCAAAGAATGGCTTATACTGACTTGTAGTCAGCGTGATTTAACATGATGTGACTTCTGATTCCTTTTTACTAAGTAATTCAAGTATGGTCCATTCAGAATTTGTAATATAATGGTGAATGCTGTGATTCTGCTTTTTCTTCAGAGTGGTGAGACTGCTAGTGGTAATTACTGGATCTAAAAATAGATATATTAGCTAACTTTCAGATCAGAAATAGGAGGGGGGAAATGGAGTGCTAATACAAGTGTTAACTTTTCACACTGAATTGAGCACCTCTTGATAATATGAATGTCACCGAGTACTGGTGTGCTATAGAGGGTAAACCAGCTCCAAGGCCTAAATTCTTACACCTCTGAAAACCAAGACAGTCATCACAAATTGTTTTACTTCAATAGATGGTCACAGAAAACCCAATTCTGCAGCCTCCTCTTACATAAGAAAGGATTACTTACTTCGCTAGAACACCGTATATGTTAAAGTGAAGAAGGACTCTATAGACCCCTACCTCCAACTCTATTTTTTTGAAAGGTCAAAATAGATCTGGACTTCATAGATTTAGCCACAATTTTTACACTGGCAAATGTGTTTGAACCCGATTTTGTAGCAAGGGTTTTTGTTTCTCAGGGTAAAGATTTGTATCTGTTAGACTGAGCTTCAACAGATTTAATGGTCTTCATGTTTGGCTCTGTTATTTCTAGAGGGAACTATGAAGTTCAATGAGTGGAGGTTATACTTACTTTATGGAAAATCTGCTTTTGAGACTTCTTTTGACAGCACAGATGATGTTTATTTTTCTTCACCATACTGTTTGTTTCCTTGTTCATCAGTGGCTAGTATTTTGATCTTCATTATGCCCATTGCAACAACAGTTTTACATTATATGGTCAAAATGCCAGTGTGTAAAATGAGAAGAAACCCACACAGGATGAAACCTGTGTGCTTTTTTGGAGAAGTGTAAGTAGGGATATTCTGAAGTACTTACAGCAGAGGACAGTTTACTATTAAGTCATATTTTAATTCCGTCATCTTAGCCCTACAGTGCACATAAGTATTATCTCCATTATGTTGACAGGTATTATAAAGCAAAGACAGGTGAGGTAAACAGTCCCCCAAGTCTTAGAGTGAATTGCTAAGAAAATCTTAAATACAGCTTGGGATCCTGACTCTCTCATGCCTGCTTTTGCTGCCTGCCCATCACAGCCACATCCTTGTTGGGATCCAAGAGTCATCTTCTGGTGGATCTTGTTTAAACTATTAATGTAGCAGTTTGTCATAATGTACTGGTCTATGACCAGGGTGGGCATTTTTGCTGTTCTTTTCTAGAGTGTAACCTTCAGCAGAGGGTTTACAGACACCCATCTCAAAATACAGCAGAGTTGGCATAGCTGTAGGGTCTTGTGTTGATGGGGAAGGCTTTGTGAGCATGTAATTTTATTACAAATCTTCTGTTAGAAAAGGCTGTGTGGTTTTTGCAGGCATGATATATGTTTGTGGAGTGCAGTGTGCTTTGGGAACAGTTACTGTACCTTGTCAGCTTGCATTATGTTACAGCATTCACAGCAAATTGTTTTGTTACCATCACTATATTGCAAAAAGTACTCTTCAGTGAATGAAACTTCTGAAGGTGGGGGTTTTTACTCTTTATATTTAACAAAGTCAGTATGGATTAATAAAGGTCATAGCTGATTATTTTGCCTAAAAATACAACAGATAGATTTGGGAATAGGTACAAAAAAATATAATACATTCCTAAGTTCTGAAGGCAAATGTAGACAGAATACTGACATAAAACCAAACCATTTTTCATTATATGAGAATTTAGAGTATCACAGGATCAGCTGTTGCTATTGTGCTAGATAATGGGAACTACAGACCATCAAATGCTTTCCTGGGGGGGGCAGATCTGGTAAAGATACAGGGCAGCACAGAAATCACTTTAACTACAACTTTTGATGGAGATGCTTATATGAATGTTTAAATTACCTATAACCTACACTGCTCATTCTCCTTCTACTTCAGTGATAGTTTGTCAACTTGCAGTTTCACTTAGACATGAATAACCGAGAGAAGTCAAAAGATGTACCTGGGGGCTGGAGGAACAAAATACAGAAATTCCCAGCCTAAGCATGGTAAATCTTGGACACTAATGACAATACAAACTTGAAGTGCATATTGTAACATGATCTATATCCCATTAATGTTTCCAAAGCCTTGCAGGCATGTAAAGACTTTGTCCCTATTCATTTTACTGGTGAAAAAAACAGAGATAACCTCTGGTTAATAGGTTATGATGTGAACGTGTAGGTAGGCTGCAAAATTTAGCTGTTTTGTTTCTTTCCAAGAAATGTCTCAATATGAGGCAGACTTTTTTCAGTGGGATTGTTTTATTGTAGAACTGATTTTAGCTGGAAATCAAATCTGCACTATGTTGAGCCATATGGCCCCAGTTCATTGAAAAATGTTTCTCTGTAGCAGATGTAGGTTCCATACTCCATAAGAAACTGTGGCCTAAATCTGAATTCACAAATTCTCTCAAAAACCAAAGACTAAACATACTAACTGTAAATATTAATGTGAATAAGAAAGATGTCAACAATTGTTTTTTATTAGAAAAATATTGGCATTGTGCTGCAGCTGCCCTGCCTGGTTGGATTTCCATAAAAACTTGTACTGATGACCTGTGCCTTGTTCAGCAAGGGAACCAGAGATTCCCCTGATGTCACAGAGAGAGACAGAGAGAGAGAGAGAGACGGGAACCAGATAAGCAGGTCTTCCCTGAGGCTTGACAGGTTGGGTATGTTGTTGTTGAGAGTTTGCAGGGATTTACCATTCCCCAGAATTGATATAGGCCACTCCAAAAAAATAGCTTTAACTTCATCTTTCATCCTGTTTCAACTAACTGTTGGCAATCTGACATTTCTTAGTCAGAGTTTGTTTTCCAGGGGAACAGTTCAGCTTCTCAATGGCTTGCAGTGATTACTCTCAGTTAGCATGGTGCCACAACAGGTTGTTTGGGCACCAACCTGCATTGTTCTCTTTTATTCTCTTCCTTCTTGGCTGCAGTGATTATAACAGGGTGAATCACATCTAACCTTTCATTAATACCCACTGCCATGATTGTTTGCAAAATCACATTCATAGCTCCATGATACTGAAAACTCTTCCTAGTGATAAACCTTGGAAAAGATGCTCAGAATAGGAGGCTAAGCAGACTCAGGCTTCTCTGTAGGCATAGATTTAAAATCTCTGAAAATTGTGGAAAGCATGAAAGAAGATGATATAATTGGGAATTTCTGATGCCGAGCAATTTGCAGATCACACCACTAGTGTATCAGCAGTAGTACAATGAATGAAATTAATGGAGCTGCTTTCTGTATCTGACGGTGGAAATGAGGGCAGTGTGTTGCTCATATGAATTAATTTGCCAGAAATATTTGATGTCTCTTCAAAAATTGCCAGGCTCTTATTTAGGGGTCAAAAAAATAGAATTGAGTTCAAAAAACACTCAGCAGCTCTCAGCACTTGGAGTGACCAGTCTGGTTTGTGCAGCTGTATTTATTTACTTTTATCATGGTTGCACCTACAGGCAAAGGTATGACTGAGCTCGGCACTGTCCAGATGTGAAGCAGAGAGACAGTCTTGCCCTTGGCAACTTGTAATCAGGCACACAGAGAAATGGATGTGCTGAAGCTGTTTGAAAACTTAGCTAGGACTGTAGGCATGCTGACTGCATTTTAGGTGGTTGGATCCTCTTGCTGCTTTGTTTACGAATCCTAACTTCAGTATTACTTCTGCGTCCACAGTCACCACCTTGATTTATACAGCTAAAACTCACAGAAATTTTGGTTATTACTTTCTGAAACGTTCTGATTTAGGATCCTTTGGTTCTGTATAATCATGCAATATTATTTAGTTATCAAAGACAAATTATTTCACAGACCACAGAAGTCTGTTTGGCAGCAATTTGGGAAGACTAGCCGTCCACCTGGGCAATCTTTCTTCTTGAATGAGGCTTATTTTTTCTCTTGGTTTTGGGGGGTGGGGTGGTGTTTTGTTTTGGTTGGGTTTTTTTTTTCTGTAAATATAGCATCTTTGATGTCTTTTAAAAAGTCCCATAGGCCCTTTTGTTTCAGTAGCAATAAATGAGTTATAGCCTATTCCTCTACAAACTTTTTCTTGTCTCCTTATTAATTCTATCAAAGAAATGCCTAGGAGCAAGCTGATGAAGTGAGGTAGATTTGACTGTGAGACACTGTCACGCAAGAGAGTAAATAACCCTCTCTTCCCCCTGTTCCCCACCCCCCCACCCTCCCACCCCCCCAGCATCACTGAACTGTTTAACTTGCAATAAATCATCAAGAACTGTTAGTAAATTAGTATGCCACCTGGGATGGGATGTTGATTATTGTGTGATTTCTGTTAACTTTTCTGGAATGGGCTGCAGTCTCAGATGAGTGCTTCTTTCAGGAAACTCACTTGTAGAAATGACAAAGGACCATTTTTTCTGGATATAGATTATACTGAGAGTTTTTAATTAACTTTTAATTATGTGATAGAGGCTCTTCATATCTCCTAGTGTTTCTTTTTTTATGTCTCATCCTTTATGACTAACTCACACCACTCAGCCTCCACCCAGTTAGTTGTGTTGGTGCTTACAAGTTTTTTTGAGCATTACCTCAAATACAATTGATCTAAAAGACCATAAATCTTATGCTTTTTATCAGTTGCTAGCTATGGTCCAGGGCTACAATGGATTAAAACTTAAGAGGTGAAGGACAAGATGTCCTGGAAAGTTATACTGGCAATGATTTTATAAACTTAAGAAAGTACACTATGTTGTTTGCAGGGCTAATACCAACAGGAAAAAAAAACCCACAGAACAAAAAGCAAATTTTGAAACAAATCTGGGGACCAGAAAAGGTCATTTGAATGTATTCTAGAACAGAGATGAGCAATTAAACATTCCTAATTATAACTGACGCTAGAAAATCAAGAGTGGAATCTCATCCTTCTAATTTAGGAATCTGAGATTCTGACTCATCAAAATGTTAGGGGCTTGGACTATGGGGGACAATCAACCCCACTTTACCTAGGCATCTAGCTTTCTCCAACAAGATGGATAGGAACCTCTGAAAAACCCAGAGGACAATCTAGTCTTTGTAGCTTCAGTGCTTGCCCTTCACTATAGGTTGTACAACTTGTGCATCACTTGTTTTGTATATCCCAATTCTTTTATTATTATTATTATTATTATTATTGTCTTTTATTATTGTTATTATTATCATTATTGTTTTCTTCTTTTCTGTTCTATCAAACTGTTCTTATCTCAACCCACAAGTTTTACTTTTTTTCCCCCCCCGATTCTCTCCCTCACCCCACTGGGTTGCGGGGAAGTGAATGAGCGGCTGCGTGGTGCTTAGTTGCTGGCTGGGGTTAAACCACAACAACAGGGAGCAGCATTTGTGGGGAACAATGTGGTGGTCGTTGTTGAAAAAACAGCAATTGTTAGGTGCTTCCAATTACACACATATTTTTTTTTAGGATGGTACTTTCAGAGCCACATTCACTGTGCAGGCTGGAGAAATGAACTGGTAGGAAACGTGAAGTTCAACAAAGTCAAATACAAAAAAAAATCCTCTACCTGTGATGGAATAACTCCAGCAACTGTATAAATAGGGCTGGCTGGCTAGAAAGCAGCTTTGTAGGAAAGATCTGGGGCTCCTTGTTGAACTCCCAAGAGTGGAGCAGTGTGCCTTTGCAGCAAAGAAACCCAGCCACATGCTCTGGAAAGAGTGTAGCCAGCAGGTCCAGGGAAGTGATCGTTCCCTTCTGTTTAGGAATCTTGAGACTGCATCTAGAATAGGTCCTTCAGTTTTGGGCTCCTCCAGACAAGAAAGGCACTGACATACCATAGGGAGCCCAGTTGAGGAACAGCTAGATCCAGAGCTAGGGCACAAAAGACACGAGGAGCGGCTGAGGGAGCTGGGCTTGTTCAGCCTCAACAAGGCTCAGGGGAGATCTTATTGCTGTCTAAATCAGGGTGTGCATGAAGCTGGAGTCAGACTCTTCTCAGCTGGACTGGAGGTAGAGCCAACAACACCAGCTGTAACATGGGAAACTCCCAACAGCTTACAGTAAAACAAATTTTTATGATGAGGGTGGTTGAACACTGAAACAGACCATCCAGACTGTGGGATCTCCATCCTTAGAGATGTTCAGGACTGGACGAGACATGGTGCTGAACTATGTCCTCTACTTGGCCTTGCTTGGAGGAGGAGGTTGGATTAGATGACCTCCAGAAGTCTCTTCCTACCTGTATGTGTGTATTATTCCCTTCTCTTCAGCGTTCTAGGAGTTACACTGGACAAATAACTCCCAGTAGCTACATAGCCTGTCCCTTAGCACAACAGATGATCTGAGGAGTATAGGCAAAGGAGAGGGAAAACAGTGAGATGAGCTGAAGTTGTTATCTAGGAATAAAAACATGTTCATTTGAAAGGAAAGAAAGAAAGGGGAAGACTGTAAAAACATGCAACTTCCAAGTAAAAAAGCTATATTCTAATGCAACACCTGGGCAGTATCCATCTGGGTCTATCACACACTGGAACTGCATCTCCCAGAATGATACCTAATTACCAGCTGAGATTAATTGTTTTATCCTTTCTGTCTAACCCAGGTTATTTAAGACTGCCTGTTCAAATCCAAAGATGTACAGGTCTGTGTTCTGTTTGCTGTGTATGTGCACACCAGTTGACCAGTAGATTTAATCAAAAACATGTATCTGCACAGCTGAGATTAGAAATTGGCTCTGGAGCAGTAAGGTGTTCTTCCCTCATGGAAGTTAACTCTAGGATAGTGAGACCACTGGAAGCATCAGTATAGTATGGTCTTAATGTACAGTAAAGGGCTGAAATTTATTATTCAGTCATTGGAAGTAGATGGTACTTTAAACTGAAAGGTTGAAGTTGCATCGCAGTAGGGTTTTGTTTGTTTTTGGTTTTTTTTTCATAAGAACAACTGGTATTAATATGAGCATTTTTTCATGATTGATACTTATTTCATTGACAGCATGGAGGGGGGTGGTGTGTAAGAAGGAAGAGTTGCTTTTTTATTTAGTCTTAAAATTCATTTTGTTAATATGGGGCTGCTTCCAATAGTCCCATATTTACTTCCAATATGCTTGAGACAGTCCAGTGACTTGTGTTGTATCTGGTATGTTCTGCTAATGAAATCAAAATATGAACAATATGGCCATCCTGAGGAGAATAGCGGAGAGTTTTTTTCCCTCCTTTCTTTGTTGAAATGCAATTGTTCCTGCCAATATATCTTCTTCAATATTTTGTTCCCATTCCTGAATTTCTCTGGTTTTGTAGTTCCTCCATTTCCCTTTTAACAGCACCTGTAAGCACATACGTATTTTTATTCCCATCTTGTTGGTATTGATGTGAAATGTAGAGAAACTGTGATATATGTAAAGTCTCATAAGACATTGGTGTTACAGCCTCAAGAGTGCAAAATCTTGTAAGTGCCAATGTGGTGGTAAGACCAATGTTTCATTTCAATTCTGCTTTGGATGGGGTCAGTCCCAGGGTCTGCAAAATGGTCAGTTTGCAAAGTTCCTGCTGACTGAGAACAGAATTGGCACCCAGAATTCTGAGAACAGAATTGGTATCCCAAGACTAATCTTGGTCTGATGTTTTTAAAGCTCTGTGTAGCTGTCTGTCTTAGAAGGAAAAATAACGATATCACCTGGATTTTCTTTTTCAGTATCAGCCATAATTCATAGCTGAATCTCTAACAATATTCTTGCCAAGAGAGAAAGCTCCTGAAATCTTACTAGCTGCCTTCTGTGTCTGTAAACACACTGCCAGGATCCAAGCTTTCCACCTTCTCATTTTCAGTAAAGTATTATGTTAAAAAAAAAAAAAAAAAAAAATCCCCTGGATTAATTACAAACTTTTCATGAGGATTAAATGTGAGTAAAAGTGAGAGAAAGGGGATTAGTAGAAATGTTTGTGCATTTGTTTAATTTCCTTTCCTATTCACTTTTCAACTTTTCATTAAAATGTACTGAAAAGGAGCCAAAATAACATGCTTGGGAACAAACATAGAAACAATAACCCTTGCCCCTGAATTTTACCAATCTAGCAAATGAGCAAAAGAACATTGTTTCTGTCTTGGTTTTGATGACATGCAGCCTTTTCTCTCTCATACATATAAGAATATGTGCAGAATTGCCTAAGGTTTAGTAATCACAGCATTCAACAGGGAAGATACCAAGACTTGTTCCTGCAGCGACACATACAAGTACTCTAACAGCTGATCCACAAAATCAGTGTCTCTGTCCCAATAAATATTTTCTATCTATGAGCGTAAGGTGGAAGAGCCCCAGAAGGAATACCCTGTCCCCCTAATTCGTTCATGGGCCTTAGGAATCATGCTGGTAAATCTTCTGATGTAAGTTTTCAGCAATACATTTCAGTTACGGCAAAATGATGCTTTTCAATAGAAAAAATGTTTTACACATTATCTTTCAAAAGCTCCAGTCAGCACCCATCCCAAGTACACCTGGAGAAAAACTAGTGCAATGAGTGCCAGGCATGTGCATTTACTATAACCCTACCTCAGTATAAAATGGGTACTTTACAAGTGCAGAAATCTAAGCCGTGATGGAGGAAGGTTTATTATCTAGAGTGCTGCTAGAATAAGGCACAGCAGTACTGTATGCTTCTGAATATAAACCCTCTATTCTTCGGTGAAGTCCTTTTTCTATTAATGAGATTCACCCTAATGGGACCAAAAATTACTTTAAAAGACATTTCCTTTCTGCTTTTCAAGGGCTTTTTTCCAGTCCATTTGGACTGGATATCAAAGATAAGGGGAAATATTTCAATGGCAAGAGCTTTTATAATTAAGCTTTGTAGCCTACATAATGGAGATATGGCCAAATTCAAGTGAAAAGTAATTACTGTTTTTCCAGCATTTGCTTCTGCTGCTCTGCCTCCGTTTCTACTCCCCCTTCCATTTTCCCCTTCAAAACCACATAATCAGTTGTGCCTTACATATGAAAGACTTCCTCAACACAGCTCTTTCCCCCAGGTTTGTATTTTCCTCTGTGGTCTAGGAGAGAAAAGCTGTTCAATCTTTAACTATACCCAGACCTCCCTTAAGGAGAGAGCTCACATTCTCAAAAGGAAGCGGGTGCTTCCTGAAGGGTAAGGACTTTTAACAACTCACTTCATAGTGCCAGCTACCCCTTTAGGTATGGGAATGGACGCGTTCAAAATACAGTGTGAGACACATCTGAGAGACTTTGTAAACGACGGTAAGATGGGCGTGATGTTTATTGTTTTCCATTCTTCAAGAACCTCTCCCAGTCACTGGAGCCTTTCAGAGCTCTCAGTGATTTCAGCCAGCTGCTTCAGCAACTTTGGATGCAGCCCATCCGTTTGCATAAACCTGTGGGTATTTGCAGATGTACGTGTGCGTGCGCACACACGCGCACATCTCCAAGTTTGGAAAATGCTACTTATTCTTTATGATTTGTAACAGAGTCGTTAAGTACATTGATCTCCATAAGAAGTGTTCCATGGAATTGGGAGAGAGAGGAATATAGGTACTTGAAGTTGATGCCTCAACTGGTGTTAGGGATATCTTGGCAACATTATGGGAAGGCCTTTGGCTGCGAGAACACCAGGAACCCGTCGAGTAATTGGGATTGGAGGGGGCAATTTGTGCAAAGTGAGATTCCCCAGAATAATGTTTTGAGAGCTCTCTTTTCCAGTTTTCCTAGAAAATTATTATGCAGCCTTATAATAGAACTGAGTTTCATAATAAAAGACCAAAAGGCACACCTGTACTATTTTTAAGGCAGACAAGTGTTTACCTATTACACAAGATGATGAGGTCCTGATCAATCCCATATGACTCATATTTTTAACCACCACAACTGCCTTTCTTTCCTTCATATTTTCTTCCCGTCCACTAATTACCATCCATGTAATTTGTCTTTCAGTTTAGTCCAGTTTTTGCCGCTGACAAATTAATGGCTGGTGACTAGGAACTGTTTGACCTGTTTCTTCATTAAATTAGATCAACACACATATGCACTCATTTGCTGTGCATCCATTATCCTGTTTGGGAAGCATTGTTTATTTTTCTCTGTGATGTCTTCAGGAAGAAAATATTTACAGGTTTATTGGAGGTTGCAAAATAACTTCTTGAATTAGATTAGTCTGTGAATGCCCAACTTAAATAAATCAGTGTGTGCCTGTTCTGTCTGGGAAATACTGATGTTTGTGGAGATGTTGGTGAGAAAGAGTCAAACTTGCCCATTTCTGTTGTGCAATCCAACTCCCTTTTTTTCGTCCAAGACACGCAAAATGTCCTTATTTTATGGGCATTATAAAACCTGGTTAGGGAACATTCCCCTGCTGTGACAAGAATTGGCACTATGCCTCCCCCAGTGCTGTTCCCCATTCAGACTGCTGATTTAGAGCATACTGGGAAAGACTATCTGATTTAGTTCCAGGTATACTGGAGTGCATAGTTTTAAATGAAACCATTTGAATATGCAAAGATATCAATATGATGATCATCCCACAAAAAATCTGAACATTCAGTTTTGCTCTTTTTAGATGTAGGAACTACACGAAGGATATATAATGATCACTTTTGCTGAAGAATTAGCAATAGCCAAGCTAACATTGGACCATGCAGGAAGACCAAAGGACTCTTCTGTTTTCACTTTAAACAGAGACAAAAAAGTAGGATCTGTAACAAATAGTATTAGGTTCCTTTATGTCAATCTTACGTACCTAATCAAGCCTCTTTTCCTCTCAGTGTATGTTCAGCCTGTGCCAAGAGATCCACTGGATATATTAAAGATATTCCTTATTAATTAACTACTTGCTCATAACAGTGCCAATGTATTTTGCAGAAGATAAACAATGTATGTGTACCTTAGCTCTGCAAGATAGGTGCAAATAACACTAGAAAAAATAGCTATTAAAGAAAGAGCTGTCTATGAAGATGTTCAGTGCAGTTTCTCCTCTCCCTCTGCTGTGACCTTCATCATATTCACACCTCAGTATATTGCAGGAATACCAAATTTGCTTAATATGTGCCAGTTTTTTTAGAGTTCTAGGGCTAGCGGCACGAGTTATTGCTCTGAAATGTTTTTGAACAGAGCATTCCTCATGAAAATTTGGCCTGCCATGCTAGTAAACTGACAACAATTTTTTGGTTCCAGCAGATTACAGATGGATGAGATTTCTTCCCATGGAGGAAGAGGTAATGATCACCTTGCTTATCCTACCCAACACTTCTCTAAATAAGAAGACTGAAGAATTGAGCTGTAATTGGTATCCCCTGGAGAGGTGGTGTAGTCAGCATCTTTGAGGTGTTCAGTTATAGACATCTGGCAGATTTAGATGTATACAGGTTGCCGACAAAGTGCAACAGGGCAGGATTTTCATGCTGGTCATCAATATCAGTCAGGACTTTTGTAGGTGTTTCTCTGTGGGCATTCATTATTTATGATATGTAACCACCCTTAAACTTGCTTCCACTATAGTGAATCCCTAGAGAAAAAACAACTATTTCAAAACTTTCCTACTATGATCAGATATCATTTCAGGCTTGCCTAGTTGCAGTGTGAGCCAGTTGTTTTCTGTCCAGTTACTCTGATCACATTTTTCTTTTAAGGTGCTAACTCTGGTATTCATTCCTTCTTCACCATGTCTCATGTGTTACCAACTGCTTCAGTTGGTAACCAGCCCATTTTAAGATCCTAACCTCGTAATATTCACTCCACATCCTAAAGTGCCTACTATGTTGCTGGTACTAGATAAATAATATTACACCTTCAGCTGTGATATTGCAAATGATGAATGAGCTGACCACAACACAGGGGAGACGAAACTGTACTGCGTGCTTTCCATTCGCCCCACCAGGATTGCTTCAGATGGCCTTTGATGGTGTCCTCAGATTATGTGATCAGTGTAGTGGATATTTCTCGGGAGCCATCCTTAACATTCCCACCTTCCCTTCCCTTATGGCGGTTCTCACAGAGACTGCTTGCTGTTTTGAAATGCATCTGTGTGACAGCTTGAAAGGGGCTCTTCAAGTGAAAGTGTGTACAAATTCTAGAGGAAGCTGTGAATGCTTACCATGAAAAGTAATATACTGTTCTGGGATTTATGTACATTCATGTATGTATGTATTCCATCAATGTGCATTTACGCAATTAGGTTGTGCACAGAAGCTGATTTTCTAGCTCTTAATTTTCAGTGATTCATTAGTGATTAGATTCACTAATAACTGACATCTGTGAGGAGTGATTTTGGGTGCAACTTCCTGGAAAAATCTACAAGATTAAACTGCTATCTGGAAGGCATTTTTTTTCACTCTTCTTGGAATTACCCTGGGTTGATTCTTTAGATATTGTTTTTACCAATATGAGAGTAAAGGGACTATATTTCACTCTGCAACTTTGCAATTTTTGAGTTATCAGGTCTTTCATACCATCCAAGATAAAAATCATAACCCTTGGCAGTCCACTTTGTGTGTTTTATGAATGCCATCTGAGAAGCAACATCTCATTTACAATTGGGACCAGGAGCTAGAGTAATTTCTGTATCAGCCAAGCATATCTAATAACACATAAATAATGTAAACTGTAAGAACAAGAAAAATAGATGAGTTAGTTACTTAATCTGAAAAATGTTGAGGGTGTTACTGCAGTGCTGCAAAGCTCTATGAATACTGCCCCGAGATTGGCAGTACTGCCACAAAGAATATTGCTCTTCGGAACACACGTAGGCATGCAGGTTTATGTGATGGTATCACTAGGAGTTTGGTGCTGCCCTGTGCCCAGCAGCCTGGTCTCCAGTTTAGCTCAGAACCTTCATCTGGGTGTTGACATTACATGTTCTTAATGGCAATTATTTGACCTTAGTAGGGATGGCTCATAAGTTTGCATTGTTAAGGTTTTTGCTGGAGTGAACTCTTTAGGACTGAATCCCCACAGCCAAATCCAGGTAGAATTCACTCCAGTGGGAGTTCAGTCTCCTGGAGGCGACTGAAGAAGTGTAGGTGCTTCCTGGGCACGCTTGGCCTCTCAGTGCATGGCTGCTGCGTGCTGAAATTAAGAGTTTCTGTATTTTGATTTCTTACGCAGCCCAAAGGAGGTTTCTTCCTTCAAGGTCAGTTTAGAGTGCTGGGGAATATGAAGTGTCTTGATTTCTGACCATATGCAAGACTATGGAATTAAAAAATGGTATGTCTCATCTCTCTCACCACTTCCTGCAGAAATCTCCTGTGGCAAGTCAGATGCTGAGTCTAGAAATTTCTTTATGATGGACATTTTGACTTTTTTTTTTTTCTTTTTTTAATACTAGAGAAACAGAAAGGAAAATAAAAGCTAGAATTAAAATTAAGATCAGTTGCTGAAGCTGAAAGAGACAGCACAATTGTAATAGGTTAGAAGATTGCCTTGTTTTAGAGAAAGTGCTGATTAAGATCAAATTTATCTTGAGTTTACATTTTGATTGGACCTAAACTGAGGGGAGGGGGGTTGTATTTCAGACCCAGTGCAAATGATGCATGTTAATATCCTGTGTTTATTGCCACTTGAAATTACAGCATAGCTTTGAATTGCTGCCAAATCTACAGTTAAGACTCCCTAGTAATCACTATGATTATTCCAAGTCTTCATGGTAATAGCGGAAGAAGAAGTATGATACGCAAGCTACTGTAGCCTAAGCTGTCAGAGTCTTTTTATCCTTTGGGGCTCACATTGTGGTTCCACCCAGTAGAGGGAATGGTTAGACATGCACATTGGCCAATCAGTCCTGAAAGAGAGATTAAATAAATGGATTTAATTACGTTATTTTCAGATTTATTTGGCTTTTATATTACTGCCTGCCTCACTAACTTTTCCTAAAATGAGGAAAAGCATAGCTTTTCTTTATTTTTGGAATGCTTTAATTCATATGTTGGCATGGTGTAGTATTTTTCATTTTTATTAGAAATCTTTTTTGCTTTCCCCCTGTTGATCTATAACATATCCTATTTTTACTCATTTTCTTTACAATCCATGGGATAGTTTATCTCCTTGAAATATTCTTTTACCTCTGCTTAACTGTTGGAAGTTGTAGATTTACACCTGATCTGAATGTATACACATGTTTTATTGTGGTTTACTTAGCTGATGGGAGATTAGGAAGAGAGGTCAGGGATAAACAGAAAAATATAAAGTTACGATTTACTAAAAAAATATTAGAAGAGTCTCACAGGAGGGAGAAATGCTCTGTAAAATGATGTTTAAAAGAAGCTTAAGTGAAATTTAGATGTGATTAAAATCTGTTCTGGTTTTGGATACACAATTATTCAAGCAAGTAGTTGTTTATTTTGAGTTAAAACCCTCAGCAATCACTGTTAGTCGGCTCTCCGGATAGTATGTCCCAGTTGCATCCCTTCATCAGTTGCTAGCAGGAAGGTTTTGCTATTTGTTCCAGTTACAAAGTAAACAAAACTTGTTATGGAAAGCATTTAATGTGGGTACAATATTTACTCTGGAATATTTTCCTCAATAAGTAGTGTTAGCCAGCAGGCAAGTCTGAGTACCCAGTGTGTTAGCTGTGGGAAGCAAATCTGTATGCCTAGCACATAATGATCAGTTTAAACTATTGAAATATAAATCAGAACACTGAGTGAAATTCAAAAATATTTCATTAAATGAATTATGATGTGTGTGTGAATAAAAATATAGTTAGGGTCTTTGCCATATATGCTTAGATGTCTACAATCTTTAGGCTGGTTTTTTTCTGATAGATTGAACTCCGAAAGATACATAATATTTTTGAAGGACAGCATTAGCAAATATCACAGTGTGTTTGCATTTCATTATAGCTAGCATTTTTCTTATGACTTCAGTTTCTAGAATGATGGTCTCTGCAAGCTGCTCTTGGGTCCTCATTATGAAACTTAGACGTGCCTACACTCAAGGCTCATTAACAGTGAAAAACACTCCCAAATTTATAAACCTCATTCCTTTATTATTTTGAAGCCAATATTTTGGTATTTTTGGAAGCATAAGATTTATTGTGCCAGAAAAAGCAAGCAAGACAATAGTGCTTGTAGTCCTGAGATTGCCATTCTGTACAAGGGCAGTTTAAACCTTTTCTGGAGTATATGCCATACTGATTTGTTGTCTTAGTTGTATACATTTTTTAAAAACATTAACAGGAGAGAATGAAGATAATGATAATTACAGAAAGTGTTAGTTGGACTAGAAGACTGTATCCAAAGATATTAAGCTTTCTATATGGAATTACTACCTTACTGCTTCTAGTGATACAGCATGGAAGGACTTGTACACACTGCAAGCTAAGCATAGGTGTCAGGACCAGCCTTGTGCATGAGTTAAAATGCGAGGGCGTGCTCGGACACAAGCTTCATCAGGAATTGTGGCGCTCACATTGCAGCTTTGCTTGTGGAGTTTACTTTAGCACAGTTCTGGGTCCTTCTTTCTGTGATCTGGTCAGGAACCAACAGGAATGAGCACTATATAGCTTGGTCAGCATGCAGATAGTTTGAATTCATTTTTTTCCAAGAAAAACTAGCTATTTTGAGGCTGAGTTGCAGGTGGTAGTGTGGCAAGGAAAGTACAAATCTCCATGCTGGGCATAAAAGCTTCTTCACTCCACCTTGCGATGCAAGCAAAGGGACAGGGCAGCACATGACAGTCACATTCAATTTTAGGTTGGTGCCATGCCCTCTGCAGAAAACCTGCCAAATGAGTGTGTTACAGGAACCTTTGAATGCTGTATCTAGGCCACCAGCAGCATATTTGGAGTGTATATGGTAATAAATTAAACAGATACTGCCTGAAGAGTTTACCAAGAGACATAGGAATGAGAGATGGCATTTGTGAAGGTGTCATTTATAGAGGCTTTCCAATAAAAATGACATAGTTTCCTACTCTTGGGTGAAGTACGTAATTTAAAAAATAAAAGATCATAGCAAGGTTATGGGCTATTATCTTGCTCTTACTGACCTAGTCACACAGTTAATAGAAGTACCTTTGGCTTAATAGATGCTTTAGTGTGGGGTTTCAGTGGTGGACCATGGACCCTGAAGTACGTGCAACTCTCATTCAACAATGTACTTCAGTATGTGCCCCGTTTTAGATGTATGAAAGCTATGCAGAAATTAGTGCTACTGTGTATGTGCTTCAAGTACAAGTGCACATGCTTAAGTAACCTGTCAAATTAGAGCATCAACAAATGTTGTATTTATAGTTTTTCCCCCAAGACCAATCGCAGTAAAAGCTCAGTCCAGCTGTCACATCTGTGTAATTCATTAGAAATTTTGAATTTTTAACTTCAGCTTTAGTTAAAAAAGTGACTACATAAAAATTGTACTGCTTTGTCCAATATTTTTCTTCCTCTGTATTCACATTATTGTAATTCTGTTTGCATAACTTGTTGCCATTTATCTCTGTAAGCGATTTACAGTCACTGTATCACAGTGATCAGTATTCTGTGGTGTCATCTACATCATCTGCTAAATATTCTAAATACATTTTGAATTCAGGGGTTTTATTTTTTTTAATTGTTTTTGAAGTGTAAGCCAAATACAGCCCAGCTGGGCTTTGAAAATCTGTTTTGTTTGTCGGCTATCAGTTGATAAAGGCACCTTTTTGAATGCAAACTGGACCCATTTGACCTGGAAAGACAATAAAAATGCATACTCACATTGGCATTTTTAGAACCACCCTATAACACGCTGGCCAACTGCAAAAGGTGAAGAAGTTGAAAATTCTCAGAAGAGTGAAATTCTCATTAAATTATGTGGGGAGAATTTCTTTGTTGCTGAAAGCCTGATATGAAGTTCACACAAGGAGACAGCTCAAGCTATTACTACGTTTGAGTCAAGGTATTATTCGGAGATGAGAAGGAAATGCAAATAATTGATCGGCATATTTTTCTGCATTAAAGTGAATTGCCTTTTTATCCTAAATGTTGCAGCAGGAGAAGAATGGTGAAGCAATGGAGAGATGTTATAAACTAGTTCTTTCTCCTGGGTCATTCTTCTGATATAACTATAGCAGTGATTTTTACATTTAGTATTTATAAAGGCATCCTCACTAAATAAAGTGATGTATTTATATGGACATGTTAAAATGAGTCATTACTAGTATTAATTCTTTTTTGGTTAGACTGGAGATTTTCTCATGTGGCCTCATGAACCTTGCACAAGGACAAAAATCTAAGGCAGTCGTTTTGAGAAGAGATGAGGAGCGTGATCAATTTGGTGTGATTTGCAAGAGAAGCTATAGAATTTAACATTCACAGATTTGGTCAGGGAAGATTAATAGGATCTTGCAGTCCTTATCTCTTAGATGCTTTTGAGTTTCTTGTCCACAGAATTTTGATAGGTAAGGTATGTACAAAAGTGACATTTACACAAGAGAAATAAGGCTGTGTTGCCTGTTATAGAGAAAACGGTCTTCTGAATATATGTTGTTGTTTTTGTCTCTTAGATAATTCTTGTAAGTTCTTCCCATAATGACCGTGACCAAAGCCTTTTCATAAGCATGGATGAAGGAGCCACCTTCCAGAAACAACCCATTACTTTCTTTGTGGAAACTCTCCTTTTCCACCCGAAAGAAGAAGATAAAGTACTTGCATACACCAAGGAAGGCAAGGTAAAGCTTGAAGATACTGCATTTGCTTGAAATTTAGGAATTACTTTGTTAAGGAGATATAAAACAGTTCTGATATGCTGATTAGTGTTGGGTTTTATGAAATACCAGTTGCCCAGAAGCAAATCATAATGTGGTTTTGAGGTTTATTTAAAAGTTTATTGTCTTCATGTCCAAATCTTTGTTTTTACCGTAATTTCAATCCTGGCATTTTCAGCTGATATGGATATTGGTAATATTTATCCTCCTGCATAATATAGTTAAATAGTACCTCTGAAATGTGCTCCTCCCTAGAAAGTGACCATAAGCAATTGCTCTGTAATTTATAGTGTAGTAGAAAGTTAATGAAGCTGAAACAGTGCCTCCAAAGGCCGTTCATGGGATGTAAAATAAAGTAATATAACAAACTGCATAGTCGTACAGCAGAAGAGGATTTGGGGAATCAGTGAATCTGTAGAAATGCAGAATAATTCTCTCTCTTATGATGTATTTATACCACTTTCAGATTCAGGAGTTGTATCATGTTTGTAAATTTTGACCATCTTTCAGTTTTCTTCTGGTTAAATTATAAAGTCATTTTTCTGGATGGGTTAGGCTAAGCACTGATGTGTAAGTGTGTAAGTGTGTGGTTCATCTCTTTTTCACAATGCTGCAACTACAGCTGTAAAGTCACTGTGATTCTGGTCCTGGTAGTCATCTTGACTCACTTCCATCATTACTCCTCTTTTAAACTGAAATTAGTAAACTCTAGTCCATTTTAATCCTTGTCAGACTTCACAGAAGGTGTACATTTAGGTGGTGAGATTAGTCAGAGAAAGTTGCACATGCTGCAGCCAAATAGTGCACTGATTTCAGTGATGTTCTATCAAGTCAACCTTTGGGATATTTTCTGGGATATATGTTAATATCTGATCCCAAAACAATTCATGTTTACAGGCATGTGCAAATAAGGATAGAACTAGAATAAAAAACATATCAAACCAAACTCAGTCACAAATTACATTAAATATTTTACTTAGCAGCTTCAATTTGAAATCCTAACACAATTACAAGTATGTTGAATGCATGTTATGTAAACAAAATGCTTCAGGGAAGCCTGAAGTTATGACAAGCCTATGTTATGAAAACCTCTTTTTTCAGTTTGACTTTTGTTTCTGACAATAGATAGAATTCCTGAATTCTATATAGTTACAGAATGGCAGAATCTTTAAGTGCAAGAGTCCAAAGAAGTGTATTGAAGGAGTTAACCAGCCCACAACAAGTGGGTAGAAATATTTGCCAGGAGAGAGAAAGAGGCAGAAGCATAAAGTGAACCATTTGCTTTGTGTTTTGATGAATAATGCATCATAGGGAGATTTTTCAGGCATTTTATACTTGGATAATCTTCCAAAAGGAGCTATGCTATTATTTGCCACACCTAAAATGTGACTGGACAAAAAAAACATACAAAATATTCAGGAAAGAATAGTTGTGCAGGAGTAGCAGGAAGGGTTAGGTTATCTGATGGACTTTTCTCAGGCTTTCAATATGACACTAAAAAGAGTCAACCATAAAGACTTACTGGACAAGTCCTACATCTTTACCTAAAATGTGCAGGAATGAAGGATGCCTTTAACTATAACTGGGTCAGTAACCTGCTTACATTTTGTGTAAGGTCTGATATATTGGGCCTAGAAGGGAGAGGAAGATGAAGTGATGTTGGCAAAGGAGGAGTTGAAAATCAGAATTGCAACTTGACATAAGAAAAGGTCACTGTACTAAAATCAACGGTCTTGAGAGATAGCGTTGATCTGAATTTGGCCTAGGGAGATGGTATACTCTAGACTTTTGAGTTAAGTAGCTTTACCTTCACTGAAAGAAAGTAGTATCAGGATGTAACACAATCTAAAACTCAGGAGAAGCTGTTACCTCCTGTAACTCAAATGATTTCTTACAAAGGCACTTTTGAGAATATAAGGAATACAGGATCACTTCCTTCATAAATAGCAATCAGCAAGGCTTCTCTGTCTACTGGAGCATCACGGCCTTTCTCACAACTTCTGATGTGATTTAGGGCTTATTTTATATTGCAAAATATGCGTTCTTTCATTCAGAACCCTAGATTTTGTTTAAATAAAGCTCTAGCCTCTAGCTGACACTATAAATGAATGCAAATCTAGTCAATATGGTTGGATTAATCTATTTACTGCCTCAAATCTATACTCTCTTTTTCTGGCTACCTCAGTTATAAGGAATAACAATCAGCTGTTCACTGAGGCTGTATAAATGCTTCTAGATTTTTTTAAAACTTGACAGGGATGCAGTAGATTTTATTTGTTCATTTGGAAGCTGAAAGGATGAAAAAATGGCAAAGCTGAGAAAAGCATTTTCAATTTTTTTTAAAAGTGATTCCACATCTTTATTACATGGGTGGTAATAAACAGAATTATAAGATCTATTAGATGTGTTTGCTGAAGCCAGAGATTTTACTTGTCCACTAATATAACTGTTTTTACCTCATATCTAGTCTCATGTAGTAGTTTTATCATATGTACTTGTTAAAAACCAAACACATATGGGTCATTTTTTTAATTAAAGGAAGTTAAATGTGTGCATAAGTTAGTTACACATTATTTTTTATTTATTTCAAATACTGCATCGGTCAAAAATTCCTCTTAGTTTGAATATGCCTTATTCGTCCTACTTCAGTCTCCCTTACAGTAAGACTGCAAAGGCTTCCCCCTACACTAAGTCAAACTGTTCATCCATAAGCTCCCAGACTTCAGTCTTAAATGTGCATGAGGGGAGGTAGTTTGGGTTTGGTGGTAGGGGTTTGGGTTTGGTTTGGTCTTTTTTGGCACCTACTGCACAGGCATCACTGTTCTAATGACAAGAATCTTTTCTTATTTTCTTCTGAAATTCATCCGTGACAAAATTACATCCCTTTGTTCCTGTGCCAGTGTTGCCCCTTTTCCTAAATAGCTCTTCTCCCTCTTGCCAGGAACCTCTGATTTCTTGGCTTTCTTTGCAACTTGGACACCAGGGCTAGGGCAACACATTAAATGATCATCTCTTCCAGATTTATAGCAGTCTGCTGAGGCAGGTAACTAACTGAGCAGTGTCCACCCTTTTAGAAAGATGATCAAACCAATGGTTATCTTTTCTGTAATGACTGCGGTGACAAATGTTTGAAGAAATAAGAAGCTTAGGTTCTCCATCCTGCACAGTCTAGCCCATTCAAAGCCACACGCCTCCCTCCCAAGAGGTTGCTCTAAGCTATATGCTATAAAATACACTGGTTGCAGCAAACCCTAACCCACATAATAAAACTAAGATGAGAAAGTTAGCAGGCAAATCAGGAGCCTGGCTCTGCAGCCCTGTCATTAAGGCATTTAGCTCTGAGAGCGAAGACTTTTTGATCCGTGATTATTTCTGTCTAGGCACTGACTGGGTGAATGCTAAAGTAAGCAGTTTGAGCCCCAATTGTAGTTCCTTACCCGAACTGTGATCTGCCTTCCTTAATTTAGTATGCAGTGGAACAAAGCCCAGTCATTGTGAGGTGCAGAGTAACGGGGAAATATTGTTTTATCTCTAATTCAGATTTTATTAAATTTACCCATAGAGTTTATGCTGAGATAAGTTACCTCAGCCTTTATCTTTACATATTAATATTGCTGGTTTTCTGTAGTAAAACATAATACATAATTGTGGGGGGGGGTGTTTCATTTGTTATTGAAACTGTCATTTTAAACAAAAACATTCCTTTATAGTCCTCATAAGACACTTTCCCCTAGAATAATGAGCAACTGAACTGGTGACTTATTCCCACAACAGAGAAGAACAGTTTTACTTGCCTTTTTTTCCCTATTTGAGATATTAAGAGAAACCCCATCATATGTAAATTGGATCAAATAAGAAATGCATGCAGACGGCAGGGGGCTTTAAATCTGCCTTTTTAGAAGTCTGATAGATATTTCCTTTTTTAACTGGAGGAAACACATTATGAAGGCAAATGCTGAAGGAGGGAGATTTTTGAGTAGTATTTTACATCCCACTTTATTCTGGGGGAAAACAGCTTTCATCTGCACTCTTGATATCCATCCATATCATTAGCATTTGGTTTTTTTACCAGGGGTGAACTGTTCAGAGGGAAAGTGGAGCTGGAGTGCTCCTCCTCCAGGCCATCTTCTGCCTCTCTGCTGAGTGACCATTTCTCACGGGTCACAAATTGCTATCCATGAAGGAAGCCCTTAAGTGCATCTCTCCTCATCAAATCTCTTAAGCATTTCTCTAATACCTTTTGGTCCTATTTTAGCAGAGTTTTAAATCCATTGACTTCCTGGCTTAAGTATTTTTGATGGCATTAAGGCCTGAAGCATAAAGGGAACATCTGTGCTTTTTTAGCCAATGAATGGGAAGAAGAAGAAAAATGTCCTTTTACCATTCCTCTTGTGTAACCATGCTGAGGTAAAAAAGAATCTGACCCAAAATCAACTGTGAATTGTTTTCATGGTAAACAAAAAGACATTGTCACTGAGTTTTGTTCATTATAGATTATATTTTAAAAGATTTTTTCTCTGAAAGTTTATTACTCTGAAAAACATTGTACAGAGTTCCTGGTAATGATTTTTTTTTTTTTTTAATTGGTGTGCAATCTGTCATTTTAATAGTGACATAGGACCTGTCTTTGAAGATGTACAACATTAACAGTTTCCTATCATCTAATTTTTTTTTCTCCTTTTTTTATTTTTTCTTTTGGAGGTTTATGTATCCATTGACTTGGGGAAAAAATGGATCCTTCTGCAGGAACGAGTTTCAAAAGATCATATTTTTTGGTAAGAAGTCCGTTATTTTCCAAATAAAAAATGAACAGAAAAAGTATTTCATTCTAATCAAGAAATATGTTTCCAGGGGTACTGATGGGGACAGTACGAGCCTTGGTGTCTTTTGCAGATTGAGTATGTCAGTGTTGCTGCGTCCACTATCGCAAATTCATACTCACACCAGTGATCATACTGTGTCAGCACATATAAGGGTTATAGGTCTGGATCTATGGAGCCCAAGATTTAAAGAGAGCTGTAATGTCCAATGAAATTGCTCTTTGTTCTACTGGTGAAATTGATCTTTAGAAAGGAGAGCAGTCTTTTTGCAATGAAAAATCTATAACATTTTTTTAGGAGAGGTTGAATCAGACCTATTAACTGGAGTCATATATAAACTTACACTATTAAGGAAACTGGTGAAAAAATATGACTTTATTGAGTACACATTTATCAAACGATTTCATTTTCAGCTCAAATATTTTGCAGTCTCTCAAAATGTTTAAGAAGTGATTTAAGCAAGTTGACAAAATGTTTGAAGAATAAGTCAATGCCTGTTTTATATACAAACAAAATTAATTTGAAAAGTGTATAACTTCTTTTACACCAAAATTAACCTTTTGATAGTGTTTTAATTAATCTCATATTTAAAAATTGTCAGTTTGCACACTCAACATTTACCTGATTTCTATTGAAAAAGCCAGAGAATTTACCCCTTCACATTTTACTTCAGTGTGTAAGTATGGACTGTGCATAACTAACTGAATCATTACCAATAAGTGGTATTTTTTATTATAGGATTAGTCGTAATGTGCTAGACACTTCCATTCCCTAAATGGCTTCTGATTTTAATTCTAGATGGTCTCTGATCTGTGTCAGTTGCATAAAGTGTAATTATCTATATGGCTATGAAGCCATATCTGGCTTTCAGCAATATTTTGTGGTTTGCTAGTGGTGTTGCCAGTATTGAAATGGATATACCTGATCCTGGTTGCAAGATTTGCGATGTGTTTGGCATTCATGCTGTGATCCTCCTCGTTCTTCAGGCAGTTGCTTTTCTCCTGAGTTGAAATGGCCATGCTCAGGTTGGGGGGGAGAAACAAACCCCCAGCCTGCTTAAACTGCTGGTGCAGAGGTTACAAAGCACGCAGAGCTGTTACGGTACCTACAGATACATTGGCCGCTGGCCCAAAACATAACTTGGCGAGTCTAAAAGTGTAGTGGCACGTGTGCTGCTGCTGAAGCTGAGCAGGGGGAGGTTGTGACACAGGGCAGGGGCTCATGGACAGGTTAAACCCTGTGTGAAGGAGCGGGGAGCACAAGGCATAACCTGCCCTGCTGCCCTGTTGGTGTAATTATCCCTGGACATATCAAGGGAGCTTTTTCACACTTCCAAGGGCCTCTTTTTCAGTCTGCAACCTACTTACTGTCCCTACTTTTAGAAAACCAGCCTGTGGCTGGTTTGTGGTAACACCCATCTGATTTACTCCAGTTTGTCTCAAGCTTTTCTGCTGAAATACTTGAGTCAGCCTGACTCTGCTTATTTGCCTCTGCAAAATATAGCCCTATTGAAGAAATTATTTCTTCACAGCAGCTGGAGTTTCATAGGCAATACACTTTACAGGTCTCTTAACTACCATGTGAAAGGGTATAATCATTTAGAAGTAACACAGTGGGTCAGAAATGTCATGTCTGCCTTAGAACCAATTTTTCCTTAGCAAGATTGTATAGGGTGTAAATCAGGAGGGCATGTGATTCTCTGTCTTTAATCAAAAAAAAATTTTCAAATATATTAGGTCTGAAAACCATCAAAGTCACTAACAGGTAAGAAAGGACAGTGGAAGCCTCCCTCTTGCAGACTTGTTTAATGGCGTTTTTCTTATCTGAGTCTAGGTATATTTAGCACACTTAAATTATGAAAAAACATAGCATACCACTGAAGTATGTGTCAGTTTTGCTCTGACTCAAGCAATCTGTCAGTGGTCTTTGTATGTAAGAATTAAAGCCAGCAAGTGCATGTTTAATATTAAGTCTGTATTTTGCTGTGTTTCAGAATCTTTATGTTTCCTTATATCATTCAGACACAATCAGGGAAGTGTCCTGGACCTTCGATAGGAATAACTCCTGTGTAGTACTTCAAAGTCATGGTTGTTCATAAATATCACATTCCTCTCAGACAAGAATAATAAATTCTAAGAGTCTGTACATTTATAACCATTAGAAATATTTTCTAGGTTTTTGTTTTCCCCTTTTCTGTATATAGACCATTCTGATTTCTTTCGAGAACTGTATCAGCCAGCAATAGTAAGGATTTGGGAGCAGACATTTAGTGCCTCATAAGTACCAAATGATCCTTCCCTTAAACATCCTTAGAAATAAAGAAATATAAATATATTTTACTTCTAATATCATATGGGACATTGCAGTATATAAAGAATCTGCTGCAAGTGGAGGGTTGGACATGACGGCTGTCCAGTGGGAGTTTGTCTGTCATTATGTGAAACTCTCCACTACTTTATGGCCTTCATCACCTGAGTTATCCAAATGCTAGATAGAAAGAAGTATTTGTGTAGTTTTCAACAGATGTAATAATATGGGCTTTGTCATACCTTGACTATTAGGACACTAAGTCCAGTATTGTTTTCTTGGCAATATAGAACATCTCATGTGTTAAAGATAGGTGAAATGAATTCAAACTAATTGTACATCTCACTATAAATGAGGGCATGTGTCTTGCTGATACTGGCTAGTTGTGCCAAGAACATGTCACTGGGCAGATCTTTAGCGGATGTTTCTTTGATTTCAGTCAAGTTTTGCCACTGAGGTTGATAATATAGCCTAAGATTTTTATTTCAGCCTGGTAACTACAAATATAATCAGTCATAATATTTTCCAGTGCTTTGTAAAAACAATTTTTTCCTGTGCCTCCAGCAGTAGTCAGATCTTCATGCATTTCCTGAAGAAGCATTTTTTTTTTACTCAATGAAAATCTAAATGCAGTTAATTTAGTGGGATATCTTATGTATTTATATTAAGGGAAGGTCAGTAGGGACCACATATTTTAAACCATTTATGTTCAGATCTTATACTGTAGGTTTATAAGCAATATATTAAAATAATCTTCTAGTCTTTATTTGCTTTTCAAGTGTTCTGGACCACCCCTTAAGTATCTTTGCAGATTTAATGTATGGAATTTGGTCTTTCATGACAGTGGAACTAATGGAAAGATTATTGGTATCAGTAGAAAGTGTATACTACCATCTCTGTTTTAGGAGCACAGAATATTTTCTTCCCCTCTGTGATATAGTGTGGCATTTTCTTGCCCCCTCCCAGCCATTTTCCCAATTTGTTTCATTTATTCTTTTGGAAAGGAAAGTTGACTAATCCTTCGTAGCAGTTCATCTTCTCTTAGCATCTTAGGAAGCAAAACAGGCTTCCTAGAGAAGTGGTTGATGCCCCCAGCCTGTCAGTGTTTAAGAGGCATTTGGACAGTGCATTTCATAACATGCGTTGACTTTTGGTCAGCCCTGAAGTGATCAGGCAGTTGGACAAGATGATCGTGGTAGGTCCCTTCCAGCTGAAACTATTCTATTCTAAAAACAAAAGAGCTGTAAGGCTGCAGGTATATGTAAAGATGGTTGCAAAACAGGTGAATTCTAGAAATGTATTTATTTTTCTTCAATTGTTTTCTCATTTAAGTTGAAATGAAAAAATCAAAATATAGGAAAAAAAACTGTTCAGAAAATATGGAAATACTGAAAATAACTGCTCTGACATTGTTAAAAAGCTTTTTTTGATTTTCAAAGCAAAATCATGAAATGCAGATTTGAAATTAATAAAATGAAATACTAAGTCACACTGTAATTCAAAACAAAAAAATTCTTTTTGTATCAACATTTAGAAAATAAATCTTTTATTTCTCTATAAATACCAGTTAGGAAGATTCAAATCCCCCCCATTTTTCAATGTGAAAAGTTATAATTTTGGGCAAATTCTTGTGCTTTAAAATTAAGAAACTTTGATTACCATGCCAGTTTTACTGCTGCATATAAACTGCAACTGGCCATGCAGTATTGCCCCAATGTGATGATTTCTGTTTAAGGGATTTTACAGTACCCATCTTTTATAAGTACTTTTTCCAGTTCTTGATGTATTTATAAGAAAGAATGCAAAGAGATATGACCTATCCCAGCCAAACATTAAACACCCACACATCACATGGTATGTAATTGGTTTTATATATATATCAAGCCCATTAAAAAAAAAAAAAATTATATTATGTGGTAATCCTTGAGAACAAGAAAGAGTAGTGCAGTTTGGGATTCCTCTGGCTCTGCTGCTATTCTTCTGTCCCCAAGGGTTATGCACCAGTTAAGTTCCTTTTGATTTCTCAAAATAGAGCTTAGTAATACATAAGCGAAGAATAGATTGTAAATCAGCTGTCTATACCAGCACAAATATAGCCCAGGACAGTAACTCATGAATCAGTAATTACCAGAGAATTAGGCCCGGCACATTTCCTTTATAACTCTGTCTAGAGCCTTAGAAATGTTTTATCCTTGACTCACTTGGATATGTGGTCCTATGCTATGGGTATCTGTTACTCTTATTTTTAGCTATAGGTTCTCCATTTTCATGAGAGGTGAGAACATAAAAATAAAAAATGACGAGTTTATTTGGGCAGAGCAGTTGTTCTCAGGGGACCAAACTTCTATTCTCATCATGAAATCCCATACGAGTAATCAATCACAGCCATACCCATTAATGTCAAGTGTAGCGGGTTTCTAGCTATTCAAGTGTCTGGTGAAAGAGGGGATTTCAGTGATGTTATGCCCTGAAGGAGAGAGAAATGCAAAGAGGATTTCATTGAGCCTTTAACACTGAAGTTCGTGTGAAAGGCTCTTGTGTGGGAAGCCAAGAATCTGTGTGGGCAGTCATTCTTACGTTTGACTTTTAATCACTTGGGATGGTATTTATTTCTATTTCTATCAGTGTGGTGATGTGTATCACTCTATTGGGTTTACGTGGCGAGGTTTAGTAGCAGGAGCATTCAGGGCTTCTGTGAGAAGAGACCAGGAGCTGTCCCCGTGTCGGACAGAGCCAGTTCCAGCTGGCTCCAAGGCAGACCCACCGCTGGCCAAAGCTGAGCCCTTCAGTGACGCTGGTGGTGCCTCTGTGACAGCATATTTAAGAAAGGGTAAAAAAGCTGCGCAACATCATCTGTGAGAGAGGAGTGAGAAAAACGTGAGAGCAACAGCCCTGCAGACCCCCAGGTCAGTGCAGAAGGAGGAGGAGGAGATGTTTCAGGCGCCAGAGCAGAGATTCCCCTGCAGCCCGTGGGGAAGACCACGGTGAGGCAGGCTGTCCCCCTGAGCCCACGGAGGTCCACGGGGGAGCAGATCTCCACCTGCAGCCCGGGGAGGACCCCACGCCGGAGCAGGTGGGTGCCCGAAGGAGGCTGTGACCCCGTGGGAAGCCCACGCTGGAGCAGGCTCCTGGCAGGACCTGTGGCCCTGTGGAGAGAGGAGCCCACGCTGGAGCAGGTTTTCTGGCAGGACTTGTGACCCCGTGGGGGACCCACGCTGGAGCAGTCTGTGCCTGAAGGACTGCAGTCCACAGAAAGGACCCATGCTGGAGCAGTTCGTGAAGAACTGCAGCCCGTGGGAAGGACTCACAGTGGAGAAGTTCGTGGAGGACTGTCTCCCGTGGGAGGGACCCCACGCTGGAGCAGGGGAAGAGTGAGGAGTCCTGTCCCTGAGGAGGAAAGAGCGGCAGAGACAACGTGTGATGAACTGACCCCAACCCCCATTCCCCGTCCCCCTGCACCGCTGGTGGGGAGGAGGCAGAGAAATCAGGAGTTGAAACTGAGCCTGGGAAGAAGGGAGGGGTGGGGAGAAGGTGTCTTTTTAGCTTGGTTTTTGTTTCTCACTACCCTACTCTGTTATTAATTGGTGATAAATTAAATTAATCTTCCCCAAGTCAAGTCTGTTTCACCTGTGATGGTAACTGGTGAGCAATCTCCCTGTCTTTATCTCAACCCACAAGCTTTTCATCTTATTTTTTCCCCCTGTGCTGTCATGTTAAGAAGGGGGAGTAATAGAGCGGCTTGCTGGGCACCTGGTGGCCAGCCAAGGTCAACCCACAGCAATGACAAACCACTCCAGCTCTGCTGTTTGGATAAAGGTGACAGGAAAAATGGTTTTGTTAAAAAGCATTTAAGCATAGGGAGTAAATAAGTAGCAGCAGACACTGGCTGTGGAGAGCATTGACTGAATCATTGAAGGTGCATCTTTCAAAGCAGATGCGAAGGCGTCAAGGCCTGAAACACAAATCAGTCATAATCAAATGTATTTTTAGCTTGTATGATTCAAATCATAGTTTTGTCTCCCTGAGTAACCGGGTTGCCAAGAGTCAATACCATTTGAAGCTACTCAGTGAAAACATTTGCATGCTTTTGACTTGCTTTCTAAGCATTGCCCTTAGCCAATTGCTAGAAATCAGTCACTATAAACTAGGAACTTGTTACCTTTTGGATAAACTTCATATTCAGAGATTATGAGAGGGGCTGATTGAGGAGACTGGCACATTTTCAAATGGCCTTTGATTGGAGGCTCTTGCACATCAGCAAGCAGGTTTGTTTTCATTTGGTTTTGTTTTCAGATGTCCTGTTTGAAGATGTCTCTTCATTAATATGCGCCCAAGGGAGCTGCATCAAAAATTTAATAATGAAAGGATCCATTGGAGATAGAGAAGATATATGTCCATAGCAGACTCCACTTGATTAGTGTTTGCAGTCAATGGCTCCCCTACAAAATGAGCCTGGACTGCTGGAAACAAAGAAGTGTTTCCTGCTTGAAGTAAAATACAAATCATGATTATCATAGCAGGGATTGATGCTTATGATTCACATTTTGAGATACATAGTGTTACATGTCAGTGGTGATTTTTGTTCATGTATATTACAAATACCAAATTTCAGGTGAGTATTGAAGTTTTTCTAATACTGCATTCAACTAGAGTGAGAAAATACTGGGGCAGTTTGTGAACAAGAGAGTTAGCTGAATAAAAGAGAAATTAGTATTAAAATAATGCCAAAGGTCTCATAATTGGAATTCTTAACAGAAAATTCTAAATTCTTAGAATTTTAGTGTGGTTATTTAAAAGTATAAAATACCTACTGGTTGTATCATGGAGTATACATTTATACACAGACCAAGGCCGATGCAGAGGGCTTTTTAGTCCCCTCCATTGCACCATTTTCATGCTGATGTAATGCTGTTAAGGTCAGTAGAATTACGTGGCAGAGCACTAATGCAGAGACGTGAAGAATTAGGTCATACAACAGCTAATCTTTCAGGAGAATGTCCCTAAAGTCTAAAAAAACCATATCCAGAAAAAAGGGCTCTAGTGTCCTTCAGGAGACCAAATTCAGGCCTGAATGGAAATAAAGGTGCCCTGATTTCCCTCTGCTTCTCATCGTGTTTTATTAGATGCAGCTTTATGACATGAATGAGGTTAGACCTGCAGAAAGGCTGCAGCAGGGCTGAGGCAATTGCACCTCTGCACCATCAAAAGGGGCTATCTTGCCACTTTTCTTCCACAGGATTGGTGCTGAACTGCTGGCATGATCCAGTGCTTTAAGAAATGGAAAACTAACCCCTCCAAAAAGTTCTAAAATTACAATCTGCAGGACTAGTTTTCCCAAGAGGCTCAACATGGTGTCAGACAAACACAAGGGAGATAATGGGAACTTGTGTTCACAGGAAAGGGAAGAAGCATATTGAGGCTGCCTATATTTACACCACCCTACAATCAAGTTGGGCTATTTTAATTCTGAAGTGGTGTAACCACACTGTTACGTGATCTGAAGTGCTGGCATGTTGCACTTGCCTTATCCAGCATGGTATACTTGGTCAGAAGATATTTCTTTTTCCTAGAGGAAGAATTGTCTCATCTAAAATTAAAGTTAGTCTGAATTTCACTGGAGATTTTAACGGTTGAATGTAAAACACTAAACCAACCCAAACCAGAAAACCCTAAATTCAGTTGAGAGCCTCCTTTACCCAAGTAACATAAATAAACAAAGAAATGGTTCCAGATTGCTGAGATACGAACTTTTCATTGCAAACTACTGTGAGAAGAAAAGTGGGGGAATTCTAACCAAACCAAATCAAAACCCCTGCTGAAGCTGAGAAAAATAAATAGTTCCTGAGAAAGTGCTTGTTCTATTTGGGAAAAAAGAATTAAAAATTGATGCTGAAATGTCAACTAAAAAGGAAGAAGCTGTTGTGATTATCCGGGTCCATTGCCTCTGTGTTTTATAAGACAGAACAGGTCCTATCCTAAAGCCAGCTGCAGGACAGTAAACTTGTGCTTGTGCACGGATGTGTGGACACAATCCTCACACTGGTACAATGCATTTGTGTTGTGGTAGTAGTAAGTTTGTAAATGAAAATTAAAAAAATAGTCTTAGATTTCTCCCTCAATATGAAAAAACATATAACTGAACCTTCTTTTAAACTGGATCATTTGCTCTATGTGTTCCTGTATGTGCATTGTTTGCCCACCATTTTAAGAAAGATTTATTGCGTGGGCAGAGGGACCTAGACTGTGTTTAGCCTGCATAGTGTCATACAACTTTTCCTTTGGTTCATGATTTAAGCACAAGTGAAATAATAGTATTGCTTTTAAAATTACTGTTGGCAGAGGAGTCCACTGAAATGAGGAGATTAGTTTATTCTTCAGGGATATAGCTTCAAATTCTTTGCATTAGTTATACTCTGTTCTGAAGCTTTTCTTAGCAACCATAATAGACGGGGTCTTTTTTTCAATAAAAGAAGAAAGGACTATTCCTAAGTGTTTGTAAAGCTAGGTAAAGGGACTGCGGAGTTTGGAAACTCTGCTCTGTAGCTGACATTCAAAAGTAGACTTTGAGGGTGTAACATCATCAGTGAATAAACAGTCTCTGCTGTTATAGCTCATCTGTACAACTAAAGTAATGAAAAAGACAAAACATATTTTTTAAATATTCTGCTTACTTAATTCATGCCTTTCAGAATGGATGAACTCTGCACTTAAAGGGTACATCTGACCTGTTAGACTTGTCTAAAGTTGGAGATCTACAGGTATAGCTTAATGATCATTTCTTTGGCAGCCTTGTGGCTTATACCTTTGTAGGGTCACCTTTAAATTAGACAATTCCCAGCAATGGGACCTGGCAAGTTCAATGGGATGGCTGAGGCGGTGAAGGAGAGGCAAGACTGGAGACACAGAATGGGGTGGCTTAATCTGGTAGAGCAGTGGGAAGAAATGCTTGTCAAACTGCTGCATGGAGCTGTCGTCCTAAACCTTCCTGGTAGTCAATGGACACCGTGGGAGGTGATCCAGCTAGTTTAGGAATAGAGGACTGACTTACCTTTTGGAAGTAACTGTTCTCCTGGTTAATAAAGGGTAGTTTTAAAAGGAGGGGTAAGGGAAATGTCTGAACTTCAGGGGGAAAAAGATATTACATTTTCCTGGCTGGGTTAAAAAACCCTTCCTTGTGATTTATTCACATCTACTCAAATAAAAGTCTAAGGGAGAAAAGTAGCCTGGATTGGAAACTTTCATTTTCTGTGTCCATGCAGTGTTCATTAGAGCAGATCAGTTACAACCTCTTGCACTGAAAGATTACACTGGAAACAAGATTAGAGGCTACTTGTGCCAGCTGCCACTGTTAGGAGGAACATGGTAGCCCTGAGATCGTTGTCACTTCTGAGCTGTTGAAAGAAATATGAGAAGGTAAAGATATTGACAAATACTTCAAACTGTGCTTATGAAATCATGTGTGATAAATTATAGATATAAGAGGTTGTTTCAAAAGTACCTAAAAACTATCTTTAGATTATTGATGCTGATCAGCATGTCAGGCTGAGCCTCAGAAAATTTCAACCCTAAAGTTTCTGTTAGTTTGTACTTCAGCTGCATGAGGTCCAGCACAAAAAGTAAAATATTCAGTAAACATCATTTTCTTCCCTCAAAAACCTGACTGCAGAGTTGATAGCAGATTTAATTTGGTGTTGTGAATATCTAGAAAAATAGATACAGTGCACACAGCAAAAATGTTCACAGATCCCTTCCCTCTGCTCATATATATTCTTATCAGACCTCAGTGAATATAACATCTTCTCTGACTTAAATGTGCTGCCTCCAAAATGCTAGAATAGTTTGTGTTTGAGAGACCAATTTCTTAGTAAATGCAAGATTTTTCCATGCATTTACTAAAAAATTCCCACTAGAAGTTTCCTTCACATCTCATGGCTTGGCAGGGGCTCATCCTTCCCCCTCCCCTTCCTTCTTTGGACTGATCATTTATCTTATTAGGGAAAAACAGCATATGTGATTATTTCTGGTTGTTATGCAGCAGTGGAAATCATCCAGTCTCTTCCCCCTGGCCTGCGTTCCCAAGGAGCCACCAATTACCGAGTCTGAGTTTTAACCGCTCCTCATAAATCAATGCTATTAAAATCATTAAACAATGATGTAATTTCAATCCAAAGTATAGCTTTATTGCATTTGATTATTAATAATTGTATCAAAATGATAATTTTCTCCTAAGTATTTTAATGGACTTTTAAAATATCTGCATCCAGCTGCACTTTATCACTCAATGTATCTCCTTTGCATGTCTTCAACTCACATCTGCTGACTCGATGGACTCTTACCGTGCTGTCATAGTTTAACCCCAGCCGGCAACTAAGCCCCACGCAGCTGCTCGCTCACTCCTCCCCGGTGGGATGGGGGAGAGAATCAGAAGAGTAAAAGTGAGAAAATTCATGGGCTGAGATAAAGACAGTTTAATAGGCAAAGCAAAAGCCGCGCACGCAAGCAAAGCAAAACAAGGAATTCATTCCCCGCTTCCTATCGGCAGGCAGGTGTCCAGCCATCTCCAGGAAAGCAGGGCTCCATCACGTGCAACGGTGACTTGGGAAGACAAACACCATCGCTCTGAATGTCCCCCCTTCCTTCTTCTTCCCCCAGCTTTACATGCTGAGGATGACATCCTGTGGTCTGGAATATCCCTTGGGTCAGCTGGGGTCAGCTGTCCCAGCCGTGTCACCTCCCAACTCCTTGTGCTTCCCCAGCCTCCTCGCTGGTGGGGGAGGTGTGAGAAGCAGAAAAGGCCATGGCTCTGTATAAGCACTTCTCAGCGATCATGAAAACATCCCTGTGTTATGAACACTGTTTTCAGCACAAATCCAAAACATAGCCTCATACTCGCTACTATGAAGAATATTAACTCTACCCCAGCCAAAACCAGCACACGCACCAGTGAAGAGCCTTGTGAAGAGCAATGTAGCTCTGCTAGTGGGGCCGGATTCTGCTTCGCTTAGTGACAGCACAACTGTCATCTCAAAACTTTCTCTGCAGAATCTGCCTGACTAATGACAATGGAAGGGCCAGAAAAAACCACAGCTGGGGCTGCCGTTCCCAGGTTGCGATGGAAGCCCTGAGGATAGAAAACTCATCTTTTGGCTGAGTATATTTGACATGGGAGTTATTAAGAGAAAATCAGCCTGTATTCCCATTACACCTTTTCACAGTTAAACTGCACCTTGATCAATTCTGACTGAATTTCCTTCTCAGGATATTCTTCTCAAAATTATTCTTCACCTTCTTCCTTTGTCAAGGCAGAATATACTCTTCTCTTGAATATACTAACCAAAGATATATCAATTTGTTTTGGAAGCTGTGTGTCAAGTTTAAGATATTTCTAATAAGAATGGAATCTAAGTCTTTTTTAGCACTAAATCTGCCTTGTAGTCTCAAATGTCAAACGTAATTGTAAAAAGATGCTCTAGCGCTTGCCAGTGCATGTGAATGTGTGCATATCTGTGTGTGTGTATATATATCAATATATATATCAATTTATGATTATGAAGTTTTGTTTCCAATTTCACATCTATTTCTGTTCTTTTCTCCAATTGATCCTATTTGTATGCATATTTTAGTGAAAGAGATTCTAAAGACATGTAAGAAAAACATAGTGTCAAGTACAGAAAAAATAGTTTCCTTCTAGATATTAGTAATAGGACATTATAAATGGGGTTTATTTTAATTTCCCAGCTAGAATGTTAAAGCTTTTTAGTATGAAATCCTCTCTTTTCTTCCATCCACATAATTACTATTCTATAGCTGGCTCTGCATAACTTGATTATATTATGTTCTCAGGGCCGTTGCTGGAGTTGACAGAGACCCTGATTTAGTTCATATGGAAATCCAGGACCCCAGTGGAGGTATGCAAATGAAAATGTTATCAATTGATACCCTAGTGTACAGTCATTTCTCTTTGTTTTAGAGTGTACTTTTTGTTTTTAAAACTAGCCGGAAGAGAAATTGTGCAAGTCAGATTCATTTTCTGCTTATCTGTAGTCAGCAAAGATGTCCTGTTGTATAAAAATATAGTATAATTTATAATTTACTTGTTTTCCACTCTAAGATGAATTGACGTCAAGATGCTATGCTCTGTTGAAAATGTCCATTAATAGTGCAATTTATTCTGGCAGTTAAACATTGAACATTTTTTCCTGATTTGCAAATGAAACTGGCAATGCAGTGTTAGTGCTGGGTAAGTGTCTGTTAAAGTGAATCATTGTGTATGTCAGTCCTGCTGCACTAACCACTGTCTCCCGGAATTTCCTCATGTTACAGTATCCAGCATACTTTGAGACTTCAAAAGGAAAATAAATGAAAAAGCAGATTAGCAGTCAGGATGTGCTGTACTAAAGACTCACCATGATTCCAAAAGCTTGTATAGTTTCTTGTTACCAATTGTACTCTTGAAAGATAATTTAATTCCTTGAATCACATCATCTAAGTTCCTGTGCAGTCTTAAAAATGAGCTGTAAAGAATGCATGGTTTTACTTTCCCTGATCCAGTAGCTTTTCTTCCTTTCAGCCCTATAAAGTTACCATGTTAAAATCCGGATGAAAAAGTTTCTAAATCTTTTAGCAGTGAGATTTCTGAGACATGGTGACCCCTACACAGCCCTATCAGCTGCTCTGTTTAGACACAGTGTGGATTCTTCAGGAGCTGGATGGAAAGAATTTTTTTTATTTAACAGAAACAGCAGAAAAAGAAAAACTCTCATGAAATATCTCCTGGTTGGGTTCTCGACAAACTGACTTTGTGCACTTATGGTCAGTACAAGCATCAGCATTGATTCTAGTGGAAACAGCATCTTTGTGCTACCTATCTGATGAAGAACTGTAATGCTTGTCATGTGAATTAAGAATAGCTGCAAGACTTTTCAATGGCCCGCTGCTGCGCTTGCTCAAATATCCTTGTGGTGATGATTTGGACATAAGCAGGAGAACTTGGATTGACTCCAGCTGCCTCTTAAACAGATTCAGATTTTAAAACAAATATTTCTATCATCTAGTGTACTGTTTTGGCATTTTCTAATTAAAAGTCACAAAGTGTGGAATGCATTTTCTATCACATTGCAAAAGTAATGAAGGATGTAGGAGTGCATTATTTGCTCTTTCATACTGTGTCTGGAGTGTGGGGAAAATTAGTGATCTGGACACAGGATTGTGTGTATAACATTTTTTCTCACTTCGTTTGGGAAAGTCACTCAAGTGCTCAGAAGCTTGTGATGAAGGGTGAGCTGTACAAGGGCTTGAATCTAGGAGAAGGTCTTTGGGCCACAGCTGGTGTAAGATATGATTATTGGCTCTGCTCTCTCTGATTAGAGCAGATTGCATCAAAGATGCAGTGATACTGTTCTAACAGCCCAGGCAGAGAGAATATTCCTTGCCCATTGCTAACTGGAGAGGAAGAGAGAGGCCATAGCCTCCACTGATATAATTCAGTCCAGGCTTTTTCAGCAAGATATTAACTCTGACTATAGAAGTCCTGCCCCAACAGAGCAGTTCCAATAGTGTGTTAATAGTGTATCTTAACTTCCCTACAGAGCTTTGAAAATAGTCTTTAAAATTCTGCATGCTGTCTATTAAACGGAGTCTGATTCTCTTCTCACTCATCACAATTTTATACTAGGGTTGATCTATTGATTTCAGTTATGTTGTGTCAGGCTGCCATTTGTCCAAGTGAATAATTTGGCTCTGTGCATAGGTTAAGTGAGAGAAGTGGCTCCTTCTATTATCCCCACCCATGACTGTCTCATTCATCTAACCCCTAATCTCTCTGGACCAGCAAAATTTGGATAATAACAGACTGCCTCCCGGGAATGATCTGAACTGTAAGCAGTTAATATATTCTCAGTACATTGGAGATTGAAAAACTCTTGTATGAGGGTTACAACTAACTCACTTGGCAAAGGCAGTGCTTTCCCTACATGAATAACATTTTAAACTGCTTGCTTCTTTTTCCCTTGATAGCCCTGTCATATGTTTCTGTCTCTCTTCCCTCAGGTTATCGCTACATCACTTGCCAGATTCAAAATTGCTCTGAAAAGACAATGACAGTCCAGTTTGCTGGTGGCACTGATCGGGATTCCCTGACCGTGCAGGATGACTACATATTTCTTCAGGTACTGCCACTTTCTGGAGAGACAGCACATTTTCAAAATCAAAAATAAAAATTTGAACAGTGCAGCAAAATTGTAATTTAGGAGGATGGAGAAAGCTGTTCCAGACTGTGAATGATGATTTATGAATTTTTACATGGAACAAAGCATTACTTTATCAGTCAAAAAAACCAATGCATCTTTAATTTGTGCAACCAGTTGTCTATATGGTTGATTTTAATTTATCACTGACCTAGCTTTAACTATATGAAAATTTTGAAGTGGATTGTGTGGTTCAAAGTTACTTTTTATGAATAGTTTTGTGTGTTAGGCAAAATGCAACCCTTTTGTTCTTACACTTACAACCTCTTCTGGGTCCTTTCTAGTACCTCCATAGCACAAAAAGGTTCCCTGAGAAGAGCATCCAAGGAAAGCCACTGAGAGAGTAGTGGCTCAGCTTCTTCATATGGATTCTTCTCTGAAGAGGTTTTGCCAGGAAAGAACTTATATGACTGTGTTTAGGAAGTGAAAGGGTGAAATGGCCATAGCTGGGGAGTTTGGAGCAACTTGGAATAGAATCACAGAATCAGTTAGGTTCGAAAAGACCCTTAAGATTATTGGGTCCAACTGTAAACCTAACACTGCCAAGTCCACCACTAACCCATGTCCCTAAATGGCATGTCTACAACTTGTGATGGTCCAAATTACATTGGGGTTATTTCATTCCCAAACTACAAGACCTGCATGCAGAAACCTGGGCTGGAACTCCATTAGCCTTATGGCACCAGTACAGCTCAGGCACACTTGAAAATTTCGTTTTATGTGCTCAGGACTGGTTGTGATTTGAATCTATCATCAGAGCTGCAAAATTCTCAAACAGTTATGTGCTCCCTCTTTTTTAAGATTTTACTAGGGAAGTTGCTTGTACTTTCCTCAGTGGTTGGCTGTCATTTTTCCCTTACTTTGATATGATTTGCTTGTTGCAAGGCTTGTCTATTTATTGACTTTTGCAGGAACGCAATATCACAGCAATGGATAGGTCTCCCCACTGCTGCCTCTGGATACATCTGATTGGCTTCTTTGCAGCTTTCACCCCTTGTGGCTGTTTCTTCCAAAAGGATCTGTAAATTAATAGAGACACAAAGGATCTGTCCTCCTCTTGTCTGCCACAGAGGATTCAAGGGCACACATGGCTTAGAACATTTAGCACCACAAAGAAACAGCAAAATGGATTTGGGAAAGAATTTTTGAATTAAAGTAGGCATTTTTCAGCTCAGGTCTAGTACTCATGGGACTCATTTTGCTCAAAGGTATTATTTTCTGTGGCTCCCCCCCAGGCACACTCTAAAATCCATTTCACAGTGTGTAGACGGTGAGAAGTGCTTCTCACCATGTGAACTTCCAGACTGCTCTGCTCAGCAAAACACTGGCTGCTTCCTCTTCAAGCATTTTGTTTTGCCGGATGTCTTGTATAATTGCATCTCGAGCTGTTGTTATTCTGTCTCATGCCAGGCATGGGCAGACACAAAATGGAAGTGCAACCTGGAAATATGCACATAAAGTAATAGGCAGTTGCTAATAGCAAAATGATGGCATTGGTAATGTAGTCTCTATAGTTTTGAGACATGTCAGTGCCAGTAGGTGAGATGTGCATGTGTTCCACAAAAAAGGGGAAATATCTCTAGTCTTTTCCTTTCAGACTTACCTGCAGTAAATCACAGTATGTAATATAAATCTCTCTTACTGCTACATTGGTTTACAGTTAGCCCTATCTATATTACTGCAGGATAGAATATAACTCTGGGAACCTACAGTCACATCTGAAGCACATCCACCCCTAAGGTGTAATGCAGGACACTTTACCTGCTCCAGTGAAACCACAGAGCAGCTGCACACCTGAGAAACAGCATACTTTTGAAACCATGTGGAAATTTGTTTATCATTAGACTAAAATATTGCTATATAAGTTAAAATATTGCTATATAAGTTAGAATCAGACCAGGGACTCCTCTTAATATCACATCAATATCTGTCAGAAAGAGGATGGGACAGAATCATCTGTGCAAAAAGAGAGGAGAGTTTGAAACTGTCTTATTGCCCCTGGCATCACTCACATCCCCTGAGCTGTGCAGCTGTGAATCAGAGCGTTGCAGGTCTGCACTGCTAATCCTCGCCCAAATCTCAGACTTTTACCATCTTAGAGGAAGATCTCAACCCCATTTCTTTAATATGTCTATATCCACAAAGATCAGGAACTTTCTAATACTCATTTCTTTTCTAGTTTGCACCAACAGTCAGACAGTTTCAGAGGTGATTTTAGTAGGAGGATTAAAGATTCAACACTGTTTTTAACCACAGACCAGCCGTTAATGTCAGTGAGGCTTGACACCACTAGCTGCTTCAACTCCGATTCTCTGCTGCCTTGCATCATCTTCAGTCATTTAAAATGAGTGACCAAAAAATGCATAATGAACAAGAAGGCTATGAAAAGGTGGATAAGACTGCTATTTAACACTAATTAAATAAATGGTGAGGTTTTGGGTTTAATCCATCGTTTAAGAAATCAGATTCCTAAAGGGCATCACATTTTTCTACCACAAAAAAAAAGGAAATTGGTTTCAAGAAAGAGTGAAAATTATTACAATATTAAATACTTGATATCTTTAAAATATTCAGGCAGGTGGACCTGCTGTCATGCATCAACTCTATTTTTGCCAAGCCAAGTTTGCATGCTTCAGGATAGACTGTCTTCCAAATCAGGTTCCCTTTTTAAACACAAAAGTTGAGGAGAAAAGCAGTGAGATTGGGGTAGGGTTTTAAATGGATTCCCTGCATCAAAGAGAAAAGGTGAGTCTGTTTGTGCTTCTGTTCCACAATCTGATTTCTCAAGGACAACCAGAGAAAAATTTTGGACATTTCACTTCTCCCATTTTCTTTTTCGGCCAGTCCATTCCTGTAAAGCAGCCACCCTTTATAAACTTAGTGAAAATGTCTGAATAGCCATTACCTAGCTGATCTTCGGGGGGGGGGACGACAGGACACAACGGACGGACACGTGAAAAAATGTGAAATATTATCTACCAAAGCCTAAAACCTTTGCTAATCTCATCTGATGGTGCTCAAGAGGCTTAGTTGGTAATGTGCCGATTTATATACCAGCACAGATTTTGGTATTACATTTCTAACTAGAAAAACCTAGGGAGGCTGTTAGTTGAGTATTTTCATCAATGTTTATTTAGAATCTTCCTTTTCGTACTTTGGAACAGTATTTGCATTGGGGTTTTTTGTGAATAAGGTAAAAGTCTTAAAATGACCAGTGTATCTGCTATAACAAAGAGGAGAAAGGGGCTAATGGTCATAGTCATACAGTGGTGTTCCTTTCAATGCCTGTTTCTGTTGGCTTTCTTTAGTGAAAATCTTCATAAGCCCCCATGTATTTTACATAAAACCTAATCTGCCTTCAGTTCCACACATGCAAGCAGTTGAAATACGTGTTTACCTCTCTATTTAAGCATATAATTGTGTCTTTAGGATATATCACTGACTTTCAAACTGACTGACCAATGGATTCAGAATTGCATCATTATCTTCTATGTGGCATGTCAGCATCTTGCACTGGGAAATGTTTTATCTTGTATAGAAAATATTAGTCAAATATAGTGAACGCTTTACATATGTTAGCGTGATTTATTCAGCCTTTTGTGCTCTGCTTTGAATTGTGCTGTTGGAGTTCCACTTGTCTTGAAGTACCTGATGTTCATGGCCAGTGTACCTCCTCCCTACCTCTTACCTGGAGGGTGTTGCTGCCTGGAATCCCATGAAAGGGCAAAGATACGGGATGCCAGTGGGTACAGAGATACCAGTAAGGACTGGGGACAGTGAGATGCTGAAGTCTCAGGTATCACCCAAGACAGCTGAAATGGCAAAAGAGGGAAGTAAATCACTTTTTTCTTCATAAAGAGGAGGAGAGCAAAAGAGTTTGAGTCTATTTGGAGTCTATTTTGTCATAACTTTTGATTTATTCTTTCAGGAGTACACTGTGCAAATTAATCACATGCCATAAAAGTGATAGCTATGTATTTCAGTTGCAGGTTAGAAAGAAAAAAAAATGTCTTCCATCTCAGACTCTTTAGACTTAAACTATCACAAGGTTTTGTTTTTGCTTTGTATAGACAACATCAGCAAATCGGACCAAGTATTATGTGTCTTACCGTCGAAATGGTTTTGTACAGATGAAGTTGCCAAAATATGCATTGCCAAAAGTAAGTATATACATTTTTCTTTCAGTTTATATATTTGTCTTCTTCTCTTTCTACCTAAACTAGTTTTGTTCTTTTCTTTTTTAAACCTCATTATTCTGAGATCACAATTTCTCCTTGTAAATGTTTCTGAATCCCATTTGAGGCATATTCTTACCCTACTGTTTTTATTTTTATTCTAGGAATATAGTAGCTCATTAACCACAGAGGGCAATAACATACGATAGCTTATTTGTCATCAGTTACTACAACAGTTTTTGAGCTTTGCTTCCGTGAAGCAGTGCTACACACCCAATGGCAATGTAATGATATTGAGCAAGCGTTCTTTCAAGAATCAATTACAGTTTAATTCCACATGGTGCTTTTGGTATAAGCATGAATAATAATATAAGAGAATTTTACCAGTTGATGGTGCTCTATTTCATTAAAGAATCCCAATATGGACTTTAATTACTTAACAAAATCACAAGGCTTGTTGAGAGGTTACTTCAGTCTAGCATATTTTTATAGTGACAGGGTTTCTGTATTTGCATAGTAAATTAGCAATAAAGCACAGACCTATTTACATATGGTCTAACTGATGCAATTGGATTTTTGTGCTGCACATAGTGTGTTTCCTAACTTTATTTATAGTTAGAAGGCTTCTGTAATCCTGAAGAAAAATTACTTGGAAGTTTTAAAGACCCAGCTGGATAAAGCCCTCAGTAACCTGGTCTGGCCTCACAGTGCACCCTGCTCCCAACAGGAGGTTGGTCTGGAGACCTCCTGAGGTTCTTGCCTTTTCACGGGATTCCGTGTGATCCTGTCGCTTAGCAGAGACCTGAGACATATTATCTTTGCATGTCTTGAACTGCACAGGTTTAATTCATTGCTCATCTAATGAAGAACACTGCAGTATAATGTATTTCCTTCTGTCACTGTTATAAACCAAAGAATGTGTTTAATGTCAGGTTTTTCATCTTTGATATTTTTATTTTAGTCTAAGTGGTAGTCTGAAGTCTTCTGGTTTTTAATGTACAACATATTAACAAAATCCTCAAATCAAATCCTCAGATATTAGTTGAATAAGAATCTGAAACTTGGATATGCTCCTAGTAGAACTATAGAAATAGCTATATATTTATTTATCTATCTGTCTATTTTGACAAGAAATGTATAGCTAAGGACAGGTAAATAGATCAACCCTTCCACAGAATTATCTCAGTGTTTTTATGGCCTTCAAAATAACCTTTATGCTTTCTTGAGGGAATTTGTAATTAGGAAAACAGCAGGAGAATATTCAGTTTAAATGTTAAAACATGCCAGATATGGACACCCCGAGGGACTGCAGCCCATATATGACCCATGCCAGGGCAGAAGAAAACAAGTAAGGAGCAAGGGAAGAAAGCAAAGAATAAGCAAGGAGTGGCAGAAAGAAACACTTCCACAGATGACCCCAACCTCCTGCACAGCCCATTGCCTCACTGAAGGAATTGGGAGGAACCAACTTACTCAGAGTAGAAACAAGAGAGTTGAGAGTAGGAAGGGGGAGAAAAGGTAGCTGAGCCTAGAGAAGGGGAAGGAAGGATGTTTCCATAAGTGTTTGCTTATGTGGGGGTTTTTTGTCAATATCCAAATCAGTAATTTAAAGTGTGTGTTAGCTGGCAATAAATTAAATCAGGTAACATTACCTAAGCTGTGAATGTTTTGCCCACAGCAAATTTCCTGAAGAAGCGTCAGCACGTTGGTGCAAGTGTTGACTATGCTAACTTGTGTGGGAAAATGTTGTGCATTGGGAAACAGAAGGGCAGAAATCTTCTAAGAGAGACCAGGGCATTGCTTCCTTCTGCTTCTGGATGGCCTGTGCAGGAGGAATCTGTACCTTTCCATTGCAGTTTCCTTCTCATGCCCAGTAATCTGCTGCCTTTGGCCAAGGCAGCACTGTTTGTCTTTCCTGATACTGCTGTCACATAGAAGATGGACATACTAACTCAATTTTTTAGAAGTTGTACAGAGTGTTATGATTATAGACGGTAGTTCATATTCCACATGGGGATGATTACTTCAAGCGTTCAGGAAAGTGAATTATTTTTAACAAGTTGGATGTGTACTATACCTCCTTAATGACACATGGCTCTCATTTAAATATCAATATTGTAGTACACTATATTAATGAAGGGCATGTTATTTGGGTTCAGATCTCGCTATCTGACAGAACTGAATAAATTGGTGGAGGTTGTCAGAACTCAAGAACTATATTAGACTATTGTCTTGTAGACATCCATGTTTCTAACAGGTGAGCTTGCATCAGTTATGAAGAAAAGCAGCAAATGTTACAGGAGGGCTGGAGACAACAGCGCACGGTAGGTGACCTAGATCTCTGTCCCATGGAGCTTTCCTTGGCAGCAAAATCAGTTTAAGAAGTCCTCCACAGTCACTTATTTCTACTACTCTTCTGCAGTCCCCGATGACCTCTGTTGTGTTCGTGGGACCACACTATAAACAAAATCAGTGTAGCAATCTCAGTGGAAAATAACCCTGAAAAAAGTATAATTTCTTGTTCAAAAATGCAGATCAAGAGGCGACTTGATTGTAGTGAAGAAGCCTCCTCATAGGGAGAAAATACTTAAAAGCGCTTTAGTAGAGAAAGACCCACTATAGCTGGGAGCTGAATCAAAATTAGAAACTGAGCTTGACTTCTTAATGGTGTTGGTGATTATGGATTTGAAAAATTGCCAAGGAAAGTGACAGATATTCTAGGTTTTGAACTTTTCAAGTCATAACTGAGTGCCTTTCTGGGAGATTTGCTCTAACCATATAGAAGTTATTTGCTCCTTGTGCATCTTATAAAATATGCAGAAATAATTGTTAGAAATTCTCTGGTTGGAAAGATAGCAGAGAGCAAACTGGAGGATCTAATCATCACTTTTAGCCTTAAAATCCATTAATCTGCAAAGGGTGTACAGTTTACCGGGCATATGCTCTTACTGAGTGCATTTCTGACATATTCAGAAGGTGTCAGTCATAACTCCCTAGTATTTCTGTCATATGTAGTCTGGATTGTTTGAAATAGTGCTGCATGCTGAATTCTTTGTCTTCGAAAATATGTTTTTTGTTTATTTGTCCTTTTTTTTTTTCTTGCAAAGCAGATTAACTCCAGACTTGACTGAATAAATAAATTAGAAGTTAATGGTTTCATTTTAGATAGTCAATAGCTAGCTAGGAACAGGATGACTGTGTCATTTGGAAAGGGATGTTTTTGTGTTCTTCGTAGTTCAGGCAGTACCCAATGAGTGGAACGAAATAAACTGTATCTCTTTAGCATTTTGATGATGCCTCCAAGAGAAGTTTCTTTGGTATCTGCACACAATAGAGCTGAAAATTTCACTAAGAGAGCCTGGAAGCTAGACATCCATTAGAACAGTGGTGAACATGAAAGATTTTAACCTCTTCTGTAAAAGATACTTTTTTTTTTTAAAGCTATTTGGTACCTTCACATTACAGCAGAAATTTTAGATACTGATGTAGATAAGAACACAGCTCTGACATTTTTCATCACACCATATTTCAGTGAGGATCATCTGAGTGCAGTTGAAATGTATCTTGCAGTCCGATTTGAACAGAAGAGAAAGGATTCATACGAGCAAACTAGTGATGAAATTTTTCAGAGAAGCCGGATATCAGCAAAGACACTGGCATATTAAGAGTACATCTAGAACACGTGACTGTGGAGTTGCTACTTTTATGGTGGTAGGAGATAAACAGAATGAAAGAATTTACAAAGATTTTTTTTTTTTTTTAAGATTGATTAAAAACAATGGCTTTTGAAAGAACTGAGTTTCAGGGTTTTTTAAGTATTAGAGTCTGCCTAACCAGGAGATGAAGCAGGTCTGAAATAGGCTGTATTTCATTTTTCTCAAAAGAATTGAATGAGGCTTCAAAAAAATCTCTTTCCAAGTGGTCTCTGTAAAACGCTTCATGTCACTGGCCAGAGTTTTTGAGCAATGACTGTGTACAGGGAAGGAAAACTGTAGCCAAGTCAGAAGAGACTACAGGCTGGTCAAGGATGTGTCTAACAACCTTAGGAGAGCTGTGCTGGAACACCAGGCTCTAGCCTGAGGGAACAGTGCTGGGCTCTTCAGATATTCTTTTGCTGCACAGATGCATTTCACGGTGATTTTACATGTGGAGATAGAATGAACATTTTAGACTGAGTAATTAGAAAATGTTATTGATGTCTCATTTTCCTTTCAATATAACGAGGCTGAAAATCTGCAAAAAAATTATTCAATTGTTTTATATTGTTTGTATTTGCGTTTGTGTTTGTATTTGTCCAAATGTATGTGCAAAGAGAAACCTAGAAGAGGATAAATGTTTGTCTTTGGACATATTTCAAGGCCTCCTTCCTTGTGAATCAAAGGCTGGTAAAAGTAGTTTCCAACAAAGCTTTATATGTGCTAAGTTTCTAGGCTCCAGGTCCACAGTGCCCCTTAGATCACCTTTTTGTAACACATCTTAGCTCCGTATATGTACAGAGAGCAGAGCCATTGGGGGCCATCTAATGAACAGAATTCTGATTTTTTTAAATTTTTTTTTTTTAGCTTTTTCCTGTGCTGTTGAGAGATATTTTTTGTTTAGTAGTGTGTTTGATACTGACAGGACATTGACTCACACAGCTGTCTCCTGCATGTGACAGGAGTCAAGTGCTGGCTGCTGCCAGGCAGGGTGGTAGCAGAGGTTGGTGAGACCATATTAAAGGCTGCCTGTATGCTCCCCAAAACAGAAGAGTAATTTTGGAGCTGTTCTTTTAAAGATTAATTGTTTTTTATACTATATTCCATTTTACCAAGATTGCTTGTTCTTTGTTGCTAAAACTAGATGAGAAGTTAATAACTTGCAGGAAAGGAATACCAAAATCAAGCCAAGAGCAGCAGGATTGCATTTGTGTGTCGAGATGGCTGGCTAGGCATGCAGGAGTGTTCCACGAGATCCAGGGAGATCCAGCAATCCCCGTTGGGCTGTGTTCAGCCTGGAGCAGGGGTTCAGCTGCCACTGCTGGGAGAGCAGATCTGCCAAGCAGCGCAGGCTGCAGCCCATCCAGAGAGTCATCGCGCTTAGAATCATAGAATCATTTAGATTGGAAAAGACCTTTAAGATCATCAAGTCCAACCATCAACCATGCCCACTAAACCATGTCCTGAAGTGCCTTGTCTATGCGCTTTTCTAATACCTCCAGGGATGGTGACTCCACCACTTCCCTGGGCAGTCTGTTCCAATGCCTGAAAACCCTTTTGGTGAAAAAATCTTTCCTAATGTCCAATCTAAACCTCCCCTGGCACAACTTGAGGCTGTTTCCTCCCGTCCTATCACTTGTTAATTGGGAAAAGAGATCAACATCCACCTCACTACAACCCCCTTTCAGGTAGTGGTAGAGAGCGATAAGGTCTCCCCTCAGCCTCCTTTTCTCCAGGATAAACAACCCCAGGTCCCTCAGCTGCTCCTCACAAGACTTGTCCTCCAGGCCCCTCACCAACTTGGTTGCCCTTCTCTGGACATGCTCCAGCACCTCAATGTCTTTCTTGTTGTGAGGGGCCCAAAACTGAACATGGTATTCAAGATGCAGCCTCACCAGTGCCGAGTACAGGGGGGCGATGAATGCCCTACTCCTGCTGGCCACACTATTTCTGATACAGACCAGGATGCCGTTTGCCTTCTTGGCCACCTGGGCACACTGCTGGCTCATATTCAGCTAGCTGTCAACCAGCACCCCCAGGTCTTTCTCTGCCGGGCAGCTTTCCAGCCACTCTTCCCCACGCCTGTAGTGCTGCATGGGGTTGTTGTGGCCCAAGTGCAGGACCCGGCACTTGGCCTTGTTGAACCTCATACAGTTGGCCTTGGCCCATCGATCCAGCCTGTCCAGACCCCTCTGTGGAGACTTTCTGCCCTCAAGCAGAGCAACACTCCCGTCCAGCTTGGTGTCATCTGCAAACTTACTGAGGGTGCACTCGATCCCCTCGTCCAGATCATTGATAAAGATATTAAACAGAACTGGCCCCAACACTGAGCCCTGAGGAACACCACTTGTGACCAGTTGCCAACTGGATTTAACTCCATTCACCACCACCCTCTGGGCTCGTCCATCCAGCCAGTTTTTTGCCCAGCGAAGAGTACACTTGTCTAAGCCATGAGCCGCCAGCTTCTCAAGGAGTATGCCATGAGAGACAGTGTCAAAGGCCTTACTGAAGTCCAGGTAGACAACATCCACAGCCTTCCCCTCATCCACTAGGTGGGTCACCTGGTCATAGAAGGAGATCAGGTTGGTCAAGCAGGACCTGCCTTTCATGAACCCGTGCTGGCTGGGCCTGATCCCCTGGTTGTCCTGCATATGCCATGTGAGCACGCTCAAGATGAACTGTTCCATAATCTTCCCCGGTACCGAGGTCAGGCTGACAGGCCTGTCGTTCCCCAGATCATCCCTCTGACCCTTCTTGTAAATGGGTGTCACATTGGCAAGCCTCCAGTCATCTGGGACCTCCCCCGTTGACCAGGATTGTTGATAAATGATAGAGAGTGGCTCAGCAAGCACCTCCGCCAGCTCCTTCAGGACTCTTGGATGGATCCCATCTGGTCCCATAGATTTGTGAGTGTCCAGATGGTGTAGTAGGTCACTAACTATTTCCTCCTGGATTATGGGGGGTATATATGGCTCATATTGCACAAAAGTTCCTGCAGCTCTGATTGCCCTTGCCTAAAGAAGTGCGGTGTGGAGAAGGAGGAGTACAGTGGGTTCTGGTCCTTATTTGAGATTATGAGTCATGCTCTAATGTGACTAACAATAAAACTGGGAACTAGTTCATTCTGAGAGTTTAAGCAAAAAAATTTGTTAACAAAATTGCTGACCAAACCCAGGAACCTGCTACAAATCATGGTAGTTTTACTGTTGCAATTTGGAAAAATTTAATTAATCTGAGTCCCCTTCCCACCCCTGGTAAATAAACTCCATCGATAATGATCTCCTTTTATGAACTGATACAAGGCATTCATTGATTCTGCATTTGTTCATGCCAGCTACAAAATCTTAATAATGTGAGAGCTCTATTGTCTGTTATATCGTACTGCAATTCAGAAGGCTTAGTTCTGAAAACATATGGTGTGGAAGAAGCTTCTTTCATCTATTTTGATCTCTCTCCATCTCTTCAATCTTGTGAAATAGGCAATAACGTAAAATTTTTCAGGTAACCAAGATAAAAGAGAGTACAGGGGAAAAATAAACAAAAATAAAAGAAGAAAAAAATCCTATTGCCATAGAAATAAGTTAAGGTCTTTAATGTACTCATGGTAATATGAATCTCCTATACATGCCTTTTATCAACTCCATATATTCTTTTTATTTGATTATCACCTAGTGCCCTTCTGAGGGGCTTGAAACAGGCCCACCTCTTCCTTGCCTCAGTCTGAGATACACATCACTGTTTTAACCACAGGTTTTCCTCCAAACTTGTCTGTATCATTCAATAATAGATATGACAGTATCAAAAGTAAAATATTTTGAGCAGTTTTCCTCTTTCTCTCTAAATAGCAATCATCTTTTGAAGCATGTATTCCCTTCTCTGTCAAGCTCCCTCTCACCATAATTTTTCAAGGATTCCTTAAATGGGTCCCTTCGTTAACAGCAGAAATGGCAGGAGAGATTCCTGCAGCCCTTTTGTCAGCAAAGTACTCCTGAGGCTCTGGCTGCGTGGTGGTTGGATTACAAAGTATTGAGGCTATGAGAGCTCATTTAGCAAGGCTCTTAGTCTCCCAAGAATCATTTCTTCGCTTGGGTAGCCCCTTCACCACCTCTGCCATCTGCCGCCCTAGGAGGCTTTGGCTGAGGTTGTTCCTCTGTGCCAGGCAGAAGAGCAGGTTGCAGCTGCAGCAGGGCTATATATATCCATTCTTCTGAAAGTCCATTGGAATGTCTGTTGAACAAAGAATAAAGGGGAACAAAATAGAAATACGGGTAGCCGTGGCATTTGATATAGGGGGAGAAGTATTCCTTTCCCGGTCAGTGTCACGGCAGTAGCCAGTGAACCTGAGCTGTAGCAGCTGTCTGGCTCCCTGGTTGTACAAATCCATCCAAGGTGGATTCAAGGAACTGTTCTTTTCTTCACAGTGTAACTTGTTATTGATTTCTCTCCTTGCACCCTTTTACTTGGCCAGGCAAGGAAGATTAGGAAGATTATCTTTATGTGCCATCCAGTTACCTTGATTGTGCTTAAGAGATTACAGGGGTATAAATGTGGTTCACCTGGAGGTCAAGGCTGAGACTACACAGCCTTGAGTGCTTACATCTGTTGTACTTCTGATACATTTACTCCTTGTGATTCTCTGTTCAATTTATCACTTGCTGCAGGTTAATGTATTGCCCAACCACAGCATTAAAAGATTGCAAAAGGGCAAAATCCTGACATTGGACAGCAAATTGTAAGATTTCAAAACCAGGAATTTTGAGGCTCCTTTTTATTTGCCTTATTGACTAAAGCACCACAGTCCTGCCTGCATAGCATTATACTGGCTGTGCTGAACCTTGCCTACAGTGTTTTCACTTAATGATATTTCCTGTGTCATCAGCACATTTTGCTACACAAAGGAGCACTGGCTTGCTGTACGATTCTTGTCATCTTTTATATATTTCTGTCTTCAGGGTGTAATTGTATTTATTTGTATCATAGGGTTTCTTATCACAGTTAGTAATATAGTAAACCATATTGAGTGTTTCTTGAATATAAAATTCTATAAAGTATTAGCAGACTTACAGGCTGGTGAGTTACTAAATGTAGATGGTATGGGGCTGTATGCAGTGAAAACAATGTATTTCTCTTCCCTTCCTGCTCTAAACCTCTTTACTTCCTCCCTCCTATCCTCAGCTCCCCCCAAACCCAACTCTCTTCATTGTTTAATGCTTTTGGGCTTCTTGACTGATTTTTCATTTTCAATTTGGTGTTTGTTCAGCCTTCTGTCAAAACAGACTCAAGTGCATTAAAAGCAGGTAATTTTGGAAGAATATTAGACTGATCACATTGGTATCTCTGTGTTAAAGAAATAATTCCCAAGCAGTGTGGATGTTTTTAAGAAGTAATATTTGATTGTTACTCTGTACTTGCTGGAAGAGCTCTTGGGTGCTTTTTCTCCATGTCATGGCTGAACATGGACAGTTCTTTCAGTGTCCCGTGCACACCCTCAAACTTATTTATTTATTTTGTTTAGCAGATGAAGTCTCTCCATGTGATATAAAGTTTCTTTGAAGTGGTGCTCATCTTTTGGCACAATTTGGCCCTCTATACATGTCTAATTGTTTCTAGTATCACTGAGAAACTGTCTTTGTGTTTATTTGAACAATTATGTTCTATTCTGCTGATGTAAGGTACAAACATAGGAGCTTACAAGTCCCTGAGAGACCAAGAGTGGTGTGACCTGTCACTGGATGCCTTGTTTAATCATACCAGTTTTTAATACGCAGTCTTTGATCACCTTCAGGATTCATTTAGCATTTTTGTAGAAAATTAATTCTGATGCAACAGATTTCCAGCAGCCCTTATTTCTAATTCCATGATCAAGTTGAAATACTTATTTGTCTGGAAATTGTTTACTTTCTTTAGCATAGTCGTGAAATTATAGCTCTTGAATTAAGAAAAAAAAAATAATAAATGAACAAACAGAAAAAAACCCTCCACAACAGAAAAAGCAACGAAAAAAACCCCAATTAAAAGAAAACCCAAAGCAAAAACCCCAAAACCAAATCCTGTCTTTTTATATGATATTTCTCATTGTATGTGTAACATTTCAAGTAATCTCAATACGGTGTGGGGTTTTTTTTCCCCTGTTTTCACAGGATCATAGACAATAGACATGGAAAGTATCTTGAGAGGTCCTTTTCCAAAGCATGATCATCTGCCTAAACCTGTCCTGACAGATATTTCTCTAATCTACTCATAACAACTCCCGAGGATGAAGAGTACTTTACCTCCCTAAGCATTTTATCCTCAGTGTGTATGACCGGGCCCTACTGTAGAAGGATATTCTCATGTCTAACCTAAATCTCCTTAGCTGTGATTTATACCTAGTATTTTACTCCAAGTAGACTTAAACAGTTTATTCCATTTTCCTTGGGGTGGCTGTTTACATTATTTGAAGACTGTTTTCTGTCTACTCTCACCCACCCATAGGGACTTGGTTGCATAGTGGATTTTAGAGCACTTTTCAGGCTTCTTTGGTTGTACCTATAGGTAGTCCTATCCCTGGCCCTGGGTTGGTCCACTGTCTTGGACCTATGAGTAGTTCCACAGACTTTTAGTGATGAACATGCAGATATCCGTGCTTAGTAACATTACCCAGTAAAGAGAGGAGCATGAAGGAAACATTGTGACAAAGGAATTTGCAGAATATAGTGCACAAGAAGCATGTTAGCAAACAGAACAGCAAAATCTCATGGGGTTGTAAGGTTAAAAAAGGATTTTTGGACAATACAGCTAGTAGCATCTCAGAACTGTACAAAAGCTTACAACCTAAGAAGATGAGATAAACTAAATGGAGAATACCGTTATTTGGGAATCACAGTCTAGTGCTGATACAAATTGCCATTGCTGAGCTTTGCAAAAACAAAAAAGAGAGAGAGAAGTGAGAATGGCGAGAGCATGGATGCTTGGGTCAGCAAGACATGGAACAAAGCAGACATGGCAGACTGGACTGACCAAAAGTGAAGTATAGATATGAGAGAAAGGATGTCCATGGAGGAATGGGCATGCCACAGAGGAAACAACATCGTTGGTACGGCAAATCTGGAAAAAGATTCTTGGGACACCTGAAAGTGCGTGGACTCTCTCATTTGAGCATGGAAATTAAAGGAAAGCACAAGAGCTTAAATACTGAATGTATACAAAAAAAGCAGCCTGGAGATAAACAAAAATCTGAGTAGTGAGACTAAGGAGTGTTCCAAATCATAAAGATCTCTAACATCAGTGAAGAAGATCTTTATAAATGAATCTGAATAAATCATGTGTGAATAGCATAATTACAGAAAAATTACATGATCAGCGGGACTTTTGAGTAGCCTGCAGAATGTGGAGAGAGGAAGCAGGAGGTCCAGCAAGAAGGCAATTGGAGTAGTCCAAGCATGAAATCATCAAAGAATAAATGCTTTCCTTATAGGATCTGCTGAGATTACAGCCTAAGGTAGTATCTGTGGCCATGAATTAGATAAAGCAATAAAAACTTGCATTCCCTCCATCAAGATATTTTTTCTTCCTCAGATGTCCTTACTAGTTAACTCTTTAGTGACAGTAAGTTCTGTCTAGCAATAATAGCTGGCATCCCGTCTTCATGTGCTTGTCATCTGTTGAGAAGTGGGTAGCTGGGCTGTATGGTTGGACCTGGCACACTGAAGACCCAGCCTCTGTATTTGTCAATCAATTTCTTCTTCTTCTTCTTCTTCTTCTTCTTCTTCTTCTTCTTAAATTCACCTTTCAAGGATAGGAATAATATGAGTGGCATGACAGGTTAGCTTTCTTTTAAACTGTGTCTTCCAGGATTTTAGAAGATTAATTTAAGAATCAGACATGAAATTTGTACTTTTCCTTACTTTGTCAATTAATTTCCCCAGAAGATTATATGATGACTGGGCAGAAAGTGGTGTGCAGGATTGTTGCAAGGTAATATAACTGAAGGATCGGTTTGCTTCTTGAGGGAAAAGAAATCACTGTGAAAGGAAAATAGCAGTAGGGCTGAACTGGAAATACGAAAATGTAAATTCTGAATGGGAGGAACAAAGTTCAAGTCAGCGCAAGGGGAATTTCACTTGCTAAAACGAGATCTGTTAAGTTGCCTCAGAAAAAATTGGCATCCAGCAGTCTGAGTGTACAAACCTCTTTCCTGGTAACAGTCACTGCCAAGAGAAAAGTAAACTCTCATTTGCTGCAGTAAACTTCTGCGGTCCAATCCCTCTTTTTTTCACCTGATCCCTCCAGTCTGCCCCAAATTCATCTTCCTGTCCTTCTGCACCACACGTGGTGGCTCTTTGTGCATTGCTCCTGCTGGCTCAGCAGCTCCCACCCCACCCTGAGATAGGAGAACCACCACTGGGCCCGTCCTCCCAGCTCTCACCTCCGCCACCACGGGCCACCCGGGCAACCACTGCCACCCCACCAGCACCTGGGGCAAGGCAAGGGCCCTACCTACCTTCACTGGAGGTTTGCATTTGTTTATGGCACTGTATAAATGTTTTATTATGATAATGTAGATGATAATTTTGCTGAAAGCTCCTGGCATCACAGGAGAGTAAGGGTTTTCTAGACGTTTTCACATAAAAAAAAGAACTGTTTCTTTATTCCTTCTTTTGACTCTCTCCTTCACTTCCATCCTTCTTTATTGAATAATCAGGAGAGCTTTTCTCACACTGCAAAAGAATAGGTGAATTCAGTTTTAGATGTGGGGTAATGTGGGCTACCCAGCCTCATATTGCCCTGGTTTAAGGCAGGAGATGAAGCGTTCTGTACATCTAAGAGGCTTTTTAAAGAACATGTTGGGATCAGTTGCTGTGTTTTGCTGGCATTTCTGCCAGAGTCTCTGCTTCCAAGTAATTTTTGAGTACGAGAAAAAAGAGAACTATTCGTGGGATGCTAAACAAAAATCTACTTTCGTACATAGTTCAACATGAGAGTCTTTGGAAACAGCACTGAGCTGTCATTGATAGGAAACTTCACTTAGGTTCTTTTGTGTTGAGATGTGTCACATATGTAAAAGTAGTTTAAATTTTACTAAATTATTTGTTATTTAAGAACCATCTTTTGTTCATATTAAAAATCTTTCCATTGTATTATTTTATTTCTATTCATGTCTTTTTTTTTAATCTTAAGTGCCTCAGTCACATCATGCGTGTTGCCTACAGCATAACTGCCATGCTTTACCAAGTATTCAGCGTTGCTCTGTTACTCTCATTTTCTTCAGTCTTAACTGGATTCTTACAGAATTTGTTTGATTTTTTCCTTAGAGTTCTACAAGTTATTTTCTTGATTTTTTCTTAATTTTTTTTTTTAAAGCCGATTTTCCCCAAACTCATGTTTTCTTGACATTTTGGTAGCTTTATTTAATATTCACTCCATTGCCTTAGTTATTTTTCCAGTAATAAGGTGACCAGAACTGGATACAGTCTCCCAGTTAAGTACCAAGGTCATAAAGAGTTTACAAGTTTTCAGTCTCCGTGACTAGATTTCATTTCATATGTAGTCCCAACATGTGCCTTTATGCTCCTATATCCTATTGCAAACTCATGTCCTTTTTTTCTGTTTCCTAAGCTTAGTTCAGTGTTGCTACTTCCTGATTTATTTCTTCTGTTTAATATTAGTGTTAAATTAAGCTTAGTTCAGTGTTGCTACTTCCTGATTTATTTCTTCTGTTTAATATTAGTGTTAAATTATTTTCCCCAGCTGTGCATTTTTTTGTCTGAGAAGTTTGGAGTGAAAAAGCCGAGAAAACTGAAAGCAAGCTGTTGCAATATAGACGCCTGAAATTCCTGAGATGAATGCAGAATGTTATTACTGTTGAATATTTAAGTGGATCTGTCCACATAGATAGATAAATTAGTGTTATGTACTATAATAGACATGAGCTTTGTGCATGATGGTACTACTTCCTATGTAACTGCTCTAAATTATATCTGATCCTCTTTGTGCTGTGTTATGCTTTGTCCAGCACACTGGACAAAACAGTTCTTAATTCTCTAGGTACCTGAGGATTATTTTTTAGATTAGTTTTTTTTATGTTGTTTCAGTCTTTCATTGACTCTTATGCAGATCTTGGAAAATCTTTAGTTTCTTTTTTCCTTTCCTTTTTTTTCCTTCTTTTCAAGAAGTCATTTCCCATAAAAGTCAAAGCACTTCACAGCTTTTGCACATTCATGATTTTGATCTTCACTAAGCTGGTTTGTGCTCTGATGACCTGTACCAAAAGGCAGTGACTGACCACCTCGGAGTGGTGGGATACAGCATGTTGATTAGTATTCTGCTGATAGATTACTGTTAGTGAACTTTCAGATGCATTCCTCCCCATCCCCGGTATTAAACTCTCTTGGCCAACTTATTGTTTGTAAAATAGAAATGATGGAGAAATTAGTCATTTTGTATCTTATTTTTTCTGCAGGATTTACAGATAATCAGTACAGATGAAAACCAGGTATTTGTGGCTGTTCAGGAGTGGTACCAGACAGACACGTACAACCTGTACCAGTCTGACCCGCAAGGTGTTTACTACTCTATCCTGCTGGAGAACGTCCGGAGCACAAAGCAGCCAGAAGAGAACGTCCTGATAGATATTCTGGAGGTAGGCCTTTATCTCTTCCAATGTGTGTAGTCAGTGAGGAGTTTTAATTTTTTTTTTTTTTGACTGAGTATCAGTAATTTTACATTAATATATTTTCACAGTTACCTTTAATGTAAAAAGACTAGAATTTCTTTCTTATTGATAGTGCATTGTTACTACTTACATGTTTCCCTCTTACCCTGCTAATGTGCTGTGCGCTCTAAGAGCTAGATTCTTGGTATGGTGTTCCATGGATGTACAAAACCTGAACTGGCTGAGGGTTTATTTTTTTAAGGTATTGAAAAGTGAAGCTGGCAGCATAGTTTATTATTGATGTAAGAAGTTATGCAGCTGCCTACGTACAGCTTTTTTCTTCTAGGTGACTCAGTGATATACTTCTGGACTTAGAGCAGGACATCTTTTAGCCAGCAGGGCCTTAAATAGTAATCCTGCGAGCCTTGTGCTACGTTGTGTCAGCTCTGACAAGCAAAGAACCGACAAAATTAGGTATTGGACAGCAAATCCACTTGCCTTCTGTACATCTCTTGTGCCAACAGAATTTGCTATGAGACAAACTCTCCTGTAAACAAATCTATCTTGGATTTTAACATCAGTGCACTCGGCAAAATAAAAACTGAAGAATATAGTGTTTTAGAAGAATAGCACAAACTGTTATTAATTCCATTCCTGCTGATGACAACATTTAAATGTAATAAGGTGTACATTTGCTCTTGTTCTGTTCTTTCTTGTAGCACGTAGGACTGGCCATTCTCAACATATTAAACTAATGGATCTTTGGTCTGACCCTGTTTGGCCACTGTTACACTCTAATCAGCCTGGTGTTAGTTTAAAAAAACAAAAACAAAAAACAACTTTATAAGTGCACCAGACTTCTTTGGTTTGTAGTAATTCTGGATACAAATCGTACACTTACAGAGCTGTTAAAAGCCTGTAATTAGACTCTTCCTGGAGGGGGAAAATGATAGTAGTTTTTTCCCCCTTACCTCCTCCATCTTTGTTTAGCTTTTTCTTTCCAAATGGCTGTAGTAAAACAAAAAGGTCTATCACTACCAATGATTATTTTCTAGACTCTACATTTTTAGAAATGAGGCTTCCTAATGAGTGAAGCTAAACAATGTGTGTAGCCACATTCCCACAGGGTGATTTATTGAGAGCATTAGTTTGCAGCTCTTTGCTCCTGGTCACTCCTGTGGGATGCAAAGCTAAAAGGGAGTCAGGTGCAATCTCTACTCCCTGCCTCACCTGTACCATGTAATTTCAGATAAGTTGTACAGAGGTGCCACTCCTGGCTGTCCTTTTGTCTACAAGAGTTATTTACTCAATTCAGTTTCACTGATTATTTCAGAATTTCACGATGTTACTGAGGGCATATTTGATAATGCATGAGAGAGAGAGAGAGAGAGAATTCCTAGATTATTGTGTGTGCTGGATTAATTTGTACGATTGCATTAAAAAGAAAATGCGCACATGATAAAGAGTAATTGAAAGACAATACACATGGAGCCATACAATTCAATTTTTTAGAGCTATTTTTGGAATAGAGTTGCATTATAGGAGAACACTGTTATTTGCTTGGAATAAGAAAGCCTACAGCTTCCAGATAGCTTGTACGATAAATAATTAGTGTTCATCATCTTTACTGGAATGTGATCAACTACTCCTACGTACAAGTAATGTATGGGTTATTTGCACAGTACAAAATAGCTAATAAATATAACGCATTTGGTCTAGTCTGGGTTTTCTCTCTGGGCATTTTAATGCAAGTATCCAATCTTGGGAAGAGGAATCTTCAGTGCAACACAGAGACAGTCCTCAATGGTTGACAATTTCTCTTTCCACCAGTGCATAATTCTCCTTAAAATTTGCACTGTTCATCTTCATTCTCCTATGCTGACCTCACTTCATCTTTTAGTTATACATCCGCTATAAAATATTTTATAGGTTTCTACCTGCCTGCATTCATTTTCTTTTATATGCTTTATCTTTTTTTTTTTTGTACTGTATTTCTTTTCATGTTGTGTGTGTTAAAGGGGTATAATTCCCAAATACTTGTTCAAAGAAGGAAAGACAAAGAAAGGTAAAGTATTAAGTGACTGTCCAAAAGGAGCATGCCTTTGAAATTTGTGACTGTACAAAAGCAGCATGTCCTTGAAATTGTATCAGGTGCTGCCAGTGTGAACCAGCCACAAATTTGACATAGGCATATCTGCAAAGTGGGCATACTAATGCAGTACTTCTAGATTGGATCTTGTTGTGACTTCTCATATAGGTAAGAGTTACACAAGTTGCAGTACATATTCTTCATGCTTTTCTTCCCAAACAACAAATCACTTATATTTAAAGTTTAAGCACAAACTTATATTACATAGCAGTATTTTTTGTATTTCAGTAACTGCTGCTAATAAACACTGTGGGGCCATCTGAACTGTGCTTTTTGCTACCGACTAGTATAGAATATTGTTTGGCTGTAAAATCAGTAATGTTAACAATGCAGCAATTAATGTGTCACAGAATACATAGTCATAGCAGAAAATTCATTTAGAAAATAGGTTTATAAGGTACAAAGTGCTTTTCTAACAGTACTGGTGAACTAGTAACCCCTGAACTGTTTTGGAAAATAGGTGCTCTGAGAACTAATCCAAAAGTCCAAGGAAAATCAAAGGAAAGGTACTTTTGAATTTCCTTGTGTTCATCTGTCTTGGGTAGCTACTGGACTGTTTATCAGAGTAACTGAACACCCCACAATGTTGAAATGCCTTCTTTTCCATAGCACCTTATTATTAATGTGAATCTCTTCCCTTCTTGGTAGAAAGATAATAATCTCCAATTTTTGATTAGGGAACTGAGTCAAGGAAAAGAAAGTACAGAAGAATTTGGGTGCCTCAGCATCCCAGTCAAATCCAGAAGGTAGATTTGACATACAGCATTTACAGTATTTACAGAAAGAGTCAGGTGTATATTTACATACGTCATAAGACAAATACAATAGAAAATGCTACAGAGGGTGTGGAGAGTTTTAAAGCTGCCATTTTTTACACACCGTAATTTTATATTAGTTATTATTTTTTAGGCTAATGCACCACTCTGAACATCATACTTCTGAACTTGCTTTGAAGATAGATGCCTGAAACTTATTTATTATTTCAAGCAGGGTTTATGCCTTTCATTCAAAATACAACTGCTGAAGTGCTGGTCAGCTTTTATCTTTTAGAGCAGTAGTGAGAGAACTTAGAGCAGTAGTGAGAGAAGTTAACTGAGACACTGGAAGAAATTTTTTTCATAACCTTTATGGGTCTGGTAGATTCAAACACTTACATCCCATATTCTAGAGAGGAGAGGTTACCCTCGTGCTGGGTTAGGTTAGAGATGGGAGTGGGAATGGAGAAAAATTTTAGCCTGACTCCCGTTGAATGATTATATGGAATGATTAAATATTCATTAAACAAGAATGAGAGAAAAAAAGAGAGAGAGGAAACAAAAATATTAATGATGCAGCGCTGGTTTTGCCATCCACAAATGTAGAGGGAAACCTCAGCTGCAGTCCCTGATCTAATTATTGTTTAAATATTTAATATTGTGTTCACTGGAAGAAAGGCATGTACAGAAATTGAACCCCAAGTCTACCTTCCCACGTAAATGTTTGAACTGCCAGGTTTTTTGTTCATATTCATGGTTGTGCTGTCTCTGGAAGGTAGAATATATAATAAAGCCCCAGCAAGTTGAAAATGCTTTGAAAGTAAAGAAAGCAGGTTCCTCATTTCTTTCCTTCCCTTCCTTTTCTCACCTGCACTGCAAAGTAGTTGACTTTTATAGTATGTTTGACTTGGAGGTGATTCTGAGCTTCCAGCATCCTGGATAAGCAAGCCAACCACACATGCATGGGGTTTTAAGGAAGAAGGAGCTCATGAGAGAGCAGAGTATTAAAATGTCTGTACAGAATTTGGCTATCTAAACTTAAATATATTTCCGAGTTCTAGGCTGTTACCGTAACCAGCAGAAAATCCTTATTTTCTGTAGATTTGGGTCAGTTCCTTAGGAAAAAAGCATATGTTTTATAAACAATAGGTATCAAATCTGTAGTCTGCTGGAAGGGATGCCTTCTCTTCACTCTAAGTGCAGACTTTTGTTAAATGAATGTCAAAGGGCGTTAGTACCTGCTAGTTGGAAAAAAAAAAAGGGAAACAGTTTTTCAAATACAAAATAAATAGTAAGTCCAGGAACAAATTATATCAGCAAGAGGCAAATATTCCTGATCATGCAAAGACCTGGCTCTCTTGTGCATTTAGTTGTAATGAATGCTTCCGTTTTGTTAAATGTCAGCACATAAGCAGATTAGAGAGCTGTACTATGCTGGAAATGGTATATGTGTTGATATACATTGTCAAGAATTTTTCAGAAATTCAAGAAGCCTCATAAATAATCACAAGGGAGACAAAAACACTCTTAAGGAAACCTTCAAATTTAGTACAAGATCTTATCTCATGCCATTGGTTGGAATATTAACACATAACGTAAAAGTTGGGGCTAGGACTAAACATATTAGAAGTGCGATTACTGTCAGGTTGCTTCTAAAAATTATCCCCACTAACTTTGACAGTCTGAGTTGTAATAATTTTCTAATACAGATTGTTTTGAAATAAAAGAACTAAGTTTGCCCAAGAGAAGAGATAGCCTGTAAACTTTTTTTTTTCTTTTTCCCCCAAGGTTAAACAGGTGAAGGGAGGCTAAATGTGTGGAGGTGGACTGGGTGTGGAAGCATTTTGGATGCTTGAGAGGTTGATTAAGCCCTCACAGTTTCTTCCCTGGATGATCTGTCTGCATTTATTTCCTACAAAAGGCAATTGTGCTTGCTAATTCAGTGTTATTTTAAAAGATATTATATTGTATTTTGTTATTGTAACCTATTTGTGTACTATTTTTATGACATGGGTCACGTGACTTCAGTGTAAAAGTCAGGTTGCTGTTATAAATTGCTTACATCATTTGTAGAATAACATTTTAGAGCTGTCCATATTTAAAAAAATGCAGAGCTGTAATTTTAACAGCAGTGTACAGTAAGGCCATGCTATTGTAATTTTTGTATTTTGCTGTATAAACTACATGTAATTCGACATTGAGAGAACTGTATATCCTTTTAAAATACATTTAGAAATACAAATCTGTTGGTAATTGTCCTCCCCTTCCGCCTTTCTCCCTTTCCTCTTATCCTTTTGCCTTCCTTATTTTTTTTAAGGTATCATTCACTTTTCTAGTGGAGAAACTACCTGAGGAGCCACAAAAGAGCAGCTAATCGGAGATAATCCTTGTTGAAAAAAATGTGTATGTGCTGGTCATTAACTCCCTCCTGTATGCTTCAGGTCAGAGGTGTCAAAGGAGTCTTTTTGGCCAACCAGAAAATTGATGGGAAAGTTACAACTCTGATAACCTACAACAAAGGCCGTGACTGGGATTTTCTAAACCCTCCAGACATCGATATGAATGGCAAACCGACAAACTGCAAACCTGTAAGTCGCTCTTTTTAGCCTATCCTTTCTCTAAAGTGCACGAGAATTATGTGTATGGTAGGATGTGCAGGAGTTCCAACAGCCCAAGAGCTTTGTGCCGAGTTTACCAGCCAAACTACTAGGCAAATGCACTTGCATTGCCTGAGCAGTGGTTTCACAAGCTGTTAGTCCAGTCATCTTGTAGAGTGAGTAGTCAGGACTCTCTGTTGCACTGCATTTCGTATTTTAGATCACTTTGACACAAAGAGGACATTTTTTCTTGTGTGTCAACCTCACAACCCAGTTCAGAATAATCATGACAACAGTCATTTGTGTCTGGATATAAGGGGCACATCATCAGTCAAATAGAGCATACCAATGCCTTCTCCTTTTCCATCTTTCATAGTTTTGTTTCATCTTAAACCAAGGTAACCCTTGGTTCCCTGTTAAAGGGAACTCTTGACAGTTGCTTGCAAATAAACACCACAGTTAACTGCGTGAAAAAGTCCTTTCTTTTTGTGAGATGATGTGATTTCAGTTTGTTTAGGTGCCCCAGCTACCCATAATATTTTGTTACCTGTGAGGCTGAAAACCTTGTATTTTTCTCACTGACTCTCTGCTCCTGGGGACTCCAAGCTCTGCATTGCTGGGCAAAATAAATGCTTTTATTCCTGCCACTGCCATAGCTTTGATCCCTCTCCATGTAGCAGAAGTGGAGGGCTGGAGCTGCTGGCTCCCTTTTGAAGAGTTCAAGACCATGCTACGTGGTTCAAGCCTGCAGGGCCTGATCCAGAGCTCTCTGAGACGAGTGGAAAGATCGCAGTGGCAGCAGCTCCCGGGCGGTGCTGGCACCCGCTCCTGGTAAAGCTCATGGCCAGATTGCTGTGAGCTGCATGAGCTTTGAGTGCTGCTTCAGAAAGAGCAAGAAGCAGTAAGTTGCTTAGCAAGGAGAAATGATCGGATGTATCCAAAAGTCATTATGCTGTTTTTCATACCGCTTTTTTTCTAAAAAAGAAATTTCAGTACAAACAGTTGGTTTTAATCATCATTTTACCAATTACCTTGAACCAACAAACATGCAATACTTGTTGCTGCTAGTTAGCATTTTTAAGCAATTATTCTGTCAGAGGGTTTTTTTATACAATAATTTCATCCTGACTTCTTTGAGTTTGGAGATCTTTTTGTTGAGATGGTGGCACACTATGCAGACATCACCAGAGATTCTTGTTAGAAGGCTAAGGTTGGTTTTTCGGAGTGGAATGTGGCTCCATGGGAAACAGCCATTCTCTTTCTCTACAAAGACATACATTGCTGAAGCTGTCTCTGACTGGGCTTTCATTATTGTAGGAGCATAACTGTTACCAGTTATTTTTCAAACCTGTCGTCTTCTTCTTTTTCTTCCCCCACAAGCCTGATTGCTACCTTCACCTCCATCTCCGCTGGGCAGACAATCCCTATGTGTCAGGAACAGTCCACACGAAGGACACTGCACCAGGGCTCATAATGGGGGCAGGTAAATGCATGACATTATTTTTTAAGACCTGAAATGTGGCAGCAGTTCTTTGTAGATCTAGTCTTTTGGTTTATAACAATACCATGCTACAGACGTTGCCAGAATAAGGCTTTCCCTGCAGAATAATCCTTTATGGGATCTCTTGATCAAACAATTTAATAAAAGTTAATTCATGTCCCAGAGCTGTGTCTTCTAGGACAGACCTGTAACAGTCGCCTGGATACATTATGCTTCTCTGTGCTGTGTAGTAATATCTCCTTCCCCATTAGTGTGGTGTGGAGGAGTGATGGCGGCTGAAGGACTTGTCCTGCATTCTTTTTCTCTGGAAGTGGGGTGTAGGGCCTCCAGCATCATGAATAGCCCAGCAAATCCAATAAACTGATGTAAACAGTGGCCAAGCCTTTGTTCTTTAAGCTTAGATACAGATAATTTGTCTTGTAATTTTTATGAATTCCTTTCTGCCTGAAGAGAGATGAAGTGAAAGAGGCAAATGTGTCTCTATGTTGGGAACAATGCTGGTTGTGGCTTCTCCATTATAACACACATATGGAGCCATGGTTCTGTGAAGTGGCATTTAATAAAAGAAATTCCATTGCAGTGTTGACTACTCATCAAGAAAAATATTCACATAACTCTCTTTTACTTTGTATCCTTGTGATTCATCTGTTCATTTAATTTAATTTTCTGTTTCTTTGTTTCAAAATTATTGAAATGTTGACTGTTCTAAGAGCTTTTTTAAATGGCATTATTTTATTTTTATGTTATGGATTATGTTTAGGTGAAATACATACATGTACTGCTTCCCTTTTGGTAAAAGTGTAGCTGTTTTTAATCAATAATGGTTTCTGCCTTAGCTTACACTAGTCTCTTATAAACAAACAACTTACTAAACTGAAAATTTCCTGAGAATATCAAGGTGAGCATATTTGGTGTTTAAAGAGAATGATGGCTGCCATTACTTCAATATAACTGAAGATTTCAAGTTTCCCCCTACTGTAAAGTATTAAAGTATTTTACTGGAGGCAGACCTACCTGGTGAAATGCTGCTGTGTTTTTATTGACACAAATGAGAATAAGAATTTATACAGTGCCCTTGTAGATATATTTCTATTACGTCTTTAATTCATATTCTATGAATTCCAATATTTCAAAAAATAACTTCCATCTCAGGGATCTTCTTTTTACGTAAAGGTAGTCCTATTCTAATGTGGGTTCTTAATTTTAGCCTCATCATATTGTACCTGAATGCCTTCTGGTAGCAAATTAAGCAATGAAGTTTAATTAATTAGTCCATTACTTCTATTTCATTTTTCCTCTGTCCTTGCATTATAATCTGATGTGGTGAACCAATATTCGTTGAGATGTTGGGTTGTTTTCTTTTGGTTGGGTTTTGTGGAGGCTTTTTAAGTGCACTGTTCTCTGAGATCATATTAGGGATGGCAGGTTGAAGAAGAGTATTTTGCCCTTAATTCCTTTCTAGAATAGGGTGAGATTTTATTACTGTGACATTGTTTTACTATGCCAGGTAGGTAAACTTGTCAAGAGCTTTCCTCAACATGAACATGAGGGAGTCTTTCATGACATCCAGGTATCATTAATAATGAACTAATATGTTAAATCTGACTGGATGGTGGAGCAACCTATAGTGTAATGGAAATGGTAGAGAGGCATGCTCACTAATAGCAGCTGCCTAAAAAACTCAGAGGAATGGTGTGAAAGTGGGAAAAATTTGCCCAAGAGTAGTGCAGAAGTTTCTTTCTCTGGCAGAAGGTCATGTAGTTCCAAACAGAGCCAGGAGACTTATTTTGGAGTCTTAAAAATCTTGAAGAGCAACTGCATCCCCTTGCCAAGAGACGACCTGAATCAACTCTGATTTTGACTTACATTTACATTATTTGGATGCTCAGGTCATCTGGATTCAGTGCACATGCTCAGTCTTATCTGGCAAACCTGATATCCTTGTAAACTTACACTTCTTATCAGAAATACTATACATACAATGAGTTTGAATTTCTTCTGGCGTGATCCTTGAAACAGATAATCCTATGCAAATCAACAGAAGTACTATGCTCTTAGCACATACAGAAATCAGATTATTTGGGCCACATCACACACTATTGGAATTTTACTGTTAGATTTAGGGAGAGCACATCTTCTGGAAATGACTGAAGATGATAAAGATCTGTGAATGTCAGTTGATCACAGTGTGTCTAGGAACCATCAGTGCCTTGTGCTGTGAAAAAGGAAATGTATTCTGAGGGCAAAGTAGGTAAATAATTGCCAATGGAGAGAGGGAAATATTAATACTCTGGCATAGTACTGTACAGCAACCTTTTTAATAAGAATGTGTACAATTCTGATCATCAATTTTCAGGACCAGGTGCTAAGAAGGACTACTTGGCAGTTGATGGAAATAGAGAACATTTACAAGAGGAACCTCATTAGCTGAGAAAAAGAAAGGGCAATAAAGAATATGATATTTTTCCTGAAAGTGTAACCGTGGGGTAGAAACAAGTGATGTAAACAAATGGATAAGAACTAGACATTAGAAAACAGTTTCTAACCATAGAGCCATGAAGTTCATCCCCTCAATAAAGGCAGTGTGGCTATCAATCAAAAAGGAAAAAAAAAATAAATTCCCTTTAACATGGAGTTTGGCTACTTTATAGGAAGCTCATACAACACAGCTGCTTGTGGTAATGAAAAACCTAACCTGTGACTTAAGGATAGTTGAAACTCAGAGCACAGAGACTACTGAATATTGTTTTAATTTAAAAAATAATTAAATAGTGAACAGCATTAACTCCTAGAGCACTTGGGAAAAATGCAATAATAGGATGTTAAAATTGCATCTTTTAAAACTCATACTTACAAATAAAAATTCCACTCTATTAAAGTTGCATAAATAGTTCTAAGGAATGCATATTTTTAGCTTATGTATATATAAAAATTGTTCAGACAGAATATTAAATTTTATAGCTGCATATTAAAGTGTTCTTTTAAATAACTGCTTTGCTCCATTTAAGAAATGTAATAGGATTTTACATTTACATTTGATTTTCGTGCATTTAAATCTTGGCAGCAGCTTCTATTTCTCACAGCATCAGCTATGAAATGTGTGTCAATTGATGTGTAAATTTTTACTATAAACTTGTAAAGGACTTTTCTATGAAAAATGTTTAGAGAAGTGTAGATTTTTCAGGTGCTAGTTTACAATAATCGTCTGCTTAGCTTCCAATCCAGATGGCAAATCAAGCAAGCAGTAAATTCTGCACATTCACACGAATTGAGGAAGTGCTGGAAAAGTTCAGTTTACTTTTTGTCATATCAGGCTCAAATACATTGCATACATTGTGATAAATTTCTATCATTTTTCACAAAATTAGCATACCATGATGCCACTATAAAAAGGATGAGGGAACAGGGAGATGATTGAACATTTCCCAGGGCATTTTGGAGCGAAGATCCTGCAATTCCCTTGGATTTTTCTTATGTCAACATATTCCCCCATTCTGATGGGATGAATGACTCCCTTAGCCCTCAGCTGAACACATCTTCAGCTTGCCAGGCAAAAACTGTCGATCTGGGACATTTAAACACAAATTGGTTGTATGTTTGTTCAACACTGTAACTACAAGTTTACAAACCATGAAATTTTTGCTTATTGTGCATTGACTGAAGGGATGTTATGACTGTATTTATTACCAGTAATCTAGGCAAGGCACATCTCTCTTTTTGGAGTAGGTGTCTGCCTCTATGCTAAATCTAAGTGGCTGGAAAAGATTTTCCATATTAGAAGCATTATCAAAGTATTGCATATGGAGATTGTTTCTTCTCACAGTAAGCATGTCTAAAGTCATGTATAAAAATATAGGTAAATGTAGTGATAAGTAGCACTTAAAACATGTAAATTAATAGTAAACTGTAAATGAAACTAATCTCCCATATTTGTGTGACCCAGTAGGAACCTGCCAAAATGCCTGAGCAAAGACAAACTTATAATTACTCTTGAGACCTGTATGTGTTTTTCACAGCTATACCACGTTTCCAGAGAGCTTGGCTGGCCACCAGTCATCACTAAAATACATCTCTTTCTTTCACATCCCTGTGCTACCAACTGCTAAACTGGCATGTGCAAAGTTACAAATAGCTTGAAGAACTATGCTGAACAGTAGTTAGTACCCCTGTATTCTAGTTTTTGGGACTGGCACCGCTGCGGGGATGGAACGTGTAATTTTACCCAGTGACTTTAAAATTAGCCTTTACTCAGGACAAGTAAAAAAGCAAAAGAGGAATTCCTGTATCCCAAAGCACAGTTTGAAAAGGTTTATTAGGATGCAAGTAACAGAAATTAAAAATTACTATGCTTAACCAAAAAATCCAAAATGCAGGCCAAAATGTTTCCTTTTGTTTCCTAAATTGAAGAAGCAAGGTATCAGAACATAACAACAGCAGAGTCATACTAACTCAGGCCAAGAGTCCATCTAGCACAGTATCCTGGCTCTGTTGGTCACAAAAGCCTTTGGGGAAGCATTTAAGAACAATTCAGGTTTATATGGTCCCCCAGGCCATGTTTAGGGGCAAGGCACACATATGAGACTGTTTATGATAAGTGCTATGGTCAAGACAGCACCAGGTTTACCTCTCCTAACCTACAGAGCTCAAGAAAACAATCGTACCTTGGCCTTCTACCCTCAGACACATCCATCATGACCAGGGGGCATGCCGCACACATCCTCAGTTTCATCACATGAAAACACCATTTTCATGGCCTATAACATAACCCTCATGTTATTTCAGGTAATTTGAACTGGGGGGGGGGAGGGGACGGGGGGACACGACACGACACCCCACAGAAATACATCTTCTGGCCATGGCAACACCACCTGGGGAGAGACAGGGCTGAGCACTATGTGGTGTGAACATGGTCGGGTCATGCCAACCGGCCTCGGCTGCAGGACAGTCTCTGGCCTTCCCTTATTTCATTTATGTGTGGTGTTTGCAATAATACCATCCCTTTATTAGGGACAAAGTATGAACCTCTAAAAATGCCTTCAACAGCAATGTATTTAAAATTGGATGAGAAATGTAGAAAGCAAAGTTGAAGCAGTAACTGAAGGGTCTCCTTTCCTGTTCTTTCCTGTTCCTGTCATTTAGCTACAAAAAGAATATAAAATAATATAAGACGAACTTGAGGAGCTTCTGTATAACAAACAAAACTTCTTGAAACTAGATGGAAAACTTCTTGAAACTAGATGGCAAAATACTCTGTGTCATGTCAAAGGAGTTTTCAGGCCATTTAGATTAAAAAAATGATGTTAAAAAAAGTGATGTTAAAATGATACTATTTATAGCTCTAGCTAATATTGCCTTGTCGTGGTTTAACCCCAGCTGGCAGCTAAGCACCACACAGCCGCTCACTCACTCCCTGCCCTGGGTGGGATGGGGGAGAGAATAAGAAGAGTAAAAGTGAGAAAACTCATGGGTTGAGATAATTTAATAATTTAAATTAAATAATAATAACAATAAGAAATAAAAATCTAAGGAAAAGGAAAATAACAAAGAGAGAGAAATAAAACCCAGGAAAGACAAGTGATGCAAATGAAAACAATTGCTCACCACCAACTGACCAATGCCCCGCCAGTCCCTGAGCAGTGCCCCCCCCCCCCAGCCAACCTCTCCCCTATTTATCTGCTGAGGATGACGTCCTATGGTCTGGAATATCCCTTTGGTCAGTTGGGGTCAGCTGTCCCAGCTGTGTCACCTCCCAACTCCTTGTGCTCCCCCAGCCTGCTCGCTGGTGGGGAGGTGTGAGGAGAAGCAAAGTCCTTGACTCTGTATAAGCACTCCTCAGCAGTAACAAAAACATCTCTGCATTAGCAACGCTGTTTTCAGCACAAATCCAAAACATAGCCCCATACTAGCTACTATGAAGAACATTAAGTCTATGCCAGCCAAAACCAGCACAAGGCTGCAGTTGATTACCCATTTGAGATGCAGTAACTTTTTCAGTATGAACCTGAATTGCCTTCAGTGTATTAGATTACCTTTACTTGTTACCACAGATGGATTTTGAGATGTAATACAGACCCACTAAAATGACAGAAAAGTTTCCATGTTGTGGTGGCACACCTGAGGAGTTACTGCAGATATTTACAGCTGTAATAAGGAGCACAGATTTTAGTGTGATTCGCAAGGCAAACAGCACACTGATGTTTGTGGCTGTGCAGTACAGTCCGAACAGTTCAGCACGTGGTGGGAATGGTACTTACACACTGTAAGTGTTAGCTTCCAGTCTTGGGGCTGAGCATAATTTGGCTGTTTCTCACCTTCTGTATCACTTGATCGTGATGTCAGTTGTGCACATGTGTAATTGGCTGCCACACTTAGAACAGATACGGTTCATAATTCTCCTCAGGTACGGCACAGAAACTTTCAGGGTGTCTTACCTCTACTTTGAGTGCTCCTGTGACTTTGCAGTTGTTTGTAATGTTACTAATGTCAGGATTTTTAAAATTTCATTTGATGTGAATTAGACCTGTTGTAAAGGGGTTTACAGGGTGCTATTAAATGTGCTTTGTTTAGTTAGGTGGCTTAATCCAGTAACATGACGCACTGCGAGGTAGCTAGAGCCTAAAATTATGCGCTTTATTTTAAATCTCAAAAAGAACAGAATGTCCCAAATCTTTGAAGTTATTTTTTATTAGAACATAAAAAATAAAGTTAAACCAATGTGACTCTTCAGAGAAAACTCATAACTCTTGTGTGACACATGTTAAATAGAAAGGTTTGCAAATAAAATTGTGGTGAGTCCACCAAGTTCTTTGAAGGACTTAGTTTTATTCCAGTTCTACTTTTTCAGGCTAACAGCTTTCAAAGATATCCTTGGCTTAACAAACACATCACACACCCCTATGTGTTCCCACGGAAATTTCCTTCTGCCTGTCACCTCTGAGATTTGGCTGCATGGCTGCTTCCCACTGCAAATAACCCCCTGTGCTGTGCAGGAGCCTCCCTGTCTCCATTGGTGATGCAGGTTTCCTGCTTGCTCCCTCACCTGCTTTTTCTTTCTGAATCCACTGACGCTGTTTTTCAGCAAGACATTGTCTGCAGTACCCACAGAGGAAACTGAAACTAAATTGAAAGGTTTTACCCTCACTTGCAGAAAGGGTTCTCTTATGTACTTGAAGACTTGACTGTATAAAGTATGCAAAATTAGGTAATATAATTGCATCTTCTAAAAAATCTGGAAGTAGTGGAAATTACAGCCTTCATTAATGCGCAGAACATTATGTCAGCAGTGAGAAGTTCCTGCATGCGTCACTTCTGTTTTTTCACTCTTGGCCTGGGGATGGACCACTTTCAAAGATCAAAGAGCAGTGAAGTCCTTTTTCCCAAAGCAGTACACTCTATCCCAAGTTTGTCATCAGTTGTGGTTTTTGACAGAATGGAATTTCTCTGTAATTATAGCGGAGTCCACCAACTCCTTTTGCTCATTTACCAAGAAAAGGCAATAAAGGTAAAATGAAAATTAGGAGAAGTCCTGTCTGTCTTGGTACACATCTGCGATTACAAAGCAGTTGCTAATATCTTTCAGTCATTACCATATCAGCTGGATATAAAAGGTAATGCTTGTGCTTTCTAATGAAGCACAAGTTGATGCTGTTTAGTTTACAGACTAATTCTCCATTAGCTAAGGCAATTTGCCACTGCACTTTTTAAAGTGCAGATCCATAGTAATTCTCAAAATAAAGACCTACTCATGCAAGTAGATTTCAGTAAGTGGTGAAAAGAGGTAGAATAAACAGCATTTATCCAGGAGCAAAACTAACAATGCATTCGTTAAAGGTATCTGTGCAAATAAGGGTGTAGACTGACAGCAATACTTTAGATATTTCTATCCACAGCTATCCCAAAGAAAAAGTTCTGTGAGTAACTGCAGAAGCACAAGAATATAACTATTCGCAGAAATATGTACCGGTAAAAACTATGCAGAGGAAAGAATAGCAAAATAAATATGTTTTGTATTAACAGCAAATCAACTCTTTCCATTCCTTCAGTTGTGAGAAGGTGATTTCTCATTCATACCTCCTTCTTGTGACCAGATGAATCTTTGCTACACAAAGGTGATGGGACCTGGCCCTACTTCCTGATGAAATCTGTGAGACATGGGAAAATAAGATCATTTTTCCTGATCTTTGCTTACATAAGGTTTTAGGATGCAAAGTGATAATAAGTTCAAAATGGCCATTAACCAAATAGATTTAAATAAACCTGTTTTGGGGGAGAAAATGCAACTAAATTCAGGTGTAAAGCTTTCATTTTGAAACTGTCTCATTAGGTAATATTGACGATTTAATCATGTTTAATTGATGGGGTTTTTTCTCTTATACTGGAAGATCTGCCTAAATGAATGCAACATGGCTACAACCAAAAGATGTAATTTTCCAAGGACTACTGGACAGAATAAAACCAAAAGTTGAATCTGTTCTTAAAAAAAACTGAAACTTTTGTTAGGCTTATGGTCCTTTGTCCTTAACACTTATGGTGTGGTTGTAACTTTCTGTCATTTCCGTCATGGAGGTTTCATTTTGATTGCTGGTATCAGTAGAGCCTTTGTTTCTTAAAGCTAGACAGCCTTATATAAAAATGATAACCTTTTTGTGAAGCCATATGATGGCCCTGGTTACCCTGGCTGCACAGAGCAAGTCAGCAGGCAGAGGGGTGGGAGGGTGATGCTGCGTGTCTGCCAGGCAAGCACCCTCAGCCTCCGTCCTTGACTTCGGGGTGGGCTGGTTTTCGAAGATGAAGATGCTTGCAGGGAAAGAATAGGGGCTGTTCACTCCACAGTTACCTGTTTCTCTTTCCTTCCTGCTTGGCACAACTGCTGTCACATCCAATAGTTGTCATGAGGGTCATCCCTGCACTTTGACTCTAAGTTGGTTTTGACACATTTTTAGTCTTACAGGTCTTATATCTACTTCATCCATACGAGCATGGTTCTTAAGTGTGTGTTCAGTCCACATCACTTTCATCCATACTGTGCTGACCTTAACAAATCTCCTCATTGCCTACAGGAATAGGGTCGTACTTTCAAAATGGCCAACTAAATCTGTGCTGAATTATTTGATAAACAAGAGAGCATGAAGGGGGTTGGAAAGATGAAAACCCAAGAGAGGCAGTGGCATCTTCTGAAATGTTAGATGCAGTTGAAAGAAATGAACTGACACCTATAAATTCCCTGATTCAACATAAATATCCTAATCCTGTCTAGGCCGTATGTAGGGTTAAATAATATAGTTATACCATTAAACAGTGGAGCACATGCAATCTTGATGGTCCAAATAGAGCCTGTATTTTGGGCAGTGGGTGCTGTCATTCCTCTCAGGAGCCTTTCAGGACTAGTGAGCACACTCTGCATAAACAGGTCTGTTTTGGTGGTTAAAAACAGCTATTTATAAAACACACAAGTGAAATTTCATACTACTATCCTAATCTCAAGTGTTTTCTTTCCTCGTCTCTTCTGCTTAAGAGGATCTGATAACTTTTATCTTATTTCTACTGTAAAAACATACAAACCATATATTTAAGTCAAAATCCCCTGGAGGATTTCATTTAGAAGGAATATTGTGCCATGATTGCTTCTCCCCTAGAACACTGTAAACTGCCTGGTTGTTTAATAGTTTTCTATTCAGAATACTGCATGTTAAAAGATGGAGATGTCAGTATTTGGGATTGCATCCACCAAGATCATCTTCCACGGGTTTGTTTTAACGCTTCTGTTTGCTTTGCAGCAATCTGAATGCTAGCTGCTGCTCCTCAGTGCTTTATGTCAAAATATTCAGTAGCTTCCTGGTCAATATTTAGGTAAATCAAGTAATTCTGCTTTAGGTTCTTCTGTATTTACGCACTTTTTCAACGCCCCTGCCCCCTCTTTTCAGTGTTACATATTTCTCCAGATTCTAGATTTTGCTACCACTTCATAAATTCTTACAGGTAAAGCATTTTTTATTTTAACAATTCAAGTTCAAGGTGAATAATTTTACAAAATGTGATTAAAGTTAAGGTATGGCTTCTGAGTTTATGGACGCTTCAGACTTACATCTTAAATATGTGTTCTTTTATAATAATTTTTCAGCATGCAGCAACAGAACTGAAATGTTGGTTTGGCCTCTGCATTTCAGTATTAGAATTAAGCCTCATTGCTCCCACTTCTGGATAGCTAGCAACATAAAGGAAGAAGCTAGAAGTGTACATATATGTTTTTAAAAGGATTTATCTGGTGCTACCAGAAATAAAGTAAGCCTGCTGATCATCTGCGTTTAGTTCTTGCTCTGACCTGGAAACTTACTTTGTCTGGCATCAGGACTAGACCCAATCTCTCTTGTTCATGTGGATGCAACCCTTGTTTCCTCCTGTTTCGTGACAGGTAACCTGGGGTCCCAGCTGGTTGAGTATAAAGAAGAGATGTACATAACATCTGACTGTGGGAAGACGTGGCGTCAGGTAGGAAACAGAAATCATCAAAGGCACAAGGAACTAATTTTAATGTACCAAATGGGATGAATTTTATAATGCTTAACTAATCTTTATATACTCACTCTTTTGAGAGAGGTGGCTATTATTATCCGCATTTCACTTGGAAACTGGGAGAGATTAAGAAGGTAATTTGCAAAACTCAGATTGGCTGGGCTGTCAGGTTCTGCTGAAATTCCAGTATTTTGGTGTCTTTAAAGGTCTTACAAATACCTTGCATAAAAACCAGAGTCTGTTTAGGTTTTTAATAATTTAAGTAATATGCTTATGCTAATGATGAAGTGGACCTGGCCTAGATCTTGCAAATATTCCAAGCTAGAAGACATGGTTTAGGTAGAAAGGCAGAAATTCTTCTGCTTCATAGTCTGAAAAATGATATTTAAGCTTAAACTTTGTTCTTCGTTGAAACTGAGAAAGCAAAAAGAGATTTTAAAAAAAAATACATTTTTTTAATGTCTGTTAGTATGATTTAATCAATTCTGGGACTACAAACACCAAAGTATTAAATAAAGAACAGTCATGTAGTCGCTGTAATGCCACTTGAATTCTGGATGTCTTTTGCTTCCAATGCCTAGTGTCAATTTAAGCATTGCACCTTTATTATGTATTTTTTCCTAAATTGCTCTATCTCAGCAATGCTTAATCATGGGGATATTTTCTTTCTGTGTGTATATAGCAACAACACACAATATGATCTGGAATCTACTTATAATGTATATCCAGGAGGAAAAGAAAACACCCTCAAAGGACCAAAGTGTGTAAAAAAATAATTTAATTTCAGTTAAAATACTGGTTTAGTGTTCAGCTAAAATAAAATTAAGTTGTGTTATTTTCTAGAGAACAAGTGTGAAAATGTTCTCACTAGTGTTACTGAGCTTGGGGAGTTAGAGATTAAAAGAGGAAAATACAGACAGTCTCTTCTATTGCTATTGTGGGGTGCCATTAATACTCCACAGAAGGACTTTTTAAAAGAAATACATTAATTTTGTCATGATAATGTCCTTTGAGGTTTAAAAGATAAAATTTTCTGCCAAATGCCTTCTTGAAATCTAGCATAAGATAAATAAGTGTTTAAATGCAAAAGCCTTCCAGGATTTACAGTGGGTACTGTGTTGTCTAATACGTCATACAGGCCTCTCTAATAATTTATTGTCAGCATTTGCCAAAGTTCTATATTTTTTTCTGGTGTGAAAAGTAATAAGAAAAGAGCAAAGGGGATCAAATTCATATTTTTGCTGCTTTTTATTTGTGAGACACTCACACAAATGATATGTGATGAAACTTGACCTTAAGATGACTATTCATGCTGCAAAACCAACCACAAATTGATCCCTTATTATGACAGTCAAAATGAAAAACACCTTTGCTAGCTTTGCTTTAATTAGAACTGCTACAAAGCCTTTGAAAGAGCTTACTCAATCCTAATATTTGTGATCAGAATGAAAATGTGGATTATTTTATGGCCTCACTGTTCATGATCGAACAGTTCTTCCGGAGGACAGCGGTACATTTCCTTTCTCTGTTGGAGCTCATGCAACAAAAGACAAGGCTTCAGTTAGATGATACAGGAATTATTTAGACAGTTAATTACAGATCTCATGAGCTGGCAGAAGCAGAGCAAAGCTCGTGTTCGGGTGGGTTTAAGTCACTGACTTGGAAACTTTGCAGTTGTCATTACCGAGTGCCTGTCACCTTTCTCACATGCCACACATGATGTTGCAGAGCTGTCTACAGACTAGAAGATGAGCAGTCTGTGCTTGCACAGAGTGAAAGAGCAAGGCAGAAAAGTAAATATAAAAGACTTAGGAGAAAAGGCAGTTCAAGGAATTAATTAAAAGCTTTCCTGAAATAATAGCAGTAATGGTTCATAGGAATATAGGACTGGGAGGAAGGTGAAAGATCATGTAGTTCGACTGCGTGCTCTGAGACAACATCAAACGTACTAGGAACATCTCTGACACAGGTTTGCCAGACCTATTTGTTAATCGTTCACTGTAGGAGATTCTGCAGTCTGGCTACCTGGTGTTTCACCATTCTTCATAGAGTTTTCTGAATATTTAATGTAAGCCTACTATGCTTTTTGCTGTTCTCACAGTTTCACAAATTCTGCAAGATAAGTTGATTTCTTCTTGTCTTTGGAGAGGAGTGGTTTTCTGTCACCTTTCAATAACTTTTCAGATGTTGAAAGATGATTCTCATGTCTACCCAGAGTATAGGGCTTTTCTTCTTGGAAAACAGCAAACTCAAATCCACTGATTTTCCTAATGGATCAAATTTCTAAAGCGCTTTTCCTTTTTGTTGCTCATTGATTGGACTATCTAATATGACATCCCTCTCCTGAAGCATGGTAAAACTGAATGCAAAATTACAAATTTTATCAGTACTAAACAGAATTAAATGATTGCCCTTGATGTCTTGACATTACTGGCACCTCATTTCAGATTTGTCTTCTTTACACTGGCATCACATTGTTGACTCAGATTCAGTTTGTGATTCATAACTGGGACCAGTCCCTGAGTTCCTGAATGTGCAATACATTCTCAATTTAACAACAATCTACTGATCATTTTCATTCCATAATTTCTTAACCGGCTGTCTACACTTAAATGATTTCAACTGAACCTTTATTTCCATAGCTTGCATATGGTAAGGTCATATGAGAGTTCAGGAAGACTTACTATAGTAGGATATACAACCAGTGTTTATAGGTAGAAATAAAAATGACCAAATGAGAGTTTTGTGAAATTAAGTAAATCCTAGTGATAAACAGAAAAGAAAACATAAGGATTGTGATTATAAGTAGCCACAATACCACTTGGGCTTGCTCCAGTTGTTCTTCTGCCTTTCAGTTGCACAATGCCTGAGCTACTTATTAGTATCTCTTGAAACCATCGCTCCCCTGCGTAGCATTTTAAGGCAAGCTGAAATTTGTGACTATGTATTGTACAACATTGCACTGTAAATAGCAGTAGTTTAGGAGCTGATTGACAAGTAGCTTGAATGTCCATGCAACAGCAGCGATCTGGCCTGTAGGAGAAGATAGTCTCACCTTGACATTATCATGAACTATGTGGGCTTCGATCATCTTAAGTGAACGACGAAGATGTAGCCTGAGGTGAACTTGTGGGACAGATATGTCTATTTAGAAGATTTCTCTATTACATGAGGAAAACAATATCATAAAATATGTTAATGAACATGATAGCAGTCAGATAGATACTGTACAAACTGATTTCTGTTCACAGTTATGGTTCCCTTTGCTATTTCAACAGCATCTGTTAAAACACTGTGCTTGAAATAGGGCAAACAGAGTAAGAGAAAGGTCTGGCTTTCAAAAGAAAAGGCTTAAATAAAAGGAGAAACAACAAAAAACCTTTCATATTTGATCTGCTACCAAAGTAGCTAGCGTAGCAACAAAATGCCCAATTAAGCTAATAAGGTTACACAGAAAGTCTGTTGTATGTCTAGGGACAGAATCCAGATCTCTGGAGCTTTAGTCCAGTGCTTTGTTTGTTGGAATATTATTTCTCTATGCCAAATCCTTTTGTATCAAAGCAATTTGGAAAACATTTGTTTAAGCAAGACTACTTGTTTTTCTGCAGACATCGTTAAGAGATGGATGGTAACACCTTTAAGCACAACAGGAAAGGCTGCAATCCCAGCCTCACCCCTGGGAAGGTCCAACTGGCTTATTCTGTGTAGGAAAACTTCTGTTTCCAGATTTGAATTTACAAATGGATGTCACTTTGTGAGAGAAGCAAGTGACTTTGGGCATTTTTGGTTACTTTTGAAACTTACATATCTCAGAGTAAAATTGTGTGGAGTATATTTCTCTAGATTCATTTAAACATGTTTTCATTGAATTCATGGAGCTCTCCTAATTTCTCCCAACAGATATCCTGGCCTGAAATAGCTGCTGAAGTTGTTAGGACAGACACAGGAAAAAACATGGAGAGCAGATGGAGGGGAGAGAGGGAGAGAAAAGAAGTTGACATTACAATTGTAAAGCATATAACATGCTCCAAAAATTACAGAAAGAAAAAACATAGAAATAGGTTATAAGAATCTACTTCTGTAGTTGCTGGCTACCAGTAAGGATTGTAATGAATTTATTACCTGACTTTAGTTAGTGGAGAGTCATATATCAGAATTCGTGGCTGACTGTGAACATACATATCACTTGATCCTGGGCTCGAATTTCAGCTCTGACACCAGGACCATCTTTGCCTAAATCCTTTGCAAACTGATTGTCTTGGTTTTGTTTCTAGAAAGTAGACAGAAATATTTACTTTTGTGCTGAACTCCACAGGCATGAAATCGTTAATTCTTTTCAATGTACTGAAGATGAAGATTTACTTTCATCAGGAATGTCATACATTTTTCATTCTTAAATATTTGAACCGTGTACGAGAAGAGCATGATATAAAGATGGCATTAATGTGCCTGTAATGTATCCTCTGTGCTTCATAGTGTGCCAAGTGGATGTAGGGTAAGGCTGGGGTACTGAAATGGTGCATGAGGAAGTGCCATGGTGCTTTTCTGGGAAAACCTAATTTGGATAAAGTGATGCACATACCAGCTTATTATCTTCAGTATGATGGTGAAGCTTTTGGAGACTTTGTGTCCCAGCATATATCATTTCATTTTGATTTGAGCAAAAGTTCAAACAAAGTTTAGAGGAGGATCAAAACTCTGCTTGCTTATCTGACTCCAGCTAATCTCATCCTTTTGAAGTGCATCTAAATTAATGTCTATCCTTTACTGAATTCTCTTCTAAAATACGCAGCTGTGTGGAACAAGAAGATAGGACTGTAAATGCCTCATATCAGGGTTTCGCCTATAAATTGGCAACACTGAAAAGCTGATCAGACACTTGAAGCCCTAGGATTCCCGTAAAATAGGCTCTCACTAGATGAGAGGAAGACTAAATTCTGAACCCAAATTAAATGCTTATTATTTTTGAAGTAATTGTGAATGTGCTGTAAGATACTTTTCTCCCACCTCTGTTTCAGTCTTACTGATAAATCCTCTAAATGTAGCATTAAGTATTGTCAAAAAAAGAAGCATTTAGTATTGCCAGGTTTTTTCATTCACAAGGCAAAGTAAAGCTAACCTTTATGTTTTTCACCTTTGCTTTGTCAAAGCCTGTAGGCGGCTGCATGTTCATCTATTAACTGCTAAGTGTGTGTAGTAACTCTCACTTTATCACCTGCTCTTATGTTAAATGAACTTTCACAGGTTAATAACGTGAGTAAACCCTGCCTTAAAACAGATTTCACATGTAAAAAAGGGAAGATATCTACCTGTTCATTTATTTTAGTACTGCTGATGACCTCTAGAAAATGAATGAAAATAATTTAGGAAATTTTGAATCCTTTATACCATTAAATCAATATTCCGTGTATTTTGGTTCTGAACTCAGAGCGGCCTCTGTGTGAGATCACATAAAGTTTGAATTTAAATAAATCATTGACACTGGAAATGCAGAAAACATGCTTGCACCAATTATTTCAAATTCTGTAGAGTCTGGAGAACATGTGAGAAAGTCACGGACAGCAGTACTTTTCCTATTTTTCTTAGAATTAGACTACAAAACATTTTATTCTGCAAGATACACAGAATATGGCAAATACCAAAGTAAGGTGATAGGTCACTTGGTGATATATAATAGGAAGGAATGCAGAATGCATACTGTGAGAAATATAAGCTTGGGCTAAAATCACTTCAGACAGTTTAATCTGACTGTGATTTGAACCTGAACATTTTCTGATTCACCTGCTTAACTTTCTTTTCTTTTACAGCTGCGAGAAATATAAGAGTTAAACTGACTTTTATGTCCTTTTCAATTTGAAGTGCGGACATTATAAAACATAGAAGTCTTTTAATCCTGGTTTGCTCATACATTTTATTTCTGCTGGTTTGTACATTTCCTTAGCTGGCCTTTTTTTGTCTGACTTGTAGGTCTTTGAAGAAGAGCACCACATCTTGTACCTGGACCATGGTGGAGTTATTGTGGCCATCAAAGACACCTCTATCCCTCTGAAAATACTCAAGTAATCCTACAGTCAATTAGAGTAGAGCTATCGTGTATTCGAGACTTAAGGCAAAGTTCAGAATTTACGATGAGCATTTTAGTGTCATCATGTATGAAATGCAGGTGGAGTCAGCTTAATTTATCATTCATTAAGTCAACAAAATGCAGGTGGATGTTTTCTTAAAGATTACTTCATGGTGCTGAAAGTACCGTGGTATAACGTATTAATAATAATAAAATTTTCTGGCATCAGTATAGGTATTTTTGCTTAAAAGGCTATCCTGGAACTCTACAGTACAAGCCATGTTCAGCATGATTGTTATCTGCTACTGGTCGCACCAGCAGTATATGGCAATGATGCTCAACCTAAGATGCATATGTGGCTTAGGTACCCAGTCAGGATAGTTCATTCATACTATTCATACTGTTCATTCATAAAGCTCTGTCCCTTCCAAGCGCCACAGTGAATGAAGATGTTGGAGAATAGTCCTGAGTTGCTCTCTCAAGAGCAATATAATATAGACTTTGGGAGCCAATGGGGAAAGGACTTATGTGTCCTTATGTGCTGTGTAACACAGTATGCAAAAAGCTCAGTTCATCTGAGACATTTATGCACAAATTAACTGTACTGTGCATAGAAACTGTCCTATAGTGATAATGCAGCAAATGGCCTTCTCATCTTGTTTGGCAGGAAAGGTTTTCTGCAAAGCATTTTGTCATAAAATACCAAGTTTTAAACTGCATAATACTGAAGCAAAATATGGTAATCTTACATAGTGGCATACAGAACTATCATCTTTGGCATAAAAAACATAAGAGATCTTCGTCACTTGTGGTTCATTTTTACATAATACTGTATACACTAGTAGGAACTAGGCTATGTACTTGGTTAGCTAGGGTGAAAGCCATCATAAACCTACTATCCAAAAGACCTGGAGGAAATGTAGAGAAGAAAATTTGATTCATAAATTTTGGGTGCACAGAGTATTTGAAATATGTTTTGCCAATTCATCAGCATCTTTTGCAAATTTTTAAGTGGATGGTAGCAGCTGTGAAGGGCCATCATCTTGGTGCCTGCAGTCACCGCACCTCCCACATATTTTAGCAATTGGGCTGTTTGGCTCCCATGCTTCACTGACCTCTGCTTAACAGGTGTCTAGCTCAGAGACTACTAGAAAGAATGAAGTGTAGATTAACTTGCTCTTGAACCTACAAGGTAGCAAGATAGTTTGTTGACAGACCTCAGTTTTTATCTGCCTGAGAATTTCCATTGTTGTGGCAAATTTATTATACACCTTCTAAAGATGTGAGCCCCTGGATACATTGCTGAGAAAAAGATCACATTAATATGATATACTGTCCAGGCATATTGTATTTTGGTGATCATAAATCCTGGGCTTTAGTAGCGAGGGGATTTTTTTTTTAATTAATCAATTCTGTTTTGTATAATAACAGTTGTAAATTAAAACCATTTCTGCTTTTTTACAGGTTCAGCATAGATGAAGGCCAGACTTGGAGTACGCATAATTTTACCAGCACTTCAGTCTTTGTAGATGGATTACTCAGTGAACCTGGAGATGAGACACTGGTCATGACGTAAGTTTCTGGTTTTATCTCTTTTTTCAGGGCTCTCTCTGCTTATGCACTTGAGCATATTTTAAATTTTGGATGTTTGACATAGTTCTTGAGTCAGTGGCTTTTGCTTCTTGCAGTCACGGAGGCTCTTACACTGACGTCCAAGCCCTAGTATGCAACCTGTCTTTAAAATTACTTGAGTGCAGTATTTCAGATTGTAAACATGAAGTGTTATGTTCAGGTGAAATTTCGCAAAGTTACCACCAGGGAGAGTGGAATAATAGGACTGCAAATACAAATCAGAGAAACGTAGGTAAAAAAATAACTAATTACTGCATTTTTTCTGTTTTCTATAGATTCTTAGGCAGACTTAAAAAATGTTAAATATCTGTCCTTTCTTCTTGTAAAGATTGTCTTCACAGTGTAAAAAACTATATTGTTGTCCTGGTAACAAGCATTGCAGTACTTTGTGTAACCAAACACTGTGCTAACAAATACACGTTTTTATTCTGTGCAGTGACTGAGGCAGATGCTGTGAATAGAGTTAAAAATAACCAAATTCTGCATCTCAGGCCCCTTTTTATCTGTCTTTTTCCAAAGGGCCAAGGACATCTGGATCTGAGCTGCAGGTTTTGCTCCATTTCTAGGATAAATGCTAATATTTTAGAAGTGTCTGAGAGTAAAAAACACCTGTCCAATTAGGGAGAAAGGCACATGCTGACTGCAGCAGGAAAGGGGAGTGCACTCAGGGATGTGCAGGTTGTTACCTGTGTTCCTATCAGAACAGCTTGTGCAATCCTTTATATTGGAGCTCAGTGTGTTCATGACAAGCTTTTTCTCCTAGGAGTTACAAATAGAGCTGCCTTTGACATGTACCGGTAGCATTTTCCCCAGGGGGGGAAAAAAACCCAAACAGCTTATAGCCCAGCATGGAGCTGTGTAAAGGATCCTCATCAAAACAGAAATCCTACTCAATGTACTTAAAAGCATTGCGCCAAGTTCATAACACTGTACTGCGCAGAGGTGAATTTGTTCTGTTAGTTATTTCTTTCTTTCTCCACTGTCCCATTTATCCTCCATTATACATATATGACCTGGGAAGAACAGTATTATCCCACCATCTTCCCCTTCTCTCAAGTATAGGGTTTTTTTATCATATAATATATGCCACACGGAGATACTTACACTTCTGAATGAAGGATTTCTATTGATTTCAGTGGAAGTAGAGGGATCAAAAGCTTACCCTAAACTGTACTTACTGGCAGATAAAATGATATGTGATTACTATATGCTCTGGGTTTTTTTTTTTTCTAAAATATCATTAAAAACAGTGATTTTGTGAAGATGTATTTAAATATCTGGCTGAATGGGCTAAAGAGCTCTTGTAAAACACGATGCCTTTTTGAAATCATCCATCTGAAATACATAAAACTGTAGCTAGATTTGGTACGTGAGCCCAGATTGACAAAAAAGCATCATGTGACTTGTGTGCTTCTAACGGCAGAACAAGAGTCTGACTCCAGCACCTCAATGCCAGGCTTGTAGGATCTTACTTTGCAGCTAGTTCTGCTGAACGTGGAAGACATCAAACACATTCTATCACAGACTGGCCTTGAAAAGACAAGCAGCCTTCCTCCCAGACTCTAAAGATAATGAGAAGAATAAACCTGCAGTATGTGTTTCCTTGTTGCCATTTTATCAGCTTCCTTGTCTCTCCTACTGCTTTTGATTGGGTTTTACTTTCAGGGTGACGTTGTATGCCCCATGATGCTCTGTCTGAGTTTACATCAAGACCTTTTGTCGTTCTGTCTGGCTTAGGTCATTTTCTTTCAAAATTTCATGCTTGTACTGAGTTGCTGTGCATGACAATCTACAGTGATTTGCTGCTTTTGAGAAATGTCATCCACTGATACACACTCCCTGGAAAAAAAAAATCAACTGTGCCATCTTTTCCATTTTATTAGATAAAAAGTGTTTTTTCTTCTGGGTAGAATGTGGTAAGATGAAATTGTGTATGGTAATGGAAATAAATTAGTAGTGTCTTTCACCCCAAGGAATCCCCAAATCCATTACTAAGGACCTAGTCTGACATTTTTTACTTGTACAGGAATTTAATTTTCTCCCTTTCGTATGGAGGTTATTTGAATAAGGACTTTGAATACAGTCCAATGTCAAAATCTGCATAAATTAGGAGAGATAGCACAATTCTGAAGTAGGAAGGTAATAACTGAAAAAGTGTACAGCAAAATTGTGGAACAAGCATTATCTCATTTAGAGCTTCTAGAATAAACTCACAGAGTCAAAGAGTATTTTACTTGTACAGAAAGCGGCTATTACTGTAGGCTAAAATCCTGGTTCCACTGAAGTCAGCTTAGGGATTTCCGTCAAGGTTTTTAATCTTTATTAAAAATAAAACCAAACCACAAAAAGATTATCTGGGAAAGACATTAAGGGACCTGGTAACACTGTGTGTAAGAGAGATTTCTCATTCTGCAGCATGGTGACTGAAACGTTGACCTGACTTGTAAGGGGCTTCCATTTGCGTTCCTATTCTGTCCTAACTTCTTGAAAATGAATTGGTCTGGTAAGCTTCACTGAAGGAGCAGGGGAATGTGAACCTGGTTGCCTCAAATCTTCATTGCAGAAAGTTTTGCGTTTTCTCCAAAACGGAGAAAAAACAAATGTTGACTTGTCAAAAGTTTTCATAAAACTGAATTGTCATCTGCCAGTCGACATTAATCTAAATCATTCATCTAAATCCCCTGTAGTATTCAAAATATGTACACTCAAATGCCAAGGAAAACATATTTTATTCCATTGCACTCTGCAAATAGACCTACTTAAGATTTTTAGGAGTTTAAGTGGTAAAGTACTGAAAAACTCTAGGAAACTCATTCTGTGTAAAAATCAATTTCTAAATAGACCTAGTTAAGAGTGTTAGGAAAGATAAGCAGTAAAGTATTCATGAAGTTTAGGAAACTCGATCTGTTTAAAAATCAATTTCTAAATGAAGAGCTCAAATCCACCATTTATTGCTAAATGAATAAGTAAGGTTTGCTAAGAAATTTTCACAGCTATTTGATATATATGCATCAAAATAGTGCATGGTCTAGCAGGCTCTATTTTGTTCTAAATTCTTTAAGAATGAAAGTTACTGCAGCCCAGTGTTATACTTCATATATTATATTTGGGAAAAATTACTTAATAACGCTGGATTGAGTAATGGCCTAACTCAGTGGAAAAATGAAGAATTTTTGTGTGTCTGAAATATTGATGTTCCTCTTCAGAGGAAGTAGTTCATATAATGAAAGTTTCAAACCTGTTAAAATGACTTCTAAATCACAGTTCAGCTCCTGGGAGTGTTTCCCAAACCAGGTTATTTAGATTGCAGTGTAAACCCAGCAGGCACAATAACCGTGGTACTGCAGACCATGGCCCCTTTTAAAAGGCCAATAAGAGGTTACATAAAAGAACTGCTTTTCTTTTTGTCAGGTGGTAGAATCAAAATCTTCCTTGTGGGTAATTGTATTTTTTTCCAGACGGATTTTTTTTCTAAGGTCTCATAGAGTAACAGTTTAAGATGCTGCTGGGAACTTTATGATATCTCTGAACCGCAGAACTCCTGCATGTGCATTTTGCTATTTCGAAAGTCTGTTGTTGTGTTCCTGTTGGGTTCCTAGGTGATAATGGAAGCAAGAAAATAGTCTAGTTTAAACTTAATCAAAACAAGGTGGATATGATATTAACAGGTGTTAGATATTAGGGAGAACCATCTGGGTTTTTGCAACTGTCGATTCTGCTAGGAATGTCAGCCTCACCTTTAACAACATCAGTAACAGTCAACATTACATGTAGTTTGTGGGGCTTATTGTTGTGCCACACATGGCAGCACACTACCTTTTCTGTTGTCTTTGAGGATCTTACTGGGTGGAGGTCCTTCTCTGTTGTGAATTCTTCACTACTAACTTTCTCATACCGTGACCCTTAAAAAAAGTAGATAAATGGTAGATAAAGCCTCATTATGTAAGAGAATAGCTGATTTCCCAAGGCAAATTCTAGGTTTTATTTGCAGAGTTAGTTAATCTTTTGTTTGAGAAGCATTGCTCAGTTATGAAATGGTTGTTCTGCTCTCCGCATAACGAGGAACATATCCGTCTGTCAATAGATGGAGGAAACATACAGAAAGACAGGAAAAGAATGGTGGAAAAAGCATTGAAAAAGCGAACTGGTTACTCTGTTTCAATCTAGTCTAGATACCAGTGATCCAGATATACAGATGTCTGTTTAGTGGCAAGTCTAATGCTTTTGCTGACATCACTGTGGACACAGACGTTAGCAGAGCGAGTCAATGCGTTCTGGTGTCACTGCCAACCTGCAGTCTTGGAGCCAAGACCATGGGACTGCCTCTGTCTCTCCCTCTGCTCAAAAGAAGTTCAGTGGGTAAAGCTTTGGTTTTTTTCTTTTCTTTTCTTTCCCTAAAGTTTTCATAACATATTCAGAAGCATGTGAACATGACGCTTTCAGTGTCTTGCTAAAGACCATATTTAGTACATTTTGAGGGCAGACCTGGAAATATATCCGAATAAGAGGAACTGAAAGGTTAGGAATCCAGGTCCTGTAAGAATCTTTTATCACCTTGTCCCTATTTAAAGGAGGAGAGAAGGACAGAGAAAGGGCAACATGTGACTTTTTCATTCAGAAAGAGTCTTTGTGTCATTTTGAGCCCCTGTCACAGAGTGAGTGCCTGCAGCTACAGTGCTCTAACTTCTCTTCTCTCAGTTCCATTTTAGTTTCTAATTCTAATAAATGCTGCTGATGAGGTAGACATTAGAAACCTAGGCCAACAATACAATTGTTCAAACATTATACTTAATTTTGGGTGAGGTCTTGAACTCCATTTTGCTGTATCTTGCTCTCAAAATGAAGGAGCCACAGTTTAGGTGACCATAGGCTATTTACTCTGGCTCTGCCAAGTGAAGTCTGAATGAAGAATTTCCTACCTGTGACAAAAGAGACCCTATTTTTAAATATGTTAGTAGGAGAAAAAAAAAAAATCTTAGCTAATGAATTAATTCTAAAATTTTGTAAGTATCCCAAATTAATTCAATCTTTATGTAGGATGACAGCGGAGAGCTGAATGATGTGAATGATGTAAAGCTATCCTCTACAATATCATATGTTTGTGTTTTAAATTAATCCATTTTGCTCACTATCCACCTTGTATTTACTTCTCCATAGGGCATCAGGCTAGGCATGAAATCTGCAATTTTTTTCCAAACAGCTTACATGTTAAAAGGTTGTTCTTGGACAGGAATTTACCAAATAGATGGAAAAAAATGTTGGAGGTAGTCCACAAACATCATGGAGCCACTGAGCTTCTGGATAAAATGGGAACACACTCATCCTGCTCCTCCCCAGCACTTCTCAGAACCTCAGCATTCATTTCCGTTCTTTTTCCCCAAAAGAGCTGAAACCAAGATGTTTTGGCATAAAGAATGAATGGCAATTATTATTTTTTGGGGGCAGGAAACAATGAAAAAACATATTTTGGTTCAATTTCAACTAAATTGTTTCCTCCCCTCATTTTTCACTTTGGCAGCCAAACCAAAAAAAAAAAAAAAACCCAAACCACCAACCTACTCTTTAGTGCATTAACTATATGCATGTGTTTGTAGTTTAAGGCACTTAAATCATAAGTGTCTCAGCATATTTGCACATGATCTGTTGTGTACACAAGCACTGTTTATGTGCAGTTGTTTTATGTAAGCAGGTGTCTGCTTTTGCACATGGAAGCATTCATCATTTCTGTAGTTGCAATTTAGGAAGGCCACTGAAAATGTGACCTCTGTTACCTTCTTTTGGGGAATTAGAAAAATATCCTGAATTATAATCTTGATGTGTAACAGATTGCAGCTTGAATTCTGCATTACTTTCATCCATTTTAGTAGTATGAACCCTTTGACTCACCTAGTTTTTGTTGATTTTACAATAGTATAAAGGAAGCAGAGACAACTGTTAGAAGGAAAGCATGTCTGTAAAGATTCATCTGTCATATTCTTTTTGAAAATGGTAGGCTTTAAATAGCACTGTAGGACATAGTCATGGCTAACCTGCTCTTCCAACCCATATCCCCTTGGAAAATCTTTCATTAAAAATGTTACTGCTTCTGTGAGTTAAGGAGAACACTACCTATTGGCGGTGCTTACACTAGAGATAAAGTGCATCATTCCATGCCACAACCTCATCACTTTACTCCCTCAATTTAGTAATTTCTTTACAGATTTTGACATGGGGAGGTCACGTGTCTTGCTCTATGTTCAAAGGCACTGTAATAATATGAACTACAACAGGCAAAACAAAAAGAAGATTGTCATATTTATTTGCTTTTTCAGTTATATTGTCATCTTTTGTAGTAAAGGTCTAAGTGAAGCAAAGGACTTGGCTCTTGAAGCTCACCATAAACTGACAAGAAACTTCTAACACACTATTCTTTTTACGTAAAAGACAACTGAGAAAGCAGCTGCTGTTTTAATATAAATGGCCTCTGATATCTAGTGAATGGTAAAGTGGATTAAGTATTCAATCTGAAATTGCAATTCTGTTATAAAAATAATCAGGGAAGTGTGACAGTTAAAATATTTTAACAGTACAGTAAGTTCACTGACAATTGTATTTCCTACTAATATGATTTACTACAGGAAAGGTAACCTTATATGGGGAACAAGATCTAAATACCACTTTTTAGCATAGCTCTGTGACTGCTTCCATTTAAACAAATACTTCCCAAGAGACAGGCTGAGAGTTGTTAAAATAATTAACCTTTTCCTTAAAATAATTAACCGTTTCCTTACCCATACTCACTGTTGGATATTGAGGTTTAGATCCATAAAGAATTTCAGGTACCTGCCTTTTTGCACATGCTTGGACATCTTTGCTTAGGTGCTGCCCAGAGGAATTTAGACATGTTATCCAAGATAGAGCCATTGAGATTGCCCGTATCACCTGTATGTGGGGTTCTCATGACTCTGATTCAAACCCTAGGTTTTATTGTCAGTAGTTTTATACATTTGAAGGCTCTCCCAAAAAACTAGAGGTCCTGGTTCCAGCCCCAACTGGCATGTCAAGTTAGCAGAGTGTGTCAACAGGGCAGTACAGGACTGTGCAGACAAATTCTGCTACCTAGGCAGCATGCTGTTTTCAACATCACGGTTGATGACAAAGTCATATAGAGGAGAGCAAAAGCCAGCACAGCACTTGGGAGATTAAAGCAGCGTGTCTAGAATGAGAGAGGCATCTGATTTCAAACAAAAGGAGCTGTGCATCACACAGTTGTCATCACTAGTCTTCAGTATGACTGCAAAACTGAAGTTGCTACGTTAAACATCTGAATAAATTCCACATGTGCTGTCTTTGTGACCTTGGTGGGGTAGTACAGCAGGATCGCTGCCGCCACTCTGAGGTCTTTGAGTGCTCTCAGATATTCATCAGTAAAGCAAAACTGTTGCAGGGTCAGCTGTGCTGCTCTGAGGATCAAGACATCAGGCTGATCAAAGCCATTTTCTTTGTCTGGAGACAATATGGCTAACAGCTCAAAGGTAAACCACCATAACACCACAAAAAGTTGCTCAAGGAGTGTCTTAATGTATATGGCATGAGATCCATGATATGGGACACTGTAGCTAAAATCCATCTGCTCTGGTTTTGATGCTGTGAAAGCCTATGAACAAAATCCTGAAGAACACAGGAGAAGAGCTAAGGAGGAGGGCAAGTGCAGTGGTTGTAAAAAGCTATGTCTGTGACATCCGAGATGAGCAGTGTGCTGTCAAATTCAGGCTCATTTCTCCTGAACGAAGTCATGGAAGCTGAATGTTTACGTGATAAGTCTTTGGGAGTCTCCAGCATCAGCACCATCAGAGCTGCAGTCGGGTGGTTTGCAGGTGACACGGGCAGCAAGCGACACAGCTATTACTGCTCATGTGAACAGCTATTGAATAGATGCTCTTTTCTATTGAATAGAAATGAGAATTTACTGGAAAAGATTATCATTGCATATAATTTCTGTTAAATTAGCTCCCCCTGATTATGAGCTTTATCAGGAACAGAAATAACCAGCAATCCTCCAGCAAATAGTTTAAATGAGTTAGCTTAAAAACCGCATTAAACTGTCTTATCTATCAAATGATACAATCAAATTAAAAAATGATGTGCTCATAAATGAACTAGGAACAAATGTACAAAGTTGTTATGGCAACTGAAACACTGAAGTTAAAATTATGGATCCCAAATTCTTGCAAATAAAAGTAAATTAATTTCCAAGGTAATTGGAATTTCTTTCAAAAATTATTTATCACTGCATCATCTTTCATAGTTTCAACAGAATTGATTTGATTGGTTTCTAATGAAGTATAATTAATCAAGAGGAAGGTTTTAGTAGCTTATGAATTACTATCATCTTGATATTTAACTTCTAATCATCAGTTACACTTGCTGCACCATTCCAGTTTTTTCCATAAATATGATTTTATTGGACATATATATTTTGCACCTGAGCAATTAGATTGTGATTGCTGTTACGTATTGCTTTATTGTAGCTCATATTTTTGTCTAATCCATTGAATCCTACTTAATACATGCCTTTCTTTCTTCCTTTGGAAAAATACTTTTTTATTCTAGTGATATTTGGCAGTACATTTAAATGGGCTCTTCTGATGTGTCTGCAAAACCCTGTCCTCAACAGGGCAACAAGTCTACTGCAACAACAGCATTAATAACCATTAAGCCTTTTTTTTCAAACAGTTTGCTAAGCTGGGTGCATGTAAGGTGCTGGATTCCTTAGGACATTTACCCCAGGAATTACAAAGCTGTATGGCTGCATTTTTGACAGGGTTGGTGGCTGTGCTGGAACAATTCCTTCAATCTCTGGAATTTTAATTAAGCCAGAGAATGGTGGAATCAGTGGTGCAGTTACTGTGCTCTGTCAGAACATGGTTTTCAGTCCATAGAATCAGAATAGCCATAATGGAAATGAGTATTTTTTTTTTTTTGCAAGAGGCTGGACCAACAGGCAGAAAAGTTATTTCTGTCTTTTGCTAAAAATCCACAGAGGAGAGGCTTATAGTTCACCCATTGAAGCAGTGCCTTTGCTGTATACACATACAGTTTGCACAGAGGTTCCATATTACTCTAGTTGAATTTGCATAATTTCTAGAGTAATTTCTGTAATTTTTATAACATTATAGGATGCAGGACTGGGCAATATCTCAAAAGGTTATCGAATCTCTAACTCTAATCCTGATGTTTCACTAATTTCTTGCTCCAATGTGGGAGAATAAACAGCCTCAATAGCTTGTATCATTACCATTACAGAATCAGAGTCACAAAATAGCTGAGGTTGGAAGGGACCTCTGGAGGTCATCTGGTCCAACCCCCCCGGCTCAAGGGGCACCTAGAGCCAGTCACCCAGGACCATGTCCAGACGGCTTTTGAATTCTCCAAGGATGGAGACTCCACAATCTCCTTGGGCAACCTGTGCCAGTGCTTGGTCACCCTCACAGTAAAAAAGTGTTTCCTGATGTTCAGAGGGAACCTCCTGTGTTTCAATTTGTGTCCGTTGCCTCTGGTCCTGTCGCTGGGCACCACTGAAAAGAACCTGGATCTGCCCTCTGTGCACCCTCCCTCCAGGTATTTATATACATCAATAAGATCCTCCTGAGCCTTCTCTTCTCCAGCACAGACAGTCCCAGCTCTCTCAGCCTTTCCTCACAGGAGAGATGCTCCAGTCCCTTCATCATCTTCATGGGGCTTCGTTGGACTCTCTCCAGTCTGTCCATGTCTCTCTCATACTGAGGATTCCAGAACTGGACACAGTACTCCAGGTGTGGCCCTCCAGTGCTGAGGAGAAAGAATTAGAGAATTGCGTATCTGTATCTTTTAAGTTTATTGATCCTTGTCTTTCTTCCTATTTGCCCCTTCTCCAGGTCTCTTTGAAGAAAAGTCTTCAATCCATAGCAAGACTCTTTGAAGACATTTTGTTGTACTTTTCAGTTTTAGCTTTTCCAGAGAAAAACCCAATTCTTTCAGTCTTTCTTCATTGGCTACGTTTTCTAAGCAGCTAGCAGCTTGAGTCATCCTTGCCTCTCTTCAAATTCATTTTTAGTGGGCATGTAAATATGCATATAACATCCAAAATTAGACACCATATTCTTTCAGAGGCTCCACCAGTGCCAAGTTTATCAAAATAATTGCCTCCATGTCTTCTGTTTTCCAGTTCTGAATACAACCTAGAATTAGTCTGTCATCTTTTGCAGCAACATTACATTCCTGTTTTAATTCCTGAGAATTGCCCAAGCCTTTTCTTCAGTGTTTGAAAGTTATTCTCCATTTTGGCTCTGTACCTTTGTTGGTGTGTTTTTCCTAGGAGTACTTTTCCTGACCATTGCTTCCACCAGTCAGTGTCCGCTCCCTTCCTTCTGTGTTATCTGCAAAATTTTGTGTGTGTTTCTTATTTGACCACACGGGTGTTAATGAAAATATTGACTGTGGACCCATCAAATCTTTGTGGTACATATCTCAAAATATTTCCCTGTTTGATAACTACTTTTTGAAAATGGATTCTTCTAATTGGATATATACTCCCATTCCTCATTACCACGATTTTATCTGCACTGATGTTTTCCTTTTTAAGTTGAGACAGTGTCAGCTAGAAATGTGTAACAGTTTTAACAAAGGTCAAAATATGCTACATGTTCTCCTTTCCTTTTTCCTCTAAGCCAGTTACCCTGTAAAAGAAGGAAATTGCATTCGTTTGACATGATTTGTTTTTGACAAATCCGCGGTGGCTGTTTGCTATCATTTTAATTATCTCCAAGGTGCTTAGAAAAGGATAGCTTAATAATTTGTTTGGTATCTTTGTGGATATCAAAATCAATTCTGTAACTCTCTGAGCTCTATTTTGTTGATTTATATATATGGTTATATATACATATACACACATATATTTGTGTGTGTTTGTGTATGTGTGTATAGGCGAAATGTTTCCTTTTCCATAGTCATCCTCTGTGAGGTCTTAAAGATGATTATTAATAGTTCAGAGATTTTGTTTTATATTTTCAGGGGAATTTCATTATTCTGTTCTGCATTGAATTCAAACAACCATCTCCTTTCTTTTTTCCTGAGTAATCTGCCTGAAATAGGTAATATGGATGAAGAAAATTTCATCTATTCCATAGAAAATACTTTTCTTGAGGCCAGAGTGAAGCTTTGACAGGACGTAGCTCCTTGCACTTCAACATATTTGTTGATAAACGTGTTACTAAAAGAAATGTAACCAATTTGTAAAGTTTTGTGGTGCCTAAAGAAGCATTTGCTGAGGTAGGTAGGTAGCTGTAAGTCTGCCTTATGTTAGTACCTTGTATGGAGAAAAAAAGTTTTAAAAACAAAAAAGAGGTACAGGTATTTAGCCTGCAAAAGACACTTTGTGCCTGTCAGCAAAGCCAGTCATACTGAACCAGGCATTGTGGAAAAAGCGTGAGACCACCTAAGTAGTAACTTTATTGAGTATGTAACTACAAGTGAATAAGATTATATGGTGACAGCAGCTCTCAGGATCCAGCTGAACCAGAAAAAGGAACCAAACCTGTAGGTCTCGATGAGAGGAGTAGGACCACACACCTATGTGCACATACAGCCAGTGGACCGAGCCACATTTTTTTAGGTTTTGTGTATTGTTTCTACTTCTGAGCCATGAGTACACTTAGAAGGAAAGAAAGTAGATGATCCAAGTCCTTTAATCTCAGAGCCTTACTAAGAAAAGAGTAAGACACACAAACTAAATGCACATGTTTCTGTTTAATTAAGTGCACTTCTGATGGTGAAGTTTCCTGTGCGCATGGATTGTCTGGTCATTATAATGTGGGCAGTATGTGCAGTAATCAATAGACATCTACATCTCTGTGCTACGGCTGAGAAGCAAAGACGCCAGAAAGGAAAGGGGGAAATCACTGTACATCTTTAGTCTTTGTGACTATTTTTCAGCCTCTCTGGTACACTTCAGATCTCTACATCCATCTACCAGGGAGGAGCTTAGTGTGATGATGTTGCCTCTGTGCTGCAGAGAATCCACCATTTCCTCACTTATGGTCTACCCTAGTTCCACTTTGAACCTGGTATTCAGGACAAGAGAAATGACTGTTTGCAGCAGAATGCTTTTAGCAGAACTATACCATTCCTGCTGTGTCTGGATTTGAACAAAACTGAGGGCAAAACAAAAGGAATTAATTAGTTTGGAGAATACTACTAAAGCTTGGAATATGAACTCTGTGCAGTATGAACTGCACAGAAATTGTTGGCTCCAGAATCAACCTTAAATTCTTTGGCAAGTAAGCCACATAAGCCTGATACAAACCACAAATACGTTTGACTTTTGCCCAAATAGAGTCTTTATCCTTTCTAATTTGTTGCTGGATGTCATACTTACCCATTTTGTTTTGGAAATAAATATTCTGACTTTGAAAATGTTGGCTGCTTTGAAAGTACAGCTTGGTTTCTAAAGCAATGAAATTTCAGTTTGTTGGGGTTTTTTTTCAAAAAGAAATTTACAGTTTGTGGCTGGTTTTTGTTATACATTGGACTATCTGAAATGAAGAGGAGTCTGAGAGTTCCTCAGTACAATATGTAGATTCAGTGTATTCCTTAGAAATGAATGCAATTTCATGATACTGCTGTGAGTTTAAACAATAGCAAATTGCCATCTAAAATCTGCAGAAGTTAAAAAAAAAACAAAAACAATAAAAACAACTGAAGAAGTTGCACCATAATCAAAAGGAATGAGTGACAGAGCTGGAAATTGAATCCGGTGATCCTGGGTTCTTCTCCCTCATCTGAGCTCCCTGTCAAAATCTGAGAGCTCTCTATGTTTCATATAACAACATAATAGACAAAAATGTTGGGTTCCAAGTTAGAGAAAGTAGTATATTTTCAATTAAATTTCTGGATACTTTGCTGGGGGAAAAAAAAATCTCTAATCTAGGAGCTATGTTTTTTCATTGTGAAGTTTCATAGACAATTGGCAAGTGTTTTCTAACTAGACACATTGTATATGAAGAGGAATAAAAGTGGAAGAAAAATTCACCAGGGATCTTTTAGTAGGGAACCATGACCATGGAAAGGAAAACATAGAACTGAAAATTTGAATCTCAGATGTATGTTATTTCTTTGCAGTAAGATTTTACTTTTGAACTTTTTGTTCAGAGTCTTTGGACATATTAGCTACCGTTCGGACTGGGAACTGGTGAAGGTGGACTTCAGACCATCCTTCCCCAGGGAGTGCACTGATGATGACTATGAGTCTTGGGAGCTCACAAATCTACAGGTATTTGTGGTCTTATGTTAACTGCCACAACTTCGTAGTAGCTTTCGGATTCATGTAGAACTGTGTGCTAGGAAAACATTTTCAAATAGAATTTGGATGCTATATCCCCAGCTTTGATCTCCTTATGCTGGTATTTGCTGATTTTACAATAGTTTAAAATGAGAGAGGATTTTGTGTTCCCTTTGGTTGTGTGATCTGTGTCCTGGGAAAGGCGGAAGTATATCTGGTGGTCTGCCATAATAATAGGTGGTCCTGCTGGATTGTGAAGCATACACCATAAAGTGTGTAATATTGATTGAAGCAATTTCAACATGCAGTCGTGTTCTGCCAACTTCCTGACCACATACTGTACTCGTATATAAATTGCCATAAGTAAAGCCCATTCCAGAAGTAATTTAGGATCTCAGTGGACCAATCATGTCATGGAGTGCAGTTGTTTTGGGCAATACCATCTCTGCAGTAATGCGTTAAGGCTGTGCTAATCCTGGTGCTCGGGCCAAATCCAATTTTGGGAAGCTACGTTCTCTATACAATGTATTGATTAAAGAAATCGGGGGGGGGGGGTTACATTAAATGGAATATGTCATATTTATTCATAATCATTCTGATTATTATGTTTTGCTTCTTCCAGTACATTTGTTCTCTTGCTTTCTGCAGGGTGGGTTTTTTTGCATACTACTCTTTGTTACTCCAGCTCTCCAGCTCTTATTTGCTAGTTCTCATGCCTAATTTTACACTTCTTGTTTGGGAATGCTGTGTGTTACAAAGAATGTTATGCAGATCTGAGCCCAAAGAGTAAGAGTATCTTGGGATATTGGCATTGAAATGTCTTTCAGAAATTAGAAACTACTAAAATGACTTTGAGTACTTGCAGCTGCCCAGTTACTAATGTAGTGTGTTCAGATAGTCTTCATTCTGCCTGTGTCCACAAGGTTGGTGCTTTGTTGGTGCTTTGTTGCGACTGTCAACACAAGATGTGGTGATTTAGATAGAACTTCAGCCATCTGCATCCATGCTGAATTTTTAAATGGCCAATTGTAGGGTAGTCCCTAGTTTGTGCACACATGAAGCATGGGTTAAATTGCACTTGAATTTTCATGTACATCTTTGGATTTGTGCCCCGAAATATGTTACAACTCTGTAATGGCCCATTACTGGACAGAGGGGATATGAGAGCTTTCTATACCTATACATTTGAATATGAGAGAGTTGATACAAGTTTATAGTCTTGGCAGCAAGACCAGCCTTTCTCAGGACAACGTAAGGTCATGTCTGTGTGGTGTAGGTTATGGTGTGCAATAAGTCTGGTGCTTTGATGTTCAGGGTGATCGTTGCATCATGGGCCAGCAGAGGAGCTTTCGAAAGAGGAAGATTTCATCATGGTGTATTAAAGGGAGAAGTTTCACATCAGCTCTTACATCCAAAGTTTGTGAATGTGTGAACTCTGATTTCTTATGGTGAGTCTCTCTGTGGACCTTTTGATTTATTGCTAGTAAATAGTTACTTAGAGTTTGAGATGGGTTTATTTTCCTCCTTTTGCCCCTCTCCCCACATAGCCATGTATAAACAAATACGCAAGCTGTTATTTGAATAACAGGTTGCTTTTGTATTTGCCTTTGTTTAAAAAGATTGCCATGTTTTAAGTATTTGTTTCTCTTGACTGAACAAATCCTGATGTTTTTCTCAATTGATCAAGACTTGAAAAATGACCATTGGATTGATTATAAGGCAAGCAAACCCTTTCTATTTGCAAATGAAGGAAAAAAAAAAAGAAGAAATGTGTTGGTCTGAGTGGCAAAAGAAAGCTTTTAAAACTCAGAACTACCAAGAGAGTTAATTTTTCAGAACTGACAAAGTAATTGCAACCAGTTTTTCCCCAAAGTGTACACAACTCCCATTGAAATTAGACTTAGAACAGAACTGGCTTCAGCAACTTGTGTGTTTAGCTGGTAGAATAATACTAAAAAAATCTTTTTACTGTTAAAAAAGTAGTCTCATCCACCCCAAATTAGACTGCTGAATGAAGTGGGGATAGTAACACACTTGGTGTTGATGTTTTTCAGTGATTATGGGTTTGAGCGTTCTGCACCTCTGAAGTCGGAGTCTAGCAAATGCTTTGCTGACTTTTGGTTTAACCCTGAAGCACCTCCTGAAGACTGCGTGCTGGGGCAGGCATACACCAGCAGCACTGGGTAAGCTGATTTTGTGTTCGACTGGCTTGCAGAGGCTTCCAGAGAGGAGGAGAACATTCTGACCAAGGGCCAGAAAAGTGATTTGAAGGAAATGTAAATAAGGCAAACTGCAAAAACTGGGAAATGCAAAAGTTCTGACTCTGACTTAGAGCATGTGCAGAAGCTTCCTACAGACTAGTGAAAGAGAAATGTTACATGTTCACGGCAGTTCAGAAATTAATCAATTTGAGAAGAGGGGGAGCTGTGTTGTTCTCAGTATATTTTTTATTTTTGATAACGTTTTGTAGCCACTATTACACTTGTGATAGGAATGTCCATTCAGAGCCTTTTCTTTTAGCCCATTGCTTGGGTTCAGACCAATTTTCAGTTTGAATCCGGTGAATCAATCTGAGGAGCCAGTAACATCTCCCAGAACTTCCCAGTCTCTCACTTCCATAGGGGTAAGGAGTTCTGTGGAGAATAGATTCTTTTCCTGACCATATGGGACGCTCAGAATCAAAGGAAAGCTTTATTAACTGTAAACAATACCGCATAGAATATACACTACAATGTAGTCTGACGTCTGTGCTGAGAATAACTTGCAGCTGGCGTCTATTCTGGCTTATCATAACATCATCACTGTCGGTTGTGGAGATGAGAACCAAATGATGAAATGTCAAATCTGGCAATAGCATCACGGTCTCTGTGTATATTTGCCTTACTGAGGAAAATGATGCCTTTTGGGTTGCGGCTGACAGCTGTGATATACAGAATAGGAATTCAAAAGAGTGAAATCTGACTCCGATTTTAAAGGATGTTTAAAAATAACCTACCTGAGTGAAACCTATCTGTAAATAATTACTGCATGCATCCAAGTATTTTATTATTAGTTCTTTAAAAGTGTTAGGCTTTTCACTCTTTAATACTTTTACCTTTTATGCTATATGTTATGTTAAATAAATGCTTTATGTGTTTTAAGAAATGCAGAGATTTGAGAGCCACAGTTAAGCAATTGGTTCTGGGTTAATGCAGAAGCTGCTTGGTCTAATTTCTTTCTGATCTTTGGGGTTGAATGAAGACCTCTAGAACACTGAAGACTGTTGAATGCTGGCAAAGGGTATGGCAGAGAGGACAGCAGACTGTCTAGCTCCTGGAGGGCTGGTCAGGCATGTTTCTAAATTTGAAAAGGCAGATTCTTCCAATGCATACAAGTGAAATCCTCATTGTGCTCCACACCCTGTTTCTTCAACAGGTTTTATTCAGTAAAGGCAATGTCACTCATCAAAGTATTTGCATCATGAGTTGGTTTTGATGATCTGCAATCTTGTCTGTTTGTGAACCCAAGGAATATTCATTAGCTACCATCACACTCACATTCGGTGCCTCTGATGGCATTCTCCTGCTTATCTCTGATTCACTGTGCTTGCTGCCTACTCTTTTTTGCAGGTACAGGAAAGTTGTTTCTAATGTGTGTGAAGGTGGCGTAGACCTGCAGCAGAACTTAGCACAGCATATGTGTCCATCGATTGCTCCCAAGGGGCTTCAGGTCAGCATCAGAGAAGAAAGCCTGGCTGTTAAGCCTGGCGAAGACATCACCTTTGTCGTCAGACAAGAGCAGGTAGTAATGAACATTGGCTTTATGAAAGTTTCCTCACTATTTTTAGGGTTCATTTCCCTCCTACCTGCTTTGCTGCTGAATGAAGTTTAATTTGTGCTTGAGACAAAGAGAAATGACTCTTTAACTATTGAAACTTCTGTTTTCAAGTGCATCAGACAATCCAGTAAGCTCAGCGAACCACCAAGTTCTGTCCACAGAACAGGATTTGTCTCCTCAGCATAGCCAGTTATGATTCCTTAAAGGCAATGGCTTCTTGGAAAATCAAAGGAACTAAATTACCAAAGTCTCCTTGGCCTGAAAATTTCAACTGCTGTATCAGAGAAGAACAGAAATGCAAAGAACATTTAATATTCTGGTTTAAGTGTTTTTGAGAATCTGCCTTTCAGAAAGGAATGAGGCAAAGCTTTACAGAAATCAACAAATAGCACAGCATAAGAAAATGTATTATATATTAGTTGTGTTGCCAAGGATATGTTTTTTTCTATTTATTGAGAGAGACAATGCCCTAAGGCCCTGACCAACAGCAGTGAGTAACTTTTGGATGTATTGTTTGCCATGGGTATGTTTCCTAATGCTTGTTTTTTAGCATTAGGCTATAACTGCTGTGCTCAGGTTATGGGCGTATTGTACTTCCTGGCTAACCCCACTGATTTGCAAGAACTTGAAGAAGGTTTACACATTTTGGCAAACCTGAGCGATGTAAATCAGGCACTTGGGATTTATTTCTGTAATAGAATCAAGAAGGTTACGTGCAGAACACCGGACTACTTAATGCTTCACAGGCTCTGCGTCTCAATGCTTGCAGTGCCCCAATGGTTTGTGTGGCAAGTTATGCTGCCTTCTCTTTTTATAATTTGTTTGGAAATGTTTATTGTAAGAATAGAGCATTTGGTTGCAATTTGGACTCTAATGATTTTGATTGGCAGTTTGAATTTTTTTCTTATTGAAGCTTTTACGAATCTCTGTGGCAATACTTAAATATTTAAAACTATTCCAAAACCTTCAGAAGTGAGGGATCTTGAAAGGAATCCCATGCTGTTTCTGATGAAGTCTTTGCTTGGTACATCGAAGTGGAAGGCAGATTTAGAAGAAAGGTAGCAGTTTGCTGCCCCCTATGGCTAAGAATAATATTTATGTTCAAATGTCCTGAGCGTTGTTTAGGATTTAATCTGTAAAACAAAGTCTAATGAGAATTCATAACAATTACTGAGTTTAAGAAACAGCTCTACTAGGATAAACCAAAACATACCACTTTCTGTGCTGAACAAAATTAATTCAGTAGTTTAGTGAACGCCTGTTACTAGGTGCAGGAATGCCAGACATCAGGCAGTAAAGAAAGCAGGCTTCAGGTAGGTTTGGGCAGTTTGCAAGTGGCCTTAGAGACAATAATAGTTTATAATTGTAATTTTTTTTTCCCAAATTCTGTTGGCTGAGTGTATGAATAAATAATGTCATGATGATCATCTATTTTGCATGGAAGTGGAAGCCCCAATTCCTTTTAAGTTTAGCTGCCTTTTCCCTATATGACTTTTGTTATCTGTCCACTGCTCTCTGTCTTTCCTGGTCAGGGAAACTGAAGTGCCTTGATGTTTTGAAGACAGCACTCTCATCTTTACACTAGGGAAACTATTAGAATAAAACGTTAAGAGAAGCCTGCATCTACTGGCTTTCAACACTGGTTTCTGTCTCACCTGGAAGAAATATGCATGTATACTTGTTAGCATAAGAAAGAGTGAACAAGAGCTGTTTGCAAGCTAATGTCATCTAAAGAGATTCCACTTACTGGCACATTGCTGGCAAGAAGACATCTCTCTTGCTTTAAACTTTAATAACGTATTATCTCCTCTGCTAAATTCTACCCATCTGTTGTCAAAAGAAAGATGTTATTTGGAAAAAAATATTCATAGTGAAGACGCTTTCAAGGTCCTTCATGTGTGTTGAAATATGGTGTTTAGGTATTTGCTAACCCTACAGGTTCCTTATTATGGGTATTCTTTTACATTATAAGCAATGCTCTTTCATCTGATAAAACACGGAAGAAAATCAACCAAACTGCAAAATAATAAAAGGAGGAAATAATAGTATGTTTTCCTTCCCTTTGTAATGCCAGGGTACGCAAGTTCTAGGCTTTGTTGCCTCCTTTGATTTTACATTAGTGCTGCCTTTTGGGATTAGATTTTGATATAAACCTATTTCAGAGAGTGGCTTATGGGAGAGTGAAGTGATTTGTTAATACTCTGATGAACGTCAATCCTTGTCTGCTCTGATGGCCATTCAGCTCACCTGACTAGCATATGGATGTATAAGGTCCTTTCCTAGAGACAATGAAGATTTTTAAACCAACACTGTGTTTTCACAATACAGAGGATTTTGAACCAAGCCTGGCCCTGCAACCTGTTTTAACTGCATGACTGTGATGGCTGTGTACCGTGGCAAGCGAGCAGGAACATATTGCTGAAGACTAAGGGAGCAGGGCAGCTCACTAAGGCAGTGCTGCCGGTAGTATTGAGAAAGTGTTGCTGCTCACAGCTAAAATAAATTTTCCTTCGACTCCCCCCACATCACCAGTCCACATAGCATAGGCCTGACTTCTTTCCTGAGCAGCCACACCATGACAACATGAGTGATAGGCACAGGTTTGTCCTCTGACAGTAGTATCAGTCTTGCAGTATTTTAGGCCTGAGTTAGGAAGACAGTGTCATTTAAAGGAGCACTTAGCAGAAGTGCAATGTATTATAAATTCTGCGAGATGTTTGACATGACAGAGTTATTTGGCTGGACTTTTAAACCCTTTCCCAAACTCAGCTCAATAATCTGGTTCATTAGGCATGCATCTAATTTTGGAGCAGAGCATGTTAGTTCTAGACATGCTGGGAGCTCTGTATAATGCAGCACAACTCTGTGTGAAGACCCTAGCTTTGATCTTGAAGGCTATATATGGTTGACGCTGAGCGGGTGTGATTAGAAGGTGCTGTGAAGTGGGTCTAAACCAATTAATTTAACTTTATAATTGCATAGGCTAGAAGTTCACTGGATGAGTGGTAATTCGCTAAAATAACAGTATTCAGTTGTTTGCAATCATATGAGCATCACTCCAGAGCTTGGGGCTGCCCTGCACTGTTATGTTATTTAATGTCCAGCTGCGTTAAGACAAGAGTGATGGTTTCTATGTCATACAACTTGCTTAGTGGTCTGGTTGTTTTATTTTAAGGTAGTACCTTACTGTGGAAATTTGGTATTGTCTCTATTAATGCACACAACATCTGTTGCACTAAAATATCTGCCATGGGTGTAGTGGTTTTACTGCAACTATTGCAATTGAGTCAAAATATCTGGCTGGGGCTGGAAATGCTGTTGTGATTCAGGAAATGGTTATAATCATGTCCTGTCTATTTCAGTTCTGGCCATTTAAAATATTTTTGATATATTTTCCTTTTAGGGTGATACACTGAATACCAAATACCAGGTAGATCTTGGAGATGGCTTTAAGGCGATATACGTGAACCTTACGATGACTGGAGAACCCATCCGTCACCGCTATGAGAATCCTGGGATTTACCGTGTCTCGGTGAAGGCTGAGAATGTGGCTGGGCATGATGAGGCTGTGGTGTTCGTCCAAGTCAACTGTAAATCAGCTCTTTGGTTTTCTTACTTTTGCTACTGTGTAAAAACCTCATGACAATGAAGTAGTAAAGAAAATTACTAATAATTAGGAAAAATGCTTATTTTTTCGACAACCTCATGCAGTCTTGCAGTGCTGTGTGTTGTTAATGCAGAAGCTTGTAAAGCTAATGTATTAAGAAGTCAGAGTTAGTTTTGTTTGGATTGGGAGAAGGATGCTATATTAATCTTTTAAATAGCAAGCATGCCTCAATTCCAATCTCAGGTTTGATCCATCTTCCTGACTCAAGACCCTGTTGGCAGTCTTAGCAGCTAAAATGTAATACTTCAAGCTATGTCTTTTTAGGAGCTTCTAGGTGCTGTGTGAAGCAAGCGAACAGACATGTTGAGAAATGTTTGAGCTCTTGTATGATTTTAAAAAAGACTCAAAATCTCAGTGTTTTTAAAAGTGAGGTTAGTTATTAAAGTACTAGAATCTGGATTTTAGGTAGTTAATTCTCACAAAGTTTTAAAGTGGTACTTGGGTATAACTTAATGTTGGCAGGCAGTATTACGTGACTTAGATTTCTCTCCCTCTCCTTAATTAAGACCTAAAAACCCCCATCAAATAGATTTAAAAGAAAAGAATAGCATGGCACAGGGAATATCGTGCACCATCGCAAGCTTAATGTACCTCAGTCATCTCATAATTGAAATGAAGAAGGAAACTCATAACTGGAACTGAATTTTCCTCTTTGTTAGAGATTCAAGACAGCTACTACTTTGCCATTTTCAGATGTGTCAAAAACTCAGAAACAAGTAACATCAAAAGAAAAGATACTCATCTTGCATTCTCCAGGTGTCTGTTTCCCTCTGTTGTGAGTGGCGTGTCCTCCACCCTAATCCCAAAGCAATGGAAACCGCTGAAGCCATATACAAGGCTGTGCACAGATCCACGTGCTTTATGTCAGCCTGTCTAGTGACTGCTGATATTTATGTATTTTGTTAGTCAGAGTCCTTGAGTCCAGAGTTTCCAGTTCTGCTTTGATTAGCAGATGGAGCCGAACACATTAATGCTAATGGTCAATCTCGTATTAAAATCAAATGGAAAGGATCAGAATCAAAGTCTTTGCCTCAGTTTCATTATCTGTTTCATTGTTGTGGTTGGTTTTTAAATCATTGGACAACTCCAGAGAGCTCAGATAAATTACTTAGGGCTTCACCGTTACTTTTCCGGAGCTTCTAGGTGCTGAGAAGTAGATTAAGCGCAGGAACAGTAGATCTGTACAAGCAATGAACAGCGGAAAACTCTGTAACATCCTTCTCTCCAGGGAGAACAACTTCTTACCATTAAGAGAATGATGAGCAGTAGCAAGCCCTGATGGAAAGCTGAACAACCCTTTTCTGAAAATGTGCTTCTGGGGTGACCTACATCAGGATAAACAGTAAAAATAAAAGATGTCGACTGTGTTTTATGCAGTGGATTTACCAATTGCAGAAGCCAGAGGTATTTTTCACAAGTAAAATGACTGGTGCGCTGAGAGGACTTTGGTGCTGTAGTGCAGAGGCAGCAGAGCAGGGAAGCAGATGTGGTCCATTCCTGAGCTTTTCCGTGGATGCTGTGCATGGTCTGGAAGACTCACAGAACTATGTTACCCAGCCTGCTTGAATAAATGCTTTCTGTGCAATTTGCTCCGTTTAATTTTTTAGGTAAATTACAAGATTTGGGAAATTAGCTGGCACTAATTAAACTGCAATTTCTACGTTCTAGAGAAACAATAATAGCCATTCAGGGACATTTTTCCCTATCAAATACCATGAAAGCATAAATGTCCCTGGAGTCCTTTGTTCACTCTCTCTCTCTGATATATTCCCAGGGAATTTTTTCAGGGACAAATGGTAAAGGGAATATTTTTTACTCCTGCCAAGTTCTGTTGCTATGGGATGCCCCGTAATGCCGGACAATTATATGAACTTTGGCCTGTCATCCAGGTTATGCTTTCTGATCCAGATCACGCAATCTACAACTTGTTAATGAACTGTAAAAGAAATTAGAGCAAGTCTGATAGTATAAACGTGAGTAGGTAGCCCAGAATAAAAGGAACTGAAGAAGAACTAGGCATACATTTTCTTTTTCATGAAACCATAATCTCTGTAGTGTGCAAATAATTGGAGAGCTTTGAAAACTGTGCTGAAATTGTAGCTTCCTTAAACAGAAATAGTGTAAGTCAACTTCTTTCATCATTGTACCCACTTAAGGGTGCTGTAAAGCTTGTCCAAATGCATTATGGAGTTGTGTGACTGAGAGAAGCAGAACAACTCACAATCATTATTTTTAGCTCGTTAATATATAGGAATGGCAAACTTGAAATCACCGTCATCATTCAAGGACCAAAGAACTTCCCTTCTAAAAATTTTGGAAAAGAAAGTAACCTTCTTCAGGAGCAAAATCATATCTCAAAATGATCTGTTTCGTCTGGGAAAATGTAAATTTATGGCAAAATCAAAACAGTGGCGCAGATCCCTCCAGACCTCTTTAATTTGCCTCATCAGAAGGAAAATCAATTTCTAGGAGGAACAAATGTAATGGAATTCCTACAACTTCTGAATTTTCTTCAAGACACCAGCAATAGAAGAGCATTTTAACTCTGTTTTGGTAAAGAAACTATTGAAGAAAACATTTGTTTGAGCACCCAACATATCTTGAATTCATGTAGATGGTAAAAGAGTCATCGGAGAAAATGCTGAGTGAAAGTAGAGCCTTACCTTTGGATGAAGCAGCACACAGGCTGGTTGAAGTGAGGTGGAAAAGGAGGGTGTGCACAGCTCAGACAAAGTTCAAAGTGAATTAGAAGTGAGTGGGCAATGATTCAGTTCATGAAAGAAAGTAAGAGAAAGACTTTGGACTGGTGTTGATTACCTTTAAGTTAGCACTGAGATGAAAGACCTCTGAATGAATTAAAAGATACTTAGAATGGAACAAAAATGGGTGGGTTATTATTCATTCTGTGTAATGAATGCATTTTGGACCATACAGCAGTTTGTCATCCTGGATAGATTGTGTAGCTAAAGTTAAGAAATGCTGGTTATCACATTATGCTATTATAAAGCTTTTACCTTGAGACATTCTGAAAAAGATATACTCAGAAACCTCCAAAGGAAAAGATTTTCTTTCAATAGAGTTATTTTACTATGAAGCAAAATACACCATTAAGAAGCAGATAAAATCATTGTAATGATGCATTTCTTTTATACAAATAATAATGTTTACAGCCTTTGTAGGCAAAAGTTCAGAAAGGAATAAACTTAGTCAAAGGCACGTTTTGGAGTACAGAGGTTATCTATTTTGATTTGCAAATAAATGCTCCCCTGATGTACACATCTATTTTAAAGCATGCATTAATGAGAGTTTATGTGTGGTGTGAGCATAACAGCTGATATTTCATAATGAAAATGAGTAGTCAGCAACATTCTTTTTCAGTTTTCTGCTTTTCCCTTAGCAGTTTGAGATGTGTTAGATTTCTATTCATTTGATCTTTTATTACTTTAAAAAAAAAAAAAGAAAAGCCGAGATTGCCTTTTCCACTTTTTAACTGGGATATTTGCTTATGTTTTCTAGAAAAAAAAAACCATATGCACCAAAAAAAGTGCATCAGAGAGATGTATTTTGGTGATCTGTCTCATTGCTCTAGGATTTTGTTTGCGGGTTTGGGGTTTTTTTTGGTTGAAATGAGGTCCTTACAATTATTCTCATAGCTTTCAATGCAGATGTAAAAGTAGAAGGGAGGGAAAAATAAATTCAGGACCTTATAGCGTGCAGGTGAGAGGCTTTTGGGGAAAGAGGCATTAATAAATTGATGGATTCTTGTTCAATGATATTTTGGGAACTTTGTTCAGCTCCACTGCAGGCCTTAAATTTAGAAGTGGTTCCAGTCATTGGGAGAAACCAGGAGGTGAACCTGACAGCCATCATACTGCCTAAGAACCCTAATTTGACAGTCTTCTACTGGTGGATAGGAAACAATCTTCAGGTACATGAACGGTTTTGACTGAGATTATTTTCAATCTCTTTCCAGTAAAGGTTGAGTCACACCTTTTACCTTAATAGAAATACTACCACTTTGCACAACTTCTTTTGGACCATCTTTCATTCCAAATAGCCAGTTATGTCTGGTGGCAAGCAGTATCTAACTTCCCCTGTTTTATCACATAAATTTAAGATGTTAATTTCCTTTTTTTTGCTACTTACGTGGAAATGGGAATGTCTCTTCTAGAATTGGTTTGAATTTCTAAACTATTTTCTTTTTGGGAGAAATAACAATTTATTCTATTTCATTGCCTATTAAAAAAAACTTTTGGAGGGGGATGCATTTGGGATCATAGCATTGGTGAATGATGAAGCTTGGATTTATGCACTTCCATGTTGATAATGTGAGTACTGTAAATTTAAGTTCTATACAGAAGTGTATATATATATATATTCATTGTAAAGATAAATATTTTCTGGGAGTCTAAAATAAAGTGGCATATCAAAAACAACTGAGATATCTAAAAGGATATCAAAAGAGTGAGAGCACTCAAACAATCTAGTGATATTCATTTGGGGATAGAAAGTCTAGATAAACATATCCTAGAGCAATAAATATCCAACTATTTCTATGTAGGAATATTTCCTGTCTAGCTGGGTTAATTTCTTTAAAGGTAATTCTTTCAATAACAGATAAGTAAAATATTTTCTTTATGACGCAGACTAAGCAAGACAGAGAAATGCTTCAGATAAGCGCAACGAACTTTCTTCTTGTAAATGTGCTGTCTACCGTAATCCCAGCCTGTATCTGTTCATTATTATTGACTTTGCTATTGCTACAACAGACACTGCAGATCGATGTAGTCTTGTGAAGGGTTTTGTAATTCGTACGAATGTGGTCAGGGAACAGAGGATCTCAGCTCCGCCTTGGAGGTTACGGTGGACTGGTGCACTTCCATGGGTCGTGGTCTAAGTTGACAGAATTAATCCTTTTGACTCTGACATACCCTACATTTTTTGAGGCAAATGACTTGCTACATATGATCTTGTAGAGATTGTTGAGCCTGCCTCAAAATCTATTTATTTCAGTGGGATGTGAATGAAAACCTAATACTCTACCAATTATTCTGAAAGAAATGTTTGCCCATCTGGCAGCTATTCTGTTTATAAAGGATCCATTTAGGGAAAGACACATCCTGTATTGAAAATTTTAATTGAACAATTTGATAAAATTATTAATTGAATAATTGGTGTGAAACCTTCTTTGCTAATATTTTTAATGACAGTCTCTTCAGACACTGGTCTCATGGTTCTTGCTGAAATTCTATTTTCAACTTTTCTTTGCTTTTTAAAGCCACTCCTTACATTGGAGAGTTTTCTGGTGACAAAGTTTGCTGAGACAGGTGACGTCAGAGTTACAGTGCAAGCTTCCTGTGGGAGCTCCATGCTTCAGGACTCAAAAGTTGTCCACGTTTTTGGTGAGCCATTACTCTCGTTGATTTATTTTTCTTTGTTTCATGTGTGCTTGTTTCTTATACCTCTTAGACCAGCCCCGACACAACTGAACCTGTTGTAAAATTATATCTAATGCCACATTTAATTCTTAAACTCAGAGGTAACTAGGTAACTCCATGAAGTTAGAACAGTGGGATTGTATGGAAAGGTTTCATCTGAATTCACTTATTTTAAATGTTACTGTGGTTCCCAACTGCTATATGTAGCAATACTGTTTAAGTAGTATTTTGGCCTATGGCTAGAAAGTTTCTTAGAATTTCTAAATAAAGTAGTTTAAATACCTCTAAAATAAAGAAAATTTAGTTGTGTATGTGCTCTCAGCATTAAAAATGATGTGAAGTAATTGGCTTTTATCACAGTATATCACTGTTCCTTTGATGTTTACCTGAGAGTTTGGATCAAGTATAGCTCCACTGTAAATTATTGAATAACCCTTCAGCTCTTGTTTCACATTGTGCTTTGGTGTGTTTTGTTGTTTCTTATAATGTGGTGACAAGGCATAATATACTGTGAAAAATGTAGTGCCAACAAATTATTTACATTTGTATTTATGCTGTCACATGTGGGAATTGTGATAAGTGAAAAAACTTCTTTTTAATGCAGAGCTAAAAGCCTTCAGATATCATGAAATACACAAGATGATACCTCTCTGTTGTCTGAAGAAGTTATTTTTGCTTTTAGTGTACTTATTAATTTAAAATAATGGTAAAAACCACATTCATGCTAAATGGAGCTTTTATGAACCTTCTCCTTTCCTAAGATAAATGGATTTAACGTTTATGCTACCACTTAAAAGTGCATCTACTTTTTAAGAAATCTTTAGAAGTATAACACTCTTAGTGTGACTAGATCAATGACTTTGGCTTTCCAAACGGCTTCTGTTCTTCATGTTGGCCAATCCTGATACCAAGAGCAAGAAAGTACTGGCCATGAGGGAAATAAAGAAACCTTTGGAAAAGAAAACCACATTAAAATACAATTCTGTTGGAAGTGTTGGGGAGGCCAGCCTTGACTCATGCATTCCAGAGGATCTCTTCTCTGCTTTGCATTAAGTTCCCCAGGTGTTCATCCAAGGAGCCTATATGGAGAAAGGGAAGATTTTAGAGACTGTTTACTAAGGAACAGCCCATTTGTAGTATTTTAGATATTTTTGACAATATCCAGAGAAATTTTGCAGGTGTACCTTGTTTTTGTTTTTTCAAAGAGGGACATAGTTAGCCTTTGTCATATAATTTCTGTTCTTATTTTCATAGCTAGTTTATGGAGTATGTAAAGTATTCATTTTACATGAAAACCAGGAATATGTAGTGGACAAAAACCACATGTTTATGATTCAGTGAGAATAAAATCCATTGGCGCATTCCCATTACAAATAAAAGAAACCGACCACGTCTGTGTGGTGTATTGTCCTAAGAAAAAAATACTGGGAAGGTATGGCCCCAGACCATGTATGTAAATCTGCTTTGTTTATATTTTTTCGTCCTGCTTTTTTATGTTTAGGCACATATTTGATGACATTGATGAAAATAGAGAAAGAAATTGAGTGCCTGACGGGAGCGTACTCTTGCTCCATGAAAGAGTACACAACACAGAGCAGTGATCCCAGATACTGCAGCGCTGCGCAGCAAATAATGCCAAATACATCTTTTCAGCTTCTATTTCTACAAAACTGTTTTTGCAGCCTGGTTTGTTACTTGTTCAAAAATGTTTCTTTCTGTTTTTCTAGATCATTTCCATGTTCTTCCTCTGAAGTTTACTAAGCACCTGGACATGTATAACCCCGACATACCGGAGTGGAGGGAGGACATAGGGCGGGTAGTAACACGACTTCTTGCAAAGGTGCTCTTTCAGATTGCTCATAAAATGTTCCCTTGCCAGTTGTAAAGCCTGAAGGTTAAGTTAATGCCTTCTCATTTAGAAAAAAGGAGGCAGAGCAAAATAATAAAGTGAACCTCATGAGCCACATTTCAAACAAGTTTGAGCCTAGTGTCGCTTTTATGTGCAGGCTGTAGACGATGATATTGTAACATAGACAGTTTAGGTCTAACACAGCCTAATTGGCAATTAATGCTAAATATTGCTCTCTGGGATTAGGGATAGACATATTGGCAAATACTGCTGACTCCAAAACAGGAAGAGGAGCTTAAATGTGATATATTTAGAAGTTAAGTAGAGGATGCTGTGTATTATAAAAGACATAATCTTTGTGTAAAAACAAAGCAGAAAGAAAGAATTTACAATGCCAGTTGTGTAACTTTGAAAATTACATATAATATGTAGGCCCGCAGTTCATACAGCTGGTTTTTTAGATCACGTTCACAAAAGAAGTGTGGATTGGGAGCAGCTGAATCCTGTAGGTTAAATCAAGTACGAAGCCATGCAGCAGTACTGTGAGATACGTAAAGAGCACCTCATGAAAACTGTGAGCTCTAGAGCTGTGGTCCTCAGGTACACGCACTGCCAGCAACTGAGTGTGCACACACTGACTTTTGTGAGGGCAATAGCACTGAGGTGCAATTTGATAAATACTTGCATCTGAAATCACTTGACTTTTCCTGGTTTTGCAGTAGTGCAAATCAGGTTCTGGAATTTTGAATTTGTACTGTTTCCTGCCTTCTTTTTAAGGCTCACATCAAATGTCAAATTAAAGTAATTTCCTACTTTTATCGACTTAAACCCATTCCATACCCAGTGTCAGTCAAACAAATATTTTACTCCCTTATAAAATAGCCTTTGCATTTTAATAATTACTAAATCATTTGCATAAGAATATGAACGATATAATGGAATTTCAGAATCTGTTTGAGAAAGGCTACGGGAAGTGCCCAGGGTGTTGTCATTAGAAATGTGTGGCTGTATTATACAAGACATGGAGGAATTTGGGACTAAAAGCAAAATTTGCACGAACTATTTTGAAAAGGGATGCACTTCACTTTCAGTGGGGGATGCAGGTATTCATCACAACTTCAGGAACTGAACCCGGGTGCTCTTAGTCTCACCCTGGAAGACTTCTCTCTGTCCATTAAACACAGATGGAAAAGTAGCCTCCCTAAGCTAAAGTTATCTGTAATGAATATGCCCTTCTAAGTCTACTAAGTGTCTGAATAGCCCACAAAGAATCCTAAATCACTTAGGATTTTTTTTTTTTTACGTTACCATAGAAATGCACAGCCATTGCAGAGTTTTGCTAAAACTGCATACCACTTCATTCTTCTTCTTTCCATGATGCCACTAAATCACTTTAATGCAATAACAATGCTTAGCTCTTCCAATCTTCAAAGAGCAGCTCACATTTCTGTTAATTTAAGTTTGGCTTTGTTCATGTTTTAGCTTCTGCTGGAATCCCCTCTAAATATTGGGGATCTGAACACCAAAGACTAAAAGACACATGTGGAGTTACTTATGTGTTTTCTATAAAATATGAAGCATGCTGTCCTGTAATTTGCCATATGCCTTTGTCTTCGCAGGAAACCAATATACCTGAAGAAACTCTCATGACAGTCGTGAAACCCGGTCTGCCCACAACTGCTGACTTGCATGTGCTACTACCAGCAAACCAACCAAAAAGGAAAAGAAGCGTGACTAGTGATAAGGTAACCAGAGCAATGTATGTCTGGTTAGGACAGTCTTCATCCTGTTTTGCAGTCAGTGGCTGTACTGTCATTGTCTTTATGGGAAATTAAAGGGTGCTCCCTAACTATGTAAAGATCTCACTCCTACCTGACAAGAGACATGTAAAAGCTAGCAACAGCTATGACTGCTGCATTCGACAATGTATAGACCAGCATAATCTAGTGCTTACTCGTATTAGTGTATTTCTCAAGAATAACTAATATCCATCTGTTTTTTAAACAGAAACAACAGTGATGGCATGTCAGTCTGTGAAGATCCGGTAGAGCAAAGAGTGTATTTAGGACACTGATATTTCTAAAGGGGGATGAACCATCTCTGCACTGTCTTCAGAAGCAGATTTCAGGTCAAACAGAAACAGAACCTTAGTAGTTGACCTATAATGTAAAAAGCATCAAGCAGGTAGTTTCTGCCTTTATGAGCAAATGCCCTTTTCAATTGGCAAGAAACAAATATAGTGAACACAGGAATGAAAATCAGACATTAGTTTCTCCCTACTTATTTCCAAACAATATTTCTTCCATAATAAAAGGCCTTATACCAGTTGAAAATCGGAAGACTGGCACTTACAGTTTATGGTATTTGTCCTTTTGCTGTGATAGAGAAGGAACAGATCCCAACACTGTGCCTGTATCTTGCAGTTCAAGTCCTGCCAGTTACAAAGAATCCCAATGTAAGGTATTGTTAATTTTAAAGGGCATTTTACAACTTTTTGAGACAAGGTCACGGTATCCAAATTGCTGGAGAAGTAGGTAAGATGAAGCTCTTCATATTAACTCAAAACCAGTAGATTGTGTTTGGAATTGATAGGCTGCACTTTGGAAGGTCTAAAGGAGTACGTTGATGTTGTCAAAGTACTTGAACAGGTGTCTTACTTTAAATTGCACAGAGTACAGTGTGAATGCACAAAATTTTCTGCTTTGTGGCAACCCCCAACTCTCACTGTTCTCCCTCTGTAATCACAGTGGGAATTCCTAGGATCTTAAATCCTGATTATGTTGCAGGAAATGGTTAATTTTAACGGGTTGTTTGATTAGTAGAGAGCCATTCACGTACTATGGCTTTCAGCCAGGTGAGTATTACCACTTCAAAATTACTTGCATCTTTCCACTTCTTGAAGAAGCAAGGTGCAGCTTCTAGAGGAAATTCTTTCTCTTTATTCTCAGCATATATGGAATGGGCATCTCTAATAATTTAAGGAAACTGATGGTGATAGATTCATAGCTTGTGCAAACATTTTATTTCAGTGCAAAGTGTGATGCACATTAGTTCCCTTTAAATCTCAACTGTTATATTAGTGCTGTGCTTCAAGGCAGCTTAAAGAATATTATCAATTATAATCAATGCTGTCTCAAGGTTCTTTTCATGTTTGTGTATGAAACATCAAGTGAGTTACTCCAAAGCATAAAGAAGAGCAATCACATGATTTGGGAAAACTTCTGTTTAGTGGGACTATGGGGAAATTACAGTAGTTTAGCAGGGCACAGTTTCTGTAACAAGTAGTCCTCTGGTAAGACCTTGCAAAGGTTTTCTGAAGCTAGAGGAGCACTGAAAGGTGAAAGTAATTGTATAATCTGGAGAATAGATATACATTTCTGACATTATTAGGATGGACCAGGTCAGACCAGTGGTGGCTGGGGATTACATGTATGGAAGTACCAAATGTGGTACAACCTACATTTGGTTGGAGCAGGAACAAAGGGAGACAGGAGCAATTACAGCAACCTGTGCTATCCAATGATAAAAAATCAGGTACACTAGTATCACATTTCAACACCGATTATTTTATGGAGTACAATGCTGTAGAGCCAGCCTTCTAGAGCCAGCTGCCTAAATTTCTATTTTTGTATTATTGCTAAGGGATACTACTTTAGCTATTGATATGTGCATCTAAATTTGTTGATGCAGAACTGAATGGCACAAATTTTGATAAAATATGTGTTGTATCAGAATCCATTGTGACTCGAAGAATATCCTGAAAATATACCCTATGTAAATAAACTTAGAAGCAGTAACTGGTTAAGTCAACAGGAAAATACTCATGGTGTCACTTGTTTAAAGATTCATTACATTCCCTTCTGTTACCAGAAGAGAATCTTGAAGGTCTTCATCATGTTTCACTGGAAGGATGTCCTTAGTCATGCTGCTAGTGCCAGTTCTCAGTGTTGTGACACTGTTGTGAGGACTCACCAATGCAGAATGTTTTCTGCACATTTGGAGGAGGTGTCCCTGAAATCCTTAACTTAGACATAGTTATGAAATGTCTTCCCTTAAAGAGAACCTATTTGTTCTTGGCTGAAAACCTTTTAGATTTGGGATATTATGTGCTTTCAGAAGGATTGTTAAAGGCAATAATTTTTTGGTCAGGCAGAGAACACATACTTGGTGGAGTTTCTATTGGTGTTTTACATGGGGTGTTGTGATGTGATGCTATTTATTAAGTTAGTGGTCTAGAATAGGAGTCATTACTGATAAAAGTAGCCAGCAATAACAAAGATCATAAGTAAGTTGGCAATGTAGTAGCAGGAGCCCTTGGATAATTCTCAAGTTTGGTTCCATTCTGAGAAAAGCCCTTTTTCTATCAAATTTATGCCTGTAGAAATAAAAGCTGAGTGTGATTTAACCTGGTTTTAATAACACAGTGATTTCAAAAGTATTTAATTCCAATCATTGACTCTAGAGGAAGACTAGGTTGCTTAATTTGTGCACATCTGTTACATGTCTAATGTCAGGTGAGATGAATCCAGCTGAAAGAGTCAATTAAAGTGCGTTTAAACTGTGCCTGGAGAGCAGTGGCTCTGAGGAAGATTTGGGGCTCTATCTAGACAAACTACTACATGAAACTTCTCAGTGAGTTGCTTTGGCAAAAAGGGTAAGGCGGACTCCCAGATATATAAGTAAGTGGGTAAGAGTTTGAATAGTGTTGGTTTTGCATCCTTATACCACAGTGCAGGAGCCATTGCGTTCACAAGTTCAAATATTCTCATTGGAAAGGATGTAGAAAAAGAAGATAAAAAATTCAAATGGTGGTGGGGGAACCTTAACTTAGAGAGTCAAGGGAGGAGCTCCAAACACTAGATTTGTTTTTTAAAAAGTGGGAGAGGTGGCAGCACTGTGCTTAATACATACCTTGGGGCAGAAAAAAAGCCTGTGAGTACTGAAACAACCATCAATCTAACAGTGAAATAAATAAGCCAGAACCTTTGGCTGGATTCACAGGAGGTTGAAATTTTTGACCTGTGGAAGTGTAGTTTCTATAGGCTTGGGTGGGAACCCAGGGGTGAGGAGAGAAATAACGAACAAGTGTTAGTCAAGTGTTAGTCACTTAAGCAAAAACCAGAGCAAATGTTGGATTCCTCAAACAGCTGCCAGGAAAATATGATGTATGCAAAGTTATAGGGCTCAGTAATTTCATTTACTGGCTGAAAGTCAGATTAGCCTGAAGTACTTACTGGTCCCACTTGCATTGTATACCATGAACATGTGAATGAACCTGGACTGACACTAAGTAACTCTATTTCAGTGGTGCCAGCATCACTTTAAAGGCTGCTAATCAATATAGTTGTCATATCCATTCTCTTTTCAGACTTTGGACAAAAAGATAAATACTTAGGCACTATCTGGAGTAATTGTGTTGTAAAATAACTGAGGCCATGCTCACATCACCCTTCTGTTGAGTCATTCCCTCACAAAAAATGTAATAAAGTCAGTGGAATGGCTTCAGAAGTTAGATATTCCTTAAGAAGAGTGAGGATATTTGAATTTGAACTTTTGTGTAGTCTCTGTCCATAACCTGGGAGAGACTACAGAGATTTCTATCTATTATACTGCAAAGGCTTGTCAAAAATGAGCACCGTAATTGATAATATCATAAAAGGAGTTACTTGTGAAGGTTTCATGGATATAAAGCATATTTCTAATTTGGCATCCTGTGGGAAGTCATATCCTAAATTATATAAGGCAGAGAGTATAAAACTAGCTTTGATCTTTTAGAAAATTACTCATGTTGAAGACACAAGCAAGTAGAAGGGAAAATTCAGACAGTTTGTCATCTGGGGTTAGGATATGATGGTATATTTAATGGTTCTGCTCCATAAAAATGTGAGAGGCCATATTTTACTGTGCTCTACCCACTGGAAAAAAAATAGGAGGAATCCTGATTTTTTCCACATGGAGGGATGGATGTATTTCTATAGAGTATTGTTAAAAATTAGGTATAAATGGAATCCATCCCATTATAGGTAAGGAGATGAGGTAAATTACGACATGCAGTTCATTATCAAATAGCAGTTACTTTTCATAGCAAGAAATCTAAAGTGACATCGCAGGTTTTCTTCTGATAGGTTAGAAGAAGAATGGAGAGTTTTTAATATGGATTATGCATTGTGTGAGTTATGACCAAGGTAAACCCAATAGCGCGTGCAAATGACATGCTGTCTGTCATATACCGGGTAAACGTAAAAGCTTTGGTAAGGAGAAATATTTGGCTATAAAGATATGACATTTTCAGCTTTTATGGCTTGTGGAGTTTTGCATGATTTTTAAATATGGAATTTCTTTAACATTTCAGCTCATCATTGACAAATGCTTTCTGAGTTTCTCACCATTTAATGAACCAGAGATTTTCCTTTTTAAAGCATTGAGCCTCTCAAAGTGGAACAGAGTGCCAGGTGTTTGACATTCTCCCTGTTGTATTTTCAGAGAATCGCAGCTATCAAGCAAGCCTTGAATGCACACAACATCAGTTTCTTTCTGAGGGGAGGATACTGGGTCCTAGTGACTTTAGCTGACTCCAGTTCAGGTAAATATATAAACAAAGCTCCCAACACACCAAGCCTGTCTGAGTTCTGATAAGTTAAGGAGAAAATCTTGATACCAATATAGATGTGTACATACACACACATATGTATATACTTACTTGGTACTTGTTACATATAGATACACACATAAATATATATGTGTGTACATATGTATGTATATATATACACAAAGACACACACATGTATATATGGATATATTTTCATTTGGTACTTGTTAACAATCACCACCAAATAAATGCTTCTTACATATTTCCATTTTGTCATACCTCATGATTTGTTTTAGAAGGTTCTTGCTTTTTTCTGTGTAACCATGACATTAACTAAACACTTATATTATACAAAACAGTGCCCTGAAGGAAGAGCCAATCAGGCTTCAAAAAAAAACCATCTGGTGAAGCACTTTGGCTGCATTGGCTGCCGAGAAAGCAGAGTTTCTTTACTGCAGCCATTAAGTCTGCAGATGTAACTCCAGAGATCTGGGACATAGTCTTGCATCTCTGCCTTGTATCTCTGATCTTCAGTAAGGTCTCCACATTGCTAATCCTGTCCTGACATAAATTATATGCTTTTTCTGTGTTAAAAACAAATGGAAATAGGGGGGGTTTGTGTGCATTTGCTGCATCTCTAGCTTCGCTATGTACCTGGAAACCGGTTGAAGAGCGTATGTGTGCCTCCATGTGTGTATATTTTGAACAGAGAGATGTTAAAATGATGTTTTAACCAGAAAGTTGAGCTTTGACATGAAACTTGTATTAGAATGTCCTGTAATTTTTGTGTATCGTATCCCACAGTATATTCTGCTTTCTTATTTCAATGCGTTTTTAGAGAACAGCTTAGCTGACCACAATCAATTTATGTAAGTACAGGTGTGATATTTCTTCTGTCAGCTCTATGTAGGAGACAAAGCTCTTCTATCTAGTCTCTAACGTAGAATCATGTTACAGTTCTGCTGTGGTACCTCATCTGGTTTAAAGGGCTAACATTTGTTAGCCAGCACAAAAGGCTGGGATTGAAAGAAGCTGATGTTCATTCCAGTCTCTACCAACGTACCACCTTGATGAGTTCATTTGTTGTTCAGCGTCTTAGTTTCTCCATCTGTGAAATTAATACAGCCCTGCTTTTGCAATACATGTACTGAAGAGTATGTGAACATTTCCTGTGATAGATAACTTTAGATTCCCAGAAAAAAACCAAAACAGTGAGTATGCAAATAATTAAATCTTCAGGGTTTTGGTTGGTTTTGTTTTTTTTTTTAAATTGGTCCTCTGTCCTTCAGTCACAAGTCACTGATTAATTTTGTGTTGCCTTTTTGAAGAAGCTACAGGTGGAGTGAAAAGAAGAGGTTACAAAAATAACAAAAAATGGTTTTGACCTGACAATTAGATAGAAAAGAAAGCCCAAGAATGTGCCTAATCTGAAAGACGACATGCTAAGCTGTTCTTTTATTTCATATTTCAGACTCTCAGAGGATTGGAGGAGGCAGTGGCTACTGGGCTATTGTGGTTCTCTTTGTTATCTGTCTAGTCGCAGTTGGGGCTTTCATCCTCTACAAGTTCAAAAGGCAAGTAAACCTTAATCAACAACATACACATTTTAAGAATTAGATTTATCCACAGATCAGCAAAACAGAGTTTGTTATTTGAAAGGAGATTTCTTGAAGAATTGCAAAAAGTCCACCACTTTGAAAATTGTGTTTTTCTGAACTTTTCAGACATCAAGGTAGGGCACTGATGCTTGCTTTCACTTGCAGTGTTCCAAGACAAATAGGAGCAATATGGGAAGTACAGAGAGTTTGTTCAGCTTGTCTAAATAATATCATCAAGAAATAGAACTGAACTAAAATATTATTCCTGATTAATTCCTACCTCATTACTCCTAGCAGTTATGAATAAACTAAAGCTATCGGGACAATGAGTGCTGATTTGCTTAAAAAAAGCAGTTTTATCAAAATATGTAGCTCTGGAGTTTCTCTGTGTACACATTACATTTTAATTGCTGGGGCAATGCCACATAGAATGAGTGACGGAAGTAGATTAGCATTAATTTGACACTAGAGTATGTTGAGGGGAGAAATAATTCTGTAAGTGGGCTTTATGAGAGACGTCTTCTCAAAATTGACAGGGGATACCATGCCGGCCTTTGACAGTCTGATAGGTCTTTAATCTGCAATTTATTTTCATTGTAGCTACTAGGGTGCTGTGCAACTTAAAGAATTTTGTTCTTGTTGATGAGTTTGTGTAATCATTGGCTGTGTTCTTATTTTTGTATTGCTGGGGCATTTAGAAGCTATTGGGTTTGATCATACTGGAAGCCTTCATCATCATCAAATCCCGATGTCCTCACTCAGTGAGGATTCCTATTGATTTGTCTCATTCTTTAAAGAGTGGTTTTTATTTGAAGTAAATGTAAGTTTATAGAAGTGAGTGCGGCACTGATTATGTGATAGCAATAAGCGTAGATAGCATTTAAGAGTTTGTTTAGAAAAGATTTTTTAAGGCAATAGAGAAAAACTTTTTTACAAGAATTTCCTCACTGCAGCACCTAAGTTTCTTACAGCTCATAGTGGCTGATTGCTCTAAAGGACAAAGCACAGAATGCTGTATCAGACTGTCTACAACTGAATAAAAATCGATTTCACTATTTTAGGTGCCTGCAGCAAGAAAAAGCATAAAAATGGTTGATGTGATGTAATTATATTATTTCAGCAGCAATTCATGGAGGATTTGCTGTTTGTAGTGTGGGATCATAAAACTTGCTTGTGATAGCTTTCAAAAGCTGTATGATTTGTATCTTTTAGTAGCTCTTAAATGAGAGCAATTAAATAACAGAGACAATTACTGCATGGCAAAAGAAGTATAAAATATTCAAGAAAGGAAGAAAAAAATTATTTTCCTTGACTTCTTTCTAAAATGCCCAATGAACCATCGCTTTATAAATAGAGCTTTTATTAAGGAGGAAACTGTAGTACAATTTGCAAATTGCAAGCTTTAATGTCTCTTACACTTCTGTATATAATTTGTGAAAATAATTTGCATTTAAATTTTGTGGGCATTTAATTTAGGTGCGAGTGAGCAGAATTGTGAGGTATGTTCAAAAGTTTCTCAGTAGCCTGAAAATTGCTGTTGGCATTGATGAATGACCATGCAGTAGTATTCAATTTTGGTCCGTATCATACCTGTTACTGAGATATTTGACAGAATTATTTTCAAATATTCCTGCTAAGCTTTTCCAAGACGACAATTTTTTTTGGTTGCATCCTTCATTTGCAATTTGGTCTTCAAAGACTATTGAGCACCTAATCGGTGCTACGTTTGAAAAATTACTTTTTCCCCATGTGCTCCCTGTGAACTCCTTTCCCACCCAAATCTTTAATCCCTTAAAAAGTCTTTCTTGTGTTTATAAAGACTGATAGTGAATTGCTGGATCCCCATGGAGTACTTACTTGTGAGTATAGTCCCTTTAAAGTCAGTACAGTGAGTATGTAAGTTTACAAACTGGTCCATAGGGACTGAGGCTATAAAAACGCATGTCCTTCATAAAGGTTGCAAGTTGCAATGCACAAAGGCAGCTTGTCAATATTATATGCCTGTATATTAAAAATTAATTTGCTGAAAGAATGCCATAGGCAACAAAAATTGTTCAATTTTAGGAGATAATTTCAGGAATGTAACACTTACTGGGCCCTATGGTAACTCAGACAATACATACAAATATAAACATGAATTATTTCAACATAGAAATTACAGACATGTATAAGCTGTTGAAATGTTAATACTGTCCATAATTTTTATGTATGATTCACAAAATTAAGGAGGAGATGGAAGACATTTGGTGGTGCCATCCTTTCACTTATGTAAGTTGATAGTCAGATGGTCCCTTCATAAAAGGGTTAAAACTCTTTTTTCCCCCAGGTCAGAGAAATGTTTATTAATCTTAGTTTTATCACAACACTAGTTGGGTCTATAGGACTTGCAGTTGGCATTGGGGCACAGGCAAAGCAGGTGGTCTGCAAAAGATTGCATGGACATGCCTTGGACTATTCTCTCTCTCTTTCTCATTCTTTGCCAGCCCAAAGACAGTTCTTTACTTAAGGTTAAGTTTGATACCTGGAAAGATGCAAGATGGAAATACTGGCTTGCAGATAAGATGATGACTGGATTGGCAGGGGGTTTACAGCTTCATACGTGAGAGCATTTCATCCATTTGCAATGAGCAGAGGCACTGTTCAGGACTTGGGATGAAAAGCAAAGAGAAAACAGCAGGCTTCTGTGTAGACCATAGTACAGCTTCGATAGAAAATGGAGAAACCTGCCCAAACTGCCCAATGGTTCCTGAGTGCCGAGGCCCCTTGTCCCGAAGCCTGGTCACCTGCCCTCCCTGCCTGGATTATTTCCGAAGTTCATGTTGTAAGAACTTGGGTCTTAATTTACACTGATTTTTGTGAGGCAGAATTGCGAGATGAAAGATGGTGTTGACAAGACATCAAGAACTAATCTAATACCTCTTTTTTATGAATCTTTCAGGGCAATCAGGACAGCTATCATGAAACTTGCTGCTCCTGTTTAATTTCTCTTTTCCTGAAAAATGCAATACCCAGGGCTAAAAATTGTTGTCCCTCGCAAGAAGTAAATCTCACAAAATTGGTTTGGGGGAGAGCAGTAATCTAAAAATAACAATCCTGCATAAGATCCTGTGTCAGATGCCTCATATGCAGAAAATGAAGAGAGTATTTTATCTAATTAAGTAGGGGGGTAGATGAAAAACAGAGGTAGATTGATATAGAGGTAGTGGGATTTTGGCTGATTAGTTTTACGCCCAGTAAAAACCAATGCCATCTCATCACTCCTGAAGGAATGCCCATTAAAAAGAAAAGATTAAAATTGTGTAATTTCCCACTACTCTAATCAAAACTAAAATTGTAGGGTCTGCTGGATAATCACAGCTGTCACGGCTGTCTAGCTAATGATTAGGTGATTGTAGGTTACATCAGTTCTGATAATGCCCTAATCCCAAATACTTAAACACTGACGAGGAAGACTGCTGCCCTCTGTTCTTACATGCAGTACAATTGCAAGCATTTATCATTTCATCTCCTTGTCTGCTCCCCCCCGCCCCTCCCTTTATCTGATGGCCTGTTTGTGCATCCAGCCACTTCTTGCCAGGAACATGTGCTCAAAAAACTGGTGCTGGAGTCCCCAGAGCTCGTGGAGCAACTCCTGGCAATCCCGAGAGTGCTTAGATGCTTTAGACGAAAGAAATAAAAAGCCAGAAAGTCTTGAGACCTGCAGGGTTTTGATCCTTTGTTATCAGAGTAGGTAAACAATTCAGATTAGGGCTAATTTTACCCAGTAAATGAAAAGTAAATTTTAAATGATAAATGCTGAAGGTTTTAAAAACAAATTCTAGTCGTATCCCACAAATGAACAAAGATTGGTTTAGGTAGTTTGGAGGGGGGGAATTTTTCAGCATGGCAGCAAGGAACGAAAGGTAATACCCCAGCTGCTCAACCTGCCTGTGGCTGTGGCACAAGAGGCAGCGCAGACCATGAACACTTAATGGCGGGCAAGCCAAGAATAATTTGCCTTGTCTTTGCTCTTACTTTCTGAGTGTGGAAACCACCAATCTGATGCCTCAAGTAAACAATATGTTACAATACTCACTAGTATGCTTCAGCTGTTTAAGCATCCAGGTAAAATGGACTACAGCCACTTCTTTTGACCAGAACAGTATGAAGCAGCTGAAAAATATTTCTGAGAAATCAGGTCTATTTTTTAATGCAGACCTGGGATCTGCATATATTTTTTTCTATACCATACCATACCGTACCGTACCGTAACAGTACCATACCATCTATACTAAATTTAGTTCAGTAAAAATACACTTCTTCCATTCCCTTTGGAACAATGTTTATATTTTTTGTGGGTTTCAGGCTGCCATCCAGAAAAGATTTCTTCATACTTTCAGAGCAAGCTTCTATGGTGTGGGGTCCTGGGCAACAGCAGAGAGAAGGCAAATAGCACTGTCTGCACTAGGCAAAGTGGAGGAAAGGAAGATTATATTTTAGCCACATCAAAGCTGCCATGTAATCATCATGTTACTAGTGGAAGATCTGAAATCATCCTTTTCTTATTTTTTACTTCTTTATAACAACAGGGTATTAGAGTAGCCAAACCAGAGCAAATAGTTGGCTTTTCTGCTTACTTATTTTACCTGGTTAATAGTAGCAAATACAGCTCTCTAAAAGAGTATGAAAATCTTCATCTTTTAATTTGTATGCAAACTACTGCCAGTGTACTTAAAGCTGCATTTGTTGTTTTCACAAATCACCGTGAATCTCCTTCAGCCAAATTTATACCATTTTGTGTGTATTCCTTTTTTCCCCACTACTATCAAGTGCCACTTTTGGCCCCCTTCTGGGTCATTTCCACAATCAGGAGGAGAACTGTGTTATCTTTCTGCCTCATTGACTTACTATCTCATTTTCATTCTCTGAAGAAAAGCTATCTTTTTTCCCCACCTTGCTTATGCTACTTTTATGTTCCATGAGAGTGAGTTTAGTCCCAATCCATGCCATTTAGTTATAAAAAAACAGGCACTAATTTAATGATCCATAATATTTCAGAAAAATTTCCTCAGAAATCAAAGTAATAGCATGTAGGAAAGATTTCTGAAATGAAAGAGGCAAGTAAATCAGGATTGCCTTAAAGCAAAAAGTCAGTCATCTGAATATTTATCCAAACATAATAAAGCCAACACCACAATAAAGTATCCTGTTTAATGGATTACTATTGTTGTTAGTTTTATTTAAGTTCCAAGAGAATGCTGCATTATTCCATATCCTTTGCCATGTGAATATGTTCCTATTTTTGATACTAAACAGAATCTTAATCAGGCCTCTGGAAAATGAATGAAGTTGCATAAAGACCAATGAATATTGGCTCCACAAGGAAGAAATTGAAAGCCAAATAAAGTAGAGAGTTTAAATGAGAGAGAATCAATATCTCACCCTCCTCCTGCTGTTCCTTACTGCTGAACATTTTTAAGTGCAAACAGTTTCGAGTATGAACTGGCTAGAATTTGTGAATATAGGGAGGAAAAAAAAAATACTTTCTGGAATATCTTCTAAAAGGTGTGGGACCTGGAGAGCTTGGTGAAAACCATGTGCTGTGAAGTTCATTAGTAGTTCTGTGCAGAATTAAGTCTCCAGTTTATATTTTTATGGTCCTCAAAGCAGGCATGAATATTTCTTCTTCTTCATGACTGAAATAAAATGCTACAGAGAAAACAAAAGGAACTAAAAATGTAAACCATGGAGTGCTGCTCAGCAGAGGTAATTGTCTCCAGTGATGGATGCGAAGCACATGCATTTTGCAGCTGAAGAGTAAACCCCCAAAAGAAATTATTGCATAATCTTTTTCTCTGTCCTTATAAATGTGCTTTCAATTTTCATATTGCTGATATAAATCTCTTGGGTCAAATTGCGTGTCTTGTCATGTTTTCACAGTAGTCTTTTATGTAGGCCCAAGCATTTCAGCTTTGCCTACTTCAAACGGTTACATTGGACTCAACACAAATTGCTTCCTTAAGAAGAGCAAAGCACATCAGGGTACACAAGAGTTTCTCTCTCTATAATTAGGGATAGCAGCTTCCTTCCTACATGTTAGAGCAGTGAAGAGCGACTGGAAAATTGCCAGAATCAGGCCCATCTTTAGCAAGGAGTCAGCATCCACATCCTGTTTCATCCCACAGTGTGGTTGTCCCTTATAAAGAGAACATCTGTCACATGTGTTAAAAATGCCTCTTGAAAAGGCTTGGACTATCATTTTCTTCAGCCTGATTGAGTCTCCTCCTTGTTAAACTGAACCAATATGAAACACGTAGAGATCTCTAGAATGTATAAGAGGTGAATGCCTGCAATGTATGCGTTCACAAGACCTGTAATATTCTCCTTCCTCCCATCCATACTCCGTGTTACAATCTAAGATGCTTTCCTCTGCAAGCGTGAGGAGCAAAGGAAAGTACAGAAGAGTCACTGAGTACCTGAACTTTATACCTTCCATGAAGGATCTGTACTTAGCCGGATTAGGCTCATGGGGTTTAGGTGAGTGAGAAGTAACATCTTATGCCTTTTCTCCGTAACCCATATAGAAGTGCTCTTAACAACAATACGTTTAATGGTTATTTGTGAACTTACGAGGTTTCTTCGTTCAGGCACCCCTTAATATGTTTAATAGTATGTGTTGTGATTGTGGTGATCTCTAACTAGTAGGTCTTACAGAGACATGAGTTCAGCCTCAGGATTTACACCAAAGGACACACCTTGATGACCTTGTTTCAGACAGGTCCTTCAGCTTGAGCAGACAACAGTTAGACTAGCAGCTCTGCTCCCTTTACTTAACTGCAAAGGTCTGATGTGCCATATGGGTTCGAGATAGATAACATTTTTATTATGTCAAAAATATTTTGATAATGCCATTGATGCTTCTACAGTCTGTCAGAAATACAGTTTTGAGAAGGTCCCCTAATTATTGCAGAAACATATGTGCTAATTCTGCGGATGTGTTTCAAAGACATTCTTCTGGGTCTTGTTTCCCTTAGGCATTTGGTGGTGGACTGAAAGTGAGCAACTTGACAGGTTTGATGCAGGTCTGATTGAGAGGAATATTGTTTTCCACATGACCAGTTTCATTAGCAGACACATTAAAAACAGTCTGGAGTTACTGGCCCTAGAGAAAAAAAATCAAAATTAATTACCTAATGTATTTGTTTTGGTGATGAGGAATGTCCTTCCCCCTTTCAACATGGCTTGTTTCATCCAGTTAATGGGAGGAGAGTGATGCAGGGCTTGCCTTTGTGTGTATGTTTGTGTTGAAAGAGCCCTTGGACCTGTTGGAGTGGTCATAACAGCACAGTGTTGTGCTATCAGACCTTCCTTCCACCCTTGTCCTTTGCATTTGGTTAGTCCTGGGCTTCATTTACTCCATGCTCACTGAGATACAGAAAAGAGCAAAAGCAATCAGATTTCTTTCTTTGTGCTGCTTATAAATAATGGGATAAAATACCCCATTTCTGTATATAATTTTGTGTCTGTCTGTGCATGTGTATAGACATACCTATACAGATGTGTGTGTGCGTACATATATAGGTGTATAGGATGCAATTCATCTCTTGGATAGTTCAAGTTAAAGGGAGGAGATCCTCTTCAGTTGTCTTTCATTGTTTAGCAATTTCCATTTATTCTAATTACTTTGATGCAATGGAAGGTGCTGTTCAAAATAGTTTGCTGCAGTAACTTTTATCTCAAACTAAGATGATGCCACCTAGTGAAGAACCTTTCTTCTGAAATGACATTTAAAGGCAGGTCATCTTCAGAAGCCTAGAGAAAACAGACCTTTCAAACTGCTGCCAGAATGTGGAGCAGAAGATGGTCGTTTTTAGAGAGAGACCTAAAAATTAGTGTCATTTTTTCTGTCTTCTCACTGTCTAAAGGAGCTCAGCAGAAACCGCAGCTTAACCTCAGCAGTTCAACCCTGTTTTCTCTTTTCTTCTTATTGTCTGCCCATTGCAATAATCTGTGTTTAAGCACAGACTTTGACAGCCATGATCTGCTGTCATGCTGATCAAGCTGTCAAGCTGCTTCTTGCAGTGTAGGAAATGGAGCTCACAAACTGCAACTCCCTAATCAAAAGTGTCTGCTTGGTGCCCAGGAAAAGATGTTCTTATGTCCCCAGGCAGATTGCAGGTGAATGCAGCTACAGCAAAGGGTATGGCTTTTGAGAAATGTTCAAACCACAAATTCTGTTGCAAAGTTAGAAGTCCCTGATTATTCCCTTTGATTTTACAAAGTCTAATTTAAGTTAATCTAGTTAAGAATTCTTTACCAATACTAAGCCTTAAGCCTCTCAGTCCCAGCCATGGTGTTAATTGTTCATTAGAGCTGATAGAGCTATTTAATAACAAGCTTTTTGTTTTTCTAGTCTCAAATCTGAATGAATGAATTCAATGCTGTCTGCCATAGAGGGTTTTGTCTAATTCAGCAGTTCCCAGTAGTCCTAGGCCAAGCTTTACACTCTGTCTCCTTCAGTGCTGCCTGCTTAACTTCACCAACCTCCCCTGTCTTCACATTTGCCCTTATCAATGCCTGTTTACCTCCTTACTCCTTACCCCTTGGTCCTGGCCTCCTGGTTCTTTAATCTCTGCTCCCTCTCCATTCCCTGTCTCCTGGATTTCTCCCACTTCTTTCTCCTCAACCCTGATGGAATGTCAGACTGCCATTCAATACTATTACACTTCAGTGTCAGCCCACCTCACCAGGGAGATGTGATGATGATTGTGACCCAGCTTAATGTTTGTGAAGACACCCGGAAACAAGAATGAATGCTTGTTGGGACTTTTTATTGCTTGAGTTCTTAAAATAGCTTTTCTGTGGTTTTAGGTTGGTTTTTTTTCAGTATTGTTCATTGTCTGTCAATCTTAGTCAGAAATTGATGCTTAATTATTACATTGGTATGAACATCATGATAAGGCAGTACATAAAACTGACAGAGAATAAGGAGTTGGTAAGTTTAGGTTGTGAATACAAAAGTAAGGAAGGGTGGGATTGGTGCTGTTTTGTGATTCTGGAATGACCTTGCTATGCTGGAGCTCTGCTCTGATGCCAGCATGAGCGCAACATGAAGAAACTCCATCACAAGACTTTTTGTCCTTGTCTGATTTAGGAAACTGCCAGGCAGAAATGTCTATGCCCAGATGCACAACGAAAAAGAGCAGGAGATGACAAGCCCTGTTAATCATAGTGAGGACACCCAGAACATCATCCAGGGTGAGGAATTTATTGATGATGATCTGGACTCTCAAACACTAGGTAACGCAAGAGGTAACTTCATTTTTAGTTTATAAATTTTCATAAGTAATTGATTTTTAATTGATGTTTGTTTTCATTTTACCTTTTTTTCATTTTCTGCTCCGTCTCAGGAAGAAGCAAATAGTACACCACTATCAAAGGATTATCTCAGTTATCTTCTTTTGGCTTGCTTTTGATATAGGCTAATGCATGGATGACATGCTATGTAGAGCATGAGTACAGAGATAGGACAGTTTAATGTCAGACTTCCTGGGACAATTTTAGAGATAAATTATATTTGGTAGAACAGGATATAATAGGTAACAGTTGAATTAACTCAATAACCCCATGAATTGGTGGAAAATGGAGTTTAGATCAGCAGGATTTGTAGAGTCAATGTTTCCATGATTTCAGATGGATTGTACCTAGATCCATTGCTATATTTGCCATCATATTCCAGTGGCATTTAAAGTTTTCATGATTAGAAACGTTAAAATTATTCCTGTATAAAAAGTATCGTAAGTCTTCTCTAATTTAGCTGGTAACTTTCTAGTATTTATGGGATGGTCATAAGGAACCCAAGAGGGAAACTTTCGGTGAATATCTCTCAGTGCAAATGATTTCAGTGTCAGGTGGAAGAGCATATCCTGGCACCCTGTGGTTGTTTTTAATGTAACATGGAGTGCTTATCTGTAAAATTCATTTCTTGTAAAATTTACCGTTGTGTTCAGACTGCTTTCAGGTCACAGTCTGAAAAGTGTAGGACTATGGAAAAAACTCCCCAGTTCCATTCCTACACATTTTGTGAAAATAAATAGATAACCCAAAGCCTTTGGGATTTGTAGCAGCAGACTCATGGTGTAACAGGCAACTGTAATGTCTTCATGAACCCACAGAAGAAGATGTGTTTTAGCTGCACCACAGGTAGCCTGGGGAAGGACAGAACTTTGGCAGAGGAGAGATTTCTTTATCTTGGGTTTCACCTTTATCGTTTGTTCTCGATGTCTTTATTTTTATTTGCTGAACTGTGTGGCGCTTCTAGGTTCTTGGAGGTGTTAGCTTTGAGCACGAGGGAAGAATCCAGCCTCCCGCTTTGCTTTGTGTATTTCTATCTTTTCTTTGGCAACCTTTGTGTACGAGTATCACTGTGTTTCCATTCAGATTTTGCAAGACAACCTTGATTGCACTCCTGATTTTACCAGAGTTAGTTCTAAAAACAACCCTGGAAAAACAAAGTCTGTGTTATAATTGTCTGATCGACTCATCTCCCGGGTCTTTAGAAGAGAAGGCTGAATGCTAACAAAGTCCTTGCAGGCATGCCTATTAAAGTGGAGCATTCAAACACCTCTAGCAATGTACAGAAGCGTAACTTCTTTTAATGGTAGAAAATCCCTTATGGCCTATTTATATAAGGCAGCTTGAGATGCTGGAATAAAGAAGTGCTACCCTGATTTGTAACGCATTCAGAAATAATCTCTACTTGCCCTGCACTCCTTACTCAGAGAAAAAAAAAAATTCTTCTATCTGGGCAGAGCATTATTAAGGTTAAAGAGTGCAAGATCATGATGTTTTGATGTGAAACTTAAGACAGTTAGCAAATGCAGATCTCGAAGTGATTTGTGCTTCTGCCAGGTTGTCAACACCAGTAGCATTTCCAGCGGAGCGTAAAGAGTTCATTTCTGTGGATCATAATCATCCATATTTGTCAGCTACTGTACAGCTTTTAGACACAAGACTTTATTTAGGACATAAAACTATACTTCTGCTCGCTGTACTGTTTTGTTACTTTCAGTACTTTGCACTAGCTCCGGTATTGCTCAGTACTGCCAAGAAAATATTCCTGTTAATGATACTCGTCTGTTTTATCTGGCTAGAGTACGAAGCATGTTATAATCCCTGCTTTATACTAAATTCTATTTTATGACATTATTTGCCAAAGGTTCCTATGCTATGGAGATCCCTTCTAGTTCTGGTGAGCTTTCTCCCTCCCTGTTGGGAGATGTCAGTAGCAGCCTCCGCTCCGTGCACAGCAGGGAGTTACAGGCCTGGGTTTCTGTTTGTTCTCTCTCTTCTCGTAACTTTTGAATTTCCACAGTACAGTATTTCCAGACTCACCCATCCACTTTTTTTGTTTTCTATATATTTTATGTTGCCTACTTTATCGCAACCCCCACCTTGGGACTCCTCAACACCATTACCTTGCAGTGACTCCTTCTGGGAGAAGTGGCAACTTGAACAGCTACAGAGTTCCCTTATTGCTGATGCCGGTCAGTGTCCAGTCCCAGGTCAGTGGCATGTCGAATGGACGCCTCAGGTTCCATTCTCCTCCCTCACCTGCACCCCTCGAGACAACTACACCTTTTTAAGCCACAAAGAGAACCAACTTATGCTGTCGCTAGGATAGAAACCCTAGGAATTTGCCACAAATCCACCACCATGAGCAAAAGCTTTGCGCGAAAGTATGCTGTAGGTACATGGAGCTGTTGCACCAACCTTCACCTGACCTGTTGTTTGATAAAGCCACTCTCTTTATGCGATTGACTTGTCCCTGCCATAAAAGGGGGATTTATTGTGAAGTGCCTGAAATACACTAATGCTGGCCTTTTGTTTCTTTATTTTCGTAGGCAATCACTCAGGCGTGGTTTTGAGCATCAACTCCAGAGAGATGCACAGTTACCTGGTTAGCTGATATTTACAGCTGAACACAAAAACCGAAAGACTCTTCTCTGTATCGTTTTTATTTTTCCCTGGTGATGTCACAAAATTGCAAATATGGCTGTAAATGCTGGTGGAGAGGAGGTTTCCTATCAGTCCCGTGGAAAAAAGCATCCATCATCAGTTACCAAGGGAGAAGGATAATGCGCCTTGTGTTGACTCTATGGCCTGGGAACTCGTTCCAATTGAAACTCAAACTATGGTAGCAAATTTGTAGCCCTAGGCACCTTCAATGCCACCTTATTTCTTTTCTGTATATGCTCTAGTTCTTTAGGTTTATTTTTAGAAGGATTGACTGTAACTTTTTAATTATATTTTTAATTGAGGTATTCAGCGGAAGGCTGGGACTCATCAGCCCGAAAAAGTGATTTTTACGCAAGCGACTAGACCAGAACAGATGGTTGGTTGATCATGATGACGATTTTTTAGGAGGCCAAGTGTTTCTGTACTGGGAGAGGACTAAGCGAGGAGACAAATGCACTTCTAGTCGATACAAGCTCTTAACTTAAACATGTGTCAGACAATCTAATGAATTTAGGCTTAGGCCCTTCTGTGGATTAAAGGAAGTAAAGCGTTAATTAAGATATCTCATAATATAGGATAATGCTCTTGTAAGTGTAGCAAGTCCTGACAAACCATCAGCACCGGTATCTTCCCCAGTCCCACCCCATGTGAAAGAAAAACACCAGCTTGATGCTATTTCCAGACCAGGTGCCTTCACTTGCGGACAGTCATTTCAGTTGCTCCCTTCTTGTCTCATAAGCGAGCACCTTTAGGACGATGGCAGCTGCCGGATGAGTTACCCCGTAAAACCCCATGCTGGTGGCCTGTCTCTTTTTAAATTTGCAGAGAGTGTAAATACCTCTTTTAAGTCGCTTTCTTAGTATGGTTATTTTTTTAAAACTTCCTATTAGGGCAGACGTGCCGGGTAGGTCGGAGCTCTCCTCCGGGCAGGACTGGGTAGCTCACCACCATCCCCTTCCCACTCGCATCCTTTGGGATTTTCCCTGGCTGTTTGCCCTGGCAGACAGGGGTGGGCAAACTCCGAGCCGACCTTTGCCGCTTGGGTTGGTTTGACAATCCAGAGGGTCATGGGGAGGGAGGATGGGCTGTGATTTAGGGGTTCGTATTTCCTTTCCGTCACCACAGGGTGTCACTCAGTCCCTACCGCCGCTGGCCCCCATTTCTGCAGGGAGGGCAGTGGGGCTTCTGAAGGAGCTGCCTGCAGAAAGGCTTGTGAATCAGGTCAGAGTTTCCTAATCCCAATTTTGTGAGTTGGGTCAGAGTTTCCTAGTCCTGACCCCTGCATCCCTTGGGAACGGCTGTGCGGTGAATCCACACCCCGCTGGTCGTTTCCCTGAGGTTTATGGAGCCGTGTAGGAAACGGACTGTGGTGTGATGAGTTTAAACATCTGGCATCCTGTGTGTCACAGCTGCCTGGGATTAGGATGCTTCTCTCAGAAACCTATATAATCTCTTCACTTTTTGCCTTTGATAGAGAATAAATAGCTCTTCACTCACTGAATGTCATACTGATGCTAGTGGCAAGCTCGCACACCACCTTGCTTAAGGAGGATACAGATAGCTAACTACATCTTTCTGAATAAACAAACAGAAAATAATGCTGGTAAGACAGAAAAGGACTGTCATAAAATTATCGTATGCATTGAAGTCATTCTTCCATGTAGCTGTGGATATCCTAGAGCATATTGTCATCAAATGCAACGGACTGGGATGTAATAATTCAGTGTAGCAGGCTCTCACAAACCCCACAGGATGTATGTGTAAAGCACAAGAAAATCTAGATTATAAACTTACTGTAAGGAACTAGGTGAAAAAGTTTAAGTGAAGATTCTGAAAAGCGCTTGCAAACTGCTCAGGAAAATAATTTCAAAAATTGTTCTAAAATTTCTGCCTATGTAGTTATAGAGTGCCATGTAAACCAATTTACAGAGAAGCAATGCTCTTGCTGACTGATGTATGCCAGACTGTGTAGAAATCCAAGGTGTTACATGTATCTGAGTCTGGGTTCCTTGAAGAGAAGCGTAAATACAAAATGTGCTGTGCATTGGAAACTCTCGGGATCGTTGCACCAGAGGTCTATCTGTTCTCACCAGCTCTTTATGCTTTTTCTAGCAGAAATGAGCTGGAACAGAGAATAAAATAGTATTGCAAACAGCTTACTTGTTCCTGTGAAATAAATCTGAAGTGGGTCATTTGTATAGGGCAGGTGAGTAGCAGATTAGCCTCATGGACAAGGGATGGGATGGAAGTTCTAGCTCGGGGTTGTTTTCCCACAGTTTGTTGGGTTGGCAAAGGACACTGTTGCAGCTAGGTCACACATCTAATTTATGCTTTCACAGCTATTTTTATACATTTAATACAGGGTGATTTGTGTCTCTGATAACAGGAATCTTTTGGAACACTGTAGAATATTTAACCGCTTGGTACTCTAATTAACACTTAGCACAATATAGTGCCTGTAATAATGTTTTTCGATGCTTATTAATTTGATTCATGCAGCACTCCTGTGAGGTTGGTTTGTCATGTCTTAAAAACATTGTTTTCTAATGAGTTGTCAGTATTGCCATAACTGTATTAATAATACCCAGCAGATAATAAAGGAAGCCTTTGATTCCCTGGCAAGAATAACTTTAAAACGAATTATTTTAAAACTGAGAAAATACCATTACCATTTTCCCATTCATGGTGTTTTGGTTTATCTTTAAATGAAATGTCTCACTAGGGCTACATTTTTAATCTCTTGAACTACATCCATGACGTCTTAGCATTTTATCCTTTATATGTATCTAGGATCCTGATACATTCGTATACAGAAACACATTCTTATACAGAGTTGTTTCTATGCACAAACACTAGTCATGCATGCATGCACACAGACGTGCAGTATTTGTACATATTCCAGTTAAATTTGTTAGTGGGGAAGGGTGGTTTGATGGCTAAGAAACAAGATGGCTGTCAGGTACCTGTATTCTGTACCCACTTTGGGCAAGTTACTTAACCTGTATGTGCCTCAGTTTCCCCGCCTGTAAAATGGGGCTGATGATAGTAATTACCTACCTCACAGGGGTATTGTGAGGCTCAGTTAATCACTGTTTGTTCAGGATCTTCAGAGTGAAAGAATTTTCTGAGCATAAATTATTAATAGTTTTGCTTTCTTTGTTTCAAATGTAATTATTGCTGTTATTAAAGGTAGTCTGCTGAAACCAGATGCAATTATGTACAATGTAAAAAATGCATAATCTGAAAAAGGTACATCACTGTTAAAAAAAAAGGTAATTTTATTTTAAAACTGTTATTGGAACATACTATTATGTGGTAGCATTGCAACATTGGCTGTGATTTTGCTGTTACACACTAGTATCTTAAATTTACTTTTCTGCAGTGTTATTTGGTCAAAAGCCTTATAATAATGGGTACAGTGATACTTACCAACATTGATATTGAACTATACTGAAACCAACAAAACTGGCAGTGTATTGGCCTCATTCACACCTTTTGGTCTTCTTAAACTCTGATGTATTTGCAATTTCAAAAACACCCTGTACTTTTCAGAGTGCTCCAAGCTGTACTGATTTGAAGCGTTCTAACAGAGCCATCAAGATTTACAGCTGGTATCTTTGCTTTCCCTTTTGATATTGAATGTTTTATATGGTTTTGGAGTGGTCTATCCATATAAAGTGCTCAGAAATGCTCAGAAGACCTTTAGGGAAAATCCACACACAGTGTAAATTAATTTCTCAAAAATAAAAGCAATATAAATCAATGTATGTTTTTATACCCTGTAGAAGAGGGTGGTGGAAATGGCTGTGAAGAAACAGAAGGTACCAGCCTGAGGCAAGATGTTGTTATCTCCAATTCACATCCAATTTCCTTGAACTCTTTTTGGATATTCTCATTGAATTATATTCTTCCTGATGAGTTTTCTGCTTTCAATGACCAGTTTAAAGAGGAGTAAAGTGTTTATTCATATGAAGTAGATGATTTGTTAAATGACTGTCCTCTGGACAGACAGAGCCAAATCAGCGCTTTGCCATTAGTAGTTCCTAGTGCAAAGCAGATTTCATCTGACATGATTATGATGGTTAGCTGTGGTTTAGGTTCAAAGAGACATCACTTTAGGGGGAATACTCTACTATTGTATGCTGTCTCTTTAACAGAGGTCAGTAGAATGGAACTGAAGTGGTTTCCATCCCCCTTACACAAATACATGCTCAAAGAAATGGGGGGGGGGGTGTGTGTATTATTTTTAAGAAATTAAATACATGCATTTGTTTGTAGTAACTTTTTGATGATGAACCAGTGGTTCTGATAAGCTTTGAATTTCTAGTGTTATTTCAAGTTGAATACAATGTTGCTAAGTTGATGACAGAATCGATGACAATTTCAGTCATAGAGTTTTCCTATGTTTCCTATAAAACAATATTTTGTAATTTTTCATTAATGAAACATTGAGAGGAAAAGAGAGACTGAAATTTTTATTTCATTGCATGATCCCTGGCAGTTGGAGTTGTTATTGTATATTGATTGATACCGCTGTATTGTTTCTACCTTCATTTTCATTTCAGACTTTTAGATGGAAGTAACTGCACATTTCTCTCAAAATATTGGCTTTCCACTAGGAAGAAATTTATAAGCATTTACCTTTACAAATATTGATTTTAGAGATGCAAAATTTTGTGTCTTCTAAGTCCATCCAAAAAGCTGCCTCCTGGCTCGTGTTCTCTGTTCTAGTCCCAATTGCACATTGATTCTACAACTTTCTTGACGAGATTGGCATATAGCCTAATCTTACTAGTCTGAGAAAGTCTTTCTAAAACTTCCATTAGAGTAGCATTTAATTGCCCAGAAGTAGTTCCAGGATCTGCTCAGACAATTTTCCTAATGTTAAATCTGTATTTTCATGTTCTTTAGTTCCTTTCAGTATTTCAGTATTAGCCCTCTCAGTGCCATTTAAATGCATGTTTATTCCTGTCATGGATATATATGTAATGTTTTTCACTTATTTTCAGACTATAATCATCAAAGTGACAAATTTTGAAATAACTTAGACCCCCAGTTAGCTTTTGCAATTAAAAGCCTAACCCCGCAGCCTTTGGGAAATGTCAAGCTGTGCACTCTTAATTTTTTAATCTTCTTTCCTGTCAGCCCTTCTACCCGATTGATCACCTCGGCAGATTTTCCTCCAATTCTTGTTGTAAACTCAAGCTGGAGGGAGTGCAGAAGAGTTTCTCAATGTTGAGATGGAGTAGAACAGCTCATGTCCCAAATCTGAATGGGAATGTCATGTGGACAAAGTTTTTATTTTTCCTTTCTTTTCAAGTATGTTGCATAGAGTAGAGAGGATTATACATACCACTGGGGAAATAAGGCCCTGTAATGGTACATCAGGATGGTATGAAGACTAAAGAATGCATTCATCTTAGAAATGTCTTTTTTTTTTTTTCCTGAAATTGATACATACAGCAAGTTCATTTCATGATTTTTAATATGTGAGATCTCATTTCTTTAAGTCTTCAGTCCTGGCCTTTTTCCTCCTGTTAAATGGACTAGCAAATTACTTAAAATATGAATTGTGGAGCCATGTATGACCGAATGAAGGATTTTCATTCTTTTAATCTCTTTTTTTTTCCTTATGTGAAGCTTGTTGGAATTACTATTTTCAGCTAGTTTATGTGCTGGTAGCTGAGAATATCTTCTGGAAGACAGTATCTAAGAAAAGAAATACTGGAAAGCTTAGAAATATGTACTCTGAAGTGCAACAATATAGCTATGTGAACAAAATCCTTATCAAAGAGCTGTTATGGTTTGTAATAAAATACTTTTTTTAATAGTATCTCTAAAAAGACATGCTCTTAATTGCATACTCTTTGTCTCTCTCTCCTGCCAGATTGATTTTCTTTTAGGAGTAACATTTACTAGCCCTGAGAAAAGTGGATTCTTTCCCTTACACAAGTAATTCTGTTTAAAATTATTTTCTTGCAACACTTGACGTGAAAGCAGTACACAAACTTGAGCTTTATTGATTGGACTTGATTTCTGAGTTTCTGTAGAATTTGCATCTTTACACTGATTTGTTGCGGTACAGTGGACATAAAGCCCTGCTGGGCAGCAATAACACATGCAGCAGTACATGGCACTACTTAAATAATATGCCTTTGTTGCACATATTTTTAATGGTATAATGAGTATATGAATCACCAGGAAGGCCAGGCATTCCAAATAACTTTCTTAGCATGTCTTACATTTCTATGTTATTTGTTGCTAATTTTAGCCAGCTTTTGATACTTATGTTTAGTTCTTACTGACAGTGTCTGCTCTTGCAGATCAAAGGGCAAGAACTGGCTTATTCTGTTTTTAAAAAAAAGTATTAATTCATACTACTTGCTTATTAATTATAACAGTTTGAAAAGAAAATCTTTCTGAAATGGTGAAAGAGATGCTTTTTAATGAGAACAGCTCATATAGGGAAACAACAGACTTGTATCCATACAGTTTTTAAGACATTCTTGTCCCAGATTATGAATAGGCAGGACTATGTAGAAGGAGACGTGTAAACCCCAAACATCAGTAACATGCACATAGGCAGTTTGCAAATGATAAAGCTAGTCTAAAGGAGAATATTTTAATACATCACTTACTTATATGTCCCAGATTCACAGAAGGGCATTTAAATGGTTAAGATTACAGAATATCATCACAAACATAGGAAGATGCCCAATTCACTGGCTCCGTTTGCTTGGAAATACACTGCTCTCTTTGGGGTTAATATTTTGAGATGCTGAACTCTGAAGAGAAGTCACCTGCATTATTTAATGCTTCCAACTTTTTGCTAAGTTATTGGTGACACTTTATAGAAAAGATTGTCTGAATTTCCATTCTCTTTTGTTTCTCCTCGTTTCTTCCCCCCTCCTTTTTTTGTCCTTTTATTCTTTTGCATTATTGCTGCTGTTTGTTGCTCTGCCTTGCCTGCCTCCTCCTCTTGATGACAGTTCTTTACAGTCCACTTTTTTCTTCCTTGGTTTTTGTTTTGCTTTATGTTCTGTTTCTATTCGTGTTTTTATTTGGATATGCACCCTACTGTGTCCTGAGTGGTAACAAGAAGAATCACGATCTCTTCCCCATTCCTGTCTCTCCTCTGAGCTCTGTGCTATTTTCTGGGTTGATGTAGTTCCCCCGTGCTTTTCTCACTGCAGTCCATCCTTCCTTTTTCTTTCCCGCTTTCGGTTCTTTTGATCCTTTCACTTTTAATTATGGCTTTCATTTTCTCTGAATCTTTCTGGAACTCTTCCCTTTTGCCTTTCCAGGACTTCTCTCGGCTGCTTGTCCTAGAGAGCACATACTTCTAGTCTGAGAGGTCGATGAGTGTTATCCTCCCTGAAGAATAAGTAACTAGCATTTTTCCTCCCTCATCCATGTCTATATTGACCTTGCTGTTGGTCTGTAGTGGAAAATATATATTTAATTGACAGACAGCTATACCCATTATCTCCCAAATACCTCCTTCTGCCTCATTTTGGGTTATGGGGATGAGACATAGTGTTTGCATGAGTTTCCTGGAGCACAGCAAGGGCTGGCCCAAGGTAGTATGTAACCTTTTAGATGATTTGTTACAACCTGAAGCTGAAGAATAGGTGAGGTGAAGGGGGTCCATTGCTAATGGAGCAGCAGGACTGGGAATCATTCCTCTTGGGAGCAATTGGACTTGTCAGGTTTGTGGGATGGGTGTGTATGCAACCTGCCCTGGAGGCAGAGGCAAATGGCTCGCTTTCAAGTTCCATAAAATACAAGTTTAAGCAATGTCACCAGATAGGTTTGGGAGAATCTTCTTGTTGGAGGAGCTTGGAGAAGTCAATGGGAATTCAATAATGGAAAAGCTCAGTGGTATCTTTGAAGGGTAGAGGCTGTGTTAGAGAGGGACCGTATGTGAGAGAGATGCAGGAGGGAGCAGAGCACAAGACTAAACAGGACAAGGAAGAGTAGGGAGAAAGTCAGTGTTACCAGTGTGTATGATTTTGCCCTGAGTTTTTGGGTTTGTTTTGCTTAAGCCTTGGAGCTTACTTTAATTCGTAATGGTAACTGTTTTCAGTTTTGCTGGTTGCATACAGAGACTTTAAAGCATGAGTCTAAACTGATGCAGCACCAGGAGCATGCGAAATTATCAACATTTCTACCTATAATTTAAGACTCACAGCAACATCCCACTTGAGGTGCATGGAAAAGAGGTTGCTTCCCAGGAGCCAGGATGTATGCATGTGGACTCCAGAGGTAGCTCCAATGTAAGTTTACTTCTGAGATGATTGTAGGGCATTTGCTGCTGGTGTTCCTTCTTAGCACAGCACTGAGCTAGGAGGCAAGGGAGGAGAATTATTTTATAGGGTCTGTGTCTTGGATGTATACCGCGTAAATGTAATTTGCTGGAATCCCTCTATGAGCTGTAATTTTATAACGTTTAGAGAGGATGAGTTGGTATAGTATTCCTGCGGGTAAACACCAGCCACTGGAGTTTACTGAACATGTGACTAGAAATTTTAATTTTAAGGAAGACAGAGTTCCTCCATTTCATATACACACCAGGCATTTGAGTACAGCTCCTTTTTTTATTTGTCACTGACAAGCTATGATTTATTTCCTCATGGGTGTAAGTCATGAGCTGCTCTTGCTGCCATGCAGAAGGCTCTGGAGGGAAAAATGTAATCAAATGGAGACATAGACTTGAATTCTCCCTTTGATCCCAGCCTCTTCTGAGTCGCTTTTCTCTGATTGTGGTTCTGCCAGTAAGCTGGGGTGATCTCAAAAGGGCATTAACTCATTTTTATACTCTTCTGTGTAGCTGAGAAAAAAATACAAGAAAAAATTTGCAGAGGAATAGCAGATTGGAAGAGGTGGGGAACTTCATCAGCTGTCAGGGCACTTTGGGAAGCTTTCACTTTTGTGCTTTACTTACCACTTATTTTTACAAATACGTACAACTTCTGTGATTTACCTTTCCATTAACCATAGATATGTTTCTTTGCAAAAGGGGAGGTGGTTCTAAAGAACATCACACTAGTGATGCATTGCAAGTGTGGTCTTAGTAGACATCAACTATTGTCCTTCCTCACCCAAATGAAATTATCATAGTGTCATTGCTCTGTATTTATGAAGCTGCACTAGGAATATCAATTCACCCTGGATTAAGTAGTGGAGGAAGACTTGGAGAGATAATGAGAGTTGGAATGGGAGAATTTTCCATTTTAAGAGTAAAGGATGAATACTGGCATAATTACAGTGCATCTGTGGCTGTTTGCAGCACAGGTGGGTCCAAAATCTCACATTCCAGACTTGGACAGATAAATCATACAGATTTTGCTGGTGCTACTGTCATGAACAAAAGGAGAAAAAAATGGTAATTAAACATAGCCCAAATCATATTTTTGGCTAATTAAAGCTACAGCTCTTGGTAAAGATATGAAAGCCAATAAAATAAAAACTAGACTTGACATACTTCTTGTGAAGATTCACAAAGCATTTCTGGCTACCCTGTTGTTCATGCGGAGCATTATTTATTCGGCATTACAGGGCCAAATTCTACCCTAATTTATGACTGTGCAGTTCTACAGACTTTGTCAGTTCAGCTTTCTGTTACAGAAGAAAGGCACTCACCCACGGTGAATTTGAAATGCAGCTGCAGGCTAAAATCAGTTATCATCTCACTGCATCTGTACTCACACAGGTGACTGGCTGATCTTCACTTGTAATTCTTATTCTCATGGTTAGCATGAGAGTACTTTGGGTACATGTAAGCTAATTACAACCAAGGCAGAACTTTTAGTTTTTGAACTACTTGCAACTGCTTTTCCAGAATAAGATCAGCAAATGCTTAACGCTGTGTTTCTAACCAGATTTCTGACAAAGGGGTCCCTCCAATCCGTGTAAAGGCTCTTAGTTGCCATAGGTATGATATAGTCCATACCTTTAACATACATGACTACACAGTCCTCTCCTTTTGCCTTTGCACACATTCTAGTATTGGTGAAAACAGTACATGCCTTTTCCTAATTTTGTTTCAGGAGACCCTGACTTTGAGCAGGTTTCTTTGTATACAGTACCAGGGCTCAAGGGAAGAATGAAATTAATCCATAACTGGTGCATTGTCATAAATGGGGAAAAGTGTTATTTGTATATTTTTGTAAATATGTAACATTTAATGGCAGTTTTGTAGTGACGTGCTGTTTTTGAGAAAAAAACCAAGAACAAATATATGTTTGAATATGCTTAATGTAACACTTAACTGTGATTCAATTGCACAATTAATAGCTTAATCAAAAGTCTTGTGCAATATGTAGTGCACACACATAACCAAGTATCTGTTAGTGATCACAACCAAGTTTTTGGCAACTTTTAATGATGGTGATGAACTGTGCAGTACAGATTATCACAGTCTCTTTCAGCTTCCAAACATGTAGCAGACAAACTACTGTATACGTACCTGTGTACTCCACTGCATCCAAAGGTATGCATTTGTCCTGAGAACCTGCACTACAGGTTTTTCTTTAATAAAATTTGGTTCTAAACTATTGGTTGCTTTGTTTTTCTTGTGAAGCATTTCATGGGATTTGTGGAGGCAAAATGGTTTAGCCAGTCCCCAGAATTTGTGTGTGTGTTTTGATTTGTCAGTAATTAGAGGCAAACTACTCAACTTCAGCGGCACTGAACTCAAAGCCTGCAGCAAAGCTTCATCCTCCTCCACTTCATCCTCCTATACTGCAGCTCAACTCCACTCCGGAGGAAAAAGGGAAAAGTCCTTTCCCTTTTTCCTCCGGAGTGGAGTTGCTGCAGTATAATTGGTGCAGGGTGACACTCTGTGGTGAGACTGAAGCCATGCAACTGCAGGTGAAGAAAAATATATGTTCTTCTAGAACTTCGCTGAATCAAAGGCTGAATATTTCTGTCTAGCTAAAGAATTAAAGAATTCAGCAGGTTTCAGCCTTGATCTCCCTGTAACAGAGAGCCATAAACAGAACAAAGCTGTGTGTGTTCTTCTGCCTTTCCCATGTCTTTATTCCAAACTCATCCATTTTCATTGGCTTCACACACTACTTGCTCCTTATTTATTCTTTTTTCTTTATTAACTGCATTGTCTTTCCTTTATCCCACTGTGTTCCTGAAGAGTTGCCTGTGCTGTATAGAAGCTGCATCCTCCTTGCAATATTGAGGGGTCTGCAAATCAAACCTCTGGCTCTCAAAGTGCTGTTGCTGTTACTGATCCTGGCGAGTGCTCTCTTATCTTTGCAAAGGTCACTGAATTGCTAAAATCAGAATATGTCATGCATCCCTGCAATGTGGACATTCGTCCCTGCTTCAGAGTTTTGAGGTGAGCTGCTACTGGCTTAGCTCAGATTTAGGGTTGGAATACAGTTTATGGTTTGCTGACAGGTAGTTGCTGCTGTGCAGCTTGGCCTTCCCAGGGAAAGCCTGACACTGGTAAAAGAAAAACGTGACCGTTCTTTTCATGCCTTACGCCCACAACAGGGAAGAGCAGAGATGTTGCTAAGTGTTGTGGTTGTGGAAGTGCAATGTGAAGTCCTGTTAAACCTCATACTGGGACAACGCAGCAACATAAAGTATTACCTACCAATTTTTTAATTAGCCATAGAAAATTTATAGACTACAATGAAGTTTTAATGGGACAATGAATGGATTATTTATTCATGGAGTGGGTATATTTTGAAGCTCAGAAGATGGGCAATTAGAATGAAAAATTTCCAAAATGCAAGTTTAAACTTCATTTTCTCAGTCTGCCCTAGTTCAGCACTTTCTCATAGTCCCTGCTGAAAGACTCTGCAGCCAGAGGAACCCCACGGTATGGGCTAGATGATCCTACTCTGTGGCACATCATGCTAAATGTGAGGCTGGGTTCAGAAATGAAGCTTGAAGCTTTCTCTACTTGTGTAATTCAGCTAGAAAACATTTTGATGGTTGTCATTTTAGGTTCTTTAATCCTATATTGTGACTAGCTGGGACTTTAAACTGCAATTTATCACTGAAAAAGCAGCCTGTTCAATCTCAAGTGACTGCGTTTCAGTTTCCAAATTTAGTGCTCTGATATAAATAAAAGTAAAATGAAAAGAAACCCTGAAGTCTCTTATTTTTAATGATGTTCCAATAGTTCTGAGAAAAGCTCCTGAGTTGGAAGGGCAGGAGTGAGAACAGACACGGACAAGCTGTTCCCATGAGACACCAAATGAAACTTGCTAATACTTAACCTAAAGGGCTATTTAACTTCAGAAACCAATTTCCATGGAAAAAACAATAAGATAATCACTTCACTTCTGTTTCCTTTGCTGTCCTCATCAAAGCCATATTAATTGCTACACTATTTTGAAGCCTAACTGGTTGCAACATCATCATAAATTATGTCTCTATAATAAAACTTCTGAGTCATAAATACCAGCCAATATTTTTTCCTGTTTTCCATTAAGACACTGATTTCTTTTCCATTTTTTTTCTTTTTGTGATTTGTGCCCTGAAAGATGCTTTGCTTTCATATGAATCCAGCTGCTGTGGTGAAAATGTTATTGTATTCTGACCCTCATGGTTTTCAAAAGCTGAAGCAAAATGCTACAAATGCAGTGTATTTTTAACCTAATAAAAGGGTCCATTCTTGCCATGACAGCATCACACCAAAAGCTGACCTCCAAAAAAATCAGAAGCAGCAGTACATGCTAAAAAAAACAGGTTTAAAAAGTAATAGTTACAAGGAATAATTCAGTGACAGCAATTATCAAGTCTATTTAAAAATCAATAATGAAACAAGGAATGAAGCTTTTCACTTAAGTTCAACTCGGGCCATGTAGCTGTAATTCTACTGAGCTGTAATTCTACAAAATCTAATAGGAAAATTATTTCCTTGTCATCAGGAGAGATTATTGAAGAGGAATATTCTTGCTGTAATTTAATTCTTTCAGTTATCTAATATATTGTGAAGGAATAATAATGCATTGTCTTGATCTTAAGACAGATCGTTGCTTTAAAAATCAAATTGAAAAGAATATGATACATTATTTTATAGGAGGGAATGCTTTTGTAACTGCTGGTGGGAAAAATTAAATAGTCTTCTATGAAAGAAACCAGCTTCACTTATTAATAGCAATATGGCAGGGAAACAGGGGGAAGCACACGAGGACACTTACCCAGTATGCGCTTCCAACCTCCATCCACCCCGGAGCTGGACATTTCCACTTTGGAGTTGGTAGCTTTCTGTTTGATAGCCATAAGTAATTCTTTTCTGCCATGAATTTTGTTTATTGTTTACGGACCCATGTAAGCTTTTAGCATCTGCAAAATTCTGTGGCAACAAGTTCTGTAGCTGAATTCGGCAGTGAGTGAAAGCACCTCTGTGTAGGTGTTTTGAACCTGCCCCATTAATTCTGATACCCTCAGAGTTTGTACTGTTAGTGACAGGGACTATTATTTCATTCCCCACTCTGCTGCTAATTTTTATAACCTTTTAACATATTCCCTCCCCTCCTCAAGTTTGGTTTTTTTTCCACATTGAAAAGACCTTTCTTTTCCCCTTGAATTTCATTGTACTAGCAATAATTTTCCTTGTAGGGAGAGGGCTATGCTTTTGGATTTCTTTCTTGATCTTGTACCATCACCCATATGAGTTTTTCAGTGCCCAGACTTTGGATAATATTCTGTAGGTCCTAAAGCAGATGATGGAGGTATCAGAGATGCTAGGTGGGTGGTTTTCTTTTTTTAATACTTGTTTGTGCGAGTTGTGCAAGTCAGACAGGCTCTAGAGCTATGTGCTGATTTTAGACCACATGATATTTTCCAGGGTTTTTTTTGTTGTGTTTTTGGGTTTTTTTGTTTTGTTTCTTTTTTCCTAATTATTGCTACTGTGCAGCACATGGACCTAACTATTAAAATGCCATGATCATCTTGGGTGTAGTGGTATTCTGGCACTCACAATTGTCTAGATTGGGTTTTTTTTCGAGGTTCTTTTTTCTTCTTTTCTTACCACAGGCAGCTCTTTCTATATTTCTCTACATTGAATTTCTTCTGACATTTTAATCACCAGTGAAGTTGTGAATGGTATTTCTGCAACTCCTTGTAGTTGGCTTTTAGAGTTACTATGTTGAATATATTAGTAACAACAAATTTGTCTGGGTTTTTTTTTCAATTATTTCTGAATATTCTGATATGTACAAGGCTCAGACCCCAGCCCTGTGGAATCCCAAGGCTGAATGGAAAGGCCAAAGCCACTGGAAATAGAGAATTTATGCCCTTTTTTTTTGTTTGCTTACCAACCAATTATTTATCCTATTGGGCCTTTTAATTTTCTCCAGTAGCTACTTAAACCTCTTTAGTGATGGATCTTGTCAAAAGTGTGTTGAAGAAATCCAAGCAGAGTATGTTCTTTTCCCGGATGCTCACTAACAGCCTCACACACCTCTCAGCACTTCATGAGCAATGACACTCCAGTATAAAACCTGTGTTGACTCTAGCCCAGTATAGTGATTTCTCAGTCTGTTCACTAATTCTTCACTTTATTATACCATCTGTCAATTTGCTCAGTACAGCTGTAAAAGTCTGTGATTCCTGATTTTTTTCCCTCTCCATTCAAAAAATGGTGTCACATTTGCCATCATTCATTCTCTAGCCAGGAGCCCTTCTTTATAAAGCCCTGTGCTTAAGTACTGTAATAAGGGGTCTGATGGTGCTCGACTTAGGCACAAATTAAAAAAAAAAAAATAAAAAAGAAGAACTTAACATTAAAGCACTGCAATGCTTACAATGTGGCTGCCCACCTGCAGGAATAAACCACAAGAAGTAAGGTGTTGGTGGGGTCTTTCATATTAAATGCCTTTGGGATGTAAGTGTAGACCAAATATTAAATGTAGCTTACAGAAAAAACACTAAGATCCTCTTTAAGGCTTTTTTAGGCCATGAGCCTGAGTAACTTAAGGTACTAATTTTCTAATTTTTGCATATATACTATTATAGTGTAATAATAGTATATATTATATTATTCTAAATATATATTTTATATATAACATTTTTATACAACTTGTCCTATAGATATCTTTTCTACAGACATTCTTTCTTTCTCTAGAGAAATACGAATAATTTGCTTTGAAGGCTTTTTAATTGACAAAACGCAGTGAGGGGTTATAAGCTTTGATTAAGCGGACAAAAAGCTGTGTCTACTTGAGAGACAATTCTTATTAGTTATACCACCATGACATGTTTTAAAAATGCTGACCACCTTTTTCTCCTGAGGTCAAGGAGGCTGTGAGTACGGAAAGGAAACAAATCAGACTACTTTATAATACTGCTTCCCTGAGTTTGGTAAAATGAAATGTATTTTCTACTTAAGCATGACATTTGGTAATAATTTTAGTCTAATGGGAGCAAAAGCTAAATCCAAGAAAAGCAACAAGGAGTAATTATGGCTTATCACTTTTCAATATCTCATCTGTCAGTCATCTATAAGGAGTTGCTCTATTCATCGTTAAGTAGCCTGATAATTAGCTCAGTTTGATTTTGATCCACTTCAATTTCTTAGGGGTAATTTTTGATGTTTTACATTTTACATTATTTATTAATGGGGTTGACATCTAAGCAAACTGATACAGTAACGCTAGATGAGTGGCAACTTCTGGTATGAGCTCAAAATCCATTGAACTTCCATTTCCCATTGCCGCGCGAGCCCTTAGACCGCATTCACGTTGCAGGTGGTCATCGCACAGTTAAATGGGGACAGAACTGATACCAAAAAAATACTAATTATAACCTGTCCAAGTATTTTTCAACCAACTGGCACGGGAGAACGGGACTTGGTTGAGGGTGACTACTGCAGGTGTCCTGCTAAGGTGTCACCTACTTATACTGACAAATACCAAGAAACAACAGTGCAGACGCTTTTTTCTTTGACAGGTAACTTTATTAATAATGGTCTTGGATCTGTCGCACCTACCAGATGCCAGTCTTTTTTCACACTCTGTAAGACTTTCTGAAGAATAAACTAGAAAGGCATAAAGTTAGTTGAAGCTACTAAGACACACATTTGAAGGTGGGTCTATTTTGGACCTTTTTTTTACAGAAGTTTCCATGAATGTGTGTCAAAAAACTTAAATACATTGAGAAATACAGTAGAAAGACTATATTTACAGTCAATTATAATGGGCACTGCCAACATATCCAATAAAAAAAATAAAACAAAAAAATTTTCATGTTTCTTTCATGCTTTTTTCACAGAGTTTTTTTTAAATATGATTTTGTTTTTTAAAAAATACAGTAAGGAAATAATTACATTCTTAATATGAGAACATTATCTTACAACATACAGCCTGGGCCAATTAATTTGAAAGTGTCTTTAACAAAAATTGATACTAAATTAAGTATTCTCCATTTGAAAAATCAAATTGCCACAATAATCTCATTAAAAAAAAACCACCTTTGATCCCCCGAAGTTATGATCTGTTTTTCTTTCTAAAAAAAGCATCACCCATAAAAAAACAATAAAAAAAGCACCTGGTACAGTAACAGGAGTTTGCTGAGGAAGCACAAGTGTAACATTTTCTTAAAAGACATAGAAATGGTTTAAAATACAAGAGTTTTCCTTTAAAATGAAAGTCATGCTGCTCTATCGCTGACTTTGCCTGGTGATCCTGAAATCTAAAAATGGTGAAAATACAAGCTGTGTCGCTTTTTATAAAAAATTGTGCAGCAATAGCACTATTCAAGAAAACAGAGTACATTTCACAGCACCAAATGTGGTCTAGAGAGAGGTTATTTCCCGAGGGTTTTTTTTTGTTTTCCTCCTTTGAAAACCTTGGCCATTATATAGACTGGACATGTTACTAAGGCAAATTGCGATGGCACCAATGTATTTATACATTAGGGACATACAATTACAGTCCATGCCGGGTTGGGGGTGAGGGGGCGGTGGTGGCTTTATGGAGCCTTTGCTGGAGGAAAGGCAAAAGATGCTTTATTTTGCAGCGGGTGCTATAGGTGCCGAGGGTGACCAGCGTCTACGGCAGAGCAGAAGGCTGTGGCACCGGGGCTGGGGTTGAGTGCACGGCCCCAGCACCACGCCATTTCTGCGTGCTCGGACAGAAGTTTGCACACTTCCATCTCAGGCATGCATTAAAACCTGTCTTTGCCAAGGATTTTTTTTTTTTTTTTCATGGGATACAGGGGGTGGAAGATACGATGCCAATATTGGGTAAACAGGGCAGGTGATTTGGCTTTTAACTGCTCTGCATTACTTGATGCGGGACCACTTCTTAATGGCAACTGTTACATCATTGCAAACGTTGACTAGAAGCCTAATTTGCATCATAAATATGTACAGATATAAATTAAATATTTATTGAAATATACAAATAAATAACTTAATTTGAAATAAAAAGCCTAAATGAACTTTTGCTTCAAATTTGTTTCTGCTAATATTTGTGGGAACTTGATACTGTTTAGTCCATAGTCATACAGCATAGAACGTGCCCTCCACTTATAGAGTTAGTAAGTAAGCAGATGACCTAAAATAATACAAAAAAAATCCTGTTTTCAGTGAAAACCACACTGACACTTGCTTCCCTACTGTATCTGCATTCTTGCGGCACTTTGTACAAAGCACAGTCCCAAGAAGCAAAGAGCCTTTTCTCGTGTTGGGCCCCATTTCTACTGTGCTACGGTCAATGGGATCCCTGTTTGCACTGATTGCATTTGGGAACAGGACACAGCCCTGCGTCCTGGCAGCTATCAGGTCTTCCTGATAGCTCTGTGCCTTCAAATCCCACCAGCTCCTGCAGAAAGTTCTCTGGCATCCAGCTCAGCTGGGAATCTCGGTGTACCCCTCCGGAGTTACACACACCTATTCCTAAAGGTAAGAGACAAACTATAGGCTGGGCCATAAAGGGATGTGATCCTTGATAACTGCTGTCTTGCCAACTTCTGTGGTTTTAATTGCAAGTCTTAACTAATTATCAAGACTCCAGCCCTAACAGCTGTGATTATCTCAAAATCTAAGTAGTAGTTTAATTTTTTTAATTAAAGTAATTTGCTAGTCCTCCCAGTTGAGGAGGAAAAAAATCTTGAGAATGTGATTGAAGGCTCTCCAAAGGCTTAAAAAAAACACGGAGAAAAAAATTAAAAGAACCCAACTCATGATATGTTTTTTTCCCCTCGCTCTCTTCTGACTTTTTAAAGCCAATCTTGAGATTTTGAAGGACTTTAGTTGGCAATTTACTGCATGTAAGTTCTCAGGAGTGACATGGATGGAGACAAAGAAGAACAGATTTCTATAATTTTACAGAATAAAATGCAAGACACTGTTTCCTAGTAAACAGAAATGGACTCCTGTCTCAGAAAATCCCCAATTCTTTGTAAAATTGTTTATAAAAGAGTCTGGAAATTATCATCTTTTCAGTCCATCTTCCTCAAAAATAATAGCTGAGGTCTGAAAAGACGAAGGAAACTAAGTACAGCAGTGTTCTATAACTCAAGTTTAACAATACTATATTACAAAAAACAAAACAAGACTGACTGCATAAGCTATTCTGAGTTGCCATTATCTGTTGAAGATTAATTTCAATAATGTTTTCCTTTTCTTTTTCAAAAAGTATAGAAAAGAAGCAGTATCTAAAAACACTTGTTTGCCTTTTAAAAAAATCAGGAACAAGTCATAGTTCAACAACATGACCTTTGAAAATGACTGGTCCTTCAGAATAGCAATAAAGAGAATGTACTAAAATGCATTTTTTTCAAAGAATGGCAGCTTTTTATCTCCCAACGACAAAAGCATCTGTCTAAAAAGTATCCAAAAAACGCTTCACAGCTGAGTTGTGTTCATCCCACAGTCTCACACCAGCGTAGAGGACAGCAGTACTGAAGAGCTCCTGCCTTCCCGGCCAAGCAAGCCACGCCATTTCTGTGAATACATTTCTTCAGTTTGCTTTTGCCACACGAACAGCTAACAGCAAAGCGACTGCTCACGAGCAAGACTTCGCTCAGCCACCTCTGTGGCAGACCGCGAGAGTCAGTTTTAACCTGTCAGAGTTACGATTTCACATCGGTCTTAATGCACCAGTCTTCAGTGGTGTTCAGGCCATCTGATGCAATACAATTGCTGGTCTATGCTGTTTCAGCAAAGTAAACTTTCAACTGCGACTTTATGCTCCTTTTTAATTACTATGGTTGGTTTGGGTTTTTTGGTTTTCATTTTCTTTACCAGTGAAGTTGGAAATAAAGATTTACAGCTAACAAAAAGGGGCACACATAGTTACACAGCAATACAGTAGAGGGAATACAGGCAAATTAGCGCCAAGCTACCATTAACTTAACAGAATTATAAAACCTCTTATGTTGTATCGCTTGATACCACCTTTCAGATGAGTCTTTTGCAGCCTATGTCTTGGTCCATAATAGGTAAGGCCTTTATGGAAAGTGAGTGCTTTTTCTATATTTATGTTCCATTTTTCATCTCCCATTCCTGGAAGGGGAAAAAAAAAAGATATGGAAAATGTTAGAGAAATCAGAATATTTCACTGATGTCATCAGATCTGCTAAGCCAAAGCCAGCTGAGGTCAGTAACAGTTTTTCCATTAACTTCACTGGATCCAATCTTCTGCCCACAAATTAGTTAGGGAATGCTAACAAGTATGTCCTGATAGCGTCCGTGTGCAGCTTCCACCCCTCTGCAACTATATACGGCAACTTTTTTTTCTAGTGCAGTGCAAATAAGCCATGTTTGTTTTCTGCAAAGGGTACTTACAGAGCAAATTTGCACACCACAGTTGGTGTAAAGCACTCAGCTGGACCTGAATAAGGGAGAGGCTGATTTAGCATATAGGGCTTTCTAACTTACTTGCATGGGACAGTAGAAAACACTCAGTATCTCTCACAGCTGACACCAAGTGATTGCTTTACTACACTTCAATTTTTTATTATAAAGCTCATGGCAGACACGTTTCCATGGCTAAAAAGGGCAACTTACTGAGGCAGAGAGACTTCCAGGCAGGGTAAAGAAAACCAAGTTCGTTTACGTGCATTTGTTTCCCTTATATGTAACTGAAGTTGAGCTATTGCTCGGCAAGTTAAAGAAATCACTTTGCCTTTCTGTGCCTCTGTTTCCCCACCTGTTAGCTGAGGACAATAACACCTACGATCCACAGCAAAGCACGTAATCTATAACACTCTCATCTATCTGTCTCAGAGCAAGGTATTGCCATTTCTTCTGCCACGTAAGTGAAACCCATAAGATTGCTATAGCTAAACACCCAGTTAAATCAAAGTTGTGGCTATTCAGTGATACCTACACTATTTCCTAACAGTACACAGAAGCAGAAGAGCTGAAGAGGGATGGGCTCAGCTTAGGACATCCACACTGCACCTACTCCCTGAATCACATCCTTAACAGCAATCAGGAACTAATGAAGATACGAAGGAGTTGGCCTCTCGCAGAAGTAATCCCCGTGGAGCAACCGCCCAGCTGTTTCTGGCCAGGCGCTGGGGTCTACAGATTCCTCTCCCACCCATCTATTCTGCAGAGCTACTCTGCAGGCAGCCTGCTGACTTGGCTCCCAACCTGAATTCCTGAATTTAACACTCATTCCACAACATTTAAGAGCTCTGACTGAAAACCGTTACTTATGCATGTAAATACCTGTTTCTGCTGCTGAAAGCAGTAATAGCATTAGTTTGGCTAAACAGCTGCATGACCATGACACCTCTTCAACCATTGTAAAGCAACAGTAAAGGTCACAATTAGTGGCTGCTTCAGCAATGTAAGAAAAAAATCTTGGGTTTAAAGCAGGTAGACAATAATATATCTTTTTTTACATCTTGGGTTGTTTTTTTTTCCTTCATTTGAATGATACTTTTATTAAAATACAATATATTTTAAATATTCAGTTTTACACTTCAAATTATGGTAAACCTAAACTTACAACACAGTATTGGTTAAAAACTAGAATACTTTAAAAAGGCTATTAAATATATATTCCCTACGTGTATGCTACCAAAGCTCTAAAGGAAATCCTTGGCTAAGCAACTGGGAGGAGAATTTTTTTAAAGTGTTAAATAAGCCTTGAAAGCAGTAGCTTCTTTTGCAGGTGCAGAAGGAACTTTTTCTTTGTTTCCATGTCTCCAGCAGGTTCACGCCAATGAAAGAATGTTTAAGTCAACACTGACAGCCTGACTGGGAGCTGGGAAACTGGGAGAGCTCCTTTTCTTCTCCAGTCCCTGAACATAAGCAAAATGTAAGCTGCTGACATTCACCAGTCCACCAGTTTTGAAAACAAATCAGAAATAATCATTGCAGTTTCCTTGCTACACATAACAGTTTAGTTTTAGAAATTAATTTGAAATGTGAAATGTTTAGATAATTGTTTGTCTTGTACAGCATGGATATTTGGAAAATTTTACTTCCTTAGGAGTGCTAATGCAGAATACTGTTTTTCACATTTCAATACAGTCTCCATTTCCAGGCAGAGATTAACAAAATCACAATTAGAATGCCTTCTGATTTCTTAAAAATATGTTATTACTTTCTAAAACAAATTAAAAGCATATGTTACAAACAGAAAAGTTAAAAAAAATCCAAAACTATGCATGCATATGTGTGTATATGTATAGTGTACGTCCCAAACAGCCAATCCCCAAACTGCTGCTAGTTCTTAGATTTAACACTGGATCCATCCTTTTGCTTCTTTCCCTACTTCCTTCTCAGCCAGTGCACCTGAGAGGAGAGAGATTTTGGTGGAGCAGCTTCCAAACCTGCTGCCTGAGGTGCCTTGCCTCCCCTCGGAGGCATTGCCGTGCCACCCAGCTCAACGGTGACGTGAGGCTGGCTGCAAACATGAGGCTGGCTGGTGACACTCTCAGCATCTTTTGGGCAAGGAAAGAGCAAGAAGGGAGGCATTCAGTGCATTCGAATACATACTGGGGGAGGAAAAAAAAAAAAAAATCTTGACATTTTGAGCACTTATACAACTCCCTCATAACGTTGGGAGATTTGCCAGCTGCTGAAGATGCAAGTGCAAGCACAGACGTGAAATCTGTTTCCCTCCCACATACTGCACTGACATCCATCCGTGGAGAGCCAAGTCAGTTCTGCTCTGGGATACTCACGTGTGACGCCCTTTCCTTAGCCACATCTATAAGGCCTGGGCTCACTCGTAACTGCAAAAGGCCAAAAGAATTGAGAGCCAAATTCCACCCCCGCACATGTACAGTTAACTCCCCCTGAAAGCAGGCTGTGCTGCAGATGCATACCTGATGGCAGACTTTGGCTGCAGCTCCTCGCGAATAGGCTGAGTACAGCTTGGGTTGCACTATCTAATTCAGCAAAATTTCACTAAATATTTAGTGCGTGAGGTTTTAGGAAAAAGCTGTTAAAGCTGAATTGGATACTTTGAGTTGTTTTTTCCCAGGATGAGAAATATGCTTAGTAGCTCCATATCCTATTTGATTAGCCTAATCTTATATCCAAGATTCCTCTACAAAAGAGCTTGACCAACCTATCGTGCCATCCAAAGCACAGCAATAGCAAACAACACAGCAGGGTTTTTCCTGTATGGTATATGCTAAGCGTAAAAAATGTACTACAGCTGGAACGTATTCTTTACACCAAAAATGTTTAGGTTTTTATAGTGCCCTGGTTTCTCCAGCTGTAAAGATTGAATGGCTGGCTTTAATGTGCCTGTCCAGTCCGTAGCACAAATCCACGCTCCCTTTTGTGAGAACTGTGCTCTGCTAGACCACATTCCCTGAGTAACGCTGTGCTAACAAGCAAGTCTAAGACAAAGTGTATGGTTAGAGATGGTATCTTTATGAGACAAATTTGGGTATAATTGGAATACACAGATAAGCTTTAGAACACATGAATCCTTCAGGTTTGAAACACAAGCAGCAAACTTCAAAGTTAAATAGAACTGAAACCCATTATGCTGAGTTTAATTATTCTTAGTTGAATTTAAATGAATCAGGCTAACTGGCAGAAAAATCATTTGATGTCCATGGAAAGGAGGGAGGAAATGGTGGCAGAAGGAGGGCAGGAAAGCTCTCACATGAGGTATGGCAGGAGAAGTAATTCATGGCCTGGGCAAGGTAGAGAGGTTAAACGGGCTGCGGGAGGGAGGAAATAGAGAGAGTAGGATGGGCCAGGAAACCAAATCATTTGTTGAGATTATGATTTTTCAGTATCTGCCACATGTAGGTGTCAGGCTCATGCTCAGTCACTGTAACTGTATATAATCAATGAAGACATGTAACAAGTTACTTAAAAAAATCCCTATATATAAAAAAATCCCTCATTGTTTTAAGAAAAGAAATGGACTGCATGAAAGACAAATGTCTGTGATTATTATTGTTTATAATTACAATTAGCAGTGAGCTACTAAATCAACAAAAGCTTGGGCCAGTGCTATTACTGTCACCCTTGGTGACATGCTGCCCACACATTTACGTTGTTAGCAAATTTAGCCCAGAAGAATGATCATGCAAATTCCATTTAAACTAAAGTGCAAAAATTAGAAAACTGTAACAATACAAGAGGACCATAGACTTCGTCCTGGTACCTGCAAGACTAAATTAAATTAATTCAGTTTCTACTGTAAGTGTACATTAAGAGTAGATACTTGCACAACACATTGTTATTATAATGTACTATTTTGTTCTTGCAAAGATCAGACCCCATCTTGTGTTGTTTCAGACCATTTACTATAACAGTGCTCTTTTAACCACTTCTCTGCTACACAGATCAGTGTAACTTTATGAATTTTAGATGGACTGTCTACACCACAGACCCCTTACCTTGCACATTAAATCTATAAAGGAACAGAGAAAAACACAGAATGAGAGAGTAGGGTCAAATCTGTCTCCCAAACTACTTAGCAATTCTTCTGCAAAAGGTTCCCCCAAACCAGCAATGTTTATGTAGTAATACAAATAATTTATATATGGCATATTCTCTTCTTAAGGATAAATTTCACCCACAGAAGCAGCAGGAACCAATCTTTCCCTCTCTCCTTTTCTGTCTCTGTCTCTCCACAAGCAAATAAGATTTTTTAAGAAAGTAAGAAAAAGGACAGAAAAAGAAAACTAGACATAAGTCTTCTCACCTTTGCTTTTCGAAGGACATGGCCTCGACATGGTGAACTATTTGACGAGGGAGGTCGCTTCAGAGCTGCTGCGCTGTTCACAGGTATTGAGCATTCAGTATCACTGGTATCACAGCTGGAGATTGGAGAGTTTTCCAAAGTTCGGTGCTTGAAAATTGGAGACTAATGAAGAGTGAAAAGCCTACATTGAGTTTCCTCCAAGTAGTCACCTGGGCAATATTTTCTATCTAGACTTAGAACTGCAGATTTTTTTTTAAAGAAACCATATTCATAATAATGATGGATACATGAAAAAGAGGTTAGAACAAAAGAAAAAAAACCAAAGTGTGTGTTCTGTGATGAAAATTAAAGTTCATTTTCTGTGATTAAACAACATTGGGTCATCTGGAGGAACTGACACATCCTTCTCTGGTCCTTCTGATGGCTGCTTCTGACACCCATCTATAGCATAAGCCAGGACTGCCATGCTCCATCATGAACATGTGAGATGCAGCCCTTGCAAAGGGTGACAGTGACTGATAGGGGACCGGCACAAGTAGGTCTCCATCACTGCACAATGACTTCGTGCATTTAAGTCTCCCTGGGATGGAGCAATGTCTCAGTTCATGCATTTTTACAATCACTGAGGACAAGGAGTTGTCAGCTTTTGCATATTACCCTAACACATACTGCCTGTGACTCCCATGTCCACCTGCTCCCTGTTGCTGTAGAAAGTACACCTGATACAGGTGAAGAGTGCAAACAACGCAGAAAGGCATTTAGTTCTGCTCTTCTTCCCTGCACTTAATAAACCTTTTGAAAACTCTCAGTTCCCACTCATTTTACTGGAGCTGAGAAGGCAGAGCACTCGCAGCCCGTGGTACTGGGATTTGCGTGTTTAATGACTTTGCATACCTGTGGGCTTGATGTTCCTGACTTGGGCTCGATAGCCAAGCCCAGTGTGATGCCACCAGCCAAGGCTTTCTTAAGGCTCTCCTTCACCTCGGTCAGTTCTAGCTCCAGGTTTACACGCTCAGCCTCCTTCTGCTTACACTCCTCTTCCAACTTCTTTAACTTGTCTTCAAGAATCACTTGGGTCTTCCTGCCTGTCATCCACAGCAATGTTATTATTTCAATGAGAAGCTTAAATTGACACTTACAGAAATTATTTTAAAAAAAAACAAGGAACAAGGTCTCTAAAAATCAGTGACATCACAAAAAAGTTACGTACATTGCAAAAACCACTTTTTTCATGTAAAAAAATTTAGCAACAGATATCAACTGCTTTCTTTCAGGTGCCTTCCCTAGGTTTCTAGTGTAGTTTCAAAACAGTATTTGTTTTGTTATTTTCCATGTCATGAAAATATAATCAGCCAGTCACAATAAAATTATTCCTATTCTGCTTGTCTCAAGTCCCCATCAGTGTCACTTCATAGGTGTGTGTTTATGTATATATACACACACACTTATATATAAAATGAGTATATACACCTATACATACATATTTTATATCTACATAGAAAGCAAATATAGACATTGCAGGGTATTGTTTAACATCAAAACCAAACCTCATGTAGTGGCATGTCTTCACCACAGAATACAAAGCTATTTGGATAATGAAGCCTACCCAGGGTGGAATTCAGCACAAAAAAAGCACCTCATACCAGCATTGACTTCAATAGCAGCGCGTAGATCTTTTCTTTCTTTTCGAAGCTGGGCCAGCCTATTCCGGAGTGCTTCTTTCCTCTTTAGCAGCTCCTCCTCTTTGCTTTGTAACCTCTTTGCATCTGCCTCCACACGATTCTTGCCGTATTTGTACTGCTCTGCATCTGTATGTATTGGATTGTAGTTATTTATGTTTAAAATTAACTGTAAAACTCTAAACTGATCCCTGAGACTGAACATCACATGAAGCATGTCATAGTTTGAGAAACTGGTTTGCCATCCCTCCTCCACTGGCTTTTTCTCAAGGTCCATGATTCCCGCCGAGTTCTGCAGCACAGCTACAGAAATGATATGGGATAGATAGTTTTTTCTCTACACATATAAGGGGAAGATGAGAAATACCAGTTACCTTATGGTACATCTGTTTTGAAAAATGGCCTTGCCTTTATGTCATTCAGAGGACAGAAAGGAGGCTCCTCTTTAGCTCTGAACACTTGATTTTTAATTGGAAGGGGTCAGGGGAAAAATCTACCTGTTTGCCCTTTTGCTTGGCTTCCATTCCTACTTCAAGTGCTTAAAGCACATGTCTTTTCTCCCGTAACATAAGAGAATACAAAGATGTTCTCACTTTTCTGATACTTGAGAGCTTTCATTTTCTTTTCTTAATTTCCCATATAAATGCTTTCATTTCATGGCTCACAGGTATCTGTGGTCTAATTTATATCACAGCCCCCTCTATGCCTCTGCTCCAGTTGCAGACTCAAAGAAAATAGGTCAGCTCACAGATCACTTTGTCTGCATATCTAAAGGCAAACTCAAGGACACTAAAATTCCTGACAAATAGTTGTCAAACCAGTTTTAGTTGGTCTTTAGTAACCAAGATGCCTTTATTCCCACAACTATCTATTCCAGCACCAATTGACCTGCATGGCTAGAAAGATACATACTTTTTTCCTAAAGTCTAACCCAAATTTCTCTTGTTGCCATTAAATCCATGACTTCTTCAAAATTTATCATGGGATTAAAAAACCACATTCATTCCTTCTCTAGAAGAAGCCATGCTTTTGACCCCATATTTAACAAGTATGATTATAGCTCTTTTTTGTCTTTTCTTCTTTACACAAAGCAACCCCTCTTAGGGATTTTCTAGGGGCAATCCACCTGCCCAGAAGAACCCTCTTTCTGAATGTGCCAGTCACCAACTGAAATCTCCTCTCTCTGAGGAAGGTTTTGAGACATGTGGTTGTCTTCATTATTTTGTTATACCTTTTTCTTTTTCATTAGTGGTCAGAGTAAGTCCACTTTTGAGCAACATAATGTTCTCATGTCTTTTCCAGTTTCTCATCCTCCTCTTCCAACAGGAATACAGAATTGCTCTCTGCCCCAAATGAAGATTCGTTACCCCTTTTTTTTTCCTCCTGCTGCCCTCATGACTTTGCAGCCACGGGTCCACATTTCATATTTATCATTCTCCATGACAATGGAGAATTTATCTTATGGCATGGCTGGAGTACTAATGAGTCACCAATGCACACAATATCTCCTATTCAAACTCTTGGTGGCCATCTCCTGCTCAGCCTCTCAGCCACAGAAGAACCACAGTGGTTCTTTATCTTGTTTGCTAAGACGACAGCTATTTTGGGTATCCTCATGACTCCATTCACAAGTGAGGCAGCAGCGAGGAGAGATACTTACTGGATGCCGTGCGCTTCACACATGACACCGATTCAGATTTCTTCGGCTGGCTATTTAAAGTTCTCCCCTTTCCGGTGATCCCATTAGCAGTCGCAGGAGGCTTCTTGCCTTTAAACTGTTTGAAAACAAAAGTACAAATGGGCTCCAGCTATTCCTGTGCCACTGACATTACAGTCACCTTTTCATCAAGGGCAAAGCTTGACAAAAAGCCTCCTGCTCGGAGAGCCTTAATAGAACGCATTGATTGAGCTGGAGACGGCGCTTCCTCCAGAGATGTCGTTTCTGAGAGCTGCCTGCTCAGCGGGAGCCACACCAGCAATCACAGGATAACGAGGGGATGAACTAGCTCCCCTTCTCTGCTGGCATCATGGTCTCCAAGTTATTTAATACTCTGGCATTTAGTGTATTGGGAGTAGCCACTGAACCCTTGAATAATTTTATACAGTAAAGATTCTTGAAACATAGGTTTGTCAGGGTTAATTTCATACAGAAAAACCCAACGGGGCTTGCCACACAAAAATTCAACACTGTTTCTTATTTACTGTATGACCTTGCCATCCTTGTGGTGCATGGATTTATATTTTTTTTAAACAATAGAATTATTTCACATTTTTTAATGTTAGGCGTTAACATATCAATTTCCTCTTACACAACCTCTAGCTACTAATTAAAAGTTTTTCTTACTTAAGAAACCCCTCTCATAATGGCCAGACAAGCTCACAAGATTACCAGAAACAGCACATTTCATGTCCAAGAGGTTTCCATTTAGAGGGCTCCCCTGCAATGAACTAAACCCTGGGAAGAGCAACACTGTCCTGACTAATTGTAGTTTTTTAGGGGGGGGGTGCCTTAGCCGAGCACAGGGCATATGTGTGCCACGCTTTCTTCACGTGCTTCCAAAAGCTTGTGAGGACTGAACTGGGAGTGCAAGGAGAAGCCTGCTGCTGCAGCCGGGGATCGGGGCAACTCACTGCTCGGGTCCACCTCCAATTCTGCAATTTCACTGAATTCTAACATTCCAATGTGAGGTTTTTGTAAGGGTTAAGTGAGTCAACAAGCAATAGGACAGGTACCCTATACAAGGGAAACACTTATCTAACTGTTCCATGCCAGATTAGACTGAAAACCACCCATCTCTGTGATGGATTCGCAGGCTTATGCCAATGACCAGCTTTCGGAGACTGGCGTGGCTGTGAGCAAGGCTTGCTCTTCCCCGCTGCTGGGGTCTGCCTGCCTGCCACTGAGGCTGGGTACACGGGATTCCATCTGCTCTGTGGCTTCGCATTTCAGCTGAGGTCCAGAAGCCTGAGGCCACCCTCAGAAAGCAGCATAGACATGGGCTTAGGTTTTTTTCAGGGGAAGAAAAGAACAGGCAGTAATTTAAATATGGTATATACACACTATATACAGCATCATTTAGTATATATATAATATAATATATGTTATGATATACATGTATATTCACAATATATATAACCATAGTATATACAATATACAGATTAGTAAAATTCTAGAGAGGCAAATTTGCTGTCACAGCCAGGTCATATTTCACTTTTCTTTCTTTTTTTTTTTTTTAAAGTCATCACTGCCTAAGGAGACAGACGGTGGCTAGATATGCATTCAGGTTAAGTTTGGAAGGTCACATCTATTTTTTTTTATTACTATCCACAATCTGTAAATCATCAAGAACTTGTGGGGAAAGCCTTTCACAGGTGCCAACACTTCACAGCAGAATTTACAACCCAGCAAACCTGTTTCATTCGCAGTGGCCTCATGACTAAAGCCCAAGCACTTCAGTGCTAACACTAAGGGACTGAAATAGCCCAAGGCCCTTAAGATAACAACCAGATAAACAGAACAGCCAAAAAAATAAAAAGCTTTGTTAAATAGTACAGTACCTGTGAGCCAGATCCCCTCCCCACAGCAGAGGTATTAGTGACAGACTGAGCAGAAGACAGATTGGATGAGACAGGGTATTTGTAATGGTTAGAGGAGGGTTTGTCAGTAGATAACCTATTGGGTTTTCTGTCAGCTGGTGGATAGCGCGCAAAGATTTTTGGAGACGGCAAGTTATCGTACAGGCCTGCGTTATCATAAAGCATTTCTTCTCCAATGTTCCTGCTACGAGAAGAAGGAAAGCCATCTTCTGGTTCCCACTGCAACACATACACTTTGGCAGTTAGTAAACAATACACCATGCAGAACCTCCTAAGTGAAATTAAAACATTAGTAATTCTTTTGACTGTAGCAAGCCCTCGGTGTTTAGCATGTTCTTATTGCTTACGCTTGAGACAAACTGTTTAGAAAGGCAGGGTGGACACAGTGTGGAAAAGAAGCACTGCATTATATGGCTTATAGCCTCAGTCCTGTGCATTTTCCATAGCATGAGCAAACCGGTATTATCCTATCACCCTTGCTGTTTCATAGACTGCACCTTCAGTTGTTAGCTCTAGCGCTGAGGGGGCACAAACAGGCTGTGTTAACAGGGGGATGGATATTCACAGGCTACGCAGATGAATCTCTGGGATTACATCTGGTACATGAGTTGTTAAAAGCAATATGGCCTAACAGTTAGCAGAAGCCAAGAGGGTTTTTTCTTTTTTTTTTTTTTTTCTTTCTTCAGGCTATATGTCTTTCCAGTGAATACCAGCTGCTGGTATGCTAGCATTACATTTTATTTGTCGGAGAACTATTATTCTGAGCTAACCAGCTAAAATAGCTACAGGCCACTCCTTTTTTTTTTTTTTTTTTTTTTTTTCAGAAAAATGGAAAGCTCAACAACAATACTCCAGTGATTCATTCAATTAATCTTAAAAGAAACCAACCTCATTGCCAAATATCCTTCCTTAATCCATCCTGGCTGTGGCAGTACACTACTCATACAAAGGCACGAGCACATCCAAGAACTACACATAGAGACTACTCACCACATATGTGGTCGTGTGGTGCTCCCAGGAGGGGCTTCCTGCCATCTTTCTGACATTACTAAGACATGATGGAGGACTGAATTTGCAGTCCACTTCACACTTTGAAACTCTGAATTTCTCTTGCATTTGGCCTTAGTGGGGGCCTTTATGAAGCAGCCCAAATTAAGAGCTGACACGGGCTGTAGCTCCCCTATAAATCTTCTGGAGGACCACATATTGCTATGGGTTAACATCCACTATGTGTTAAAACCTATTACACATCTGCCTACGATCAGCTCTGCAATTTATGAAGGTGGAAGTGACCACTGTGGTTCTCCTTTGGGATGAGCAGTACCTGCTGTCATGAGGAATGCAGCCCCGTGGACTGAGAAGTGTTTGGGCTGGTTTTTTTTTTTCAACAGACACCACAAAGTGGTGTAACCGAGTCCTCAGTTTTGCCAGGCCTGGTGTGATCTAAAAAATACCCCCTCAAGTGAGTATTATATTCAAGGACTTGGCAACAAATAGTCAACAGGCAACTGCTTTCTAAATGCACGTTGGCTCACAGGCAGGTTAATGTAAACAGTATGTCCCACACCCCTAATACTCTGAAGGTGTGAGAGAAGTTTGCAACCCCCAATCAAAAAAAGAGAGTTCATTTTGAAACTGCCCAGTGGGACTTTTTAGGTAATATAATTTTCAGATGTCCATGCATTCAACACATGCAAACCATTTGTTCTGTGCAAATTCAATTCTTACCGATCCATTTATGCAGGGAACATCATCGTAATGAAGTGCCATTCCACTCGGACAGGCGTAGCCATTGGCAGTGCTTCCCCGATACGGATTTGTAGATATAACTCGCCTGTTCATGAAACTGAATAAAGCAAAATAAAAATAATAAAAACCAGCGCTTGAACCTAAGTCTAAATGGTGATTCAGTGGTATGTTCCTTGTATCTGATTATGTAGCCTGGAAGCATATAGCTTCTCACTTTCTGCAGGACAGTTTTTCTTCTTTTGCTACTCACATGTTGCTGCTAGCAGCCAATATTACAACACACGTTCCTGTATTCCATTCTCACACTGGGGATAGGCCCCTGTGAAACCCAGGAGGGCAACAGCTGTAACTGCTCAGTGGCATGTTTACATGGGAACCTGCTGATCTATGTTATAAACCAGCTTGCCAGTGTCCCATAAAAGTTCCCTTGTTGTCTGCATTGGGAAGAAGCAGGTGTTTCTGGGCGCATGCATGCTCAGGGGGTATGCAGACTTAGGAACTGGGAGAAACAAGAATCAAATCCAGCAAAAACTGAAAAAAAAAAGTGGAACTTTGCTGAAATCTAAGTTAACTTATCTATCAAAATTTCCTGAATAATTACTTCCTTGAAATCTGGGAATTTTTCGTTTCCATATTGGAACTTTCAGCTGGGTAGAGTGTGCACAATGGCACTACGCTTCCTAACTCCGTCTGGGTAATTGTGCATGCAAATACTCTACATGCTCATTCTTGCTCTGTGTCACATGATGGATCCGAGTCCTCTGGAAACTTCAAAAGGGGTGTGTGTATATATATATTTCTCCCCCCCCCCCCCCGCTCCCCAAAATCAACATTGTAACTTGTTTTTCTGGAGTTCTGCAGAACACGTGCAAGATATCATAGACTACAACAGGCTTGCAAAGATCTAACAATGCAGAAAGTGGCAGAATCATGCCCAAGTGCAAGTTTTCCTTCATAGCAACTGCTGAAATTGAATGAGGTATAGAGTGAGATGCCAAATAATTCCTATAGCTTCAGGTGTACATGAATAGGAAAACAAAGCTTTCCATCCCAAACAATGGAACTATTCAGACTCTGTGCTGACATTCATAAAATATGATAAAGCCCTACTAAAGCAGAGAGGGTCTTCTGTAGCCCTGGCCGGAGCTCAAGAATGCTGTGGTTTCAACAGTTGCTTTCTTTTGGCTTTGGAATAACATGGAGTCCATTGAATTTCTCGTTCAGAGGGAGACAGACCTCATCCAAGTGTGGCTCACCTGAGCCGCGGGAGACACGGGCTCACAGGAGAGACGAACCTGCCCAGTTCGGTGTGAGCCTTTCAGGGCAGCGCGGGGGTGGAATAATCATTAGACAGAAGCTTTTCTTACTTCAAACAAACAAACAACAAAAAGCCCAAGATAAATCCCATGATAAAAATGTTTTTAACTTTATCGTATCTCATACTATATTAGCCATTATTAAAGGACTGCATTTGTTTACTGTTCCTCTTAATGAAGAGCATTACTCAAGTGTTTCTGGTTAGTCTGAAGGACTGCATTTGGCGTCGTTCTTTTATTTCTTTCTATTTAAGTAGCTCCAATGAGAGTGATGCATAACAACCATGTCTGAAAACTAGGATATTCATCAGTGACAACTGATGCACCTGTAGTAACTATTTCCACCACCAAAGGAAGCTAAGATTTATCTAAGTGTCTGCAAACACTTCATGAGCATTATTTCACTAAGCCTTATAAATCCTGTTTACAGATGCATCCATATAAGTTAACTGTATTCTGAAACTGCTAGATGAGGAAGGAAATGGAGAAAACCTGCTTGGAAGCATGTTTTCTTCAGCCTTTCCTAGATGCCTAATGAGTTAGATGAAGAAAATCAATTGGACTATTAATGAAGAGCCGATCGTTCTGCAAAGCATCAGCCTCAGGAAACAAATAACCAATAATTCTGAAGGGACTGTGCGATAATCAAAGCTTTAATGGTAACTGCAGTTAATTTGGAACACTGATATTCATTCTAGAAAGGGCAACAATAGTACTTTATTAACACGTAAGTATGACTGTAATTTCTCCTCATTTTCTAGGAGTAGCTGAAAATCAGCAGACAACTACTCGAGTTGCTTATCAACAAGCTCTTACAGTCTTTCAAAGACACCCAATGAATTTTAACTAATTCTTAATAGGGGAATTCTGCTATTTTGCAAGTTGTTTGACATTCCTTTCTAACATGTGGTCTAGTTGCATATGTTTTTTCACTTGGCTCCAATTAATATCACATTTGTTCAGAAAAGGAAAGCCATGCAGTATTCGGAGGGAAAAGGTTTTCATTCTATTTCTTTCTTAAATGTGGTTATTGCTAGATGCTGACTGAAGCAAAAATACATGTCAACACAGGATAAATTTCTGAGCCCTATTAACTTCAAAACAAATATTAACATAAGTCTGTAAGCTAAGTGCATTTTGATTCTATCAAAATTATCAGGTTTTCACAAAACTGGGCTTGTGGTAACACTGACTCACTTTGATTTCTATCAGAAGTCATTCAAACCAGATCCTGAATGAAGCTGCACATTTTCCCTTGTTAAAGCTCTCTTAACACCTCGCTAATGGCAGGAGAATCTTCTTTTGGAAAACTCTGAAGCTTTTGCCTTTTTTTTTTTGCATTTTCAGTCTGTTTAAAGTTATGATGGGCAGATGGGGTGTGATTCTCTAATGTATTAAGTCACACAAATTCCAAATTTGTGTAGGGAGTCTTATTTTGCAGCAAGATGAGGTATGACGCCTTTGCCAGCTGTCTTCTGAGGCCACCCACTTTCTGACCACAGGAAACCACAGGGAACGTCTGCAGCAGGGCAGACCCAACTGTCCCAACTGTTCCTTCACTCCCGTTTCTAAACCACCTCATCTACTCAAGGAAAAATTACAGTCTTTTCCCACCAAAGACTGTTTTAATGCCTAAACTGATCTGAACATGTAAATCACTATATATGCTAAGTATGCATTACTTTTCTTAGCACAGGATCAGTAATGGGGAATTCACTGCAGTGATTTGCAATTTAAACAGTTTCTGTGCTGCGCCCTAGACACCTTCCCAATTTCCACCTCCTAAATTAAAACCCAGAAATTAATTGGACTGGTGTGAGCTTGGTGAAGTTTTTAATTAATCATAAAGAACTTGAGAAGGAAACACTGAGAATGTGACTATCCAAGACTTAAACTTGCTATACATTCTTAGTGTTCAGCATTATCAGCCAATATATGCTGTACATATTGGGGAGATGGACAGCAAATACAGCCAATAGATAAACGTGAACTACAGAGCTGCATATTTTGGCATATTTGTCCTTTTCCAGGGATAGTTCTAAGTCTTCAGGCAAAATAAAAGATTAAAATATAGCATTTGATATGGAGACTTGCTGAAAAAATGAGTAAAGATTTGAGTAAAGTTGGATAGTGTCTGCATCTTTTACAGAACTTAGCAGGATGCCAACAGGATAATCATAAACACATCTAACATGCTGCTATGCTGAAGCACTTCAGGAGTTCAATATCTGGCAAAGGGGGAGGTGGATTTTGATAAGCTGTCTTGGCACCAGAGTTAACATACGGATATAAATTCTCAGAGTACTGGAAACACCGGGTAGCTGAACGCCTCTCACCAGAAGGTCTGTTTTGCAGCCTGGATGACACTTGCCGTCATTTCCACGTCAATGTAGTCATAGTGCAGAGCTCCGGGGTCTGTTGAAGACCCCGTTTCTGCCAGCAAAATTCCTATCCATCTGCCCATGTCTTCGGAGGAGGATGCCTGCGAGGAGAGGGCAAGAACATAGGTCAGGTCTTTACTCTGCCACTGAGCTGAGCATTACTGCAAAACGGTGCATTCTTCTTGACTGACAAATTGCTACCACATTGTATGAGAGGCTCTGGCTTCTCTCTGCTGAACTCCTAAAAACCCCAGGATTTCTTATTAAATCCGCTTTACTAGAAGGAGTGCATTGTAAGTAAGCTATGTGCTCATCAGTTATGATGTAATACAAAGTGGGCAATCTCCAAAAAAGAAGAAAAAATAGTCATTTAAGGCTAGTGGATTTAGATTCAAGTCATGCTTATTTTAGACTTCAGAAAATTGAAAGCTATAACAGAATTATTTCCCTATGCTAGGCCGGGGGATTTTAGTTAGCATGAATCCTGAGAAGAAAATGTTAGTGCTAAGTAGAAATGAGGCGGGGGGAGGGAAATGAAATAGTAGAAGAAATTTTAATGTTGTATTTTGAAAATTTCCTCTACATTTGTGCAGATGATGGCATTCATTTTCCTCATGGCACAAGTACAAACATGAATACTATTAAAATAATGATAAATTTTTCATATTTTGCTTCAAGTCACCAATTGCAAAGTTAAACAGTAGCAAAATAAATAATGGAAAAAAAGGGGTGGGGAAGGAAACTGTGCAGTTTCTAAATTTCTTGTTCTTTTTAAATATTTCATTGCCTTTCACAGTTCCTTGAGTTGCTTTCTAGTTTCTCAACTTCTCTGAACTGCTCATATATATCAGGCCTGGTTGCAAGGACAGGAGACTAACGTGACCTGCAGTCGGAAACCCAAAGTGGTCAAAGTGTCTGTCCTGCCACTGAAAGCAACAGGTTGCCTCCTCCTATACCTTCATTATACTTGGCTTTAAGTGTCTTCTCATTTCAGCTTCCAAAATACCATGAATAAAGCCCCTCAAAAAATTCTGACCCACCTAACACTGATGAAGGTACGACCTTCATAGTGTGAGCAGTGTGCCAGCGTGTACATGTGTGGTGTGTCAAGAGGCTCACCAGGTTGCTGGCACAACATTTTCTTACTGCAGAATTACCTTAATATTGACGCAGACTGAGCAAAAGGAGTTCACATAAGTAGCAGACAAATGAGAGTTAAGAGCTCTAGAGTTCCCATCAGCAGTGATCCATTCTTTAATTATTACTAAGTTATTTACCCAAAGTAATTATCTCCCTGATGTAAAAGTGTGCCTAGAGAAGGAGCAGGGATATTTTAGTAGCAGGTCAAGGGAAGGTCAATGTAGAGAAAAGCATCTTACTGAGAAGATTTCTGAACTGCATTAAATCTCAGTTCTCTCTTTGCCTACAACACTTAATATTTCTTTTCTCCTTCCAGTATTTATTATCCAGCTCTGCAATAATATTATTCCAAAGACTTTTTTTTTTGAATGGCCAGGTTGTATGAAAGTGCTTCTCTAATTTAGCTTGTGGGTGTTCCTACAAGTCATAACCATTAGCAACCACCGCACCTCGAGCACAGCGACCTCCTGCCCGTTTCGGAGCAGGCGGAAGGTCAGGGGATGCTTCGAATCCAGTCCCAGGATGACTTCGCAGCCACGGAGAGGGATAGAAACAATATGCGTCTTCAGATCTGTCCTGTCCTTGTGGAAAATTAGTTTATTATCTTTCACTCTGCACCAGCGCTCACGCCAACGGTTATTTGAGAGCACGTTGAGATATCCTGCAATAAAATGAAACATGAGATATCTTACTCCTGACTTTTTTTGAAAAGAAAAAAAAAAAAGAAACTTACTTTTCAATGTAATGCTAGCACTTAAACAACTTATTCCTCTTACAATAGAAAGTCCAGATGGATTTTAGGAAGACAAGTAAATGACCCTGCCCCACTTCTTTTAATGAAAACTTTCACTGTGCCAATAACCTAGAAAAAAAGCATATAAAGATGTGATCCTGCTCATGTGCAAATGGCTGTTCTGTGTTAGTAACTGCAGCAGCTGGATAAGCAGAAGCACACAGATCCCCAAGACTTTAGTAAGAATGGGAGAGGGACAGTAATAAAAAGGTATGTACACAGCTGATGTGCTCACACAAAAGACCCACCTTCTCCATGCATAATGGCTTTGATAAATGCGGCTGACCAAAATTTTCTGAGAAAATCACAGCTCATATTATATAATTAGGCGATGAGCTACCTTCTGTAACATCCAAAATCAGTGCTTTAAAGACCTACTAAAGATTGATGTTATATGTTCTGATTTCATTTAGAAAGAAGTGCACGTTTGGTTTGCAACACTTTTAAAGCAGAATTTAAAAGATTGCTACTGATGCCAATAAAAATAAAATTAATATTGGTTTAAAATTCAAGAAGTAAATGTATATGAAATTTAGCTAAACTTTAAGACAAAAGTTTAAACAAAGGTATTTTTTTTCCCCAGGGATAATACAGTACTCTTGCAACAAATCAAAATTTCATTAACAAATTGCCTTTTTAAAAAAAAAACACTTTTCTTATCATGCTCTATATCGGATACAGTATCTAGGCATAAAATATCATTAAATGGGCAGTATTTTGTGTTTTTCCTTCTCTGACCCATTGCACAATTATGCCAAACTCAAACCTTAAAATCAAGCCAATGCCCAATTTTTTCTGCCTTATTTAGTTTGGGAATGGAAAAAAAAAAAGTATCTTTTGCTTCTACATTATGAACAGTACATGAATTCAGCATGTTGCTGCTTCCAAACAGGCTATGAGGAGGGAAACAAATGGTATCTTGCACAGGCCAGAATTCATGTAAAAAATTGTCTTCTATCTCAGGTCTGATTTTCATTTAATCCTGTTGGATAGCTATCTCTTTGGTTTTCATTAAAACTATGACTTATCATTAATTTTTCTGGATTTCCCTTCCAAAATTATGGTTCCAATGTCAAAGCTTGATCCAACAGGATACAGCACATCAGAATTGCACACATCTTGGAAGGTGCCATAAAAAAAGGAGGATGTGCACAATCCTCTGATTTTGGCTCCTCGTGATGATCACACTCTCCAGCTCTTCTCCCTCCTCCTGTAACAAAACCCCGTATAGCTGTGCCTTATACTATAATCCCTAGAAATGGAAAATCCCTTCACATGCAAGCCAGCTGGCTTGTTTTGGAGTGAGAGTCCTTTTTTTCAGACAGTACTTGTTTTTCCCCTCCGCTCCCAATGCACCTCTCCGAAAAGCTCTTCCAAACCAGCCTCCTTCAGTTGAACGAAGCAGGATCCCATGCTTTTCCTCCCACATATCCCTACTTAAACCTTCAACAGCTGACATGACCAAAATGTCTTGAGTGTGTTCCCAGCTGGGGCATTAGCACTTCAGCTTAGCCCAGGTGGTCAAAGACCAGTGATGCTGTAGGGAAGAGCTTTGCCGTGACTCCAAGTGCAGGTGGGGTTTAGTTTCCACTCTAGCTGGGTGTCCCTCGCAGCCCCACTGGGCTTTCCCCTTGTTCATGGGAGGCAGAGCCTTCTCAAGTGTAAAAGCCTTCAACTATGGAGCAGCCTCCCAGAGGGCATTGAACTGAGCCAAATTTCTGGCGGTGAGAAACTTCTGCAAAGACTTCCTGAAATGACCAAAGCCTAGACACTTACATATTTTCCTATAAAATCTGCAAGTGGCGTTGAGTAGAGCCAAATGCAGCAATAGTAATGACTATATTTATGTCCATATCCGAAATAATGACAGAAATACTAGGAATTAGATTGTACAGCTGTGGTTAACGTCTCACATAATACAGAATAACCAATGGAGTATGAGACCCCGGAAGTTTGAGCTTTTATGGAAGCCAGATGCTTCGGACACTGCATCTGGCTAGACAGAACTTTTTTCCAGCTGCTCTTTTGGTTGATAAATCACATCTGTACTTAGCTGATATATAGATATATATACACACACTTATTTAATCAAAGATTGCTTATGTGAATGATTCCCAAAGTGTGGCTGGAGAGCCACCTGTGATCTATGAAGTTCTCGCTGGTGGTCCATGGCTCTCCTTCTTTCACATTGGGCAAGCATCTACCGCGTTTCACGCACCGATGAGTTCTGCCAACTGCTGCCTAATCACAGATTTCTGGGTTTCCCAAAGCATTCCTAGTCAATTTAAGAGGAAAAGGCAAATCCAAATTCAGAATCCGGCGCAACTGCTTCACAGCTTTCTTCCTATGGAATTTCTTTTTTTTTTTTGGAAGGGATTGGGAGAAGGGTGGATTCAACCTTATTCATGTATGGAAGTGTTACTTAATACTGGAGCACCAAAAGGCAAACAGGAGAATGTAAATACATTGCATTGTTTGAAAATACCAGAGCTGTGAGGACATCAGCTAAGTGCATTGAACCAAGTCCTAAATTGTGAGCAAACAGTAACAGCTAAGATACAAAAGTTAAGCATTTTCTGCATGCCTTTTTCTATATTTCCTTTGTGCTGCCAAGCACTACAGCTGTCATATGGAGTGATCAACACTAGGAAAAAATAGCTTACCAGAAATTTGTTACTTCATTCAAGTTTTGCCCAATATGTACCACTTTAGGAACCCACAATTAAACTCAAATCACTTTGGCTGAGGCCAGTCTACTGCTGTCTTGATTGCTATCCTGCAAAACCTCACCATGATCCATCATAAAAGACTTGATCCCTTCCCAAGAACCATCTTCTAATACCTAGCCTAAATTTATTTTATAGTTCAGCCTATACTCCTTTTATATTAATTTGTTTGAAAACAGCTCTTGTTTCCTTCTGCTTTTTGTCCACACTTTTCCCCCTCACCTTTGCAAAGAGCAATGATATTCCTTCTGAGCCTGTGCTACCATTTCATTTAAAAAGTCAAGTTCTTTTAGTCTCTTTCCAAATGATGAGCTCCTGATTACTCCTCTTTCGGTCTGAGTGCATCCTTCTGATGTTGGGGGAAGAATTCCAGCAGTAAAAGCAATTTTAGAGGAATTTCTAGGCTAGAATTTTATAAAGTTTTAGTTGCAATGTGCTTGTAAGACTCAAGGAGAAAAATCACTTACCACACGTTGGAACATCTTCTTCAGCTGATGAGGTCTGTTCATCTGTTGATGGCTTCTTCTTTCCTAAACCAATGATCTTCGTTATTTTTTTCCCTGTTACTTTAGTCACGGTGCCCTTGGCTTCCGATTTTGAACTTTTTTTCCTCTTCACTATTAAGACAGCAAAAGTGTGTATTTTAGTGTGTTTGAATTAACCAATGAATAGAGAGAACCTGAATAAAAATAGTAGTTCAGACGAACAATCCTATGCAAGATGAACATTTGTACAAAAGTTGCAGACTGCAATGAGATAAACATTATATGCCCTCTCTAATGCAGATACCTATAAATAACCTCTGTGCTATAAAAATCATGGCATTCAGAAGGATAATAAAAACAAAAATCAAGCTTCTAATTTAATTTAATCTAATCAAGCTGGAATTCTCTTTGCACAGCAGTCATCATCTAATTTATCAGTATGACTAGGTACCTGTGTATAAATTTAGCTCATAAACACAAGAATAAAAATCCAGTCAGATGATCCTTTGTTGTTCCTAAACATTTACCTCAAAATACTTCAACAATTAAGTACACAACAAAAACAGAATATGCTTGCCTAGCAAAATACACCTGCCACGTACAATTGGTTAAGGTATCTTATCACAATGGACCTTTTAGAAAGACAAGGCTTATAAATTAACCACTAACAATGAAATTAGTGGGAGCAGTATAAGCATTCAGTGGTTAGGAGTTGGTACTTTTTGTGATCATGAGGCCGTGGAAAGAAAAAGCTCTGCTGAAAAGAGGTATTTTGCTAACATCCAGTCTATGCCTCCATTAACTTAATATGACACTAGTAATATTACGGCTCTGTGCACTGAGACATGTTGAGCTGCTGAATGTAATATGACAAGGACTATGGATGTAATTTTTAAAAGTGCCTACCTGACTAAAATCCTAACGAATTAAAAAAAAAACTTTCTAAGATTAAACAGGATCAGAAAAAAAGACCTTTTATTTGCAAAACAGAACAACTGAAATAAACTTTCAGAAATTGCATTCAGTGGCCTAATTTGAATTCCATCAATAGAGCAGAAGTCTCTCTGCTAACTGACAGGGCAGGAAAAATATCTATCAACTTGCCCTGATACATGATTTTGATGAAAAATACATTTAGGACAGTTACTGATTGAGCTGCTGTAACTTTATCCCCGACATATCAATTCCCTTTGCAACAGGGAACATTTAGTGGTTACGGACTTGTGTAAACTGAGGAAAAAAAGGAGAAAATGTTCATACGAGCAATGACTATATGAATTGATGAACCAGGAAGACAAATGCACGGAAAATAGAGAAGCAGTTAGGGACTCGCAATGCAATAATTTATCATATTTAGCTTAATTGTTGGGAATCATGGAACATTATTTAGAAATTGTATCTGTAGCCAAGACTGTACATATCTGTCACCTGCTGCATGCGGTGCTGAGGGGGCAGAGCAGCTTTTCAGGTGCGGGTAGCTGTTCACCCGCAATCTCCAATACAGCGACATGCATGTGCAAGCAAATGTCTAATTCTCTCTTCCTAAGGGAAGGGCGTTCACAACTTATCTGGTGCTCTCTAAACACACAACGAGCTCCCGTGTTCGAGGGAGGAAGGCCACCCGCCCCATCGGCTCATGTCAGCCCCTGCCCAAGGGAGGACCTGAAAAGCACTGAAGAAAGCCAGAGACCGAGAAAAACTCATCTCTCTGAGACAGAAGTCCAAAGGAATCATTCTCATGAGCATGAACAGACAGTGGAATAAGCCCATTTCAGTGGGTTCCTTTTGTTTTTCTGTCCTATCTTCCCTTCACACTGCTGTTTTATTCTCCTGCAGAACTGAGAGGCAGCAGAAATAAGGCCTTCATGACTTAATCTTTTCGAGTCCAAAGAATACACCGATTGCCTGACTGCCACTGACTTTTTTCACTAAAGCTTTTTCTTCTCATTTCCTTCCCCACAGAAAAATGAGCAGCTGGTTAAGAGCAGAGTAGAGGCTGGCCAGTGGGTGACAGCTGGAGACGACCGCTCTCCGGAGTCTCCCTGCCCATATACTCCCTTAAGTGTTTCCTATCCATTTCTTAAAAAATAGTGTAACTTCATCCAGAACGCTTTAAATGATTCACGGGGTATTTTAATCTCCTTGCAGTCATTAATGCCTATTATTTTTATTACTACATATTGAAGGTCACAATTTTCAAAAGCAACTGGTATTTTTAATTAGTCTCCTTGAGACATTTAAGCTGGGCTGGTTTTCCAGCAGCGCGTGCTCCATCAGCGTGCCTCCCATGGGGCACCTGAGCCATCAGGCACTTTTGGACATCATGGACAACACAGCTCTTGGGTCACAGATTTTTCTCAGCAGGTTTCTGAGACTAAAACAGTACCGTGCTTTTTGAGAGCTTAATAGAAGATTTTATAGGGTGAAATCTAACCATGAACCACAACTTTTAGAAACCACAAAACCTGACGTTGTTCCATACTGTTGGGTATGTCAGAGATCTGTACAGTCAGGAAATGTTGGAAAACAACCCAGGGAGAAGATAAAGGAAATGAGTCAAAAGGCGAGACAGCGCTGGCACCAAGGCCAGTATTGATGTTGTGCTCACTGCAGCTCACATTACCCTTCATCTTGACAGCTGCAGAAAAATGTCTTATCTAAACGATCAAACGATCAAACAAAATTCCTTCTGGGTTTGGGATTTGCCTTTGTTAGATTATAAGGACTACAAAACATGCATGGCTCCAAAGTAGCATATGTAAAATAATATACATATATACTTACAAACCCACTGATATTACATGATTACATACATTTTAGTATGTTAATATAAATAATCATACATAAGAGTTTATATATATATATCTGTTCATACACACACATATATATAAACTGTATATATGTGTCTATACATACATATGCATGTATATGCACATATATATATAAAGTACACATGATTCTTTCCTTCTAGCATTCAATGATAGCTTTTTTTGCTTAGAAGCTATACACCCAGTATTTATGTTGCCACTATATAGTTACAGTTACTAAAAGCAACTCTTAGTTGCCTATAGTGATCGCCCAAGCTCTGAAGAGCTGTACTTTTGAACACACAAAAGGCCAAGTCAAAATTTCTATATTCTGTTTCTTTATGCTAATTATATTGATTTTACCTGCACAATAACATCAACTGCCTTCTGTTACTGCAAAATTTTAAGGATTTACTCTTGACATAATTCAGCTTTCAAGTTAAATTGAATCCTAATAAAAATATTCAAAAACTTTACTACCTATTTTTAAAAGACAAAGGCCAGGTATTTCACTACCTATCTCTCCCTATATGCACATATTATTTACACAAGCATCTCTGGATCCGAGACGTACCTTGTTCTTTCCCATTGCACACGGTCGTGATGCCATTTTCCACAGCACCTTCCCCATCTGAGCTTGGCCTCTCAAATGACAACTTCTGCAGGGCAAAGAGATTAGTTGACACCCAATGTTGGCACCTTCGCCAAATGAACTGTCATGAGTCAATTTAAAAGTATGCTTACTATGGAACAAAACACATTTCAAGCTCTCATCCACTTGGAAGACAAGTAGAAGACAGTAAAAAATCCGGTTTTAGAGGCTTTAGGAAAGTACAGAAACCACAAAAATAGGTCTGCACTTGAAAGCGTAGTCAAAACAGTGAAATAATAATTCACTACCTCTTATTATGCAATATATTTTTAATGAATTTCTAGACTCTAAATGTTGCTATTAAATCTGCTAAGCAATGAACAGTTACAGGGATCAGATAAGAATAATTTTTAAATTATTTCTGTAAATAATGCTTCATATATGCATTTACAATTACAACTTATCAGAAAACAGTGCATTCCTATAAGGTGCTTCAATATGTGCAAAAAAGAGGCTTTGAAATATATTTTTAGCACTGATTATTCTGTAATGGTTGTGTAGGAGATACGGGATGAAGCAGTATAGAGCTTATGACAGCACAGTTTTGGTAACCACATTACTCATGAGTGGTGCAGCCATGAAGATGATGTACAGATTATCATAAAAAGAAATGAATGAGAAGTTTTGCTACACTTTCCTATGGCGTGCATTTTAGAAAACCACTGTTTTATGACATTTTATTTGGTTAATACTGTGCAGGCGTCTGCAAGGGCACAAACAGAACAGCTTTTGCCTTGTGAAATCAGGAGGTCTGAGCTGTCATGGAACATGCTTTGCTCTTCGTTTCCCACGTGCAGAGCCACTACTGTAGAACTTGCCATCAGGAATTTGGTGACAAAACTTTTGTCAGTGGGACTTTTAAGCAGGGCCTGCAAAGGGGTCTGCTCACATGGATGCCTTAAGGGAGCGGGGGCTTAAATTGGTGCCGGTAACGTACTGATCGTTCAATGCCCAGCTGCTCTCTTTCCTCATTCTTGCTCTCGTACCCTGCTGAGTCAAGGCAGCAGAGACAACCACATGTGAATAGCCAAGCTTCTGTACTGAGGCGCGAATGCTTGAAAGGGCCTGCCAAAACGGTGACCACAGCATGCCCAGGGAGCCCTTCAAAACCTAAATGCCCCAAAATAAAAGGCTTTGCCTTAAAACTTTTGTATAACCTTCAGCTCTTCTTCCCTGAGACTCACATCTCTGCTTGCTCTTTGCACTTGACGGAAAGCGTCTCTGCATCACAGCGCACGTATCAGACCTGCTTAGTCTGCACCCTCCTAAATGGCTAAAGAGAAGCTGCTAATGGATCCGAGCCAGTCTGCTGGTTGCTCGTGACCAAACGAGCAGTCGTGGCAGAAGTCTTAACTCTGTAGGGTGTGTGCACATACCCCCACAAGCAAAAACAATGCAGGGACTAGTAGCCTAGAACAGTAGCACAAGTCAGCAAGTATCTACATCCAGTGTCTAGTGGTGCCTCTTTAATAAGCAACCATAAAGAATTTTGCATTCCTCACTTTGACAACTTTACCTTTTCCAGCTCTGTCTTGTGTACTGGAGAACTAGACAATGGCCCATCGGAGTCTACAGCTCCCGTACAGTTGCTGCACACATCTTTTATAACCTTAGGAGACAAGGCAAAACTTATTAATTATGACTAAAATAGAAATCAGAGAAAATATATATGAATGTGAAGAGAGATGGGAAGGAGAATCACATAGACATTTACTAGGCTGGCAGGTGTCAGGCAGGCTGCCACTACACCAACTTCTCCACACTGCCTCCCTGAGTACAACCTGGAGGAGACATCATGTCTAGAGGTGGAAGGTTTCAGCTTCTAGACAAGCTAAGCTTCAAGGCTCTCCTGAGTAAAGAAACCAACAGTGCTGCCGATTTCCATGTGCTAGTTTAGCAATATGAACTGAGCTGACACCACCAAATTATTTTCATTATGATGATGAAAAAGTGGGATTAAATCCAAGGTCCCGCAAGTCAAAGGACAAGAGTTTTGCATAATACACTACCCAGCTGCTCTTTTTTTGCTATTGGAGAACTAATGAAATGCTGATCGACTTAAGAGTTAATACTGCACAGTGGTATTACCTGGCATTTTTGTATTATACTTGCACATTGACATAAAGGTATAGGTCAAAGTAATTGTAAATGTGTTTGTAGGAAATGGGAATGGCATGGTTTGCTTTTAGAAAGTTAAAGAAAAATCCAGAACCTGGAATTCACTGAGATTTTGACAGAATTTGAAGAACTTAAAAACCTGTAATGATGTAAATGTAAAAATAAATGATGAGTGAAGACATTTGATGATTCCCCATGGGCATAATTAAGTTTTTCATCTGTGGTGAGGTTACCACCAGCCTATTATCAATCTGAAATTGCTTGTGCTGATGAGAACAGGTCCCAGCTCTCCATCCGGACTCACGCCGAGGGGGTGCTGAGCTCGATGCTGCTGATTACAGCCATGCAAGGACTGCAGAGCCAAGTGAGCTAAGAAAGAAAGGCAACCTACTTTGCTGGAAGCATTACTGCTAGACATCCAAGCTTTCCGCTTTACATGTACATGTACGTGTTTACATATCCAGCTCCTCCCTTTACACTGTTTACAGCAAGCCTGGCTGGCAGAGAGGAGGATCTGGCCTGAGAACTCCTAGTTCCAGGGAAAACAGCAATTAGCTAACTGTCAAAATCCAGGTTTCTTTCAAGGAGAGGAAAAGCAAAACAACAAACACCATCTTTTTAGTTTCGAACTGAACAACTTTGATGTGGGAAGTATTAAAGAGCTAAAGACGGCACCAGACAGTCCTTTCACAGCACTGAAGTTCCCTTTAAGGGTGCAGCTAAACAAATCAAATGTTTACGGGCTTACAAAGACCCTATTGCTACAACTCATGAGCACATCATAAATTGCAGGCAATATATGCCATAAAGAGCACCAGCCCCATTTTACAGACGGAGGACTCGGGAACAAAAGAAAGATGAAATCGCTCACTCAATGTCACATAAAAAAATCTAAGCAGAGCAGGGAAATGAACCTACACTTTTATTTCTGAGCTATTATCTTAAAACACTTCAGCATCCTTTCTTGACTGTCTGAACTTCCCCGTGTCTTGTCCCAGAAACATAAGCACATTATTTCATGGCACTTGGTGTCCTTTATAACAGAAAATTAGATATATCTGTTGCAGAGCATTTGGCCCTCAGAGTTAAACGTAGCCCTAAATCCCCATTTTTTTAAATGTGTGTTGGTTTATTTTCAACTGCTGGTCCTCAGTATGGTGTAAATACACCGCTGTTTTCTTCCTAGAGAAATGTGACCGTACAGTTTCTGGGAACATTCATTTGTCTCCTGCATGACCCTGATTCAATGGCTCATGTTTTCAGCATCTGCTCACACCACACAGTTAGTTAATTTTGGCAAAGGCAGATAGTAATGGGAGTTACAGACAGAACAGAGGGAAATGATTTGGCAGCACTAACTGAAGAGTATGTGCAAAGTCATGCACTCAAGTAAATCCGGTTCTTATCATACCTCACATATTTAAGGAGAAGTTAAAGTGTTTAATTGGGTTGTAATTAAATTTTGATTTAAAAAATGACACACTATCAAATGGAAGTTCGTGGCAAGATCTAAAGTAAATGCATATTCAAGGATCCAACACTTCATTTGGGTTCAGGGGGTTCACTGGCAAAGACTTGCTCATCACCTTCTATGTGCAATATAATTGTGTTCGATGCACAGCATAAAACTCATACTTCTACAGCTCACCGGGATGAAATGCCTTTAATGTATAATGGTTGCCTGGATGCACTCTCTATAATTATGTTTGCAGACAGCTGCCATTATAAATGTGGTTTTCTCATGCTTATAGCTTTAACTCAAAATTTTAAGGATCAAACATTCCACCAGTGTTGCCAACTTGCATAATTTCAATCACAAGACTCAGAGTTCTTGTCAATTTTTTCTATGTTCCATCTCCTGGAGTCATATGAAAACAAAAGATCACTATTTTCATTAAAAAATAGTTGTGAGTGAGAATGGGGAAAGGAGGTCAGCAAACTTTTATCCATTGCAATGAAATGTGTGAAAATATGAGTAAATATATCTCAATGGCTCCAAAACTAGAAAGCAAATAAAAGGAATCTGCAAATGTGTTATTTTTAATAAAATGCTATAATCTGGAAGCCAGTACTGAGAATACTTTGTAATGGCACATAGTCCATTAATAGTTTAAGTATTCTCACACATTAGAAAAGGGAAATCATTCTCTTTTTCTCACCACAAATGCCTTTGTACATTACATATACACACACACAGGGTGATCTGCTAGGAAAATCAAACTGAGATCATAAACAGACTATGTATTCAAATATTTAAAATGCAGGAGCAACTGTAATGAGAAAAATGAAGACTTTTCATTTCTTTGGATAGCCTCAGAACTAAATACATTTAAAATAATCTTCTGTTATTCCATCACAAGAATTTTAAATACAATTACCACTAACATGTTACAATTAGCAGACTTCAGAACTGCCTCTTTCAAATACAGACATGGAAAAAGCTTGTGCAGCCTGAACTATATCATTATTCTTTATTTATGTTATAGAAAGGTCTTGAATCCCCAGCTGAATCAGGATATACACCAGTGTATCACATTGAGTGCGATGACATAAGGAATAGAGGGGAAATATTTGCAGGTAGAAAGCTGGAAAGATTCCCTGCCCTGAGCCATTGACAATAACGGGTGAAGTCAGTGGAATTTCTGCCACATGGTGTGTCTGGAATATTTCTCTCTAAAACTATCTTACTGCACAAGCACTAACATTGACTATAAAACGTTCATACCTGCACTCACCTGCAAATTTCTGTAATTCTTGTATCTTATTTTAAATGACACACCAGGACTGGAAGCAAAATACTTGCCCTACCTTTATTCTTTCTACATGCAAAGTCAGAAAAAAATCAAATTAGATTTCTCCAGCTACCTTCAAAGAGCCAGGCTTCAGATAAAAAGCACAGGCTATGCAGTAAAACCAGAAAGCCAGCTGCTTGCCAGCCAGACCCTGCCACACAGAAACCCAACAAATTCCGAGTAAAGGAACTAAATTTGTAGATGGTTCCTTGTGGTCGATCTCTTTGGGACCTGATAAGGAGTAAGACTGAAAGTCGTCCTGCGTTTGAGGAGCTTGCAGACCTCTCTCCTGGTGGATACTGCGGGATGAGTTCAGGCTACAGGCTGTGCTCACCACAGGGATGTGATTACAGCATCTCCTCTCGTCTCGTGTTCTCATGAAACTCACAGGAGAAGCTCACACTTTTCATATGATCGAGTCCAAAAGCAATTAGGAAGAAAGCTGACGGCCTGACTGCACATTTGCTTCACTTCCATATGTAACCAGGCTAGAAATCCATCCGGCCGACCCACCCCCTTGTCCCCATCTACCCATGTGGGACAGAAACACAGGAATTGCTAGAAATGGGATGGGCTGTCTCTGCTCTGTCTCTGCTGCTTAACTCCAAAGACAGGGATATGGTAAAGCTGAAATCTGCTTATGCACAACACAGCAGAGGGAAAAAGGTTTGGCTCCAGGCGTAACTCAGAATTTCTCATTCCTGAAACACTCCTTTTTCAGTGCTGGAGGAGTACTTGCTTTCTGGGACTCTTCATCATTTTGGCATGACTAAATTCTCATTTTCTCTCTCTTTTGGACCCTTACACACTACATATGTTAGTGTCAATCTCTTCCTCCTTAAGAGAGCACCAAAACTCTCTTAGCATTTTGCAGAGACGACATGGCCCAAGGAGTTTACCTAGATAAATTAGAGGAAAAGCAGAAATTATTCACATCATAGCCTATGCTTTAAGTCTCACAAAGAAACCACCTTTACCTTCTGTACTGGAAAACATGATTCTCAAGCATCCCCTAGCCTGAAAAGATTCATCTTTCTGCCTTCTTGCCATTTGTCTGAGCAAAGTGGGGATGACATTCTACCAGACTAGCAGCCAGCAAGCCTATCTTTACTGCCTGTATATCCCCTTAGAAATACTTTTCTGACATATTCGACCAACACTACCCCTGCATCATTTCTCCTGTGTTATTACCATGATGTCTATTGCTATATATAGCCACTGGACCGGGCAGAGCCCGGGGAAGGCGGCACTGGGGAGGGTGGCTGGAGGCATTGCTGCTGCGAGGGCAGAGGTACTCTGTGCAAGGGGAGCTGCATCCCCAGCCCAGGCAGCGCAGAGATGCAGACTACGCTTTGGGCTGTAAATCTGAGCTAGGTACGATTTAAATAATTTTCCGTCCAAAGCTGCGAGCAGGAGAGAGGAGGAATACTACCTAGTGGTGAAAGCAGGGCACCTCAGCCCTCCTGGGTTCTGCTCTGAGATCCGCTACAGCTTGTATTTGTGATTTTAGCCAGGAACCTAACTTAAACACATCCCTCAGAAAACAAGCAAATAGGATGTTTGTGGTTCTGTATTCATTGGGGGGGTGGCGGTGGTGTGTGTTTGTTTTTTAAATTTACATATGCATCTGTTGTTTTAAGTAACGGATTGTCTTCCGTGGTGCTGGTCAAACGCACACCCTGGTTCACAGCCCAGCTGGGGTCCTCTGGCTGCGTCGAAGCACACTGGCAGCGGTCTGGCAGGCTGGTCACAGCTCTCCGGTGCAGCCCAGTCCATCACATCTGCAGGTTAGGCCCTAAGTAGCTCTTATGCAAACATACTGACCTTGCTGTGATTTGAACCGAGGCATCTAAACCTGTCTCTTTGAGACAATAGGGATGGAAGTCCTGGGAGGTTTAATTTAGTTTGCAAAGCCTTCGCTGCTGCTGCTGATGTGTAGTGGAGAAAGAACTCAGCCCAAATACCTTGGGACACAAGTATATTGCTGAAGTTACTTACAAACTAACAAATGCTATATGGAAATCACTTGTACTGGGTATGCATCCCCAAACACACTTTTTACAGTCAGTTTTAAGGCACGATCATTCAGCACTTGACTCTACTCAGCTACAAAATGGAGATAATAACCTCTTTGGGGAACATTACTTAAGCCAAGAAAGTAATGTTTGAAGTGTTTTGAGATCTCTAGCTGGAAATTCCCATAGAAAGTAAAAACAGCCACACAATATTTACAGTTACAAGCTCAGTTTTGTGCTGATTTAAACTGGTCAAAGGAGAGCTCCGGCAGTAGTTTATTCTTCAGTAAAACATTAAGACCAGAGCCCAGAAGTTACTTGACTCCCCTTGCTAAGCTCAGGGCAGTGAAAAAAAAATATGTTGTCAAAGAATTTTAAAAGAGACAACATGCAGTTATCAGAGATGGAAACTGGGTAGGACAACCAGATTAACAGCCCTACGAGGAGTGTTGCAGGGTCTTTGGATGACTGGATACAGTCACAGCCTTGATTTTCTTCTCTCTTCAGGGCAAAAAATCCCTCTTACTACAACAAGTTTAGAACTGACTGAGCATTGTCAAAATGACAGATGCAGAAATGTCTACTTATGCCTGAAAGATTCACTGCTCAATTACAGACCCTCAACTGAAGAGATTGCTGCAAAATGGCTGTACACCATAAGATGAAGAAAAGTTAACAAAGGGTGCCTAATGTTAGAGAAAAATGAAAATCAAGGCCATTACTCCAAAATGATAGATTACGTCTCATGCATGATAAATCAGAAATACATTTTTGCAGGAGGCAATGCTAAGAAAAAGAGAAAGCCTTGGGACCAGACACCATGACCATTTCCTTCTTCTACTGGTCTTCTACGAGAAGCTACTTCAGAACTTAATGTCTTTGGCATCCATGTATTTCTAATATTAAGAGTGGTTTTCTGTGGCCAAGTCTGAAGGTCCTGCACACAGAACACATTCATCTGTATGAATGAAGCCACTAAACAAGCATCTTCTTGTAATGTCATGTTCTTAGTAGTCCTTTTATTTTTAACACAGCATTTCCCAGGGATGCTGACAAATAAGTGTCGTTTCACCAGTCCGCTGGATGTGCTGAGACAAACAGGCAGATTTAAGACCTTACTTGACCACAAATGCACAAAAGTGCACACAGATGCACATACACTCAAGTGCGCATGGAAAAAGCTCATTTTTGGGTCAGAGTGTGTAACTGCACACATTTTTTCATGTACATTTTTGTGGGAACATTTTAGGACTCAAGTCTGGAAAATTCCACCACTTTATGTTGCCCACCATATTACTGCTATGATCTCAGCTCTAGCCTGAATTTATACTAGTTACACTCCTTGCTCTGAAATCTTGACAGGCTCTTTGGTGACATCAGCTATCTTTTTTTCATCAAGCATTTGTTAGCTGGTAAAACTGAAACTCCCTTTGTGGTTTCCAGTCTAGACTTCAATTTGCACTAGGTTTATCAGCTGGGGTTTTTTGGTGTCATCTTTACAAAAAAGGTCTAAAATATTCCGCATTTATTTCGAACTTGTCTTGCAATAGATATTTTAAAATTATTTGCTTAAGTAAACATATTTTATACTGATTACATCTGACTTAAAAAAAAATCATCTGGTTTAGCTTTCATGGGAAAATCTGGCCTCCAAAGCCATTTTGAGCTTTTCAGGCTCAAGAGTAAAGGTTTAATTTGACACTTAATATGAATTCATGAGAACCCATTGTTCCTGAGTGATAACCTGGCGCCACTAGCATGTATTGGTACTGTACCTTTGACAAAGAAGGCATCTTATGATTTAAAAATGTCGTTGCAGAGACCTTTCTCGTTGTCAGTCTCTGAATCTGTCCAATTTATTAACTATAGAAATCATGCGTAGGTGACTACGCTTGGGGAGGACCCTGGCCCTCTGAGTGACAGGCAGGGAAAGCTCAAACCGCTTCTCCCAAGACAAAGCAGTGATCTCTTTCTCAGTATAGGAACTTCCTACACAAAGCCACAAATGATTTTCAGAAGCTCATTTAAAGATTGAATGAGCAAAAATTAATTATTTTAATAATAATAATAAAAATAAAACTTAAATTTTGCTACATTTTTAAAAAAACAAAACCCAATGCTTTTTTTTCCTCAAAAAGCTATACTTCTTGAAAACATTGGAGCTGTTGCAAGAGCTGCACAGACCATTTTTGGTTAGCTGTTGGATAGGCAATTTGTACTGCACAGAGCAGAGTGCTGCAGCAGCGCTGAGGACATGGAAGTTGAGCGTACAGTAGCGCTGCCATGTACTTGAAAGAGTTTTTATTAATAGAGAGTTTTGCAGCCTGAAGGAACTAACTAAAGTGCTGTCAGACTGTCTCCAAATGCTTTGCAGATAACATACTGTACGGCCATTCACCCTCAGCACACAGCTTTGTTAACATGCAACTGTACAAAATCTTTGTTTTTTTTTTTTAAAGTAACAGGAATGCATCTGGGATATGGAAAAATCTAGCACTGCTCTGTCTGCCTGTGTACGGAATGCTTTATGTACAGTTTAAAAAAAACCCACAATTTTTATGAAAGAAAGTCTAATAAATGCCAGTGAACTCAGCATTACTAAACTCCAGTTCAGAACAACACAGGAAATAATGGTGCAGTTACTATGATCTAATTACAGCGGAATTCCCTTGGAAAAGAATTTGACTTATGAATTTCTTTTCATTCCAATCCAATCAGTGTTTTTGAAACTCTAGGTGAGTTAGTGGGACACTTAGATGGTGCTAGATTTTAAAAATTAAAATAAGATACTGGTGTTAGAAGAAGCCTAACAAATACATGGTTGTGATTAGTTTCTATTAAAAAGACAATAGAGAGTGTGTTTTCTAAGCTAAGATACAAACTCGCAGTGAAAACCAAACACACACACACACAAGCCACAAACCCCCAAAAGGTATATTCATATATTGCAAAATAGGAAATTACAGATTAATTTTCCATTTAGTAAATTAGCCCACAGCAGAACTCGTACCTCTTAAGCTGCATTTTATGTCTCTCTCTTCTGCAGAAAAACTATCTGCATTAGGAAATTCCTACATGTTTAATTCTATTGTATTTGGAAAAATACAATTTATTCTTAGAAAAATAAGTACCATATAAGGTTAGATCAGAGCACAGCATGGAAGAATGCCTGACGAGTCTTATGTATTCAGACTTTTACATGCATTTAAAAGGCTGGATTTCAAGGTCTTAAAACAAGCTACTGAAACTGCAGTGACAGTTTCCCACACTACTTCACGGACATCCACATTTGAGACTGGCAAAGTCCAACATAAATACTAGTAATCTGGTTAGGATCTGAAACTGCAGCCCTCGTGTTGGGATTTTCCGCATTTGCAGACACTGAACAGAAAGGAGTGGATGATGACAAAAATCCCCTTTCTCAGAAGTCTGCATTCCCAGAACAAACCATAACAGACGATACGCTGCTAAACCAGGATTAGCAAACTTGAATTGACTTCAGGAAGATGAAGGATTTTTGCTCCATGCAGAGCACTGCAAACAGGTATCTCCTCAGAGATCCTTCTTTTTAAAAAGGTGATTGTGATGTTGGTATCCCAATTTTTGCAGGGTAGCCTATGGCAGCTATGCATATACACCCCTCCAAAAAGCAACCTGGGTGCCAGCCCCCTCCACCTTATGGAATTTGAACCTTCAGCTCACTACCAGTGTGCCATAACCACCAAAGCTTTCTGGAAAACGAGCTAGAGATGAAGATGGAAGGGAATTTGCTACCTCTCCTCTCGGTGCCAGATTATTGTGCAATTAGCAGTGAAAACCACACGCAGCAGCAGCAGCAGCAGCAGCTGTGCAATACTGAGCTGCTGGTTGCTCAAGTTGTTGCTTCAAGGCCTGAAGATGACGTCTGTATTCTGCAGCACCAAATTAGATGGGATTTCAGTGGTCTGGATTTGCCTGAAAGTTGCTGCCTGTATCTCGGTTTTTAACAGCAACGGAGCAGGCAATGGAAGCACTTTGTGGGTGGAAAAGTTCCTGGTCAGAAATCCCTCCCTTACCTTTAGCCACTGTTCCGCCTGCTCTTTGCTCTGCACTGCCAGAACCAGGGCATCCGCTCCTTGGTGCGAGATTTTCAGCTCATGCTTCTTCTTTTTGCTGTCTTTGGGAATGTACGTGATACTGCAGTCATTCAGGAGCAGCTCCATCTGGGGCTGCTGGTCCTTGGAACTTTTGTAACACTAAATAAATGGAAGGAAAGTTCAAAAGTTAGATATCACCTTTCTGAACATTGGGGGACAGCTGTTGTTATATAGAAATGCTATTTTTAAATTTTTAATATTTTTCAAGCACCCCTTTACCACATACCACAGAGTTCAGCCAATGTCAGCTTTGCATTTCTCCCTCTCATCCCCTCTGTAAAGCAAAATTACTTCCAGACTGACATTAATAGACATCTTTTATTGCAGGACAGGTACAACATATGGAGAGCATTAAGCTTCTTCATCGTTATGACTCAACCTTGACCCTGACCAGGTAGGAAGAGGGTGATTTAGGGTATCTGTTCACATGTAGCAGCAGAATAAACTTGTACAGTTAATGACTTTAAAGCCCAGATATTTACCCTGCCCTCCAGCAACAGCTTAGCATATCAAGACAAATCTATACATCAGTGCCTACAGCCTGCAGTTACAAAGACACTGGCACACACCTTACCTCAAGAAAAAGAACAGCTACGTAAGTAAAAAAAATTGTCACAGTGTGGAAAGGGGGCAAAGTCCCACTTTTTCAGCTAATGCAGTTTAATAATCACTGCACAAAACTGCATTAATCTCCATGTTAGTTTACTTTGTAAGCTCCTGGCTAAAACTATATGACATATGCGATGTTTTTTCCCCTCAGTATTAAATGCTGTCAATGAAGAGCCATTTCATGCTGGATCACTGATGACCTGCTCTATGTTTGAACTGGTGATCTAAAGATGAAGGGTTCCACATTACATCACTTGTCCTATAGTCCCAGTCCCTATTCCCACCTTCCAACACATCGGTACAGCTGAGGTTCCTAAAGCTGTCACAGTGCCATACTACAGAACAACGTTTAACTGCGCATATGAATGTCCAGTTATTTTATATACTTATGTAAATTGGGCTTTCACTCATACAAATAAGCATGAAGGCTAAAAAGGCATCTGATGATGAAGGATGTATCTGGTAATAAAGATGACTAATTAGTATATGCATACACAGAATAGCTGAGTATAAATATGAACAGAGAAAAGCACATGAACTTTTGCACGTCTGCAGCAGTATTCATGTCATGATGCAACTGTCAGGAAGACAGTAGCTGTTAAAAATATGTTATAAACACCACAACTTAGGCTGAGCAAATATGGCCACTCTAAACCAGCCTCTGCAAATCACTCATGATCCTCCCTCCCTCTCCAAAGCCCATTAACTCAAAGTTTCTCTAGCTTTGTCACACATTTTAAGTTTGTAACATTAAAAAAATATTAAGTTTTCATACTATGAAATCTTAAAAACATACAACATTAGTCTCTTCAAGAAGCCATAAACAGCATAAATTCCCTTTATATTAATTTAAATATTTTATATATAATTATACATTACTAAAACTTAAGTATTTACATATTAAAGGACTTTAAGTGAAAAACAATTCCCTATTAAAAGTTATTTCTAATGTCTAACTCTAAGTAAAATATTTTGGGTTTATGATGACAGCTGCATTTATAATACAAGCAATTACAAATCCCTAAGAACATAGATTTGTTTTACTTGCATATCTCATATGTTAAATGTCTAAGTCCTCCTTCAAACAATAAACCAATCTTGTGTAACTTGGTCGTTAGACTCCTATTGTGATTTTTATTTTCTTAATCCCCATTACAGAATTACTGAAAGGCAATCCCTATAAGGAAAAAAAAACCCAGCTTTTCAGACCACACATGTGGCTAAAGGAAATGAAAATAGAAAAAATAACATATTTCTATACAGAACAACAAACATAATTGTAGAAGACATATTGTGTGATTTCAGAGAAAAATCCGTTTCTTTCCCTCTTTCTTTCTTTTCTTCAAGCTGTTACCAGACGGTCCTGAAATCTGATATGATCCTGATATATGGTGATAAAAATGTGGACTAAGGATAATAGGACTGTAACAATATAATAGAAACTGAATCAGAATCAACATTCTTTTCAACATTTAAATAGAGGAGGATACAAAAATTAAATCCTCAGTAACCACTGAAAACTAGCAAATTCATTCCAACTATATTTTCAGAAACCTCTTACCTCTATTTCATGTACTTCTATTTCATAGCCTGTTATTTCCTATACTGCCATAAGCACAATGTACTTGGAAAGTGAACACACCTAAGCTACGTGTACCGGTGTAGAATAATGAGGTTCTACAGAAGATGTTCTATCACCTGTTAATCAGCTTTTAATGTTTGGGATATTGCAGTAATTATTAGTCACGTAATTAGTTACAACTGTTGGAAGCACCAGACAGGAAGGCAGGGAGTGCCCAACTTATTTATTACTGTAAGCATTAGTTCGCTTATAATGACACAGAAATAAGCATTTCCCTCAATTAGGCTCTCTTTTCAGAAACTAAAAAGACATCTATGAGCAGATAATTTACTAACTTATCAGATCTTTTACTGGTGCCTCCAATCAGAAAGAAACATAACAGATTTGCTTAAGGAACAAATACATCCACTTGTTTCTTTCCTTTCTATTATGCAGCTGTGCATCATGTGAATACTGCATCTGTAATTACCGCAGAACAGATGGCAAAGGTTTAGTTTAAAGTGTATACATTACCACGGCATATGCTGCCAAGTGAATTCTCAGTCTAACAAGGGACTCTTCTCTCCAGCGGTCTGATCCAACAGTTCATACGCAAAGCTCCCTATAAGATTTTTTTGTCCGCAGGGAATGAAAGATTGGATTTACAGTTTCAGCAATTTTTTTTTCCAAATGAAATACATTAGAAGATAATAGGCCAGACTTTCTTTCCAATATCAGGGAACTGCCTGGGTTTAAGTTTAAGTGCAATAAAAATCAAAGTTCGAAGTGGCTAAATGATACACTTATAATTTCAGTGCTTCTCTGCTTCTTGGGTAAATCATGACTGAACTCTTTGGTAAGGTTACTGTAGACTTGGCCACTGTCTGTAGAACATATTCCAAAAACCAGATTCCTGTAAAAATAAATGTATCATCTAAAAGGTACAAAGAAAATATAGCTAGATAAAAATAAAAATTACCAGTAGTTTGTTTTCTTTGATAACACACAGTAGTTTGGTCCATTGCCCAAATCGTTTTTTCCTAAGAAGGAAGGCACAGATTTTGGCATCCTTCACCAGATCCATAGAGGCTTCCTCGGAAGGCCACTGATGTCTCATTTTCTTCCCCTTTCCATCCTCCTCCTCTTCGTCATAGGATTCATAAGAGCTGCTCATAGCATCTGAGTCATAATCTTTAAGAAAAGCGTAAAAGTGTCAAGTTAAAACATTTAGCCATGAAGCACACTGAAATAACTGAAAATCTCAACAGGGTTCATTTTTAAGTTAAGGCTTTTGAAAGTCAGCCATGAACAAATTACTGTTTCATTGCTTAGTAGTATCAATACATTAAGTTAATTGAAGAAGAGATGCTGTTCCATTATAAAACTTTATAGAAGACCCATACTGACACCTTGGGAATTTTAATGGAAAGAATAAGCTGGGAATACATAGCTAAAAGTAGTGTTTTATTATCTTCAAAATACTGTTTAGCAGATACCTTCATCTTTTGTAATTCTTTTACAGAGTGTCGTGGTTTAACCCCAGCCAGCAACTAAGCACCACGCAGCCGCTCACTCACTCCCCCCATCCAGTGGGATGGGGGAGAAAATCAGGAAAAGAAGTAAAACTCCTGGGTTGAGATAAGAACGGTTTAATAGAACAGAAAAGAAGAAACTAATAATGATAATGATAACACTAATAAAATGCCAACAGTAGTAATAAAAGGATTGGAATGTACAAATGATGCGCAGGGCAATTGCTCACCACCCGCCGACCAACACCCAGCCAGTCCCCGAGCGGCGAATCCCTGCCCCCCCCTTCCCAGTTCCTAAACTAGATGGGACGTCCCATGGTATGGAATACACCGTTGGGCAGTTTGGGTCAGGTGCCCTGGCTGGGCATGAGAAGCTGAAAAATCCTTGACTATAGTCTAAACACTACTGAGCAACAACTGAAAACATCAGTGTTATCAACATTCTTCTCATACTGAACTCAAAACACAGCACTGTACCAGCTACTAGGAAGACAGTTAACTCTATCCCAGCTGAAACCAGGACACAGAGAAACATCTTCACCTTGTCCTATTGCATAATGCAAAATGTAGGCACAGAAATGTCAATATTAGTACAGCATATCAAGAAACAAACACTGAATATGACAAAGTACACAAAAGTACATTATGGGGCACTACCTACCTATCATAACACTTCATATAATTCTCAAATACAGCACCTGCACTGATACAATTAACGCTGAATAGACAATGCTGTTCCTTGAACTACAGATTCTGCTGGAGTTAAAGGCATTCTGCAAAAAAAATGTTTTGTTATGTGCTTTTAGCCTGAACAGCTTAATCTTGCTCCAAGTTTGGTGATGGAATGGCAGGATTCCTTTTTAATTAAACAATCTTTGTTCAGGCCTTGCCTTTTCAACAATGCAGTCCACTCTAGCAGTCCCCTCAACTACAAAACTAATTTGCCATTATCACAGAACCCTCTCTTCCACCATCCATATTTATTTGTTTAGGTGGGTATGTGTCTGTGTGTGTATATATATATATATATATATATATATATATATATATAAAGCCCTTCAGATAACAACACCTGAAGGCATGCCTGTTATCCACTGGCATATGCTCCCATGGAGGAAAATTGATGGGAATATTTTTAACAGCTGAAATTTCATCTAAACATTTCAAGTAGGCTTTGATACATTTTTAGGCCAGAAGGTGGAAGAAAATCTCTCATTTGCCTTAGCTAGGTATTTAGGACACAGTTGGGATGTGGGAAGGAGACCTGGGACAACTGGGAAGAGGACAAGGGAATGGATTGCTGGAAAGCTCATTCTACATCAGTTTCTCTCTACGTGCATAGTCAGAATGGGATATACCCAGACCTCACGTCTCTGAATCAAGACTAGAGACTCTGATTTGATTTGTGTTTTCACAGAAGTGTACAAAACAGTGTATCTTCATTCCAAAGTGAAATGAAGATAAAATTTGAAGCTCTGGAAACTTTTTTTTTTTTTTTAATTGAATTCCCATCTTCTGGTCAATTCTGCTATGGAGTGTTTGGTTTGGGGCAGCTCCATATGGGCAAGTGGTAAAAGCCTCAGATGATTATCAATGGGAAAACACTACAATTTTTCACTTGCTTTACAAAAATCAAGAGACAGATGGAAGAACTTAGGGTAGATGTTTAAACTGACAGATTTGGAAACATTTATTCCAGAGTATTTATTTTTGCATATTTGTTTAAAAGAATGTGTAAGATCTGGTAGAAGTTGCCGCTTCATCCATCTCTTCCTCCTTCCTCCCCATGAAGCAGGAAAAAAGCCTAAACAAAAACCCACCAAAACCAGAACCAAAACAAAACATTCCCCAGCCCTGACCTCCTTTTGGAGTGGCTGTCCACAAACTTTCACATAGAAACGTCAGGAAGTGCTTGAGAGATCATCGACCAGTCTCAAACACACAGTAGCATGCCAGCCTGTTCGAAGCAAAGGCAGAATGAGTCGTGTGGTGTTACCGAATATGAAGATGTGAGGTCTAGTCGTGAAATCAGCATCTTCAAGAAGGCCTTCTCCCAAAGGCACAGGTTAAGGCACAAGCTGCCATAACCTAAAGTTGCTATCTCTCTGGGAACTTCATCTTTAACTCCTGCCTTTCCCTTTTCAAAACAGTAATACTTAGGTGCCCATAACCTCCTCATCCCTTCTTTGAATTTAGTAGTGATCTTTGTTGCAACTACACCACTGTCATAATGTTCACCTTGATGTTTGCTGCCTTTCTACAAAACTCCTTTACCTCTTTTGTGATTTTGTTCTAGTTTTGGCAATAATATTACCCTGAAACTTACATTTTTTTGAGGTGAGAAGCAGAAGCAAGAAGTCACTGCTCATATATCGAGATATGGAAATACTACTCTGGTAGCATTTTTCTGTTTAATTACTAATGAGATTTTTCCTCCAAAATTAAGAAACCACTTTTTCAATGTAAGAGTGTCTGGGGGTTAATTTTCATCAGATCAACTTGAAGCATGACTGTACAGGAGGGACACTCCTTAAATGCAGTCCTCCCAAGAGAGTGGAGCTGGGTCATTTTTCTACCCTCTGAGTCCATACTGAAGAAGCGATGTTTGTATGACAGAGTCAAAGACTTTTCTGTCAGAGGAAGGTCTATCAAATATGCCTTTCCCATCTGCATTTTTAAGTGCATCAGTCAAAAGGATGCAAAAACTAAATGTGTTTTAACACATGGTTTTTCCTTCCTCTTTAGGACATGATTTAACTTTTTCATATTGCAGAAAAGAAGGTTTCGCCTTGGATAAAATTATTGCTTGTCTCTTTGCCATATATCAAAAAGCTGGTTTTCTTCTTACCGTAAACCCCATGCAGCAATCTCGCCTTCCTTTCAGCAAAGTTACTGGGTTAAATCATTGCTTTTTCCTCACAACAGTGAATCTTATGATTTTTTTTCTTACAGCAAGTTTTACCGGTTTCTAAAAAAAATTACTGTAGGAAGTGCTGATTAAGACTTCAAAGTAGAGGCTGAAATTCTGCATGTCAAATATCCTACAGGTACTTCCTATGAGGCTCACAAGCAGTGCAAGTGCAGATTCCACGTTAGCTGTAAGTTGTATGATCAGCAGAGAGACTCTGCACAGCAGCTGCAGGTTCATCCAAATCTCAGTTTACAGGAGGCTGAAAGCCAACAGGAGCTTCTGAGGCTCCCACCCTCACACAGGCTAACGGGATCTCTGGGGACCTGTTGCCATATCCTGCCCACGAACTACTCCTCATGGTTTTCTTCTCCTTGGTTTGTGGGACTCTTGGCCAGAAGAAGAGTTTGCTCTGTGACTCACACCAGGAAGGATGGCCACCTTGGAGTACGACTCATATCATCTGGGCCGAAACTTTGCTGCTCTGTGCCACATCTCGCTTCTATTCTTTGTTTCTCCAAACTGCTGTATCACATCCAGAACAAGGCTTTCAGGCTCTGAGACACAAACTAGCATGTGCAGAAAAAGTGGAAAATACCTCTCCAAAATAAAGTGGGTTTATTAAGTCTACTAAAGTCTCAGAGACTTAGGACGCACTGATACAACATGTTCCGAAGCTGCTAATCTACCTTTTTTTGCATCTTCTGCATTTTCTGATTATTCTAGCTTCTTTTGACATTGGCTTTTCACCCTTATCTTCACCAAAATTTTCCACTGTTAAGGGGTGAAAATCACAATGGACTTTCACAGTATTTGTAATAATGTATTCCAAAGATTAGCCTGTAATAATTTAGGCATATTGTACAGATCAGTAGCTTTTAATAAAGAGAAAGAGTTCTCAGACAAGGCATACACCATCTTATTTTCATCTACATGCAAGTGTTTGTTTACAAACAGATAACAGGGGCTTGGGAAAGTTACGGATATTTCGTTTTCATAACCTACATTCTGCAATTTTCTTCAGTTCCTTTTTGCCTTTGCAGGTAGGACACATGATATGAGCCTTATGAGGCTTCTAATGTAAGCCTCCTTGCTATTAATGATATCACAAAAATATTCCATAGGAATATTTACTTAAGATAATGATATCTAGCCCAACAGTTGTTTAGCAGTTTATTCTTACACTTCTTATACTTTCAGCGCTTCTTTGTTATGGTCTTCTCCATCTCAAACAGTTTGAACAGCTAAGGTTACATCTTCGGTTAATACACTGCTTTAGTGGCTTATTTTAATTACCACACAACTGGATTTAGTGGAAGTTTTGCTTGAGTAGAGATATATTACTAATGTCATATTGAATTTAAAAGCAAATTTATTACCAATGAAGAGCGGAATCTTTTAAGACAAATTAAAAGAGATGATAAGGAGTTCAGGACATAAGAAAATACAGCAAAATCACAGCAAGTGAGATGATAAGTTACACTAACGGAGCTTTAAATGTCTGGATATATATATAATTAAATCATGGAATTATTAATGAACTTTTAAGGCTTATATCCTAAATATTTTTGTGGATTTGGGTGGTTAAGTACAGTAAGAATTCAGTTTCGTATTTTGTCTTCTTTTTCCCTAGGTGATCCTTTAGCAGTGCTATTAATATTTGTATTATTAATATTTTTCTGCCTGAGCATGGCTGTTGTTTAATGACAAAACACAAATCGCGGTTCACTGGATTACAGGGTGTAGCAGGACCACCCTGCAGCATTTCAAGGGAGGAAATGAAGAGAGGAGTGATTCTGCTACTCTGTTAAGACTATGTTCCTTCATTTGCTTTACGGTATATGAAACTCTTACCTTGAATTTCTTAGGTAAATTAAGAGCTGCCAGATAACCTCAGTTCATGCAGTGTACAAATGCATAATTAATGTTCTAAGGTAACTCTTGTGCATGTTTTAAGAACAGAGATATCATTTTATTCATTCGTTCTGGTTCAAATAATAAAAATGGCTATAAAATGGGGGAAGACATGCCTTTAATCTTTGGGCCATAGAAAATAATGATTAATGATAAATCAGCCACACACAAGTAATAAATTACCCCAGCCAATAAAAAAGCAGCAAAAAGGAAAACCTTTGCAATTTTTTGGTACATAATGTCCTGTTGACTGACCCTGTGTAAATGCTCACAGCAGTCATTTCAGCGTTTCATCAGCGTGCTCTCAGCATAGCTCCACTTAAGTCAATAGGTCTTTGGATAAGTATTTGGACATGAGAAAGAGCATTTGTGTGTTGCTGCAGAATGACGTTCTGGTGGTCAGTTAGGAGGCAGCCCTCTGCCTTTTGCACTAAACAAGTAGTCACAAAAATACTGTCATGTGCATCAAACATGGCTTTTGGGAGCCAGTATGACTGATTTATCCCTTTCCATAATGTGTCACCAAAATGCTGCAAACCACACCTTTTCAATAATTCCTTTCTTCTTTTGTCTACTTTAGCAAGTAATTCAGTGCAGTAGAAGCATACCAGTAGATCTGCAGATCAGCACCAGTTTCTAAGACCTCTACATTTACAGTATCGCCAGTGTAGAGAGGTTTACTCTGGATGATACTTAACTCTGGACTCCTGGTCCAATGCCCCACCACGTTCATGGTTCAAAGCTGTCCAAAAGACCAGTGGCCGATTTGGACCGTCTATCTTCAATAGCAGCTGAAACACGTTTATGCACACCTAACTTAAGCTCCAGGTTTAGTTTCCTGTAAAGGGAGCCTGGTTTGTGCACACCAAAACAGTTCTGCAAACCAAACCAATGCATGGCAAGTGAGGATAACCAGAGCCAGACCCAAACGGTCAAAGCCATGCTTACAACACAGCACTAATAGAGATGTAGCTGTCAAATACTAAAAAAGTTGAAGGACACTGGAATTACCAATTGCTCAGAAAGTGATCTGGAAATATATTACTTACTGGAAGTGATATACTCAGGAGCCTTCCCAGGACTAAGTGGCACTGCCTCTTCGTAATAGCCTTCAGGAAGAGAAGATGTTGGTAATGGTGGAGGCCCATTATCTGGTGGCTAAATAGAGAAAAAAAACCAAAAAATGATTACATACCAACAAGGTGTTGAATTAAACACGGTCAGAACATCTGCTCATCATCAGTGCTAATGTTACCAGCCTTATAAACCCAATGGCTGCTCCTGTGACTATTTCTTATGTTAACCATCTCTAAAGGTAAGGCTCTGGAGGGGTGAATTAGATGTTGTCCTTTGAATAAGGTGTGTTCTGCAGGTTAGCATCTTTTAGAAGGGAAACAAGCCTAAATCTCAAGTTCCTCATATGTTGTTATAATTAAACAATAATAAGTAGAGGTTGACATTTGAAGCAATAGGGTCACTTAATTATGCTTCATAACATAATGATAAATTTTTAAATGTACCATTATTGTCAGGAACTTTACCTCCACTAATGATAAGGAAGTAGAACCTTGCATGTCCTTCAGCTGAATCCTTTGGGGATATAAACACAGTAGGATCCTACTTGCCATTGTTAAGGATGCAAAATCAAGATAACAGCGACATTAAAAGATCTTTCTACAACAGCATTAAGTGATAAAAATGTTGAAAAGATATAGTTCTCTAAGAACTAGAAATCTAAAGAGTCTATGTAGGAAAGAGATTTGTGTGTGTGGACCATTTTACAGAGTTAAGGCTTATTTATTAGTATTTTACACCTAAATTAATTCCTATTACAGCAGGAAACAACAGTTTGGTTGGACAGGTTAGAAAAGTTAAATAGCCTGGGATGGCAGAGATCAAGGACATATAATTTAGAACATATTTTCACGATGCATTTTGTTTTTCAAATCAATTCTTAATCGGACATTAATTTTTAAAATGCTATTTCTACATAGTGAAAACTGAGCTACAACCAATGAAAAGTTTGGAACATCAAGAAACTATTATATGATAAAATAAATATTTCAAATACCAGGTCAAATTCTAAAATGCTTCTTTTCTAAATATAAACCTGTTTTAAATTTAAAACTGATCAACTGCTGGTATGTTGATATAGTAACAAAGTAAATTTAGTACTCTGTGACTTCTTCCATATGACTTTACTGTTCTATTTCTTTAACAAGTACCAAAACAACTGTATTTTATAGAATTCATTCATACTGGCCGCAGGTTTTTAGTTCCATATTTTCATATTAGAGAAAATACTGAAGTCTTTTTCCAACACTAGTGGTTTATTGTATGATTACAAAAATGTAACTTGTAAGCAGAGTCTCATTTCTCCCATAACATTTTTCCAATACCTCTTTCTCTTTTTTCAGGTAATGAAAGAGATGTAATGGTGTTTGTCTGCTTTGGACTGATCCAGTCTAAACTTGGGGAACAGAGATACTGAAGTAAGAAACTAGTCAGGGTGGGCTTTGCTCATGGTCACATACAGATGCTTCTGGACTGCAACGCAGGTGGGCTGAACAGTCTAGCAGAGGCATAGAGTCTTCTTCCACATAATACAGCTGAAGCCACAGCGACTAGACTTCTCTTTTGCTATAGACCTAAAGTCACCTGGCAGGAACCCCAGCTTTAATAACATAAGTGGCATTAGCTGTAATGAAATTACTTCTGCGGGCACTTTCAGGGCTGGATTCATCTTTGCATATTTCAAAGCTAGACATCTCCAAATCTCAATACTGATTACACATCTACGCCAGACACCTAATTCTTAACAACATCGGCAAGACGAGTCCCACCCTTAGTGCGCTCTGTAGTTAAATTCGTATCGAGTAGGGTATTCCTCCTTGGAGGCAAGTGCTTGTGTATTCCCAATGTGCAGGAAGGCAAGGAGCTAGCGACTAAACCTGCCCTTCAGCTCATCCAGCACTGAATTCCCTTTGTGCACCAAGTAAAATCAGAAAATTCCTCACAAACAATGAACTGATTCGTGCCTGAACACAGAAATTCTTGGTCAGATTGAGATTTACACCAATATTACTTCTATATCAAATGATATAGCCAACTTCATATGTCACAGTCAATTACAGATAAGAGATGGCAATTACTGTTATCTACAATGTGAACCAAATGAGTTTTCCTCACAGACCAGCTTCGCTGGAGAAATTATCTGTCAAAGAAGCAAAATAATGAAAAAAATATGACTTTTAGCATAGTATCCCTGTAATTCCGCTGAAAAAAAGCCCCATATTGCAAATCTGCACATCATCACAAAATAAACGAGTCTTTCAAGGTTAGCTGCTGCTGTGCAACAGGCATAAGGGACATTAAAAAATATTATATGTTAATATTGGAAAATTGACAGCAATTATGAATTTTGCCCTACACACCTGCACACATCAGCTTTGTGTGGCCTGAACTGCTAGACACAATAGGGGGAACTGCCTCCAAAGAGTTTGTATTTTCTCCCTTCACGCAGGTGGGCAGAGCCTTGCTCAAGTGAGTTGGGGTCAAGGTTTGTTCCTGGGGCAGTGTTGATTCATACCACCCCTTTCATTAGACAGATATATTAATATCTTGGTCTAGCCTTAAACTACTTTTCCCATCAGGTGTATACACAATACATGAAATTCCTATCATTATTAAACCTAATTCACCCAGGAAATACCTGTCCCAAGGGTCATGCCAATTTTGACTTGACACAGCACTGAGGCTTCAAAGCTATCTTTTATCCAGAAACAAGTCAGAGGTTCCAATAAAGATCGGGGCGGGGGGCAGGGGGGAATCCTTGTTTTTAGACAAAATGTTATTCAGAAAGAAAGAAAAAAGGAAATGAAACACAAATGGTGCTTGTCTGAATTTGACCCTGCTGGAGCACCAGTTACTTCATACAGCTGGGGCGGGCTGGGCTTTGCAGCCAACGTCAACACAGATGGAATCCATTGCTGAATTAACCAGGCCCTCCTCTCTGAAATGCATTTTGCAGTGCTTGCCATAACAAAGTTGAAAACAATTATAAAAAAGATTTAAAAAAAAAAATTACGAAAAACAGAAACATCCGACATGAAATACTTTCTGATTAGAGCAAGGCTGCTTTAATATTGAAAGAAAATCCAACAACAATTATTTAAATACAAAGTAAATCTGTTTAAATACAAAATATAAATATCTCACTCAAATCTGTACCACAAACAACTACGTCTTTTGGGAGCTATGGAATATGTAAGAGTTTGAGCATCAAGAAATGCAAAAAGTACATCTGAGGATTCTGGCATTACATACTAATATTTACAGTGCTTTAATTTTTTTTACTATTGCTAGTTGTATTGTTTAATTCTTTTAACCTGGCAATTTTTAGTGGAGGAATTTTGGTGAAGTTATGAATTATGAACTGAAGTAATTCTTGATTCAATAACTTTTCATTATTTTGCCTGAAAAATAAAAAGGCCTAAAAACCCACAGAACTATTTACATATTCTGTTAAAGGATTAACCCTCAAAAAAACCCTAGAACATCTGTAGTTTGAGTGGTATCAGGAGGAAAGACCTGGCAACCTGCAAAGAAGGCATTAGCACGAATTTCTACTTTTTTTTTTTTTTTACGACAGGCAACAGGGAAGAAAACTAGAGAATGCTGCCTTTCAAGACAAATAACCTTGCTCAATCACAGGAATAAGAACTGAGTTAGAAAAAAATTACCATTATTTTTATGTCACTGGAGTAAAAGGGACAAAGATGAGTGAGATATTGTTGCGCAGAGTAATACCAGTAATACTGAAACAATACTGATGAAGGCGTTTGTCAGGTGCTGGGTGTGAAGCAAAAGGAGAGATGCTTTACGTGAAACCAAGAAGGGGAGGGGATGATAATTACACTACAGAGTTGAGATCTCTGAAGACGTTAAAGACTGGACTGTGCACGGGATGCCCAACTCCAGTTTACAGGAAGGATTGTTGAAAGAAAAAAGTATCTCCAAATAATAAGCAATATTTACCTGGATAATAAAACACATTATTCTACTGGACACCATGAAACAGACTTAGGGGAAATATTAAATTTATGTCATATTATGGTCTTCCCCCTCACCTGCTCCTCTGTGTTCCACAGACCACAAATGAACTCTTTCCTTCTTTATCCTAGGAGATAAATTACTTTGTTTCCCCCTCCTGCCCAAGGGTACCTAGCAAGTTAGACAGTAACTTTTTTTTTAGGGGTAGTCTGGCTGATATCCGCTGACGATATGGAAGTATACAGTGTGGAAAGCAGTATGAAAGACAGAGGAAAATAAATGTCATTGTACAGGGGCCTGAGGATATAAAATCACTTTACACCCCAATGAAGACTTACACTTTGTAGGAAATAGAAAGAAACACCTCCCTTTATGCAATGATTTAGGACGTGGAGATTTCCAGTGCAAAGCAGTGACTTTAGCAGAGACTGTCAGTGCACCCGTGCTGCAGGCAAAGGCTGCCAGCAATTCAAGGGCCATGCTCGCATGTGTGTTATTAGATCAACCACCAATTCGGATCCAGCCGGACCGTGGAGCCAGCTGCTACGTAACCCCTCAACACTGAAAGCAGCAACATGAGACTGGAAAAGTGGTCACACACTGGTGATGCATAATAAAGCTATTCAGAAGCCAGAAGGCAAATGTGGGCTGTCAAGAAGAAACCTTGACACGTGCACATGCCATTTGCTTTGGAGCAAGCTCAGACCTGACCTCTGTACAACCCCACCGCATCCTCCGCCTGGAGGGGGAACAGTGCTCACACACTTATGATCCCTCTCCCCACATGTAAAAAAATGGATGTCCAGAAAGCAAGATGAATCAACAAACTGAGTATCAATACAATTGGCAAAATTACTGACTGCACATTTCAACCAGGCTTCGTCGTACTACTGTAAAGGCTGGAAATTGGGCATTAGTACTTGTCATGCACTTGTTAAGAAAGCCTTTATATAAACTCAGAATTGCTAAGGCACTAAAGAGAAATCACCGTTTATTGCCAGCAGCTGAGGACCTGGATGGACCTTGGATTTATTCAGGACAAAAGCGCTTGACTATATGGGATGTTAAGACCATACTGAGCTGTGCAGGAGGGAAATACTAGCCTGAGCATAGACGAGTAGAAGCTGAGAAGAATTCTTCATTTGACCTTAGCTCCATATTCTAAGGTTCTTAATTTCTCAGCTTGTCAGCTGGACCCTACAAAACTGGGAGCCCAATAACGTGAAAGAAGTCTAACAACTTCTCTTTTCAGCTTCTGAGCACATCTGACAAAAGACAGCATACCAGACAGACACCAAACTCAGCTTTTTGGAACAGAGTAACCCTGTCAGTCCCACCAGGAGGTGGGCAACACGGCTGCACGACAGGCTGTTGGTATAGTCCTACCAACCACCGCTGAGTGTACCCACGCAATTACAGCACACGCCTCTGGGACACCGGTGCTACCAGGAAAAAAACACCAAAAGGAACTGCCCAAGAAATCAAGAGCCAGAGTCAGACACGGTGGGAGGCCCAGCAATCCTGCGAAGGGCTGAACTGGTAACCCAGAGCTGAACCCACCAGCTCCTACTGCAGTGCTGAACAGTTGAGGGCAAGGAGGAAACGTTAGTAGAAGTGATTACCAGGTGGAGGATGAGTATAAGCACAAGCGAAGCTTTTCCTTAGGATGATCCTGAAGAGTGACTTGAGCAGGTTTAAGACAGAACAAAAGAAGGTACACGCTTTGCAGACTGTCCTCCAGGGAGTGGAGGTACATCTGACACAGCCTAAGAGTGTGTCTGCTGACTCAGCGGTGAATGCCTAATTAAAGATATCTCTGAAAAAGTGCTTAGTAAGTAGAGTATAGTGACTATGGACAGATCACAGCCTCAGAAAGCACAGCCTGATGATGGGAAAGGGATCTGAACAGACTTGCTTGCATTTAAAGACTGAATCAGGGCATACCATGGCTCCACAGTTTGATCTGAAGATTGTCCGGAGAGAGTTTACACAGGAACCTCACCAGGAACTGAGTTACCATTTCACAAAACACAACACATCTGACTTCTGCTTAGATAACCCGATAACACCTTTACCTAAGCAACAGCAAGGTAAAGATGGCAATGAAGAGGACCAAATGGAAACGGTAAGAAACCAACAAAGTATATCAACTGAACAGAGAACCCAGTTGATTCTTGCATCTCTCGGATGGCAACGTCAGCCTGCAGCAGAACCCAGGCATAAGTTTAAGTCTCAGTTCTTGCCATTGTATTTAGAATCACAGAATCATTTAGGTTGGAAAAGACCTTTAAGATCACTGAGTCTAACCGTTAACCTACTACTGCCAAGTCCACCACTAAACCATGTCCCTAAGTGCCACGTCTACATTCTATTAACATTTGAGGTATTAAGTAAAACTGAGAAGACTGGAGCACAGAACACACCACGGGAAGGACAGATAGCTGGAAGGAGTTACACCCACTCTGTGGAAGACAGAAGTGGAAATAAACTCCAGACTCCATGGAAATAACAGAAGATCTAACGACATAATTCAAAAGTGAAAAAGAATGAGCCAGAAACAAACCCACGGTATTTCTGTATCATTTAGATTTTATAATAAAAGATTATTACATGGCCAGCTGGACGCATCACTCAGACAAAACAATGGAGTTGACTCATATCAAGCAAAGGGTCTGGGTGTACCAAGAAAAGAAATGGGCTTTAATTAATACTAGGGAACACTTTCATGCATATTACATGAGAAAGCCAAACCTGAATTTTAAGCAGCATGGGACCCTCAGTCAGAGGTGTTTATTGTAACTGTGCTCAAAGAGTGTCTGTACTCCCCAGCAAAGACAAAATTACCTTCCTCTTCCAGGAGTTAAGCTCATCCAGGTACGTGACATGACAGTGGGGACAAGACAAGACAGCAGAGTGAGAAAAGTGTGGGCAACACCATTTCCACCGGAACAATATTCTCTAAGGGCCTGAGCACTGCATCAAACAAAAACAAGAGAAGACTTGGTACTTACTGGCCTAATTCCTTTCCCATATGTTTGTGCACAGAACATTAATGAGCACGGTTAGGAAAGAAAATAAGCTGGTCCCTAGCTATCAGCACAGGGAGGGTGTTTATGGACACGTGTAGCATAGAAACGAGAAATGAAAAACCTGAGGCCAGAAGAGTGACCGTGTTATGAAAAATGGTGGGACAATATCCTATCAAATCTGTGGCATGAGTAATTTAATAACTTTCTTATAAGAAGGTACAAAGATCATCAGTATCTAGTAAAGATAGAAAAGAGGGCATATAGCTTCACAATGATCGTAGAAAGAATCTGGTAAAGCAGTTCAATCCTACTGTAAAACTGGTCTGAGCTCATCCAGTTTAAATGCAAATTCCAGTTAAAGGCAGTCAGGAACAGCTCATTCTGGCAGCTTAGACATGAAGAAAGCTTTGAAATGTGGTGATGTGCATTGTTATAAAGGTATACTATAAATGAACTGAGAAGGAAATTACTTCAACTAAAACTTTTCTGTGATACCATTTGCAAATGTGAAATAAATCATTAACAATAATGCACCCAGGGGAAACAGGAATGGCAACTACAGTGTCCTGCAAGACACGACCAACACAAAAAAGAGGCTGCAAACATTTCTTTATCTTTATTCCTTATGCAATCTCACATATGATGACCAAAAGTATTCCACAACTGCAGTGTGCCCAGGTGGCCAAGAAGGCCAACGGCATCCTGGCCTGTATCAGAAATAGTGTGGCCAGCAGGAGCAGGGAGGTGATTGTTCCCCCATGTTTGGCACTGGTGGGGCCGCACCTCGAGTCCTGTGTTCAGTTTTGGGCCCCTCACTACAGGAAAGACATTGAGTTGCTGGAGCGTGTCCAGAGGAGGGCAACCAAGTTGGTGAGGGGCCTGGAGCACAAGTCTTATGAGGAGCGGCTGAGGGAACTGGGGCTGTTTATCCTGGAGGAAAGGAGGCTGAGGGGAGACCTTATCGCTCTCTACAACTACCTGAAAGGAGGTTGTAGTGAGGTGGGTGCTGGTCTCTTCTATTAAGTAACTAGTGATAGGATGAGAGGAAATGGCCTCAAGTTGTGCCAGGGGAGGTTTAGGCTGGATATTAGGAAAAATTTCTTGACTGAAGGGGTTGTCAGGTATTGGAACAGGCTGCTCAGGGAAGTGGTGGAGTCACCATCCCTGGAGGTATATAAAGACATGTGGGTGGCGTTTAAGGACATGGTTTAGTGGTGGACTTGGAAGTGTTAGGTTAACGGTTGCACTCAATGATCCTAAGGGTCTTTTCCAACCTAAATGATTCTGTGATTCTATGTCCAGAAGACTCTTCTGTTCTGGTCACTCATGATCAAACTAGAACATGAACCTTTCAGCAGGTGCATGGGAGAAATACTGATATAGCTCACTAGAATTAAACTATAGCTCAGAATGAAACTGATGGAACCTTTCTTATATGCAATAGAGTGAAATGAAACCTTGGAGGAATATGATTACAATTTCAAAGGATATCTGAGGCACAGCTACTGAGGTGAGAAAAAAAAGCTACTTAAACACAAGGACAAAGGCTGGCAATGAACACTGAGATGGTGGAACAGCCTTTCAAACTGAACTAGTGGGTTAAAGAAACCTAAATGCTAGTAAATAGATTTTGGTAAGTTTCTGAAAGGGTTAGTATTTTATAATTGCCTGCATAGTAAGAGTGACTGCACTGAATAATCAAACAGGCCCCTTTAGTTGTTCATTACAGAAGAATTGTTGAGATCTGTTCAAACTGAAACTATCAGCCAGCTCTGAATGAAAAAACTGAATTTTTGTGGAGTTTATTTTGTGGCTTTTAAAAATTTTCTGCAAGGAAAAAGCTCCAAGGCTAATACTATCTTAAGATTATCTTTTAAGAAGAACAGAGAATAACAACTGCTTTTCAGTGTAAGAAGAAAGAGCAAGATGAAATAAAAATTCATTAAGTACCCATCTGGCACATGAGCCCCTTGCTTTTTGTCATGGCATTAGTCCCACTGCTCATTTTAGAACCTTTAAGACTGGCACTCTTTTGGTTGTTTTTCAAAGAATGATTAATGTAATTGGTGATATATCACCTCAAAAATCCTTTTGATTTCAGGATAATTTTTTTCTTCTCGAAGGACTCTGTCTCCTTTCAGCATTTTCTAATAAATATCTAAAAGTATACCTGACAGGCAGCCAGATAAAGGGAGGCTGTCAAATCACTTCTCCACAATAGGAAACCCATTTATATGAAACACTCCTACAGGGTGACTGTGTACATTGCAGGAAAGGGTTGGAGGAAGATGACCTATCCTTTTGATTTATGTCTACAGGGGTTCTGGCATCTTGCTGGACACTTGTTGCGGTTAAGTAATTATTAAATTGTCCATATTCCAAGCAAAACAAAACGTATACTCAATTTTACTGTGAAAATCATGCAAAATAGCTGTGTGCTGTTTGTATTTGATTTCATTGGATTGCACAGTGCACTGAAATCACCAACTGTCAGATGTAATATGACAACCAAATGCTGGGAGGCTAGAAGTATTCTGTCACTGTCATGCTGTGGATAATTTATGCCAGTAATCCTCAGGCGCCTCTGAGCAGCGGGACACACGGATGTTATCCTACTGCCTCAGTGGAAAATGTACTTCAAGGCAGCTTGGTGATACTGCAATGATGGGATCCCAGGTGTTAAACCACCAGCAGCACTTTGAGGCATGCACAGAGCATTGGCTGTTATTCCTCCAAACCCATCATCTAGCACTGCTTCTTGCCTCTCAAGAGCAGGGAAATACCCTAAAAGTATCTGGAGAAAGCAGGCTAAAAGACACAAGCCTTCGCAGTAAGCAGATTCAAGAGGGGAGAACCTGTATGACTCTATTTCAAACACGGTGATCTCCTCCTCTGCTGCTGACCCAGGCAAAGCTTCCCTAGCTGCTAGCACTGTATTCATGCTAGCAAGCACATACAAATGCACCCGGGCAAGCGGTGTTTCAGTTCTGCAGCAGGACTCCGAGCTGCCCTTAAGCTCACATCCTTTATCTGCAACTTTTACTTTGCTGGCCGTCTGAAGGAGCTGTATGCACAGGCTAAAGCAAGAGAGGATTTGCGCTTTCTAAGCCTGATAGACAGTCCGCTAGACCAGATGTAGGCAAGGGAATGTATACAGAAAAAGAGAATTACTAAAAGACTGCATGCTTAGCGATTCGCTTCATTCAAGTATATGCAAGGTCCAACTTTGTCCCTCAATTTTAAGACCTGTTCCAAAGCCCACTGAGTCCAGGAAAACTCTCTGGGCTTTAATGTGTTTTAATAACTGGAGACTTCATTTAAACTAAAACATTTAAACAGTATGTCTCTAAATAAAATGAATTTTATGCTCTTTGTTCATGGCCTGATGAACAACAAAACTGATACAAGATTTGGCCTGAGCAAATATGCAGGTCTATTTACAGATTTACAAAGGAAACCTTGCATAGCACCTGCCCACACATAATTCTGGCCCCTGGCACTACTTTAAGGAGTATTGAATTCCTTCCCACCCACACATCTTTACATAAGTAAAAGCTTAAACATCAATTCAGACTAAACATTTTTGAATGCAGAATCCCCTGAGTGCCATAAAAAGAAACAGTGGTGTAAATGAAACTTTAATTTCCATCACACTCAATAACCGATGTGCTAAAAACATAGCTTTTAAAACAGTGCATAGTTTATTTAAAGTTATTGATTCCCACTTCCAGTAAATTCCTATGTTCCAGCAGCACACTGTGTTTCCACTGGAGGCTGAGACCACCACTAGAAGTTATTCAGCAAGTGGCAAAAAATTTCTGTCCCGAACGGCTGGCAAACAGAAGTGCCATACAACATGACTTCCAACTTGCCATGTGAAAAAGGGCAACCTGGAGCAGAATTTCCTAGCTTCTGGTGGGCCCCAGGGATTTCTTCCACTGGACTATGAAAAGTGGCTAGGGAAGTTAGCTCAGTATTTGTGTCACTGAGCAATGTAATTATGTACGGGTTTTACAGAGATTGGCATCATCAGCTACAAATTTTTAGGATGCCATTGATTCAGGGTAGGTTGAAAATCACCGTGCAGGAGCATGAATGGAAGGGAAAATTAGATCTTGGCCACTGTCGCTGATGTCCAGCCTGGTGTAAAAAGAAAGATAATATGATAGTCTCTGATTGTATCTAGTAATAATGAGGGGCTAACAAAGAGGCATCTAATACAGAAGGTTTCCAAAAAACAGCTAATGATCAATCCCATTAGTTCAACATGACTTCAGGAGAAGTTTTTAAACAGTCAGACTGGGGTCTGAGCTTGCCCCAGTGCTCAAAGGTCAAAGAGCTGATGGTTTTGTCCTTCCCTTCTGACTCCACCTGGTCTTTTGCAGGACAGCAGCAGTCTGTCATCTTTTTCACAAATTACGAAGTGCTACCATCTTAAAATAGCACCACTTGTAACCTGTAATAGGATAATGCAAGACAACGAGAGGCTTGGGACATTTCCCGGCTGATCTCAGAGTGACACCGACACCAGAAAGGGACGTGAAAACCACCACTGCCTGACAGCAGCAACAGAATTGCAGAAAAACTGTCAAAAATCAGCTCCCGTCACTGTGGAAAAACCAGCTCAGCTTGGTGACTTCACCGAGATGAAAGTGTCTGCAGCGTTACAGGCAGGTCAGAGGGGAGGGCCACGTTCAAACTGCACTTTGCCAGGCTCAACATGGCAAGACCATGCTCCAGACCAGCCAGCTCTAACTGTGTCAACTTCCACAGTAATTCCCACTGTATCTCAGAGAAATATTTTTGTTACACAAAAACCAAACTGAACTACTGCAAAAAACAATGTTGACCTCCTGGACCTAATTCATACTTCACACCATTTCACTCACTGCAGCTGTACCAACTTTAAGGGAATTTACACATTAGTGTATGAGAAAGGAGAAGTAGGTCAGTTGTCTTTAGAAAAACAACTCGAATCTTCAGAGCCAATTTATTAAACTGAACCTACATAAATATGAAAGAACGAGGATCTCAACTGGCCTCAGTTTATGAAACTAGCACCTGAAGTCTACATTTCAAAGGCATGTGCATTTTGCATAATCTTCCTGCCTCTCATCAACCCCTTCCCTTGTAATTTATGCTATATGCATCTTGAATTAAAGAAAAATAATCATTTTCAGGCACTGTTAACCATGAAATGGATTCTTCAGGTTTCACTGCATATTAATAAGACCGCTTTTGCATCCATTCAAATCTATACATAATTATTTTACAGCATCCTTTTAGTTGAATTTTGCTACAGTAAATATAACAACTCTGGATATGAATGTTCCTAGCATAAACATTCCCTTCCGATAATGATTTCAGCATATCTCATTACATTAGGTAGAATTAAAATTGGGGGGGAAAAAATCTTGCTCAGGTCACAAACCAAAAGCTGGCAGTGCTTAGGGAGAAACTACGATTAAGATATCGTACATAATACATGTTTGTTGGGGTTTTTTTACTTTGTTCTGCAGTACATAGCATTATTCAGCATTACTCACCATCAAATAAAGGTTATTACGAAAGGCTGGCCAAGAGTTTGATCTGACAAATTAGTTCTTATCTTAGCCACTAGTAAGATGCTAGTGGCTTATATATCTCTTAGAACTGGGCATAAATGTGGTAGCAGAGTAACACGCTAAAATGAAGCAGAACATCAGTTGCCCAGTTGTTCTCGCCCTGTAAGCTGCATCTGTACTTCTTGCTTCAGCCAATGAACATGGGTGTCCATGGATTGTCCTTAGCACCATGCACAGAATTTTCCACAAATGAATAAAAAGATGGATAATTTATCAATATTAGGGCTAAGACCATGTTCACCTTTCAAAATGCTAAACCATGATTTGCTTACGCTTCTTTAAAAGAAATACTGAAAATGTTTCCTTCAAATCTACTGTAAAGTCAGTAACAGAGAAACATTGAAACTTGTTTATAGTTTATTCTATAACAAGACAGCTGCTCCCAACTGGAGGAATTGAATTACAGATCTCAATCACTACCTTTGCTATAAACACTTTCAAGAACATGCACTTCTACTTGTTCTGCAGGGAATTTCCTACCCAGAGACTGAGCACAGAAGGGCACTAAAGACTTTATAAAAAAAGGAAGTATTCTTCCTTCATTTTTCAGCTATCAAGAGGGAGCCTTCTTGTGAGGCTTGCTCCAGGAAAAGCAGATCATTAAAATTGTAAGAAACTGGCTGGGACCTGTGGGCTTGGCCAGGCCAACGTCCAACACAATGCAGGTCAACCTTTGACATTAAGATTAAGTCGCTCAGGCGTTTGCCACTTGAATTTTGAAAATCACTAAAGACTGTGATTGCACAGCCTTTGCAAGTGATCTGTTCCTGGGCTTATTTCACCATAGGGATTTTTTTGCCCTCTCTTCTGCAAGTTGAACCCAATTCCTTCAACCAGAGCGGAGGTGAGAGGAATAATCATTTCCCTGGACCTGCAGGCTCCTTCCCCCTGTAACCACTTCTGTCAGCGCTTATCACAAATATATTCTCTCTTATATATATTTATAGATTTAAATTAACACTTACCAGCCACTGCTGAGGTATTTCTGGCAGAGGCATTTGAGGAGGTGCTGGCAAACTGTTGGCGACTTCTTGCTTCTGTACATGTTCTTTTATTTCAAAACCTGTGGAAGAGCAACAGACATCACTTAACACTTTGGTAGATGCAAACGGGACATTTTTTCCACATGTGGACACCATGTCTGACTGTCACAGCAAAATCTGGCCCACAGGGCTGCTCACAGCCTACCTCCCAAGTGCGGTTACTGAGGCAGGACTGGAAGAATGCTGGGAATTCAGGAATTTAATCAAGCAGAACAAACACATACTTACTCTATATGATAATGACATATATGCTATTTGGATCAACAAATACCAGACATAGAAAAAAATTTACAGGAAATCATTCTGAACTGCCTATCCATCTGGAACTGAAAGACTTAAACAGCTAAAATTCAAACATGTTGCCAGGCATCTACCATACAGATAAAACCACTTACAGGGGGAGGATACCACACTTGTGAACATCTCAGTGGCACCGTACAGTGAATAAAACACGCTCTGCCTGTGGGCAGTATGTGGCTGGCTGCCTTTTACCAGCAAAGACGAGCAACAGTTGTTCCCATGGCACATTTTGGATGGGCAAGGCCATCGTGCAGAAATGAGTCCAAAACCACCTTTCACGCCAAAAGAGTGGGGAAGAGGGCAGCAGAAGAGACCCTGCCCACCTCCCTTCCCGGCAGCAACGGTGACAGCTATTTGGCCAAGCCCACAGCACCCGCGTTCCCTGGGCTCCCTGCCGCCACCACCATCCCCGATCACGGAGCCGTGGCACGACTCTGCACAAGTCCTGGGAGGTGCAGGATGCTGCGACACTCCAACCTGGAGCACGCTGCTGCTGCGGGGATGTTGCCCTAACCAACTCACCACGAACGGAACCACGCACTGAGCGTGTTTTCCCACCACTTCCTTCTTCCTCTCTTGTTTTTTTAAATAGTCCCATAGTTTTACAGGTGCATTTGAAAAGGGAAAAGGAATAGAATGTAAAAGCTGCTTTGAGGGTCCTTTGTGTCACTACAGCATCTCCCTCCCAGGGGAAAAGAGGAGTGACCCACTCGTTCTGAGTTTTTGTCACAATAATTTAAATCACACTTGAACTCACTTCACAGGAACATGATATCGTTTATTTTTCTAAATATCAAAAGGGAGATTATGGTGCATCTCCTCAATGTTCTGGCAAAAATTCAGTCAATGGATTGTACCCTGCTTACCCCTAGACTGAATTTAGCTTCTAGTGTTTAGTTTAGTTTTTAAAATATATATTTACACAGTCAAATGGATGTCTTTTGGTCAAGATCATATAATTGTCAAAAATGTAATCAATGATGAAATGTTTCTTGTCATAATACCCCAGTCCCACTGGCTGTGAAGTCATGGATTGAAAAACAACACTGATAAAATAAACTGGCTGGGAGGGCCACAGATTCTTCTTTCTTCCTACAAATCAAGTGGGGGATTAGTCTTGGGAAACATTCCAGTTGTTGGGGTTTTTTTCACAGTTATACACTTTCACTTGTTCCTCTTTATGTAGGATGAATCCACATTATCACTGCTATCCATATCCAAGTCTCCCATGCTTTCTGTAACAACCAGAAGTCAACTATGAAGGGCTTTTTACTGAAGAAAAAAAAAAAAAAAAAAAAGTATAACAAGTGAATGCTATTGACTCTGTAAAACTAGTTTTTCCCCAGTTTTAAACTATGGGTATTTAAGCAAGAACCTGCTCTAAAATTTATTTTCTTCTACCATTTTACACAGCAAAGGGAGTATTATAGGTTTACGGCATCAGGTCCCTTTAAGGAAAACAGGCAATGTGGACAGTCATATTAAATGACTAAATCCAGCAACAGTTCTTACTCCAAAATAAACTATTTGTGTCTTTGTTTTTTAGAAGAAAGTCTGAGTTTCAGAAGGAAATGCCAAGTGTTTTCTTCAGACCTACAATCCATTGGGCATGCCAAAGCTGAGGAAGAAAAATAAAGTTTATAGTTTTGCCAGCTATTCAGAGTAACCACTGGTCTGGAACGTGGGGCAGGTCAAGGCCAGGCAGCTATGACCTGAAGAACACATCTGCCCAGCCCAGTTCTCTCTGCCTGACAGATATTAAATGAAGAAAACAGTGTGTATTTGGGAGATGGAACAAAACAAGGCAAAAGATTTCTAAAGAATTCCCCAAGTAAGAACTTAGTGAGTTTAAAGTGTTTTACTAAAAGCCAACCAGCCCATTATAATAATTTCCACACCTTTACAAAGAAAACCATAATTGTCCATTTCCAGATGTTATAAAGAACCCAGCCAGTTCCCAGTTGCCCAGATCCTTCATCGCCATTCCCCATTGATCTTAAATGGCTTGCTCCAGCATTCAAAATATCCTGTTGGATTCACACAGTTGATTTTTGCAAATGTATATAAAGAGTGTGAACTCAGCATAGTACTGAGGCCTCTTAAACTGTGCCAGCGACCCAAGAGCTCTCGTGGAGTTATGTGGGTGGAGTAAAACAACATTTTGAAAAACAGACTCCAAATGACAGTTCAGCTTAGTTACAGAGTACTGTGGGCTTATGCATCTTTTATTGCTTTTACTTTTAATGAAGAGATGAATAGTTTCAAAGGGATGGGAGTACTGAATGTTATAACTGATAAAAAAAGCAGCAGGGTCAGCTCCAGTAGAGAACATGACTCCCCGGGTAGTTTCACACACACTTGAAGCCAGTGCCGGATGGCAGAGCTCCCAGGGAGGCAGCTCCTCTCCTTCCCTGCCTTGGTCCTGTCCCTCTACCAGCCTCTCCTTTGTGCCAGCGGAAGCATGTGTGTGGCCTCAGGTTGAACCAGACCGGGGAAGTGACACTGGTTAGGACTAAACCAGCAAAAAAACCCCAAATAGTTCCTGTGCTAGCAGAAAGGAAGATGCATTACACGATGAGCAGGAATGAGTAGCCCGGGGAGAGAAACTGGATGCTTTTTTTAAAGGCCATGCTGGCTTAAACTCTATTTAAACTGCAGTTCCATAAACTAGAGTTTATAGACATATAAAGCATAGTCCTATGACCTCTTGCTTAACTGAACCATGGGATTTCCTTGAATTAATTCTTGTTTGAATGAGAGCATATCTTTTAGCAAAATATTCCATCTTGATAAAATGCCAGCAATGGCATGCAGTCCTTATGAAGTTCTTCCATTAGTTCATAGCTTCGATGCTCAAAACATGTGCGTTATTTCCACTTTGAAACAAACATTCAGCCATTGCATTTACTGTTGTATAAGTCTAAGAGGTCATTCTCGGTCCTTCCTTTTCTACATTAAGATTAATTATGACACCTCATTCTGGATAATTTGAAGACATATTTCCAGATCCCTTAATCACTTTTACAACTTTTCTTTGAAATGCCTAAATTTTACTTCCTTGAATGTAGGCGCTACAAGTGGGTAAAATGTTCCAGTAACAACTGCACTGAGCGAAGCCCTACCGCTTAATATATGGATCTCGTGCTAATGGATGGATCCTGTAATAGGATGTAATGGATCTTGTTACAGATCCCGTAATAGGCTTTAAAGCCTAAATGGGAGGTGCTGAAAGGTAGAAAGCTATGGTCCTTGGGTCTTTTTATCCTTGGCACATCAAGAGTCATAAATTAAAGACGCCTAGGAAGGTGCTCCGGTATGGAGAAATTGATATCCATATGGTTAAAATCTCTCACCTGTCAAAACCAAGGTGGAGGGTGATGATTTTGAACTGTCTGTTGGAAACAGGTCTTTGCCTGTGCTAACTCCCAAATCATGCCTAGGAACTGATGGAAGAGATGAGTCAGCTCAGGCCAAACCCATGCCAAGGACCGCTCCATAATAATTGAGTTCTAGGGTCCAGAAACATACCCAGCACTGTTTAAGTTACTAGTAGAGCTGTAGCTTTTGTGTCCTGAAACACTATCCACAATCCAGAAGGAAAGGATATGACAACCCTTCCCTGTGTTTGCAAAGTTGGCAACAGAACGTAACCTGACTTCTTGAGAAAGTCAAACGTTTTTCTTAATAAATCTAGCTGAAAAGATTACAAGAACATGCAGTGTCAGATCAGCACTGCTGAGGTTATTTTGAACTCCTGTAAAATACAGCTGTTTCTAAATATATCAAATTGCAGGTTCTCACCTACAGATTTTGGTTTTAGTAAGTTTGGAGTATTTTGATCGGCTTTTGGAGCATGAAGCCTCCTTCCAAAATATGTGAAATTGGTAACTGCCTCCTTCTGTCAGCAGTAGAGTAAAAATAGCAATGGGTCTTTAAGAATGTCAAAATGGAAAGAAGACAATCATTATTTTCAAGTTGATCTTGGACTTGAATCCTGTGGCAAAAATGATTTCTTTACTGAAGGGGGGGAAGCACTGCATCAAACAAGACCATATTTTTTAGCACTGGAGAAGAAACAAATCATGAGAAATGCCGCTGCTCACAATGTGGCATTTTTCTTCAACACACTGGTATTTTTCAAAAATCTAAACACTGAGGGTTTACACTGACAGTACTTCTGTCAAATGCGGGAGTGACAGAGGTCTTATAGCCCAGATGCCACTTCACACAGAAAGGTGCTGTAAGAAAATATAAGAGTACTGTTAGAAAAAATAGTGAGGAATATTCTTCGTATAAGCTCTGTGGAAAGGTTGCTGTACACAGTGAATCATTTATATTGCATTCAGTTCCATAATCTTGATGGAGACAAAAGTGATTGTGCAATCAAAATGGCGTTAGATAAGAAGAAAAGTGGAAAGTGAATATAACTTTTAATTGCAAAATGCAAACCAAACATGCTGATAGCCATTTCCTAGCTCTGGCTCAGCACTCCTGTACCAGCCGTGCACCAGAGTCCACCTCAGTATCAAGCCTTTTGATGGATGTGGGTCATTTGACAGAGATGCAGCATGCAGCACCCACGCAACTATAAAACGGTGCTGTGGCCAGCACTCCCTGATACAGTATTACTTTTCCATTAAAACTCATAAATAGCATTGCTGCCACAAATAAAATGAAGTAACCACTCTCCCAGCAGAAGAGAAAACATTCTATCTAGCACGTAATTTTGTGGCTGGATTCACCCACGTGCACCCAAGATACTTCCAGTATGCCTTTCGCTATATTTTACTGCTGAACATGAAGGAGAGCATTCAGGAAAGTTACACGTTGGTTTCACCCTGTCTTTCTGTCTTCCTTCAATTTAGGGCTTGTCTTTAGCTCTTAAAGCCATTTCACTCAGCACAGACTTATTCTGTGCGTTCTGCAAGCGAGAAAACCCACCCCTGACACTGACCTTTTGATGACTGTATCCTCAGGAGAATGTTAGTTATTACTGCCTTCTTCTCCCTGACAGTGGAAGTTAGATATTCATGGTCCAGAAGTTCAAGAAACAGGCGCAGCTCAACTATTAACTCTTCCATGGCTGAAAGACAAAAAAACAGAAAAAAATTAAAGTTTGGTAAAGCTTCTAGACACTTTGATATTTTCATTGATCTTTAGGGAAAGTCTCTCTCTTTCCCTCATCTTATTTCTTCTGTTTGCTGGGGTAAAAAATCACAGGTATTCCTTTTGTACAGTGATTGTCTTTCTTAAAATTTCCAAAGACAAGCTCCCAACTTGTCGTGTAATTTCTTATTTACTCGCCAGATTCCTGATGATGCACTTCATATTTCATCCTATTTCTATTTTTCCAGATCTCAAGGCTTTCCAATTCACTCTAGAAAAAATGACACTCCTTTTCTGTATTCCCAATGCTTCACAATTTTTTATCAACAAACTTTATAAGCACATTTCCACTTTTTACCTTTCAAATTACCTCTGAAGTCTTGCATTGTCTTAATACCTGCAGAAGCTCAGACCATACATACAAACACATTTGTTACAGCCTGATCATATGACACCTATTCAGCAGGTTTATGAGAAGCCCATGGTATTGAACCTCATTTTCATGCTTCAATTTTCTCATAATTCTGAGATTCTCTGGTTCCTTCGCTTAAGTGAACTCACTATGTTTAGTTTTGGTTTCATCTTGGATAGAATAGTTCACATTTTCATACTTTCTGCATCTAATGACATTATCCTCATTAAAAGACGAGGAGAAACATCCATTTCATTTCAGGGCCACACCTAGGATTAATCTCAGCCCTATCCTCGTTCCAAAATGTCTCTATTTAAATTTTTCTCTACTTAATCACATTTGTTTTTATAGTATTTTCATGGCCTAACAGGGCGACCGCTGCTAAGCCTCTTCAGACCTCTAAAAAGTACATTCTTTGCTGCTTAATCCCTTACCAGCTCTTCCCTACTCCTAAAATCTTTTCTGAGACAGTCATTTACCCAAGTGAACCTGGAATCCCTTTTTTCCATTTCTGAGAATGTGTCTGGATGTTTAAACAACCCTTGGTCAAGATGCATTTGTTTTATCCTACACTTGAAAACTGCACCACGCAGGGAAACGTGCAGATGTCAGCTACACCCCTACAAGGTGTTGGGGTGCAGGTTCTCCCATTTATTTGCAGACTGTACCTGCAAGTAGGCTCAGGCTGCTCTGGCAAACCTGACATACTCCTAGCAGGCACAGAAGACATGCCAGTCTACAATACCAAGGCACGATAACGTCTTAACAAAGAAATCCCTGAAGAAGTACGCTTTGGCAAATATTTTCTGAAAGACACCATTAATTTGCACGTATACATTCATCCTGCCCAAGTTTTTTCTTGGTGAATACGTTCTTCTATTCAACTGTCCAGTAGTACTGCCATTATGTAAACTGTCCACACTTTCAGGAAATATGTTTCTCAAAGATTTTTACAATATACAGGCAGAAAGAGGGTATCCAAAATGACAGCAAAACTGTCTACATCACTTCACAATGTAGCTCAAGAAAAACATCCCATGACTACAAGTCATTTTTTTTGCCATCACACTTGTAGCCATCTAAGCCGTCTAGAAGTCCATCAGAAATCCAAAGTATTTCACAACAACCCTATTACTTCCAGTGTTGTTCACATTATGGAACAACAACATATACCTACAGCATACAGCTTTCTGAAGTGAAAAGGTATACGTTCAGATTTGCGAAGCGGTAAGTGATCACAAGACTCAAGGAGGAAAAAAGAAAGAGGACCTATGACCTAAAAAAAATAGTAATACCCAAATAATCAGCTCTTTGTTGTTCTTTTTTTTAAATGGTACACTTTAGAAATAAGATGTATATTCCATTAAGAGTATAGTGGTTTCTTGCTTTGAAGTATGCTTTGAATATAAGCTGTATTACCACTGTTGTTATGAGCTTTATTTTAGTTACGAAATATATGAATCTTTTATATTTACTTATTTATTATAATACATGCATTTCAAAAGCTATCATTACCATAGAATCTAGGCAGTCACTGTGAAATCTAATCCGTATACAGTACAAGAAATGTGTATTTTTCAAGTAGTTCTACAGCCATAGAAATTACTGTCAGTAATTTCACATATTACTGCACTAAAATTTCTTTGCAATGGGATGTTTTCTGGATTCTTTAAGGCAAAGGACTGCAAATAGTCTGAAAGGGAGCTCCCCCTTCTCCTCTTCACCAGCGAATACGGTGTGCCATTTCTTTGCTGAGAACCTTCACTTCTGGGAAGGAAGAGGGAAAAGGGTGAAAGCATCAGATACCATTGATGTGCACGGTGTGCATATCTACTTTCAGTTATTAAAAATTCTAAGATCCTTGTACTCAGGAGCTTCTAATCTAACATAAACAGATAGATTGTAAAATGAGAAATGAAAACAGAGCAAGCGGGAGTCATGAAGCAAAGAGCCAGGGAAGCAAGAGAAGAGGAGATAGGAAACCGCTGCCGGAGAGACTCCTGGGAGCTGGCATCAGCCCAAATCTCTCCTGAGGCCTCATGCCATAAATGTGTGGCCTTCCTCTATGTCTTTGGAGGAAATCTGCATTGCAGTCACTGGTGACCGCAGTCCATTGACCTACGATGACCAAGCCACCTAAGTTACTGGAAGCAGTTTAACTGCCCCCAGCAGAGGATTTAAAAAAAAGCCTTGGTTAGGACCAACAGAAGATGACACAATGAAGCCGACACCAGTAAGACAATGCTTAAAAAATCTCAAAACCACTGCCTTAGTAACACATTCACCGTAACCGTGTTTACATTTGGCCTGGTGTCCAGCACTGTGGTTCAAATATCTAATAGTCCATCATAAAGGAATACAGAGCGTGAGAAGACTTTCGTCCTGCCTTTGCAAACTTAAAGGTATATGACACTGACTTCAAGCAAGCAGTTGTAAATGCTAGTTTAAAATTTTAGTATGACAACAGAATAAAATTGTTAGCAGCTGTTGTAAAATGCTAGGCATGAAGACTTCAGACATTGCTTCTCTTATTTTTCTACCAGGATTAAACTGGCGTTGTATTTTCTTTTGTGGGAGTTAATAGCATCACAAACATCAAAGTGTAAAGGAAGGAAGTTCTGAATTTCACTTTATATATATGCAGTGATGTCAAACATCCAAAAAGAAAGAAGGGAAATACTGTTCCCAGCTAGTAAGAAACACTCTTTCCACCTATCTTAAAAGTGCACATTGCTTTTTTAATACTTTTGCTGCTTAAGCAGAGAACAGAAATACTGCCATGGAATGCATTTGAAGTATTTAAAATAAGGAACCAGAAACTCTTTTTTCTAAGATGGCAACAAATAAACTTGTATGTACTCAGGAAAAAACAAGTTTGCCTGTTGTCAATCATTGGCTTATTTTCTGGATTAAAGAATCTTCTTTTCTCTTTCCTAGAAATGTAATGATGTGCTCACAAAAGTAATGGATCTGAATAATAGAAAATCCACATAACGCATATTTTCAGTAAGCAATCATTACTTCAGAAATGGAGACTAAAAATGAGAGGGTGATGCAAGTCTCAAAGAAAAACATACTCCTCCAGTGAGAGATTACCCTTGGAAATCTGACATCACCACAAAATAAGAATAATAATCAGAAGGCTCTCAAAAAGGGGCCAATTTATTTGACAGTTTTGGCTGTATTCTCATTGCCAAAGGAATTACTTCTAAGTGGCAGGTGGTGAAAGGCAGGGTGGAGCCCAGGGATGGTAATCACAACAGTAAGCAGATTTTAGCTCCACTGAGGAGCAAAATCACATTCCATATTAAATGATGAGAAGTCCATTCTATGCTCAATAGGAATTATAGGCCCCTAATGGGCTGCTGCAATTGCCATGTACAAATAAAAAAACAATGATACATCCAGAAGGGTTTCCAAGACTGGCTCTCAAGAGTTTTAAAGTTTTTCAAATGACAGCACATAAAAACTATATACACAAGCCAGCCACGGAATACACCAAGGTAAAAATAATCAGAGGAAGGCAATTACATCATACTGTAGTTTTTGTTCCAAACCAGAACTAAAACCAACTGGGATTGAAAGAGTATGATGATGCAATTATTCCAAATCTACATTTATGGGTACTAGCCTATAACCATTTTTTAAAGAATATAAAGTTTTCACCTCCAATTGATTTAAAAAAAATCATACAAGCAGTACTATATCACATACATTATTTCAAGGTTGCTTAAACCAGAAGACAGGGATGAGCTCATGAAAAGAATGGTCAGACTGTTTTTTGGTCACTCACAGCAACTACAGTATCTCTTAACCTTGCCATACCACAGATGACCCAAGAGTGTTTTCCAGTTGACTAATATATGCTGAAGGACTTAAAGAAAAAAACCCCACCAAATCCAGGAAGGATGACAAGTATTCTTATTGATTATTGTCTTGTCCATACAATACAAACCCCACACAAAGTAAATGCACTTCCATGCTTGCATGTCTGTTATAAATGCACGTATATAAATATGCCAGTATACAAATCTATCATAGAAATATGAATTAAAATTGAACTTCAAATTTTTAGAAGATCCTCTTGATTCGTTCCTTGCGCGTTGCTGAATCTAATTTCTCTGGTCTTAAATCTTCTATTCTCTGCTTAGTTTGTCATTTATAGATGTTAAAGGCCAGAACAGACCATGTCAATGAGATCCACTAGAAGAAATCGCCTGATCCGACTTTCTGTACAATACAGGCCAGAGACTTTCATCTAGCTACTCCTCTGTTAGTGGAGAGACTTGTATTTACCTAAAGCACACCTTCCAGGAAAGCCAAAAATCCATGTCAGCATTTTGAGCCCTACTTTCATGGGGGGGATCCCATTTAACTTCCTGAAACAAATTTGATTGGATTTATGGATAACATTGATGCCAATCTTCAACCTATATATGAAAATCAGGTATTGAGAATAGGTGTGCTTCAGTCCAACGTGCGCACACACACACACACACACACAAAAGCACTGTATTTAGTAACCACTAACAGATTTTCAAAGTGGGTGTCTCAGCGTTAACCTTGCCTTTACGGTCGTTCATTGCAAGGCTATATAAAAAGAAATACATACCTAATCCTATAATAGTATTTATTCTCTGAAAAATGTTCATGCTGCAGTTCTGTACTACATAAAGAAGATGTTCTCTAACTCGTACACCACATGGGCCAATTTCAATGCATCTGTGTTCTCACCTCTTAAAAATCTAAGCCTCCATATTCTGTTAGCAGTATGATACTTTGGGACTTCCTCCAGAAAAAAAGTTAAAGCTGGTGATGGCTGGCTGGCTGAATGATTAAAAATGATTCTCTTTCAAAATCTGATTAAAGCCTACTAAGATCCAATCTGTAAAAACTTCTTGAAACATACAGACTCTCCCACCCTGCCAAAAAAGCCTCGTTGGTATTTCAGTACACAAGCAACAGTGGAGAAACCAGACATATGATCTAGTTTTGAATCAAAACCAGAGTGTGAACTGCCTGTTTATACCCATTTCTATTGAAATAGTGTCATCATCCTTAGTTTTGGATGTCATCATTTGAATATTTTATTAAAAAGCTCACAACAGAATATTGCTGGGGAAACCATGTCTGTTTTTCATAAAGATAAAAATATCAGAAACACTGTGAAGAATATAGAGCCACAAGGAGACAAAAGTCTTCATGAAGAAAAACACAAAATCACTTTGACTCGCTTCCACTCAATCCTATAATGCAGTTACAAAAATCCAGTAATTAATGAAAAAGTTCCTTTCATGACTACATTGTCATTATCCACGAAAAGAATTTCACACAGAAATACACAAATTCTGGAAGCAGGCAGTGATAGCGTATTTAGCACTAGAAAAAATTTTTACTTTTTTCAATATGCTACCAGAAACTAGATGACATATTTGAAAACTGTATCAAAATCCTACCCACCAAGAATTGAAAAGGCATGGTGTTCGAAGAGCACAGAGTGAAAAGACAAGACTTTTCACTAGGAGAGTTTTCTCTTGGTTGCATCAACCCTTCTTTGCTGCCCTAATAATAATAGTGGACAAGGTGTGATGAACTCTACCTGTTAAGTATGCTAAAAACCTGCTCCAGAAAGTAGAGATGATCATCTTGGGGGTACGTGGCATTACAGGAAAAAATGGTAAAAGTGTATGAAAAAGGGCGAACCCTAAATAGTAGATGAAGCCCTAAAGATGAAGAATTAGCACGGAGCAAGTAAAACACATAAAAGGATTGTCATTGGAGTGTTTTAATGTAAAAATAACAATATTTAAGCCTCTCTAAAAGCTCGTAACAGTCATCTTCTGTTTAAAATTTGGAGCTCGCCCTACTGTCACAAACTCTCTTTCCAGGCAGCTTGGGGCAAGAGAGGGAAAACACAGCTACTACAAACTCCTCCTGTCTCATGCATATTTATGATCAACCTCAATGAGTGTCAAGGGATCATTTCAGCCACAACCCACATGTATTCCTCTTTTTCTTTCTTCCCTCTGCTTCAGTTTTCAAGGAATTGGCTTTTACAAAATCAGCTTTCCAAAAAAGCTATCAGAGCTCCAATGCTGCTGTTGCAATAGTTGGGTGATAAAACAAGAGGTGGGAAAGCATTAAGGAATGTTTGGACAAGAAACAAGCTGCCAAAAATCTTACTCAATCAGCTACAGCCATGCAATGAGTGACAGCAATGCAGGAGTGTAAAACATTAGCATAAGGTAGATAGAGAAAGAGTTTATTTTTTAAAGTCCAGACCAGTGTTTAAGCACTGCCACAGACTTCGGAGAGGAATGCCTCCTTTTAAGCAAGTTCACAGACTCATAGAAAAAAAGAAGAAAGAAAAAAAGAAAAAATAAAAAAAGAAAGAAAAAAAGGAAGAAAAAAAAGAAAAAAGAGAAAAGATAAAAGAGATAAAAGAGAAAAAATAAAAAATAAGAAAAAAGAATTAAAAAGAAGAAAGAAAAAAGAGAAAAAAGAAAGAAGAAAGAAAAGAAAGAAGGAAGAAACAGAAGAACAAAGAAGGAAGAGAAGAAAAATAAAAACAGAAGAAATTAGTATTACAGGCATTTATTTTTATTTAAGTACTAATTATCTACATTGAACTCATAATAAGTTAGCCAAAAAACCCCCCAAACCCTCCTGATAACTAACTACAGAAACTTACAGTGGACTTTATCGAGTGGCTGAAGACTTTCTCTAAAAGTATATTTTCCACATGAGGCTTCTTTTGTTCCCCAAATAAATGTAACCTACCTTGTAAAGCAAATGAACATGGATCTCACTCCAACTGCTCGCCCAGGGGGCTGGGCAAGAGTCTCGCCCTCCCACCTCTGTGCTCACTGGGGCATTCAGGTTGAGTTTTCTTTTCAGACTCCCATTACCCTACTAGGGCAGAAAATAGGAATTTCTTGCATTTAACCAGCTCCAAATGTATCAGCTGACATCATCTCGTCAGGACAAGACATTCCAGGTCTTGCTCGCTGGCTCCTGCATTAACTCAGCTCCTCCGTTACTCCAAACCACAAAAGATAAGCAGCCACTCCAGAATTAATAAATGGGCTCCGATTTCACAAAAGAAAAGCAGTTCCCTCATGATGCAAAAAGGAGACAGAAAATCTGTGGTAGGAGGTGAAAGTCTGCCCCAGACCCCAAGTCCCAGGGGGAGACGGGGCTCAGTTAAGGCTGCGACACACAGAAGCAGATAACCTGCGGTAGTCAAAAGAAAGAGAAGGGTTGCAGTACACCTTGTGAGTTCTTCACTCGGGTCCTCAGCTGCACACAGATCCCTTTTAGGTTAGGATTTCTTTCAAAGTTATGAATAATTACATATCCAGCAGAAATGCGAGACAGTAAATTAATGAAGTTAATGGAATGGAGAAACAGAATAGCAAAACAATGACAAAGAAATACAAATATGGCAATGGTAGGAACTGCATATTATCATTTGGTATTTTGTGTATTCAGCAATACAATTTTTATTATACATGTCAAATACGAAACTTAAAAATTGTTCAAGAAGTCCTGCATCTGATCATGTCAGCCATATGTGCAATCCAAGAATAGTTTGCAGTCTGTGAATCTGGTGCTCTAGGCTTCTAGTTTGCAGCTAATTTAAAGCCAGAAATGAGATAATACTGCTTTTTCTAAGAACAGATCCAGAAGTCCTCACATTTATATGTGAAGATAGAAAAAAAATAAATTTTTTTTGTGTCCTACGACACTTTTTTATACCACAGTTCTCACTGCTGGGTCCGTTATGCAATGAGTAACTTCTACCATACATTGCTTATTGTCTTATGCTCTTCCCAAGCAGAGAGGCATGTTCTGCTTTTTCTGTCAGGCTTTTGAAAATTTCTGTAAATAGATGTACACATTGATACAGATTTATGTTAAAAAAATAAGATCAAAGATACATACTTTACACTGATAAGAGTAGAATGGTGAGAGCTGAAATCTCTCTTCATGTGGAAAATACATCATTTCCCACCTTACACCAGTGCCCCAAGGAACTTCTGTCTCCTTTAGTGTCACCCCTTCTTCTTATTTTGGAGAATTTCATTATGTGAGAGGTAGATCATAGTCAACATGGAAATCTTATTTAAAAAAAAACAAACCTCTGTAGAGAATGCTCCACAAGGTATCAACAAATCCTTCATAGTAAAAAATACTTGAACTCTGTGAATATCATGTATCTATATATAGATACATAGATACATATATATCAGTTATTTAATATCTTGTGTGCTCTGTTCCTTATCCAGGGGGGGCTCTGGGCCTCTAGGGACTTCACATTCTTTTATGTGTTCCATGAAATGCAGAAATATTAGTTTTCTTAGGAGCTTTTCGATGGCATTCACCCTTGGATTGTCCAAGTGATCCACAAATGAAGTTTGATACAAAGCACAATTGCACTGGCAGTATCACCTCATTTTAGATAAGGAACGAAGATAAAGAAAGAGTAGAGATGGAAGGAGCTCCTGATTCTGGATGCTGTTTGAAATTAGCCAATCTTTCAAAGTGCTCGGAACCACGCAGAACTTGACTTCTGGAAGCCCAGCTCTCCTGGACACCAGCTGATCAGGAGAGTTCTGCACTTTTGCCAGGTGGCTCACAGGACCTTGATTTCCACGCTTAGGGAATGAGGAATATGTGGTCACTGTCAGCCTCCTGGGAAGTCAAGTCTAAGACGCTGGGCTCATCACGCAACTCTGAAGACAGATGATCCAGTGCTCTAAGGCAATGCTAGACTGCCAGAAAAACAAGAGTATCCTTTCTCTGCTGCAATTCTTTGCCTCATTCAAAAACCTGGAGGACACCTAAACAGGTGCCCTAAAGCCAACACCTTCTCCCACTATGCAAGTTGACTCACTCCCAGACCTCTGTTCTGAATAAGGATGTAAATGCAACTGAAATTCCATAAAATCCCACCATCATGATAAATATCACCATAAAACTTCTCAGTCAATTAGTATGTACCCTTAGACATATTTTCCAGGTCAGAAAGAAAGCGAGCTTTGCTACATCTCCAACACAGACTTTTAGAGACCAAGGGGAGAGAAGCAGTTGCAAATGTATGGGACCTTAAGGGAGAATACCTGCAATAAGCATCTTCTTTCATAACACTGGCCCTCCCACACAAGCACCCATCCAAAACAGCTTTTTACAGTCTGATGCTCAAAAAGGAACGTCTTAGACATGTTGTCCCAGGACGTTCATGGTTTTATGGAGAACTGAAAATCAACATGTTGAAACCAGTTCATAAACCAAGACACAGTCAAGATGATAACAGTAAATGAAGTGTTCACAAAGAAGCACATATAATGTAATAATAATGATAATGATAATAATAATAATACAGTATTTGGTATGTAGCCCCTTGCACTGTAATTGTGTGGTACCAGTGGAGAAATTTTTCTGTACCAGATCTGACACCAGTTTGCAGTGGAAAATAGAAAGCAGGGTTTGAGGCAGTGGGCAGGTAATGAAAATGAGGACCTACTGTTTGGTGACACACAGGTAGGGCTGGTGGCAGAGCCTATATGCTAAATCCATCAATGGGTGACAGGGAACAGCTCTCCTCCTAAGCTATGCCTTCAAAGCGCCTTCTCCAGCATGCACACACACAAGTTGTATCACTTTGCTGAACTTCTTTGGTGCACCATACACTTGGACCTGTCTCTGACACACATGATTTCTAACTATGAAATACATTCTCTATTGAAAACAGCAATATATGCATTGCAACAGTGGATTCAGCTAGCTGTAGGAAAGTTGTAATTCTAAAATGGGGAATTTCAATTCCCTTTACCTCGTGTAGCCCTCAAGTTAGTTCTCTGAAACACATCAATGTCTCTCTGATTTCTCCTCTTTCTGGTTCTCCTTCATGATTACTACGTCAACAGGAAAATTAAATAAACTTTTAGTTTTATAGTTTCTGACCAAAAGAAAGGTCAAGCTCAGCCACCCAGAGGCAAATTATTCCTTTCAGTTCCTTCACTCAGCCCACCTCTACAGCATGCAAAACAAGACTGACCAAAGGTTCCCTATGTAACTCTGGCAGTCGGTGCTGGGAGCCTGGATTTGCTCCAGGTGCCTCTGGGCTTGGACAGAGACTGCTCCAAAGGAGGGCCACAGCAAACGCACTAAGTAGAGGTAAAGGATCAGCCAAGAGTGGAATTCGCACTTGCTAACGGAGCTCCACAGAGCAACCTTCAAGGTCCCTTTTTTGCCTCCATAACTGTGTTTATAAGTGAAGGTTATACTTTCTCTCTAAAAGCAGATAAAGTTAGCAAGTACCTCTTAGAAATCTGTGAAAATTTAAGTCCCAGAAACTACGTTATATTTCCTTAAAATAGGAGAATTAGAAGCCAAAAAAGTGCATTTTTTACATACTTGTTAGAAAAGAAGATGTGGTAAAGAATACACTAGTAATAAGCTGGTTCAATAAGTCAACAGAAATTTTGCCAGTTGAGCTAAGGACTCTGCTGGAATTCAAAATGCTATTTTGTCACAAAATCTCATACCGCTGCCTTTAAAAACATGCAGAAACTTCCTCATTTAAATATTCTGGCACAATGCTGGAGGTGCCTATGAGAGTTTTAAAGAAATGCAGCTGTATGCAGGTAAGGTTCACTGCCCTGGCAAAATACAGGCAGTTATTATCATGACAGGACCTGAAACCAAGCATGCTGCAGAGGAAGGATCACAAACGCTCTGGAACAATTTTCATGAATGGATTTCAACCCCACAAATCTGATGTAAGAAGTTGTCACCATGTCACCAACAGCCACCCAGTGAACCATATGAAATACACTTAGTGCAAAGCCAAGTATTTTCAATAACCAGAGTCCTGATACATGGTGGGGTTTGTCTCCAGCACTGATCAGGCTGAAAACAAGGTATCAGACCATTACATTTCAAAAGACTTGAGCATTTCACGGCATGGAAACCATCAACTCCTTCTTTAAAAATCAGTAAGTGATACATCATTTTAATTACTGACTGTATAGTGTGCCATAAGATGGACAGAAACACTGAAATTAGTGAAGATACTTCTTCGTGGTAGCCTTCAAAATGCACAGTCAGATCCCTGAAACATTAAATACTGGATACTGCACAAGCTTTGAAAGAAAACTCCATCTTTCTCATACTACCAACAGTTATTCTGAAGACTTATGATGAACTGGATCTGCAGAAAGATGAAGTGCAAGGCTGGACACTGAAGCGGACTACAGCGCTCTTAGTTCTGTTTGCTGTTTCTTTAGAGTACAAAATTCTAGCAGGAAACTTTGCCTGAAAAAAATGCAGATTCTGACAAATTTATTTAACTACTGTTTCTGGGTTTGGTTGGTTTTTTGGTTTTTTTAATATACAATCTACCTGAATACAAAACTTGGACTTAAAATTGAATTTCCTTCATCAAACAAAATAAACATTAATCTCAATTCTAAGGATACAGAATAAAATAAATAAATAAGCAAATTCCCCTCACAACAAAATAGAACAAAAAACCTTACTAAAAACTTTGGGTCCTTATCTGGTGTAGTTCTCATGGTTTCAGTGATGCTCAACTAATTCATTGCAACCTAGGATATACAGCTAATACTTGTATGTGACGGAGACTTAATTTTAATTATAGTTGTGCTTTGAATTTGAATCATGAAACCAGAAAACATATGTTTAACAAACAGTAATAAACTGCTGCTAACACCTTTCTTTCAGGCTGCTCCAGCCACCTTTCCTCTTCTATCTGAGCACCCTCACACCTCTGTGGAATACAGACTGTGTTAGACAGACTTAGTTACAAAATCTCAGGGAAAATTTACCTCCATGGTTTTCACTCCCCTTGGCCGCTTTCTGTTTTCTGCACATTATCCAGTTTTTCTACATCTGCTTAGGCTGCCCCATATGTTTGGAACAGCCTTCCTTCTCCCTGCCAAGCAACCTCCCTCTCTCCCATGAAATCCCTCTTTCTTTCAGCAGTCCCTTCAACAATAATCCTCACATTCCCCCTCACCTAACAGTTGCGCCATGTCTCGTCATGCAGCTGGGTTTTTTATCTACCTTTAGGCCAGACCTTGCAAACATTTTCCCATGGTAAAAAAAGTCCCAATCCTTCTGATTGGTTTCACTAACCACAACAACAGGATGAGTTCAGAGAAAAAAAAATAATAAAAAAAATCCGTGTTTAGTTATTAACATCTAAAAGGCAGTAATTTCATTCCTGTGCAACAGGAGGCAAGTAGACAACCAGTCGGACGTCTGCTTCTCCTGCCAGCAGCGGGAGGATGCGGCGCTGAGGATGGGAGAACAGGGCAGCTGCTGGGATGTACCCTGGCACCAGCACCGGCACTGCCCGGCTGGCTGCGCCCGCTCCGTCCTCCCCCCTCACAGCCTGCCCTCTCCAACAGGGAGGTGATATTTTAAAAAAAAAAAATTATTTTTCCATACAAGAGTATTTCAGAGCTCTGAGGATGTATGTCCAAAATGTTACCATTACCAGAGGCTCTCGCTCACCCTCAGTGCGGGTGCATTTTTTGAGGTCAATAAGCTAATTTACCGTTTGTAAAATGTGCTGCCACAGAACTGAACAGCACAAGCAACACCAGCTTCTCACTGTTATGGCATCTAAAAACTTCCTGTCTGGCCATGGGAGAGAAAAAAATGCACTTTACACATACCCTCAGCGTGTTCTCCCCATGACTGCCCACTTGTGTCAGCTGATGGATACCATAAAGATAAAAATGGACCATTGGATCCAGAACAAAACCCTCTATTCAAATTACACAGCTACCTCCGAGCATACTTCAGCAATATCACTTAGGCAAAGAAGCCACATTTTACGACTAGGAGGATCACTGTGACTCCATTTTTCCTCACCAGACTTCTGTCACAGCTGAGGGAATATCCTGATCAACATGAGCTTCACCAAGGGTTGGGTGTGCCATCGATCTCATGCCTTGTATCACCGGATAAGGTCCTGGATGGCTTGTTTAACAATATTTGCCAAAAGGTGCTTCCCAGTTCTTCCTGTATTCCTGAGTAACAAAGAAGATGCGCTGCCAAATGTCCTCCCACTGAGATCTCAAAGGCAAAAACCCAGCACCCTCCCCCAAGAAAAAAAAAAAGCAGCAAGGATTTCAGTTTATAGCAAGTTTGCATATTTTCCTGGGTTTATGTGCTTTGTTTTTCACAGAGTCATAGCCTAACTATGAAACCACAGACTGCTGCATCTGTTGGTCTCAGTTATTATCAAAAATGTGCTGACTCTGTATAAAAGTTAGCCCATTGCATCATAGCACAAACAACCCGTGTCACGCCTGTCGCCGTGCGCAGATGAGCCCGGTGCAGCATCCCTCCGCAGCCAGGCTGGGGAAGGACCAGCTGGTGCGGTTGGGCAGCGATCGGGCTCTGCCGGCTCAGCCCGGCACCAGCCACAGCTATTACACAAAGGTAAAAGCTATTGATGGCAAGCATTTGCATCCTTGCCTCATCTCACCATCTGCTTCTGCTGCTGCTCACTTGAAAATTAATACGGTCGTTGTTTGAATCAGAAGCTAATGCTACATCTGTCTTCCTTAGCATTACAGATAATTATTAGACTACGGATGCAACCCTTTTTGCAACTCAAATGGGGCGAGGGTGGCCTCTCATCTGACAGGATCTGTCCTTCGTCAAGAGAGACCAAAATGCTTCATTTGCAATTGCAGACCCTGAAACAAATCGGACTGAATCTGCCTCCTCCTAGTCTGTGTTCCCTTACTTTCCCTTCTTCTTCTTCTTCCCCTGTACGCTTTCCTCAGAGCTAAAAAGTAAATTAATAAAGTGTAAATCTCTTTCGATGAACATAAAAAGGTCTTTCACAAGCAAATCTATGGAAAACTCAGGGCTGGTCTTGCTTGTATAAATTACATCTCCTAGCCCAGTTTCTAGGGGCTGTTCACCAATCATGGACATTAAGGAAACAACTAAAATTGCATTTTATAATCTCAATCATTTATTCTTAACAGTTTCCTATTTGCATCTGATTTGCACTGCATGAAGAAAAGCAGAAATAAGAGACGAATCAAGTATATACTGCCATAAAGTCCTTGAGGTTAGCATACTCATACAGATCTTAATTCTGTGGCCTTTGATCCAGAGAAAGTGTCAAAGAGATATTCCCTATATATAAACTGCAACATACTGGTTTTAGAGAAGGACTAATTTCACAGGCTTCAGGGGGAAAACTCTGAGACAGAAATCTCTTCTCTTCTTTCCCACGTAAGACATGCTGGAAACTGCTTATAAGAACATTATCAAACTGAATATTTTTAAAAGCCTCCTAGGAAAAATGATTTTACCCTACGTGTACTTTTCATCATTCAAGTTAGAAATTATTTACAATAAGAAAGTGAGCAGTCAAATCCACTTTGATAGTTTTTAGGGGAATTCTAAAGAAATGGATATATCTAAAAAAACCCAGAAAAACCCCTTCCCTCCTGTTCAAAGCAATTTGAAAATGCAGTGAAGAAACTTCTAAGAAGAAAGTTTGCAAGCATTTTTTTCATAAGCTATAGTTTGAGCACTGTGGTTATAGCGAGTAAGCTGCTAAAACTAAAAAAAAATATAAGAAAGGAAAAAATGCTCCATCATGTCCTAGTCCTTTCCAGTTCTCTCCCCCTATTTGCAGAGGCTCATGACATATATACACATTAGCAGTAAAATAATGCAAGATGACCTCCTTCACCTCCTAGCAGCAAGACAACAACAGACAATTGGGAAAAGGCAAAAAAGGCCAGCGGAAAAATGGAAACTAGTTAAATAAGCCTTTGTTTTGGGGCATTTGAGAATGGCAGAAAGGTGCTTCAAAAAGGCCAGGCTGTCCTGTGAATAGGAAGGAGCATGAGAAAAGAAACAAGAGAGAGATGGGTCATTTGGAGATCATAAACTTTAACAGTATTCCTTGAAGAAAAACAAAAACGTTTATCTCTGTTAAATAGTTTGTTTATAGGAAAGATGCAAACATGCACTTGTGGCAAAGAGGTTTTATTCTCTTCTATGCTGCTTTAATCTGTTTTGCCACGATTACACTTTTTTGCCCCCAATTTTTCTTAGGAGACATACAAAGAAAGGCAAAATCAGCTTACGCTTTCTTTTGATACCAGGTGGCAAACTGATGAAAACTGACTAATAGCCAAATCAAGAAACGAACTATGATGAAGGCATGGATTCTAAAAAAACTTTGCAATTTTTCAAGTGAGAGAAGCAGGAGAGCAAATATCATCGCGTAACTTTTAGGAAGTAATTTCCATTCTCAGGGCACTGTAGACCCATTAACTATTTCATTTTCCTACCACCCTTTTGGGTTACAAAGTAGCACTCTCTGGTTTACAGCTGGGAAACTGAGGCAGGCTTAGTACCCCAAAGACCTTGACGGAGCGTAACTCAGCGCGGCCACCAGAAGGAGCTGCCGCTCGTACCCTTCCCAAACCCAGGCTGTCACTCCTGCCCCTTCTCTGGGCTGGCACGCGTCCCTGTGCAGCCACAGCATGGACTGGAGCAGAGGACTGGTACAGTTTTTAGGTGCAATACCTAGTTATGCTAGAGCAACTTTATGGTGGACCACCACTGTGGATCTACTTGTACCTAAATTAATGCCCCATGGAGCTCCATGGGGCTGTAGTCCCAAACTCAGGCTGTTTAGAAATGCCTTTTATCCTAGGATCAGGCAATAGCGGGGGATCTCAGTATGAAAGAATCAGGTGCTCCTCTGTGTCCACTTTCCTGACATATCACAAGGAGAGATAGGACACGTGGAGGGCTGCTGTCCCATCCACACTGCATGCTGGAGCAGTTCTGTGCACTTCCTAAAGAAGGAATACCTGATATATCCCTCCTGGGGACACCAGCAAAAGATGGGGAAAATTGCACGTACTGCAGTTCTCAAAATGCACAAATTTCGTGTCAACATCATTTCTGTGCCATAACCTCAAATTAGCCCTATAGACCAAATATATCCACATTGAATGTGTAACACTGAATGTCTGAGGCAAAATCTCAGATCCAAACAGCATTTGTCTAACGATTCCCATTAATGGCAAAGTTCTCCCAACATCAACGGCTGCTGAGATAACCTAACCCTTAGCACATCTGAAAATCCAAATCAAGCTGTGGCCCTCTCAAGATAATCTGACTAATTTTATCCTTTCTTGACAGTGTTGTCTATTTTTGTCTTTGGCTTTTGTAATTAAAACGTGGATCTAAATCATATGACCTGGACGCAGTGGAAAGTCCTTAAGGACTTTTTGAAGACGAGATAAGTTTTCCGTAAAACTTAAAAAAGCCCAAACCCCTATATAGCAAATGACTCCATATTTGTATTAGAGAATTAGAAAAAAGCATTCAAAGCATATAGAGTTTACTATTACGCTATTCATACCTCTAATAATATTTAATTTTATCAATAAATCTCTACACCACTTTGCAGGTTTCCCTGACGTTGCAGCGCCATCCCAGGGCCACAGTCCCGTGAACGGGGCAGACCCCACTGGCAGGAGCTGCCTCTGCGCACGCCGCAGCATGGCTCGACCAGATGTGCAGATGCTAATAAATAATAATAACGATGATGATGATGGCAGAACCATGTAACCGTCCATGATTTTCTAGCTCCCAGCCTCTGCTCGAACTGTAACACCAAACCGCCTCAGCTGGCTGGCGAGAAGTCAGATGCTGACAGCCATCCTGGCAGCGCTCTCGGCCCCCGGGGCCCCTCACCTAATTAGCCTGACACGGAGCAGAAGGATGCTGTGCCGCTGCCAAACGGGGAGGTGTGGGCTCAGGGGGACACCCAATTTCAGCACACGATGCTCCGCACCGAACCCAAGGAGTCTGGCCCGGGAGGACCATCACAGGCCACGATGGGCCCTCGGATCTACATTCTGGGCTTGCATTAGCCTACAGGCAAATGGTCTACCCAAATCCAGGAGTAGTGAGGAAGAAGACTGGATTTCAAGTCAAAACAGAGGTTATTTGCAGCATGGATTAATTAAAACTACTCTGATTTCACTTTTTACGCTCCCATACTGAGAAAGAATAAATGCTTCAGAATAAAAATGCTCAACCACACCAACACATCTCCCCCAGCAACACCAGCGAGTGACTGCTGCTCGCTCCAGGGTGCAGCCTCACCATATGTGGCTAGTGGAATTCTCCGACACAATGATACTGACAAAAATATTTCACAGGCTACGGTGAAACTGTATCCCACTGTATCAGCTTGGCCTACAAGTCTGAAACAAGAAGAACAGGGAGAAGTAAAGCAAGAGGTGAAAATTGTCATCATATTCAAGCAAACCACATGCACAACTCTGAAATGTTCATTATAAAATTCCAAGCAACGGTCTCAGTTCTGCGGCACAGAGAGACTATATTTTGAAATAATGAAAGAGCAAGGGTGGAAAGGGGCTTGGAATAAAAGTCAGCAGGTGTGATTATTATTTGGAAAATTCTTATGCACTTATTCTTCAGAGCACTGCATGAACATTCCTTAAGCCTTCCAGCTTAGGAGGTTTCAGATTGGAGTGTTGATATCTTCCCTTTATGGAAGAAAAAACAAGGCGTAAAAGCCCAGCTTCAGACAGCTAAGTGGGACTTGAGGATTGTAGTTTCTCCATAGCCTCATCAACTCTTTTACCAATTATCTTTAAGGTAAAAAGAGCAACAAGTGACTGTGGAGAAACGCAATTGCCTAAGACCACTACAAAAATAAATGGCAAAGCCAGAGATGAATTCAGAGCTCTGAAAACTCAGTCCAGTACCCTGGCCCTTTGGGAACACTACTTAAGTGCAGCAAATCATGAGCTAATAATATCACTCTTTGGAGCTCTGGTAGCAGTTTCCCAAAGCCTGCTCTGTAAGGCCACAGTTCAATGATCCATGCAGCTGATCAGTGGAGCAGTGCTGTCAGCAGAGCTTCAAATTAAAAGCTAAAAGAAAAGGGTTCACTGAGCTCTTGACATAAGTTTTAGGTTCAGCAACAGTGCCTCAGAAACACTGCTCGCTCTTTGGCAATTATCACAGTCAGATGGCATTTTTCAGAAAATATCTCCGGTTTGGAAAAATAACATTTTGTTAGGGAGTTTCTTGTAAGCCCCGTATATTCTGATTTGCAGTTGAGAACTACCACGGCAAACACCTCCCCGAGTGTAAGTTAGAGATGGGCACCTATTTAGGTGTAAGTTAAGAGAATTCGCATCTGCATCTTTCAGACCAACACTGGGGCAAACAGTTTTGCTTCAAGAAGCTTCAATAATATCTCAAAAAGCTATTTAGAAAAGAAACAATCCTGGCTGCAAAGTCTGTGTGGAAAGCCTAGGAAGTAGTCAAATGATATGCTGTGCCCCAACAGCTTTCCTCCCCAAAAAACAGAGGACTAAAAGGAAGATACTAGAGGACTCGGTAGACCTACTTCTGGTTCTTCATGGACCCGTGAGATGTACTGAAGCAACTGATATCTCTTCTCTGTCCTCCAGGTTCCCCATAATTGCAAATACAGATAATAGTTTTAATCCCTTTTGTTTTGAGCCTTGATACCCACTAAAGAAAGACACTACATTAGAGTTAGATATAATTATATCATGTTTTTTAAAACACACATATGAAATTAACACAAGAATTCATGCGTATGCCATCTAACAGTTTAATGGTTTTGTAACTATACAAATCTGAAAGCGTGACAAGAAGAAAAAGTGCTGCAAATGTAACCAGAGTGTGATCCCAAAGGTCTGCCAGCAAGCAACCAAACCTTTCGTACTTGTTCAGTCATTTCTAACCTTCCCTGCATTAGAAGCAGTTGCTATTTACCCTCATTTACAGGATATTCCTTTGAGTAAAGGACACAGGGTCACTGGTACCCTGGCAGGGTTTAATCTTCTAGGTGGTCTATGTAATGGTGAAGTTTTTCCAAATGAACAAATAAATATATATCTTCAAGCCTTTCCCACTTAAAAGTAAACAATATGAAGCTAAGTAACATAAGAACTTTAAGCAGCGTAAAAACAAATCAAAGAAAAAGACTGAGGCAATACAGATGGTTGAAACCTGAAAAATGCAGTCTGGGAAGGGGAAAATTGGGAAGAAAGTTTAGGGAAGAGCTTAGAAAAGCTGCTCTCTACACCATATTTTCATACAGGGTGCCTTAACTGTGGGCTTGCCTGATGCTGCTGGGAAAGGTCACTGCCATCATTCACCCACGAGCTGACAAAGAAACCAAGAAATGCCCATTCCCACCAGCTCTGCCGGGCTGCGGGCTCCCCCGCCATTCCCTCCTGCTCTTCCCCAGCATGGCCCACATGGAGAAGAGAGCGTCATGTCACTTCTTAATGACACCCCAGCAACTCCTGATGTGCCCTACGGCACCTCCCCAGTCTCTGTCCCTGCCATCTTGATTCCACACTCCATCCCATGTGAAAAAAAAGAAAATGGAGTGAACACATCTACTTCATGTACCACAACCAGCAACAGAACACGGAACGTGTATAAACAGTGGGGGGACAGAAACACAGTAATTGTTGTAATGCTACATGCTGCTCACAAAACCCATGTATAGATGATTAAAATGCCTGAAAGATCAGGTGGACTTGCTTTAGAGAAAAAAAAAACCAAAACATAATCCATTTGTCTTAGGAAAGGAAAAAGTGTAAAAATAACAATGTAAAACGGGGCACCGGGTTTCTATTTACTCATCTTAATAATTAAACAGCAAGAAGATAGCAAAACTGAAAGACAACAAACAGATAAAAGGAAATTATACAAAACTGTCATGTGAAAAGTATGAATATAAAATATCAGCAGGGACGCAAAGAATGTATTTTTTGCTAATTATTCTGGATCACTGGGTAGCACAAAGACAAAACAGGGTTATCTATTTCTCAGGGGGTAAGAAGAAACTTCCCAGAAGGGCAGGTTATGCCACGATCACCAAACAGATGGGACGAGGTATCCTCTTTCTGTGCATTTGTTGGATGAGGTGGATCTCTGGCAATAGTGCACTCAGACAAGGGCAGATGTGAGGAAAATGTTGCATTTGCTTTGGGAGCACCTTAGCAATATTTGATTCCATCATCACTAATTGTCCCTGTTTCTGCCCCTATGCTTGGAGCATGCCCTGGCGCCAGTGAATCAGCAGAGAAGACAAGGGGGAAGCTGAGTGCAAGGAATAGTCTGGGTCATAGTTTATTTGTGTATTATTTTGTGTTTCACTTAATTCTATGAAATTCTTTTCTAATTTGCACATTTTTTCCAAGGGCATTGCCTCTTTGTGTTTTCTTATAGATTCCGCACCTCTTAAAGAGCCTCTTGGCTGCCTTTTGGCTTTGGACAGGCTGCAGCCTTATCTCTCTTTGCAAAACTTTATTTATTCTCTTTGCAAAACCTTATTTATTGTTGGACACTGGTAGTGAGATCAGCCTCTTCAGAACACAAGTGTGGACACAGTCCAAACCCCCATAGAGTTTACAATCCAAACACTCAGCAGAAAATCCTCGTTAGCTCTGTTTCATCCCTGTCTCCTACCCCCTATTTATTTTGGCATTGTAAAAGATTATGCTGTGTTCTTGAAAACAGAAGTCTCCTCTACAGTAAGATTTAGGTATATTAAAGCAGGTAAAGTACAATTTTGATGAACATTTATGTAGTAGCCCGGTGGGAGTGCAGCTGTTCAGCTATGCTCAGCACAAAAAGAAGTGCTGAACTGCAGGCGATAACTACCAGCTTCCCTGTGGCAGCAAGAGGGATGGAAGAAAAGGAGCCCCATCCCAGAAATACAAAGTTTCCCAGTTTGTAACATCACCTTCCTGTTAAGGGAGCAGTTGTGAGACCCTCCAGCAAAAGACAGTTGTATGTAAGCACATACATGTTAGATCACTGCCAAGGGTCTTTAGGAGCTTCAGAATCACTTGAATTCAGCCTCACATCCCATTCTGATGGAGGTATGTCTTGGTGTACTAGGAGGAGGAGGTTGTGACGGGTTATGTGACCATCTTCTCAGTGGGAACTGCATGCTGTGACAAGGAGCAGGTGATCTTTTGCCCTTCCTCGACCATCCTTCTCTTTCCTCCTCGAGAGCATGAGAAGTTGCCACACCAAGAGGAGAGATTTGCAATGTGCCAAGCATAAAAGGCAGGATCACGCGGGGTGGCGAGAGGCCTCCTCCAAGAACCAAAGACATGTTGAGAAGTTTTTTATCAGGACAAAATACAAGGCCCCACCAACCTGAGGTGCTGAGATAGAGTCAGAAGGTCACCTTATTTACAGCCAGTGCTCCAGAGTTCTTCATGCCTTCAAGGCACTAGAACATTTTATTCACCTCAGAATAATACAGTATTAAATGTTAGAAAACGATGCTCTGGAAACTTACCATGTAGGTTACCAGCAAATATCCACTTGGCAGCCTTGCGTATTTGGAGAGGTCTTCTATTTAGTTTAAAAAAAAAAAAAAAAAGAATTTTTTACTAAATAAACATACACATGTTATTACTCACATCCAGAAGGAAGTGTGACTTTTCAGGAAAAATGAACTTTCTGCTCTGGCAGTTTCCAATAAGAGCTCAGAAGAATGAGTGTGCCACAAGTCAGATTCATTAGAAGTAAATTAAAAGAGTCTGTCATAAGAAGATTCTTTTTCTCTCCTCTAAACTTTTGTTCTGAAGCAGAAATCAATTTCAATTGTACTTCAAAACAAAGTAAATAAAAGATTTTTTAACTTGCACCACCTCCCTAATTGTAGTGTTTACAATGAACAGAAGTTATTTATTTTTGGAGGGTAAAAAATGAACATTTTGGTATTATTTTTGGCTGATTTGTGCCTTTTTAACAGCAATGCTTTTCATTCTTTTCAAATGCCTATTAATTTTTGGCATTACAATACCTTTAGGTAATTTTGTAAATAGAAAGATACTGAAGTCTGTGTCTTTACATCACTAGTTTATATATCTTTTTAAAAACGAATCTCACTGATTCATTTTGAAATCCCCCAAAAGTTCAAAGTTTTCAGCACTTTTAAGAACTGGGCCCTAATATCAGTTAAAACATCATTATATTTTAACCTGTTTGGAAACCAGAGCCTCTACACTTAATCATGAACGCTACAGCTAAAGTCTGAGCTAAGTGCTGTGCAGGAGCTGGTGCCAGTTAGGAAGATAATCTAATTCTCTCTGTTCCCAGAGCTGGGCTTTATCCAGGGGACAATTTTTGGTTTGGGTTGTATTTTTTTTTGAAGCTAATTTGGGCATTTTGCCTTTGGCTTGGAACATTTTCTAAATAAAATAAAAACATTGATTTGGACATAGTATTAGTGCCAATACCATAATGTACTAATTTTATATGGTTTAATGTGAAAAAAAAAAATCCCCATGACATCAAAGAGACAATTAGGATAAAAGATATAGTGGTAAAAAGCCTTCTCTTTCTTTCAGGCATGTGGGAAATGTCGCTCTGAACAGATCTGCAGAACCTACAGCAAACCCCAAAGTTAACTTGAATCATCTTCCTACGGCACATCTAGCTAGAAACACAATTCCTTGTTTCTCCTGCTCCAGTGTGATTGTGGGCTGCCGGGAAAGGACAGAGCTGCTCTGCCCCCCACTTTCTGCTGCGGGTTTGTGGCTTTTCCCTGCATCAAGGACTAGCCTGAGCAGTTGCAGAGTGCCCCAGTTCAGTGCAAAAAGAAGGATTCCTTTTCTTTGAGTAAGAACCATCTCACCCTACAGCTGCACAACTGTTAGACCTGGTGCATCCATCACGAATCCAACCAAGTCACTGGTAAAGCAATCCAGTCAGGTGCCGTGATCTTCAGGGCTTCTGACTTTAATTTTACAATGACTCTGCAGCTACTCAATTTCCAACTGCTTTTTGTTCTGCTTGCTAATGTCTTACTCTGAAGTCAAGAATGCAATCTTTCGATAGCCAAGTTTAATCACAAAACCCATTTATATTTAAAAAGTGCATTCCTCCAATATTTGCTCGGTTGTGCTGCCCTGAATTTTGTTAGATAATTTAAGACAGAGGGCAGTTAAATTTTGTCCCAGAAGCAGTTCAGCAGGTCACTCTTATTTTAAGAGAATGTTTTGCTAACACGGAGATACAGAAAATTAGGAGCTGTCTTCATGGAACCGATTTCTAATTTTTTATTAAATATTTCCTGCTAGCGGTTTTATATTAGGCCACCGTCTGTTGGAAACTACACGCCTGATGCCGGTACAGGTTGCACAGCCTGAGGCACAAGCAGCTCTGCCAGGGTCTGAGCGTCTCCCCTACAGACCCCTCCGAGCCCACGCGGCCGGAGACAGAGCCATGCCTTGAAACCACCCTTCGTGCTGCCGGGCCAGGGCTTGCTTTTTTCCTAGTGCTGAAGTAGTTAAGGAAAAAGGGGGGAAAAAAGGGTTTCTAAAAGTTAAAGACATAGTTTCAAATTAGAAGTAGCATTAGACCTCAGATGTTTTGGGGAGAACTGCTAGAGGGTGGATGGCAGCTGGGGAACCTCCATCTTTACTCTCTGTTAAGGTTTGCTCCTGCAATATACGAAACAAAATGCACCAGACACATGCATAATTATCTGAATTCATGGGACCAGTTACTTGTTTCAGCACAGGCTCCTTCTGGACTCAGTTACTCAGAGATTAAACCCCTCTCTTGGGTCCCCAGAGGGGTGGCACGTACTCTGGCAGGAAGGCATCCTTTCAGCCAAGTGCAGCAGGACACGCACTGACAAGAGATTCATTTGTTCCCGTTCTTTTCTGTAATCACACCGTCCCCTCTGCAGGACAGCTAACTGGCATAGTACACATATCTTAAGCAAATCCATCACATCTGCACCTCTCCCCCCAGCAGAGGGAAATGCTAGCCCGGAGAGCCTGAGGCCGTCAGATGCTTCCTGGAGTTGGAGCCAGGCAAAACTCCCCATCCTCCCCTCCCCAGCCCGGGACTAAACCTCACTGGGCTACATAGAATCATAGAATTGTTTAGGTTGGAAAAGACTTTTAAGATCATGGAGTCCAACCATCAACCCACCACCACCATGCCCGCTAAACCATGTCCTGAAGTGCCACGTCTATGTGGCTTTTGAAGACCTGCAGGGATGGTGACTCCACCACTTCCCTGGGCAGCCTGCTCCAATGCCTGGCAACCCTTTCAGTCAAGACATTTTTTTCTAATATCCAACTTAAACCTCCCCTGGCACAACTTGAGGCCATTTCCTCTCGTCCTATCACTAGTTACTTGACAGAAGAGACCAGTAACTGGACTCCCCCTCACTCACACTTCAGGAAAAGGGTGAAGGTGGGGAGCTGAAGCCTTTCTCCGCTGTCCCAGCACTGCTCCTGCTCAGTCAAGGAAGGAGGCAGTGCTTGATGCTACAGGTTTTTCCGTCTCCTCTAGTCTTGGTGGTTGAAAACTGCTGCAAGACTCTTTCACGCGGTTCAGTCCTCCCCTCCCATGCCACAGACTGTCCTCAGGCTTAATACGCTCTCTCTACATCACTGCTATTAGACTACATCTATATGTAAAAATTTCTCTGTAAGTTGAATGAAAGACACATCCAATTTGTAAATCAATTTTCCCACTACCATCTATGGCTGTAAAAAAGCCCATCCTGTTAATTCGTCTAAACTTCAAAAGACATTTAATTTTACATTTTTGCAACTACAATGGCAAATGCCTGGGGGTTTTTTTCAGTTTAATCTTTTTAAGTTCGTTTAACTGAATGGTAGTGATGGGCTGTGAATTACACACAGAGATCTTTCTGCAGAAGGTTCATGTCCTCAGAACAAGCCTTTTGATGAAGAGCCACAGGCCTCAGTAACGTTCGCTGACAGCTATAGCATATTGACAATACTTTTATTAGCGTATTTCATGACGCTGATACCCAGAAGATTGCAAAATGGGGTGAAATTAACAGAGGTTTTATTACAGCTAAGACAACAGTACCACTACTCGCAGGATTGGATGCTCAGGTTGGTTTTTCCACATATAATCTCATCTGCCGCTAGTATTTATTTTAGTGTTAGGAGACAGTCAGTTCTTATATCCTTTCCATTCTCGATTAAGGTTACATTCATCTCAAGGTTCCATTCAGACACAGACACAGTAATTACAGTGAGGGCTATTCTACTGTGTCTGAAATATACCTCAGTCATGAAAACTGAAGGCTTCTTTCTAAAAGCTCAGCAGGTAGAGCATGACAACATAATGGAAAACTCCAGAGGATGCTCCACTAACAGACCTCAAACATGATATGGAGAAAAGTTTTTCCAGGTAAAAAACTTTTCACATCCTAGGAAGTTGCATTATTTTGTTATTTATGTATTTAATTACACCCACTAGAAGTACATTTTCTGCACCAGTTGCAGCAAAAGCATTTTACTATAGCTGCCTATCAATAACTGGATGAGACTTCCACTTCATTTCACATTAGCTAGAAACAGTCTCAGCCATGTTAATGACTTTGAGGTTGGCTGGATTTCAACTAATAAGCTAAAGATGAACAATCCTACGTATTCAATTACTAAACTGAGTCCCCTCAAATGGACACTAACTGGATACTCATCTTTGTATTCAGAGAGAAGAAAGGAAAAAATTCTTAGCCAGGCTGGCAGAAACCATTTATCTGGCAACTTTCTGAACTAAGTAGTAGATATATCAGTTTAAAGAATAGTCTAAAAATTAGAATTGCCATGAAGTCAAACAGACATAAAGTTGTAATCTTATTCCAAATTTTGACTATAATCTTTCAAATAACATGCCTCATTCAATTTTCAATTTTTTAAAGTCCAGGAAAGACTTGGTGGCCAATCAAAAAGATATTCAGTAAAAGCAAGTTGTAATACAGGATAATAATCATAACAGTTCCCAGTGGTGGCTGTGTGGTCCAACTTTCCTTTCTTGTTCTTGAGCATGTACTGAAAAAGTACACAGACTATTTCATATTCTGTTTTGATACAAGTAAATAATTTATGAGCAAAATTTCTGCTTTAACAGAAAAAGCAGTATTTGGTAAATATGAATTGCAAGAATGAAAAACCTGTAGAGACTGCTTATGATGTGAGTGCTAGTTAAAATAACTGCAGATTATATGGCACCAAAAAGAGAGTAATCAAACTAAAAATACAACAAAAACAAAGAGATGATGATCTACTATTATATATTTTAAATGATAGGTTTTGAAGTAAATACAGCTTTCTCTAAACACTAAACATTAGTCTAAGACTGCTTGCTCTTCTGTTTTCCCTAAATTCTTTGTTTCAAATTTATGAAAGTCTGTTGCTATTACTGGACCTATTCCCTTCTTAATGCTCCAGTGAGAATGTGCTTCCTATCCTGCAAATAAACACACCCTGTAAAGATACAGAAGAATACAAAAAAGTGATAAATTAATCACTTATCATCATAACTGGACTAAAGGAGTTAACAATTTATGACAAAATATGAATATGCTGAGTAACCACTGGTTTTCCCTAAAGTTCTGAAGAAACACAAAGGAGAAACCACTCCTCCTTATTACATAGTTGTGTTCATGCACATTTTTTGCTTATGAAACGCAAGTCCCTGTTGCCCGCCTTCGTTATCCCCAGCAGACAGGATGCCTGCTCTGCACACCAGAATGCCACAAGTGTATTTTAATCACAGTAGTATTCAGGAAGGTACAGTCAACCCCAAAGACACTGTGTACGTGTCCCAGTGGCATATGTATCAGACAGATACCAGATAACAAGGAAATTAAAATCTCAAGGGTTTTGTTGAGTCTTAAGGTAAGGAGTGACCCTTGGGGTGGGTAAAAGACAAGAATTCCGTGTAACCCCAACTCTCCTTAAGCTGATCTAAGGATGGAATAACACTGCTGTGTTCCTGGTGGTTTTCAGGATTCATTCCTCTATGAATCAGGAACCAGCAGTTTCAGTGATCGGATAGGGGAGGCTGGAAATTTAGATTGCAACATTTTAGTCTCAGGTTCTTCACAGTCTTCCAGTACAGCCTACCTTGACATTATTTGAGGTCTCTGAAAACACTAACATGTTGCTACCTTCCTTTCACAAGTGTTGCAATATGTTGAAGTCCTCTGATTAAAGCGACAGTAGTGGTCAGATTGCCAACATGCACCTTTGAACCGTCACATCAAATATTTAACACAGTCGGCTTCTCAGAAAGGACAGCAGAGCCAACCTACTGATAACATAACTTCTCAGATACGAAATTATCCAGCAGCTCCTGTACAAATAGGCCCTCATGCCACATTAGCTGATATCATGGAGTAAATAAACCAACTCTTTTAACACACAGATTTTAAACACATAATACTTTGTTAACATTGATGCATTTACTCCTTGCTTTATTCCCATCTGTTAGAAGATCCTGCTATATTCCTAAAATCCTTAGCACAATACAGTGGCAGTAAGAAACCAGTTCCTTGTCCCTTTGCATTTGTGTGTTCTTTCATTCCTCATCTCAGTGCTTCTGGAAAAGTGCAGCATCAGTGACAGATTCTGCTTGTCGGGAATTGTTAATACTTACTGCCAAAAAACACACACAACGAAAAAAGCTAGGGAGCAAATTTAATAGAAAAAACATCATGTTATTTATGCCAAAATCATGTAGACCACATTAAACATTTGGATATGGTGGTTCACACTGACATTTAAATATTTAAGGAAGAATGGCAAAATTTTTTTGATGTTATTACTGTCTCACAATTTCCAGGGAGCACTACATACCTTCTTGACCCTTATATTAAACATACAAAGTCTATCCTGCACTGTCTCTCAGTTACTTCCCTGAAAAACTAAGTTTGGGATTAGAAAACCAGTACATACTTATTATTTTTTCTAATTTTGTAAGTAAAGAGACCACAAATTTTTGTGATACTTTCTAAACAAAGTTTTCTAAACAAAGATATTAACAAAACAGTGCAGTCCATCCCTGCCAAATCAAATCAAACTATCCATCTCCATGTAAATATAAGAAAAAGTAAGAAGGCTCCCCATGGACTCCTCCAGCATTACCCTTACAGAGCATATATCATTTGAAAGGGAAAAGCTACAGCAATCTCCTAGAGAGTGAATAGTCTGTAAATATTCAAATAAAAATTAGAAAGAATCCTGCTTTTTGCAATGCAGAAAAATTTACTACTCTTACCTCATTATTACTAAGACATTAGCACGGCTTTTGCAAAACATTCCAGTGGCCTTCCAAGCTGCAAAACCTGCCAAATTCTTTGACTCAGTTGCCATAAAACATTTCTAAATTGCTAGAAGCAGATCCAAATTTCGTTTTATAAAAGTATAAAAAGGATATGAGTAAAACCGTGGATTGATTCACTGTGAAAGTAACATATGTTAAAGGGTTTCCGGGTCCTGTTACTAATTATGAGAAAATAGCGATCCAGATACGCAGATATATTATGGTGGCTCCACAGATTTAGTCTTATCCTATTGTTTTTGGTAGCTTTCCCTTTCATCTAATCATCTGCATCTGGATTTTCCCTAAGTAAATCCATGTCTTCCAAAACCAAGTAAGCTAACGCAGTGCCATCAGTAAAAGTGTGTACTTTCTCTAGTAATATTAACCACACGCTTTCCTCTTTGTCAACAGGGCAAATTAGACCACAGAGAAAATGACCCTTTGGACTTCTCAAAAATTCAGCTATATTACTATGAAGTTTGCAGTATTTTTATCCTTTGAGAAGACAATAACGTAACTTTCAACTGAATTTATACCCAGGTTGTACAAACAGCTAGAAAGGACCCTGAGGTTTTTTTTTTTTAATTCTTCCTCAGAATGTTTCCATGAAGATCTCTATGAGTTTTACAGTTTAAACAAATCTTTAGAGGCTGTTCAGTAGTTAATACTTTCCATATAATCAACTAACCAATCATCATGAAACTCATCCTTAAATGCTAAAACATGTCTTTTGCTGCAAGAACATCTGCTTTGCCGCTCAATGGAGTAACCCGGTTCAGGTGTGGGAGGTCTATCAAGTATACTTACGATACCTCTTGCCTTTCCAGATGGGTTTTGCAAGAGCTTCTGGGAGCATATCTCCATAGGTTCAGCACGTCCTTTCAGGCATATATTGGAAATTCTGGGAATGCACAGGAAGAGTAACAACCCCTCTGTAGCTTGGGCCCGTCCTCACTGGGAAGCGGCAAGAAGAGCAGCCCGCATCAACGACCCGCTCGGCTATTAGCTGATCTGCTCGTGTCGACCCGCTCGCCTGTACTGAAAGCAGCACCAAGCTCCATTCAGAGGTTTTAAAGCATGTTTGGGAAGTGAACTAGACAGCTTCACACCTGGGCAAGTGTAGGAGTGAAGTCTGCAGAAGAAGCAGCAGCTAATTCATCCCCATCAGTCCTTCCTGGAGTCTGAGCAGTCCCAGAGCTGCTGCTTAATGGGAGGTAACACAAGACTTAATATTACCGTTTGGCACAGGGGTTTTTTGGTCTAAACTAAAGGCTGGAATTACAAAGACAGATATAAAGCAAGTTAAATTCTTATTACAGGTTGTGATGTTTGTGTTATGTGCAACTGGGTTTTCTGAATTTCAGGAAGTGTCTTTTAGACGAAGAGTTCAAGTCTGGGCAGTGCCGGGGGAGTGATGAGGCTGGTTTGACCTCATTTGTAAGCAAGAATATTTCCATGCTCTTAGTGTCAGTTTTCAGAAAAGCAGAGGCTTTTTTTCTTTTTCTTTTGGGTAATTTTTTTAACTTTCAAATAAAGACTAAAGTGATCCATTGCTTTGGAGGACCCTGTGGAAGGGAGGTGTTTTTAACAAACATCCCAAGATCCTCTTGAGAAATGAAACCTGCAATCTCTTCTGTCCCACCACTTAAGGGTTTTTTTGCCTGCACACTGAATTTCTTTAAATTATTTTTTAGTTTCTTTTTTTCTTATTTGACTCTACTGTAGAACAAATATTTCCTCTCAAACATCAACATAAAGCAAATGTATTCTTTGAATTGTTTTGCTGATTGTGTCCCTTCCACAACATATTTTGTTTTTCAGTGCTCGCCACCCGTATCAAGCTGGTTTTAGGCAGCAGCACAAGGAACTTCAGGACTTCACTTAATATTCAGTATTCCTCTCCCTAAGGAGTCGTGGTGTCGTGTTTCAGCTTTTGCTTTATATTTCCCGTTGTCTTGTGTCCCCATGTTTTTTTTTAAGACACAATTTAGGCAGAATCTATTTCTGTGGGGTTCAGAGTAGGAAAAATGCACTTTTAGAAAGACAAAGAGTACAACAATAGGGAAAGATGCAAGAGCTAAAGAACCAAAAAGGGGAAAAACACTAGCAAGCAGGGTGTGATTGCCACTCCAAACCATTGCTTTCAGCCCAAAAATGTTTCTAAGAAGTGGAATCTTAGTCATTATCTCTGGGGTTTTTTTGTTTTTGTAGCTAAGTGATTATATTTAACACAGCTTGAAGCCAGTTGTTTATACAAGTGCATGGGTCTAACATGGAGAACCAAAGTCTGCCAAAAGTAATTGAACCGTAACAGTCACTGAAAGTTTTCATGTTACACCAGAGGGGGAGAAACAGATATCGGTGCTGTATTCTAACAAGACAGCTGAAGAAGAAAGTTGGACATTTGCTGGTCATGTTTTCTTAGAAATGGTATTTCTACAATACTTCAAAGAAAACCTTTTTTAGTACTAAAGCCACTTCTAAAGCGGCAGCAATCAAAGGAATCAGGATGAGACAACAGAGGCAGGGGGAGGAAGGACAGACCGCAACACCGGAATGAGATGTCCCCTTCGTCGGAGCCTCTCCCAACGTTCGTTCATTAAATGCTCTGTTGGATATTTTCCTCCTAAAAAGTTAGGCGTTAGTAATCACAGACTTCTATGTTACTTTGAGTGGACTGTCTTTTGCAAGTCGTATCTCTCAAAGGCTGCATCTCCTAGGGATGAGTGGTGGGCTGACTCAGTACAATGATGTACTCTCATCAGGGAGTAAGAAGTGCCAGCCACTAAAAACTGAAAGAAGGGGACAGCAAGTGTGTCCCAGCCTGACTGCAGCTTCATCAGATGGTTTTCTTCAATTTCTGCCCATTTCAGAGGCAAATGGGAGGGAGAGAAAGAGAAGGTATTGCTGTCAAGAAAAGGTGACAAAGCAACTAATCCTGCAGCTGCTATCAAAGGTGAAGAGTCCATGTCAGTTTTGCTAAGAATTGCAGAATTCAATTTCAACACAATAAAAGAAGAAAAGAAAAAAAGGACAGAATAATTCCAAATATAAAGTTATATGGAAAAGCTTTGGGTGAACATGAAAATGTGATCTGAGAAGACAGAAGTAAGGATATGAAAGTGAACCAAGGGTATTTAGCAGCTAAAGCTTCCTCCAAGATGCCAAAACCATTTTTCATTAGTTAGTTACTGTGTGGCCATCATACTCTGTTTAAGATGGAGAAACAGAAGCTGACAGGTCATTGTCTGAAGAGAGCAGCCAGGAAATCCAAGCTGCCCTCATGAAAAATGTTCTTTACTACGTTTAAGTTTACTTTGTTAAGACATCATTAAGCATTAGCCTGAGGAAAGCCATTACCAAAAGACAGAGAAAAATCAATCTTTTGGGTGGGAGAGGATTAGAAAAATATGAAAATGCACACAACATAAATAGTTCTTGTTCAATCAAAGAATATGGCTGAAAGAACATTGAGGAAGTGGTGATGTTCATCATTCTCATCCAAGGCAAGTTCAGCTATACCTATCTCATTCCTCATGGAAGTCAGTCGAACCTTTGACCTCCGCTGGCAATCAAGTCCAACCTTCAGTCATTGTTAACATAAGAAAGAGTGTTTCTAACGTGCACTATCAATCTCCTTTGCTGAGTTTTAAGCCCATTTTTTCTGGTTCTGTCCACAGAAGACATGGGGAACGCATTCCCTTTCTCTTTGTAGCAGCCTTAACATATTTGAAGACAATTATCATGCCTCTCCTTAGTTTTCTTTTTTGCTAAACAACTGAAATCCCATCACCAATCTCTCACAGGTTGCGTCTTCCAGCCTTCTGATTATTCCTGTTCCTTTCTTCTGAAATCTCTCCAACAGTCCGTATTATCCCTCACGTACAGCACCCCACATGACACACTCCAGCTGAGGCCTTCCTAAGGTTATTTGGGCCTGGGGGATTATTTCACATCTCTTCCAGACAACACTCCCAGTAAAATGTTTGTCTGTTTTTCTGGCAAAGGCATGACATCAGTCCTTCAGACTTGGCCAAGATGTGGCTGTCACATCTGCACATCTTGCAGTGCATACAGTTGTTTTATTCTTGCTATAGATAATGCAACAAAATGAAAGATACCACTTTTACCTTAAATTGTTTCTATTACTTAAACACAGGGAGGGGAGGGGCAGGGATGACATTTTATAATGATACTGGCCTTCAGCCTCTGCACAAGCAACATGAAAAAGTCTTCAGGGTTTCATCACCAAATTTATCATACCAAAGATGAAAAATGGGTGGGGGAAACTCACCCTAATTGCCTAGAACATTAAATCTTTTTGTTATCTGGGCATGAGACAAGATGATAAAAGAGCTGCAAACATGCCAGCTGGTAGCTGTCTGAAGAAACTGCTTTGCTCCAGGTTGAGAGACTCCTTCCCACATGCCAAGATTTTGGAGAAGACCTGCTAACTCCTCCTCCATGTTATAAAAGTCAGTTTTATGAGAACCAGAATGATGAGAAGAGGAAGGATTGCAAATGGATGACACTAATGAGGTGCTGAGGAGTCCAGGAACAGCCTTCAGCCCAGACTTGCTACTTTTCTGCTTAAGCAATGTTTGAGTAACAGTGTCAGCACTGGGGGAAAGAACGTGACATAATCTATCACCTCCTGATATTACTGCACATCATTTTAATCAGAGAAACAGCCTGTGTCTGTCTGAAGTATTAACAGTGACAATATATACGTAGCCCAGCTGACCTTATCCTTTCATGATAAAAAAGGTTATGATGAGGAAACGTTGCTTTGCTAATATGACAAAGCGGTAGGTTGTAAAGAAGCGGACACATGACAAAGCCTAATTACGGAGTGCAGATAATAGGTTATAGGCTCCTTTCTGTCTGTCCTGAATTGTTACAAAAGTACCGGCAGGAAGAAAAAGAGGCAGAATATTTACAGGATGAGGCACTACACAAGCCCTTCAAAACCAGCTCATCTCAAAAGAATGACATGGATCTCTTAGGGCTTGGAGGTACCTTGGCACAGTTGCCAAGGATAGCGCTCTCCCTCTTCCCCATGCATGGAAGCTGCACAGGTCTTATTTCAGCTGATGAGCCACTGTGGCTGAAAAGTCACATTAATGCAAAAGATCCCCATTTCTAGTTAGTATTTAAATGCCACAGCAGTTCAGCAGCTGAATCACAAGTAGTTCAGCCATGCACACATAGTATTAACTTCAGTTGGCCATGAAGGCTACGCCAGAGCTCTTAACCAAGTAGGGTTTGAAAGGCTTACCAGTAAAGAAGCCTGCACAGAGCTTCAAGTACCTGATCTTCTCCTAACACCCTCCTCTTCTTTCTTGTTAGTTTATGACATGATATAATTTTCACAGGAAATAAGTGTTTCTCATTAATGACTTAGATATAATCATGCTGAGTGCTGTTTAAGTAGGAAGAAATCAAGTTCTTAAGGAATCTGTCTGATGCTTGTCAAGAAGTAGCAGTTATTTAGACATTAGCTGTAACATAGCATTCAAATAATATACCAGGAAAAGTCAGAAAAAGATAACTTTGACATTGCTAGAGTTTAATTTCAAAAGGTATTAATCTACTTCTCTTCAGATTGGCATCATATAAATAATATACTCTGCGAGAGGATGACATGTACAATTGAAAATAAATAAATAAAAAAACTCCTGTTAATGCTCTCTCCACTTCCCTTCTTCCCTTCCAAGATGCTCAAGGGGTGCTTTCAGCTTAACTATTTCCTAATTAGAGAACTTAGCGATGCTTAGGCCAGGCTGGATGTTCTCCTTAAAATGAGTTACCAGTGCTCTGAGAAAACAGTAACTGGAGAGTCACTTTCTGAGATACCGAGATGACATTCAGCGCAGCCTGTAGAAGCGAAGGAAGCATGTACAAATGTGTAAATATGTTTGTACTTCAAATTAGATGGTTATTTCTGCTTTTTTTTCTCCCTGTCTTTCCTGCAAGCTGTGGTTTTACAAAAACTTTAAGTTAACCTATGTCTGGGCTGCCGCTGAGAGGGGCTGATCTCACCCCTGATCCCGCATTTTCATGCCTGCCTTTGGGCCAACACTAGCATTTCTGGGCCACGGGGTGAGCCAGAGGAGGGCACAGACCCAGCCCACCGTGTGCCTGCAGGAGCTTCTGCTGGTGCCCAGGCAGGGCAAGAGCAAGGAAGGGAGGATGAGTTGGATCGTCTCTTTTAGTAGCAGCCTACATTTAGATATAAAGCTATTGTGCAACAATAGTCTCTGGTGTAGATGTCACACAACGGTTAATGTTGGAAGGGACCTCTGCACATGGCCAAGTCCTATATATGTGCATACATATGTGTGTGTATATATACATACACACACAAATATAGATGTACATACGAGACTTTCCTTATGTTGCTGCGGGTGGAAGCTTGACAGTGATCGGGAGGCGAGTGGTGGGAGAAAACATCTCCGTCTGCTGGGTCAGGCACTCGAGGTACAGCAGGAAGGCTGCAGCTCATCCCGAGCTCCTCAGAGAAGAGTCCCTATTCCTGTGGGGTTTCATTTGTTTATGTGTCGGACTCAGTAACTATGTGGAAGCAAAAGTAAGGATGTTTTTATTGTGCAGTATACTCAGTTTCTTGGAGCACGCGTGACTCGGACATAGAAATTCTGGGCTGCATAGACCATACTGTAACAAAACACCTGAAGGTAAAAAATGGTGTATATTAAACACATATGCAAAATACTTCTGAGTATTTTATGTGAAATACACTCAGGCACTCTAAACTGCTGAAATTACCGGAGGCAATGTCACCAATAGCCTAAATGTTATAATTATTTTCAAATGAAAGCAATAGCTGCAAGTAGGCTCACATTTAGCTTTCTCCTCCCTGGGGCAGAGCATTCCTAGCAGGGGTGTTATCCTGCATCTCTGTGGAAAGCATTAGCTGCTCTGATAACAATGCAGCTCTGTGCTTTTAAAGACTACAAAGTAACCACGCAAAGAGTAGTAAAGTTCATTCTGAATATTTCTGTGAGAATTAAACAGTCCAGTAGTATTTCATGTTTTACATTAGGGACATTGTTTATTTTCCCTTCTGAAATTTGGCTTAAGGTCAATAAATACAACATCAGTAGAGATTTATTTTTTTTTTAACAAAAATAATGAACCAGTGGGCTACTACACCTACCCTTTACTTTTTACCCTTTTTACTTTGTGCTTCTACCTGATAATTAAACAGAACAGACTGAAACTGGATAAGCAAATGTTATAATGGAGGAATGCACGCAGTTATTCACATCTTATATTTCAGGGACTTACTTAATTTTTTGATGTATTTTAAGTCTCAGGACATTGTTCTCCAGGTGAAATTGAGTACAATACAGCTCCTTCTACACTCTTTTTTCCTAGAAGTATGGTTCAACCATATTATTCAACCCTTACAGAACCAGTAGTAATAATAGAAAACACATACATATTCTTACACTGTAAGATGAATTTAATAAAACTATTTATTGGAAAAATAGTTGACAAGTATTTTGATTTGTGCTGACATGTAACAACCAAGAGAAGTCAGTAATTTTTAAAGTACCTCCTGGCAAGTTTTTGGAATCCGCAAGCACCATGGCAAATGAATGCAGTAAATAAAAATAAGAAAAGAAAAAGAGAAAGAGAAAGAAAGAGAAAGAGAAAGAAAGAGAAAGAGAAAGAAAAGGAGAAAGAGAAAGAAAAAGAGAAAGAGAAGAAAGAAAAAGAGAAGAAAGAAAAAGAGAAGAAAGAAAAAGAGAAGAAAGAAAAAGAGAAGAAAGAAAAAGAGAAAGAAAAAGAGAAAGAAAAAGAGAAAAGAAAAAAGAAAAAAGAAAAAAGAAAAAAGAAAAAAGAAAAAAGAAAAAAGAAAAAAGAAAAAAGAAAAAAGAAAAGGAAACCCCAACACCCAAACAAGGAAAATGAACCCATACCCTTTAAGGATGGAGTATGGAAAGATGGAAAGCTTTGGTGCTTCCAGTATGAGAGAAAATGGAAATGTATCCGAAATGATAGGAAGAAATCTCTCCTGAAGACTTTCAGAATTCCCCTGCAATGGCAGGGGAAATATCATATTTCTAGTTGCTTATCTGTGGATGTCTGTTACAGAGTGTAAATGCATGCAGAAGTGTTAATGCAAGAGCCTACACGCACGCATTCATATACAAGACCAGCTGTTCATAACACAGTTTAAACCACTGTGTCTTTCCTATCCCACAGCTATCCCACAGATAAACCAATTCATCAGCTAGAAGCACTATCTAGCTTTACTTCATGCTCCTGTTTCTGCAGCAAAATCCCACAGCTCCATCACGGACTCATGGAAAAGTGGGCAAGCTTGCCTAAATTACGAGGAAAAGAATCAGGTCCACTGCAAAGACCCAGGGGATATACGTTACTCAGGAATCTCAGTGCCAGGGACGAGGCAGTGCAGTGCACGGGTAGACATAGATTTCAGTGTAATTTCACAGCATGGCTTCTCTCAGCCATCCTCCACTGACCCAAGAAGAGCACCTGGAGTATATATATTTTTTTTATATACACACACACACATATACATATATACACATCATCTGTAGGACATTGGTAGCAGAATAGCATCAGAAAGGGGAGGAGTGATGGGCACCAGCTAGTCATCTATTAAGAAGTTGGGGCCAACTGTCCCCAAATACATTTATGGTCAGCAAATGAGGCTGCTTGAAGAAAAAAATTCAGATGTTTCCACTGAGAGCCTGTGCTTTCTTGCTGTAGGCTTGCTGAACAGTACATGGTTTTATTCCAGAACTGCACCTGTAATACACTTTACTAGATTACTAGGTCAGACCTCACTACTTCCCAGGGAGAAGACTAGTTGCAAATTAGTTTTAAGTCAAGAAATCCTATGGAAGGTAGTATTTATTAATATCCTTATGAAGTGAAGAGGTATAAGCACCTATGCACTACATGGTTGCAGGTACAAACCGGTTTCTTCCAAATCAATGTCAACAGTGAAAAGGAGGCATCTCCAGAAGGTTGCTCCTTCCACTTAAATTCCTAATCCCTGCCCAGTCCTTTAAATTTTACTGTATCTAAGGTCTTTATCTGCAAGAGGTATCAGCAGTTCTCTGGATAGTAAGGTAAGGAGGGTTGTGTGAATATCTACAACAGATCTCTTCCCACCAACATCTGTAGCAAGTTGTGGTGTTTTGCTAGGGATCTGGCTGGTTTTGGGGAAAGCGCAGAAGTATCTACCAAGGCTCGATGCCCTCATTTAGCTCTGTCTTGCCTTTCTGGTTAATACAGAATGTTAACGTAAACTCCAGCTGCTCAGCGTATCACAAGCCCTTGTACAGAACATGTAAATGCACGCTTGCCTAAACCGAACAGCAACCATGTGGTGGTCTACACTTGAGTGAATGTGATGTGTTTATCAGTAGCAGTTTCTAATAAATGCTCTACCTCTCCAGCTCTTAATAATATTTAACTTACCTCTTTCATTCAACAAAAATTATTTAGGTAAAACAATACAGCAATAATCATCACGTTTCAAACAAGAATGAATCTTTCTGGGAAGTCACCTACAATAGGTAATATAAGCAAGATGTAGCCAGACAGCAATTATTCAGCCCGAAGCAATGATAACAACTATATTCTTTATAAAAATAGCTTAAACTGTTTTTAAGCCTTTGAACTATTTTTAAGACTTAAACAGCAACAAAAAGTCAGACAAAGGCTGATACCAGTAAACAAATGTCAACAGGAAAAGAAATAGAGAACATGGGTTATGTACACTGTCTGCCTTAGGGGTCAAGTTAACCCCAGGACGAAGGAGCTTCACAAGGCGCTCCACATCTTCTAGGTCTGCAGTTTTATTTGACCTTCTGGTGCATTAATTGACATATTTAAATCTCTGAATTTTTCCAGTGGCTTCAATGCAAACACACACACGTATAAAGAACTTTGCTTGACTGGGTCTTGTGGGCAAAACCCTATTTTTATGGGTGCTCATTTCCTACTGGAGTCATTTCAGTGCTGTTGCATGTTTACAGTTTCCAGCCATCTCTATGTAAATCTCTTCACTAAATGCTATGGAAATTATTGCTCTACTAATTACCTGAGAAGGATAAATATATAATATATAATGTATTTAATATGTAATATATATAATAGAGTATATAATAAAAACAAAACCAAATAAAAGTTTGGTTAAAAAACAGCCTTTAAGGAGATCAGCTTGCAATACAATGGTTTATAGATGGATTTCTGCTGAAGAAAGCGGTATTTCTCAATTATCTATATCTATACTTCCTGTCCAAATCAGAAGTATACTTACAAAAAATTCAGGGTTTGGTAATAAATTCAAGCCACTGGTTCTCCCTGGACTTCCTTTCAAAATCCCAAACCCCTGATATTAGTCAGACGTAGGGTTCATGTTTAAATGGATTAGTAAATTATTGGCCTCTAATGTGCACCTTTTCCAAGGACACATGCAACAAAATTTTCCCAAATTCTAGCTGTATTTTCCCATGTGATGACTCCCAATGACTACACAATCAGTTTCTTTTTCACTTTCTTATGTCTTTAGAACATGTTTTTCTGTGATTTGACAGCACCTTTTTTTCTTTTTTAAACAGTGGTAATAAAACTGATAATTTTGGTTTATTTAAGATTAAGAACCTTAGTCACCCAAATGCAAGACATCTTAATTAGTAAAGCACTGAGCACAGCAGTCTAAATAAAAATCTCACAGCTGAATGAACTAACATTTGGTATACAAATGATCTTACATGAGACCAATACGGCAAATTACTCATTAAGCAGAGAACTAAAACTATACAGCAATGCTCAGAAACACACCACTAAGGATTTTGTCTCATAAAACTCATTTTCCAAGAATCTCAGTCATCATTCCTGCATTTTCAATCTCTTTTCAAGGATGTTTTCACTGAGTCCCATGAGCCTTCAAAGCATTGAAGTAGACATGCAAAGATGTCCTGACAGACGTTTTTTGTAAGCAGCGAGAAAACCCAAATTAAGAGTACAACTAACCCACCTATCTATGCAAATCCAAAGAATGATCATCTTGTTTTAAGCCTCCTCAAGCAATTCTTTTACTGCAGAATTACTCATTTTACAGGGTTGAAAGCAGGGAGGCAGACCATTTGAGCTTTAGAGGTGACATTCCTCTGACTAAATGCCAATGCTTACAATGTAGTCATCTGTATCTCGGCTAGCTGCCCTAGGCTCAATGCACAGACAATGGAGAAATGTAGGCTTCCTAAAATAGACATCTAGAACAGATCAGATTAATTACATCCTAGAGAAGCAGATTTCTACCCCCTGATTGTAAAGGAAGTCTACAGGGAAGGAGCTCAGCTGTAGACCTGCTCTCCCGTGTGTGGCTCGAGTCTGGCAGGATGTATCCCACTCTAAGTGCTTATCAGCTTTCACATGCCTTTAATGTGAGAATCTGACCCTACATTTAATAAAATGAAAGTGAAAAAGACCTTTATCATTACGGTAAAGCTATTCAAATATAGTTAGAAATCTGTTCAAAAAGGCGTATGTTATGTTCACACACATATTTAATAGTGCTATTGCTACTCACCATTTTTATGTCACCTTTTTCCTGTGCTTCACTGGTTTTACTGAGAACAGAAGTAAGAGAAATATCTAGACTTACATTTTCTCAGGTATCTATTAACTGGCACCATTGGGAGCCACAGTGGAGCTCACACAGTCTCCCCAGTTTCTGACTCCCTCAGCATGCACAGGAGGCTGCTGTTAAAAGCACCAGGGACAGGCAGGACTTGTGAACATACGATGACGCTTAACTTCATATTCCCATTTTTTCAATACAGATGGTCCGAGTGACTGCTTTTCTTAGTGCCTTGCAAGTACCAATAGTTGAGTCCTAATTTAGAAGTGAATAGATTAAAACATACTGTTTCTCCTCAGTTAGAAAGCACGTTTCCAAATGCTACTCTTCAAGATTAGTAAATGCAACATTACTTCATAAAAATGCATTCTCATTTCACTCTAACTTTGGCTTCCTCCTGTCACAGCCTCATCACGGGTCTTTTTCTCCCAGCCTCAAAACTCTCATGTGAAAACCATAACAGATTTGACATACGAATGAAAGATTTCATCCCACTGTCCCAAGAGAAGGGAGGAGGGAAAGAGCACTTCTGGCTCGTAGCTGTCATCCATGTATCAAGAACAGCCAATGTGACAAGTCACCGCAAACATAATGAAAATTGTTTTAGCAAACAGCATGCCTATTCCCTCAAATCCCACTGCCAAGCAGGGTAAGGGTTTGCACTGCATTCAGTACCTTTGCTTTTCCTAACCTACCAACACCAGTTCAGCCATGTCGATTTAGCTCCGGCCCCCGCAGTACACTGAATAATGCAGTTATATATCCCATCACAACCCTTCTACATCCCATTACTACTCATCTACACCTGATGTAGATAAGCATTGATGCATTTATGTCACAAATCTTTGCTATTACTATTACTGTTACTATTTGAAATCATTCTCCTCTTCCATCAATGTCCAAGTTGGTTGCCCTCTGCTTCACTTTGCCTTTCATTGCGCATGTCAAGTTGCAATCTGTCCTTGAAGGACAGTGATTGAAAATAATCTGAAATAAAATCCCCTACATAATTTCTACCCATGGTCTTTCGATAAAAAAGCAGACCCAAAAAATTCCCATTGCCAAGACTCTGTACTGTGGGACTGAAAATCACCATGCTGGAGCACCTTGGTGTCATTTCTTACAAGGGGGGACTTTCTCACCATTTGTCTTCTAAAGCAATTTGTCAGGATACTGACTCTATCATAATCTCCTCTCACATGAAAATTCACAACAGATGCAGGTACTCAATCGAATACAGAGGAAGGCAAGGCAAAGAAAAAGGATGGCAGAAATCATATAGAGGATAGGGTACCTTCAGTCACAAATGTATGCCAAGTCCAAAAAATCTCCAGTATGGGTTAGGCTTTTGCTTAAGAACAAGCATAAACATAAATAATAATTAATATTAATATTTTGGGGTACAATATTTACAAGTGAAATGATTTCACTGTGGAGACAAACCAGTTCAATGTTTACCAAGTCCAGCAGAAATATTGTCATCTTTGGATGATGTAGTTAGATTGAGCTCATCCTACATTGCCAAGTGCCCTGTATGAGTAGATGCTGATAGATGATCATTTGGAAATGTGTTTGGAAAAGAAGCTACCAGTCACCACTTTAAATTTTCCCTTCAGAAGTTACTATTTTTAATCTGGAAACTGATAGCAATCTGGCCTAACAAGTATCTTAGCAAAGATCGTACAATACCAATACACCGAAAGAGTGGTCACACACTATTTACTTATCTTACAGAACAAACAGTTTTTGCCTTGAAAGATTCCGAGAATGGTTACACATATGAAGAAGGTAGGAAAAAACCTCTAGGAAGATAAAGAAGCTAGGGCAATACAAAACTACCCAAATCATTCCCTTTGCTAGTCTTAATATACATTTTACATTGTTTAGCTATCTTAATAATGCCATTTCTTAGCCCTCACACTTGGAACAGATAGGATGCAGCCCTCTGATCGTTAAATTAAAGAACATGTAACTTTATGCTGATGAAGTTTTTAATCATCCAGGACACACAATCTACCACCGTCACAATTTTAATTCAGTGACATAATTCCATGGTGCGATCAGATAAAGAAAGGCAAATAATGGTATCCTCAAAAGCCCAGATTCTAGTAATCTTCGCTACTAGGCGCAAGCCGGCAGACAAGCTGAATGTAAAACAAGATAATGGCAGCAGACAATGAAAATTCTCACTCAAAGGGCTCCCTGCTGGCGTTCAGTGATTTCCCAGCAGTCCTATTATTAGGGTCCCAAGTCCCTGATCCTTCTCTTATTAGTCAGTGACAAAAATTCACTTGCCTACAGGCAGAGGAGGAGTCATTGTAGGCACGGATACTATTTCTTAAGCACAGGAAGAAGGAGACATCACTCTGATTGTAATGCCAAATTCAAAAAAAATGAATAAAATTATTAAATGCTGTATTAGGTTTACTACAGTATAAATAATAATTCCATAGGAAAATGCACTTTACATGTGAAATCAGCAACTACTGAACATTTATTTTTCCAGGTGGCTTTTATCATTCTGTTCTTAACAGTTTGAAATGGCATTTTTCCCTTCTGCTTTGGACAACTTCCACTGGTGAATGTGGAGTATCTGTTTCCTCCTTACAAGAACCGGGAAGAAATTCTCACTTTAATAAAAGAAACAACGACAAAAGGAATTTAACATTTTCCTAGGTAGGCTTACCAGAAAATGTCCAATAATTACAATTTGGGAGAATTATGCCACTAGTAATGATTTCTCCAATCCAAGGAAAAACCTTGTCATGTCCTTTGTCTGCTTTCATGTACCAACACCCTGACTGACTCTGTTATCAGAAGATACAGTTGCCTAATATTACTTTGTGCCTTCCTGAACCATGCAAAAAATGCTCTTTATTATTGACTGCAGCAAAACTACCCTGTGAAGTGCTACGGTACACATAGAGCCGTGCTTCGTTCCACCCCTCCCAGAGCTGATAAGAGCCTTCTAGAATTATACACATACTTCTAGTTGCTTCATTGCACTGGGTGCAGCTGAAATGAGTAGGGGAAGGATTATTTTGGCAGACTGCTGTAATGAAGTGAACTGATCTGGGATGGTCACGACCCCCTATAGCTGGCCCTAGTGAATGCAATCAAAAAAACGTGCACCTATGTCTGGAAAGTCCCAGCACACCTCACATCAATGAGGTAACTTCCATGGCTTTTCTCCACTGGCTCGCTGGGCACGCAGTCTCTAATTTTAATAGCAAATAGCATTACATGACACTGCTCACATAAGGAGTCCAGGGCGGTAAAACAGCAGGTGAGATGTTTGCTCGATAGACTGCTGGACAGAAGGGGCAGGTGAGCTAACCCCTGTAAACCGCAGTTCAAAAGTGGTGTGGCAAATGGTCTTACGGATATAACACCTAGCATTATTCTAAAAATTAAGTTTTCCAGGTAAAGTAGATAAATGCTTGCTTATCCCAGAGTTAGGGAGTGTTCCTAAACTTACCTGAGTTGCAGGAGTTAAGATCAAAGCTTATAAACCGGGATGACTATAGCAAAAAAGGGAAAAGATGCTACAGGATTCTTACACGCTTCTCTCTCTCCTATGCACTTCATTAAAGTGAAGATTACGGTTTTGTACTGAAATCTTGGGAGCGTTGAGGCACTAGCAGGGCTGATGAGAGAGATGACCAGTGTACCAAAATCCTTACAACTTTATTATGCATTCCTTTCAAACATTCAGGCAGGCTAAGCCAGTTCTCTCCTTCCCTCTGCACCCTGAGCACCTGCCATTTCCACTGCCTACTCCCCGTCCCATCTCATGAAGTCATTAGTTTTTTATGAGTTATTAACACGTAAAGAGCTGCCCTAGGGTACCACGTGCTCTGTAAATCACTGATGACAACTTCCTAGAAGGGCACACACTTCTTTGGCTATATATGTAGCTCAAGCTATAACTTGAGCAAGGGCACATCCCAGCTATGTTGTCTCTGGGGCCACTTGATGCCTCCTGGCCAAGAACAGCTTTGCAGTCACACCTAGGCAAGCTGCGTACCTTCATTTCACGTATCTTTACTTTCGGATATTTACATTTAGATGTTGCTCTGGGTTGTCCGGATTCTGACTCACAGAGGAAAGCACTGCGACCTCAGTAGGAAGCAGCCCTTCCCTATGGTGATGTACAGGGAAGGGGCTGGACTCTTTCATAAATACTGCTTCCAAGGCACCTCCCTGAAGGCAAAGAAGAACTTAACTAGTGCAAATGCAAAGACTGAGACTACTTAAAGCACACTCAAACCAAGCTAAGGTTTGATCCCTATTTGGCAGAGTATTTTTTCTTTATTTGGTTGTTTTTCTTTAAAGCTAGCAGAGTAACAATCCCAGAACAGCTGGTTTTTTGTAAGGGCTGGTATGTCAGGAAATCTAGCCCAAATGACCCCAAGTCTCAAAGACAGATTTCACCCTTTGCTCTCACAAAGTACAATAAACTTCAGGGCAATCTGAGTTTGCACTTAGATCTTGGAGCCCGTAGATGAGCTGACCATAAACCAGAAAGGAATCCCCAAGCAGAGCTAGTCCCATAATGCTTAAAAAGATACTACTGTGGTAAGAAAAAGAAGGAGTTGTAAAGGGTTGAAGAAGTCTAAAAATCCCCAAACATCATAGCCCTTCAAGACAGTTTTGCTTTCCTTGTAATTTAATCAGTATTTCAGTTGTTTCTTAGGGGAAACAGTCACGTGGGCCTTCTACACATACCTGTAATTGCCCTTAGGATGTAGAGAGAGCGACTGTTTACAGGGAAGCCTTCAGTATAGCTTATTTTTTAAGCTCAAATTACTTTTAAAAGTTACATAATTGGACTATAAGCAAGAGGACAGAAGAATGAGAGATCTGGAGAAGATGAGATTCAAGGGGTGACAGCTATCAGCAAGATTTTCCACATATGCAAAATCTAGACTCGGCGTTTTGTAAACAATAATAAAGAAGATCCAAAGCGACCTGAAGGAAATTGCAGCGTTGAGAGGCTGTGAGGCTCAGTCATTGCAGACAGACAGGCGGGAAGAGCAGTCACCAAGAGACTAATTGGGACTTGAGTCAGGTTAAAATTAACTGTTGTGTCTTTTTGGCTTGTTGGATACAGTTTGCTCCAGATCGGCTTTAGGATCGGGCTCAGGATGTGGTTGTCACAAGGGGAAAGGTGTCTCGGTGGCTCCAAGCCACAGCAGTGGAGGTTGGTGGGAAGGCTCCTTTTGGGGACAGAAAGGTGGATGTGGGGTTGGCACACCTTACACACCTCCCGAGCTGACTCCTCTCCGCAGGGCTCCCGTTCAGCAGACCAGCGTAAACACGCATGCGAACCCAAGCAGTAATCTCACCGACATCAAATAAGATGATTCATTTATTTAAAGCTGAGCACTTGCATAAACACTTCTCTGAGCTCCAGGGAAAGAAGTGCAGGAGACCAAGAAGCTGCAAAAAGTGAAGCAAGGACAGCAGAAAGTCCCAGAGAAGATGAAAAGTTCACAAGTCACAGGAACAGACAAACTTTCCCAGAGAGAGAACAGCTCTTCCTTTCCCCAGAGAACACTTGTTTTGTTTATCTGAGGGTTTTGGTGTGTGCTTTCAGCTGTCTGCATGTTTGGGGGCTTGTTTTCATTAATTTCTGAAGTGAGAGACTAGGGTTTTTAGCTTTGCTTTTTTTTTTTTTAAGGTCTCCAACTGGTTTTTTTTTTTTCCTTTTAAATGAGACCTTACTTGTTAAATATCCCTTTTTCTAGCAGAACTAACTAACCTTGGAAATAGGATTGTTTTCATATCCAGGTGGGGTCCCACCCATCTGCACTCAGCATTATTCACACTGGCCCTCATCCAGAATTCTCCCCAAGACTCTTCAGGGTGGATCTCATTCCTGTTAAGCTCAAAACAAAATGCCGTGGCCTGACCTACCCTCTCTCTCCTTTCAGCTCTCCTGGTTCTTCCTGAAGGACCACCGTGCGCCCATCATCCCCGTCCAAGGAGACTCATGGCTTTTCGTGGTCCTAATGGCAAACACATGGTGCAGATAGAGGGATCGGGGAAGGAGAAGAGCTCTGTGTATTCACAGAAGCTCCTCAGCCTGAATATTCCCCCCCTCCAAGAAGCAAATCTTTTCATCTTCCAAGGGTATGCTTTGATAATGTTGTGTGTTAACAGAGTTGAAAATCAGCTAGCTCCTAACATTTTCAGGTATGTATTTTCTTCCGTCTGTATCTCCTACAGCCAGTGACAACATTCAGTTAAGTATTGCACTCTATTCCCTAGCACGGACTTGGCTTACAAGAATAAATCCCACTCTCCACAAGGGCAATTTCTTTCGGTTTGATCTATGCTAAGCCCCAGCAGTAGAACAGCATCAGAGAGTGGCCCCTCTGCAGCTCGGCTCCCGGCCACCGGCGCCCCGGTGACACTCGCCAGCCCTGCTTCTTATCTAATGCTTTTGCCTTTTACATTATCTATCTTATTTTCAACTCCTGCCATTTTATCATTTCCTCCTTGCGGCCCACCGGGCTTGCAGGGCTGAAAGGCTGTCTTTTCATTCGGTCCACGCCAGCAGCAGGCAGACGGCTGGTTCGCTGCGTGCTCGTGAAGCAGGAGCCCCCAAACGACGACACAGGACTCGCTCCCGAGGTCGATTCCTGCTGGCAGCTTCTGCTCTCCTCCTCATCCTCCTGCTGGAACGGGACCTCTTACGGCTCTGGCTTCTTAAAACCCTCTACCAAGTGGTTGTGCAGCCGCAGTGCGTGGCTGCTGGAGCTTGTAGTCCAGAGCTCCAGCCTCTCCCGGCCCCATCCCCTGCTCGGGCAGAGATGCTGGGGCTGATGCCAGCTCAACCGTGAGGACGGGCACCGCCGGCACGCAGCGGCTGACAGCACCGTCTGAAACCACCCAAGGGTGTCTGTTTGTCAAACCCTTCCCCTCGGCTGCCAAAATCCTCAGGGATGGCCCCAGCATTTGAAGACGGATGATGCACGGCATCGTTTTGGGCAGGTTCCTTTTAAACTCAGGTTTGCTGGTCTCTGGGGCTGGAGCTGAGAGCTGCAGCCGCTGCCCTGCCTAGTGCCCGTTCAGCAGCTGGGGCCATAAAACCTGTCAAACTGACACAGCACACACAGAGGAAAACCACAAAAGTCATTCTTTCCATAGCCAGCTAGCCAACTCTCATGATTTTTTTCCCAACAGAGTAGATAACCATTTTGCTAAACGTATTTTACATTTTATGAGCATTTTCATTGCACCTGCTATTGCACATTTCTTACGGCATTTCAAGCTCCCTTGCCCAAATCTGGTACCAAGGTAGCTTCTACCAAGAACTGGCTGGTTAAAAACCACAAAAACTATAGATCGTACCCTGCTGTTGGCCATCAACATTACCACTCTGAAGCTCAGGGCCTTAACCTTTTACTTGATGGTGTAACAGTAAATATATATATTTATTAGCAATTAGCCATTTTTCTCAGAAAACCTGTGTGACAAAGACAGCTCTAATATTTATCACCTGTACATATACACACTCTCTATGAATTTACCTGTCTGTATACATCCACATATGTATCTGTATATACCATATATGCAGACAAATATTTGCCCATGAAGGAAGTAAGAATTACACACTAGCAATTCTGCCCGTCCCCATTGCTTCTTGCTCTCCCGTCTACCTGTTAGCTAGGACTTTGCCTGCAAGGAAGCCAGGCATGAAGTGACAACCTGTCACTGTGCTGAGCCCTGGAAAGGAAGGCAAGAAAGTTGTACTTACTGCAGCCGGCAAGAAAAGCAGAGCAAAGGAATTTGAAAACAGCAGTGAACTTGGTGTAACAGTGAAACAAATCTAAGAACACAACTGTAAACTGAAACTGTAAATTTCAGTAAAACTCCAAAGCAGACCAAGGTCAGTAGGGAAAATCAATCAAACAAACAAACAAACAAACAAACCACTTACACGGTGTTAATAAAGTTTTCCATGCTTAAAAGTGGGATGTTGCAGCTGATCCGCTGACCTTGGCCACTACATTGTAAACTTGTCTCTGAAAGAGCCCTAGAACAGCCTGTGACGGCACGCACGTTCCCACAAAAATCAGTAAACCTCTTAATCTGAGAAAGCTATGTTATTTCACGTAAGAATCAGAGAAGTCAGAAAACACTTCTTTATTCCCTAATATTTACGTGTGCAGAAAACACTTGGATTAATCTAACTGCATCAACTCCTCAGTAAAAATAATGCTGAGCATTAGAATGAGACTGGAGAGCATCGACTGCGAAAGGCTGAAGCTGCAACAGCTTGTGAATGATTTGCCAATGCCATTGAGACGGAGCGGAACTCTCTTCCACCGCTTTGCAATCATCATCTTTTACTAATCAGCCCAACAGCACACGGTAAAAATTGAAATCTGCCTACAAAGCCGCCACATATGGGAAAAGCTCAGTCTTGGTTGTTTTATTTTCAATAAAACCTACAGTAGCCCCCATTGTTTGTTTGCTTTTCCCCCCAGACTAGACAGCATGTGGCTTATGAGCCACACTGATAGATGCGATAAAGCTCCTGCCAGATCTGATTGATGACGGTGCTAGGAAATGCTGTGAAGGTCACACTGTAATTCTCTCTTTGCAGCTGCTCCTGGTAAGAAATGATACAGCAAAAAAAAAAATCTGGATCCGCTAATTGCTAATAACAGGGAAATTCCCTCCTTACCTTGCCTTCTCTTCTCTTCTCTTCCACTTTTGAACAGGAATGCCATAAGCATGTGTAACCGATGAGAGACCAGATAAGTTTCAAAGAGACACTTAAACATACTTTAATGGACAAAAAAATACCCATCCACAGCAACTGGCCAAATATTGAGCTTTTATACATTTGAAGACAGTGCATAGGAGTTCAGCATGAAAGTGGCATATTAAAGAGTTTTTACTATTTGCTTCTCTGCAAAACTGAGATAACATACCACTACGTATTCTCTGTGAAGGAGTGCTATCTCTGATAATGTGCATACATGAATTAAGCTCCTTTCCCAAAGTCCATTCATTATAAATAAACCAACCAAGCATGCTCATTAGAAGTGGCTACCAGCTCAGGATAAACTCAGCAAGCCAGAACATGAGTCAGTCAAGTAGGACACCAAAATCTTGTTTTCCATAAATGTTTAGATGTGATTAGGGCAGTGATAAGAGACTTTGGGGAATTCACAAACATGATATAATCACAGTCCCCTAATGAATAATATATATTTAGTGCAACTCATACCAATTACCTCACATACACAAAGTGCTATATTTCTTGGGGGTAAAATGCTGTTATCTTTGAGACATCAGCTACATTACAGATTAAATCTGAAACCACTTGTGTACTCTTTTCTGGCACTTATTATTAATGGATGGATATATTTTTATTCAGCATTTTGTACTCATAAGGATTTTGGCACAATAAGGCCATTACCAACATCTGTCCTAAAGAAAGACAGCCTTTATCACTCAGCTTAAAAATACATGATGGCAGAGAGATGCTGGCAGCAGAAATCCCCCAGATGATAGTCAAAAAAATCCCACCACTATGTCACCATGAAAGGAATAATGAACTGATTTTTTAAAATGTTTATTTCTTTTTCAGTTTAGGAAAGAGATTTAAAGAAGACAGTCCTATGCAGTTTTGCTTATTTTACTGCCAAACACATATCATCAACTTTTAAGATACACTACATGTAAAGAGCAGTATCTATACAAAATCAAACCTATAAAAAAACCTCCTTCTTTTAAGAGTTTCTTTCCTAGATGTCTTGATGGACACTGGTAAAATATACAACAGATATTGATTCATCCTTTTCACAGGCTAGTGTATTCTCCCCAGGGCTACTCTAAGAGAAGTGATCACCACCAGCTCACGCGGACATTGCCGTGTGTTAAGGGTGCTCAGCACCTTGAGCAGTCAAACCTTACTTACTACGCACCGTGTGTCATGACCAACTTTCTGTTAAGGTGGCAGAGGGGTAATGGACGGCAGACTACTCTATTTTTCTGCTATTCAGCATTTCATTTCTTACCGTATCTCTGGAAATTAGGGGTTATGTCCCAACAGGTTCATTTGTTATCCGCTATGAGATATCCCCCTTTCCACAAACCCCAATTATGTTCCTGAGATTCTATTCGTTAGCATTACTAGCTTCAGCACATGTTTCATGACCTGGAGAGTCAAGAGTTAACTTTTAATCAGGGAGTGAGAGCAATTTAATCTATACATAGTATTTTACTAGAGTGCTGTTGCATATGCAATACAAATACAAGACCTTCACGTATACGTAGCTGGGTAAGTGCCGTCCAACAGTCACGCCGGTGTAATCCCTGCACACTGCACTCAGTCACCTCCGTGAAATTGCACCTACATGTTTTCCTACCTGCTCATAGTGTTGACAGACTATTCTCAGTATTGCTTTATACAGACACTCCCCCAAAAGACATCTGGTATGATATCAAAAACTTAAACTTGCTGTAAGCCCAGCTTAGGATGCTTCATACTAGAAAAGCTAACTGCTCCTAAATTTCAACAGATAACCTTAATAGATGTAGAAAAGGAGTACGTTCAAGACTTAGCTTTTTCAGTCCTGGTCCAGAGTTCACAGTAGCCCTGTATTCCTTTGGTTGACTTCCATTTTTCTATTATTTTTGTTGGGGTTTACTATTAGAGGTCAACTGGGAGCCTCAGAACATTTTATATTAGGGTATATTAACCTGGAATAGTATCTACTGAGAGTGTAACACACTCACCTGCTCAGCCCAGACAGACAGTTCCTGTGCCAGATGAAACACTGTATTTGTCAATAAACTGATGAATCAGAGGAAATTCAGGGTCATACCAGTAGCTAGGTGTGATTCACATCTAAAACAAGCTGAATTGCATAACTGGAAGGGATGCATAAATTTTTTGAAAAGTTGACACAGTAGGCTTTAGTGTGACTAAAACCATAATAACATAGAGTGAACTAAACTGTAGAGGAGTTGGGAAGCGAAGTCCTTGCATCCCACCCTCCCACTTCAGCAAGAGATCTCTTGCAAATGAATATAAAGCACATCCATTCCTCCGCCTCGCCCCCTCCTCGCAAAACAAAGAGCACAGCTTTGAACAATGCACTTAACCAGGCAAGCTCCAGGACACCACACTCCCATTGACTGATGTATCAGATACGAAACTTGTGAAAATGGACGGAAATCAAGTCGGCTGACTCCAGATTGCATAAACCAGCCCTGAACCACTGGCTCTTTGTCCTGGGGCAATGTCTCAAGGAAGTCTGCAGCGAGCAGCAGGGCAAGACAAATCCTGATCTGACCTTACAGCAGGTTCTCTTTGCGCCACTGAAACGAATAGGACAATTAGTCATATGTGTACCAAATACAGCCTGCCCCCACTGAGATTTCAATTTTTATTTTTTTTCTTATGTCTCTCACAATATCCCTTCAATTTTGGGAGGTTCAGGAGATGAAAATGAAAAACCTTTCCACTAAGATTGTATGATTTTTAAAGTAGTGTGAGTAGCTGACCTATTAACGTGTCTTTGCATTTTACCCCTCTTTGTTGCCACTGCTTCAAGAAACACTGCAATTTCAACCCCACAGATCTTCCAAATCCCTTCATCTAAAAATCTACCGGAGTCCCAGGAACACCACATAACACTTTGAATTTTGCTGACATACTTCCCGGGAAACACCAAACAGTGCCACATATGACCAAAGGCAGTGAATATCTGCTCATTGTTCTGCGCGCAGGCTTGTCACTGTGATCACCAGCTATCCAGACACACAAAGGAAACTGTGGATGCTTCTTTTCAGAAGCCATTTCAAATTCTTCTTAAACCCATCTGATGCTCTATAGCCCCAGAAAGACAGGACTGCTCTCCCTCGGGCTTTAATGCAGGATTTGCTCCTCTTCCACCCCAGTTCCAAATGGAAAAACGGATTGTTCGAAAGGAGAAAGTAATTGTGCAGCTCTTCCTATAGAAACCACCAGGAGGCATAAGGGATGACTGAAGGGCACCATGTGCCCATACAGGACAGCGCTGATGGATGGATCCATCTGGCTGCCAAGCTGTTCCCTTGGGCCCCCGCACCGACCCTTCCCGGAGAAGCAAAGAGAAAGAACTTCATAATACTGCTATTTTCCTGAAAGAACAAAGCGGCCCTGTAACACTCGGAGCAAACAGCGACAGAGCACCTGCGAGGGCGAGATACTAGTTACGGAACATACTCCGAGAGCCAACCCAAGCCGTGCTGTGACATTTTTTCCCCCGTGGAACAAAACAAAGAACCACACAAAGAACAGCAGAATCCGTCGGCTTAGGAAGCCCTGGACTGCAGTACAATATTTAATTAGATCTCTCTGGCTTTGAGATGTATTATTTTATGGTCGGATCTCAGCTGAAAAGCTCCGTCACGGCAAAAGGTACAATAAATACAACAGGCAGGGACACACCAAGTGTTGGCATCAAACTGGTCCTATAGGATCCAGAGGGGAGATTAGCTCAATACTTCTCCGTTCCCGACATCTGTCTTGTCTCACCTTTCAGAAGTGTGCATCCATTCAACTGCACTGCCTTTCTGGGCAGGTGAACGCCTCGGTTTCCGAGGGATGCCTGCCTGAATCCATTCACCTCCTGCGACTCCAGAGCTCGGAGTTTATAAAGCGGCGTCCGCTTTTGGCCGTTCCTCTTGCTCTTTTGCCGTCTATTATTTTCCTACCGGCTAAATCTTTGGCAAGTTTCCCCTACCCTCCCCACACAAGACACATACGCGCCTAGAGCCGACAAAGTTAAAACCGAGCTTCCAAAAAACCCTCAGTGGAAGAAATCAAAATACGTCGCTGTGAACTGAACCGCCGCCTACCAATCGCAGGCTGCTTTTTAGTTTTAACCTCTCTGTTAAACAGGAAATAAAAAGGAGGGGGTCGGACGGGGAAGCCAATGGGACAGATCTGGAAGGATGGTTCTTTTCGCCTTTGCCCTTACTGAATCCAGGACTGTAACATGATGCAATCTCTCGGCTATGATGAAACGGGTTCAAATGGCAAGGTCTGGAGAAAGACCACCTCTTCCCACCCCGAAAGGCAGAAAATCGCGAAACTCTCGGCCGTACAAAGCAGCGGCGCGGCTGCCAGGCTTGGTGCCTCTCCCCGGGAAGGGATGCGAGCTCGGGGGCGGCAACCGGCGGCTTTCATTCCGCGGGGTCTCGGCCGCATTTTGGGCTCGTCCGAAGCCCGGGCGCGGGCCGCGTCCCGCAGCGATGCCGGGGCCCGGCGGGGAGCCGAGGGGGGCGGCAGCCGCCGCCTGATGCTCGGGCTCCCTCGCCGCTTTTTCCATGTGCTTCTCCCGGCCAAGAAAACGAGCGAGACTTTTTTTATTTTTCAGGCTTTTTTTTTTTTTTTTCCCAGCCAGCCCACGGCCTTCCTCGCCCGGGGCGGCGGAAAAAAGCCCCTTTCCGAATCCAGCCCTTCCCCTCCCTCTTTTTTCCTCCTCTCCCTCCCTCCGAGCTCGGCAGAGAGATGCTGCCGGGAGCGAGCGGGGACCGCGGCAACCCTCCTACCTTTCCGGCCGTGTCCTGCCTCGGCTGCGGGCACAAAGCGGGGCTCGGCGCAGCAGCGGGGGCGGGCGCAGCTCCGGCCCCGGAGCTCAGCGCCGCGGAGCCCAGCGCAGCCCAGCACCGCGCCGCACCGCGCCAGGGGCGGGGACGGGGCGGGGCGCCCGCCCGGCCCCGCCCCGCGGGGAGGGGACAGGGGGGAGGCGGAGCCAGCGGAACAAAGGCGGGGGGGCGGGGTGGGGGGGCGTGTGGGGTGCGGCAGCCCACGGGCGGGGGGGCGGCTTCCCCACGGGCAGGGGCAGGTGAACCAAAGTGCCCCCCCCCCCCTTTTGGACACGTTGCGAGGCAGATGCTGGCAGTTTTGACGGGGGCTGCCTGCCCCCGAGCTGCGGGTCCTTGGTGGATGGAGGATTCCCCCCCCCCCCCCCAGTAAATAGTGAAATTGGGCAAAATCGTGAAGTGGAGCTTCAGCGCAGCCCACCCCCTTCCCGAATTTATGGCCAGGAGACGCTGTCAGTCTGGCGTTCGGCTGGGGGGGGGGAATAACCCAAAGCGTGGAACTGGAGCACCCCGAGCATGGTGCCGCTTATCTGAAGTCCCAATTTAAGCCCGTTTGTTAAAATGGTGTAAAGCCATGCACGGACCCAACCCGGATTTAAAACTGGGCTCTGTCATCTTCGCTTAGCTTGAAACAAGCCAGATGCAAATCAAGAGTGCAAGGTGAGACAGTCGATGTTTATTAAAGTTTGTACTGATTAAAAATTCCCTCCAAGAGCTTAAAGCAGCCTTCAGTTTTTAACAAAATCACAGGGCGAACCACTGCAAACTTCCGTATGGACAAGGTGGGTAAACATGTTCCAACTTTGACAAGCTCACATATTTCTTTTCTTCTCTGTCCAGAAAGAAATTGTAAAACCGAGGTCACAGAGGAATGTTACTAAAGGAAGAACATTAGTTAAGGCAACAATTTTTCTTCATCTTTAGTCCAGCTGGGTGTTACAGCATCTTTTCATTTACTTCAACTCTAACAGCTGGATGCACAAATGGTCTTTTGTGAGAAGTACTTGTGGAGCATTCTACGTGCACGTTCATCGTTCTGTACAAGCTTGTAGCTTCTGTTGTGCATTTTAAGAGTATACAACTCATTAAGCATCTTTAATTTTGGTCAATAAAAGCTGGTTTGATCTGGCCAAGTTTAATGGGATCTTCTGTCCCGTTTCATCATCCTCAGTCATTCCAATACGGTGATACCCAAAGTAACAGGTTCAACCAGGGAAAATTCTATTTATTCAGCATTTACACTGCATGGCCAGCTAGGATATGCATGGGATCTCTGTAGCCTAAACCAGGAGTGCTGAATTCGCACCCCAACCTTGTCCGGAAAAATTGTTTAGCCCCAAATCTCACTTTCAGCTGTTCTCTTTCTTGTATGCCTTTGGGTATGGGCAGGGAAGGACTTGCCTACTGGATGAGCTCTTCAGACAGCAGCAGCCTGCTCCTACCTGCCTTTTTTCATTCCGCTTGTCGAGAGCTGGCAGGAGTGGGGTTTGGAGTACTTAGAAGTACTGATTTTTCTGGCAATATTAAAGGGCTTAGTCGGCCTTGAAAAATTAAACCGTAGCTCCACTTCTCCACAGTTCAATTGCTTTCAGCTATTGCTGTCTTAGAGCTACTTGATTTGTATCATGACCTGTAAAACAGGATCGCCAGAGAGAGCAATCCAAAAGCTTGCTGTAAAAGCACAGCCCTTGGCTGCTCTGGCGCATGCAGTGTAATCCGTGCATAGTACCACTGATTTGTATGCTTGCAGTGAGCACTTCCAGGATTTTGTGGCTTTACTGCCACTGGTTTGATAAATTTTAATGCACACATTACATTAAGTAACACTTCAGTGTATAGCCTCCACTTGCCCTAAGACATTGTGTGGCACCTCTGCAGTCTGTAAGCAGGGTGCTTGGTTCTGGCAACACTGCAGAGTATTTCTTCTACAGAAATGTCCTGAAGTTGTTAGGAAGCTGATCACCAAAGAAACAAAGATGAGAAATAGTCATCACAAGACTGACAAGAAAATAAGCACTTTATGCCCTATGCCAGATGAGAAAGGGAGATAACAAGGGGTTTATCCTTAGGCTGTTGGAGAGATTGGTAAGGACTTCTTGTCTGCTGGTGGTAACTCCATAGGGATTAAAGAATGGGCCATCTATCACAGAGACAAATATCAGACAGCACAAACAGTTCCTCTGAAGACAAACTCTCTCTAAAGCTGAAGGGCTCAAAAGACCTTTTTTCTTATTTGAATTCTTAGTTTCCACAATGATGCATTTTTAATTGGCATTCCCTCCCCCCCCCCAATTCTGAGTTTGGCCATACGCATTCCATAAGCTAATTCAGCTGCAGAATAGACCTTAGTGATTCAGTGAATTTCTTTCCCATGAGTGTCTAATGACACTATTTAAATACAAATTCTATTTTATAGAATTAAAAGGAACAGCATATAACTCACCTCAAACACAGTATCATCAAAATAAATCAATTGATTACTACGGAGTTTCTTGCATGGAAACTGAAGTCACGTCATTAATAGGAAATCTGTGGTTCACAGTAACTGTACGTCATACTTTGCACCCAATAAACTTCTTAAACTAATCATCTTCTAACACAAAGTAGTAGAAGGCAAATTCGTATAAATCTCCTTATGTGAAACACGCATCCTCCATGCTTGAAAAAGCACCTTCTAGCTTTAAGACCAAACATCCATGCAATGTTCCAAATACTCTTTGTTCTCAGTAATTCACAATACACTTCTGCTCTATGGAGGGTAACTTCATTACTGTAGAAATAGTCTTCACAAGCTTTAGGCATGACGTGATGAAGCTTAGTCATAGGGATGCCCTTATCTTCCTGTAATCTTCTCAGCACTGGTTATCACATAAAAGAAAATAATCAGAGCAAAGAAAAGGAAAATAATCCAGTAGTTCCAGCAGTAAGGTATCCAAATATAGTTATTTACAAGATTGGGACTTTTACCATCAGATAATCCCTAGCGTGTTTAAGGAGAAAAGTCATGACAATGACAGGCCATATTTATTATCTTTAGGATGTGCTTAGAAGAGTTATTATGCATGTTTTACGATATTATTTTTTTCCCCTTGGAAAATCAACATTGAATGAAATCTGAGAAACAGAGGCATGAGAAAAAAAACTCCAGCCATTTGTTGTGATTTATGTCTTGTACGGAACTCCAAGCAATTTGGATTTGGCTCACTTAAATAATGTAAAAAGGCAGGAAAACAGTACTTGAAGCATTTAAAAGTGTGGGTCAGTTTTTAAAGATACACTCCATTCCACTTCAAATCTGCCTTGGACTGAGTCCATAAGTGGACAACTCAGTAGTTTAAGAGGCCCCAAAACCTCAGCAACATCCTGGTGAGAAAACAAGTATAAGAAAAGCTATTGGATGATGTAAGTGACGATTGGTATCCCCTGCACAGCACTTTCAGTAAGACCTTTCAAGACGTCTCTACAAGAATACGAGGGTTTTTTCAGGGTCTTATAGTGAAATCATAGCTGTAGGAAAGAGCCTGTACGTTCTTGTCATTTGGTACCAGAAAGGCTGTCAAAACAATCTGCCTCTTTGGGGTGTGGTTTTTTTTGGGGGGGGGGGGGGGTTTGAGGGATTTTTGTTGTTTGAGCGGACATAAAAACCCCACAGTCGGTAAAACATTGACGTCACGTAGAGCCCAGCCGCTGCCCCGTGCAGAAGACACTGGCGTGTCGGGCCGGGAGATGAGGGGTGCCCGGAGCGAGCCGTGCCGCGGCCGCCTCCGACCTCCTGCCCTCGCATCCAGCTGGCACGGGAGAACTGACGGGCTCGGGGAACAGTGGAAAGCCGGCAAAAATACTGCGCAATCTGGGCTGTCAAGAGATGGAGTGACATTACAGTAATTGCCACGCTCTTCAGTAAACATAATGATGGCAGGATTTCAAAACCAGAAGGCAAGTTACGGCTTTTTAGAACAAAAATCTCCTGTTACCTTGAAACTGTGATTCTTCTGTAAAGAAAACATCAGTGTTTCTACAGCTGTCTCAGATGCTTGAGGCATTTACAAACTAGGAATAAATGTCTTTTACCCACAGCAGAAAGCTCTTGATAAAGGTTGGGTTTTTTTTCCTTTTTTATCATATACTGTGATCCTGTTATGACAGAATCTATTGTTATTAATACTCTCTCAGCATCTTCCTGATTTTTTTTTAAATAGTATCTTTTTGAAGGATCTCTTTAACAAGTCATATTTTCCTGGGTCCTGTGTACTTTCCACATTCACTGTGGAAAACAAATATTATATTTTGCATATACTTTTAAAATTTGTTTCCAGAATCTCACAGTGCTGAGTATACATATGTCCCAGAAGGGCTGCTTCTACAGGTAAAACTTACTTTTATAGAAATGCCATTCACCTCTCTGCAGAAAGCAAATTTGAAAAAGTGTGCATCATAGAAACTTCAAGAAGAGGGATTATGCAGCTTTTATATAATGTTTGTGTCTCTCCTTACTTTCTACAGAGATAGGCCTTCTCCTGTATAACAAAACTATTTACAACTATCTTCTCTTCACAGAGATGTAAAATAACTTAAATTAGCTTCTTCATTCTACTACAAATTGATTTTGAATCAGGGCGAAGGAGGGAATACATACAAAAGAATAATATATACTTTATAAAATCTTAATGTAGCTAAAAATTATTACTTCCCATTCATATTCTTCTGTTTGAGCTAAATACAAACAAACAATCCCTCCTTCTGATTTCCATTTTAGAAGAAATTCTATATAACCTGACCTTTACGGTCTTGTGCAGGTAAGATTGCCAGTGATTTCAGTGGGCTTAGCATTTAGCACCTGACATTTTCAAAATGCTATGTTAACATCCTTTTATTAGTTTCATATTAAACCCTCAGCAGCACTGAGAAGTAGCTCTACCTTTGGGTAGTACAAACTTTTTAAAAAAAAATAAAAATCCAAGTCTCGTTATTTTCATTTTTATATTAAGCTTGAACACACTGGGGGATTTCCTCTAAATCTCGCCTCCTTGCCCCTGCTTTCTTTGAATTCAAGCAAGATTGGGTCAAAAATGGAATCTCAGCGCTTCCCTGCCTCTGTCCCCCCTGCATTGTTCAACAAGGTATGAAACTCTATACCTTCCTTCTCCTTTATCATCAAGATCAGGGAACAGCCAGTTCTTAAACTTATCATCTGTCAAAATAATGCCCGTGTAATTCTGTTGAAAATCTCAACTATTCAGATAAACCCACTGTGTTGTTTTATGATATCATTATTTCACACTTTTTCCTAAAGAAGAACACTTTTGTAAGCACTGGAAAAGCTAATTTAAGTTACTCCTTATTTACACCTTATTTACTCTTGAGTTGACTCACTGTGATACAACGTCTCTTTTTTACATGAGTAGTTTTCTTATTCCTTCAAGAAAGCTTGGCCAGGTTTGCTTTTAATGATACTTTCACAAGTAACACAGCCGTACTTCTTCTGCTCCAAAACCCCTTTCCAATTTTTCCATTTAAGCCAATGCATTAGAAGGCTTTTGAAAGAAAAAGACCTTATTTATGGTTGGGCACCTGCTACTTCAATGCTTACCTTCTGTACAGTCTGATGATGCAGAGTAAGTATCTTTGTAAGATTTGTTTTGCAAGTATTAGGCCTCTTTATTTCTTACTGAATTTCTTACAGTAGATGTTTCACCATTTTTTAGTAAGCAAGATAGGGTTCAAGAAATTTTTCATAAATAGTTCTAATTTCAGAATAATAGCAGTGTTGCCATCTGATATTAATCTAGAAATACTAATTTTAGTCATCTCATGAGTGTAGAAGGCTCAAAGTATGCTAATTTATATGTAAGCCTATTTCAGAGGTACAAAGGTAAAGGAAATGTGAAAGCACATAATGATATTTATATTTTTATAGAATATTTTCAAAAACATTTATACATCCTGGAGGAAGGTGTCTGCCTTGAAATTCAGCACCTCATAATAACCTACAGCAGCAGAGTCCTCCCACTGATGACAACAGAACATTCTTCTGTAGAACCCTTTAATTTTAGCCCCTACTCAAAAAAACCCCCCAACCCCAAAAGATACATTGCAGCTTCTATTCTGTATTTATATTCTCTTCTGTGCCATTTAAAATGGAATAAAGTATTTCAGTAGCCTTTGGTGATTATGTTATTTTTATTGCACTATAAAAATAACCAGTTATTACACTGAAAAAAGGATTAAGGAAAAAAATGCAATTTGAACAATTTGATGCTTATACGGTGACTCATAAAGTCCTGCAGGCACTTCCATCTATCAAAAACTGGCTGGGAGATGAAAAATGCCTAGTATAAAACTGGCAAAAACTGGGGAGCCCCAAGTGTCTATACTCCACATCCTTAACTTGAGAGATTTTATTTAAAGTCTGACTAGCAAAATTGTCAAGTGACATGAAGAGTATTAACCTGGTTCCCCAACTCAATTATTCCAGGCCAGAGAACTCTAAGAAAATTCAGACAGACCATTAACAACCTCAATTGTTTAATTTGCTGTCAATCATGGTACCTATTTAATTATCAGTTAATAGAAAAAAATCATAGATAGTAGTGTAAAAAATAATAATGACTCTTATGTCAGAGTTCAGAAGCATGTCCGCTCACGGTGGGGAAAAACCCAACAACTGGCAATAGTGAGACTAGCTTAAGCAAGGCTTCAGCGTAATGTATATTTGTAGTAAAAAATGTCAAAGTCATTCTTACGTTTCTTCTTCCCCTGTAAAAAAAAGATGTTACAACATTTCACATAACGTCGTTAATAAAGCAAATACCTTAACGACTTCATTCTGTCAGACCACCTCCTGAATACAAGGTACAATGGGCTGAGAGGAGCTCGCAGAAGAATTATCAAGGGCAAAGAAAGGTTTTAATCTCTAAAGAAATTGAAAACATTGCAATTTTTAATGGAGAGATGAGTTAGAGGATGTAATAAAGGAGTGCATCATAGCAAGTGGAGAAAACAGGTCAACAGCAAATCATTAAGGACACCAATGTAACAAGATGCAGAAACAGAAATCAAGGATATCCAGGCTTCTTCTAACAAATGGTAAACACATCACAGCTGAGACAGTAAACATCTTCCTTAAAGCCTTGAATCGTTATACATTTGGATATGTGGGACACACTGCTTTTGTCTGGTTTTGGTTTCCTACTGATCACCCTGGAGCTGCTGCTGTTGCGCAGTCTGGCACAGAAGGACTACTGGCCGGTCCCAACTGCTTGAGTGCTGCACAGATTTGTTCAACCATTTAAAAAAAAAAAGTGGAACCTTATTTACAAATACCTGCATGCATAGTAGTCAAGACATCAAACACCAAGTGGTGGGAAGAAAACATGCTGAATCATGAAAGTAAGAAAGAGCACTGAGAAAAAACACAAAACTACTCACTTCTCTTAGCTGTAACTCACAGTGACGGTGGTTGTGAGGAGGGAATAATAACCAGCTGCAGTAACCCAACAAGTTTGCTTCATTACCAGAGAAGTAAACTACTGAGATCACATTTCAAACGCATGCATTCTTACCGAGTACCACCTTTTCTAACATGGCTTTTCACAAAACAGAAAAAGTGAGAAGGGATAGAAAGACTCAAAAAGCCTGAGCTGGCACCTCCCAAGAGCCTGTGAGGATTTGGCCATACCTCAGAGGCAGCCTGGATATGAAGAAGAAATGGAAGCCTCCAGTATAATTTTACATGTACAAGAGGGTTGCAGTCTGTCATTGTTATATTAAAACCAGTTGTCTTTTTTTTTTCAGATACTCAAGATACCTGAAAAATGGCAGCCACGCCTGTGACCAATCAAGTAATCACATTGGTCAAGGGTCAGTCTAGATCTTAGGAAGCTTGGAAGAACATGACACAAGTCAAAGGGCCAGGAGAATATAAGGACACTCTGAAGCCCATGTGCCATACAGATGACAGTGCCTGGGATGTCACGTAGCTTACCTGCAAATAGCAGAACAGCATTTTCCTGCAGATCTGTGAAGAGGCTAATAAAATTAATGGTCTGGCTTGGTCACGCTTGGGAAATGTCAAATAGATGGTTCCTCATCAAAATGAGCAATGTAAGACAAGGCATCTCTCTTGGTCTGAACTACATCTTTTTTGTTCATGTAAAACTAGCCCTGTCTCAGAGGGTTATGACATTCCAGATAGCTTCTCACAACTATGTATTTTCTTGTTTCTGCAATTCCAGTTTTCAGAGCTCTCCCCTGAACCACAAGGAAAAGAAATAGAAGAAGGTCAGACAGAAATGTCCAGCCTTCTCAGACAGCTATAATGGTAATCTGGCACGCCTGGTTTCCTATCTGGAATTGTTGGTCAGATATTCCTCAGCAACCACAAAAATCCATGTGTTTCTTTGTCTCAAGGACTATGATGATGAAAGAAATTGGCTCTTTCATTGCTGTGTTTAAGACATGCCTTCTTTAAAATACATGAGGTGAGAATTAGGTCATACATCAGGGCTGTCATGAACAGCTGAGACATACACTTCAGACCCAAGTCTGAAAATGAAATCTCTTGACAGAATTCCCTTGCTTCTTGTATACGTATCAAAATAGGTTCCATCAAGAGTTATACTGACCCTTTTGAGCTGCATAGCCATATCCATACTTAGCAAAATGCTGAAAGACAGCACTTCCCTGAAAACAAGACTACGGAACTGTATCTTAATAACTCTAAAGAACATTATCTAAAAAACAGCCGATGATTTGTCGAGACTCTCAGTTTGTTAGTGCCAAGGCTGGACCGCACTATCAGATGGAATATTCTGGCAAAGACTTATCTCATTACTCTGAAATGTATTTTCCATTTCATAATGCTATTTAAGATTAGCATACGGAACTCTAGACATAAACCAGAATATTGATTATGCACATGTTAGTCTATTCACATTTAATAAGACACTCTAAGCTCCTGAAAGAACACTACATGACTAAAATTCCAATTTGCAGTTTTTAAATGGGCAAAATATGGTAACATTTAGAAAGAGAAATGTTGTATTCTCTGGTATGCCATGTTCTGGTTTATAGAGTTTAGGTGGTGTACAGAAAACTTAGCAGCGAAGTGAATTACAACGCTACTCACTTCATGGCCCTTTTACACTGATATATTTGGCTGGTGCCAAACCCAGCATACAATATCATACTGTAAATGAGAATTTAGTTAGGCAGAAAGCATAACTAAATAGGTCACTATACTATATGACAGTAGATGCTTTAAATATAGAGTGATACACCGACATGTATCATCTGAAAAACAGAACAGCTTATTGAGTTATGCTACCTTGGCACAGAACGGACATCTACAGACCATTTCAAACTTTCAGGAAAAAGAAGTAAGAAGGACACACAAGAGTACTTGTTCATCTAACGTCAGCAAAGGTTTTGTGTATGGAAGCCAAAATTCCTTTTTGGTTTTGGCTGGTAGTAGGAACGTAAGTTGATAAACTGACTGTCTTCTAAAACATTTTTGCGTGTTTGGCATCGAATATGTGCCTTTTTTGGTGAATAGTATAATGAACACAAAGAATTACTGTCTTAAGGCGTTTTGTGAGATCTGTGCAATTCAAAGTACCACCCTAATGGCTTGGAAGTGATTTGGTAACATGGTCTAGGAACTGCCAATGGTCATAAGACTGGTATTCCACCAACTTGGTAAAATCTGGCTTACTATTTTCACTGACAGACTGCAGGCATAGAATTAATTTCATCTAAGATTAGATAGCTTACAATGTATACTTCCGCAGTTGGATTGGCTTTCTTTATATTCAGTGGACAGAAATACGAGAGGTGCAATTCATATAACTAGTTTTGAACATTAGGATGTGATTTTTTTCTCTTCACTGACCATAAAACGGAACATAATACAGTACAGCAGCATGGAGCTGTTGATCACATGCGTTGCTTAGTAATGCACATGTTCCTTATAGCATAGGTTGAATCCTACACCGGTACAATAGCTGCTGTGGTTAAGCAATTTTCAAAGTATTTATGAAGATCCATACTGAACCTGATCTGCACCGGTATATACATTTCTTTGATTGACCTGCAATTTTTTGACTTACTGAGAAGATGCCTGTAATCAATCTGATGTCCCAGGAAGATATAGATGAGAAGAGTGGTCTTCACCAACGTCAAACTTATTCATCATCATTCTCCAGCCAGTTGTTGTTCTCCTGGATTTAGATTTTCATAGTACCAATGGATGTTGCTGATCATGTTTCGGAATGGCCCATTTCAGTGCGCTGCCAGTTTTCACATGTAGGCAAGATGTAAGCTATTCTGAGGTTGAAGAGCATTATGGATGCAGCCTACAGGTGATCAGGAGCTCTCAGTTAAGACTGGCTAATGTTCTGTACACTGAACATCACCAGTGAAGCAACTTTTGCTTGGTGAGATGTGACAGTTGCTAGATGGATTGTTTAAATCATGACCAACTTTACAGTAACTTGACATTCAGAGGTACACTTGATCTCCTCGGTGAGCAAATCTAATGCAAATTATATACTATTTACACTACTATCATGGGAAGACCCTATCCAGAGCAGCAGTACAATCTAAAAATTATACACACATTAGCAAAGTCATTCAGTTTTGTTTTCGTTTTAATGAATTTTTTAAACATCTGTATCATCAGACAAAACATTTAGGTCATGAGAAAATATTTATTTCCAACAGCATGGATTCTGAAAGTTAGTTGGAAGAAGGCATGTTCAATGCTATGATTTTTCCAATGCTGGGTCAGTTGAAATAGTGTGTTGTAGTGCATATATTAACCAGTTACTTTAAGGAAATGCAAAAATACATAGTGAAGTAGGAAGTGAATACAAACATTCAAGGCAGTAAAAATGGAGAATACTGACACATGGCTGAAAAATGTACTTTTTGTAACGCTCTTTTGTATCACACAAAACTAGCAACTCACTTTAGAACATTCTTTGTCAGCAACCATACTTCTGACCATATGAAATTATTAAATTTAATACAGTCTTTCAGCTGGAAGAGATATTAAGGTCTAACGCTCATATCAAACACTTAGATTTTGTTAGCTTTGCTTGTTATTTAAGATAGTTTCAAGGTACTGCACCAGTATCACATAGGTTTGGTTTTTTTTAATTGATTTGTACAGAAACATGCAAATAGTAATGCATGAGGGTTTTATATATTTGATTATAATTGGATGTATTATTGATAGAGCACACCAAGCTTTTTTTGTTACATTTTATGCTGAACTGTTCCATTTCCACACCTACCAATTGCCATCACCATTCTCATGGCTTATCATGTAAAGCCAGAAAGTGGAAAAAGTAAGAATGTCTTTACTTAGGACACATATTAATGAAAATAATTCTTTTATAGATAGATATATCTATCTACATATAATTAAGATTACATGGTATTTTTTTCAGCATGAAATGTAAAAAAAAAGTTCTCCAAACACCCCAAACTAGTAGGAAAACACGGTTAACTGGCACAATACACTCTTAAACCAGTTTTGTATAAGGCTTCAGTTTTCCTGATGAATGGGACTAAATTTTTAAGTAGGTCTGTATACATTTTAGTCATTATAACTGTTTTATGTCACAATATATTCTTAATAAAATAAAAACTCTTGTGTTGTAATTAAAGATAGCTAGTTACCTTCTAGACAAATATGTCCTTTTAGAGAGTAGGCTGTGTCTAAATATAAGAAGTAGAATTAAGGTGCTTCCATATTTTTGCTTTCATTTTTAAAAAGTACCACACATAAACAATTGCAATAATTGCTTGTGAACATGCTTTTCTTTGGCTTTTACCGTATTTTTAATAGCATGTGATCCCCCCTTGGAGACTTTTATCTTCATTACTTACTTGATTTTGTAAAAATTGTGTTGTAAAACTTAATAGAACAAAATGTTGGATGCATTTCCTTTGTCACAGCTACACTTTTTTCTCTTCCCTTCAGAATTTCCGTTTGCATCAAGCAATAACTGCAAGCAACAATAAATTTAAAGCTAGATTTTTTGCATGTTGTAAACTGGGTAGGACCAGGAGTTACTGACAAAACCAGCTGGTCATGCAAGATTAGCAAATTCTCTGTATTCCAACGCATTGCCATCTAATCTGTCCTGTTTCCCCTGACACATACTAACACAATGAAGCTGGACAATGGTTCAACAGCAAGTGCATGTGATAGTTCTGGCAAGACTATTTTTGTTTTGATTAAGCACATATTTTATCCGGGAGGGGCTAGAAAAGCAGGGCCTTTTTCTTCAGGTCATTTCGCTTCCAAAGTGCCAGACGATCAAATTCCTCAATGCTCATTTTGAAGACTTCCTGGAACTCTTCAGGGGACAAATGCCTCTTTAAAATGAAAACACAAAAAGTACCATTAAGCTCGTCTGTGCATACAGGAAGATTTCTGCCCTTCCTAAATTTTAAAACACACCGCAAAATAATGCATTAGGATTTGCATTTAAATTCCCAAATTGGTTCTGGAAAAGACTGCATCAAAACCAAAGGAGCTCAGAGTAGCTGGGAAATGAAATTATTGATGGCAGTAGTGACTTTTGAAAAAAAAAAAAAGTAATCTTTTCAATATAGTTCCAACTGAGCAGAAGTTATGGGTTTTGGGAAAAAGAAGTGTTTATACACGGTGCTTGATGACAGAGCACGCTGCGACAAATTTAAGCTATTCCAGAACTTTAAAGAGATTGATAACAATGTAATTTCAGAGTTGGATTTCTTTTGCCTTTATCTTTAATGAGAGCAGTGGACACCACACTGGTCCACTAATAGCAGCCTTGTAACAAAGGAGAGAGCACACTGCTAAATTCTTAAATCCAAAATGTGCTTATGCATGGGGATAAACTCCTATCAGCAGTCCAAGTTGGATAAAGTGGGGTTTTTTTTAAATGCCAAGAACTACGCTTCTATTTGATGTTTTCATGATTCAATATTAAAAAAAATAAAAAGAGAGAAAAAGGGGAGAATACCAACATAAAGAATTGGAAGGAGGTAGGATAACAATTGCCTAACAATTACTAGTATACACACAGAAAAGGCAGAAAAGATAAATGTGTGAATTAGAAAAGAATATCATATAAAATTCTTCTGATAATTGTGGACTAACTCTTGCTCAAGCATTTCAGTGGTATCAGTTACGGCTCTCTGTTTCTCATCTGTTAAGCACGCACCGTCCAAAAGGGTCAGATTCAGTGCCATGAGAATTACAAACTGCAATTTTTAAACATGGACTCTCCTCTTCCACATAGACTTCCCTGAAACCTGGGACCAGCACTGCAATCTAACCCTCTCTTCCCCAACCGAGCTTTTGACTCGAAGCTCCGCGGTCGCAGCTCTCCTTCCAGGCACACCTGGGCAGCCCCAGCCTGAGCACCTCCGCACCTGCTGGAGCACCACCTGCATCCAAAAATTAGGTGCCCCAAAGCCGCTTAGCGCAAGAAACGCTCGGACATGCCTCACGCAGCAGAATCAGGCTCATCACACATGAGACGACTGTGTTATTTCAAAGGAAGGATATCGGCCCTTTCCTTTCATCTCACTGCCTCCTGGTTGCAGGACTTCCCAGGAGGTGAGAAATCTGAGTTCAATGTCCTCATCGTTTGGAGGAGGCTCAAAACCACCATCTAGTCTACATTACTCACTCTCAAGACGCATGCTGGCAAGCCAGCCAGGAGAGTAATTTTAAAGGAGATACAGTCCTCACCAATGTGTATAATGCTACCAGCAAACACTGAGTGCAAGATGCTGAAGGCAGGGGGGACACAGCACTGCCCAGGGAAGGGGAGCCACTCGGTCCTTTCGACTATGTTTTTACCGGTCATTCAAATAGCCCAAGGTTGTCTATCACTTGAATCAGTTCCCAGCATCGTCTGGAGGAGCGCTTGCTAAAATTGTGGCACAGAGCACGCTAACATGCCCTGGTAAACCCACGACGGTTCACCTGACCAGGATGGACGCAGCCCTACCTCACAAAGCTATTTTTCTGGACAAATTTGAAAGCAAAATTTTTTTCCCACTTACTAACAATGAGTTTATTTTTGTACTGTAAATTACTCAAGGAAAACTAATGAAATTGTTTGTAAGAAATCACTACATTTAATTACCTTGAATGGTCATCATGGGCGCTTGTGGTTTCTTAAAAAAGGACAGCCTTGGTTTTTTTTTTCCCCTTGAGATTCCACATATTCAGAACAGTGACTAAGAGTTTGGAACTGAGCCTTCATTTTTCATTTGACCAATGATAGGAACCCACCATAAGCACTACACATAGCATGGAACAAACACGGCATGCACATTTGGCAAAGGAGATCCTGTTTCGCATGGAAATGAGCAACATCTGACAATATATTTTAGAAACAATCTCTCACTGACAGAATTTAATTCTACTGGGTTTGGAAAGAAAAAGTATCTTCTCACTACATTGATTTTTTTTAATATTTTCCTGGTAATCCAGCAGACAAATGTGAGCAAGCTTAACTTCAGCAATTTCTCACAGCACGGAACATGTCTATAAGTTGTGGGATTGAAAAAGAAGTATGGATGAGCAAAGTGTATCATATTTTGTTTTATCTTACTTTCCAGATTGTGGATGAGACTGGAGATATCCCCTCACTCAGGAGAAAGCAGTGACAAACTGTAGTTCATCCTCAAAGAGAAAATCAGAAAGCCCATACATACCCTGCAGGTAAATCCACTTTGCCAATCATCCAAAACCCTAGGAAATGTAAAACTTTAAAAGGAATGTTTTCACCATTTTTTTTTCTTCAGGTAAATTACACCATGTCTTCCTAGAAATTGCTGTGGTCTCATCAAATCTGTTTCAATACTGAAGGTCAATGGAGGGAGACTCAGCAAGCCCTACGTCAGGCCGCAGGCCTTTTCTGCAGGGTGCCAAATACTCGCTACACATTCACCTTCCAACGAAGCTTGCCACCAATCTCAGCAAAAGCTCTGCAATTTCCCCTTTCCTCTCCAAGACCTTACTTTGCCATTTATCATTTTGCTTTGCCCTCAGGCTTAGCGAGCTTTCAGTCCACGTGCATCTATCCAAGCCTGTATGAATTGGATGTGCGCTCTGCTCCTCTGCTTGTATCCAGATGACATCACCTTCATTCCTCGCGTGCACTCATTTTCTAATTACACTGAAGTTTTGTTTTACACCAGCACCATTTTTTTTCCTCGCAGAAGTTCTCAGTTGGTGCTGCCTGGTCCAAAAACAGCTGAGAGTTTCCAGCCCAGGGATGCAGTAGCAGAGATTGAGATGGGGAAAGGACGAGCTCACTTATTTCCACCTCCCATTCCACTAGGCAGTTTCTTTCCTTTTAATTCTCCTCCACATACTGTCCCTCATCTCAAGGACTAACAACCAGACTGCAATATTAGTAAAGTTTCTTACTCCATCAATGCATTATCCACAAGCAAAATTAATTCTAGTAGAAGGGAACACTTCCCCTTTGGTCTGAACCCTCTCTGAGGACACCAGTCTGTGCCCAGTGTAGCATAATTCCCACTGTTTTCCCTGCATCTCAGAAACTTTCACCATCCCTTTCTTAGGCATCAAGGGCTCTAGCTTTGGGACTGACCCTAGAAGCATCAGTAATTACAGTTCTGTCTGCAAATTTTGGAATAAACTTTGATCCCAGAAAGATGTCATCAAACTGGCAAAGCTTCAGATAAAAGTAACAAAAGTAATCATGGGTTGCAGAGTTTGATTTATGAGGAAAGACTAAAAGGCCTAAGTATGTATAAGGTTAGCCAAATGATGACTAAGGGAAAATATGGTAAATGTCTACAAGTATTTGAAGGGTCTAAACACCATGGGAATAGGCCAGTGTGGGAAGTTTATGATCATACTTTGTATGTGCAATGTTAAATTTTGTCTGCACTATTGTTGGGACCTTCCTAAACCTTATAGCTTTAAGACCCAGGGCTCTTCCCAAAGGCAGAGAAAATGCACCACTAAGAAGTCTTAGATTGATTTATCTTTCTTCTCAGCTATTTGAATATTAGTTTGTCTTAAATGAAGCGTTACGTTGTCTCATTAGTCAAACAAAGAAGGGAAATTGAAAATTATGCATAGGGAATAGGGAGGATATTCATTCTGAGGTATGAGAGAAGATGTGTATGTAAAGCTATGCTTTACAAGGCCAGGAACATGGTTTCTTTTTTTTTTTTTTTTTAGGATTGGATCAGCTTAAAATATCCAGCTATGTTAATAGTTCATCATTGGGCCATTAAAGGAATGGCCAAACTTATTAGTAAAAATAACATTGATTCCTTTTTTTTACTAGGGTTGGCCTTGTTTACATAGGAAGTCTGGGTGTTTTACAGTGTGCTAGTAACCAATTCTTAATTCCCTTTGTGACAATTTGGCCATATTCAGGCAGCTTAACACAGTCTACTTCTCTGCTCTGCAGCAACAGCAAAGCTGGGCACGCTGCAGACACCGAAGAGACTACAGAGGACCAGATTAAGGTCCCCTTCTGCCTACACGCTGAACTGATCGTATTTAAGTGAGCTCAGTTTGGAACCTGCGTAGTGACGTTAACATGCTACTACCTGAAAACGTTGCTAAAAGATAAGGTAAACAGTTTAAAGATGGTTCTTCACTAAAAAGGCTGCTATACTGGAGCTTGCAGCATGAGAACATCAGCATTTTGGATATATTTAAGTGTAAAATTGCCACACTAGAAAGGACTACTGCCTCATATTGTTTTGATAAAATTATTAATCTGAGACTTGTAAAGTCAGTAGTGCCCAGTCTTTTGTTCTGGATAGCATTTTGTGTCAGCTTGCATGGGAAATCAGAAAAAGACAGTGAGACTCAAGTTCAGTAAAGTGCTGAGGATCCACCACGTGCGTCTATGGGTCACAGCAGTGGCTTTGTGTGGAAGAGGAGAGTCATGTCTCCAGAAGCACAATCTCTCACCTGCACTGACAGCATTTTGGATGAGAGATATGGGATCACAACCTTGGGATGCCACTCTGGGAAGCCCAAAGGTGGCCTGCAGCTTGGGAACTGAATGTTGCTGCTGTAATTCCTCACCTGGATGCCACCTAAAGGGCACAGCACTGTGTAGGAAGGGTCACCACACCCTGCTGTAATTATGTAGCTAGCTTGCCCTAAAACATGCAAATGCACGACAGAAGAATTAAAATGCAAATGTTTCTTATTAAGATACACAGAACTAAGCAAGGGCTGAGCTAAACCTCTCTACTGCAATCCAACCACTCTAATGGAAAATCCTCGTGCTCTATGAAACTTGATCATCAAAACGAGCACTACAGATACACGCTCATTTTTGAGTCTCTCAGAACAAAAATAATTAATTGCACATTCAAATCCTTGTTCCACGGTATTATCTCAGAAAGAAGTGATGCTTTTTGCTGTAAATTAATGAGGCTTGTCTCTATTTTTCTGTGGCCTGCTAAAAAGCCACTAATCATTCTGAGTAGAGTTATAATGTTTATTTAATTCAATGAGATTTCTTTTCCCTGAGAATAATTGTGCTTGTAATGAAATTCGGAGTTCTTCAAAAGTAATACTTGGGAACATGCCATTAGTGTGAATAAGTCACAGGAAGGGAAAATTGCAATTAAGCTTCAGCCATACTGCAGTAAGCTGCGACCAGGTCATGCTGCACAAGCATGTTTATTCTGTGTCAGTAATTGGATGGGAGTCCTCCTGTGAAAACCTGCTGATGTAGGAAATTCAGAGAATATCGTACTTCCTCTTGAGTCAATATTGAACCAATGAACTAACACAGTGGATGGCAGGAGGTGATGAGTTGAAGACTAGAAAAATCAAAGACCTAATTCCTAGAGGTCATTTAAAAACTCAGGTTTGTTTCTCTTTTGCTTTTTGTTATGTTCATAGGAAGTGACAGCTGAGCATTACATTGCCTTTGCTTGAATCCATAGTGAATATTTCAGCTAGTCTCTCTCTGAAGCACTACTGTGCACTCTATTTTATAGAGTGTAATTTTAAATAGTTGTCCACTTCAATTCATTTTTGCTCAGAGTCCTTGTAACAGTTCCAACCTCTGATCCACAAAATCCAGAAGTAAAAGCTACAGGATCTTTTCCAGAGTTTTCAAAATGCAAAATACTCAAACTAAACAGGGATTTACTGGGAAAGGTTTATTCACAGGTAAGCCAGCATTCATGTAAATAACCAAATCTTAGCTCTTTAGGGTAGTGCAAAGGCTTTGCTGGTGGGACCTAAGTCTTTTCCTGTATTAAGATTTAGGAAGTTAGAAGTATCTCAAGATTTGGAACAATAATAGCCTCCTCCCTTCTCCAGTTTTTTTCCTCTCTCCTCCCCTTCCATTCCCATCTCCTATGCCTCTCAAAGTTAGCCCAAATATTACTTTCAGATGCCCAATCATAATTTTCTGGAAAAACTTCTTTTTTATCTATTGAATTTCAAATCCTCGCTTTGCTTTCACAAGGTTTGCACTCTTCACCCTTCTTTCTGTTGCACTGCTGGGGCTCAGCAGGCTTTTCAGAGGTTTCTTCTAAGCCTACTGCATAGCTAATTACACAGCTGTAATTAGCCATGTGCCACGTTCCCAAGAGAGTATTGAATGTTATGCTCATCTACGGAGTAATTAAGCTTCATGCTCAATAAATATTTCAAACTATTAAGTAATTATGCGATAAGGAAGGGAAAGTCAAGAAATGGCACAAGTTGCTACCTAATGAACTTGAAAAGGTATCAAAAGATAACTAGAGCAGCTCCACTGATGAGGGAATGGGGGAGTAGGTGCTACAACTGCGGTTACGCTAGATGAGGGCACTTAGTCACAACACTGAAGAGTGGGAGCACTTGTGCCACTGAGCCTTGGCAGGAGATGTAGGTCCCCCTCTCTCCTCTGCTTCCATACAGCAGTGTGGGTCCCCAAAAAGGCTCCCAAGAAGAGCAGTGTAACAGAAGCAACGAGGAAGAGTCTGAAACCCTTGCCCGTGCCGATGTCACCTCAAGCATCTATTCAAGGCTCCTGGATCTGTGGATATATCTCGTTTATTATCTCAGGGTATCATGAAACTTCACAGAGAAGCTGCATTCCACTCAGCACTACTACTGTGGGGTACTTACAGTCTAACCTCTTGTGAAATATCACAAGGCACACACAAAGTATTCTGCAGTAGCATTGTACATCCAATATTCTCCCCAGCTGAGTCATGCATAAATACGCAAGAAGCTGAACAGATACAAGTATTTCTCCCAGGGATATCGGTATACCACCTACACAGCAGTACACATAGAACACCTCTGAGGATAACTTGTGCCATCATTCTGTCATTCAACCAAATGAGCTTTTTCATACTGACATTGACATAAGTAATTGCCTTCAGCAGACTGCTGATAAAAAATACTATATAATTAAGAAATTAATTCATAAATAAAACTAAAACTATGAGTCCATAATGAATTATGAAAACATATAGTATATTTTGAGTTTAAAAAATTTCATTTGATTTAGGTACAAAATACTTTATTCTTAAAGCAGATTTTCCAGTTTGCCTTAGTTTGGGCTTTAGTGCATCTGTAATATGAATGCTCCACATCTAATCTCTGTTCACTCCCACAGAGTTTCCACTCTGATAGGAATTAGCTTTCATACGTACCACATAATTTCTAATGCATATTTTCATTTTATAAGGGCTCCTTTCCTAACGGCTTTGAAAACTGATATAGACATCCAGCACTGATCACAACGCAACCATATGCCTAGAATAAGGAACACCACACAAACGTTTTTCATGTTAAACAGTGTGAACTTCCACTGAATTCAGTGACCTGCACTTTCTCACTCCAGGTTATAAGCTTCATCACAAAGTGAGCCTGTAACCTCAAATCCAGCCCCAAACTACAAACTGCACTTCTCTATGTTAAAACACACAGCATTCCAGTTTTGCTCTGATTTTCCCTATCTGAGCTCCAGAGGAGGTGAGACGGACAACACTACTTGTATGAATGACATCTAGGAGCTGGGCCTGTTATAAATTCAGGCTCGATTACTGGAAACCAGTCCTAAAATGGTTGCAGCCCAAATGGCTAGAACCCAGGGTGATTGTTGAATAAAAACTAGTGGAAAAAATGTCATCCCTAAAACAAATCCAGACAAGCAGTTTCAGGAGGAAAAGCATGTTTGAATTAATGTGAGTGCTCTGTTCAAACAAGACCGCACCCATGTTTAATCTCTCATTTCTGTTTACAAGAGAACAAGGTGGCAGATGAAGGTTTGCTACTTGACATTCCAGAATATTTTTTTCCTTAGCAATTGTTTCAGTGTATCCTTGTTAAACAAAGAATGAACAGGCTCAAACAAAAAAATTTACTTTCTACTGTGTTTGATAGGCATGAATGAATAATGCTTTTAACTCTCTGACATTCAAAAGAAAATGCTAAAGAAACTAAGATACATTAAGATAAGAAAATCAAAAGAAAACACTAAAAGATGGTTTCCAAATGGAAGACTCTAACTATGTTGGCTTTCAAAACTACCAGCCTGTGACCACAAAAGAAATCTTATACTCTGTGATAAACGCAACTTCAGGAGGAAAAAAAGAAAATAAAGCTATGCAGCTGGGCATGAACCATCAATCTGGATGTACAAGCACTGAACCACATTGCTGTGACTGAACAACGGGCAAACAATATCCACTCTAAGATAAAAGTATCAAGTGCATGCTTTTAGAAGCCCAAGGCCTAAATCATAAAAGGTATTAAAGTACTTAAAAGAGGTATCAACATTTTCAAAATCTTCCCAACTTCCTTTGGAAAAAAAACCCAAACAGGCCACATGGAACACCACTGGGAAACCAGCAGGTAAGGAATGCGCTAATGTGTACCATCCAAAGGTGATGTCATAGCCCTTGGAAAATCAGGACTTAAGTTGTCCAAAATAGGGAATTTTGCTGCAGGACAGTAATATTTAAGCCCCTGCATAATAAAATGATCTTTTGGATAAGATGGTCCAAGATAGACCAAATTATGTATTTTTTTCAAGTGCTATTGCAGCAAGACCACCATTACGTTAAGGCTTTGTCTTCACAGAATATACCAATCTAAGCAAATGAGGGACTTACGGAGGTCTTCAAAGTAGGGCCAACTTTAAAATTAGACCACGTTCCTCAAGGCCTTGTCCAGCTGAGTTTTGCATGCCTCAAGGGATGGAGACTCCATAGGCTCTTGGCAACCCATTCCAGTGAACTACTCTCCCAGTGAGGAACTTTTCCTTTACATGTAACTGTAATTTCCCTTCCTGCAACTTGTGACTGTTGCCTCTTGGCCTTCCAGTGCCTACTTCTGAGAAGGGTATGTTTTCCTCTATAACCCCTTTACTGCAAAGGTGAGCTGCTGACTCATGTTCAGCTTGTTTTCCATTAGGTACTTTTCTGCAGAGCTGCTACCCCCTTCTTGTGCTGACGAATGGCGTTATTCTGTCACAAGTGCAGGAATCTGGATTTACCTTCACGGAACTTCATGAAGACCCTGTTGACCCATTTCTCTAGCCTGGCCAGGTCCCTCTGAAGGGAGGCTCTGCTCACCTGAGTTCCCTCACTGCTGTTCCCTCAGGTCTGTGTCATCTGCAGATGACAGCGCAGATGCAGCGACAGCGCAATTCCTCTTCTTCACCCTTCAATTGTATAATCCAACCCTGTGCGACTGCTTTGTTCTGCAACATTATCTGAACTAACTTGTTCTTCACCATTTCCTGTTAGAATTGCTCACGGGAATGCTGCTCCGTTCATCTAACATTAGAATAAACAGCAGTGTGGTAGAGAGAAACTTCTAAAAAAAATTCCTGGGCCAAATCCTTATCTTGTGTAAACTCCTCGCTTTTCTAGTCAGCTTATACTAAACGAAGATCCAGGCTATTCATTCAAAAGCCAGAGTGCCAGTAACGTATTTAAAAATCAGCAGGTTGTTTATTTTAACTAGTTCTCAATGCTGCATGTATTAGTTCACTGTTGGCATAAACACCTCCTGGAGGAACACAAGGAACTGGGTAGTTCTGCCTCACTGCTGAGTTAGAACAAGCAAACAAAAACATGCCGAGTGTTTCTACACTTAGATATATGTGCTTTTGAAGAAAGAATTCCTATTATTTGAATACATTTATTACCAGTTGAGCCTTGTTGAGCCTTCCTGATCTCTAGATACCTCTTGGGTTTAGAAAAATATGCATTTTTACGAGAAAATATTTTTTATAATCCTTAAAATAAATTTCTTGCACAACAGTGTAATCTAAAAAATACTCACAATGGGAGCAAAGTTAGGAAAACACTACCACCCATTAAAACCACACCCTCCTGCGGTCCTTGACCATTAGCCGGGGCCTTCATTGCAGCCTCCCTTAATTTGACCCAAGGAGCTAATACGACTTACTTGAGCTCACTTTTCATGACAGGAACACTCAATACAGGAGACTTCCCTTGGAAGAGGGAATCGGAGACAAACAACAGTGCCTTTTCCATGACATCTATGCCGGATCATTCAAAGTTCACAACAACTCTGTTGCACAAACAGAAGCCCGCTGCAAGTCAACTTGCAGGAGGGCTGTTAAATAAATCTAGCTCGCGCAGATTTAGTCACCTTATTGCTCCTAAGTAGACCAGGAAATCAGAAACATCACGTGTGAGATATTCTAATCATACTGGACACGGTAAGACCATTTTCAGGTTTGATAGTTGATATAAAACGCAACAGTTCCAGGTCTCCTTTCACTGACACCACCTGTACCCTGTCCACAGCCATCACACCCAGGAGCTTGTTCTGGTTTGCAGCAGCGAGAGCATGGTGAGGCTTCAGCCCACAACACTGATCAGAATAAAACTAGGGTATTAGAACATGGATGTTCTCTTAAAAGATTTTCCTAGATAAATCACTCTACAGTTTGGATAGTACATGGGCTCAGCAGTGCTATCACCTTCACCATTTCTGTAGGCACAATCCAGCCCTCTCACAAGTGACATTGGCTCCACAGGATGAAAACAGAAGATCAGCTGGCAACCAATTCTGCTCGGAGAATTTGCCTCCTAGATATCTGTGAGCATCGAATCACACCATCCAGCGAATGGGAAATGGAGCTCAAGAAAAGGTGAAATCTAACCTTAGTACTTGCTTCCAGTATCCCTAGTGTTGCCCCCAAAAGCTTGAAGATACCGAGGTATGCTAAGGGGGTCCTCTACTAACAGATAGGGGGTGTATGTGTGTGTCTGCGTGTCTAATCCTGGGCTGCTCCTGTGCAAACCTATAAACCCACGTAGCCTTGGGCGTCCTGAGTCCTGGGTCTTGCACAAGCCTGAAATCTGCTGAATGCCCAAGTCAGCGACTCAGTTACAAACTACTTCTTCTGCCACAAGAGGAAATAATGATAAACTGCTTTTTTATGCAAAGCTACTTATTTCCAGCAATCCTGTACTGCAGAAGGAAGGGATGGGGAGGAGGGGAAGAGGCTGGCAGGGAAAGCAACAGTTTGTGCCTGTCACTCAGCTCTGCATATGGTTTGAATGTGGAGATGAGCTGCTGCCTCTGTTCTTCCAGTAGCTATAATCCTATTAAAACGCCGCTAATTTAATTGTTTAAAAAACTACCAATCCCTAATAAATGTAAGATGGTCCACAAAGGAGTCCTTCCTGCAGACACACATGTTTAACACAGTGTAGCAATCAGCAGGATCAGCCTGGTCCCCTTATCGCTCTTCTGGTGCAGGTTTGAAGAAGAACTTGTTTATTGTTCTTTTTTGCAAACCTCTGTGAGATCTTTGAAGTGGTTGGGCTCCTTGAGCCATCAGGCACTGGGCTGCACCTGGTGCGAGGCAGACTGAGCAGCTCCAATGTTAAACAAACAGCGATCCCAGCTGAGGACGGCATATGAGTTACGGATAATGGCAGCCAGGACAGGCACGATCCATCCAAAGCAAACTGTACATTGTCTTAAAAAAGCAATTTGGAGCTGCGTTTGCTATTCAGACCAGTCTGATGTGTTTAAACAAAGACTCTATTCTTTAATACGCGCGCACACACACATATATATGTATATATATAAAAGAATCCCTTATAGGATGTATCCAGATGAGCATCCCTCCAACTCCCTGCTCCTTTTTCTGGACTTACTATGCTTTTTATTATTGCTGTCATGCCTTGCTATATCCCAGGCTTAAAACAGCATACGTTTGAAGCTCTTTTCTCCTTATAGTCAAATCAATACCACTTGCTGGGTAACCCAGGAACAAGCACACTGAAGTATTTAACAACATAACACCATTTCCAAAATATACTACATGTATAAGAATTTGGTAAATTAATTTTTTTTTAAATTGATCTTTAATGAGGAACTTTCTGCTACTTTATGAAGTTTTTCTTCTTTTTTGTGCTTTAAGATTAAAGTTTCTTCTTTTCTTGTCACATTATCAAGTTAAAAATACACTAAATTTATTTAAATATAAATCTTCCCCAAATTCTAAAATTGTTATCCCATAATTTTTATTGATCTATCTCTTCTTTTTAATAGTAATTCACACAAAAATACATCAGTTTAATAATTCAGGCGAGTCTTTATTCAGTCCTGTCATTACTCAGTCAAAAAAATCAACCTCATGGATTTTGCCTGAACATCAACTTCAGGATTTGGCCTTTGGAAACTAAGCTTTCCTTTGTGATAAATTATATCTGCATTTCTCCAGCTTCTATTACTACTCTTTGAGAGAGGTGGATGCTACAGCAAATCTGTAGCACAGTGATCATGGATCACACAGCCAAAGGAGAGGCTGAGTAAGACGATGGACCAGAAACATAGGTCCATGTATTTGCAGGATAAATGGAGCTTTTTTAGAATACTCAGGTTATTCTAGGAGGGTGTTTTTTATAGGCATTAAGAAACCAAGTTTCCACCCGCCCTGTTCCAACTTTCAGTATCCTGTGTAATCATCCAAAACTAATGGCTTTCATCAGTATCTTTGTAAAACACCATTTGGTCAGACATTTGCCAGGTTTTTGGCTATTCTTTTTTAGTTAAATTGCCTACATGCTAGTGTTCTGAAATAAAATGTAATAAATATATAAAGTTATTGCTCTCTTCTCTCTTCTTTCATTGCCATTACTTAGGCACACGAATATCTAAGGTGGTAAACAAACAGGACAAAGACTTGCAAAGCCATCAAGCAAGTATCATTCCTACCTCCAGCCTGGTCCTGTCCACATCCTTAGGCAATTTCACACGAACTCGGTTTGTTACAATAAGTGTTTCATAAGGATAAATCTGTTAAAAAGACAAGAGCAAATGAACTCCAGCCAAATCTGATTCTGATGTGTGGAAATGACAGTGTGGAGAACTTACTAATTTAAATGGTACATACTTGCATCCTGATTTGACAAATATTTCACTGGGACAAAAATTAACAAAATAAAATAAAAAAGGAACACATGTAACCTTGCTAGGAAGTGCTGAATCTGATTGTTCTTCCAGTGTTGGAAAAGCCCTTCTTACCTTGTATTCTGCAAGAGAATGAGAACAGGTTCATAGTTTAGAATTTATAGGCTTTTGGAGTCACCGCAATGAACATTTAGGTACATCAGCAATTTGTTATGCTACTACATTTCTCTCTTCTCAATAGTTGTTGAGTAACTGCATGCATAGTAAGCATTTGACCCCCATGCTCCGAATGCCTATAACACTGTCTATTACCGAAGCAATAGTCCTTGAAATCAAAGGCTTATTACAGAAAATCCATCTCCCGATGCCATTGGGTTACACAGTGAGTATGTCTGGCAAAATAGGGAATTTCTTTTTACAGGAGGCTTTTGTGCAGAGTTAAGTCAGTCTGTCATCCAAAAGTCCTGCCCTTATTGTTCTTTACTGAAAATAGTTAAAATATATGGATTATTACAGGCATGTCAGTTTGGGAACATATATGAAAACCATTGATTTAATACAGTATTCTAAGATGCCAACATCCTGCACTTCGGCTGACTGCAGTGAGAATAACAATAGTGAAGAAAAGATGATTTGGGAGTGTGGGGAGAACGACTCCTGGATCTAAACTACCACAAGAGTATTCTCGTTAAGTCAGTATATGACTATATATGATATGACTACCACAAGGTCATCTATTTACAACAATGATTAAATGCAACCAGGATGGCCAGTATGTTTTCATAGACCTTTTTATGGTCTGAAATGAAATCAGAGATAAGTCTACTTTTCAAAATCTGTTCTTTAAACTATTCAAACATAGAGACAAAGATTTGTATCAACACAGAGGCATGAAGTGAAGCATTAGAGTAAGATTTTTAAAACAAGATTGTGTGTCTTGGAAACAAAATCCTACTCTTCCCCATGAGCAGATGCATGTTCCTAAATTGCTCAGCTCTTTTGAAAATTCCAACCCAAGTTCCATATTAAGTTCAGAGTCCACTAAAACTGTAATAAAAAAAATGAATGCAAATAAATTCTGCTTTTTGAATTCTGTACATTTTAACCACACTGTAGCACAAACAAGAAGCACAATGGACTTTTTTTTTTTAAATTAGATATGTCTTGAAGGAGTGAGTATCTTAAATTTTCTCCTCTCTTTGATATGAGCATCACCACCACAGAGGCTGTTGCCGCATACTGAGGATATGGGGATTGACTTAGCCTGGTTGCACCACTTTATGATGCAGGACTTCAGTCAGGCCTTTCTGTTCAGTTAGATAAAAAGAAGATTCTCTGTGACAAACGTGATACTGAGCTGGGTCTCTGCCTAGTCATTATTACATGAACTATGAGAAGATCTCAGAACAGTAACCTTTATGGCAATATGTTAACCAGCATCCTCAAAGGAAGAAAACATGAAGTGGAGTGGAAATGATATGGCAATGTACCTTTCATCCCCCAGCTTGCCTCCTGGTCCGTTTCGTATTGGCCCATATTTTCAGGCTGAAAGAGAAAGAAAGAAGCAAGGTAGCAGCAAAATAGGCCAGAAAACCACTCTGCACATTATCAAGAGAAAAAAGAAAACCAGCTGGTACCACACAATCAAAATACAGATCCTTGAGAGAGAGAAAGAGAATAAAATCTCATTCAAACTTGACCTAACGGCTTAAAGCAGGCATCCCAAGCTCTCCCAACACCCATTGATCTATAACCACAGAGATGGAGCAACTGCAGTGTCCTATCAACCCACCTCACCCCTAAGGTCTCTGGACGTTTTCGAGCTCTGATTCCTTGCAGCTTTCAGTAAGGCAGGAAGGTGTCAGAAAGCCACCAGCCACCCCCATTTGAAGAGCTGGCAGTAAGGTAAGACTGAAATTGTCACATGCCTTTCCCTGTGATGCAGACGCCTTACTGCTGTCGTCACAAACCACTTATGCTGCACTGAAACTTGTCTCATTCTGCTTTCTGCTTCACACTGCTGATGCCACTAAGACCAGGGAGAACTGTGCGCATGTGCCATAGCTTTGTTTGACCCACTGTCTTTTTCCTTTGCTGGCAAATGCTATGATGAAAAACATTACAGGAGATCAGAAAAGCACTATTATATGATTTTTTTTTTTCCCCCCGAGTCTCATTTTTGTCTGTTAGGGTATCATCAGTGTGCACAGCTATGCTCACAATAACCTGCAAGGCTCCTTATTGTTTTGTTTGGTTTATTTTGTTACGCAGCATTGGGACGGCTGATTAAAAATAACAAACCACAAAAGCTGGTATGAACCTGCAATCCAAACAGAGGACAAGCATTCTGGGAAGAATTTTGGCCTCAAGGATTTGACCATGAGCAACCTTTTCAACTCTCCTACAGTTTTCAGCTGGGAGGTTGGACCCTTTAGGCGGGACAAATGCTGCCATCTGCTGCCTTCCTACCACATTGCATGGCTTCAGCCTACAAGAGCTGCCAACTCCACGGCTGATGGAGTTTGCTTTGGGCTCCTCTGTGTGAAGCCTTCTGATGGCTTTGGTGCCTTCACCAAGCACAGCGGTTGGGCGCAAGTCGGTCCCTTGCTCGCTTCAGGTTACTGGTAACAGTTATTCTGAAAAGTCAGAAAAAAGCTGTTGACTCATAGGTGGGGACGGGTTTATCTAGACCCTTTCAAATTCCTAAATCTCCTTCGATCAAGTTGCAGTGCCACTGGTTCCTTGAGAGAGGAATTCAAGCAGTCAGGTACTGAAGCAACGCAGGCACAATTAGTCTCGTAATACTAACTCAAAGGGATGAACATTTCAGTAGCTACTGAAAAATTTATTTAGCTACTCTCTGACAGCTGATTTCTTGTAGCGACTTCCAATGACCTTATCACTGGGGTAGTTTAATCCTGCTCATATACTTCAGTAGCTTTCACACCTTCCTTTGGAGAAAGGAGGGAATTTGCATGAGGTCTTGTCCGTGTAATTTAGACACAAATCAATCTTCAAAATGTTAAGTGCACATGCATCTATGTATTGCCAACTTATCACTATTAACCAGTGTGTTTGTACCTGAAGATGTAAGCTGTGAACTGAGAACCCATAATGCTAGATGCCAGAGAGAAAGAGACCACAGTGTCAAAGATGCCTTTTTCCTAAAGACTTATAAAAATTAGAAAAAAGGATTAGAAAACCTGATCATAATTTTGTTATGCGTATTTTTTCCAGATTGCTGCCTTCCATTCTCTCTGTATTGCTCCCTCCCCACCTTAAAAGTACGACTATGTGTGTATTACACATATGTCCTGGTTTTGGCTGGGATAAGAGTTAACTTTCCTTCTAGTAGCTGGTACAGTGTTATGTTTTGGATTCAGTATGAGAAGAATGTTGATAACACACTGATGTTTTCAGTTGTTGCTAAGTAGTGTTTAGACTAAGTCAAGGAATTTTCAGCTTCTCATGCCCAGCCAGCGAGAAGGCTGGAGGGGCACAAGAAGTTGGGAGGGGACACAGCCAGGACAGCTGACCCAAACTGGCCAAAGCGGTATTCCATACCGTGTGATGTCATGCCCAGTATATAAACTGGGGGGAGTTGGCCTGGGGGGATTGCTGCTCGGGAACTAACTGGGCATCAGTCGGCTAGTGGTGAGCAATTGCATTGTGCATCACTTGTTTTGTATATTCCAATCCTTTCATTATTATTGTCATGTTATTATTGTTACTATCATTATTAGTTTCTTCCTTTCTGTTCTATTAAACTGTTCTTATCTCAATCCATGAGTTTTACCTTCTTTCTTCCAATTCTCTCCCCCATCCAACTGGGTTGGGGGAGCGAGTGAATGGCTGTGTGGTGCTTAGTTGCTGGCTGGGGTTAAACCACGCCAACATATATATACACACACATGCATACTGGAAAAAACCAAAACAGATGGCTCAAAAAATGCAATGGATGTGGGCTGCTCCACCTTTGCTCTAAAATCATTACTTGCCTAATTATAGGCCTAACCCCTCTATCATTAATTCAAGCTATACTGTGATCTATTAATATGTGCAGCCTGCACATTTTGGACCTTCATTTGTTCTGGGAGGGGAATCAAGATTCCTAATGCTCACGATGCACACAATTAAAAGCAGAAGCCTCAGTCTGTCTTACTCTTGCAGACAGACAAACTGTAACCCACATAGGGTATGAATCTGTCAGACAGGGCTGGCAGCCAAAACACCTTTGAAGTGTTATTACTTTGTAGATTTTCAACTAGTTACTAAGCTGCTTATTTATGATACACTATTGCCTGGAGAATGCATTTAAATGTATACCTACCTGATGTAAACCATTCTTTCCATAGCCAGGTAGAGAAGCAGATTTAGAATATGGAAATCCTGTAAAAGACATAACATACAGCTATATTTTTTGTAAATCCTTTGCGGCCTGCTAAAACACAGAATTCCAGAAAACATCCAGAAACAGCAATTACAAGATCAATATGTACGTTCTATTAATGGGATGACATATAACTGAGCAATGCTCACCTTTTCTCCATATTTCATGTACATGAACATGTGTAACAATGTCTATAAATAACAGCATGGCAGGATGCACTTACCTACTGGGCCTGACATGAAGAGAGTTGTGGGACTCATGTTATGGAAGCCTTATGCAGCTACATGATGCAAAGCAGATTTGAGAGCTTGTGAAATCTCTGCCCTCCATGACTTGAAAATGGGATTAAAGGTACTACCATTTTAGAGTTACATCACTTCTGATCATGTTGTATGTGGTCTGGTTTTGTTTTTGTTTCTTAAAAAGGTTTGGTATCCTACCACTTAAAAAAACCCACAAAATTTTCTTTTGCTTTCTTTAAAATTTCTACTGCTTCAAGTGGAAAAAAGCATAAATGAAGATATGGTAATGGTTAAAGTAAACCAGTGAGTATAAACACTCAAGAGAAATAAAGTTTTAAGGTAGACAAAATTGGCAAAGTGGTGTTGCCATGATCAAACTGGATGTAATATGGTGATGAAACTGTATGCAGTCACTATGAAACAACAGAAAAGCCTTACTTTTAATATTGACAGTCTAATAAGAAAGTTTGGAAGTTTGTCAGTGAAAGGACAAAAATGTGTTTCAGATTAGTTTTTGGTTAGTAAAAGTAATGCTGTATAGAAGTGACAAGCTGAATTAATTTAAATTAAACAGAAGATTAACAAACACATGTGTAATAAACATTACTGATTCCAGTACAGGAAACTGATAAATTGATGCAAAGACTTCTGTAAGTCAGTTAGCTCAAAGAACTGAATGTGTAACACTTCTGTCAAAAATATTAGCAATCTGTGTCCAAAGGGGAATGCAGGATGGGAATCCAGACCCACTGGATTAATAAATACCCCAAGGAGATGATTAGAAATAAGCATACAGAAAGAAAAAACAAAAGATGGATCAGCAAAGAGCTCACGATGTGCTCAGATAAAGTGAGAACTGCCAGAAGTCAAGCCGAGTTAAACACTGAAAATGGTATTAAAACAAATAGCAAAAGGTTCTCCAGCTATCCAAATAAAAAGAGAACAAGGCAAGAAGAAATGGGATCACTGGGAGTTATGCTGTATCAGTACACAGCAGAGGTGAAAGGTAGCCTAGGTAGGGCTCCAATGCTGAAGGCTTATTTCACCTCTGTTTTTAAGAACAAAAGGTGGAACACTGAGCAAAGAGGGAAAGCTAACAGAATAAGGGTACACCAATGAATCACAGTCATGATGGAAACATAATTCAAAGCACTTAATGTACTTAGGGAGCGATAAGCTCACATCGAATTGGAAGTCCAATACCTCTTACCATTGGAGAACAGCAACTATAGTTTTTATATTTAAGAGGGGAAAAAGATAACGAGGAGCTACCGGTTTGCTTCCAACAGAAAACTCTAAGGAAAGACTGAACAAAAACATCAAAATAAACAGCAAATCAATTATATTAATATAGATTTTAATTAGTTTGACATAAATTAAAGACACAGTGCCAGACTTGCTTGGTAGCTTTCTTTGCTAAGAGAAATGAATTCTGCACAACATCAACTTTATTGGATCTCTTCTAATGTGATATCATTACAGTGTTTGGTACTTGGCTGCACATGGAATTAAATGCAAATGTGGAGAAGATGGAGTTTATCAGAGGAATTACAGAGTCAGTAAGGAAATAATGAAAAGTAAGAAATGGGTAGTGAGAACTGAGCAGAGCTGATAGAGAAAACTGTCAGCATGGGCCAGTGTTGAGCTGAAATTGCCTCATGTTTTCATTAATAATCCGGACACCAAAAATAGTAATGGGCTAATAAACTTTGCTGTCTGCACAAAGTTATAAAGCACTGCCAATATAGAGGAGGATTGGGATATTATAAAGAACTGGGATAACCTCGAACATTAGAGAAATAGAAATGCGATAAAATTTAATAATTCATGGGAAAAGTCATGCACTTGGGGACTAATAAATACCCCAAAGTTCTACTGTTTAAGCTGAGGGCTCATAATTTGGAAGTGATGGGGAAGGAGACAGTCTTAGATATACAGCTCAATCACAGGATGACCTTGAGTTACTAATGTAAGTGTAAAAAAAAGCAGAAGTTGGAAATGACTGTCCTGATACACAGAAGATATGGAAATAATAGTATTTTCAGGCAGTGACAGGAGATCCTGGATGAATCATTTGTGCTGTTCTGGTTCATCAGTGTTCAAGTGGGTTAAATTAACTCCACCAGACCAGTAGCCTACAGGATAACTGGGGCAATGAAAGCTCATCGCAGGAAAGAAGGCTTGATAAATTTGACTTATTTACGCTAGTAAAATGAAGATGATCTATAAAAGCAAGAGATGTTTTAGAAACATAATCAACCACCATCTGAGAAGTGGTATAAACTACGAGCAGAACTTTTGTTTTCAGCCCCGCAGGGGGTTTCCACGTCTGATACAGGGACGTAGTGATGAATACTGAATTAGACGGATCACTTAGCTATTCCAGTTTGGCAACTAGAAACTTATCATCGTCTGTTATCTGAAAGGTAGCGACACCAGAGGGCGAAGAGTATCATACCTGTGAGATAGAATGAATGTATCTGCAACAAAACTATTGTCTCTGCTCCTGCCTGGAAAAAGATGCTGGTGTTGAACATCAGTTTCTTGGCCTCTTGGCTACAGAGAAGATGGGTGAGACAGTTTTGTTGTATCGCCAAATACTACTACTCAGTTACCAAAGAAAAATGCACTAAGGTAAAGACCAGTTTGAAAACAAACATGATTCACTTGAGCAGGCAGCAGTTGAGGAGCTGCCGCCCAGGCTGCCAGGACTGAGCCACATCTGCGGGCACAAGCGACATCGTGTGGCCAGCTGGAAAAAATCCAAGAGGCATATAAAGCCAAAATAGCCCAAAACAAGCTAGCAACACCCACCGAGTCCAGTGGGAACTCTATTTCACTTAGCTTCTGTTTCCCATGGGCTTAGTTACAACGTTAAACACTTTTAATTTTGCTTCTTTCTTTTTAATATAAAGGAAAAATATACCACTAAAAGCCAACAAACACATACTGCCCATTATCACATCCAACTGCAGTTGTACTGCTACAGTAAATTTTCTGGAGTTACTGGCCAAGATAAAGCAATCTTTCTCTCTAATTAGGTACTGCCTGAACATCAGCTACTCTCTGCATGGATACGTCTCCTGCTTTCTCCAGTACGACATTCACTCTAACCTGGATATTCTGAGGTTGCTTCTCCCCACATCAGGGACACATGAACAGCAAGGGTTACACAGCTCGCTAGATGTCTGCTTTCCTAAATATGTGATACTTAAAATAATGAATTATGGTAAATGATTAAACATCAACATATACAGAAACAAGACACATTTACACGCATGGATGTAAGGAGATGCAAGCTCCACTCTAGATGTCCACTAATTACACAAGCCTCATACTGATGTGCTTCGTTGTTAGATGTATTCTTCTGGGCATATAGCCAACTAATGTGGCTAAATATCTTCTAGAGCAGAATAACCCTTCTCTGGTTTGCTCAGAGGCTGGACGGATGAAGGCAGGGCTCTTTGCATAGCATGTTTGGGCACATCACCAGAGATTCGCAGTCTGATGCCTGCTAAGCCCCTCCACTCTGCATGTAACCACTTGGCACCAAACCTATACCCGAAAAGTTTATTTTCTCTGATACTCACTGACTATGCCACAGAGAAGGGGTTGAACGTCAGAGTTCTTAACCGTAAGTGCAAGAGGCAGAGAAGCTACTCTTCCATGGCCAATGGGGCATGTGACAGACTACAAATATTCAGAACTAAACAGGGAAACACTGAGTAGAGAAGGAATTACTTAGGATGTCCATGGGTATTAAAAGAGCCAGGTGGCTGAATAAAATCATAAAGAAAGGAAGAAAAAAGAAGTGTCAACGTCAGGAAAATAAAACTTCCTCAATGTCAATTCTGTGTAGCTGCTAATTGGGTAGCAGGGCCAACTTTCACGAGGGACAGAGAAACGCTGACAAAAAGCAATGGAAAATGAACTACATAACCTCTACTGCATTGGTACAGAGGTGATATTGACCCTGACAGAGCTGTGAACCATCTTTTGCATTTCTGGTTTTAATAGCTCCACATTCCCAAGATAATAAAAAAACCCAAACATAAAAGAAATGCTGGTACAGAAGAGTGACAGGTATAGCAATATTCTCATGAAAAAGAAATGATACCATATGTTGTTCCTGTATAACGCAGTTCTGGGTGTGCTACATACTTCTCCCTACTTAAAATTTGCAAGCAAGGACTATTCTCTCAATACCTACATAGAAAAGCATCAGATCAACTCCAGAAAGCTTCCGAACATACCCACCGTGTGCATTACCATGAAAGGTTTAGGTGTTCATTTCTGGGCAATGACTTATTGAAGTTAGGTGTGTGAGGTGGTCAGACTTGGTTTCCCCTGCACAGGGAGTCCTACAACACACCTTGTGCACATGTATGCGATGTCTGGTAAGGACTAAGGAATCAAATCTCTTCAAGTTAGACCAGTGAGACTAATGATCCAAAATAACTTTTCTTCTTTATCTTCTTACAGCCTTGTGACAGACTTTGTAGCATCTGTTTTTCCTCCTCTTTGCATAGCTAAGCCATAATTTCCTTAATATAAGCTGATGGAGCCAGCTATCACTTTACCAAAATGCCCACAAGACTGACATCCTAGCCCTGCTGCCAGACATGCCTTGCATTGAATGCATTCTTTTGGAAAACTGCTTCCCCAGCTTGTTTACCCCAGATGACCTGCTACTGCGGTATGGTGTAAAGTGGAAGAGCCAGGGAGAGGAATGGCCCAGTTATCTGTTAAAATTCATTTAACCTATTTTTTGTCATTTATGTAATCTAAAAGTAAAATTCAGACCTGATTCTGATGACCATTTCCTTCACCTCCTGACTTGCTGAAACGTGGAGTAAGAAATGTGTAGAACACACTTTTGGTACTGACAGGTAGCATGGGCATATAGTCTTCAGACCAATAAAAAAAATTACGCCATTATTCCACCTGGAACATTTCTGTGAACGTACAGGTACAACTGTGAGCGGTAACAAAAAATGCCTATTTTAAGTTAATCTCTGGAGCAAAGTGTTCTTTATGCTCATTATCACAATACCGAAGAAACGGCTCTACCAATATTCAAAATACCTAGTTTGTATCAAGGAGTAATTACCACAAGTCAACAATCTGCCTGATACTACCATCTTGTCTACTGAAAATAGATAGCATATCATAAATAGGCACTTTTATGTATTAATGAGGGGCAGGTTTTGTGGCAAGGAACCTCAGCTCTCCAAAGAGACAACATAGTTTCTTTATACAAGCAATGCTGCTTCTTTCACTAATATGAAACAATAAAGTTTCACTATCAAAGTCTGAAGGCGCTGAAGGCTTACAAGCCACAGCAAACCAAACGGACAAACAGGTATAGCCGCGATAGAGAAATGAAGCATAAAGCCAGCTAGAGAGCTATGTGGACGAGGCTGCAGCAGGGCCACCTTCCCTTGCCACATTCCCACCCGACCGCGCTGTCGGGCCGGGGATGCCGTACTCACGGGAGTAGCCGGCAGTCGTGCCCTCCTGCGCCCTCGGGAAGTTTTCTCTGTCGGTTCCGGCAGTAAGAGACAGGGATCGCGTGTCCGAATCCGGAGAATTAGTTCTGGTGTCCATATCCCCTTTCAGAATAAGCCAACTGGTCTTTAGCTGGAGGGAGTAAAAGCCTGTTACAAGACTCAGGATTTCACATCTGAGTGCAGTTCTCCTACTTCACCTGTCTAGGAAGTCTTGTGAACTGATGGTATGTTTATGCTCGTTGCAACTTGTACCAGCCTTTATCAAATTATAAAAGTTCACTATATCATGACTTAGACATCACAGCTACCAAAACCTTCTAACTTTCAGCTGGGCTAAGGATAGTTTCTCTGTTAATTAAGCTGCCCACTGTGCTCCACTTCAGAAGATGCACTATGTCATTTTCTAGTAATTAATCTGCTGTTAACATTTTTCTTGTCTGTTAATAGGCACCCTAAGTAAAAGTCTGCAGGCTTAGCTGTATCACCAATGTATATATTGAGACTGAGTGAAAATCTATAAGCTTATTACTCTTAATCTCAATATCCCTACTTCTTTTTTTTACTGTAGAATGTAGATTCTAAACTGTCTGGGTGAGAGATTAAAGCTTTTCTATATCTTCTCGGAAAGACCTAAAAGTAGTAATGATTATTTCACTTATATGAAAGAATACCTTTATGTATGAACGTGTTTTAAAAAACAGCTGCTTCAAGAAAGATCAATAAATTACTGCCTTTTGTTCTTTCTGATCATTACCTTCTTACTGTCCTGATCCAAGCTTCCATCCTCCCCTTCTGATCTTCTTGCTGCTGGAAGATTAAGTTGATTTTAAAAATTAGAACAGATTACATCTGAAAACCTAAAAGCTATTCACTAGGTAGTTCCCAACCATCAAATATGTTTTTCCTTGTCTTTTATGTCCCCGAGTATTGTTCCAGACACTGAGTTACACCTCAGAACCTTACAGAAAGATTCTGTGCCAAATTTCACATCGTTTTGGATAAATTCCTAAAATTTGAGTCCTACTTGCCTCTGTAACACTCTATGTTGTTTTGGGGAGAGTTTTAATGGTACAAAACTGGAGTAGTGCAATGACCTAGCATAATTTAAGCGCATGAGAAGTCATCACAACAAGGGGGTTGTCTGCAGTGCCTGAGTAAAAGGGCAACACAAGAACCCCATGCAACGCGATATAGCTAGAAAACATATATTAATAATAAAAATTGTATGACAATATGGAAGTTAAGGCTCAAATTAGATTCTCAGACGCAGAGGTGGAGAGGAGATTAAGTTGCACCGTTAGAAGTGCTGCAACTCTCCCAGAAAGTTGGGAACAACTCTGCCCTCTCAGTTACCCCAGCCAGCAGGTTTGCAGAGGATCTGCCCAGCATCTAAACAACACGGGCAAAAGGCCACCACCATTAGCATTTCAGTGCTATTCTGTCTCACTTTCTGGTGCCACCACACAGCTCACATCCAGCCCTTAACTAGTTTTGTTGAGAAGGTGATACTTAAAAAAATGACAAATTGCAGTAAGGAAAAAATCTTTGGTTTAGAGGTGAAAATCTGTCACTGTAGAGGTTTTTTCCCCTCAATTTCATGTGGCAAAACAAAGCTGGGTCATAAAATGGAAAAACTCAAGGTTTTCACAGTTAGCTAATAGCATGCCAGTGAGGGCATTTTCCCAAGATGGCAAGCTGCTTCTCTGAGAAATAAATAGAAAGAAATATCCATATATGACAGATGAAGAATAAAACCCCTACATTGCAAGAAGGACTTAAACCTGGTTCACTGATATTTTGGGAGCATACCCTAAATCACCAGTCAACAAGTTGTTCCAGGTTATATGTATGGATCTTGCTCTCACTAAATTAGAAATCCATATAGAGAATCTGATGCATTTTTGGAAATTGTTTTCTGTTTCAAGATGTTGATGTTTTCAAAGGAAAAAAACAGGTTTAATCCAAAGCGTTATTCAGAGATTTCAAACATTCCGTGGGATCTTGAAAGCATCTGACTTCAGAGAGACGCAGAGGAGTACAACTAAAATCAATAGGGCCATGAAGGCCTGCCCCTCCCAAGTTCCTGAAAGGGCCTTATACAACACATCTTTGGCAAATAAATCCAAGTGGCCTGAATTTCATCAGTACTGAGTGTTAGCTTCTCCACTACAAGGGATACTCGGTTCTGCTGTGAACCCCAATGTGAACTGCGTGTTTCACACCGATCAGCGCTGATATTGCTGAAGACCAAACCTCTTAAAATTTTTTTTTTTGAAACTTTGAATGATGTTCAAGTATTTCTGAAACATGAACACGCACAAAATAATGACCACGCAGGCTCCCGCACTCTTCACTTTCCGACCCCAGCGCTCAGCCTAATCTCTTGTATGTCCCATTTTTCCACCACCTTTTTTTCATTCTGAAGTTGGGTGTTTATAATAGAAACACAGAAGCTGTAGCTACAGCAAATCTGTTGGGCACTGCTGTAACTGAAACCTTTTAAAGCCAAATGTTTTGGAAGAGCTTCTTGCACTTTTTGTTTTAAAGAACATTTTTGTACTTGTTTGTTCAAACTTGGTCTCTTCAACGAAGGAATGTTCTCTGGCTCCTTTTCAGCATGCATTAGTTCAGTGTCCTGTTAGCTTGAGGAGCTGAATCATCAGCTGCTCACGTGTTCACGCTTTAGCTGGGAGTTCTTCCAGAACAAAAGGTAAATTTTATTTATTTAATTTTTTTTAACTGGAAAGAAAGTGCGTTGGTTTTTTTGAGTTAGAATAAATGATGGTTTGCTCTTCAGTAGAAAAATGAGCATGTATTTTCAAAACAACCTTTCAGAACATCTATAATCTATAAAAGAAAGTTTAAAACATATATCCTTGTTAACCTATAGAGATTGCTGACTTGGTAATTTAATTCTCTGCTCACTCCAGTGATTACAAGGAACAACTCCATACAGTATTGCAAAATTGACATAATCCAGACTTTGACTGCATATCTGACAGATGGAAAACTGATATAAAAATGCCTAGCCTGGAAGAAAAAAAGCTGCTGCTTAGAATCCTCTTTGCAAACCAAGAATATCTATACAATTAAATGACACAGCCAGGATACAGGACATTGGAGCCATATCATCAGCTTGTGTAAATCAGTGAAGCTATGCTGATTTACACCAGATGATTGTAACTTTGCATTTGCTCATGATCTTTCCAAATACCACTACAATATTCAACATTTTCCTTTGTCAGTAGCTTTTTTCGCTCAGCCTGAGTAGTTGCCTCAAATGATTTGTATATCTAAGGACAAGAAGGAATTAGAGAGCTTGGGCAGACTATAAAGTTGGCAGATTACATTAAATCAAGCACTAAACCAAACAGATACTATCTTTTTGCCTGAGAGGTAACATTAGTTTGTCCAAGATTAGGGTATTGTGAGCAGAAAATGTCTACCAAAGACCAACACCTAAAGTGCACTGAAACATCAGCAAGTATGACTTTGCTCAAAACCATACCCAGAAAATCCACAGAGGTTATCTAAAGTCTGGATGATCTGAATGTGCAGTTACTTTAGCATGAAGTACCAGGCTCACTCACTCAGTTGGGAGACATCAGTTGACAATTTTCTTTCTCCTATTACTGTATCAGATCCAAACTAGAACTTCATCCAAAACAGAAATAACTGTCGTTTTCCATGAGAGATAGTATAAAAATGATAACTACATAAAAGCATAATTTTTAAAATGATGTTAACTGGGTATTTTAAAATCAATTAAAGCCCCCTGTTACCACAAAAGAAAAAAGTGTAAAATATATTTTCCTTGTTCTGACCACGAAGGCAGTGATGTATCTGCAATTCCCTAACCCTTCATTCAGGGAAAGTTATCAGCTATCAATCAGCTAAAGCCAACATACGGGAGAACAGACGCACAGACCTTTCTCACCCTCACATCCATCATGGGAAGCTGTCTCTGTGCAGACCTTCCCTTGCCACGAAGAGTGGTGCAGTTTCGTTCTCCCACCCGTACCTCCAAAGATACACGCTTTCATCCCCAAAGTGCCTTAGCTCACAACGTGATGAACACCTCTCGGGTTTATTTTATTCACTCATTCGTTCCCAAGGAGGGGTGCAGTCATGATTAAAGTAAAGGTTTTGGTGTGGGGCAGATTTATAGCATGTATTTTATTTTTGCCCTTTGCTTCTGAACACAGGAGTACCCCAGTCATGAGTCTCTTAATCAGAAATGTACTTCTGCACTTTTTAGGCACCCTTATTGCAGTAGAATCCCCACACATTTGTTTCCAAAGATTAATAGTGGAATTCAGTTTAGAAAAATGAATTCCCTATTACTAATCCTGTACCATGAACAAAGATCATTGTCAAACATCACTGAGAACACAGCAGGCACTGACACCAACATGGAAATTGCATGGATATTAATTAGTGAAATATAGAGCAAAAATAATAATAGAAGAATGCAGACTTTGTATTTCTATTTACTAGGGTCTTAAGTCCAATTCTCAGTGGCATAAAACATCACATGTTTCTTTCTGTTGTTTAGAAACTCAGAGAGCAATCTTGTTTCTGGGTCTACCAAAGGTTTTCCAATCACATCTTGCTGATGTTATCAGCTACTGAATTTGTTCGTCACTGCCATGGTGTGACTACACTTGTTCTTGATATTTTTTTACAGCTTGAAGAACTTGCAGATGAAAAGTAGATATTTCATATACACCACTTATCAATGTATAAATTTTTCCCCAGCAATGTAGAAGTCAGAACTGTTTACAAAAACTAGATATCCCAAGGCATGGTCTGAACCCAGGAGAGCAACCTTCAACATTTACATGTTTTATATCATTCCACAAATAAGAAAACTGCTTTGAAGTTAGTATCAGCTCTGACTTACCAAGGTAAATCAAAATGTCATTATCCCCATTTTAAAGAAGTTACTGAATCCTTGGACAGCATGTTATACAAAATGCTATTTAATTTTCACTTTACTTTTTTTCCTTTTCTACTTGAGATTATAGAGACATAATGAAATGCAAAGACTACAGCAAACTACTTTGGAAGTCAATATGCATTTCTTTACAATGACAGGTAGAGAAAACTGCAACAGAGAAAAGCAGACTGTACCATGCTGTTTGTAGATAGGAGGTTTCCTATAGATGTTATCTTTTACGCCAGTGTCTGAGGAAGAGGAAAGAGAAAGGAAAGAATAAAAGAGTAAGCAAGCAGTTCAGACCATGCTGCTCTTGTCTCCTCTCAACAACACTAAAAATGCAAACACATCAGCAAAGACAATGCATTCATTCAGTGGTTTGTCATTCACTGGTTATTACAAGAGAATGAAGCTTTATCCATCGTATTTATATATTTAAAACATTGGCTATGCCTATGTATGCAGCATAATCCCCTCTAAGTCCCTCAAAACACTTTAAAACACCTTGAATGGCATCCATTTGCTGAAAAGTAGGTGGTTACATCTGCACTACCAATGTATACTTCATAGACAACAAAGAGAAACTGGCTACACTTGTTACTACTTAAAATAGAATTCCTATATGCGTACAACAGACTACTGTAATAGTCACACTTGAAAAGGGACTTTCTCTATTAATTATGAAGAAAGTGTACGTGTTCAGATATAGATGTTTATACTGGAAATGCCCAATATTCTTATAGGAAATCCTATAGTTCCTCTATATTTTGAATTGTTGTCCTGGTTTTGGCTGGGATAGAGTTAATTTTCCTTCTAGTAGCTGGTACAGTGTTATGTTTTGGATTCAGTATGAGAAGAGTGTCGATAACACACTGATGTTTTCAGTTGTTGCTAAGTAGTGTTTAGACTAAGTCAAGGATTTTTCAGCTTCTCATGCCCAGCCAGCAAGAAGGCTGGAGGGGCACAAGAAGTTGGGAGGGGACACAGCCAGTGCAGCTGACCCAAACTGGCCAAAGGGGTATTCCATACCATGTGGCATCATGCCCAGTATATAAACTGGGGGGAGTTGGCCTGGGGGGGATCGCTACTCGTGAACTAACTGGGCATCAGTCGGCGAGTGGTGAGCAATTGCATTGTGCATCACTTGTTTTGTATATTCCAATTCTTTTTTTATTATTATTATTGTCATTTTATTATTGTTACCATCATTATTATTTTCTTCCTTTCTGTTCTATTAAACTGTTCTTATCTTAACCCACGACTTTTATCTTTTTTCCTGATTCTCGTCCCCCATCCCACTGGGTGGGGGAAAGTGAGTCAGCGGCTGTGTGGTGCTTAGTTGCTGGCTGGGGTTAAACCACGACAATTGTATAGCTAGCTTGGCCTTCCAGGCATTTTTTGAAAGCCCCCAGAGCCACAGTCCAGGGTTCCCATATCATGTTCTACAGACATCAGATTTACTTAGTACTGCAGACCTGAGCAGACACAATTCCTAATTACAGTGTGTTTACGGAAACATTAACCCCAGAAGCTAAACATAAATAAACATACTATTCCACTGAGCAGGTAGATGTGCTTAGCAGTCAAAAAGCTAAACAGTGCGGACATAAATTTAATGTGCTTCTTGACTGAATGTGAACTTGAAAACAGGATAGTACATATGCAAAGACACAGCCACAGTGAGCTTCCCAGAGTTCTAAAGGCTTCCAGGTATTTTTAAAGTCTATGTTAATATGACTCTTTAATTCAGAGAGTAGATGGATAAGTAAAAAGCCAAAACCAAAAACCCCTTCAGCCTTCCCTCCTGCACACAAATTGAACAGACCTATGCAGCCATGGCACTATACATAATTGCATCTTTGTAGGCTTAATAACACTTGTCACCGTGTGCCTCCTCTAATTATACATAAGCACACAGCGCTCCAACTCCTTTATTTCTGAGACAAAGTTTAACAGGCAACGGACTTTCACTTATCAGACATTTTCTTCTCTTGCAGTTCAAAATTCACAAATCAATGCAAAAAAAAAAATACATTCAGAAGAGTACAAACAGGTGCCAGCAATTGAAGATCAAAAGCTAAAGCAGTGAATGCCTACCTGGAATATGGAAATGCCTAGGAGCCTGCTGATAGACAGAAGGTGAAGATTTGCTGTCTGAGTACATGGATAAGCTTGGAGTGCTCCGACCACTTTCACTGCCTCCAAGGGGAAGAGCAAAGAAAGCAGATAAAAGAAAAAATGGAAAGCAAAGTAGAGTATTTCAAGCATAAAAGCTTGTTCAGAATGACTTGTTAATCCAACAGTTTAAATATATGGTTCTTGTAAAACCCATTATTTTTCAGCACAGTGTATTGGCTTAGTCTTCAAACAGCTCATCAATAATGAATATCTGATAGATAATATCAGATTAAACTGCCCCACTTTGAAACAAAAGCTTCTGTTTTAACAACACTTTAATCAAGAAAATGCAAGGATAAGAACATCCACAATCTTGTAATGTGTTTTGCATAGCCTTAACTGAATAATCTAACAATCGAGTTTTTTAAAAGTTTAATGCTATGGCTGATGGCCTGCCCCTGAAACCAGTAATGAAATCGTTCAGCAGTGTTTCAATTATCTCAAAGCAGGACTAGACCAAAAAACAGATGTTATGGTTAAGTCAAATATTCCTGCATATATCAGTGACAAAACCAGATGTGGAAATTTGGTTCTTAATTGCAAACTTTTCCCACAGGTAACATGCCACAGCATTTTTTATTTATGCAAACAAGGTTGGATTATCAAGTCATGGATCTATAATGCCATAGTCACTTCACCAAATTTCAAGATATACACAGGATTGATCGGTATTCATTTTTCCACTTGTTTTGTCAAATGATCATTAGGTGCCATTCATTTCCTCCTAGCTTATTTCCCCGAAGCACACTCTATGGCATTATAGTGCTGCTTGGCAAACAAAAAAGTAAAGCTCTACTTTTTTGGGACTTGTAAAATCCTATTAATTTACAGCACTGTTAAGCAACTGGAAGCCAAACATGACATTTATCCTGACATAAAATGGTTGTTAATTCGCTGTTATTGTTTTAGTGTGGATGGAGCACGTATTTAATGGCTAGTAACAATGAAATTACAGCAAGTTTTTTGGGGGTAAGGAAAGTGCAGGAGCTCAGAGCGCTAGATCTGTAACAGAGTTCAGCCTTCAGGTAGGGGAAGTTTTATAACCATAAAACTACTGGATTACCGTAGCTGTCTAGGCCTTGCCCACGCAGGTGGTCTCTGCCCCTGTTGACCAGCAGTGGATGCACGGTCATCGGTCTGTCACCAAAGTCAGCCTTGACAATGCACCCCTGAAGTCAACGGGGTAGCGCCACTGAGTTCAACAGGAGCAGAAACAGGCCAGACGAAGTCAGCAGAGCGCGCTGTGTATCTCAGGACAATACACTAACTAATCCGTTCTAAATTTTGTGTCTGTTATTTTCACAGTTGGTGAAACATTAAAACTCAAGAACTATTCAGCTGTTACCACTGTGCACTCAATAACAGTGATTTCTCGTTGAAAAAATGTAATCTGAGCAGTTGAGAAATTGAAATCACAACCACATGTGCTAATAGCCTATGGTCCTTCCAAAAAGTAAGGGAAGAATTATGGAATTGCTAAAATTCTGGTGCTTCACCACCAGCTTGCCCTCAAGTTGTCCTCAAACAAGGAACCAGATGGTTATTCAGTTTCTTGATTCCCACTTTGCTCTTGGAAGGAAAGAAGCGGTGACAGGTTTTCACTGCACATTTATTAATTCCCTCTTTCTTTACTGCTTGCTGCCCAGATGCTTGGCCATCCCTACTAAATGGAAGAATCCTCAATGTCACTCCCAGTTTGAATGCAAAGAGTAGTGGTAGATACTTATTTAAGTAAGGTCCCTTACAAGTCCAAAAAACCTTAAAAATCTTGTAATGTCATTCATTCAAATGTGATGTTAATATTGGAATTTTTTAATTTAAAATGAAAAGGAAAGTTTTCAAGTGATTTTCACAATGTATTAACTCCTCATTTACTTAAAAATTATTAAAAACATACATTCATATATGACCTGCATGAATAATCATTTCACTGAGCAGTGACCCCAGCGTGCTGATATTGTACACACATGAGAGTCGTTCTTCAGGGATAGGGTGGAGTGTCAGTCGAATCAGGAGGAAGCATTGATTAAGAGGAATAACATGTAAGAAAACAGGATGCAAGCACAAGTACCAGGGGACAGCAAATCTGCAAACTACTCGATGCAAGGATCATCTGTGTGGATCAGTTTGCAAAGCCATCACCACTAACTTGCTTAAAAGGGAAGAATTAAGGATGAAATGAGGGAAAAGGTTCTTCTTGCAGCTCATTTGTACAAGCTGATGCACATTCAAACTTTAATTCCGCCACTGATTTGGACAAACACAAGAGTAGGCATATTTCACATTTTGCATACAAAAATAAATATTTAATAATAAAGCAACCTGAAGACTCAAGCAAAAAGTTCACGTGTAGGAACTACAGACAGTCATTTAATCTAGCCTATAATTAAAATCTCTAAAATGAGACTTTGCCAGGAATTTGTCTCTTTCAAGTTTTGCCTGGTATACACTGAAGAGGAACTTCAAATAAGGTCTCAAGAGAAAATACAACTACCAGAGAGAACGATTTCTCAAACTTTTGGTCTTGTCTTCTGCCATAGGCAGCTGCAAGCTGTGGTCTGCTCTACTGGTCAGTGCAGAGCAAAAAAACCAGAATCATGAACTCTTCCCTGGATTTTGTTTAACTTGGAAAGAATCTGGAAAGGTTTACTTTGAACTTGAGTGTCAACCACAAAAACTTCCTTGTGTCTTTTGGCTGCTGACAGGGTAGGCTGCTCTTTTAACCTTGTTTGTGTGAAGCCAACTGACCAGAGCTCAGACCATGCGCCCTTTCCAAGGTATTGGCAGGAAAAGTAAAATACTGTTTAAACCTCCTTCCTAGTCAACTTTTATCTTATCTGGGAGGATGGGAAATTTGATAACAAGTTACAGTAAGAGCTGTCTAAGTTTGGGAGTGAACAACAAAGAGATGCCACTGGCCGCATGAGAGAGATGTCAGAGCCTACTCCCGAAACTGGATCCTTTAATATCTCTGCACATGGTGCATTAAGCGAGGCAAAGTTTTTTGAAGTTTGATGACTAATTCTTTTCAACCTTTCAAAGCCAAATAAATGGGCTTTGGAAGCTGTGCTCCTGCACTAAAAAGGCAAGATACTTTCCACCACGTTTTCAGTAAGCATTTTTGAGCAGGACTCAGCACGGCCGGTATGCTCACTGACCCCATCACCTCAAGAGGGAGAGTTACACCAAGCGTAGGTACTTGGAATATCACACCCTATGATTCGCAAGGACATGAACTGTGAAGCTGTCTTGAAGTGAGGCTGTCACAGAATTTATTCTGAAGACAAAAAATCCTTAAAAGTGCACAACCAAATCATTTGTCTGCATGATAAAGAACAGCTCATCCTCTTGCACTTCATGGGAGCTAGACTACAATACACTGAAGAAAGGACAGGAACTCAGTAATTATATTTTTGCTGGAAAAATGATGAACCATGTCATTCTCAGGAAGAATATGATGCTAACTCAGTGAAGTCAAAAGGAAGATTCTGTTTTAATTTCCCTAGGGTAGTAACATTTCTGTCTCCCGGAAGCTTAAAGAAATATTTTTTATGACGATTGTGGAGTGCTCATTTTACAAAGATTAATTCTAGTATTATTAAGCGGTGTATTGTTTTTGGATTTAATAAAAATTTTTTAAATTAGTTTGATTTCACCTTGCTAAAACTGAAGTGGCAACATTAACCTCGGTCTGGATACAAAGCAGCTGTTGGTACAGTCCTACTCTTCCCACACTAACCACTTTGAAGACAAAAAAATAGCACATTGACACCCTCAAAAGGCTTCTCCAGATAAGGAAAAAAATACAGCCTGCAACTCAGAGAAAAGAATTCAGAGACCTTGAAGAGGATCACACGAATCTGACTCCTTTTGGACTGAGACGTTAACTCAGTGTAAAACAGTGGATAATCTATACAACCTCTGCAGGGCTCAAGATTACCTATATAGGAAAATTACAAACAGACTCGCCTGCCTCACAGGAGCACTGTGAGGCACTGTAAGCTACTGCTTGCAAAATATTTTAGCTCCTTGATAAAAAGTGCTGCAGAATTGCAAAGTATTATAATTTTGATCACACTACTAATAATTGTTTGGGCATAAGGAGCTGCCACTTGAAGATTTCTTCCTCCAAACAGCAGCACTAAGTAATTGCTGCTGCTCTGAGCAACAGCAGGTACCACTGAACACAAACTCATTTTAACAGGAGTGCTGCCAAGCAACTGCAGGCAGGCTTTCAAATAAGAGCTTTCCATACAGTGAAATCGTGCACTGCAGCACACGGAAGAGGTTTTCCTTACTCAGTACATCAGGTTGGATAATATCATCCAAGTTTAGAGGACAGATCAAAAAACTGTTCAAGCAGTGCCTCAGAGAATACCAGGGTGTGTGCCAGCCTTCCAAGAAACGTGGCGGGCTTGTGGTTGCGGGAAGGGGCTTTGCAGGCAGACTTTAAAATGGCAAAACCCAGTTTAATCTCATCAGCTTTTTCCTCCAAAGTTTTCTCTTGGGGATCTTATTTGGAAGACTCAAGCCTGATTCTGTTCCTGTTTATACCAGTGAAATTCAGCTGTCTTTGGGCAGAATTGTTTCTGGAAGGGCCCAATGAAGATGCATTAGTTGTTTTTCCAAAGGCAATGAGTGCCTGCTATTCACTTGAGTTTGCAAGTCTGGTTCCTGCAGAGGGTCGGTCACTTCCTTTTCTGTAATGGTTACGATGGCAAGAACAGTTTTGTTTCATTAAACCAAACAGTACATGTGAGTCAAGGAACAGGCATTGAAAATGTTTGCCATTCATGTCTCCTCCCTGTTCATATTGTTACTAGGGAGGACAGACTCAGGGGAAGACAGATGTGGTAGCTGAATGTCTTCTTTTTCTGACATTTAACTAACTAGCTAATAAAAAATAGCCTTTGCCTCAAAGGTTCTTAGCATTTCTCGGTACTGTCTCACATCCGCAACATGGAGGTCATTAAACTTTAATATCCACTGCAAAAAAAAAATAATGGCAAGGAGAATATATTCAGTTACTCTGTTTTATAATACATGGCACAGATTATTTGCTAATCAGTGCAGCTATATTGATTTAACCAGCTTATCTGGCATAAGTTTTGGTAATGATACAAATAACAGGAAGAATATCTAAATGTAGGTTAGAAGGTTAGATAACTGATCATCCCATGTTGGATCCAATGTATATTTATTTAGCGTCACCAAAATAGGGTAAAAGTAAACACCGTAATTTAGAATAAACAGACTTTTAAATTATTCCCTCCCTCATTTTCATTATAAAAGCTAATTCCTTCCCTCCGCCCCTTTGAAAGACACTTAACACTCACTGAAAAAAAGCAAAAATAAAACAACCCATACCCACTCAGTTCTTAAAACTTACACAGTACATCAATAAAGCACTTGCACAAAATTAAGACAAATTTTATCCAAGTGGAAGCCATGCTTGCACAGACATAAAAGTGAAACACATCTGAATAAGTCTACAGTATCACAGCACGGTTTTGCATTCCTGGACCTTACCTTTGAAGAAAGGGATGTAATGATGTCTGAATGTAGATGTAGGGCTTGGGTGTTGGGGCAGGGAGATGCAGCTACTGGTACCAAGACTGTGAGTACCAGCTGGGGGCAACAGAGAGTAAGTGAAAATAAACTATTTAGTTCACTTACTGAAAGCCACAAATTACAACGCCATCCTTTTTTTCAGGAACATTTTCCTCCTGATGCTTAGAAAACATATAGTTTATATTTAAGACTTCACCCTTCTCTGGTTATTGCTAAAAACATCACGGTGGCCATACTATGCAGTTGGCCAAGGGACACAGGCTTTCCGCAGACAGGAAGAGTATCATATAAAATGCTGATAATGTAACGCATCAGAAAATATTCCAAAAAAGGCACCACAAAAAGCAGAGCTGCACTCAGGGGAATATCTGCATATTCAAAAGCTGCAGGAGGGGATGATATATGCTCATAATGGATCTAATGAAATGAAATGGGGAGAGTCTTGTCTCTGCTGAGAACTGTGCTATAAGCGGGTCCAGTTCTCACTGCCGTTGGTGCACACTGGTAGGATTTAGTTCACAACACACCAGGGCACTCAAGTGCATGGCTAATTTAAGCATTTGAAGAAACATCCTGAAGTTATTTGAGCTCTGAAAGTTAGACATGTGATTAAGTACTTTGAAAAACGTTCTCAAATGTCATCTTTGTTTGCTTTATTGTAATAATGTCCTGATAACATATTTCAGAGGACTAATGGCAATTATTAGAAGTGGCAATTATGATGACTATATTCTAAATTTTCAATGAAGCTGTAAAACATCAGAATTAATTTGGAATTTCTTTTGTCTTTCCTCCTTGCTTTAACAGTGTGCAGCTAAGCTTAAGCATGACACAGCTGCCAGACCTTCAGCAGAGACTAATCTTTCATCTCTTTAATAGATCTTTGATACTTAATCTCATTTCCACTCGTCAAAGAGTTTATGTAGTACAAATATTCAATTCCTGTAAAAACTCTTTCTGTTACCCATGAAATTTTCATTTCCACTGGAAAGATTAAGAACTCCCAATTTTCCAAACTAGTTAATAATTATAATGTGTCCCCAATTAAATTAAAAGACCCCAAGAAAATAATATAAATGCTCTGTGTTCCCCACCCAAATGATGAACTGGAGAAAAATCAGAATGAATTTTGAGTAATTTAGTTGACTATTTCCAAGTATAAAGCTCTGTACAGTGCCCAAATATGAATGGACTTTTATAAGGGACTTCCACACAAAGATCAAAAGGAGGCGATCCCCTCTCTGTGTGACAGAAGCACCAACACAGCTGTTACTACAGCCCAAAGCTGCAATAAACATTGCTGTAAGCTTCTCAACTAAAGCAACATGGCCTTCAAAATCCAGCCATTACAACACTAGTCACTCCTCCAGCTCTCGCACTGTGGAGAAGAGACATGGACCATAACCCTGCCGTACAAGAAGGGATACGAAGTCACTCGGATCACCCTCTTGGCATTGTGCGCGTTCGCTGCTACCATGCTGCACCTTGAAAGAGCTGTGGATTGAATGTGTAGCTTCAGGCAGGATGGGACCAGGATTAAGTCCTTTAAACTGTTGTCTCTTCTGTTTACAGATACATAAAATCAATCTTTCTAGATGCCTGTTTTTGTTTTCTTAGATGCTCATTCCTGAAGCGCTTGTTTCCTTTCTTCCCACGGGACTCTGTCCACAGTAAATAAATCACTGCAATGAACTGCTACTCCACCTTAAAACCCTGTCCACTGGAGTCTACCCTACTTACAACATAACACAAAGTAGTGGAAAAATCTAGAGAACAAATAAGGCTGCTTTTCAATTACCTGGTCTGCTGTAATGCTGAGGAGAATGGGAGGTTGGAGTGTAGCGACCATAGCCCAGCGAGCCAGCAGAGCTAGGACTTGACGTCCTGTACTGCTTGAAAGATCTGTCATCTTGGTCACCCTGAGAGGAAGAGAGGAAATATACATCATTAGGGAAGAGAAATAATTTCCGAAACAGGAAGAATGTGCCATTCTGCACATCTGTGCTACGTAGATGGAAGTCGATGCTGCCGTAACGCTCCATGCAACCCCAATGAAATGAGGTGGCTTTCAGCTGTAAGCACCTCCACCGCAGTGTGACCAAAAGAGCTCTGCCAAGTATCAGAGAACGGTCATGTTCCCAGGAAAGTAAGCACATACATGAATTTAAAGTGACAATATAATTTGAAAAGAACATAACACTGTAGAAGTGTTGTTTCAGGACAATATCTTTCACTGAACATACACAGGTGGTGGAAGATGAGATGAGGTTAGCGTGATAGTACCACAGTCACTTTGTACCCATATGAATGGATGCATAATGGTTACAGGCAACACAAAAATCAGCATTTGTTGGCTTCATTACATCACAGAAACAACTGTGTGTGCTGTATAAATTGCCCGGCATACCATATTACAACACTGTCATTACTAGCTAAGTAACAGATATAAACGCTCATATATAGCATTAGCATTAATACTGCAGCATTGCGCAAAGCAATTCATACAACCCACTTCCCACTAAACCCTTGGCTTCAACCCCTTAAAACCACGTACACCCATTCCAAACCCCTCACTCGCTATAGCTAGTTAAATTACGATTTGCATGTAGTGTCTTCTTAACAGTAAAAGCATTACTGAGTGAATTCAATGTGGAAATGACTTTTTGTAAACTAGCTATAAAAGTAAATTCAAATTTCTTGTTTAAGACAAGCAAGAATTGGCTTGAGTTAACTTCAAATTACAACAGATCAATGTAATCTGCAGATGCTCCCTTATGGAAAGTCATACTCCAAAAAATGCTCCTCTCTCCTATTCCAGTAGGAGTGAGTGAAGATAGACTATACCATAGCAGGTGCCAGTCACTTGTCATGAATACTGGGACATCTTTAGGCATCTGTGTGACTCCCACTGGATCATTCATCATTTAAACACACAGGAGATCCCACTTAGCCCCATCACCATCTCCCAGATTCCTATCAGGATCCATCCATCTTCAAACTAATGTAGTCTCCTATTCAGCTTCTCTGGGATTATCCTTGACTCCACAGAGATTTACAACGTTCTCCCATAATCAGTTTTTCTCCTATGGTTCAGGTGTGCTCCAACCCTTCCACCTCACCCCAGACTCACTAACTGCATTTTCAAAAATGGAAAATCAGTTTTGTATAGTGGTAAGTAGCATTATTGCCTTAATATCCATTTCCGAAGAAATTATACAAAAAAGGAAGAAAAACTGATGCCTTCCCAGACATGCAGCGTTCTGTAGGCATTCTGCCACCAACCCCTCTATGCCCAGTTTGAGATGTTTCCCTCCTGAAGTAGCTACATTATTTCATACCCACTCTAACCCTTGAGAAGAGTTACAAGCAATATAGCAATGTCTCTAGAAAGTCTTGTGATGATATTTAAATATCATGAGTGTTAGCTAATGGTCTACGATGTGTCCAATTGTATGATAAAGTGGAATTTTTCTCTAATAAAAATCCCTGCAAAAAAAAAAATGGTGACAAGTTTGCAGATGATAATGCCTGAGCACCTGATCATAGACTCTTTAGAGAAAGACAGCAAGCATGGCAAAGCTGGATAACATGGGAGTATTCCTGTAACACAAATCACAGCAGCACCAACCTCCATACCACTGTCGCTTTCGGAATGTAATAGTATTGACGGGTTGATAACTAGTAGCTAATCTAAAGGAAATTATTATAATCTTCCAAAACACCAAGATTTCATATTGATTGTTTCAAACCTTACCTTTTGCGTACTTTGTGTCTCTGTAAGGAACAGTCAATCAAGTTCATGAAATCCGGTATTAAATAAAGTATGTTTTTATTTTTAAACTATCAGTTAAATTACATCTCTATTGGTTAACTTCTCTGTTTAACCAGTGCTTATAGTGACAGTTTCTGATTTACAATCCTTAATGGAAATTCATAATTCTCCACTATTACCAAATTTTGCAATACATAAAATTGGGATAATGGAGAAATTAGCCAGGCCTGTGATATGTAATTGAGTTACTATCTGGGAAACTATGTGAAATGCTATCACTGCTTCCAAAGTGATGTTTCTTGAAACAATGACTGGCTTTGATCATTAATGCACATCAAAATACACAGACCTAGAAGTTCAGGTATGTGCAAATGATTTAACAGTACGTATGCACAAATGGTAGAAGTAGTTTAACTATTTGTGGAATAAAAAAATAAAAAGAAAAAAAGAAGAGACAGTTATGCCAAGCATTAATTCAAGTCAACTCACGCTGGCACCTTTAAATGTAAACATAAAACATATTTCCCAATGTAATTTATTTAGTAGATCTCGAAGAAGTGACCACCATACAACCTTTATTTTGGAAAGCAGAAACATGGATGACAGTGGAGGTAGATGCATACAGATGACAATCCAGAAGCAGAGCACATATTCAACACAAGTAACACTGCGAAAAACATAAATTATAAAACCCCATGCACTGTAGAGGCAGGAGGCAAACCCCACATTTCAGACACTGCTGGTTATCAATATGACCAGGTTTATGCATCACAAAATGGGTCAGAACAGGAGAACAAAGGCATTGGGGATTACCTCAGTAGGTGCTGGAGAGAGCAACTGAGGTGACTGCAAACAGCAACACACAACAAATTAGTGATACAGATTCATGCATTATGTTACTTGTGAGAAGAACTACTCTTAAAATATCAATATCCATGTATAACACGATACAGTTAGGAAAAACACCTGTCAATTAAGTTAGGGCAATTTTTCTTTTTATTTGTTTTTAAATAAGGAATAAGATATGAATAATGTCACATGAAGCTTTTGTTGATTTCTCTGCTACAAAGTCCTGGGGTCTGGTGAGGCCAGTCCTGTACCACAGAGATGCTGCTAGTAGGCAAACTCCCATTTAAAGCAACTGCCTGAAACTACACACAAGCCCTAGTTAAATCTGCATTGAAGCACCTCCAAAATCTGGACTAGAACTCTGTTGTTGAGAGCTGGCTGGTTTAAGGGAAAGCAAAATATCTGTACTATTTAATTTTTAATTAAACATCATGTAATTCAACCATTTGCTGTTCACTCACTTTCCTTTCAAAATTAAACGCTATGTTTGGTTAGTTGAGCAAATCTACTGAAAGTATTGCGGATGCAGGTAGTAGCCAGGATGCTGAAATTTGGCAGGCAGGATTTTTTTTTTCCCCTGGCAATATCAAGGATATAAGTATGTGGAGCACCATGAAAATGTGCCTGTTGGATTGCGAGCACAGCCCAAAATCACCTCGGAGCAGGTGCGATGACTGAGTCCTCAGAGGAGCTGGGCGGAAGGTTGTTTAGACTATGCACCTCTGCCAAGTCTAGATGTAAACAGGCAGTTGAGGAGGGCCACAAACATTTTCAGCACCCACGAGTTTTGACACAGAAGGGAAGTGTTTATACTCCATAGGTTAAGGGCTAGGCAGCAGCTTTCAGTTTTGTGAAATCAGAAACCTAAATACCATTTAAACCCTCTACTAGATACAATCTCAATTCTTTTAGAATGCATTATAATGGAGCTACTGTGGCTCAACGTTGTACAGGGAGGGTTTGAAAGAGTTTGCAAAACCTAACATATGTGCTGCACTTTCCCTAAGAGTAGTACTGAGACTTTAGTGGTACTGATTAAGTGTAAAAGGTGTAAGTGATAGTAGAACTAGGGCTATTATTTATAGCATTTAATTCTACCCATTCACTTACACCTACAGAGAACAAAAAGCAGACTTCATTCTAGACCACGTATATCTTGCTAACATACCTAGTATATCTAAGAGGTTTGCTTTGTAAGAACTTACCTAAAATTATAAAAGAAATCAGAAATTCAAATGAAAGATAGATATGGTTAGGAATGAAAAGCTAACTTGCATGACAGGAGTTATATACAAATATGCTTCACAAACCCCAGAATTAGTATTAGTAAGATTATGTTAAATTAGATTTCAGTAGCACAAACTGCATCATATTAGCTCTGCATATGAATAGGTTGAAATGCATGCGTGACATGAGGATGAACTTTAGTAAGGGACAGTTGAAAGAAACTTGTACATAGGAAAGTGATACCATTGTGTCACCAAAATAACATGGTACACTTTAAAAAAAATAAATCATGAAAGACATTTGGCTTTGCTTCTGATTTTTGCATTATAATTAGCAATGCTCCTGTTTCCCACTGCATGCATGTAGAACTCCTCTCATAGAAAAACATAGTTTAATTACATGTCATCTGTTTAAAAAATGATCACAGAAAGCAATTATTTAATTTTCACAAACTAAAAAGTGAAATTAACATCTTCCTTGCTTTTTGGAAGGCCTTGTGAATGAATAGAGGACATGACTCAACTGAAGTTACACAAGTTAGGTTTGGGGTTTTTTTTAAATTATGCACATATTTAAGAATGTTCAGCAACATGTTTAATGATGCACATAAAATCTCAAATTCATAGGAAAAAAAATACCCATGTTTCAGTACCTCCCCGTAACTATGCCTGTCATCTGAAGAGTAACTGATATATGGAGAATAGGAGATCATATCTGGGCGGTCAATGTTATAGATGGCTTTATTTTTAGGAAGAGCAGCCAAATCCCTGTAGTCAAGAATTTCATCTCCAAGCTTTGCCTAAGAAAAGGAGGAAAGAAAGCAGTGAGAATAAGAAAGAATATGATCAGGATGCAAAAGAAAAGGACAGGTAAGTGTAAGTAGAAAAGTCATCATCATAACAATAAACAACTTTTTCTGTTTGTGCACATTTAAACCTCTTATATTTACTACACAATGCTAAATATTACTGCTGTTTTCTTCTTATATACTGGTGCTTTCTACTTTTCTTTGTCACTCACATTTGGTTATTAGGAGTAGCATGACATCATTCCAGTTCCCTTGGTTATATCCCACTTACTGCTAGCTGTGCAGAGACATGGGGGACAGATATTGTAGCCTCTTCAGGCAAAACACCCTTCATTTTAAAGTGGTTTCGGTGTGCAGGGTTCCCCTACTATAAGCAGTAGTGAATAATCATATATGTATTTCCAACATACACTCTCCAGATACTGAAAAACATTACTCAGGTCTTTAAATTTTCCCATTCAGCTGTGTCCCGCAGCTACACCTCCTTTCCTGACTATGTCTGAGTAGCCCTTAATTACGGGTCACAAACCAGCAGATGATAGATCTGCACCATGGTGGATTAGTTGGAAGATCATAGGTGCCACTTAGTAAAGTTCAAATCCTCTCATGAGACTCACACAGCCAACAGAGGGAAAGGGCTGGGCTGTGTCGCTCCCCATTCTCCTCTTACTATGCTTATTCTAAAAGTGTAATTACCAGAATGCCACATTTGCACAGATTATCTTTAGGATAATGGTAACTTGCACCAAAGATGTATCCAGCATGTACTGTCTTGTAGATATGACAAGTTGGCCACATTGAGAGCGGAGAAATGGGCAGCCTAATTGTCTCATTCCCAGTTCAGGCTTTGCAGAATTATAAGCTCTTTGCTGGCAACAAAATGATGAGCAAATCTTGCTGTTCTCCGAAAATCTCGGTATGATCAGCTATAAAACTGTAATAATGTTTTCCACATGCAAAAATATGAAAGTATCCAGGATTTATGTGTGCAGTAATTATTTTTTCTTACCATGAGCTAACAAAAGCTCAATAGATTTTTCCAAGGAAGTTTTCTATTAGTTAATCATACAGGAAAAATTTAGCATAACAACTTCCAGTTATCCCTTTTTCTAAAACAATGTATGAATTTGTGCAGGTGTAAGGAACAGGGAAAGGAGGAAGATTCCTCTTACCTAAGAAATGTGTTTTAATCAAATATGTGATTCTTCAGCAATCTACAGATCTCATCTTGCTTGCAGCTACTTGAAGAAGCTAAAGAGCAATGAAATAGCCCCTTAATGAAAATAAATCCCTCCCTACTGAGACGCAAGTGGCAAGCTCTGATGCAGACACAGGTCATGCAAAGGTAAGGAGGAGTCTGTCCATCAGGTCTGTTCCAGGAAGACTTTGGGCAGCATTGTACCTACAAGGAAGGCCAAGGAGGCTGCGATAATTTCTTTTTTAAGGTATCCAGGTTGTGGAGATTATTCTAGTGAACCCCAAGAAGTTCAGAATCGGGAATAGTTAAATGTGAATTACAGTAATTTCAGCCCCTATCTTTTCACATAGATGTGCAACTTGAGATCCTCCCACTAGACTTCAGAACTGTCAGGAGTCAAACTTACCTAGTTACATAACTCCTTTCAGTTTAAATATCAAAATATAGGCAAGTTTGGATGAAAAAACACCTTAGAGATACAGCTGCTTTCTAAACACTCAATTCGACAAACATTCAGCCTACATTGTTTTTTATTTTATTTGTTTCCCCTACTATCAAATACATGAGCAGAATTCAAGTATGTTAGGGAAGGCTCAAATTACAGCTAAAAGGCTTTAGGCCATTTCTTCAATAATCTGGTATTTTGGATTCTGTTAAAACTGTACTCTAAGTTTAGAGTATCCATTTCACTTGGAATATGTAATTTTACAATTGTATAATTGCAAATATGATCTGTATAAAAATACAATGTGATTTGTATTCCTAGTACGAGAACATACAACACAGCTGTGTAACCTAACCTAAACCTTCCAGTTAGATATATTAGGTCAGAGCACCTAATTCTCTCTTCTTAAAATTTAGCTAAGTATAAAGGACTTTTATTTAAGCCTTATTTAATGACATAATTTAGAAATCAACTGATTTTTAAGTGGAATTCAGGGACTCTGAGGGGACATCAGCACTAGGGTAAATTTCAGCCTGGATATAATGAAGTCATCACTAAGGATCATGAAAAGATGCCCATTAACTTCAAAGGGCGTTGGCCTGTGCCCTCTCTCAATGCAAGAAGACATCAAAGTCTGGTATCAACAGATGAAGAAAAAGTGGTATGGCTTAATAAACTAAATGTATGAACCACATTCAGGTTTAATCAAAACACACTTTCTTCACCCTTCCCCAGCTGACCGTTCACCCATGACCCAGCAACACGTCTCCCATGAGACGCCACATCGTTCGGAATGATTGCATTGCTCTGACTCGATGCCTTTGAAAGTATGAGCACCACAAATTCACGGTTCCTAAGCTTTAACCATTTTCTCTAAATTCTCTTGTCCAACATGATACTTCATAGAGCTCAGCGGTTGTTAAGGCACAGTTTTACTACTGTTTTTAATGATCTGAATCCATGCTGCTGCCGAAAGCGGCTGTACTGTGTGTGCCTTCCCACTCTGCGCTGCCTTCTACATGAGACTTAGAAGACATGTAGACAGCTGGGTCTTTTTTTGCCTCTTTGGTTAGCTGGAGGTTTTTCCTGGGTTATTTTTTAGCTGAATCTGGTCTCAAAGCTGACCGATCATACCTCTGTGTACCCACTAGTACTAGCACCAAAGAGGATACGGGAAGATGTGGCCAGAGAGGGACAGGGCTACATGCGGGTGGGACCTTCCTTTCAGTGGCAGCATGAATTTAGGTTTGGTAAAACCAATCACGAAAGCACCCAAGACAAATCTTGAGCACGTCTGTATGTCATAACACTCCTGTAATAGAAAACAGATGCAAAAGAGAGACAAAGAATCATTTTGATAATATAGAAGTCCAGTAACATGGTTTTAATTCTTTTTACTTTCCTGTTTGTGAAAGCCAAAATAGGATTTAATCAATCTCACAGCTTTGACAATTAAGCAGTCAGAGATGAGACAGATATAGCAAGAACTTGCATGCCTCTGGGGAATCTTTTTTCCTAATTGACTCATATTTGCTAGACAACTTTATTCTTTCACAGTCCCAGCTGCCTCTAAAGCATATTACAGTAACGAACATTACAGTTGTGTGCTGATTTAACAATATCCTTTGAAAAAAAAAACAGAAAAAGAGAATGGAAGTTTGTCCTTGCCTTTCAACAGCCCGTGAAGCATATTTAAAGCTGTAATCACAAGCATCAAGAAAAACAGTACCATCCAACAGTTAGATAAATGTCACTAAAAGCATATAAATCTTAGAAGAATGCTCCTGCTTATAAAAACAATGAAGTGGTGCATGGCCGGAGAGATCGAGACCATCTGGGCCAAAGAAAGTTCTTACATGGTAACAGGCTCCTAGCACAATAATTGTCTTCACAGGAGTTGAGGCAACAACTTTTTTTTTACCTGGAATATCCACCAGCATGGAGCTCTACTGTAAGAAGAACTCAGAAACACCAATGCACATTTAGGTAAGGGGCAGTTCCTCCACTTCTACTTCAGTCTTACTCAGATAAAGGGTATACAGCATTCAAAATAATTTTTACTTGAAGAAAAAAGACAATTTTGACTCCAAGGCACACTTTGCTTCTCTCAGTGTAGTAGATAAAAGCCCTCAATCTTTGTACAATAACCTCTCCAGCAGTCAATCACATCTCCAGCACTCTCCTCTGCACGTGGTACTATCCGATGAGAACAACCTGCCTGCGTGAGGGATACCTGGACAGGACAAAGAATAGCCCTGGGAATACTGAAGCTCTGCAAGAGATGTTTGTATGGATCATGCCACATTTGTGGATATTTTTTAGCTATTGGTGGTAGCCTTGAGAATTTGGCCATGAACATCAGCTACAGCAATTATGACAAGCAAGGTACACCCAGTACTGAAAAAATACTCAGCATAAGCTTTTATCATGCTTGTTATTTTAAATTCTCTCTATGAGCTTTCCAGAGCTAGCACTTCTTAAATGATAAACACATCAAAGGTCTTCTGAGGTTAGGGACTGGCATTTGTCAAGGCCCGAGTCCTGCAATCTCATGCACGAGTGTTTTCATAAGCAATCAGATGCAGGCTCAAGAGCTTGATTTAGACAAGTTGCGTTCAAATCTATGCTTGTAATCTACCTGTGGGCTGTACTGTTTATTTAAACTTTTCTTTTTAGAAAGCACTGCAGTATTTTGCATGCTTTGGTATAAGCCAGCCCTAGTCATAATGCAAATGCTATAAATACACCACAAAAAATAAGAGGAAACTGCCAGAATTGTATTATGGCAAATGCAGTACTCAAACATTTTAACCATGAGGAAGTAAATTCCATTTTAGAGGAATCACTAACTGCAGTGGTTTGGAGACACTAACTTTCCACACAACGCACTAAACTGTAGGAGGAAGCACGGGGTTTTCCCCATCCCACAGAACGACCTTCGCTGTGAAATACTCACATAGATCACACGGCTTGGGGAACCTGATGTACTTGAAGCAGGTACAGAAATAATACTCTCAGAGGAAGTCCTCGTTTCCTATGGCAGGAGAAGAGAAGTGAAACAGGTAAGAAATAGAGGAGATGGAAAGAAAATGTAACCGTTACTTCAAAAAGAGTGTGCGAGACATTTCATTTAATTTAACCTTTACCACTCCAAAGTGGCATATTACAGCAAGCTCAAAACGTACAAGCATACCGAAGGGTTAAAAATAAAAGAACACTTTAAGTCCGTCAAATTCACCTTTTGAAAATGCAAAAATTATTTTACATATGACTTTCTTTTCCCCTCCCTTCAGAATGAAATGGCCTGGAGCACTTCTGGGCTGTCAGGACAGCCTTTGGGCACCATCAGGGACAGGTCAAGTTACAACATGATACAGTGGCAGCATTTTTACTCTGAGGCTACACCATCAAACCAATCTGCATTGCTTCTGGAATGTGTCATGCTACCGTGCCATTCACTCATAGCAAAGAGCACGACATCCTGCAGAGCATCCTCAATCAGACACCCAACAGGTTAGCTTCCCCCTCTCTGACTGTAAGGCTACCAGATTAGTTTTAATACTCAACTGGTTTTGCCCTGTTTTCAATCATTCTGGCATTCAGTGACAGACTTTTATTGCTTCCTTTTTGGTAGATTCCTTTATGATGAAAAATATAATTACTTTTAAATAACAAAGGGTTGTGAGACGCAATGATATTAACCATAAGTGAACAGACTTCACGTTCATAATTGAAGTTTAAACAAATCTTACTATGAAATCAATGGGTTTATACCCTCTTTTAACCAGATATGTTAATTCTGGGTAAATATTCTTTCCCATCTATGGAGAAACCTGTCCCTGATTGCAAAAAGTATGTATTTTTCCATGCGCTCAGAATTACCATCATTTATTGTCTCACCAAAGGCTGACACTTCTCACCTGGAGGTTACAACTGTTCAAACCCTTAAAAGGATTTTAGCACTATTAAGCTGTCAGGTCAAGGCAGCATCCTCTCTACTACTCCAGTCTTTACTTGAAGTATTTACTAGCTTTTAGAAGCCATATGTGAATATATCTGTACTGTACTGTACTGTGTCAGCAGAGCAAACAAACTAAATGATCACAACTATCCTTCCGGTGACCTTCTTTAGTCCAAATAGTCCTGTGGCTTCTCTGAGACTAAATGTGGAGATACTTATCCATACAAAAAAGATTCAGTTTAATTGTTTTGGCATGGCTGACTGGGATTTTGGAATTTTCTCCCTCTCATTTTCAGTTGTCTCACAGTGAGGCTCTGTAAACACTCAGAAGGTCCAAGGGGACAAGCACAGAAATAGAGTATTATCTGAGAGATACTTGTGGCTGCCATTGAGATGATCATTTAACATGGACAGTGTAACTGCATTGTTCTTCTACATAGTTAAAGCACACTGTAGTTTTCCAGAACTTGTGTAAATGACTTGAAAGTGCCATCAATGCACTGATGTCATGTGCAAACCATACCTCTCTTTCATAATGTCCCTACAGGAGGCCCAGTGTGGTAGAGAAAAAAAACTGAAGAAAACTGCACTATTCCAACGTTTTGAACCCTGTTAAAGTCAAATGACAGTTTTGGATTAAGCTCAGGATTCTCTAGATAGAGCTTCAGAGCTTCCTTCTGTGTGTCATGTGCATCAGTAGAGCGTGCTTTAAGATCACACACTGTAGCATGACCTTAAAGCACATAACATACCTGGCTGAATACATTTAATAACTCTTAATAAATTCCTGGAGTTTTTTCATGGGCTTTCCTCAATTTAGAGATGCCACCTTGTTTTTAAGAACTACAATTCGTTAGAATTTCTAATTTTTGCAGTCAAAGTGTGGGGTCTCATCTTTTTAAGGTACTTCTGCTGACTTCTGTGCTTCCTTATGCTTTTCAGTTACTCCCACAAATTTTCCCATTTCACCTCCTGGTGATTAAAACCCGGTCATTCCACATCTCACACATGCTCTTTATTCTCTGCATGATCCATTACCCCTTTTAGCATCGCCAGTCCATGCCTGCTGCACATAACCTCCTAGCTTTTGCAGTAAAAACTTACACCTCAGTTGGCTCCATTGCCTCTGTTCAGTTCTTTTCGCCGTACTACACATTTTTATTCTTCCTCTACCTACCTCTTTTTCCTTTATGCCTTTTGATAATCCTTATTTTTTCTCTTGCTACTTTGATTTCTTCTGTCTTTTCCTGCTTCATCCCTTCTGCTTACAATCTCACTCTCCCATCATTTTTCTTTTTGCTGTCACTCTCTTTCACAACTTCTTTTTCCCTTCCACTCCATCTCCAAAGTTTTGGAGTGTGCTGCCACTTACTCCTTCTGCCTTTGTCACCTACTTTACATGCTGTCCATATATCTCTATAAATATACAGAAAGATAACTTTTAAAAACAACAAACTGCAAAGGTTGACCAGAAAATTTCTCAACCAGTATATCCCATTCCCAACTTCACAAGTTACCTTGAAAAGTCCATTACTACCCTCTTTGAAATGGCATCCTTTCTTCTTGATTTATTTTTTCAATAATGAGTGTAAGGACAAAAAAAGAGGAAAAACCCAAAGAAAAGGAAAAATTACTAGACTTGGGAAAACCCTTTGAGCTCCATCCTGTTTTTTTTCCCTACTCAGGCAAAACTCCCACCGTCTTTCAGATACAGATGTCTTCCTCTCTGCTGGGGAAGGAGCAAATTCCCAGTGCTCAGAAGAGATGTGTTATAAATGAATCAGCCTTTACACAATATCTTGCAAGTACACTTTCTTTGCCTTTGTGAGGAAAAGGTAGCCAAGTAGGAACACAGGACAACCAAGTTCGCTGTCTGTCTCTGAAGGAGGGGAAAAAACCCCAAACTCTACTACATTTTCAATAAATTACATGGGGTTGTAGCCTTGCAATTTCAGTTACTCAGCCAGAATAAAATCCTTAGGAAGCCTGAAATACTGCTTATTAGTATTAGGCTGAATTAGCAGCACTTATTAAAGTATTTTGACAATTTTAAATATACATGTATTAAACAATACATTTTACACTGAAATGCTACTTATTTGATATTCAGATCTCGCCATGAAGAATACCAGAGCAATCGCTTCCCAAACACACGGGTACAAAAAATACAGCCATGATCCTTCAGGGTAAAGCCCAAACCAATTTTTTTTTCAAAACTGTAATTTAGTCAAAGTTGCACTTGCTAACACACCAGATTTGTAAACACTCTTTTTATAGCTGCTGCCTGCTGTTCTGACTTGTCCAATGCCTTCCGTCCAAGCCTTGATGAATCAAAGCAAAGCTTTTTCGAACAAGGATACCAAGAGTACTACTTGGAGCATCAGGAAACATCAGAACTGAAACCCCCCATATTAGGCCTGTGCCTTAATGATATAGTTGTATCTCAGTCCCACCACTTCAGAGGGATCATTTCCCCAGCCACAGATTAATTCTTCATTTCCTAGGGGCAGCTCATTCATCTGCTAACCTTGTAATTATTAAAATTGCCAGAACTCCCCCTTTTCCCCTTGCACACAGACAGATGCACAAATCATCCAACTTAAGGAGGTACTTAAAGCCAGAGATTAAATTAAGTTGGGGCTGGCTTGCCAACATTTTATAAACAAATAATAAAAAAGAAATTCCAAGGAGAGATTTTTTTTGTAAAAACAAATAAAGCGAAAGTCCTCTGATCTTTTAAGTGCAGAGCCACATAAAAAGAGAAGAGGTCATGCACTGATCACATCAAAATCAGACAGAACTTAAAAATTTATTTTTTTTTCTCATTCGTATTTTCACATTTTTCCTTATTCAGCTGATACATGTAACTCTTAGGTCAGCATTCTCCTGAAGCTGTAGCTTTAATCACTAAGTAAAAGCAGAATATTTATATTACATTATTACATTACATTAACCTACTAGATTTCTGTAATTTAAAATTTAAAATTACAGTATTGAAAAAATTCCAAATCCTTCCCTCCAAGCCCACTGTAAAAAAAGGGATAGAGAATAATACGACAATAGAATAACACTGGGTAAAAATATTGTCTTTTTACCTTGTTTTTTTCTTCAGCCTTTGCAGCCTGCCTACAAACTGGATGCCAGATGGATGTACCTGGAAAGTAAATTCAAAGTTCTGCTTAATTCAGTTCCCCAATAAGAACCTTAAAAGGTTTAAAATAAGAACCTTATTAAACCTTCCTATAAGGTTTTATAAGACACAGCATTCTGACTGATTCCACTGCAGTCACTATTCCATGGATACTTTCAAAGCTAAAACTGACAACTTCTCAGTATCGGTAAGCCTGATCACATCCATTTTAAAGACTAGGTACACTTCAGAGAGCTACGTGTACTTCAATATGTGAGATCAACACCAAAACCTGAGTCCTCAGAAGTGTGGTATGGGATCTCTGGAGCCCCTCCAGCCCAACCTCCTGCTCAGAGCAGGTCCCATTACAGCAGGCAGCTCAGGGCTGTGCCCAGCTGGGTTCTGAATATCTCCAAGGATGGAGATCCCACAGCATCTCTGGGCAACCTGTTCCACTCTCATGGTAAATATTTTTTTTCCTTATATGTAGTTAGTATTTCCTGTACTCTTATTATATGTGTTCTTGTAATAGCCTGGCCCAGGTCATACTAAGTAGCACACTGAGATGGGATGGAATAGCGTTGTGGCATTTAACACTAGCTGAAAATTCAGTCTTTCTTTCAGAATTATTCACTGTACGGATCTTGCACTTCCTGTACGTTTGTCTCTCATAAGCCAAATACTACGGAACTGCATAAATTTAAGAGAAAATCCATCCTGGAGGAAGTGGGAAATATAGAATGAACCAGTTCTCTACTACCTGTAAGTACTGAAGAGAGGATTATGAACTCCCGAGATATAAGTAAACATCAAGTGTGAGAAAGAAACTTAATAGTTTTGCATTAGTCACAAAGTTTAAAAAAAAAAAAAAATCTTTTAAATGGTTGAACACAATGTTCAATACTCAGTGTTCAATGGAAGTGGAATGTGTGTAACTATATAAAATAAAATAATTATTTGTAAATTTTAGTAGTAAAAAGGAACCTTTGTTTATGCCAGTCTGAGCTCGGACAAGCCACAAACTAAAGCTCCGCAGAGTTAAATAATGTGAGTGCACTGCGACTTCTGCCTGACTAAATGGGAAGTTGAGATCCTTTGTGTTATAAATATTTAATGTTTATACTGGGTGGAGAGCACCAAGAAGAGTTATTGGAAATGCTTTGTTTTCACAGCAGTTTGATAGTTTTCTAACCAGTGGATTTTGGAAACAAGATAGAAACAGAAAGTCTATTTCCCAGAAGACAGATGGAGATCATTATAATTTATTTCACAAAAATAACCCCGATGAACCCAGACTCAAGTAGTAAAAGACTATCTATAAGTACAGACTGGATAAATTATATTTACCAAGTTACTGAAGTTTCTTGGGACTGAACCACTAAGCAACATCTTTATAGCACCTTTAAATGCAATACTAACTTATCTTCCAATTACAAGTGGGTCTGAGCTTGCCCACTGAAAGCATTTGTCCCAACTGCTGCGTAAGTTGATGTAAATCTTCCCAGTGGTCTTAAGAAGTATTTAGATCAACTTTTTTTTTATCTGTGGTCAAGCAAAACTGGCTGGGAAACTTTTTGACACAGAAGAAAGAGTCCTTTCACCCAAAAGTCCACCCGAAGTGCATGCTGACGACTCAATTTCTGCTAAGGAACATGCAACACCTAAAGGAACTTTACAATAGTTTATTAAGAGGATGAAGAACAAGTTATAAAATCCTGGGCTCTGACATTTTTTACTATCTACCAATCAGGTGAGATAGTCCAAATACCTAATAACAGATCTTTCATGAAGTTAACATCACTTTCTAATGGAAACTGCTCTTCATGTGAAGACAAAAAGCGTACGACAGTAAGCTGGTACGAAAGCTTCATGCATCAGAAAATAAAGTGAGTAACATGGGTCCAAATTAACAGGACCCAAGCATATTTTGTGATTATTTGAACTAAAAATCAGTTCAAAACCTAACAAATATCCACCCTTATAAAAAACTGAACTTAAAAAGAAGATTCACTTGCAACCCAGTTTCAGAAGGTTTGAAATCTAGAAACAAATTTGTGGTTTGATACCCTTTTTTTAAACTATTGATTTCCCAGGGGATTTTAGTACTTCTAAACTACTTTGCAATTGGAAGAACCACAGCATTTTCTGGCTCCTGAGGGAGAATCCATGAGAACAGAAAAGGATCATTATGTCCTTTAATGAGCTAGTTCTTGTTGCAAACCAAAGTGACAATAAAATTGTCATTTTAAATAACGTACTAAATTATAATTAGATCTTACTGAGACCACTGTTGTGTTTTAAATAAAGTCTAACTTTTCCAGCTTAATGAATGATTTCAAAGTACACTTCTAGAAAACTGTGGACAATTGCAAAGTTATAATACAGATGTGGGCAAGCATGTGATTTTAGGATAATACACCAGCCTTGCAGTTCCCACATCTCACTGAGTTTCTCTTTTCCGTCTTCCTTTGAAAAGATACAGTCAGTCAAAGACACAGGCAAAAGCCTTCATTTTCTCTGGTGTCTGACCCTGTATTTAACTGTGTAGACATTGTTTTCTTTGATCAGTTAGTACAGCTAAAAGTTGCTGCATATGAAATACAGATTTTAGCTCATATCTATGTTAAATAACTTTTTTTTTTAATTGAATAAACTATTGTGCAAGTCCTTCTCTATTACCACTGAAATTCCCTGACAAGAAACACTGAATTTCTCTTGTGCAAGCTTATAGCTGCGTAAGGTATAGACATATTCTCTAGTAAGGGCTTCAGCTCCATGGCATCCTCTTCTTCACGCTCTGAGGGCACTTAGGTCTGAATGAGGGGAATTCAGGTACAGACCTGCAGATTTTCTCCTCATACCCAAATGGGCAATGGGTACAGAACTGGTCTTAGGACTGCAACAGCAGCTTTGGGGAACCTGCTGCCCCTCATGCGTGTTAACTTTCATCTACTTCCATCTGCAGGAAGTAACTGCTACCACTCATCCTTTCTGTGATTCACACTTGCTATTGGATTTGAACTGAGAGAGAAGTAATAGGTGAGTAAGAAGCAACAAGGAGGGTTTTTTTGCTCTTTGTTAGCCTACACATTGCATTCTTCATTTTCTTTGGTAGTTACAAAGTGAGAATATGTGCAAAACACCTTAGCCATGCTAGCAGGTATGGGCAAGAGGGGCCTGTTGCCAAGTGTAACTGTTTTGGGTTTTGGTTTTTGTTTTTTTGCTTTTGTTTTTACCTTGAAGATACATTTCTTCTCCTTCTGCAAACATCTGACTGCACCTGACACATCGTGCGCACGTTGGGTGATAATGTTTTTCTCCTGCCTGTTTGGGAAAAAAGGTACAGATGATTAAGTACACTGATCATTTCAGCAGCTTCGCTATGTGGAGTTTTTCTTTCATCCTCTGGAATATGACTAATTAGAGTAAAATTAGTTAATGCCTATAAGTACAATAATCTCCTACAACCATAATGCCAATTTTTTATTATAGACAACTCATGATTTAAAATTTAATTATGGTCTCGCCTACGCAAAAAAGTTAATGCTCAATAGTTAAATCTCTGAATTTACAGAATGGAAACAATTTTCTATAGTGAACACATTTTCCCCTGTAAACAACCATATTGTGCACCAAGTGCAAGGTAGCTTAGGACTTACCTGCACAAGGAAGTTGGGAGGTCATAACCTTGAGCATGGATTTGCAACTTAACTGTATGTTTATCATGATCCCACTGAATATATGATCTTAATGCACAGTAAGAACCATCTCGTGCAAGGAATGTTTGTACCTGCTTTGAAACTGTCTTGCAGGTAATGGGTGCTAAAGGGTTTCCATGAGGGATGTGTGTGACATGCCTATAGGTCTCTTAAGTTCAGAGCTGACGCTTTTGGGTACTGTGCACTAACTCTCTCACTCAGACAAGCCAGGAGCTTTGCCAATTGTTCTGAGATTAATCCACATTATTTAATACCACCATTTTCATTGATGGGAATGAGAACAGGACTGAACCCTAAATTTGCTCAGAACAGCTTAGTAACTCATCAATTTTCATAAATTTAGATTTCCAAATACCTTATAACCCCATTAATTTAAACTGTTTCACCATTGACCTAAGTGTGTTTTTCAAGAGAAGACATCTACCTGCTATAAAGGAGCAAGGGCTTGCTATGTCAGAACATCAATGTGTAACACAGGCAAGGGTGAAGTTAACCTCAAATGACTATCAGAAAAAAAAGCCAAGAATCTTGGATCAAGGGATTTACGCAGGACTCAATTTTGGTAGCTTGGCCAAAATTCAGTTCTATGGCCGACTGTGGGCGAACTTGTTTGCTCTGGTTCCCACAGGCAAGGACAGCAGCACCACAAGGCAATGTTGGTTTGAGCCAGGGACAAAGATAGCATTCAGGGAGTTGTGTCCTTCTGAGTGAACAACACAGGCCAGGCCCTCCAAACTGCACCCTTACCCCGTCTCTCAGATGATACTCACAAAAGAGTTCAACAACCCAAAGCCAGCGCTTGTGCATGCTCCCAACACTCCTCACTCTTCCAAACCCCTACAGAGCCGAAAGCCACATCTTGGCATCTCCTTCCTCCTCTTTGATCCCATACTCTTCTGTGCTAGACAGAATGGCCCATGGTTTAAGTGGCTTAAGGTCAATGCCACTTCCATTATGAACATAAGCCAGGAGACCAAGTAATTCTAGAGCTTAGAGCTAAATTAAACTACGTTTAACTTAAAGGTAAGTCTGGCTTCAGTAGGAATTCTCCTGCAGTTAAAAATAAGCAAATTTTGGTCCATGTAGAATGTCTCATACCCTGCTTATCTGAAAGAGGTTGAAAGTGCTACTATGATTGTGTGTGCCTTTAAAAAATTACTATCAAATATTGCCCCACTGTCTTCAGCATGTAAATATGCTCTCACAGCATTGCACTGTAAATCCCCCTTCTATTAATATAGAAATTCTAGACATTCAACACTGTTACTACAGGAATGACTTGTCTTACTCTTTTTCATTGACTGAATGACAAAGCTTTCAGAGGTATTTATACTAAAGAACATAATCTGTGTCTGGGGGCTATTTTGCCATTCACAATATCAAACATACAAGTGTGGTAATCTAGGTTAAAGAATCTCTGGTTTTACCTCATCGGTGTTAAATTGATTCACCCCTGAGAAGCTGTTGCTGCATTTTAAATCAGCAATGAGGATGAGCAAGACATCACATCAAAACTGCCATTTTGAAAAAAGCTTTGTTCCAGTCCACTCTCCTTTTTATGGTGTCATTTGTGCAGACCACTGAGCAATTTTTGCAACTTGAGACATGGAAGATGGTCACTACTGTGTTGACACCTTAAGGTATCAGACCATGAAGTATCAGTATTGGGCTTAAACCTCAGGTTTAAAACGGCTTGCCGGATTGCAGGTGTTTAAGCACAGAAGGGTATTCAACTATCACCAGATAAACTTAGGTTTGGAATATCAAGCTGAAAAGAAGTATCATTTCCCTTGGAAGATTTGTACTGCACAAGCATTGCTAATGCAATGCATAGTCTCAATAATTCAATTGATTTAGCACAGCTGATACAATTCCGAGGCTAACACCCTCTAGGGGAATTCAATTACTCCTCTGCTAAAATACACAGTCAGAACACATTCTCAGATAACCTGGATGCATCACAGAATAAAATCTATTTCCCCAAATTTAACAGTACAACCAAATACATCATTTTAATTCACTCCATATAGTAAGTAATATCAACTAGCTGTAGAATTGCACAGAGAGACCTCTTTTATAACTTAGATACAATTATAACAGAGAAATCAGGGGATAAAGGTATAATGATCCTTTTGCTGATGCTCGTACCAGGATAACTCCAATGGATTCTGCATAACTACCTCTGAATTAAAATGGGACATACTCGAACTTTTCATATAACTTTAAGTGCCAACAGTGGGTTTTGTTCTCCCTGTTTAAAAATTTTTTATTTTGTCCCTCTTCTAACCAAAGCACAGAAGACAAGATATGGCAGACTCTTCATCAATTTAAGTATTTAAAACAGATCACATCATCTTTCTAAATGAGAGGCAATAGCTGAATCTGAGGCTAGTGACTTGATGCCGGAATTAACTAATAAAGTTCCCTGATATGTTTATACAGTTAGCCTGATTAGGTAACATAAATTATATTCAAACCTGGGACCTGGTTGTGTTGGGTCTGAATGTGAATCATAACCTCACCCGGGTACATGCCAAAGCAGCTTTCATCAGTGCCCCTTTCTCCTCTCTCTTCAGACTATTTCAGTGGCTTCATCTCATAGATAAACAATTGGCTCCAGCAGAACCCAGAAATTTTGTAAGCTTAGGGCAGCAACTGTTTTATGTTTTCAGTTTAGTTGTAATGATGGCCTCGTTATTTTTTCTTTTCTTGGTTATATTGATGTGAGGGACTTCAATGCAGCAAACAAATTCCTAACCATATGGTTACTTCTTCTTTGCACAGTTTGAAAGCTTAGTTTGACAGATTGTTGTCTCAGTGTTTAATAAAATATCAACACACACATCACACAGAAGAAGCAACATTCATCTCTCATATCTCTCTTATGGTTCAAGTGGTAGATTGCATGTAACCTTCTTAAATATCCTATATTTGCTTCAAGACTGCACCAGGTCTTTGTGCCCAGACATCCAGATGTGAGGATAGTATTATTATGAAGATCAATTTAAAGATTAATTCTCAACTGAGATTTCCTCAAACCTGAATAGCAAAGCATGTCCTTAGCAAGACAGCACACTACCAACAGTTTAATTTCTCTTCAGCTGACTACACCAGCTTTCCACAGTCACCGAGTCAAAGTGTCGGTGTGTAATTTAAGGTGGAGTCAAAACAGTCCTTAACACTCCGAGACAAAGTATTACGAATGACTTCCTTCCCTTTAGATATGAGGGGCTGCTTTGAATGGTAAATCTCCTCTGTGCAGCAGACAGAGCCTTCTGGGCTGGGTCAGCGTGGGGAATGTTCTCCCATGGGAGCCGAGGAGCTCCCCACACTCCCTGCCCTAAGCATGGGGGGCACCGCAGTGTTGCTACCCGTCCCACAGCACATCGACAAGTAAACCCATGCTTCACTTAAAACAGGACCAGAAAGCTCTGCAACAGAGTACATAGAACCGCCTTTTCTCATTTCTCCTAACTTCTTGAACCAGACAAAAGAACGAACCTGATGCGACAAATATGAATCACATCATTTAAAGCACAATTTGAAGACAGTAAGGGGTTTTATCCTAAAGTCTGCAGAGCAGTATGAACCCCAGGCCTGGGAAACATGCAACGCTGGCAAAACTGGAGTAATTCATACCAGAAAGAATAACCTTAACTACTTAAGGTTGGATTTTAAATTAGCTGTCATCACTCAGGAAAAAGATACTACATTATAGCAGACAGCTCAGCAAAAACCTCTGCTCATTCTCTGGCTATGACTGCAATAACTGATGAAGTGGTAGAATATATAAAAGATAATATGTATAATAATTGTAACTCTATCACAATGACATTGCTCATCTGGCCTCTCATGCCATTGCTAGGAGTGCGATTGATGTAATTTTTCACTGTAGTTGATGAGCGACAACTGCTTATGGATTGACACATGAGGGATTGAACCAGAGCAGCCTAAAGCTCAAAGTGCAAGCTGAGTCCTGGAAAGAAGACTCAAGATTTCTGATGACTCTCTCACCAGTATAGTCTAAGCACATCCTATCTCATTGCACTACTCAGTAAAGCAGCTAGTAAAGGCAAGAAAGAAAGTAGACAAAATCATTTAATGTGTTAAATAAACTCGTAACTATTTGGTTCCTTTCCTGAGAATGAAAAGTTTTCAGTAAACTTTTTTACTGTAAAAATAAAAAATAATAATAATTTAAAAAATCTATCCTGTTATCAAAATGCACGGTGGTAACTGACATCTTTTACTGCTGGGAGTAAAGAGTTTGTAGAAGTGAGAAAAGGTTAGACTGCCGCAATGACTCAATCATATCAAAGTATGTTTTCCATTTTAAATGTATAATACAATATAGGTTGCTGTAATAGTGCATTATTACCAGTAAGTGTTATCTATTGAGGTAGGTCCAAAGCTTGCCATCCTTATGCTCTAAAATCTCCAAATGAAGTCCTAACTGTATCCTATCCTGAACACAGATAATGGAAGTCAGCCTGCAAAACACTGAGCCTGCTGGTGTGCCAAGGCACGGTGCAGTTGCATGACCCAGAAACAAAACCCACAGAAGACTGGTTATAAAGCATTCTTAGTTAAAAGCTTTTCACACGGAACAAATTTGTTGAGAGTTGGGTCATCACCAGACAACCACCTGTTCAAGCGACGGGAAACAGAATAAAGCGCAAACCCACTGACAATAAATAAGCCCTTCCATCAGGCAGCTTCTCACCCTGAAATGAAGGACTAAAGCTCTTATGAAAGACATATGACCTGACTGCTGCTGTGTAAGTGGAACGGAATTAGTATTTGTTTGGAATGGGAAGGGGAAAAATACTTAGGAACTGTAGTGAGGGGTAGAAGTTTAAAACTTCAATTAGACAATAAATTATTCTCTTTTCTATGCTCTGCCTCCATTTTCTGAATAATTTTCATTCACATGGACATTCACATTCGTTCATTGAAGGGCACTGAGATTTCTTCAAGTGCACTTTGTAATACAGCTAATAGTAGAAATATAATTCAGTTTAAAGTCAGGAAGTATGCAAGTGCACCACAGAATGATAGAGTAATTCAGGCTGGGAAGGACCTCAGGAGGTCATCTAATCCCACCTTCTGCTCAAAGCAGGGTTGATGCTCAACTCAGATCAGTCTGCTCAGGAATTTGTCCCATCGGATATTGAAAACATCCAAGGACGGAGACTACAAAACCTCTGAGAAGCCTGCCCCAATGCTTAGTTATCCTTACAATGACTTTTTGTTTGTTTGTTTTATTGAGTCAGAACTTCCCCTCTTTCAATTTGTGACAGTTGTCTCCTGCTCTCCGACCATGCACCTCAGTAAGGAGCTTGTCTCCACGTCCTTGAGGGCCTCCTCATAGGTACGGGAACACTGCTATTAGGTCCCCCTAAAGTCATCCCTTCCCCAGGCTGAACAATTCCAGCTCCCTGAGCATCTGCTCACAGGATATGTACTCCAGCCCCTCAACTACCATGGTGGTCCTCCACCAAAATCACTTCAGTTAATCAGCTTCTTTTGGTATGGGAGGGCACAAAGATGGACACAGTATCCTCCACGTGGTCTTGTGAATGCTGAATAAAAGAGGGATATCTTCAATCTACTGGTTGTGCTCCTGTTGAAATTGTCCTCTAGGCTGGTGGCCTTCATCACTGCCAGGGCACACCGCTCTCAGGTTTAGCCGACTGTCCACCATATCCCATATGCATTTCCAAGCACTGACAATTGTGTTTAAGGTATCAAAATAAATCAAGATGTGCTTGATGTACATACGTCATACTGAAACAGAACACAGAATCAAGATATAACTCCTTGATAAATGAATTCGCTACCGCTTTCAGCTTATGTACATGGATTCATACGAGTAGATCTGGGGAGAAAAACATCTAAACACTGGGTAAGGGAAGTTCATTATCATTTTAAATGCAACATTAAGGAGTATGTACCTTCACTGGGAATTTTTTTTTCAGAGTGTGCAAATCAAAAAAGGTGGAAAACCACTGAACCCCTTTAGTGGATATTTAATTCATCCTTCCTCATTCATTCCTCAAATGACTGGTTTTACTGGGATAGTAAACTATTATGTGAATGAACTGTTCTTTTTCTTAGGTGCCAGAAATGTACAGGAAACTGATAATGAAATACAGGTATAAAAAAGAACTCCAGGTATTTATCTTTAAGAAATTTAACAAAGTTTTTGAACAAGACACAGCATTTTGACGTTAAATGGCCCAACTAGTCACTGCATTGATTTATGGAGGCAAATTCACAACTTCTGTAAGTAAATGCAGTTCCCTGACTTTGGCTGAGCTAAGGTTTAGTACCTGCTCCCAGAAATAAATTAGTTATTATTTAATAGCTCTCTGACCTAACAGCACAGAACTGGCCCAGAAAATCTTCCTATCAAGTTATTCCACCTACTAGGCTGAAATCAGGGGTTGTTCTTGTTTATTCCCACCTGGTAATACAACCCTCTTGTTCTTGGCCAGCACTTCAACATGGGATTGTGCAACGTGGGTTTAATCCTAAAGGCTGTGTAAAATCTAGGGCTCAGGTGTTTGTCCTTCTGTCTTTATCTCAAGAGTACCATAGAGAAGGTGCACAGCACCACACCATGAAGTGTGTTCAATGGCCACACGCTCGTAACTCTGCCATTGCATCAACATAGTGGCATATTATGTGGACTACACTGGCTCCATAAACTGGATTCTATGGGATATTTTCAAATTAGAGTGATGATATTCAGAAAATCAGATAACCTTTGCTGCTTGGAGTAGAATACTGTGCTCAGTTACCAGCTTTAAGTATAACCACATAAAAACTCCATTCACACTTCTAGCAAAGTCAGAGTTTTGCCTATCCTACAGAAGAACTTGAAGGATTACTCAGTAATAGTTGTATACAATAATGGTTAAGTTAGTAAACAGCTGTCATGTCATCTACTGGGTGTGAAGGGACAGGCAACATTATCAAGGCAGAGGTATTTGGCAAAATATCTATTGCTTATGTTATACAACAGTGCTGAGGAGAGAAAAGTGCGAGAGCCAGGAGACAAAGAGAGAATTATGTGGAGGAAAACTCTTACTAATTCTGTTAGTCACAGTGGACCTGACTCACCACTGAGTCACTTCAGCAACGTGCCAGGGCAAATGAACCATTTTCAATGGGGTTTACACCAGTGTAAATGTAATGTAATGTTTTGAATCAATCCTTCTCCTCATCTTCTCCTTACTGGATTCGTTTATCATCCCACTAGATGCCAAGAAACAGTCATGTGAAATGTTCGATACATGCACCTGCAGCATTACTTACAGCTTTAGCTGTCTCACATGTACAGTTATTTCGTATTGTCTTGGTTCTGGATCATCCCACTGTACTTCACAGAGCCTTGAGACTTCCCACCCACATTTGAGTCATTTTTACTGCCTCCCACACACTCTTTATTCTTCCAGGTATAAAGTGCAGATCAAATGTACCAACAGGGACATTTATCTCAGAATGATAGTAACTTGCTATATACTGGACTCTCAGAATAAGAAGTTTGTAATGCTTGTGGGAGAAATAAAAAATAGTAATAATAAAAAAAAAATTAAAACCCCCTAAAGGGAATAATTAAGAAAAAGAAAGACTAGAAAGAAAAATCAGCACTATTGTAACTGTAATTTCATTCTGTGACATCTGCAAACAAGTTCTGACTCAGGACCAAATTCGGCCCTGTGCAGTCAGGCAAAAGCTGGAAAAGGCCAATGATGCATTTTTTCTACAGAATTTGGTACATGATCTTGTAAACCAAAACGGTCTGTCATGCCTAAAATCACTGGGTTTGCACTCAGTTGCTTTTGTTATGCAATGAGTGATCTGCCCCTTTTGCCCTTTTCTTCTCAGCTTTGCAAATTTTTCTTGCCACCCACTGAGACTGGAAGAGGCTTCTGTTTTCCGTTTGCTCAACAGCCTCCTTCATTTCTTTTCCACTTTCCTCTCCCACTCATTAAAACCCACTTACGGGCCAAGACAAGCTGCAGCTGGCTCTCAGTTCTGCCATCCCTTGACAGGGGAGAGGGAGCGAAGAAGGAGAAAGATGACTTGCAGACATATTCCCCTTCCTTTTCGACTTTGCAGCTGTGCATTCAGCCCACCCATTTCAGATGGGAAGAATGAAGCTGCGACCAGCACCAAACAGCCCTGGAGAGGCAGCGTGTTTTATCGGATGAAGCCAGCACAGCTCTTTTCACGCCGGTCGCGGTGATCCAGGCTGCAAACATGTGAGGACAGAAGGTGTCTCTCATTCTGTGCCTGAATAAGGACTGGTATTTTGGATGCCCAAATTTAGCTGGGACTGGAAATGCTGCTGTCATGTGCAGAACTGACATGAATAGTCCTTCCTGGAAGCTGGAAGTTGCTACTTTCACACCCATCCACACACTTCCAGTTCAAGGTACCATTCAGAAGTTCTTACTTTGAGAGGAAACAAGAAATCTGAAGAAGCAGAAAAAATACTGAAGGTTGGGAGGATGGAAAATCTTAAAGATACAAGAAATGAGTCACCCAGGCTGCTTTCCTGCTATTAGCAGATACACTGAACCGTTGTCACATGGGCCAGAGCATCCTGGAGATACTTTATCCACAAAGCCAATTGTCACTAAGTGCACTTACTGCTGCACCACTGTCATGGTTACGGGAGAGAGCTGGAGGGAGGTGCTCGTGCTGTTGGCTGGATCACAAGTAGGTACAGGGCACTGCAAAGCAGTGCAAAGCACAGCGTGCCCCAAGCATGAGTCAGAAGACCACCAGAAATCAAAGAATTGTGCAAAGCAATAGGATGAGGAACTGAAGACATGCAAAAAGTGCAACGTTTCACAGACAAAATATTAAAATGCTGGCAGATGGTACCAGATAATAATGCATCACCACAGCAACACCGCTTAGAAAGGCACTGTAACTGGCATACTGCGTGCCGTTTGTGTCTGAGGCTCAAAAGGTATCAAGGTGACTACTGGAATCAATGCTTTGATGCTTTAATTAATCAGTTAAGGCAGTTTAGGATATCTAACTGGTACCACATTTTTGCCTAATGGGAAAAGGCAATGGACACCATTCACCTACCTGCCAGGCTCGAGAGTCAAACTATGCACTAAAACTCTAACACATACAAACCCACACAAGCACAAATGCACAGCAGCACTACCGGGGGACTTTTTCCATACATATGAGAGAAATCCTCAACAGAAAAGCAAGCAAGCAACTGAAAAAAAAACACAAAACCTGCAATAGTCATTCTTTCTTCTCTATCAACCAGTTTACCTCAATTTCTGAACTTCTCTCTTGTGTTATTCAGAAATAGTTTGCAGAACCCCTTACTTTGATTAAAATGTAACAGGCTTAAGCTATCACCAAATGCTACTCAGTACTCTTCCTCAATAAACCTAAAACCTGATTTACAGCGTAAAAACTATGCAAACAGTCCCTTTTAATATGGACTGCTTTTTCCTGACATGTCAACAATTGTGAGTTTTTAAAAATTCCGATAATAAATATGGATAGGTGTAGCTCTGTATCTCTTTCTGGAGAGAAGAGATGGTTGAAAAAATGAAAGGATGAGGGTGGGAGAAAGAGAAGGCGAATGTATCTAAAACAACACAACTGGGCTACAGAAAAGGCTAAAAGCTAAGGTCAAGAACATTTGCATTAGTATTTATATGCTTATTGATAATATTTTTAAAAATGCCTGTTTTAAAGCAGAAAGCCTAAGTCAACTGTCAGTTAACACTTACCCAGCCAAGTGCAGATACTATACACTGATGATTAACCTGCCTTTGCAGACCAGCAGCCCCAGACAAACGCAAGTGGCACCTAAACAGAGACTGTTCTCAAGCTGCAAAATGCCTTGCATCTCAGCAAACACTCTGCATTGAAAGTGCTAGTTAATGTTTCCTACCTTAGATGGTTTCCTTTTGCAAGAGCTAATGCTGATTTATTTAGATGTATCTTTTCCAACAGTTTTCCTTCTTCTCTCGTGATGGGAGAAAACTGGCGTAGAGAACAGTTTCTAATCGAAGGTTAGTACTGACACTTGGATCTTTTTGCTGCTCTGACAGCCTTCGCAAGGCTGCCCATGCTACAGGAAACCCTTCGTTCGTATAGACGGATCCACTTTTATTGCACGTTTCAGTATTAATGCCTATATTATAAGCTGCTCAAGTACCTTTCACACATCACTAGGTTTTGTTGTTAGTGAAACAGCAGGGCAACAGACATTTCAGAATGAACCATTTTCCACACTGCAGGCAGAAATTTGTACACCCTGCTGTAAAGAATTAGTCTCGTCTCTCTGCTGTACCGAGACTTTTGCAAAGGGAAAGGCAATTGATTTACAAAGTAGATGTGGCTGCAAACAAAAGCAGCTCAGCCCTAGGGCAGGGCAAAAAACAAACTACAAAAAATAAGATTCATGTTTTAATTAATAAGTCACTGAGGTATAAGTGGCATTTAACTGACATGTAAATTATTGACATTTCTAGTCTCATTTCTGCCTAGTGTAGTGCCTACTGCATTTGTTCCCTTATTTTAAAGTAACGTATGGTTGTGATTAATAGATTTTTAAAAAATATATTGATTATGCTTTTCTAGATATTTACACATACATGTAAACCAGAAAAATGTTAACCCTTTCTTCCCCCACATGTACTGAGTGCCACACTGCCATGTTAGGATGTCATATACAGCAGCTGGACCCATCTTTATGTTTAGTTAGTGATACAGCCATTTTCACCAGCACTTGAAGGACACATTTACACCACAGCCATACAGCTGTAAACCACGGACCTGTTGTACACAGAAGTCTAGTCAAGTGCTGAAAATACCCCTCGGTGCTTACAGAAGCAGTTGGGTTGCATGTAAATCAGCCCCAAGAAACCTTTCCAAAAGCATAATTTCCAACGTGCTACACTGTCAACTTTTATTCACACGAAATTCAAACCACCAGCCAGTAGCGGTGGAGCTCCAGCTTGTCCATCAGCTTCCAGTACGGTTCGTCGTGGAGGCCCGCTACGAGGCAGCTCAGCCTGGCCACCACTGGGCTGCAGTTACCGATCCAAGCAATCACACCCGGCCTCCTCACAGCCTGTACCGCCTTCGCCATCAAAACAGCCCCGGGAGGTTATCTTTGGGTAGGAAGACTTCCTCTAACAATGTAGGAAAGCATTAGCTGAAACAGCAGATGAAGAGAAACCCCCCCAAGTCGTATCTCACTGTGGGCTGTTAATGTTAACAAAGCCACAGGAAAAAACCAACACACTCAATGCGAGATATACCAGGGGAAGCACTGTCTTTAGAAACAGTGGAAGGGGTTACTATCACTGCACAAGGTAGTGGTGAGGCATCGCCTGGCATACAATGCCCATCCATGCTGAGAGAAGGTGGTTCCAGCTAGGAATAGACAGTGAGAAGGTCCACCAGCATCACCAGAAGAGCCTGGAGCTGACCTTATGAGCAGAGGAGAATTCAGTTAATTCAGTTTTGCAAAATAAAAGTTGAGAGGAAGTAAGACTGTTCTCTATAAATTCTCCCTCGAGTTCATCAATTAAAGGGGAGAAGATAAAAAAGGCTAAAAATCAATCTGTATCCAAAGAATTAGCAACTGTACACAGACCACTTTAAAACAGAGAGGTGCTGGAATTGAGATAAAAGTTTCTAAGTATCAGGTGTTAAGGAAACCCAGGCATGTTCCCCAGGAGGGGACGAGGAAGCGTCACTGGCGGTCACACAGCTCCTCCAAGCACCTCAACAGCCTTCCAAGCCTCTGGACGGCCTGTCGTGTGGGAAGGACTGGAGGCAGGCAACCCACCTCCGCTTCCTCCGAGCGAAACACAGCTACAAGACTGATTAAAAAATCATGAAGCAAATGGAGAGCGTTTTCTTGATTGAAAGGGGTTTGTATCAGGGTCTGGATTATCATGCAAAATACAGTATATTTTTAGAGAAAAGGCAATTAAGCTTATTTTGTCTATTTTTATGGTATGCTCATTAGCACAAGTTGAGATTTTAATTAATAAATAACTGCTTGTGATAGAAAAAGAGAGAAAGAGGTATTTTTAGTGCCAAATGCAGAGAAATAGATTGCAACACGACCAAAGGGAAATGGCTGGTTATAAAAATCAACAGCTTGTTATTTTAAAATGTGTTTATTTTCTGTGTTGTTGCATGATTTCAGCTATTGCTGGATTAGCAACAAAGCTATAGCATAGGCACTAAAATAAAGCCTTTTTTCTCTCTTAAGGTTTTCAGTTGCACTGCATTTTAAGACAAACTATAAAGTAAACTCCAGCCACCTCCTGCTCCCCATTTAAGATGGTAGGTTTATCAATACATATGGTCAGGGTTAAAACATAGCAATCTCTAGGAGAGGGCTGATGTTGCATTAAACAGTGCTCTGTAGGCTTCACTAGCAAAGCAAACCTTGCTCATAAAAGCACTGGTGGGCAGGGGTTTTGTAAAAAGAACAGCAAAACTGTTGCCTTTAAAAGCAATAGAAGAATTTATGGTCTCTGTAAATTAGCTGCTCAGCCCCTTTTGTAGCTTTTCCAGTACAAGTTCCCTGGAAGACTGGGGGCAAGCCAAGGTGGATTGGAGAAGAAAGAAACAAGAAAGGAATTATAAACACAGCTATCCCGTGTTTAAGCCCATTTACTACATGGAATGAATCTGGTCCTCAGAAAATGGGCTGAAGGAAGAATTTAAGTAACTAAATCATCATTGGTTTTGGCTGGCAACCTACAAAAACAGACGTATTTTTATAAGTTATCAGTAACTCACACTAGTTGACTCTCCCTTCCTCCTCTGCTGAATAAACATTTAAAACGAACAAGTGCTGGAAAAGGAGACAATATTATAAAATCTGGGCACAGAATAGTTGTGGAAGCAGCTGTCCTCCTGACATTATCACAGAAATCAGAGATGGAAAAAATCCTATTAGGTCATACAGTCCCTCCCTTTGTCATTGCAGGACTGTTCCCTAACATAGATTTTCCAGCGCCTTGTCCAATCTTGTTTTAATACTATCTAAGTGATAGCTTCCAGCACCTCCCTTGGGAGACTATTCCTCTGCCTAATAAGTATTGCTGTCAAGATTTTCCCCCACTTTAATAGCAATTTGCCCTATTATTTGTTTATCTCCAGATTATATTCAAGATGGGAAAAAGAAATACTGAAGTTTTGAAGAATGTTTCAGGACTCCAGACAATTCCACAAAAAATACATCCTACAACAAAACCCAGCCATGGCTACTTTTTATTTTTTTCTGTTCTCCTGATCAGGAGATATACAAACATATCAACAAGCTGGCTGGTAACAAACACACCCTGAGTTTGATACCAGACAGACGGAAGAGATCAGCCCCAATTCCAAGCCTTTCGGACAAGTCCATCTGCTGCAGACGAACAACAAATGACTTAACGGCGTTACCTACAGATATGGTCTCTGCGTTCTTTCAAATCTGTTTGTTTAGGTCATGACTTTTAGTCTAGCTTCCTAATGAAATGAGGTGTGCATGCTACCTCCTCATCTGACTGCTCTCCACAGTCAACACTGAAACTCAACAGCCACTTAAAGTGATCCCTTACAGAGGCCCAAGGGCTCATGGAAATCACAGGCTGATCACCATGGAAGGAGCCTCACACTGTGTGCCACCTCTTGACCAAGTAAACAGGCAGTGGAAATGCAAAGAAAGCTCTCGAGATATTTCATGGGGAAACAGAGGGGATGGGAGCAGGTATTTTGGGAGACGTCATGAGAACGGGACCTATTGTGACAGCAGAATGCTAGGATATAGGACATGCACCCATATTGAAGCTTCATTAGTTTTGTTGCACACAAACCAACAAATTGTTCTATATAATCTTATGGAAAGAAGGTTATAGACCATAAAGTTTTCAGGTTGTTGTAACAAGCCTCCAGGCATTAAATATCATTGTACGTGTTCAAATGTATTGCCTGCTTCATACTAACTTCATCCTATCTTTTCTATTTGACAGTGACACTATCTGACACCGGTATGCTTTTACAGATTGCAAAAGTCCTTTCTCCTCATCTTTTTTTAAAAAAGGTTTCAGAATCTTGCATCAGTATTTTATTCCACAGTTAAATGCCACAGACTTCAACAGAAGTCACTCCCAGCCTGCACCAGTACCAAAGTAAGAAGAGAATCAGTGCTACGGCACTGCCATCAGAGCAACATTGGAGAAGGGGAGAGATGTGGGGCACACATCCACTAACCGAAAACATCACACCTAGAACTACAGTGACATACGTAATCAGTCGTGGTAAAATTCCTACAACAGCTTTAAAGAATTAACTTTTCTCAAGTTTGTTATTGGTCCCTCTATAATAAAAACAAGGAACTCTCCTCCTGTTCAGTACGCTCTCACCAAGCAGTTAGAAGAAACAGATACAGTCACACATGCCCCCACATCCCACAAATCCAATTCAGTACTGTTACTACGCAAATTTTTTAAACTTTTTTTTTCCTTTTCATCATCCACAGAGACAGTAAGGACCCAGTTCTTAATCACATCACACCACATGCTATTGTTTAACCATACTGCAGGTAAAATATCACCAAATAAAAAGAGTATTTTTGTACAGATATTTCAAGGCAAGAACCAGGACAGAAAAACACAATATTGTGAAGCCAAGAGTCAGTACAGAAACTGAAGCTTCTGTTCTCCCATCTTAGTATTAATCACTCCCTGTAACCTGCTATGAGTAAGTGCACCCCAAATTTGCTATAGCTTTGACCATGACACTCTTGTCTCTACATTCACCTCTCCTTTATCACATCAAATGTAAGTTCATTAGCTTCCTCTTCAAAGCCCACCCCCTCTTACTACCTTTCATTCAGTGTCAAAGGCTGACATCTCTGAAAACATGTAGCAGCTTCCACTGGTCACCTCTTATATTTTTGAAGGTTTTTTAATGTTTTCTTCTGCTTTGTTTCTCCCACTTGAGAGAGCTGTCTGTAAAAAGTGAGTAAGCTGTCTTTATACTCTTTCAAATCCCTTGTTAGAAGTCTGTTTTCTGAGATGTCTGTAAAAACATTTGACAATGGAAAAGCCTCCCATGCCTAACCCTAACACCGTATCACAACACCTAGTAGGGACTTATGTTTCCTTCCACTTGCTTCTCAGTTCTTACCTAGCTATAATTGTCCACCATCAGGGTATTTAAGTCTTTGTACCACTCCGAGCAGATCTTTCTCTGGTGGAAGTCCTTTGGGACTTCTCCAGGCTTTCTTAAGTGATGAAGAGAAAGGAGTGAACTGAGCAACCTGTGGGACCTCCTCCTAACTCCAGTACTGCTAAGGCTTCACAAGATACAGGGAAAAGGCAGAAGGAAAAAGTCGATAATTGACGACATTGATAGGATAACAATACACTTAGATGCAATGATAAATTCTATTCACGTCAAAGGAATATATTCATTTCTGACCCTGGGTCAGCTATGTGGAAATCTCTTTGCGCAAAGCATAAACATGCACCTACACCAAACAACCTCCTTGCTTTTTAGAACAACAAACTCAAAAAAATCCCTGCAACACAGCTCCTTTCTGGGTGCAAAAATACATTTCAAATTATTGATTTTAGTTTTTCAACAGCTTCATCCTAACTCTGAGGAACATAAAACAGAATCAAAAGGTTGAAATCACAAAGGAATTTAGTGTAAGTATTAAAATGTGCCCAATAACCCATTCACTTATTACTTCTGCTACCTGAACATTCTCCAGTACCACAAATACCTATTTAGGGAGTGTGTGTATTATCAAATCATTAACAGAAGAAACAAGAATTATAGAAAAAGTTCTTAGCAGTTCATATAAGTAACATTAAACTGTTGCATTAACACTCAGTTGTGAGCGTATGACTACACCCAAAAGAACAAGTCTCTTTGTACACTTTGAGATGTGTTTGAATGACAGGTTCTCCTTACCTCGAGCACTCTTCCTGTGATATACTTCTCACAATTGTCACATCTGATACCAAACTTTGCATGATAGTCCATTTCGCAGTATGGAACACCATCTCTACGGAAGAACAACAAGCCATACAGAGACTGCTTTACGTAGGTTTACAGGCTTACTGGGAGATTATAAAGCTAAAATTTGTTAATGTTTCAACACATCATAGGGTGTTTATGGATTTCCCACCTCCCAAATACTTGTATTTATTCATTTTGTAAAGAACTGAATAGTTAATGAACTATTCTGGCCCTTCCGAGTCGACCATGATCCCACTTTCCGCTTCGTCACTGAATTCAGCCATCGCCTCTCCCCTTGTCACAACATTCAGTCTCTGAGACCTTCACGCCACTTGTTTTGATAGTGTTACGCATTAACTTCTTCCACATGTTTCCCCCTCTTTGGAAAAAAGAGTTACTTCTACGTATTATTCTTTCCCTCTTATCATCTAATATATATATATATATGATCTAATCTTTTAGCTTAGACTGGACAGAGTAATTTCTAAACTGAGTATCTTGACTATAAACCAAGTTTTGATTAACATTTAAGTCTACTGACATTCTTGACTTGACTTGCTTAAAGACAGTCATGAATTAACCATCTTGGGAGCATGTTCCATGGAAGCCAGTAATGACTATGAGAATTCAACCTGAGCAGCAGAAGAGATCTTGCAGTACGTTCATGCGTGATGTGAACAGTTATTTCACCACCACAAGCGATTTACGATAATGTACAATTTAAAAACATGAAGAATAAAAACATGAGTCTTAGCTTTTATTCTAAAGAGTCAGAACCAGAACACTTGGCTATTGCTCTGAAATGAACCTATTTGTTAATTTTACATTTGGATCACAATTTTACCAAGTTCTACACTTAGACTATTAAACTGATGAATGAAAACAAATTGCTCTGGAATAAACTGGAGACTCTTCTCCTGTTTCAAAGTGCAAGTTAAACATAGTTAACTATGTTTAGTGTGTTATGCTAAAACAGCCCATGATCAGACAGATTTATTAGCAGAGGCATGATTTTATTGGACATTTCCCTGGAGAAACATAAAAATTAATTTTATAGCATACAAGTTGGATTGCTTAGAGACTAACCTATAAGTTATCACAATAATTAATGGAATTAATTGAAGCGAGGATCTTTCTTCTCTTGAGTTATTTTGCTTGGCATTTAGCTTTTTTAAAAGAGGATTTCACAATAACTATATCTTTACAATTTATGGGGATTTTTATTATTAAATAACAAGCAAAAAAAAGCACTGTACCAAAATACAGCAACTTGAGATAATGCAAAACCTTATTTAAGAACACCCTTTTATTAAATATTGTTTCTCCAGAGCAAGCTGTGAAATTAAATGTTATACTTGTTATTAATCTAAATCCAAAGAATTGTTGAAAGTCAGTGGGACACTGGCTCTGAAACTCCATCATCTCTGGGCACTGGTGAAAGAGTTACTTAGCTGTTTAGGAAAATTTCATCATATCAACACACTTCTCTGAAGCAGAAATTAATCCCAAGTGCTTTGGCCAGTGAAAGCCCTGTATCTCACTGGACTGATGAGAGTGTTGACATGGGACTTGGTCTGCATGTGTGCTTTGTGCTGCCTCTCATAGCTGTCATCACATTCAGTCCAAATCTGACAGCATGACGGCCTGGAGCAGTGCAAAAACATAATATGTACCTCCTTAATGAACTTTTTGAGAATATTTTTGCTTATGTGAAACACATAGAAAGGATATTATCTGCTTGTTCACGTTACAGCATCACATAGAGCAAAGTCAAACACAGATAACTAAAGGCGTATTTATGGGGCTTTGAAGCATACTCCACCCATTGCCCTTCTATAACATAGCTGCTCTGTGAAGCCCCATTCCAGGTAAATGGGCAAATTTGACTTCTACTTTTCTTCACTGAATTTCTTCTGCTTTTAATACAATTTAGATAATAATTCAGATAATAATCTCTCATCGTTTATATATCTCCAAAGATACATGAACAAAAGCTAAAGGATATGCAATGCTAAATTAATTATTAGGTATTAAAAGAATGCTGAAAACGAGTGAAAATGCTCCTCAACTTACTTGCTGATGTACTCTGCATTCAGTAGCTTGCCGCATGTATTGCACTTAAAACAGCCCAAATGCCAGTGTTTGTCCAAGGCAACCAATGACTGCCCATTTTTTATTTCTGAACCACAGCCCCCACAATCTGCAAGAGAAAAATCCAATATGAGTGAATCACACGCTTTAGATGGTCACGCAACAATACTGGTTACTGCAGTACGAGCATCCATCAGTGCCCTAGTAACAGTTTGTGCAGGCTCCAAAGATTGCTGCTGGCTGATGGATGTCAAGTGGTGCTGCCCTAATATTGCCCTAACATTGCTAGAAGACATGAGAAAAGACAAACCCTGAAAGACACTTGAAGATGCATTTAGAGATGCCAGAAGAGGAAAAAAACCACAACAATGTCTTGCATGGAAGAGAAAGATAGACAAAAGCATTAAAAAAAGATTTATCTAGTTATTAAGAGAGTACTGCAAACACAGGTTCTCATTAAAAGATTTAAACAGTCCTCTTAAAAACTTTCTGATTTAAGATTCTATTTAGTTGGTTACGTGACCCTAATGAGACACTCTGTTAGTGCAATTGTAAATGTTTCATTTCTGAGCGCAACAACAATAAAGGATAGTTCTTACTTTCCTTCAGTGGATTTGGAAGGGATTAAGGGAGTAATAATATGTCTCTCTAATGTCACCCTGTAGAGCACCAATATGTGGAAATAAGCCCAGCACAAAAACGTGTGCACCGCAGATCAGAACATTTTAGTTTTGCTAATAAAAGAGAACATTTGGGTGTGTGCCTGGATTTAGTCCCACAAGAGAATAAATACTGCAGTATTCTGCAGTATCTATTCTTTAACTGCAATCACAGATTTGTTTGTGATCTCCCCTGGGTTCATCTGGTAATCTAACTTAATCTCACTGCTTGAGGGTTTATTTCACAAACTTAATACAACACTGTGTGCTCAGATGTCATTCGCCTTTCATCTGGTTTAAGCTTGGGTGGGCAGAAACGCAGCATTTTCTGAGCTACTTTTTTATTCCCAACTGCTGTCTCCTCTGTTAAGTTCTGGATAATTAAAAACAAATATTGTGGTTGCTAGGACAACAGTGCCTACTGATGCGACATCCTTGTCTTCCTGTCTTGGATGCAGCATCCTTTGGTGACTCACCTAATTTCAACCAATAACTCTGCAGAACACATCAGTTTGCTGCTACATGTTCATATTCTTCCCTGAGTACTGTTTCAACATCAACACTGCCACAAGAGGTTTTCACAGCTAGTGTTTTATAAATGAAACAGAAGAGGTAGGTAGGTATTTATATAATAATAAAAAAATCAAGGACTCTGGCAAAAGGCAAATATTTGACATTCTTCATTTCTTCCAAATGTAACGCATAAAGGAGGTCAAAACCAAAGCGGGAGGATGAAAATAGAAAGACTGGACAGAAGGGACAGTGATGTTGGGAGCTCAGTGAGTCCCGAGACAACTCCTGAAAACATTCTTGAGCTCAAGTCAGAGATAAATAGGCTGACAAATAACATACATAGTACGTATCAGGCAGTTCTGAGCCAGGAGCAAAACCAACGTAACATTGCGTCAACATATTACTTGGTCCTTGACTCAGCTTGCTTGAAGTCACATGTTTTTGTGCACTACTGTTCTTTTATAAATGAATTGTTCATTTAAAACATTAAGGTCTTTTCCAAGAAGACTGTTGTTAAAACAAGGAGACATGCCATTTATTGCTTTGTGTAATACGTAGCATAGCTACAGACAGCCATTCTGGAATTTCAGTTTTCCAGTTCAACCAAGGTGTCTCCGACGCTGCTTGTTTATTCCCGAAACACTGGGTCTCGCCTAAGGATTAGGTGCTTGGAAGACAGCTGGTATTACCTATTGCTCTTTCACATATCATGTATTAATCTGAATGTTTCCCAAATCCCTTATTATCTTTTTAGGTATTTTGTTAATTTCCTGTGTATTGTCAGGCTCTTACATATCCTGCAACACATTCATGCATGCACCTCCATCTATTTGTGGCTGCAGTGCTTCCCATTGACCCATCAAAGCTCTATTCCCCCCACCAAGGAGGGATTATACCATTGCTATCCAATTTCTTGAGTCCCAGGAGTTCAGCTGGGTGCTGCATGTCACCATGAAATCAGAAGATCCTGGCCTGCACCTGCACTGCAAGACACTGAGGAAATGAAGTAACGAGGAGTTAAGAAAGGATATAGCCTACACAGGTAAGGATGATATTTATCTGGGATCCTGGCAACATCATGGCACAATTTACTTGCAGGCCAGACACAGACTTCAGTTTGCCCTTTGAGAAGTCATTGTATCTATCAGCTCACCCCCTTCAGTACATCGTTTGAAAAGCAGAGCTGGCTAGTCTCAGGTGAAGATGAGACCAAATTCCTTTAGAAGTCCAGTCTACAGTGTGGCAGATATCATCCAAGTTTGAACCAAGACTCTTAACCAATTCCACTGAAACTTATGGAAAGACTTCATCCATTTCTAATGAGATTTAAAGCAGACCTGTATTTGAGGTTTAAATATGTATGTTTGAGATTTTATTTGGAGAAAAGCTAAACTTTTGTTTTCCAAGGTCAGGTTTTGGCACAAGGATATGCTTCCAGTGCTGCTTCCCTTTGAGGCAATTGGTTTGTTGAGGTTTGCAGGTACCTGTGCACTGGGGAGCCTCGGTGCAGCAACCTGAGAGAGCTGGGGAAATGCAGTGCAAGAAAAACTCTCCACGGGGGGTGTGTGTGTGTACAGAGAAAGGGAATGTAAGCATATTAAAGGATTCTGTATCACAGATAATCAAATGAACTTGTTCTGTCAGTACTCAACCAGGCAAATAATTTCCATTAAAGTCAAAGCCACTTTTCCCATATGAAAAGGAGACAAACAGATGATAGGCCATTAAAGTATGGATCTGCAAATGCAGCCAGCCATCATAGCTGAGGATGATCCGTCTCTGGAACAAGCGACAAGAGAAAGCACTTAAGAGAGAGGGCCATCCCCTCCCCAGAAGAGAACGGCATTAGCAAGAGAGGAATCAACATAGCTTATCTCACTGCATTCACACAGCAGCCTTTGCTGACAACCTGGAGAAAGAAGATGGTGAAAACTTCTATAAAAAGACAGATGTGGGCAAAAACAAAGAAAAAAGAAAAAAAAAGGAGAAATCCCTCCCTGAAGTGGGCTGGATTCCTTATATACAAAGGAGACCAATCTATGGGGTCCTTCCTCAACCACGCCAAATCCAGCTTGCTGCGATGTGATAGTCATTAAAAATATTTTTACCTTTGCTGTTTAAATGAATTGCTGTTGTGGTTTAATTACATAAAAGCAGCAGTTGCTCTTAAAGCGTGGCAGCTCCTCCTGAACAAATCAGCAGAGGAACAGAGTTCAGAGCAACAGTGCCATTCTATGATCTGCTGCAAAAAAGGTGGTATGAAAAGACCACATTTCTTCTCTGCAGTGTTTGTATCTTCTGATAGCACATGATAGTACTGAGGTCAAGGCAAAAGTCCCTCTGGTCACATTGCATACATCAACCCTTCCTGTATAGTATTTAGCCGTGCAGACCTGTCACTGATAAATTTTCTGAAGCAATACTGGAACTCTCACAAATTATTAAATCTCACATTGGATTTTATTTTAGCTGGAGTTGGACTAAATCCTCAAAAATATTAACATCTATATTTCACCTTTCTCCAAGTAATTTGATTTACTCCAGTTTTAATCAAATGTTTTGAGAGGTTCTGTGTATTGTTAACCCTACAGTGGCACCATTTGTGTTTATTTTTACTATCAGACTTTCTCAAAAAACTACCAAATACTTTTTTCGCATGACTATATTGTATTCTTGACACCTTTTATCCAGCATAGTGGTAGAAGTTCCAGTTACACATATTGGTGTAAAATTTTGGTCTTTAAACCTGCTCAGACTAAGAAGTACCAACAGAAAAGAGCAGAAACCCCTACTTACTTCGCAGGTTCTGTACAGGGAAAGAGCCGGTGCTGCTGGAAGGGGGCAGGGAACATTTCTGGCAGATGCACTCCTTCCCGTTAAAAGTTACCCGGTCGCCCGCGGGGAAAGGCAGCCTACAACAGAGGAAACAAAAGCAAACAGGTTACAGTCTCACGCCTTTATCGAAATGAAATATCTTTCCATAAAGGAACTGATTATTACTCTGGTTTCTGTTTCTCTGCTTACCCAGTTCTCATTCATGATTTTTCAGCCACTTGGAGGCTAAAGTATCAAAGGGACATATCAAACAGACAATTGCAAATGCAGATGTTACAGCTACTTAGAAAAAAAATAATAGCTAAAGATACAAAACCACACTGAGTGCACAAGTCCAAATCCTTGCGTATCTAAGAAATGTAGTATCAGCAAGGGTTGATCACTAACAGGATCAGTTACAGAATGAAAATAAAATTGGCGTTACAGGGAGTAAGTACAGGCAAATGAAGCTGCTTTTATGTTGTTAAAATGCTGCATGAGAGTGATGACTTCTATACATTAAAGAACCAGCATTTGTCCTCCCAGCTTTGATCATATCAAGGTCCTTCTCTTAATCTGTATGTTCAGAAAGCAAATGTTGGTGAATTCTCATAGGAGAACACCTATCCCAGTTATAAAACCCAAAGCGTCTACATTACTTGTTTGCTCTACTCAACAACAGCTCTCCTTACATTTAATTAAATCCTTCCTTTTTATCAATGTCCTTAAAACAAAAAGCTTTCCACCATGAGCTTTTTCTGGGCACAGAAACTGCTGAGGTTTTTTCTCTAAGACGACCAGATGGACAAATCACTTCATAATGCAGCAAAGGATGGTGAGGATTTAGAAACACATTTCACTCCACCCAAAGCTCACGTCCAACCAAATCCCAAGAGAGCTATCAAAATATGGTTTAAGTGGGGCACAAACAACACAGGCCTTCTGCCTCATGGTGAAGTCCATCTGATCAGATTATTTCATTAACATTTCATTAAAACTCTGCATTACATTACCGCACAAACGCTATCAAATTCATACCAATTGAGAGGTTGTCTTCACTACAAAAGCTACACAGATACTTCTTGCTAAGCATAAACATTATTTTGCTCGCTAAAGCACTCAAGAGTGGCTTATTCTACATTTGTGTTGCATTTAAATGAAAATTTTTATTACTTAAAAAAAGAACAAAAGCAATGCTGTCCTTTGTTTCTAAATAATGTTACTAACATCTACTTTAAACCAGCTAAATAAGCATTCAACACTGTCATCCATTTTGGACCACAGGCAATACTTCAAAAATCATGAGGACACACAGAGTTTAAATATTGTTATATTTTTGGATACCTGATAATGAATTCTGATTTTCATCTTTTGTTTTTTCCTTTACTAATGACTTTATATGCCAAATACTTGCTACCTTCTTACTTACCTAAAGTTAAGATAAGGAAAAATATTTTATGGAAATAGCCTTTAAAATTGTCTTGCTCTTTGACACAACTAAATGCTCCATGTGTGATTCTGGTACAAACAGCCCAACACCATGTTAGTACAGCTCCAGGAGTCTTAAATTTCCACCTGTTCAAGAGTGGATTTTCTACCATCAATTTCACTCAATAACCTGATCAGAAGAAGCCAACACTCTCTCTAGTACAACAGGCAGGATGTGATGGAGCCACACTGCTCCAGTGAGCAGCAAGTCTGTGCTGTCTTGCAGCAATCCAGCAGCAGCAAGCTCCCGTGTTATGTATATAAAAAACAAAAAAAGGGGGGGTTAGGTCATTAACTGTTATTTGCAACAGACTTTTATACTCCTTAAAGTCACAGAGCCTTCTAATATATGGAATAATAAAAGGGTTTCATGAATATCACAGAACAGTTGAGGTTGGAAGGGACCTCTGGAGGTCATCTGGTCCAACCTACAAGTTTATTGAAATGAACATATATACATTTGAATAAAAATTAATAAATCTGATACACTTCTATGTAGGTAATAAAAATTAATGACTAATTATCAAAAACTGTCTCAAAAATGGAGTGATATAATTCAAATGTTGTCCTAGTACTCTACTGACAATGTGAAAGAAACCATTTAAGCGTGTTTTCATTTTAACAAAATATTACAAAATCAAGTCTAGAACTTAGCACTATTGATTGCCCTGGAAAGGCACAAGCCAAGGAATTTCAACTGTTTCAGAACTGAGTCAAGAATTTATAATCGACCTCCTACATGTTTTTAGGAAGACAACTCATCTTGATTTACAGCTATGCATAGACTTATTATGACCACTGGTAATCTGCTTCAGATTAAACCCCTACAAAGATGGCAACCTGCTCCACAGACACAATCACAAAACTGCACTGTTGTACAACTACCCTGACATCCTTCATTCTTATGCACAGTTGCATGCCCTGAGCAGGATAGTACCATCAAGCATGTTTTGCCATAGTCTTTATGGGGACCAAGACTGGGACTCAGCTAATGACGCAGCTGAACTCCCATGAGATGCCTCAGTAAAACAGCAGGCTTTGCACCATTAATAATCCTGGAGATGGTGATGTACTGGAAGCCATGAACAATTCACTACTCTGAAGAATGACCGTGACTACTGAGCATTCTTGTATCTAGTATATTAGGAGCAGTAGCCAGAGGGAAGGTTAATATGTTTTTTTGACTCAGTGATTTACCTAACAAAAACTCAGCTGCACTTCCAGTTGAACACAGAAGCCCGTCTCAAACAGATGCACCAAGCATCAAATAAACTAGAAGCAGGAACCGACCACCTTGAGTTGGCTCATCTACGTTAGGCAATTAGACAATTTAAAAGAAAGTAAGTTAAAACTAGAAGAGAAGAATAGGAAAATTGACCTCCTATGGCAGAAAGACAGAGCCAGGTAGGTGACATCCCACAAAACATGCCAAAGCTCACAGGCACCACAGCATGCCACAGAGCCTCCTTAGAGGGGAGGGCATGTGGGGGCTTTCCTAGCCCATAAACGTATCTTGGTTTATTTTCTAAGAGTTTAGTAACTAACCACAGTGCCCTTCCATTTGGACAGGACAGGGCAACAATTTCACTTCTCTATTAAGTTTTCCACATCTGCAAGACACCTTGCTCCAAAAAAACCAGATAAATCCTCCTTGGAAGTTATCCGCCCAAAGGTACATGCAGACATTGCCTTCCCTCATTGGTCTCCTAAACCCGTAATTAAGTCTCAAGAGTTTGCTTCACTATCTTGTTCATTGGGAATCCAGATTTCGTACACAACACATTCGCCAGTATTTCTGTAACATCTGACCTCTCCCTTTCACAAGCAGCCCTGCTCAAGGCGCCGGTACGAGTGAAGGCGCAACAGAAGGTGGTAACAGTCAATTAACAAGGTTTCAGTTTCTGAGCTCTTTAACTTGTGAGCAGGACTATATATAGCATTGTAGGTTAAGAGCAGCATATCTGCCTTCAAATACAATGACATCTTACCACCAGTAACCCACTGAACATTGCTAGGTATGGGTTTTAATTAGCTACTTATCCTTTTAAAAATATTCGGTGTGATTTTCACAGTTGGATAATCTATTTTTAAAATGAGAATTAAGAGCATCTTTAAAGCAGCTCTCTGAAATGACTTGTAGGATTTTAATATATCTTCCATGATTCATTTCCCAATGAATTTTGTTTCATACACCTGCCTACAATATTTGTAAACCCAGAAATGACTGGAGCACACCAACAAAATTATATTGTAAAACATCACACCATCATCAGCCTAATCCACGGTAACTGTGTGCTGACACAGAAAGGTCTGATCTGACTCTGTGGCTGAACAGTCAACTAAATTTGATGTAAGAAAATTAACAGAAGCATATGGTCAGGGCTGTGGGGAGAGCAAAGCTATTCATTTCAGTAGCAGACTGCAGTTACACTGGGTCAAGTGTAATGTCAGACTGTAACTTAAGGACCTAGAGGATCAAATTCTGCTCTGGTTTGTACCTGGTACAATCACATCCCTCAGGATGTGCTCCATAGAGACGAATTTGACCCAGACTGTTAAACCTGATGAGACAAAGTGGACATTACTTGCTATCTACTGCCTTCACAAGTATCAACAAGGGCAAATGCTAAGTCCTGCACCCAGGGAAGAATAACCCCATGCACCAGTACAACTCAGGGGTCAATCAGCTGGAAAGCATAACAAGACGTGGGGTCCTGGTGGACACCAAGTTGAACATGAGTCAGCAGAGTGTCCCTGCGGCAAAGAAGGCCAACAGCACACTGGGCTGCATTAGTGTAGTCAGCAGGTCCAGGGAAATGATCTTTCCCTCTGTTCATCATTTGAGAGAGTGCCTCTGGAGCAGTGTGTACCACTTTGGGCTCCTCAGGACACCTTTTACTGGAGGGAGTCCAGTGGAGGTGGCTAGGTCCAGAGCTGCAGCACAGAACGCATGAGCAGGGGCTGAAGGAGATGGACTGGTTCAGCCTTAAAATGCTCAGGGGAGATCTTATTGCTGTCTAAAACTACCTGATGATGTGTATATGAAGTTGGAGCCAGGCTCTGGCCAGAGGTACAGAGTGAAAGAACTAGAGGCAGCAGACATCAGCTGGAACATGGGAAATGCCGACTCACTATAAAGAGGAAAGAAAACCCTACCATGACCATGCTCAAATGCTGGAACAGGCTGTCCAGAAAGTCTGCGGGATCTCCATCCTTGGAGATATTTAAAATGTGATGGGCCAATGACCTCAGCAACCTGCTCGAACTGGACTTGCCCTGAGCCAGGGGCTGGACCACTGGACCTCCACAGATCCCTTCCATCTTACATGACTCTAGGGCAACAGGTACGCTCCATGCGTAAACCTGAAGAGCAGCATAGCAAGAGTCCTTTGTTCAGGAAGCACCATATATCGATAAATGTATTTGGTTTAGAATCAAAATGCCAAGAACAACACTCAGTCTGATTTCAAAACTTTGGCCTCAACATCCAGATGAAGAAGCCTGCATCATGAGATGCTTTAAGAAGTACCCAGTACTGCCTGAGTGGGAACCAAACTCTTTCAAAATTCAGCAGCACTAAAAAAAGTGAGCAATTAAAAAGGTTTAGCATATTCAGAAAGTCTGACATAATTTCTATGTTCCAGAACAAACTGAATTTTAACTTCTTATTTTCAGTATTGTCTTAATTTCTCAAGACTACATACACAAAAGCCCTCAGCTTCTTTCTAGAAACAGCAGTATTGTATGTAGGACTATAAAACTCTTTGTTTAAAAAAAAAAAGTTTTTAGTTTTCTGAATTTTTATATTTAACTGCCTGGCCACAGTGAATTACCTTATTGAAGATAACAGAAATACAAATGGATTGAGAGAAGTTTTAGATCTGCATCTGGCACAAAACCCCTTGAAGAATATGTAACTGCCTTTTGACCCTCCACACATTATTCATCTCTGCATGGCACATACCTTCTGTCAATATGCTGTTTCAAGACAAAGCTTCCTAAATTCAGACAAAATACTGAACTTAGATATCCAAATTCTGTAAAGCAAACATGTACCTGTTTGGTTACTAACCTGGCACATACACACTAATTTATCCCCCCAGCTAAGTAAGAGTTAAATTGTCCTCTTTCTATCATTTACTTGGCACAAAAAGCTATATTTTTCCAACCTTTAATTAAAAGAATACTGAAATTAAAGGGATAACTATTATATACATTCCTCCAACTGGGTGAATAAACAACATCCCCAACTTTACCAATTACATTAACGCTTAAAACTAAAACCCAGATTTTGTGATACCCTATGCACACACAGCACATCAGTAACGCTGAAATCAAATACAGAGTCTATGTATAGCACAGCCTTATGCAGACCATACATCTTATGTATGGATGCTCTGCACAGATGTATTAATACATTTATCTAACTTATTATCACACTAAAACTTCTCCCGAAAATTCCATTTTCAAAAGTATTATCACAGGTATGATTGCCCATTGCTTTTTGAAAGACTCCATTTCCTCCCCCTTCCCATCCTGCGTAAGATATTCCTGGGAGCCATGCAGTCCTGCCTCTGACACCCATGTAAGAGCTGCATGCACGGTTTTAATAAAACTCAGCTTCTATTGATACAGATAGCCTTACTTTTCTCCCTCTTTCTATTTCACTTCTACAAACATGTGAACCTTTTGGAGAAAATGTCTTTGGCAGCCCTCTGGAGGACACAGCCCCTTCTAATTAATGAAGCTGTAGGACTGCTCACCCACTTCCTGGGAATTCAGAGTAAGCAGTTAATCTGCAACATTTTTCAATCTATGTTGTTATTCTTCTACTCATTCCTAGGTTTAGGCATTATCATCATGAAACACAACAGCAGAAAACCATTTCACTGGACTATAAACCGCGCTTGAAGAAGAGGGGGCCAAACCCTCACTCTTTATGCCATCAGAGCAAACATGCAGTTAAAACTTGAATTTGTTTAGGAGCCAACTGGTCGATGCAAGATAGAGAGAAACAATCACCCGGGACGATACATTATGCTGTACTTTTAGTAGTTTTTCTCTGAATACTAATTCATTTTTCTCACACGTTGACCTGTGGCAGCCCTGGGCAATAGCATCTGAGTCCCAAGGGATGCACGCCCCGGGATGAGTTGGGTCTCTGACACACAAGCTTTTTCACAGAAGAGGGCAGCAGCTTATGAACACAGTGCAGAGGGCACCAGGGAACACAGCTCTTTTCTGTGCCACTGGGCCACGTGGCGTTCCAAAGTAGTAATACCACGAGCTCCAGAAAACAAATGGGTTTGCATTACTAGCTTTTTCCCACTGCCCCAGCTAGCTGTATGCACATTAGATTTTCTCACTGATTTTACCATCTGAAGCAATATACACTTCCCACCAGTTTCTATTCTAATCTTATCTTCTCTGAAAATAAGAAAAAAAGGGAATTGCTACTGTGACTGGTTTACTACTCAACGCAGGAACAGTTTAAAAAGCGTTACCTGAAAGCTACAGACATCCAGGTTATAAAAGTGCTCATTTGAAGCACTTAATGATCCTGCACCACTCCGGAGACCTGTGTCACGAGTGCAAAGTGCCTTCGGCTGCCAATGTTTTCCTGCTGAAGTTGGTAAGAGCCTTGCTTGGTTTCCATTAGAGCAGGATCAGCCCCACTGTCAGGCTGTCATCACCTCTCAAGTTCACACCGTTCTGGAAATCAGATTTCTAATAGAGCACCCACACTGAAGTCCAGCTGTAAAAGGCAACATCAGATGCAGTTTGCGTGATCAGCCAACTACCTCTACCTACTTTGGGCCTGTTATTTAAGGTTTCTGCCCATCTGGAAGAAATGAAAACAAAAATTGGTACTCCTGACTCCTACCAAAAGAAAGTGCCAAGGTAGAGTGCTTTATAATCCTGTAGGTCAAATCAAATGGCTCTAATTTTTCGCCCTTTATTTTTTTTTAAACAAAACAAAAGAAAGGGGTTTTTTCTGCTTAAACCACATGTATTTGCAGTCTACCCATCTTACTTTTACTGAGGATATCACTCAATAAAATAAATGCTGATGATGTTTAGATAGGACACTCTTTCCATAAAAAAAACCATAAATCATGCCTGGCTTCCAGAGAGTAGGGTAATTGAAGCAATCCTGATTTAAAGCAGTTGAGAACCTTGTCCAGTTTTTTTTTTTTTTTACTATAAACAGATGACAGGATTCTTCTGTTGCTCTGCACCACAAGTCAGTGTTACAACCCCCCTGGGAGATACTAATTGAATCCTGCTAGTCAGCAGGGCATTAATTGGCTCTGATGAAGACAACATGAATTTGTGTGTCCTTCTAAGGAAAGCAACAGAAGCAGATCCGGGTCTTCCTACTGAAGTTTTAGATAGCAGCAATTAGAAACTTCATCAGTGAAATAACTTTTAATCCAACTATTTAGTTATACAGAAAGTTAGGGAACATCTCTGATTTTTTTTTTTTTTAATATGAAACACTGTTGTATCAGGAACTTAATTTTTAAAAGCTTTAGCATGTCTTCAATACACATGATATTTGTATCACGTTCTAGGTAGTATTTCCCTGTATTGCAATTCAGCTCGCCTGAATAGTTAGGTACTTAAGAGTAAGTAGTTTAGTCATACAGAAAATTATTCTGAATTTCCAGGGAGACGAGACAAATTGTACTGCCAAGCTCCAAACTATCAGTGGAAGGACTTACTAAATACAGCAGGACGTTAGTATATCCAACAGCCTGACTGCAACCTAGGTTAGATACCAAGCTGCTAAGTACGGTAACACACAGGTAAATCATTTATGCCTGAACGATAAACCCTAATGGCGTGGCTGAGGATACAAACACATTTAGCAGGAAAACTGTATCAACCAGTTTTTCTTTTTCTCTTGAAGAAGTACCTCACTTTATAGATGGTACTAGTGCTAAGAAGAAAGGTACCAAGAATTAGCTGTGCTTATCTGCGGAAGAGCTGTAATGCTGACAGGCTGCAGGCCAAGAGCATGTACAGCCAGCAGTTCACTCATGAAATCCATAATTACCCAATTAAATAATTTTTCCTCCTATTTAAAAAAAAAAAAAAGATGTTAGGCTTTTTTGTTACCTTTACTCTTCATGTTTGTTTATAGTATCCAAAAGGAAAAAATCTCCTATTAAATATAGCAAAACTTGAACAGACAGAATTTAATATAATAAAGACTTGTCAGTCTCAGAGTCTTCCCCTTAACATGGCTAATTAATTACTCCTGCAATTGATATATTAAATCAAGATCCTGCCGTGAACCACGGCTGTTCTGGAATTTGAAGTCCTTCTTCTGCATCAGCACAGGAGGACATCTGAGCTCGGCAGCCCTACGAGCCGGGCAGACTGGGCTGGCAGACGGCCAGAGGCACCAGCACATACAGCATTTACAACGTGGTGCATCAGTGCCCCGTTGTGCTTTCCCTTTGAACGTGGGGTTACTTTTCTTGTAGTGCTACAGGCTCAGGTTTAGCCAGAGAAATTATTACAGCATTTCCATTTGCTCCGAACTGCTGTAACAGTGCATTTCCTGAAGGTTTGGTGGACTTAAAAGTTTCTTCCTGAAGTCTTCAACAGACTTGTTTGTGTTATTTCCACAGAAGAGGATTAAGATGGAGGTCAAACAGACATCAATCTGTTTTACTGCAGTCTGCAAACATCCCCACCAACACTGGGTCGCAACATTGCACGTACCCACGCGGGAAATGATCTCACTGAACTACACTGGGCTGTAGCGGGGGACAACCTTGTGTGCTGTGTCACTTGTCACCTCCATGGCTGCTGGAGATCCTCGGTGACATCCAACACGTACGTTAAGTGTTTGCGAGTCCACGACCCTTCTGTCCTATTTTAAATTAATATTGGAGTTTCTTGGAAGCAGCGCTTTGAAACTTCCATTTAAATCTATTAATACAGTATCCACTCAGCTCATCAAAGACTCAGCCACTGGCATTGGAATCCTTTGTAACTTCAGCCAACAGAAGACAAATTAGCAGACACCGGGGAAATAAAGCAACATTTGGGGCAAAAGGCCTGACAGTAGAGGCACTGGCAGTTTCTCAAGCACTTTGAAAACCTCACACATGAGATAGCATAAAACAGAAGAAGCATTTGGGAAAAAAAGAGGCACTATGAATTTGCATTTTTTTTTTAATTCTGTTACTCTTTAAGAAGTGGATAATAGAAAACAGAACTTTTTTTTTTTTCCATCTATAGGCTGTAAGTTTGAATGCTTGGCATTGGTCTTTCAAAATTTAGTTTTTAAATGAGACACAACTTCATGTAGAAAACATACCTGCAGACAGCACACACAAAACAGTCTGGGTGATAGGTTTTGCCCAGTGCTGAGACCACTTCTCCCTCAATGAATTCATCACAACTGAAGCACCGTGTGCCATAGAGTCTCTGGTAGTCCAAAGTACAGATGTAGTCTCCCTGTCTCACAAAAAATCCTCCTTGAGCCAGGTCACATCCACAAGCTGCAGGAAGAGAAAAGGCAAGACTCAGAAGGCTGGAAAAGCAAAGCTTGCTCTCTGAGGTGATGCTGATTTTTCACCTATGATCAGTTTGGTTCCTAGTAGAGTATTTAGGCACTTCAATATATGGGCTTATGATCACAGAACAGTTGTGCATCTGAAAAACACTACTTTTATAGCAAATTACATCAGTGATGTATTTTGTACACTAACAGTTTGGATTTATTCCATGTAAAAATTTTAACCTCAGTGCTGAGGCTGCTAATACAGAGTTAAGTCTTTAGGGGTTGAGTTCAGGACTAGCATATACAACACCCATCACATTTAATAGGTTAAAGGAAATCCATAAAGGATACAAACCTTCAAAATCTAAAGCACCAAAGTTACAAAGACAGTTTACAATGTCTGATATTCCTCCTGGACACACAAGTGGTTAAAATGCTGCTCCCTCTAAACACAGGGTCTGATGAGCATGGCAACGGCTGTAAACTTCCACAAGTTTACAAGATAATTTTTTTAAATCAGATCTTACATTTACCTGATAAACATCACTCACAAAGCATGAATTGGAGGGATCTCCAGAACCACCTGCTCCTGGCAAAAGTAGAGTTTTTAATCCTATCTGTCATTTTATATTTTTTAAGCAAAATCTATAGGAAAGAGTTAAAGTTGATTGACCAAAGGCTTGTGAGACTTTTCAGGGGCTTTCTCCATTGCACCAGGGATGAAGCTAGGCTGGCATTTTGAGAACATACAAGATGGGAAAGGAGAGATACAACAGTCTGGCTGAAGTCATACAGAAGTAGACAGAGATGCAGAAGATGATCCTCGTCCATATTGACCAGGATCTTTGAAAACAGGCTTGAATTGATTTCTAAGGAGAACTGGAATTCAAAATGGTGATTCCGTTGCCGTGCTGACTACTACTTTACTCTAAGTCACAGCATCACACTTGTTACTATGTACTTCTGCTCCTGGGGACGTGCTTGTAGGGAAGCGCTTCCAGCAGCAAACAGTGCTTAGTCAAACAAGGCTGAACAGACAACCACGGCAGTGTCACTACTCACATACAGCACACAGAAGATGAGCGGGAATGTTGCTTATCAAATTTGGGTTGCATGTACAAAACACTGCAGAGCTGCTCAGAGCCTTGGTCCCAAAATAGCAGAGGTACCTAAACGTTTGAAGTTCAAACCTGAGATTTCTGTTTAGGTACCCGAGAGTCCACAGGCACTTCAGTTTTTAAAGTAAAAACTAAAAAGTAAAGTAAAGCCTCCCAGCTCACACCAAAGCCTGTCTGCAATGCCAGAATCAGTCATACTGCATCCAACCTATGCAAAATGAGTCCAGCAGGCATGCTCAAGGCACAAAATAACACATACTCACAGCACAGAAACCCCAAGCAAGAATTTCAAACATTCATTCAAAAACACACCCAATCACCTGCCCTTTTTTTATCATCTTTCTTAGTAGTTAGAGACCGCAGCACAGGAGGCCTGGGCTCAAGGCCCTCTTTAAACCCTGAGTGGGCCTTCAAACCCTGATCTTTCTGCCTGGAGATGGCCCCAACCACAAAGTGACAGAAAACAACAATCATGGTGAAACTCTATTAGTATATGATCCAGAACTGAAGAACCATGGGTTAATTAACCTTTCTCATAAGTCAAAATAATTCCAATTATATTGCATTTGTCATAGACAACAATACTGGGTTATGTGATTTATCTTGCAATACATTGTTTACCTGCTTTATTTCACAGGCTTAACACATTCACTTTAACATTCTTCTTCCTCACCCTCGCTCTAATTTTTATGAAGGACATGCTTTTTGAACACTTTTCAAAAATATGGCATGACGTGCTGAATACTATGAGTTTCTTTTAGTCTATATATTTCACCTAGGTACGTACTGGTGTGACAGAAGCACAAATCAGCTATGGATTTAAGACGATGCTGAACAGCACACTGAGCTGATGCTAATGATGCACTAGAGCAGTTCTAAATTGTATCATACAGTGTTTAAACTTCCAGAGCGGATCACAAGAGAAAAAAGTTAAAGGACGTTATTGGGTTTCTGAAGTGAGCAGGAGGGGTTACGTCCCTATAGAATATTTCTTTACGCCAGCAGTGGCACACCTGACAGCAATGCAGCTGAACAAAGCCACCAAGAACTGCTTTGAGCTATAGGGCAGGCACTGACCTACACATTTTGGTCTGTGCCATCCGCGAGGGACCTGGACCTGGGCTTCCACAACAAGGGGAGGATGAGGAGTCGATAGCGTGCCCACAAATTATCTGCCGCTGCTCCATCGTGTACTCTTGCCACTACTCAGCTGCTAAAATCAGCGGTGAGCACAAGGAAACCAGGAAACCCTGCAGTGAAACTGTTCACCCCAAGAGAGACAGAAAAACGAGGTAATTGGACTTCAAAGTGAAAGCTGAGCTTGGCATCTCTAATCGGGCCCCTTTCTGCATCGCCATCACTTCAGCCTCCCTCTATGCAAAGAGCGGCAGAATTCAGTAAGGAGGAACACAAATTGCTCCATGTTCATTTGAACAGCAGAATGAAGATTAAGACTTGTTTTCTACCCAAGTTACTGTACTTTCCAATTAATATTAACAGCCTGACAGTTGTAACAGGTACGCTGCAAATGAACTGCATGCGGAAACAACAGGTTCTTCAAGTGGCTTTTGCTACACACCACACTACGGTGACATTCATACAAGAAATGAAAGAAATTAAGTGGACGGTAAGAAGGAAAAACAACTTACCAACATACTTGCTCCACAATACAATGATTTCATTCCTGCAAAGAGCTATTTCAAGATACATGACTTTCTAGATAAAGAAAGTGCTGTAAATCTCACCTACCTGTAGCTCTAGAGCAATAAATACGATAGAAAAAAATAACAGGATAGGATTGTAATTAGATAATTGGCCAAGGGGGAGATGACAGTGGTTTGCGAAGAAGGGAGAAGCACAGCCCCAAGGAAGGCTCTTGCTACAGCTGATTAATGACAAAGGGAAACGCCAATAGGAATAATGTTCTTGCCACAACAAAGCAGACCCATGGCAATGAAGTGCGCTAATGACCCAAAGCCCATAGGCACTATCGGTGCAGAGGGGGATCTGGATAGAAGGGGAGCTGGACACCTTGAGACATGGAGAAGGGATTTACTTAAAATGCACAAGGCGAACTGTCTTCCCTTCAAACAGGAGCAATGAAAAAATTCCCTTCTGAGTAGCAGAAGGAAAGAAAGACTTGCAAATACTGGCAACCACAGGACAACTACAAGTCATTAATGTGTTGAAGTAACAAGAAAGGATGCACTGGGCCAAGCAGGTCGCGCAGAGCTAGCTAGTACTAAAGATGTTAAACCCTGTGAGCCCTCATCTAGTGCACGGGGTATAACTTGCTCAGTTATTTCCACAGAAGACTGATTCACAGCAGAGCAAGGCTATCAGGATGACCTATAGAATGAAAGCCTATTTCAAGAGACAAGCAGAACTTGGCTTTTAGCCTAAAAAAACCCCAACCTTAGGAAACAACTAATATCTCAACATACATCTGAGGCTTAAACAGAGCGAGTTAAAGAAAAGATGAAGAGCTATTTAAATACAATGAGAATGTTGTCACAAGAACAACTGAGAAAACCCTCGCCATGAATAAATGGAGGCTGCAAATTAATAGAAATGTTTCTAACCACCACAGGAAAGAGGCTGTGGAACAGCATTCCAGTAAGAATGAAAAAGATGCGAAAAAAAAAGACCTGAGAGCTCTATAGCTCT